>NC_092749.1:44826786-46076786 GCF_047496795.1 Chiloscyllium punctatum | reverse complement strand
ACCCAGTCTATACTCTTCATGATTTTGTAAACCTCAATCAGGTCCCCCCTCAATCTCCTTTTTTTTAATGAAAATAAACCTAACCTACTCAACCTTTCTTCATAGCTACCACCTTTCGTACCAGGCAACATCCTCGTAAACCTTCTCTGTACCCTCTCCAAAGCATCCAGATCCTTGTGGTAATGTGGCGACCAGAACTGTGCACAGTATCCTAAATGCGGCCGAACTAATGTCTTGTACAATTTTAACATGACTTGCCAGATCTTATACTCGATACCCCATCCAATGAAGGCAAGCATACTATATGCCTTCTTGACCACTCTATCCACCTGTGCAGCAACCTTCAGGGTGCAATGGACCTGCACTCCCAGGCCTCTCTGCCCATCAATTTTTCCCAAGGCTCTTTCGTTCATTGTATGATTCACTCTAGAATTAGTCTTGCCTAAATGCATCACCTCACATTTGTCTGGAGGGTATTATGTAGGGTATTAGCCAGAAGTCACAGTCTTTATTGCTGTAGATGACATATGAACATAGAGGGATGGGACCATACACCAGGTTTCAGAGAAAGGGAAGGAGTTTCAAAAGAAGAATTTCAAAGGTGTTAATCTCTGGATTATTCCAAGAACTGAAAGTTTGAATTTTGGCAAGAAGATGGGAATTCAGTGTAGGTTCAGAAGGAAGAAAAGCAAAGCTAAAAGTGATAAAGTATTTTAAAAAGGGTAATAAAGGACAGGGAGATAACTGCTGTTGACAGCAAACAAGTCAAGTAAATGTAGCAGGTGAGCTGAGGACGCATACACTTCAAAGCATGACATAGTTTGATTAATACAGAACCATGAGAACTAGGAGAGCAACGCAGTCTTTCTAGTTGAAGGGTTTTCAAATGGCGTTGTGCTAGAGCTTCTTAAAAAAACAAATTGACAATATTGGCCAAAGAAACAGTTGCATCTGAGGAAAGATGGTGGGCTAGAAAGGGCACAAAATAAGGTGCAAGAGTTGAACTGATATATAAATGGGGAATCCTGCTTTTAGAAGTATAGTAAATTCACCAAAAATCTCAGGAGGAGATACATTATGAATGTAGGTAGATTGCAGAGAAAGGCAGATACAAATGGAAGTTTTTACATACAATAATATTAACTGGAATAAACATAGAATGAAAAGAATACAGGACACAGAATTCTTGAAATGCGTTCAAGAGAACTGTTTTAGCCAGTATGTGGAGTAAACTCAAGAAAATGAAGGGAATTGGTCTGAGCAGCTGAAAGAGGTGTCAGTGCCAGAACATTTTAGTGGCTGAGATCATTATTCATTTAGATTTGGAATAGTTATAGTAAAGGACAACAGCAGACCAAGAGTGAAAATTTTAACTTGTGAAAAGGCTAATTTTGTGAAGCTCTCACAAAAAGAGACTGAAAATAGCTGCCTAAAGTGTCAGAGCAGTGGGAAAAATTCAAGCAGGAGCTGAAGAGGGTTTCGAAAATCCCACCCTCTCAACTGCCACCAACAAACGGTACAGTTCTCAAATCTCCTCTTTTCTGTTCTCCCCATTTCTTCCCCTGCTTTGATGTCAATGACAGTCACTTTATCCTCTCCTCTGAGGCAAAAGGTAATTAGTGCCAGGACATTAGGATGGAAAATTGTGTCAACGTATGAAGACAAGCATTCAATCAAAAATATATTGAAATCATCAAAAATGTGTAAATTCTAGTCCCCAGCAGTGATCTCAGTCAAATAAGCTGAAAAATACCTTAAATAAATTCTAACGCTACTTCTCCTTTCATGGTGCTTTCAATTCTGCAGACATTTAATTCTCTGTTCAGCTTCCACTTGAAAAGTGATGACTGCTTTAATTTTATAAGTATGTTTTCAAAAATAATTCGCAAGAGATATGCCCAGAAAATACAAATTCTCATTGGAAAGAAAACCAGAAAATAGCAATCCAGCAAGAAATCTTGCCCCTCCAGATGCAATTTACAAATCTTCCAAGTATGGTTTTGTCCCAGGAAACAATTAGTTTTTCATACTGGATACCTCTCTTCAAAGATGGATTTTATTTTTTTGCACGATCTTGCAGTGTGGAATTTTATCCTCATTTCCTGAAATAAAAAAATGTGTTGATTTTTAAGCCCATTGAGCTCAATATCCATAGATTTATTTGATAAAAAATTGTAGGGTTTTTACTGAAATATGAATTGTTCCTTTTTGATTATTGTTTTTCTGAACACAAGTTCCAACAATCTCCTCAAGTGTTGGTGAGTTCAGTTTAAAAAAAGACTAATGTTATTGGATGTGAGCAGTGCTGAAAAGGCCAGGATTTGTAGCGCGAACCCAGTTGCTTTCGTGAAGTTGGTAATCAGTCACATTCTGCCACTACTTAATGCCAGCAATGCATGCCATCTACAAAAAGAACTTCAGATTGACAGAGATCCTTTGATCGCACTTTACAAGCACAAGACTTCTCCCGAGAAGAATAGGAGCATAAAGCACAAAGGACAACTGCTGTATTCTTGTGTTGTTTTTCTGAAATTGGAATTATCACTCTCATACTGGGATTAGTAAAAAGCTCGGGTATAATTTACATCAGAATCTCAAACAAGTTTACTTAACAAATCAATTGATAACTTGCAGTTTGAGAGCAACGTATGTGCACATCCCGAGTCTGCTGTGTGGCTGCTGGTCATGTGATGTCATTCCTCGTTCTTGGATGATTCGCATCCTTGGCTCTTTAAGCAGTAAGACAAATCCTTTCATTTTCCAAGATGAGGTGACATGCACTAAGAGTGAGAATATGTTTACGTTAGGTCGTTGAGAACTACTTATATAGAAACAAGAATTGAAAAGATTGGATAAAGGGTGTAATGTACAAGAGGTTTGACAATTCTCCACATCTTGTGATGGCATGACCTTCAGGGACACTTGTGGTACAGTGGTAGTGTCCCTACCTGTGAGCCTAAAGCCTGGGTTCAAGTCCCACCTGCTCCAAAAGTTGATTTTTAGAAAGTTTATACACTTTTGGAGAAGTGTACATCATGCTTTGTGTAAAAACAAAAGTCACTGAATAGAAGTGACAAAATAGTTCAACATATTGGAGCATTACAGACTATGGAACTGTCTGGACCTGTTGACCGAAAAGTCATATACCTGGGTTTATGGCTGTAAGAACTTTGGTTTTATTTGGGTATTGTCTGGAAAAGGCAGTTGGGATCTAACCTGTTAATAGAAAGCCTGTCAACTCATCCTTTTCCATCTTTTTGGAGAAATCCTTTTTGAAGTCCAGCGTGAGAGTGAGGAAATGGATGGAGTCATTCTTCTGAGAAACTTCTGATAGACTTCTCAACATCTCCTGAAAGAACTGCTTCTGAACAGGTTGCAGGGACAACTGCATTTGTCAAGTGAAACCTGTCTATATGGGCCATACGGGGGCATTGATGCTTTCAGAAAAGTTTCATGCTCAGTAATCCAGAAATTATTATTTTCTTGGTTCTGCTTTTTAATTTAATCCCTAGCTGCTCATATTCCCTCAGCAGAGCCTCTTTCCTCTTTCTCCTATATTGTTGATACCGACGTAAACCATGACAACTGGATCTTTCCCATCCCACTCCAAGTTCCTCTGTAGCAGACAACACTGGTTGCATCCTAAAACACAGCATCCAAGTAACTCTCTTTCTTTTCTTCACCTCTTTCTTTCTCTTCACCTCCTTCTTTCTCTTCACCTCCTTCTTTCTCTTCACCTCCTTCTTTCTCTTCACCTCCTTCCTTCTCTTCACCTCCTTCCTTCTCTTCACCTCCTTCCTTCTCTTCACCTCCTTCCTTCTCTTCCCCTCCCCTCCTTTCCCTCCCCTCCTTTCCCTCCCCTCCTTTCCCTCCCCTCCTTTCCCTCCCCTCCTTTCCCTCCCCTCCTTCCCCTCCCCTCCTTCCCCTCCCCTCCTTCCCCTCCCCTCCTTCCCCTCCCCTCCTTCCCCTCCCCTCCTTCCCCTCCCCTCCTTCCCCTCCCCTCCTTCCCCTCCCCTCCTTTCCCTCCCCTCCTTTCCCTCCCCTCCTTCCCCTCCCCTCCTTTCCCTCCCCTCCTTCCCCTCCCCTCCTTCCCATCCCCTCCTTCCCCTCCCCTCCTTCCCCTCCCCTCCTTCCCATCCCTTACCCTTTTCCTTCCTTCTCCTTCTCTCCCCTCCCCCCTCCCCCCCAACTCCCTTCCCTTCCCCACCTACACCCCTCCCCCCCCCGCTTCCACCATCCCCCAAATTTATCCTATTTTTTTGTAAAAGAAACTCTCATAATGAATCCAAAAAATAAAAAAAATACCTCTTTCCCTCTGCATTGAATTCCCACGTTGCCTTCAGGATGTTAAGTTAGTGGGTTTAATAAAGGTAGTAGTACAGGTAAAAACAATGACTGCAGATGCTGGATTGTGCATCAATGTACAACTGCTTTGGAAGTGGTATTAGTAGGTGCTTCCATCTAGAAACATTTGGTAACCTGCATCCCTGGACTGAATTCTAACCAAATTCCTAATGGCATCCTAATGTGTTAATGCAGTGAATCCTGTTCTATACTAATTTTATGAGCGATCTGAATCCTATCTGTACCATGTTAAAATACAGAACAATATGTGAGTTTGAAAACATAACTATACATAATGCCTTTTTTAAATTTTCACAGCTCTTTCGAGAAGTAAGAATTATGAAGATTTTGAATCATCCCAATATAGGTAAGTTTGTGTTTTAACTCAATTAAATGTGTATTAAATACAGATTAACTCTAACTTTAATCATGATTACTTAAAATTTGCAGTGCTATCGTTCATAAACATGTCTTGTTTATTTTCCTAACTTCCTGTTGACAATCGGTTACTCTGCTAAAACAGGTGCTGTCTTGGTGGTAATTATTTTTTTGCTTTTAATATTTAGTTCTCTTTCTAATATTTATCTTTCTTGATGATTGTGTATTTGTATAGATTTGATTTGGAGATGCCGGTGTTGGACTGGGGTGTACAAAGTTAAAAATCACACAACACCAGGTTATAGTCCAACAGGTTTAATTGGAAGCACACTAGCTTTCGGACCGACGCTCCTTCATCTATTACCTGATGAAGGAGTGGCACTCCGAAAGCTAGTGTGCTTCCAATTAAACCTGTTGGACTATAACCTGGTGCTGTATGTTTGTATAGAAACTGTTCTCTGGATTTGTGAATATGGGCAGTGCGGGTCAGTATCAAATTTTTCCAGACCACAACAGCCACGAGACATTTTGACCTTCATTGAAGTCTAAGTGCACCTTGTCCGGCTGAACAGTGATCAGGAGCAGTTGAATTTTATCCTTTTAAGCCCCTTTTAGTCAGGATGTGCAGAGGGCAATGACCAGCATCCTGGCAAAAATAAGCTGAATCATCATAGACCACTGATTGAATGTGAGATCTTTCTGTTCTGAATATCTTGATAACACTTCACTTGATTCTTCACCTTGAGAAGCAACTTTCTGTAGCTGTTTCTAAGTGATAATAGTCACAATGAGCACAAAACAGTGTGAGATATTGTGTTATAGGATACTCACAAGTTTACTATATTCATTAATACGGGGTTTCTGATTATTTACTAGCCCGTTATTTGCTAAAACACGATTTCAATCATTTACAAAACTGCATTTTGTAACATATTTTATTATTGCATTTTAGACTAAAATTAAAAGATCCCTTTCATCTTAATTCCTTATCAGGCCTATTTCTAGATCAAAAGCTACCTCTGAATAGGTGTCAATATCAAAAACATTACCAACCCTATCAAATCTCCACAAAACATTATAATATTAATCAGCCCTTACCAACTGTCCCCCGGACCTGAATAGATTACAGAATACCAAACAGGTTCCCCAGTTAGTATGTAGTTGTTAAATACCTTTTAACCGTGCCATTATCCCTTTACGAAAATAACTGTCAAAACAGTGTTTAAGTGAAATTGCATGAATGAATGAAACTCTCACTGGCAAATAGTAAACAAATTTTACAACCCAGCTGTGGTAATCAGTTTAATATCCTTTATTCTTTTATTTAGTACAGTTACAATTCCTAATTTAATTTACAGCATATAGGCCTAGTATTTTTACTAAGATTTATTAACTTAAAAGACAAAAGAACTAACACCTTTTGCAAGTAGACCAGACAAATGCTCTTAATCCCGTCAGAAGTAACAGCCAGCATTTAGCAGGACAGAAACCCTTCAAACCTTTGTATACTATAGATTTTAAAAAAAAGAAAGACCATTGTAATGGAATTTTAATACAGCTAAGGACTGTGTATAAAGGTCCTCTTGTAAGAAACTGTATTTTGGGATTCTGTTGCCTCCTGAAACTTATGCTACCTGCGGTTTCTGAATAAAGAGGCTGTTTTCGCCTCTCGCTGATTTCGGTCGTTATTTGAGCACGATCTCGCAACAGTATCACATCAATTTTTGATGTCTTTCTCGGTGAAGTTCCATTGAATGGCTCATTTGAAATGGATCACTGAAGATGATCCACATCTACAGAAATTGCTGGAAAAACTCAGGTGGTTTGGCAGCATCAGTGGAGAGAAATAGGAGTCCATGTTCCTGGTCCACAGACCCTTCTTCAGAACTCCATTCTGTTTCTGTTTTTTTTAATTTCCAGCGTCTGCAGTTCTTTATGATCCACATCTAGTTAGCTTGCACCCCTATTGTTATAATTTATATAATTGGTGTTATGCATTGATTGGTTTGGGGGGGCAGTGAGTAAATAACAATCACAAATTTTCAAGTAGTCATGATTTGGAGATGCTGGTGTTGGACTGATGAAGGAGCAGCGTTCAGAAAGCTAGTCCTTCCAAATAAACCTGTTGGACTATAACCTGGTGTTGTGTGATTTTTAATTTCATAGAGTTGTCATTTGTGATCTATCTGCCTTTGATATGATTGGCTCATAGGAACTATTGTTCTTGGTTTCCTTGAAATAGGGCAGCTTGGTGGCTCAGTGGTTAGCACTGCTGCCTCACAGCACCAGGGTCCCAGGTTCAATTTCAGCCTCGGGTGATTGTCTGTGTAGAGTTTGCCACATTCTCCCCCTGTCTGAGTGGGTTTCCTCTGGGTGCTCCGATTTCTTCCCACAATCCAAAGATGTGCAGGTCAGGTGAATTGGCCATGCTAAATTACCTATAGTGATAGGTGCATTAGTCAGAGGGAAATGGGTCTTGGTGGGTTACTCTTCAGAGGATCGGTGTGGACTGGTTGGGCTGTAGGGTCTGTTTCCACACTGTTGGGGAATCTAATCTAAAAGCTAAATCCTTACTTAGTTCTTCCTGATTTTTAAAATCTGTTATTTTAGTACTGTATTCTTTTTTCTGTACGCTTTTTTATACTTACCGTTATTAAAAATAAACAAGGCTTAAATTTGTAAGAAATGAAACACATTTCCTAAACTAAAATGTACTTGTATTATTCTACTAGAAAGCTAATAGCAGTAAAGCCCATTTCATTTGGTGTTGCGTTTTCTTCCCTGGTATTCTGGAAGTTAGCATTATAATGTTTATGAATATAGTGGGCACTTTCACATGTTCTTTACTAAATGTTGATTTAATTGAGCGGAATATTTAGATATTATTCCTAAGACCTGAGATTTCTTTTGCAGCTTACTTGCTTTTGAAGTCACATTGTCCCATTTCACTGTCGTCTTTGTGCTCACTGACCTGCATTGAGTCCTGGAAAAGGCCTCACCCCTTGCTTTCTCTGAAATTGCTGCTAGCCCAAAGGCTTCCTAGATAGCTCCACTCCTGTCCTTCTGGCCTTTCTACACCCCCAATTTTAATACCCACAACACTGGGGGCTGCACCTTCTGTCTAAACTCCAAAATATTCCCTCTTTGCTCCTATCCACCTCATTCACTTTTCCCCTTTAAAATACTCATTAAAACATACCTTGCTGACCAACCACTTTGTCATGAAGACCACAAAAAAAAGCCACCAAAAGTCATTTGGTTTCACACAAACAAATCTAACTTTTGAGAGACTTTCCCGCAGCATTATTTGAATCAGAAGGCTTACCATACTTTTCCAGGACGATATGGGAACGGCAGAGCTGAGCTCAACGTTTTGTTGGGAGCACATATGTATAGCATCCTTACAGTGTGGAAGCAGGCCATTCAGTCCACCAGATCCATACTGACCCTCCGAAGAGCATCCCACCCGAGCAGTTCAGTTTTAGTTGTTTTAGTTCAAATAATGCTGCAGGAAAGCATCTCAAAAGTTACATTTGTTTGGCTTCCCTTAGTGACTTTTTTATTGTGGCCTAAGATTAAATTTAAATTTGACTGCTGACAATATTTGATTAATTTCTGAATTGCTAAACAGCAACATTTCTCCGTGTAGAATCTCCATGATCTTGAATAGGAAGAGTTACCAGTGCGGTGCCACTTTTATTTTTGCAAGTCGGGACATTGTATGCATTTACTTGTCTCATATTTTAGTACATGTTGGATATGGAAATACATTTTCTTGAATTTTCCTAACCATAGTTTGCATTAGTTTATGTTTTTAGATTGGAGTTCGATAAATACTTAATAGTATCCACTGTTATCCACATGAATGCAGTACAGCAGTTCAAATAGTCTCTGTTTACATGTTTTATTTGTCCAGAGATTTCATCTTTCGCACCAGTGTCATTGCTGAGCCTTTACCTTTGCTTCCACAGTGACTTCTTAGTTTTGGATGAATGTAGTCATGGAAATTAAGTGGATAGCTGCACCTTTGGTACTATGTGAAACAATGACTTTTTGATGAACAAGTTAAGGCTAATTAGAACTATTTTTTTCTGTTCAAAGGAACTTTTGCAATTGTGATTTGGGCCAGGATCAGTCTGAACTGTGATAATTAGGTTGAAGTTTCCATTAGGATAGCCGATTGGTGAGCTATGTGATCCTGCTGGCACTATGTAACAATAATCACAGGTCTGTCTTCAGAATTGGTACCATCAGGGGAGGAGGAGAGGAAGTTGACTTGTTTGGCATGAGGTATTGTACCTACTTGAGAAGAGTAGTTGAAATTAAAGGTTTCCAAATAATATTTGTTCGCTCTACTGCCAAACAATTTTAGGAAATTCGGGAGGTCCATGTTATTGGTATGTAACTGACACTATGGAAAGGCTCTTTTGGCACAGTGGTACAGTGTGTCTTCAAGTCCCACCTGCCCCAGAGAACTGACTGTGCAGGTTGAATAATATACAGTATCTACAACTAGCACATTGTGTAAGTATGATCATAAGCAAGTAAGAGAGGATATTTAAGTTCAGAAATTAAATTTATACCAACAGCCCAATCCACAGAAGTGACATTTGTCATAATTTCTGAGTCAATGTGACATGGAGATCACAGACTAACACCTCAGTGGAGGAATGGTGTGTGTTGCAATGAATTGTTCAATTAGGACATGAGGTCAAATTGAGAATCTGTTTTGGAAGGACCATTCAGACTTCTAGATGATTTGTTTCCTGATTGGAATAAAAACTTGCCTGGAAGGATTAATGTTACAGAAATGTTTGCATATATGAAGAAAATTACCTTGACTTCTTTAAGTTGTGATTTTATAAATTTCTCCCTTTTGAAAGAATTATGATATTGCTACTAACGGTGACCAGAGTAACACAGCCTCCACAGTGTTTCCTATTTTGCTAATATTTATGACAAATGTTTTCCCCTTTTCTCTTCTAGTTAAGTTATTTGAAGTAATTGAAACTGAGAAAACACTATATTTAATTATGGAGTATGCAAGTGGAGGTAAGTTCAGGTTTTGACTGTTCCATGTGACTGACACATTGGGATTCCTGGAGGCGGAGTACCTCATTTAAATAAATGTCGTGCTAATGGTTGCAGGATTGACCTCTCTCAAAGTAGTTTGAGTATGATTCTCTTTTAAAATGGGAGCATTTGTATTTCAATATTTTTCCTTTATTAAACATGAAGTTTGAAACATAATAGCTTCTCCCCTTCCTTCCAGTCCCAAGTTCCAATATAGCCTTGTACAAAGGCAGACATTTAGCGCAGTCAAGAATACCATTTGGTTTCAGGGACAATGGACACTTCTTTAGGAGAATGAGAACCAATAGTTCTATCATTCTATGAGATGATAGATAAGCTTGCTAAATTGGTGGTTAAACAATTTATTTTGTTGTTCTGTTTTGGAAGAAAATGGAGAATCTAAACATCAGAATTTTTTTGGCTTTTCAACCACTATTTTCAGCCAATGTTCCTTGAGCAGATTAGCTGCTTTTGATGTTTATGCACATTTGAGGGTCTTTTTGTATATGTACATTTTCTGTTGGAAGTAACAGCATATTTCAGGAATCATCATCCAAAGTACATCATAACTTGGTGCAATCCATCTTTTAGTTATCTTAATATTCCAAGTATTGTGGGCGGCACGGTGGCACAGTGGTTAGCACTGCTGCTTCACAGTGCCAGAGACCCGGGTTCAATTCCCGCCTCAGGCGACTGACTGTGTGGAGTTTGCACATTCTCCCCGTGTCTGCGTGGGTTTCCTCTGGGTGTTCCTGTTTCCTCCCACAGTCCAAAGATGGGCAGGTCAGGTGAATTGGCAATGCTAAATTGCCCGTAGTGTTAGGTAAGGGGTAGATGTAGATGTAGGGGTATGGGAGGGTTGCGCTTCGGCGGGGCGGTGTGGACTTGTTGGGCCGAAGGGCCTGTTTCCACACTGTAAGTAATCTAAAAAAAATCTAAATCTAAAAATCTATTGCAATTTTCCCTTATCTGGAAATAAAGGGGAATAACATGGCAAGTTGCCCATGGAAAGATCGTCTGATTTCCCCTCCCCCACGAAGATACCCTAGCTCGCCATCACACTAATTAAGTTCTGGTTCCTAAGGTCGATGGGCAACTTTCTCAACCCAAGTGGTTGATTAATGGTCACTTAAAGGCCTCAACCAACCATATCTCCAAGCACCTACTCTCTGGCACATAAGAAAGGTAGTCAGTTTCCTGACTGGGAAACCAAAGCAACCTGCCTGCCAGGGTGGGGGGAGGGGAGGCTCCAAGTTCCCATTAGGTGATGGCAACTGGATGACACATCCTGCCCTTGACTCCACACCCTCTCTCCCCATGGTTCCCACACTGGAGAACAGCATAAAAAGTACCTGGCTTCTCATTGCTGTTTTCCCCAAGGAATCAGCTTCAGCTGGTATACTTGAGGATCCAGAAGCTGCCAGCTCTGATTGGCATCCCAGATGACTAGAAGCCTCCAGCCAGTGCCAAAGCCTGTGATTTGCTGAGAAACCTGCGACAGTTTGCCATTGAGCGAGCCGACACTAACATATTCATCAACAAAAAAAAGGGAAAATTCCACCCATCATTTTCTTTTCTTTTCAATAAAGGCATTCTTTATCATTTCCATCACTTTGATGTTTATAATGCTCTACATTGTGCCAGCACACTCTCTTTAAACTCTACCCCAGAAAATTATAGGGTAGCATCGTGTTAGATTGTGTGACGATATAGCTCCAAGTGTCAGTGCATCTAATTTATTCTAAAAATATAAGAGTAGAACAGCATTAGGATGCAGTAATATTGGACTGGATACAGCTAATTGGTCACGGTGCATTTGTTTCTCCAAGCTTTGTCACCTTACTCCCAAATCTTTCAGATTCTATTCTAGCTATGAAGCTCTAAATCATAGAATTCCTCACAGTCATTGTCCATTCAGTTTTATTAATAATCAGAAGGACACATATTTCAAACAGCAAAGCTGATTATGCTCCTATTCCCTGAATTGAATCAGTCTCATCCAATAATTAATGTTGCATTTGGATTTATTCCCAATTTATTTAAGGCATTCTGGATAATGGGCCACAGTTTACTTGAAACATCATGAAATGTGTGGCAATGCTTTGTTTGTTTTAAATGAAAGAGCTGTGTATTATTTTGAAATAAAACAGAAAATGATGGAAATAGTAGGAGAGGCAGAATCTATATAGAGAAACCGTGTTAATGTTTTAAATCAATTGACACGCAGAGTGTACCTTTTTTTGGAACTTCATTTTTAGTAATTCAGTTGTACATTTCAATGAGACTGGTAGTACATGAATGGATTAAAAAAAAGTTTGAGAATATCCTGAGGTTGATGGTCTTTTTAACTTTATGCAAAGATTACAAAACAAATCACTTTCTTCCCATTTAGTTTTACCCTATGAATTTTAGTAGGATACTGTCACTTGCCATGAAATGTATTTCATATTTTGGGGTGTTTTATTTATCTTGTAGTGTTGGTTTGCTGCAGCTTGTTTTATTTGTTCTTGACATATGAGCATCTCCGGCTAAACTAGTATTTATTGGCCTTGTGAAGATGGTGACAAACTGCCTTCTTGAGCTATTGCAGTCCTTGGGGTATAGAGACACCCACCATTAGATGAAAGTTCCAGAATTTTGACCCATTAACACATAAAGAGTGGCATTTTGATTCCAAACCAGAATGGTGTGTGGCTTTGAAGGAAACTTGCAGGTGATGGTGTTCCTTTGTTTCTGTTGTCTGTGTTCTTCTAGGTGGTAGCGGATATGGGGAGGTTTTAGGAGTTTGAGTTACTGCAGTATATCTTGTAGATGGTACACACTACTGCCACTGCATGTCAATGTTGAAGGTGGTGAATGGAGTGCTGATCATATGTACTACTTTGCCTGATAGTTTCACACTGCTTGCATGTTACTGGAGCTGCACCCATCCAGGCAAGTGGATGTGCACAAGCATTCTATCATATTCCCGACTTGTGTTTTGGAGGTGGTGGACAGGCATCAAGAAGTCAGGAGGTGAATTACTCACCTCAGAATTCCCAACCTCTGACCTCCCCTTGTACCAACAGTATTTATATGATTAATTCAGCTAAATTTGTGGTGAATGGTAATCCCCTGAATCAATGATAGTGGGAGTCTCTGTATTGGTATTTCAACTGAACCTCAAGGGTTAATGGTTAGATTTTTTTCTTGTTTGTGATCAGTGACTGGAATTTGTTTGGCATGAATATTACTTGCCACCTATTAACCCAAGTCTGGATGTTGGTTTGCATGTGACCCCAAGGTATTTCGGTTTGTGAGTCATCATGATGTTGAACGTTGTGTAGTTACTTACAAACATCTCTACTTCTGATGCCGGGCGGGAGGTCAAGGATGAAGCAGCTGAAGGTGGCTGGCCCTAGCACACTATCCTGAGGAATACCTGCAGAGATGTCCTTAGCTGATTGACTTCCACTGAGCACAGCCATTCCTTTGCAATGGGTTGTGACTCCAAACAATGGAGAGATTTCCCCTGGTTCCTATTGCTTCCAATTTTTCTAAGGCTCCTTGATACCATTTTTGATCAAATTCTGCCTTGACGTCAAAGACAATTATCTTCCCCCCTACACACACCGCCTCCCCCCCCCCCCCCCCACCCCACCTCCCCCCCACCCCACCTTTGGAGTTTAGCTTTTTTATCCATGTTTGGATCAAGGCTATAATGAAATCAGCAGCCAAGTGACACTTATAGAATCAAAACTGAGCATCAGTGAATCAGTGAGCAGGTTATTGTTGAACAAGCGTTGCTTGATAACAGAGAGGAGAAAGTGAGGACCGCAGATGCTTGAGATCAGAGTCGAGTGTGTGGTGCTGGAAAAGCACAGCAGGTCAGGCAGCATCCGAGGAGCAGGAGAATTGACATTTCGAGCATAAGCCCTTCATCAAGAATGTGTACTGATAGCACTGTTGACAACTCCTTTCATCACAGGGCAGATGATAGAGAGTAGACTGACAGGATAATTGATTGGGTTGGATTTGTCCTGCTTTTTGAGTTCAGGCCATACTTGGGCCATTTTCCACATTGCCAAGTAAGTGCCAGTTTTCTAGCTGAGGTGTACAGCTTGACTATAGGGGCACAGAACATTATGGAGCACAAGTCTTTTGTACTATTGCCAAAATGTTGTCAGGGCCCATAGTCTTTACAATATCCAATATCTTCAGCAATTTGATCAAAGCAATAGCAATTGAGTGATATTTTATTATTTTCAAATTCTTGATATATTCTAATCTATAAAAACAAATTTAGGTTAGTCACCTTGCAGTAATTTCTCAGCTTTGCTTTCATAATTAATAGAGTACCTGCCATTGCTTTATAAAGTAATTCTTTTTTCTGTTCAGTGACTCCAAAGTGCTTATAATTATTTTTCTACACTTTAAAATATAGTGATTAGACATTCCTTCATAACCATGTTATTGATATTAATATGTGCATTAGGTGCAGAAAATAGGGACAGTGTCAACAATAGCAGTTAAAAGTTTTATTTTTCAGAGTTCATTTGAAAAATTGCAGTGGTTCAAAGAAGGCAGAACATTAGGCAGCAAGTTTGGTAAATATGTCTTTCTTTCTCATTTTACTCCTTTACAATACAGGAGAAGTTTTTGATTACCTTGTTGCACATGGAAGAATGAAAGAAAAAGAAGCAAGGGCAAAGTTTAGACAGGTGAGTTGAGCAAAACGAAAGAAGAATTTGAGCTCCGTTCTTATGTTTAGTTGGATTGCAGTAGATTTCTTTATAAGTAATTGTCTGCATAACTAAATTGACAAATATATTTTTCTGTGGAGAAAAGCTTGTGATGATCTATTTATAATTTTGTAAAAAAATTTTCCATTCATTGCCTTGCCGAGTAGACTTTCTCTGTGTGAACCTATGTAGGAACATCACTGCATGCCTGATTCTATCATTTATTCAATAAATGCTGATGAAGGGCTCCTACCCGAAACATCGATTCTCCTGCTCTTCGGTTTCTGCCTGACCGGCTGTGCTTTTCCAGCACCACATTCTCGACTCTGATCTCCAGCATCTGCAGTCCTCACTTTCTCCTCTCTCCTATACATTTCCTTGGATTGACCAGTGACATCTGTCAGCAACCTTGCTTATAATCAGTAAGCTCAGCACAGATTGGAGATCAAATTTAGGATATTCCAAATCTATCTAACCCAATACAAACCCCTCTGTTCACATCAACAATGACTAATCAATTGAGGGCTTTAATTGTGCAATAACTGACCAGCTATTTTAGACAATTTTATCGAATGGATATCAGAGCATTGGAAAAGACTAAAAACTAGATCAACAACTAAGGACAAGATTGCAGTCATGATAAAGTTCAAAATCATTTGTCAAATAAAAAAAGTTAATGAATCAAACAAAATTATTTAACATTTGAAAAGGTTAATGGCTAGTAAGATAATTTATAACAGTCAATAAATTGGTCATGACAAATTGAGTCTTAGTATTTAAAACTATATTACATATATAAAACTGCATTAAGGAAGAATTTTCTATATTAAGGATTATTAGAATATTAATTGCATTACTGAGAGTGGCTATTGAAACTGTCAATCTTAACATTTCAAAAAAGATGAAACACTTAGAGAATTTAAAGGAAACAGAGAAAGTACATGAAAATGGAAATAAAATATGTTGTTTTAACATGGGAGCTTGTGCAGGCATAGTGGAATGTTGAAACTGCTCACTTTGTTTCCAGAATTGTTGTAGCATTTTTTTTATTTTGTTATGATTCACTGGGAATCAAGGCCCATTATTCCTAAAGTTGTCATCAAAGTTAAAGATTTTTCTGGAAGTACACAAAATTCCCCAATTTCTCTACTTTTTGGACCCAGGTTGATAGAAAATACGGATCAATTGCTGTACTTAAGAATTACCTTTTATTCCAAGTAAATAGACTTTAGCTACTGGTAAATGAATATGAACTGTTGGCACGTAACTCAACTCGTTTAATCTCCTTATAAAATCCCCCTAGCATCTGCACGCACACAAGAAAAAAGCATTGTGTTGTGGACGGACAGAAAACTAGGAAAATAGTTCAGTTGTCTCTGTTCATGGGATCTGCTGAGATGGTTCTCGTGCTGATCAGGACACTGCTTTTCGTCTTTCTTATATGGATGTTTTCACTGGTTTGCAGGCAGCACGTGGGCTGGTTCACACTTTGGTCTCTGACTTATTTTTGAAAAGTCACAGCTTATAGACTTGATGGCTTTTATCATAGAATCGTACAGCATAGAAGAGGGCCTTCAGCCCATCATGTCTGTACTGCCAAAGCCACTTTTCCTACTGAGAACAGGCAGAATTCCGATGCTGTTTGAAAGTTTGAAGGCTTCTCTCTATCCTGTTCACAGCCCTAAGCTATTCGCTTACTTGAGAACCAATCACATTTTTTGGCATGCAGAAAGCCTTTGTCATTGGTCATTGGGCTAATCACCAGTTATCAATAAGCTATTGTTGCTAACCAAAGCTCCATTTGTACACAATCCTTGGGGCTCCAGCTCATCTGCAAACTACACTTCTGACTACGACTGGAACCAGCGGTTGTGTAAACAGTGTTTACAATGAGACCCAGCTACTTGTCTGCAAAATGGACAGCAATCCTCAAACTGTACTTGGTTCTGAAACAGTTCTTTTCTCATTTAAGTCCACAATTAAAAATATAGAAAATGAAAATTAATAGTCCTTACAATTGTTGATTGGTTGCCTGATCAGAAAATGAAAAGAATATGGCTCACATTCTGTGCTGGAATTTGCCCTTAAAGATGGGAATTTGGAGACAGAATTAATTTGGGACCTGCCTCCAATACCAACCTGTCAGGAAATGGGATTTCCCGACGTTCGATCTGCTGTCCAATTTGGCTAGATTTGGAGCAGGCAAGTTATAAAGCTCATTCCTCTTCCCATCTTTAATCTAGAAATCTTGGCTTGGATTTTCTTACTGAATTAGCTGCAAATGTTGAGCTGTATCAGGAAGCTATCAAAATATATTTAGAATTAATTCAATAGTATTTAAAAATTTAAATGAGTTTACCCTTTTTCTTCCTCACCCATTTGGTTGTTCCATTCCGCATCTCCGTGTCCAAGGCCCATTGTAAATTATCAAAGCACCCAAGAACCCATAACTCTTCTAAATGAGGACCTCAGGGTTGCAGATGTCTAAACTTAAAAGTAATCAAAGATTAGAATTAGAATTTGTTATTTAATTTAAATTATCCTTCCATTACTGCAAAATGTGCTATACCATTTATTCAATTTCAATACTTTTACACATTTACAGTAAGATCTTTTACTCAACAGCTTGTCAGTTGGCAGCAATATAATTTTGGCAAATACATTGTTCAAAGCTCTATTCAATTTTCTAATTATAGTATGTCATATCTGACTCACCTTAATGAATGTAATAACACCAATTTGTAGAAATGTGGACACCGGAATAACTCTGCTTGGTCTGATGCTGACTCTCCGTATGCTGCTTGCTGTTTTTAGTTTGTCCTGTCAAATAGTTAGTATTTGGTGACAAGGTGGGATTGTGGATGTTCCTCTTTGAACAAATTTGGATTGGATAAACTGCCAACAAGACAGTGGAGAACTGACTTTTTTGGTTGAGAAAATAGTTTACAAATTGGTGTTCAAGGCTGTTTGAGCATGTGAATGGAATGACCTTTGTAGACTGCTGCATCATCAAATACTATTGGGAGACTGGACAAGTACAGTCCTGATGAGTTTTTGGATGTAGAGTATCTCAGTGTTTCTCATTACAATAATACCCCAGATATTCCCATCAACCTGGCTGATAATCAGGCATGCTCACCAAGTATTTTTGAGTATTTAGTGGAAAGAGCCACTTGATTCAAAGATACAAAGCCATCCTGTGAGATCAGAGGAACACCAGACCAGTTTACTGCAGGCCTCATTCAGTGTGAAGAGCATTAGTGCCAAAGTTGAACAGGTTACTCCCATAGTGGTAGTACCAAAGGCAAATGGTAGTGTAAGCAATTGTAAATTGGAACTGGAAAGTCATCTTCTCGATGATTTGCCAAATGTTGAGGATCAATTCATGATGTTGTCAGGAAGCCAGATGTTTTCAAAATTAGATTTTATTTATACATTCATTGGACAAATACCTATCTGCAAGTAGAATTAGATGATGATTCAAAATCATTTTTGACTATTAATACCAACATGGATCCAGTTCAGTTTCTTAGGGCTGTCATTTAGTGTTTCTTTAGCCCCCAGTATTTTTCAAACAGCATTGAACCAAGTTTTGTAATAATTCAGGGCAGTAGTATGTTACTTATGCATAATGTTTCCTCTGGTCAAGGGGCCCAGAACCAAGAGCTCATAACTTCCAGATACTTGGTAGGCCATTTCAGATTGAAGAGGAGAAGTGTGTTCACTCAGAATATGGTGAAAGTGTGGAATTCTCAACCACATAAGGCTGTGGAATATATTTAATAAAAAAGTTAATTTCAAGAGGTGTGGAGAGAGAGCAAGCAGGAATATGGCATTGAGGTAGAGGAATCATGTTGAATGGTGGATTGAGTTGAATGGCGAATTGGGTCAAATGGCCTACTGCTTCTGAATTCTACCTCTTGAGTTGGATGACATACTTATTTCAGTTCCAAATATGTCAATCCATGATGCCAAGGAACTGCAGATGCTGGAATCAGAAGTAGACAGGCAGGAGGCTGGAAGAACACAGCAGACCAGGCAGCATCAGGAGGTGGAGAAGTCACGTGTAACCCTTCTTCAGGATCCACGATGACAGGCTTAAAAAGATACCCAACATTTGGAGAAGCATGGCATCCAGATGAAGGCAGTCAAATGTGAAGTGCTTCAAAATTCTGTCTGGTATTTGGGTCACTGGGTGACCGAATTGATTTACAACCTACATAGAGTAAGATTCAAGTGGTATGAAATGCATGATACCGTCAGAATCTTTCTGAACTCCGATCTCTTTTGTGTCTGGTGAATTATAACACAAAGTTAATTGAAAATTTGGCAAACTCTTGTGGAAGGGTGTTCTGTGGACTTAGACAAAGGAATGTGAAATTGCATTCAAGTTTTGTTAAGTAAATTGGGAAGGCGATACGATGTTTGTACATTATGGAATGCCCAAAAAAGGTTAAGCTGGCATGTGATGTCTCTCCATATGAAGTAGATCTCTCCTGTGTTGAGTAATGGTGGGGAGAGACCAACTGCAATTTCTTCATGCCCCCTCAGTGTCAGTAAATGAATTTGTGTTCACTATGAAGAACTGTCTTTGAATTTTGGAATAAGAAGGTTTCATATGTGCTTGTACGGTCACAGCTTCATAATCAAAACTGGTCATTAACCATTGATGACTACTTGAGTTTACAAGCTCCAGTACTCACTTCAACTGCATCCCAAGTGGAGAACTGGCCTTTGGTTTAGTCTGCTTATAAGTATGGTCTGCCTTGAAAGGTGGATGTAACAGATTTATTGCACTTTTACTGAAGAAGTGTTATGAAAGGGAAGGAACAAATGTTTGAGGAATGTAGTGTTCTTATCAAACTTTAACACTAAAGCTAAAATAGATGAATATGTCATTTAGTTAATTTTACGTCCGCTAATTCACCAGTTTGCTCCTATATTCATCTATCATAGCTATACCTAAAAGAAACTGACTAAGAAGCATTATGGGGAACCTGAAGACATCAAGAAAGTTACATTTTTTCTGTGGTTGTAGATGCATCTTTTGTAATTAATTAAGGGATTTGTTACTGATCAGAGTTCTAATGGAGATTAATGTATTCTCATCATAGTATTAATGCAGCCTATAGTTTTATTCATGGATCATTGTCACCTCTTGTTTTTGTTTGCTCATAAATTATAACGTGTTTGTTTCTAGGAGGTGAAATAACTAATGTCTTGCACATGTGGCAGAACAAAAGAGTAAAATTCTCGGCCAAAAATATCACCTTGAATTTGTCCTCAGATTTTTAAAAAAAGGTTTTGGCATACATTCAGGACTTGAAACATAAGTTTTATGGCTGCTATTCCACAAAGCTTAATGTTAAAGAGATTGCAGTATTGTATTTCTTCTGTTTGCCTTTTTAAATAAGTGAGATCCTGGTAAAGATTATTTTATTATTTAAAAATTACACCTTCATTATTCTACATTTTGGCCATCCACATTTTTACAGTCATTCTCTACATGTGCTTTCTTCACCTCAGAGGGTGGATTTATCCTTGTGCTGTAACTGAGCCAGATTTGCTAATTTTCATATTTGAAATAGCATATCACACTGTGTATACATATTGTAAATGTTGTTGAACTGTTCTGATTTTTGTTTCAGATTGTGTCGTCTGTTCAATACTGTCATCAGAAGTATATTGTACATAGGGATCTTAAGGTACTTGAAAGCAAAATATATTTTGTCTTTTCCTGTAGTTCTGCATTTTATCTTGATAGAATGATGTAGATTCAGGTTTTATTCATTAAACGGCTAAATAAATTTTGCAGAAATTCACAAAAGTAAATATGTGATGCTTCCTTTCTTTAGGCAGAGAATTTACTTCTTGATGCAGATATGAATATAAAAATTGCAGACTTTGGCTTTAGTAATGAATTTACAATTGGTAACAAATTAGACACATTCTGTGGAAGTCCACCATATGCTGCTCCAGAGCTTTTCCAAGGAAAGAAGTACGATGGCCCGGAAGTGGATGTTTGGAGTCTCGGTGTCATCCTTTACACTCTAGTTAGTGGCTCTTTGCCATTTGATGGCCAAAATTTAAAGGTAATCCTTTTAAAACATTTCATTCACAGTTTTTGTCTTCCATCACACATGACTAACCCGAAACAAAGTATTGGTAAAGTATCTTGTTCTTGGGTCTCTTCTGCTGCTCTTGAGGCATATAAAAGTCAAAAATAACTTTCTAGCCCTCTAGTGTTTAGTTCTATTTTTCCTCCTTTTCATATTGAGAGATATTCCTTTATCCTTATCCTCTCTTCAGTGATCTTGCTAAGATTAAGAGCAAGAAGAATAAATGACTAAATGAGCTTGTGGCTGAACTGCAGACATTGAAACGGATTAGGAAGGGGGAAAGTTACTTGGATTGTATACTAGGAGGCAGTGACGTTACTTAGGGTTGGGTCATCTGATCATTGGGACGGAAGGATGTGACTGAGAATGAGGCAGATAAGGAGACCCAAGGGCAGGAGCACAGGAAGCTCAGCTTTTGTAATTGTCCAGCAGGTTTGACGTTCTTTCAGTTTGTCTGGATGCGAGTGAGGCTGTAGGGTGGATCCACTAACTGACCATAGTACAGGAAGCCATTCTAGAAGGAGGAGTAAGAAGGAATGCAGTAGTAGTAGGGGACAATGTAATGAGGGGAATCAACATCATTCTCAGAAAAAGTCCAGATGGCATGCCCAGCATCAGCATTCGGGACATCTTCCGAGGGCTGGAGAGGAACATGCAGTTGCAAGGGGAGGATATAGTCATTGTGATCCGTAAAGGAAGAAATTTAAAACAAAATATCAGAAAGGCAAAGTGATAACATGGACAATTGGAATTGTCAAATAGAGCAAAGCTGATTGGTTCATAGAATGTTTTTGAACGTCATGTTCTGGAGCTATACTTGACCTGGTGTTGTGCAATGGAATGGGATTAATTAATAATCTCATATTGAAGATTCCACAGTGATTAATAGTCACAATATGATTGAATTTCACATTCAGCTTGAAGGAGAGAGACTGAGACTGTTTTTTTGTCTGAGACTGTTTAAATTTTAAAAACAAAGGGGAGCTATGAGGCCATGAAAGCAGAGCCATCGAAAGTGAATATGCTGAAGGTTAAAAGTTAGGTCAATATAAATACTATGCAGACATTAAAGTGGATATTTCTGAGTCGTTAAATTCCTATGAGTAAGAAAACGTCCAAGGAACAGGCTAACCATCTGTAGTTAACCAGACATATTAAGAATGGTATCATGCTAACATAAGAAAAAAATATATAATTATGCAGAGAAGTGGCAGGTCAGAAGATTGGTCAAAATACAAAAAAAAAACAGAATTACCAAAAACAAGGAAAACATTGTAGTAGAAGAGAAAGCTGGCCTGAAATATAAAAACAGATAAATACTGGAAAAAGGAAAGAATTAACAAAATGTTCATTGGTCCTGTAGAAGATAAGACTACATTATTAATCCTGGAAAGTAAGTAAATGGCAGAAGAATTGAGCAAGAACTTTGCATCCGTCTTCATTACAGCAGGTACAAATAACATCCCAGAAGCAGTGTTAAATCAGGAAACAATAGAGCAGGAGGAACTCAAGAAAATCACAATCAGCTGAGAAGTGATACTGAGTAAATTGTTGGTGCTGAGGATGCCAAGTGCCAAGATCTCATCCTGAGGTCTAAAAATAGAAGTGGTTGGTGAGATAATTGGTGTTATTCATTGGTTTTAATTTTCTAAAACTCCCTTGATTCTGGGATGGTCCCACTAGTTTGGAAAATAGTGATTGAACTCATTTACTCAAAGACGAGAGAATTAGAAAAAAGAAAATTACAGGCCAGTTAGCTTGAGATCTGTCGCAGGAATAATGTTAGAAGCTATTTTTAAAATGTTCTAGTGGGGAAAAGTTCAATGTAGTCGGGCAGAGTCAACACAGTTTTGTGCAAGGGAAATGTGTTTTATCAATCTTTGATGAAGAAACACATAGATGGATAAAGGAGAACTGGTCGCTGTGTTGTGCATCCAGAAGATGTTTGATAAGGTCCCACTTTAAAGGTTATTGTGGGAAATAAACGCTAATGGTGTGGAAGATTATCTGCCTAACAGAAAGCAAGAATGTAGGCATTTCAGGTTGACCAGATCTAATGAGTGGTGTGGCATATGGATCGGTGCTGGCACCTCAATTGTTTACAATTTATAAATGATTTCAATGAAAGGATGGAAGGTCTGGTTTTTGCTGGTAATTTGTAGTTAATAGACAAAGTTAGATAGAGATGTAAATTGTGAAGAGGACGTATGGAGGCTACAAAAAGAGAGGTTAAGTGAGTTGGCAAAGATGAAGCAAATAAAGTATAATGTGAGAAAGTGTACAATTGTCCATTTTGGCAAAAAGAATAAAAAGAAACATATTATCTAAACGGTGACAGATTGCAGAGCTCGAGGTGGAGAGATATCACAAAAGGTTCATGTGCAGGTGGAGCAAGTAATTAGGGAAGCTACAAATCATATCAGTGGGTGGCACGGTGGCACAGTGGTTAGCACTGCTGCCTCACAGCGCCAGAGACCCGGGTTCAATTCCCGCCTCAGGCGACTGACTGTGTGGAGTTTGTACATTCTCCCCGTGTCTGCGTGGGTTTCCTCCGGGTGCTCCTCCCACAGTCCAAAGATGTGCAAGTCAGGTGAATTGGCCATGCTAAATTGCCCGTAGTGTTAGGTAAGGGGTAAATGTAGGGGTATGGGTGGGTTGCGCTTCGGCGGGTCGGTGTGAACTTGTTGGGCCGAAGGGCCTGTTTCCACACTGTAAGTAATCTAATCTAATCAAAAGCTTCCAAGGGGTTTTTGCAGGGTAGGTGTGAGAGGATGGAGAATCTAGAGGGGGGTCACACATTGAAACAGATGAGATAAAACTTTTTCTCAGTGGATCATGAGTCTTTAGAGTCACTTTCTGAAAACATGGAGGAAGCAGAGTCCTTGAATGTTGTTAAGCCAATGTTTGATTTTTGTCAAATAAAGGGGTAAAAGGTTATGGGAGTAAGTGGGATAGGATTTGAATTACAAATAGATCAGCCATGATCTTGTTGAATGGCAAAACAGGTTTGAGAGGCTGATTAGCTTATGTCTGCGCCTAAATGCTATGTTCATGTGACTGCACCACTCAGTGGGCAAATGTTAAATCAGCCAGACTATGGCAAAAGTTCTGAAATTTTAACTAGTAAACATTTTAGAGAAACTTCTCAACCAGTAGTGTTTTTTAAAATATGGATGTCATCAGCAAAGGACCAAATTTAATAGAAAGCTTATATTGTTGGGATTTTTTTCCTTTTCAATTTTACTGCGAACATCCTTTCATGATTTTGCTGACTTGCTGAATAGAGTGCTCTTAAAGAGAGGCATTGATTGTGGATCCACTGGGACTTCCAATCAATCAAATCTGGCATTTTTTCAAAGCAGGCACCAGTGCAGAAACTGCTGTTGTGAAATGTAAAACTGAACAGCAGAATCTTTGGATGTACTCTCCAGTAGCTGACCTTGCAACCAGCACCTCGTTATTTTACATGTGGTACTGCATTTAATAATACTCAGTATCCTCCTAACCCCACCTCCCTGCATGCAGTGGGAGAGAGAGGTTAAAATGTAAAAGAAGGAACAAAACCCTTCCTCTGCATTTGCACTCCATTACTGTTTTTGTAGCGTGGGAGTGTTGCATCTTAGAGGGATGGCTCATTTCCTGAGACCATCCATTGGCTTAACACCGCGCAACTGGGGGCCTTAATTTAAATTTAACAGTTGTTGCGTGGGTTTCCCAGAGATTGGAAAATCCACTTAGAGTTGGAAGAAGGTTCTGCCCAGTCTAGAAGATTAGTGCCTCTGTTAAAATTCTGTAAGTTTCTGTTGACTGTTTGATTGTTATGTTTGTTAGATTGCAGCACTAGAACTGTCTAACTTGTTTAAGTTTTATTTAAAAGGGTAGAAGGAGAGTGCATTCCTTGTTGACCAGGAGGAGCAAGAATGTTCCTCAGACCTCCAAGGAAGACCTCAGCCTCTCACCTGCCAATCATGGCATCTCCTCCCTCTAAATGAATGAACTCTTCCCTCCCACCGTTTTGCCAAACCCCAGTCTCTAGCTCCCCTCCTTCCCTGCTACCAACATCAGCATCCTTTAATCCCTTCTGCAATCAATCCCTCAGTTCTGGCTCCTTCCCTTCTGCAACTAGCAACGTCCACATCAACTTCCAAATTGCAACCCCCAAAAAAACCCAAAGGCCTGATCTGATCTCTCCGTTAATATCAAGAATTAATAAGAGCCAAAAATATTTAAATACAATACTTTTTATACCGTACTGGTAGGAAACACATTGCATTGAATTTAGCTTTCCGTGGCCTCTCTTAGATAAAGCGAAAAGCATAAGGATGCATTTATTTTTCGTTCGTTGTACAGTCCTAGACTCTTACCATTGCAACTTGAATGTTTTTATCATTTTTGACTCAAAAGGACCTGAATTACCTTTTCATAAAGTGTGTATGCTTACTTCAAATCTGCATTCTATGAAATCTTCATATATCCCAAAAACATTGAATTTTCTGTTACACTGTTGGGATTTTAGAAAATTGCAGGCCCTGATCTAATTCTGTCTTGTACAATGCACATATCTTTTTCTTCCCCCTTTATTTCAGGAACTGAGGGAAAGAGTTTTGCGAGGCAAGTACCGAATTCCTTTTTATATGTCAACTGACTGTGAAAACTTGCTCAAAAAACTCCTGGTACTAAATCCTGCTAAACGAGGCAGTCTGGAAGTAAGTGAGATCCTTTTAGCAGACTTTATTTAAAAAGAAAACAATTTATATCAAACTTGAGGCTTCACACCCTCCCACACCCCAGCTGTATTTGAAATTCATTGACATGAGATTTTTGTCAAACAGCAAATCATGAAGGACCGATGGATGAATGTTGGTTTTGAGGAGGAGGAACTAAAACCGTACAGTGAACCAGAGCCTGACTATACTGATCCCAAAAGGATAGGTAAGCCTGTTCATATTCGGTGTGTGACCAACCTGAGCTTGATTGTGCTGATGCTCTGACATGTGTCAACATTTGATTGGATCTTCCAGGGAAGGGAATCATCATTGGATTGCTGCCCTTTTGGGCTGTTCCCAACTCAATGCTGCTCTGCATTTCTTGCTGCATTTACCGAGCACAGCTTTACCAGAAATGCGGAGTACGATGTCCTTCAGAAAATTCCACCACGATGGAGTAGGGTCGGTGCTGTCAAAGACAGGATATGCCCTCCTTTTATGGCACCAGCTGCCACATAAGTTTAAAAGGCCAGTTTTGAACGGAGGTGAATGGATAGGGTCGCTAAGGTGGGTGAGGCAGCTGGAGGTGAATGAGATGGTAGTCCAGGGGATCAGAGTGTGATTTGAGGTTTCAGTTCTGGAATTGACTAGGGTTTATACACACCTTTTTTTTGTTCTGTCTGACGTTTCTTGGGTAACTGTTCACTTAAGTATTTCAAAATGATTCAACGATTCTGAGATAGAGGTGGAGACATTCGCAGAGAGTCTTGGAAACCAGGGTAATTCATAGAATTGTAAAATCTCTCCAGTGTGGAAACAAGTCCACATCAACCATCGAAAGAGCAACCCACCCAGACCCATTCCCCTACCCTATTAACCTATTTTTACGCCTGAATAGTGCACTTAATCTACACATCCCTGAACACTATGGGCAATTAGCATGGCCAGTTCACCTAACCTGCACATCTTTGGATTGTGGGAGGAAACTGGAGCACCCAGTCGAAACCCATGCAGACACTGGGAGAATGTTCAAACTCCACACAGGCAGTCACCTGAGGCTGGAATCAAACCAGGTCCCTGGCGCTGTGAGGCAGCAGTGCTAACCACTGAGCCACCATGCCGCACCCCCCCCCCCCCCCCCCCCCCCTCCAATTGCCCACCGGAAATGAAAATTCCCAGGCAATTACCATGCAGTCAGTGCAATAGGACTTCCAACAGGTCCTGACATGCGATTTCAGTTATATATTTGGTTTCTGTTTAATTATCAATACGTTGTTTGGTCAATGACCCCTTCCTATTATTCTCCTGGAAAATAAAAGCTCCTATCCCATGGCTAATGGAGCTTCCACTGTGACCAGGAATGTAATTTGCTGCATTGAGGATGTTTGATGATATTGCATGTACAGAAAATGTAACATTTTCACATTGTAAGTTTTGCATTGATATTTACAGAAACAATGGTCACTATGGGCTTCCCGAGAGAAGAAATCACTGAATCCCTAGTGGGGCAGAAGTATGATGAAGTCATGGCTTGTTACCTGTTATTAGGCAGGAAGCCACCTGAGGCAAGCTTCATAATATTTTCTTAAAATTTGAAAAATTTGGTTGCATATCAAGTGTTACAGTATGTTTATACACATGGAGTCAGGTACTCCCATAGCCTGTCCCATGGCTTAGTAGCCGAAGTTGTTTTCTCTGCTGCATTGGTTGCAGCATTATATTTTCTGTTGCAGAATGCCATAGAAAGGCTGATTTCAGGACAGACTTGTGACAATTCCTACAGAATACCTGTAGGGGATTCTGTGAATTCCCCAGGGGAGGCATTGTGCATGCCAAGGTGAGCATGGCCAACACCCCTAACCACTCCCATACCCACCACCTCACCTCTGGGAGTCATTATTAATGCCTTAACATATTACAGAAGGAATCTTCTTATGCACACTGATTACCTCCTTGCCATTGCCTCCAATATCAATGCCTCGTATGTACCTGGTTACATTACCTAGTTTTGTAAAATGATGGCCATAAATTCTACTACATTTTCATGAATTCTCAACTGATTTACTAATGTCCTTCAGAGACGGAAGACTGCCTTTTCATTTCCTGGCCAATGTATGATTTCATTCCAAGTGTCAGCGGAAATGGTCACCTCTGAATCAGAAACTCAGGGGGTCAAATTCCATTCCAGAGACTTTGAGCATAGAAACGAGGTTGACCCTAACATGCTGCATTATTAGTGCTATGTTTATATGATGAGTCACACAAATGAGACCCAGTCTTCCTTCTCAGATGGACATTAAAGGTCCCAGGATAGTATTTGAAGAGGAATAGGAGCTTTATCATGGTGTTTTAATCAAAGTTTAATTTTAAACCACTATCCATCAACCACCAAAAGCAAACGTACCTCATTACAATTTATGGGACCTTTTGCTGTCTTGTTTTCTTATGGCAATACTGTACAGCACTGAAAGTTTATCAGTAAAAATACCAAGCATTTACTCATACACACACTATTTGGAAATGAATAAATTTTTTCAACAATATGATATTGCAGTAGATGTGGTGGGCAGACAATGTGACTGATAAATGTATGTTTTATCACTGTTTCTCTTGGTTCAGTGGCTCAGAATAGTTGAAGCAATGGTAAACTGAGTAAAATAAGAGATATAGAAGTTCAAGAATTATTTCTAATGACGATTTTTCTAACCTTCCAGTTTGAAGGCAGCGAATCTGTATCCAGTAGTAACCTGTGTCATAGGTCTCGACCCAATAGTGACCTCAACAACAGCTCCACGCAGTCTCCGGCACATTCGAAGGTCCAGCGCAGTATATCAGCGAATCAGAAACAGCGGCGGTTTAGTGATCATGGTGGGGATGACATTCAAACACGTAAAGTAATATTGCACATTTCAACTTTGAGTGTGCAGTGCTGCAGTGAGCCGTACTGGGCCTAACTGCTATATTATGAAAAAAAGAGTTGATTTGGTTCACTTGTTTGTCTCAAAGCACTTTGCACTGTCTTTCAGTCAGGTTTATTTGTTTTGTGTTTTTAACTTAGCTTACATTGAAAAACTAGCATTTGATGTTTTCACAGAGTTAACACCCAAAATTATCTCTGTACTATTTACTCATTTAATATTCTGTTCCATTGCTGTTTCATAAATCTAACAGATTTACCCTTGATTGATTCTGAACAGATAAAACTTACTAATGATTACAATGCATAAGCCTTTAGGTACATATTAATAGAATTGTTGAATCCCTACAGTGAGAGCATTTAATTAGCCCACATCACTTAAAAATGAAGATCCAAAGTGGAGGCTCATATCTTGGTCAGTCATTTAATATTTCATTCCATAACGCTTCTGTTCTTGGAAGAAAATATGTCAACAGTGTTGTAGAAACCGCATTCTCTTTTCCTCAATATCATAGCATGGAAGCAGGCCATTTGGCCCATCAAGTCCATTCTGACCCTCTAAACAGCATCCCATGCTATCCCTGTAACCCTGCATTTTCCCATGGCTAATTCACCTAGCCTAGGTGAAAGTGAGGACTGCAGATGCTATGCTATGTAGAACAGTCCATCTTCCGTAGTTACACCGGCACCACTCCCCACCTCTTCCTTCGCTACATTGATAACTGCATCGGCGCCACCTCGTGCTCCCAGGAGGAGGTTGAGCAGTTCATCAACTTCGCTAACACATTTCACCCTGAGCGTAAATTCACCTGGACCATCTCGGACACCCCCCTCCCTTTCCTGGACCCCTCCATCTCCATCAACGACGACCGACTCAACACTGACATTTTTTACAAACCCACTGACTCCCACAGCTACCTGGATTACACCTCCTCCCACCCTACCTCCTACAAAAATGCTATCCCTTATATGCAATTCCTCTGCCTCCACCATATCTGCTCTCAGGAGGACCTGTTTCACCACAAACCACACTAAAGAGCCTCAATTAAAGACCATAATGTCCCGTCCCACATGGTTAAAGATGGCCTCCAATGCGTCTCATCCCTCCAACTGTAACAAGGACAAAACCCCCCTAGTCCTCATTTTCCATCCCACCATACCTTTCACCCCACCTCCGCATAAGTCGCATCATCCACCGTCATTTCCGCCACCTACAAACGGACCCCATCACCAGAGATATATTTCCCTCCCCACCCCTATCGGCTTTCCGTAAAGACCGTTCCCTCAGCGATTACCTCGTCAGGTCCATGCTCCCCTCAAAAACCCACCCTCCCCTCCCTCCTCTCCCAGCACCTTGCCCTGCCACCGCAGGAATTGCAAACCTGTGCCCACACCTCCCCCCTCACCTCCATCCAAGGTCCCAGAGGAGCCTTCCATATCCATCAAAGTTTCACCTGCACTTCCACAAATGTCATTTATTGTATCCGTTGCTCCCGATGCAGTTTCCTCTACACTGGGGAGACCAGACGCCTTCTCGCAGAGTGTTTTAGGAAACATCTCTGGGACATCCGCACCAATAAACCCCACCGTCCCGTGGCCGACCATTTCAACTCCCCTGCCCACTCTACCGAAGACATGCAGATCCTGGGCCTCCTCCATCGCCACTCCCTCACCACCCAACACCTGGAGGAAGAATGCCTCATCTTCCGCCCCAGGACATCAATGTGGACTTCACCAGTTTCCTCATTTCCCATCCCTCCCCACCTTACCCTAGTTCCAACCTTCCAGCTCACCCCCATCCTCATGACCTGTCCTACCTATCAATCTTCCTTCCCACCTATCCACTCCACCCTCCTCTCTGACCTATCACCTTTATCCCCACCTCCATCCACCTATTGCACTCTTTGCTACCTTCTCCCCTGTCCCACACCCCTCCCATATATCTCTTCACCTCGGAGGCTTCCAGCCTCATTCCTGAAGAAGGGCTCCTGCCTGAAACGTTGATTTTCCTGCTCCTCTGATGCTGCCTGACTTGCTGTGCTTTTCCAGCACCATTCTAATCTTGACTCTAATTCACCTAACCTCCATATCCCTGGACACTATGGGCAGTTTAGCACTGCTAATCCACCTAATCTGCACATGTGAGAGGAAACTGGAGGAAACAGAGGAAAACGACACAGACACAGGGAGAATGCAAACTCCACACAGTCACCCGAGAGTGGAATCGTACCTGGGTCCCTGGCGCTGTGAGGCAGCAGTGCTAACTACTTTGTTTGATAGTTTGATAGTTACTTAATGCAAAGAGACAGTTGCTGCTACAGGTTCAACATTTTTTGCAGAGTTTTTTTGCAAGTTTTAAATTGCACAATTCTCCAGAACAAATAGGAAAAATATTGTGAAACTTGAAAGGGTTCAGAAAAGATTTACAAGGGTGTTGCCAGGGTTGAAGGGTTTGAGCTGTAGGGAGAGGCTGAATAGGCTGGGGCTATTTTCCCTGGAGTGTCGGAGGCTGAGGGGTGACCTTATAGAGGTTTATAAAATCATGGATAGAGTGAATAGACAAAGTCTTTTCCCCAGGGAAGGGGAGTCTAAAACTGGAGGGTGTGGGATGAAGGTGAGAGGGTAAGTACTTAGAAGAGGTCTATGAGGTAACATTTTCATCCAGAGGGTGGTGTGTGTTTGGAATGAGCTGTCAGAGGAGGTGGTGGTGGCTAGTACAATGACAACATTTAAAAGGCATCTGGATGGGTACAGGAATAGGAAGGGTTTAGAGGGATATGGACCAAATGCTAGCAAATGGGACTAGATTAGCTTAGGATATCTGGTCAGCATGGACGAGGTGGACTGAAGGGTCTGTTTCCATGTTGTATGATTCTAAATGGAATCCTTCAAATAAAATTTCATTTATTTTGTCGACCTACATGAGGAAAAAGCAAATTAGAAAACTTCTATCTTAAAATCCATATCAAGATGGTTTTGATGAAATATTGTTAATCAATACTTACCCTTTTGTGTAATTTCAGCAAAGTTAGCTTTTAGACAAATGTTACCTCAGTCAACACAATCCTTATTAGAATGTGTGCCAGACATTGCAAACGTTCATGTTTTTTTGACACAGACCCGTCATTTGAAACTTCAAAATGCACAGCAGATCATTTAGTAATTGGTAGAGATGTTCAAACATCAGCCTCAATTTCATATTTCCTCTCATACTGGCTGTTCTGTATTTTCTGATTTCTAACATTCATAAGTTATTTTACATGTCCTTTTTAAATTGAGTTGAAGGTTTATTTGATGACTTGTGCTGTGAAAATTATTGACATGTTAAGATGCTGGAAGTGATCACTATCCTTTTGCTGGTGATTTCTTAGCCTCCTGTTTCTAAGAAAACACTTGCTTTACAAATATAAAATACCATTCTGATATCCAAGGCATGTCTTAGCCATTTTAGCATTTTCTTAGTTGTTATTTTCTCAGCACTAATGTGTAAGTTAAATTGGATACGGACAAGTCCCAGATTTCTATAGACTTGTTGTGGATGTCAGATTTCCTTCAGCTAAGAAATAGGAACAGGAGTAGACCATTCGGGCCCTTGAACCTGCTTTGCTGTTCAATAGGATCATGGCTGATTTGACAATCCTCACATCCATTTTCTGCCCTTTCTTTTTAATTCTTTATTCCCATAATGATCAAGAATCTATCTCAGCCTTAGATGTACACAAGGACTCTACCTCCACAGTTCTCTGTGGCAAGCAGTTCCAAAGATTCTCAACCCTGTGGAGTGAAGAAAGTCCTCCTCATCTCTATCTTAAAAATGGAGCTCCTTTATTCTGAGACAACGCCTTCAGGTCCTAGACTCTTCCATGGGAGGAAATAGCGTATCAGCATTTACCCTGTCAAACCCCTTTAGAGTCCTATATGTTTTCAATGAGATCATTTCACTTCATTTTTCTAAATGCAAATGAGAATTGTCCCAACCTTTTTAACCTTTGCTCATAAGACAATCCTTCCATACCAGGACTTTTTAAAAAAAAGGTCCGAGTGTGCCTTCATGGAAATGCCTCTGATAAAAAATGATATCTTACCTTTACTAAGGGGATCAAAATTGCTCTCAGTACACTTGTTCAACTGCTCTTGTACAGTTGCAATAAGACTTCCTTCTCTCATACTCCATACTCTTTGAATTAAGGCCCAACATTGCATGACCCTTTCTGATTTCTGCTGCACCTGAGTGCTATACAGAGGAACCTCGAATATCCGAACGAGATGGGCAGGCACTATTTCGTTCGGATAATCGATTATTCGGAGAATCGATTTTAGCTTTAACGAGGAAGCCATACTGATCTAATGCTGTGCTCTACCGGAGAGTTTGTTTAAATCTATCACTTTAATGAGTTTGTCATTTAAACAAACTAATCTTTGCAGTCTGTAAATTACAAGTTAAAATGAGAAGAACTAAACCCTTACCATGAAATCCCAGCATTAAACAAGTTCCCGAACAGCTCCTTCGATCGCAAGACCATTTACAGTATCACTTTCCGGGAACTCGGTCTCGTGATAGAAAGTTAGAAGCCCCGCCTCATGCATGTGCTTATGTTCTCGTCCTTTTGTTTTAAATGAACAGCCCGGTAACGTGCTGGGAATACTGTACCTGTACTGTAAAACACTTACTCTTGCAAAGAGCTGTGTAAAACCCTTACTTAAAAAATATCCATTTGCTGATGCTTGAGGTGCTTGTATTTCTTTGTTTTTGCCAGCATTTTCACATCTTCTTCAGTCCAGGTAAATCAAATACAGTACACTTACCTCTTTGATGATTTGGATAATTGAGGTCCCTCTGTACTAGCTTTCTGTGTTTTGTGCACAAGTGCTGTTTATGCTGGAGCTTTCTGCCATTTTTCTCTATTTCAGTAATGCTCTTCTTCCTTCCAAAATGAACAAATTCAATATTCCCACATTATACTGCATTTGCCAACTTCTGGCCCATTTACTTAACCTATCAACGTCTCTCTGTGAACTGTTTGTATCCCTCTCGCAACTTGCCTTTCCATCTATTTTTGTGTCTTCTGCAAATGTGGCTTCAGTACATTTGCCTCATTCTAATTGTGAATTTTATCTTCGGTCACTGAATCAACAAAAGAAACACATTAATTTCTGCCGAGATGTTTTTAATTATCTTTTATGAATTTCATGATTTTTAAAAGAAAAGTTTATTTTGAGAAGTAACACCCTAATTAAATCCAAGAAGCTAGTATATTAGAATTAATATTACTTGAATGAGTACCAGGACTTTTTTTTTTAAAGATCAAACCCTGAAAATATGAGATTGGGTTGGTGGGGGGGGGGGGCGGGTAGGGGAGGGGAGATGTGGAGAGACAACTCTTGGAAATCCGTGAAGCAATCCCTCACAAAGATATGTAAATGCTGGTGTCATGTGTGCAATTTCTTTCTCAGTTGGTTGTTGTCCTGCATATTTTTAATAGTTTTGTCAGATGATTGAATTCAGCTTTAATATATGGAAATATATTTTGTTCCTGCCTGTTACCTCTGACTCATGCACAAAGTGTCAGTTGACAACAGAGAGAGTAGCTTTGTAAAAAGAGAAGTTCAACAGTGATAATTGACGAGCACAGTTTTAGTTAATTATACTAGTTGTAAGCTTCATAAGGATATCAAGAGTTTAATGCTTTAATCACAATGTGGCAGTGTAGTATTTTCATCTGTCCATCATCTATTTTAAATCATCCTTTCTCATTCAAGGTGATGTGAAGAGATCAAATCAAGTTAGGTTTGTAATCTTTATCTGCTGCTGCATGCTTCTGATAATTATGCTGTCAAGTGTCTGGCCATGGTGAATTAGATGCACTTTTAAATAGGTTCAGCTGAAAAGGAATAACATGTTCAGCTGAAAAGGACATGAAATTTTGCACAACTGGAGTCAAATAAGTTTGTTTGATTTTGTCCTTTTATTTCTCTGTCATGCAGCTGGCCCATCAATACCACCTGCTGTCTCATATACTAAGCGAGCCCAAGCAAACAGTGTGGAAAACGAACAGAAGGAAGACTGGGACAAAGACATGGTTCGAAAATTAAGTAGCACCACTGTAACTTCCAAAGGAGATGTGCCCGCAAGCCCACTGTCGGGTCTCGACAGAAAAAAATCCACCACAGGACCTAGTGTAAGTAGCAATTTGATTCACCTGTTTGTTTTGATTCAAAGTGTTTAGGTCAGTGATGCTTTTCTGTGTTTTTAATGAGATCACACACAAGATTAAGCAAGCTTGATCTATAAATTTGAAATGCAAGTTAAAGTGCTTCTTGCATGCTCATTGTATGTTTTGGCAATATTGCAGGCCATTTGATTTAAAATTGTGAGATTTTTGCTCCTGTAAATTCCTCATTGCCTCGAACTGTCGCTCCAACCGATCCATTCAAACTAATAGGATTCTTTCCATGGAGAGTGATTGGAATGTGGAGTGGGCTGCTATACAAAAGTATGCATTGTTTTTCAGAAGAATTGCATAAATGTCTTTAGGAGGAGGTAAATTGTATACACAAAGGATAAAAGAATAAAAGACTTACAGTTGGCATTAGATAAAGTAGGATGAGAGGAGTCTTATGTGAAACATAAACAGCAGCATAGACCAGTTGAGCCAAAAGGCCTGTATCTGTGTTGTAAACTAAGCAGTTCCATGTGGAAAGCACAAGGTCAGTATCCAGAGGTTGACAAAGTATCAAAAAGAAGCACTGTTGCTGAAAAGAGAATGTTCATTGAAATCTCGCTGTATATTTAAAAAGTGCAGTAGAACAGCAAAACATGAAAAAATCAATATAACAACAGATAAAATAATGAAGAATAAAAGCAATACAACACTCGCAAACCAGAAATGAAGACGAGTTCAAAAGATGGGCAGAACTTCAAATAACTGCTTAGTCACGCCACTTCAACCCAGCTTCCAGATGTCACGCGCAGAAAAGTCTTCCCAGGAAATGCAAACAAACTTGGCTGAGAAAAATTAAGGAAACTTTGAAGAAAAGTAGCACAATCGGAAGCATGGATATGAAGTTATCAAGATTTGCAAGAACCAGAGCAGCATCATTCCGTGGTCATTACCAGTGAATGTCTTAAATAGAATTGCACATGAGAAACTAAAGACAGAACTTGACAAATGGTTACAAGACAAGCAGGCTGGTTTTCAAACAGCTAGATCTTGCATGGACTGTATAACTACAGTATACATTATCTTGTAACTGTTTTTGCCAAAAGGCCTTGTGGAAATTGATGTGACATGGAATACTGGAGAAATGTTTTGGCATGAAAGCCAAAACCATAGCAAACTCCATCTGGTAAGGGGACACACCTTTGAAAAAAGACTCACTCATCTTCCGTGCCAAAGATCCCATGATCTTTATGATCCGTTATCTTTAAAAATTTGAGTCGTCAATGATGGTGTAGTTGTTTGTGAATGTGTTAAACTTCTATCATAGTTGTAGGATATATGTGTTTGCCACTTGAATCCTGACAATATCCTGGTTAACTAGAAGCAAATGCAGCCTCCTTGGATATTGGTGCAACAATCACATTGTGCCTATTCTCAAGTTATATATTATATATCGTGTGAGAACCCCTTCAAGGCGCACGAAGAATCGCTAAATAATCTCCTTCTGGACCTTGTTGAGTGTGAGATCCTTTGGTAGCAGGCAATGACTTGTCCAATTAGAATTCATCACCTGAGCTAGACCTAGTGGGGCTGTTGCGGCACAGTGGGAGTGTCCTGCTCCTTGACCAGGAGGACCGTGTTCAAAGGTGCGGAATAAGATCTCTAAACAGGTTGCTTAGGAAAAATAAGTTAATTTTCTTTAAATTTCAAAATTAGAGAGGCTCCTGTAGCACAATGGTAGTGCCCCTGCCCTGGACTGGAAGGCCTGAGTTCAGTTACCACCTACTCCAGAGGTATGCAATAACATCTCTGAATAGGATTTAAAAATAGAAGCAGACCCAGAGGGGCTTTTGTCACACTGTAGTAGTGTCTCTACCCCTGGACTGGTAAGCCAGCACCTACCTGCTCCACAGGAGTGTAATAACATCTGAGCAGGTTGATGAGAAAAAGAGGTTAAATTAAAAAATACTTATAATAGCCCCGCTGGGTCTGCTTTATGGTGCAGTGGTCGTGTCCCTGTCTTTAAGTCAGGAGGCCCGTGTTCAAGTCCCACCTGTTGCAGAGGTATGTAATAACATCTCTGAACAGGTTGATTAAAAAATATTTTTTAAAAGGTAAAGCAGACCCAGTGGTTACGTTAATTCCTGGGTGTCCTTGGAGAGCGAGGATGTAGTGTCCATCAATGCTCTCAAAATCTTTAGAGAGAGCTGGGCACCATGGAGGATAGAGTGCTTTATTTCCTCCTCCAACTTTGTTTTTATTTAGTCCCCTTCCTGCTTGCCTTATTCTCCACTGCCCCCTCCTTAATAATTGGCATTGCCCATAATGGGCTTTACTGGCAAATGTTGAACTGGCCAGAAGGGTGTTTTTACTGGTGGTGGATAATAGTTTGAAAAAAAAAGCCTCAGGCATTTTGGTGATGGATAGGTTGCTCAGTTGTGTGTGCTAACACATCTATGCAGAAAAAGAAATATAAAATAGACCCAAGCCCTCCTTCTGTGTTTATGTTAGTACCCAGGTGTTCATGGAGAGGGAGGACATCGTGTCTGTCACTGCTCTCAATGCCTTTAGGTACCTGGGCACCGTGAGGGATATCGTGCATAATCCCTCCCCCCCCCCAAACTCCATTTTGATTTCGCCCCTTCCTGCTCTCCCAACCTCCTCTTCACTTTTGATAGTTCATATTGCCCATGGCTTTGATTGTATGTATTTAATTAGCTTCATAGATGATTACTGGCAGTGGTTAATAGTTTAAATAACACAAAATTAGTCACGGTGATTTGTTGGTGGGAAAGGTGTTCAATTTTATATGATACATTTTCTGCTATTTAAAAAGAATGACACTGGCCCAGTTAGGGGCCTTGTGGTTCAGTGATAATGTCCCTCCCCCTGGGCTGTGGAAGCTTCTGTTCAAGTTCCACTGTCCCAGACGTGTAGAGCAACATCTCTTAATAGGCTGATTGAAATAAATACTAACGCAGAACCAGATAGGGGCCTTGTGGTGCAATGGCTGTGTCCCTACCTCCTGAGCAAGGAGAGCTGGGTTCAAGTCCCAACTGCTCCAGAGACATGTTGTCATGCCTATAAACAGAACCATTAAAAATACTATCAAACAGATCCAGGGATGGGTGTGCAGGGCTATCTGTCCCAGGCTGGGGCTAAACAATGCCATGAGTAGTGGCTTTGTTTTAGTGTTCAACATAAACTCTGTTATGTTCCAATCAGGCTTCCTGAGCTATTACATACAGCTTAAATATGACGATGGTATTCTTACAGATTTGATCTTTGATGTAATGCATGGTTATTGGGAAAAGTAACTTCAGCAATAAGGCCCTCATATCACCTGAATTGACAGACATGTGATCAGTGGCATGTAGAATTGTGGCTGTGAAGCTGTACCTTTAATCCATGGTATATAATTGGCTGTCGAGAGAGTGGTGCTGGAAAAGCACAGCTGGTCAGGCAGCATCCGAGGAGCAGGAGAATAACCCCTTGGGTTTATCCCCGAAACATAGATTCTCCTGCTCCTTTGTACTCTCAACTCTGATCTGCAGTCCTCACTTTCTCCTATAATTGCCTGTCCATGGAAATGTTAACATTCATGATATGTTTGAAATTGTTAGAATCCCCATCTGAAACTCAAAAGATATAATTATTTTGTTTTGAAAATAATTAGTTTTATTACAAAACATAGATTACTGACATAAATTGATTTAACATTTCAGAATAACATGCTTCCTAGTATGACAAGGAGAAACACCTATGTGTGTGAACGCTCGACCAGTGATCGATACTCTGCCATGCAGAATGGAAAAGACAGCAGGTGAGAATCCATAGTATTATTGCCAAATGTTTGTGTATTTTATTTCTTATTTTAATGTATATATTTATTGAAAAAAGCCAAACAGTTATAGAAGTACAGAAAAGTAGAAATAATATTGTACTATTATATTATATTACAGTAACGCTGAGAATGAACTGCCTACTATTCAAGATACAGTCGCCTCATATTTACTTAAACCAAATTAGCATAAACTCAAATTAAATAAAATAACATTAAATTAAATTACAATCCACTATAACTAAATTACACTACGATGTACTATATTTCAGTACTCCACTCGCTGCACCTCCATCAAGGCTCCCATCCACGGGAGCAACTGTGATTATATCCGTCTTTACTAGGTCTCCCCCGGGTCCTCGGGCCACCATATACATCCCTTGTAGCTATATAAAGGCCATAATCAGTACTGCCAACAGATCCATGTCTATGTAATTTAGAAAGGGCTGCCATGAGTTGGGAGGTCATGTTGCAGCTGTACAGGACATTTGTTAGGCCACTTTTGGAATATTGCGTGCAATTCTGCTCGTCTTCCTATCCGAAGGATGTTGTGAAACTTGGAAGGGTTCAGAAAAGATTTACAAGGATATTGCCATGTTTGGAGGATTTGAGCTATAGGGAGAGGTTGAATAGGCTAGTGCTGTTTTCCCTGGAGTGTCAGAGGCTGAGGGGTGATCTTATAGAGGTTTATAAAATCATGATGGGCATGGATAGGATAAATAGACAGAGTCTTTTCACTGGTTGGGTCCAGAACTAGATAGGTTTAGGGTGAGAAGGGAAAGATGTAAAAGAGACCTAAGGGGCAACAGAGGGTGGTATGTGTATGGAATGAGCTGCCAGAGGACGTGGTGGAGGCTAGTACAATTGCAACTGTTAAAAGGCATCTGGATGGGTATATGATTAGGAAGGGTTTGAAGGGATATGGGCCAGGTGGGACTAGTTTGGATCGGTATATCTGGTCGGCATGGACGGGTTGGACCGAAGGGTCTGTTTTCGTGCTATACATCTCTATGACTCTATGTCTTATAAAATTGCTCCATTCTGTGGCACACCATACTTGTCAAGTAATCTTGAGGGACATGCTCCATCCTGCAAGACCCTGGAGGCTTTTCTGATATCCAATGCATTGTGATGTTCTTCCTCGCACAGTATGTATAGATATTGAATAACCTCTTCCTGTGCTCACCCAAAGAGGGAAGATTCAGTAGTTCCAAAATGAGGGACACTGGATCCTCTCTAACGTCTATTCCCAGGATCATCTCTAGTTCATTCACTATGGCCCTCCCAGTATCCGTAAATCTTGTAACAGGACCAAAAGCAATGTGTAAGGGTGCCAATACTGTTTTTACATTTGGGACATTTCGGGGAAGATCCTTTCTTAAACTTTGTTAGTCTCTTTGGCACCATATGGGCCCTGTGGAGGATCTTCAATTGCATCGCTTGTGCCTTATTGCATATTGAAATTTTCTTTACATTTCCCCCATATGTCCTCCCATGTTTCCGATGAGATTTCTTCCCCTAACTCCTGATTCCAAATCTCATAGAGTCTCTCCATATCCCCCAAGGCATTCCCTCTCTGCACTAGATATATGGTACTAACTGAGAGCGCCCTCACGTTAGAGCACTCTTCGTTCTTTATACTTGTAGGGCTGGGCCAACAGCGTGGCCGTCTTCTGTATGTAATCCCTAACCTGGAAATACTGGAAAAGGTCCCTATTAGGGATTCCATATTTCTGACCTAATTGGCTGAAAGACTTCAAGACCTCTCCCTCAAATAAATCTGCCAGATTCCCTAACCCTCCCATGCTCTAAAGCCAGAGTCCATTGGCCCCAGTCTTAATCCTGGGGCTCCCACTAACGGGGTGACAGCGAAGTCTTAAGCAAATTGCCCTCACCCTGCCACATTATCCTGCATGCTTTCACTGTGTTTCTGATAATTGGACTCCCCTACAGATCTCAATTTATCCATGAACAGTAAGTTTGTGAGGGGACATCTCGCCTGTGAGGCCTCTACATTATGCCATATTGACTTTGAGTCATCGTGCACCCATTTGCCTACATATGACAACAGGGTGCCTATTTGGTATCTTTTCAGATCTGAGAGGTCTACTTCCACCCCCCAATATCCTGAGGAAGTTGCAACTTGGGAAATTTAATTAAGGGGTGCTTACGGCACCAAATAAATGATCCAGGCCATCTTGCAAACATCTGCAGCATCTGTTTGTGTAACAGCAACGGGAGCATCCTCATAGGATATAACAACCAAGGAAGAACATTCATTTTAATGAAGGCTATACGGCCTAGCCAGGATATGGGTAGTCCCTCCCATCTCTGCAAGTCCTGTTTTGTTCTCTCGAACAACTGCACAAAGTTAGTTCCATACAGCTGCCAGAAGTAAGGGGTAATAAAAGTTCCAAGACGGAGAAACCCTTTCTGTGACCATCTAAAATGAAACTCCATTCTGTCCTCCAACTTCAGTACTTCCACCAATTCCTCCACGGGCATGACTTTCGATTTTGTGAAATTTATCCTATATCCTGAAAAGCTGCTGAATCATTTAATTTTTTGTATTAGCTGGAGTATGGACTTTTCAAGGTCGGCCAAAAACAGAAGGACATCATCTGCATTGAGAGTTATTTTGTGTTCCCCAACTCTCACCTTCGGTGCCATTATTTCAGGGTCCTTTCGGATAGCCTCCGCCAGTGGTTCAAGTACCAATGTGAACAATAGCAGTGTGAACAAGTCCCTGTCGGCTGCCCCTCCCCACACGAAAATTGCTTGATTTAACCCCATTTGTGATAACATCCGTTTTGGGGTCTTTACATAACACTGCCACCCACCTGGCGAAGACCCCTCCCAGACCAAAACTATCTAGAACAGCAAAGAGATATGACCATTCCACCTTATCAAAAGCCTTTTCTGCATCCAGGGAGACCACCAAACACAGAATCATTCCCTACTGACATATTTGCACCATATTCAATACCTGTCTGATATTGTTGAATGAGCTGCAGCCTTGCTGAAACCCTTCTGGTCCTCTATTATAATAACGGGCAGCACTTTCTCCAACCTCAGAGCCAACACCTTGAAAGAATTATAAATCCCACATTCAACTATGAGATTGGTCTATACAATGCACAATCCTTGGGGTCTTTCCCTTCCTTTAAAATAAGGGAGATATTAGCCTCACTAAGAAAGGGTGGAAGGCAGTCCTGGTTATACAAATGACTATATATCTCCAGCAGTGGGTCAGCTAACATGTGTATGAACTCCTTGTAAAATTCACTTGTAAAAAACTCCTTGTAAAAACCCGTCGGACCGCGTGTCTTACCACCTTGAAGCTGCCTTAACTCCTCTCTTGTACCTCCTGTACTGTCAGAGTGCATTTAAAAGGGAGGCCTGATCTGCGTTTAAACCGGGGAGGTCCAAGTTTTGAAAAAAGGATTCCATTCTCAATTCTCCATCCCCACAGCACTCCAACTGGTATAACTCTGCATAGAACTCCCGGAATCTGGTATTGATCTTCCTCAGCTCGTGAGTGACGTTGCCAGTTCTCTCCCTGGTAGACACAATGGATTGTGGAGCACTTTTCTTCCTAACCTGCTAAGCCAGGTTTCTACCTAGCTTATCCCCATGTTTAAACCACCTTTGCTTTGCAAAGGAGACCCTTCTTTTCACCACTTGTGTGAGCGCTGAGTCCAGAGCAGCCCGGGGAGCCGTGACCATTGAAATTTGACCACAGATGGTCTGGTATAATATGCCAGTTTGGCTGCCTTCAGCTAGGCCTCAAGCATCTGCTGCTGCTCTCCTCTCTGTCTCCTTCTCATTGCCACGTATGAAATAATCATACCCCTTAACAATGCTTTGGTGGACTCCCAGAGCTCTGATGGATTGCTGGCTGTACACCGATTGATGTCCCAGAAAGCCTTGAACTCCCTTGTGATATTGTGTCCAAAGTTGCCATCATTCACAGAAATGGATCCATGCGCCAGTGCCGCATGCCTACTCCACTACCTTTGGTCTTAATATCTAAATATACTGCCTCATGGTCCAAAGTAGTTATGCTCCCAATTCTGCAGGCCAACAGCAAGTCCAAACAAACCTTCCTGGAACAAAGAACATATCAATTCTTGTGTGGAACTTGTGCGGGTTGGAGTAAAAGGTAAAGTCCCTCCCATTCGGGTGGAGGCACCTCCATACATCCACTCGCCCCAACTCCACTCACAACTCCAGTAATTGTCTAGATTGCCGGGTGCATCCAACAACCCTCTAGGCATTCTGTCTACCCCAGCGGTCCATGAGACAATTAAAGTCTCCTCTTATAATTGTACGGCGCACCCCAAGAGCCACTAATTTAGAGACCGCATCAGCTAAAAATTGCACCGGGGGGGACAGTAAACGTTCAGGATGCCATACTCTTCACTGCCTTGAGTATGACGAACTGTCCATACTCATCCTTGATTTGATCTGTCACCTGAAATGGGAGGTTCTTTCGTACCAGTATGGCCACTCCTCTGCTTTTGGAGTTAAAGGAGGAAAAGAACACCCTATTGTACCCCCTGCTGCAACTTCAAATATTCCCTATCAGTCAAATGTGTCTCTTGCAACAGCACAATGTCAACCCTTTCCTTCCTAAGATTTGAGAGCACCTTTTCCTTTTTAATGGGGGAATGGCTACCCTTTATATTCCACATGCATCACCTGAACAGATCACTAGCCATGACTGCACACTACAGCCCGCAGTCCTCCAAAAGGAAGAAGCCCATTCAATGTGCGATGAGTGAAGAAAAAACAGACTTTATCAAATCTAAAGACTATTCCTACAAACCCTACCAAAACTACTAAAAGTTAAAAAAAAACTCTACTCCTAACTTGAACAAATAAATACAAAATACACAAATCTCCAGTGATTTTTTTTTCCTCTTTGCCCATTGGGAGCATTCACTCCCAACCTCACAACCATCCAAGCACCTTTCAGTTAAGGCCATGCCCCAAGCCCAAGCCTTGAAAAAAACATATTATTTAGACTCTGACAAGTTAACAATGGACCCCCACCCCTCCCCCTCTACATCTCAGCCCCACACATCTTTACATCAAAGGAGTAACCTCTCCTCACCAGCAAAACTGAACAATAGAATAACTAATAACCACCAAACAGATATAATATAAAACATACCGGATTTTACACCAGAGCAATACCAAGCCTATAAAGACCGAGAACCCAAAAGGCAAAGGAACAAGGACAGAGAAGATTTTTTTAAAAATTATGCTATTGCCCGCACGCATCTTTTCCTCCTTCCCCCTCGCCCAAAGTCTATCTTTTCAGCGAGTTCAAAAATCCTTTTACTTTTTCCACTGAGTCGAAGTTTTAGACAGCTCCCCCATAATTGAAACATAATACTGCCAGAGAATGTTAAATGTTTGAATCTCTCAATTTTTTTCTTTACACTATCAAAGGTCTTTTTTTTTCTTAATTATGGCCCCAGAAAAGTCATGAAAAAACATTATCTCTGAACCTTCATAAGCCAAAGCCTTGGATCTCCTCCCAGTCTTCTGGCTATTTCTATTATTAAATGCTTTTCTTTGTAATGCTGAAGTCGCACTAGGACCGGGCAGGGGCGCTGGACTGGACTGGACTGGACTGGACCGGACTGCGCATTGCGATCTGGTGGGCCTGCTCCACACTCACCCGGCCCGACTCGATTTCCAGTCCCAGCAACTCAGGAAGCCACCTCTCGAGAAAATCAGCAAGGTTTTCACCTTCTTCGTGCTCCAGTAAGGCCAAGATCCGTAGATTTTTTTTTTTCTCCGACCACAATTTTTGAGAATGTTTACTTGTTCCTGCAGGCCACAAACCTGGCCTTCCAAGGTTCGAACCCGCCCCTCGGAGCTCTCTGTCACGCCTATGAGGCCACGGTCCTCTGTTCCACCGCTTCTACGTGCTGATCCAAAGCCCGGATCTCTTGTTCATGCTTTGTCAGCATGGCAGTAATTGGTTCCAACGCTCCCTCGATTTTGTTTCACGGAGTTTTGCGAACTCAGTTAGTAAATGCTGTTGCTCCACTGAACTTAAGGGCGCTGCCATGGCTGTCAAGGTAACGGCCGCGGGTGTGCCCGACATAGTAGGGGAGTGCCCTGCCTGCTGTGCTGCCTTTGCTCCATTTCCCTTAGATGTCTTCATTTCAGCTCCAAATCTGTCAAACCTTAATTTAAAAGGACTCTAGGTCTTCTACCTACTTTACATTATAAATTTTCCTTCGGGATGGCTGGGAGGGGAGGGGAGGGAGGGTGGTGGTGGTGGGTGGGGCATGACACAGAGCCCAACAGAGCAGACTGTTCAGACTGCCCCCTTCTTGAATACCCTTGTGTTTTGTTTCTTAAACCAGATGATGAGTGGCAGTGATGCAGGAGCTCATGAAAAGCTATAATGAGGTGCAGCAGCTTTGGATTCATCAAAAGCAAATGAGAGTGAAGTGCCGTACTGTTGAGAAAAAGCAAGGGGCATTTAACTGAATGAGACAATTATGGGAATGCAAAAGATGAGTAAAAATTAAAAAATTAGAAAGAGTGGTTTTTGAAAAGAATGAAGGTTGATGAAATAAGTGGAAATGCATCTTGCTTTTGTCTTTGCAGGTAATTGAAATGTAGTCAAGAGCAAACTATTTCCATATTCAATTAGAAGCACTATGATTGAAAATACCTGAAATACTTGTTCCGTGAAGCAGACTTGATTCTCAGTTTCTCTACTCACTAAATATTTAAATGCTGCTTGTGTCAACTCCATATAAATCTGAAGACTCTGGTTTTCATAATCATATTGCAAAATGAAAGGGCAATTTTCTATTCTTTTCATTTGTAAACTGGGGTGTAAAGGGGGAAAGTAATATTCCTATCCACGTTTGCTCACGTAATGAATTTGTAACAACATGGTGCGATTCAAAAGCTTTGTGATACTGAGAAAAAAACAAGCTAGGTGAATTGCCATCCGATTTGTTTAAAGAGGAATCAGCAGACAGAAGAGCTAAAGAAGCTGAGTGAGCACATCCAGTGGGTTACCACAAATATCCTCTTTCCCCATAACCCTTGATACTATTCATGGCAAGAAATTCCTTTTTTTTTGTTAAATATATTCAGTGACTTCAATGTATGTTAAAGAATTCCACAGATTCTCCACCCTCTGAGTAAAGCAATTTAAAAATAAATGGTCTACCATTGTTTCTTCACAAACAACCCACACCCCAAACAAGAACAAGGGACCATCATCACCACATCCAGTCTGTCCAGCCCTGTCAGAACCTTTTAATGAGACCCTTACTAATTTTTCTAAACTCTGGGAATATAGGTAATTCTAGTTGACAAATCTCTCCTTGTACAACAAAACAATCATTCTCATAAAACTGTCTCATGAACCTTCCTTGTATTCATTTTATGGATAAGTATATATTTTCTTAGCTAAGGAGACCAAAACTGCACATAATATGCTAGATGTCATCTCACCAAGGCCCCACACAGCTGCAGCAAGGCATTCTTGCTTCCCTACTTAAACCCTCTCATAATGAAGCACAACATACCATTTGCTTTTCTAACTGCTTGTTGTACTTGTTCCTTGCTTCCAATGATTGATATATAAACACACCCAAGTCCTGTTTTACATCAACATTTCCCAATCTATCGCCATGGTTTCCATAGTCGTGTTGTAAAATGAAATAAAGTACTCTGCCGTTCTTCCAACTGAAGTGGATATCTTCACACTTATTCACATTGCACGGCATCGGCCAAAAATGTCTAATAATTCAACTTGTCTAAATCACCTTAAAGGCTTTTTATTCCTTCTCACAATTCAAAAAGTCTCATTATGCTTAACAAATATTTGGAGTTCACTTTAATGAAAGTAGCAGTGGGTTGATAAAAGAGAAACACTAAATATTGTGCTGTCTTTTTTTGTTTTTTTAAATGCAATGTGGAATCCTGAATTTCGTAAATAGGAGAATCAAGTAAAAACAGTGGTAATGCTAAAGTTTCAAGAGTTATTACATCACTTGCTCCAACTGGCCGTGAATTTCCACTGGTGTTCTCTCACCCGCTTGCCATATCTTTAGAAGAAAAACCAGAGAAACCCTGGAAGCATAAATAATGTTAACACAATTTTCTGGGGTTTTTTTTTGCTCCTTCGAACTTAGACTAAACAGTGTTCGAATTGTTTAGTTTTATATGCCATACTTTAGGGAGGGTGTCCAGGCCATTAAGATGATTAAGAAAACATTCATTTCAGATGACATGTGGAATGAGAATCCTAACATGGAAAATCCAGAGATGGTGGTGAAAGCAGAATCTACAATCATTTTAAAAAGGAAAATCAATAAATAGATGTGCATTTTAGGTGAATTGGCCATGATAAATTGCCCGTAGTGTTAGGTGCAGGTCTAAATGTAGGGGAATGGGTTTGGTTGGGTTGCTCTGTGGACTTGTTCCACACTGTAGGGAATCTTAAAAATAAATTTGAAGAAGAAAATCTAGACAATTATGAGGCAGCCATTACCAGGGGAATGGGACTGAGTAACTCCATTTTGAGTCGAACCATAGACCTAACATGCGAAATAACTACTTCCTATACCATAAAATTCTGTCTTCAGTGGATCTGAAATTCTACTTTCAGTGAATCAGGGAAAAAGCATTTTATTTAGTCTCAAACCATATGATTCTTTGCCATTGCTAGTGTTTATTGTTTGGTGTACTATGGTATACCTGGGTGGTAATATATTGTGATATACCTGGGTGGTAATATGCTGTGATATACCTGTGAGTAGTAGGTTCTGAGGTGTCAATGAGCGAAGAAATATTTGTAAATCATCACTTTTAGTTTTGAGTGCATGCTGCTCAGTTATTCTTCTGGTCATGTGAGACCAATTTTCTTATATTTGTGTCTTGGTTTTGGAGTTTTGGAACTGAAATCCTGAGCCATGAATTGATTCCACATTCAGAAAGTACCATTCATAAAAGTACTAAATAATGGAAGAAAAACATTAACACAACAGATATTACTAATGACATTTAAGGGCTAATCAAGAACCTCAGAAGGTAAGTAGCACGTCAAAACAAATTTGGCAGAGAAGGTAGCGAAGTTTTCGGTGCTGATAAAATTAATTAAAAACAAGAATTTTAAGCAATACTACATTGTGAGATAACGGACAATTTTTTAGAAGATTGTTAATACTGCTGCAGGACAAGTGGGAGGGTGTGTAACCTCTGTCCTGAGCGAGGTAAAGCAGTTGACTTTAAACATGAAACACTAATGCCAGTTGTTTCATCTGAGTTATGAAGGGTAGTGACAGAACAGAAAGGACTAAAAGCTACAATGGTATGTGCAGTCAGTAAATGTTTTGAGGTGTTGTATGTTTTGTTCTATTCAGGTCAAATATTTTTTAAATTCATTTTCATTGACAAAATTGTTAGGTCTTAAATCAACTGGTGGAACCAATAATAGAAGTAAATTCTGAGGGATGGCCCTATTTTGGCAATATAGCTCTGCCACTGCAATTAATGCCTGTCTCCCTGTGTGCAACTAGAGAACCAAGACCATTCTGAAGATGGCTCTGCTGTCCCTCTACAAATGTTGCCTGACCCACTAAGTATTTATGCATTTTCTGTTTCTATTTCAAATTTCTAGCACCAACAGGACAGGTTTTCAAATTCTGAAGTGGCATCTGTTTCTGTTCAGTGTCACTATTCAAGCTGCTTTACAACAGCTTGGTTAGTTTTGGTGTGTAAATATCTGGGTGCATAATGCGCATAGGCCACTCATATAGGAAGTGGCAATATTTTCTTCCCACCTGTAGATAAGTGGCCTACAATCTACGATAGTGTGGTGGAGATGGTGGATTAGTGTAATGTCAATTGATTGGCAGCCCAGAGACTAATATTCTGGGGACACAGCTTCAGGTTTTACTGTGACAGCTGGTAAATTCAATGAATACATCAGGAACTGAAAACTTGTCTCCATGATGGTAACTGTGAAACTAGTGACAGTTGCCATAAAAACCCATCTGGTTCATATATCATTTAGGGAAAAAAATTTGCTGTCTTTACTAAGCCTGGCACAGATTAAATCCTAGATCGACAGCATTGACCTTGGGTCACCAGGAATATGAATTAACTGCCCTCTGAAAATATCTAGCAAGCCAGTTGGTTCAAGGGCATTTAGGGACAAGCAACAAATGCTGACTTTGCCAGCAATGGCTACATCCCATAAAATAGTATGTTTTGTTCTCAAAAAGCGGAAGCTATATGCTGATAAAATGTAGGAGCAGATGTAGACTGTTCAGCCCTTTGAGTCTGCTCTGCCATTCAGTGAATTCTCAGCTGATCTGAAAAACCTCAACTCCACTTTGCTGCCTTTTCCCCCATAAACCTTGATTACACTGAAATATAAAGTTTAGCCTGTAAATTACTGAGTAAGCCAGACTTCGCCTGCCTACTATTGGTGAATGTAAGTACTGCAGATGCTGGAGATTAGAGTCAAGAGTGTGGTGGTGGAAAAGCGCAGCAGGTCAGGCAGCATCAGAGGAGCAGGAAAATCGATGTTTCGGGCAAAAACTCTTCATCAGGAATGAGACTGGGAGCCTCGGGGGTGGAGAGATAAATGGGAGGGGGGTTGGGGCTGGCAAGAAGTAGCTGAGAGTGCAGTAGGTGAATAAAGGTGAAGGTGATAGGTCGGAGGGGGGGTGGAGCAGATGGGTGGGAAGGAAGATGGACAGGTCATGAGGGCAGTGCTGAGGTGGAAGGTTGGAACTGGGGATAAAAGTGTGGGCAGAGGAAATGAGGAAACTTGTGAAATCCACATTGATGCCCTGGGGTTGGAGGGTCCCAAGGCGGAAGATGAGGCGTTCTTCCTCCAGTCGTTAGGTGGTGAAGGAGTGGCGATGGAGGAGGCCCAGGACCTGCATGTCCTCGGCAGAGTGGGAGGGGGAGTTGAAGTGTTTGACCACGGAGTGATGAGGTTGATTGCTGCGGATGTCCCGGAGTTGTTCTCTGAAGTGCTTTGCGAGTAGGTGTCCTGTCTCCCCAATGTAGAGGAGACCGCATCGGGAGCAATGGTTGTAATAAATGGCGTGTGGAAGTTTAGGTGAAACTTTTATGGATGTGGAAGGCACCTTTGGGGCCTTGGACAGAGATGAGGGGGGAGGTGTCAGCACAGGGTTTACAATTCCTGCAGTGGCAGGGGAAGGTGCTGGGAGGGGAGGGTGGGTTGTTGGGGGGCGTAGACCTGATGAAGTAGTCACAAAGGGAATGGTCTTTATGGAAAGCAGATAGGGGTGGAGAGGGCAATATATTTCTGGTGGTGGTGTCCATTTGTAGGTGGTGAAAATGACAGAGGATGATGCGAGGTATACGGAGATTGGTGGGGTGGAAGGTGAGGACCGGGAGATTCTGGAGGGGTGCGGTTTGAAGGCGGAGGTGCAGGAAATGGATGAGATGCACTGGAGGGGAAATTGCAGTCTTTAAAAAAGGAGGCCACCTGTGTTCTGTGGTGAAACTGGTCCTCCTGGGAGCAGATGCAGTGGAGGTGGAGGAATTGGGAATAAGAGAGAGCATTTTTACAGGAAGCAGGATGGGAAGAGGTATAATCCAGGTATCTGTGGGAGTCAGTGGGTTTGTAGAAGATGTCTGTGTTGAGTTGGTCACCGTTGATGGAGATGGAGAGGTCCAGGAAGGGGAAGGAGGTATCTGAGATGGTCCAGGTGAATGTAAGGTCAGGATGGAAAGTATTGGTGAAGTTGATGAACAGTTTAACCTCCGCGTGGGAACACGATGCAGTCATGTGGTGATGCAGTCATCAATGTAGCGGAGGAATTGGTACCGATGTAACTACAGAAGATAGACTGTTCCATGTAGCTGACAAAGAGACAGGCATAGCTGGGGCCCATGCAGGTGCCCATAGCTACCCCTCTCCTCTGGAAGAAGTGGGAGAATTCAAGGGAGAAATTATTGAGGGTGAGGACTAGTTCAGCCAAACGAATTAGAGTGTCAGTGGAAGGGTACTGGTGGGACTTTGGGAGAGGAAGAAATGGAGGGCTTGGAGGCCCGTGTCATGGCGGATGGACGTTTTTAAGAATTGGATGTCCATGGTGAAGGTGAGGTGTTGGGGGCCAAGGAAACAAAAGTCTTGGAGGAGGTGGTGTCCCAAACATATGTGGAGAGTTCCTGGACCGGGGGAATAGGACAGTATCAAGGTAGGTGGAAATGAATTTGATGGGACAAGAGCAGGCTGAGACGATGGGTTGGCTGGTATAGTCAGGCATAAAAATCTTGGGCTGGAGGTAGAATCAGGCGGTGCACAGTTCCCGAACTGTGAGGTTGGAAGCTGTGGGTGAGAGATCCCCTGTGGTGATAAGGTTGTGTACGGTCTAGGAGATGATGATTTGGCTATGGGAGGTGAGGTCGTGGTCGAGGAGGCGGTAGGAGGAGGTGTCTTCAAGTTCACGCCTGGCTTCAGTGGTGTAGAGGTCAGTGCGCCAAACTACCACTGCATCCCACTTTGTCCGCCGGTGTGATGGTGAGGTTGAGATTGGAGCAGAGGGAGTGGAGGGCTGCGCATTGAGAGGATGAGAGATTGGAGTGGGTGAGTAGGGTGGACAGGTTGAGGCGGTCAATACCACGCAGCAGTTGGAAATAAAGAGGTCGCGGGTGGGTAACAGACCGGCACAGGGTGTCAGGTGGATGTGGTGTGTTGGAGGCGGGCGAAGGAGTCCTCGGAAGGTGGGCGAGAGTCTTGATGGAAAGTTCAGGAACCCCGCTCTGCCTGGTTCTACCTCCTACCCAAGATCCACAAGACTGGTTACCCTGACTGACCCTTCATCTCAACCTGCTCCTGATTCACCAAATTCATCTCCAAATACCTCGATACTGTCTTATCCCTCCGGTCCAGGAACTCCCCACATACGTTTGGGGCACCACCTACATCCTCCACCTCCTCCAAGACCTTTGTTTCCTTGGCCCCCAATGCCTCATCTTCCCCATGGACATCCCAGTCCCTGTACACCTCCATCCACCATGACCAGGGCCTCCAAGCCTTCTGTTTCTTCCTGTCCTAACATCCCCACCAGTACCCTTCCATAACACTCTTAATTCGTTTGGCTGAACTTGTCCTCATCCTCATTAATTTCTCCTTTGAATCCTCCCACTTCCTCCAAATAAAAGGGGTAGCCATGGGCATCCGCATGGGCCTCAGCTATGCCTGTCTCTTTGTCGGGAACGTGGAACTGTGTACCTTCCGCAGTTACACGGGCACCATTCCCTATCTTTTCCTCCGCTACATTGATGACTGCATCAGCACCACCGTGTGCCCCCACGAGGAGGCTGAACAGTTCATCAACTTCACCAACAACATTCCACCCCGACCTTAAATTCAACTGGACTATCTCAGACACCTCCCTGCCCTTCTTGGACTGCTCCATCTCCATCAACAATGACCGAATCAACACTGACATCTTCTGGGGAAATTGCAGTCTTTAAAGGAGGCCATCTGGTGCGGTCTGTTGTGGAATTGGTCCTCCTGGGAGCAGATGCAGCGGAGGTGAAGGAATTGGGAATAAGTGTTAGCATTTTTACAGGAGGCAGGGAGGGAGAAGGTGTATTTTAGGTAGCTGTGGAAGTTGGTGGGTTTGATGATGCCCTCCAGCGCATCTCCTCCACTTCCCAACCCTCCACCCTTGAACTCCACCCCTCCAACTGCAACAAGGACAGAACCCCTCTAGTGCTCACTTTCTGTATATATCACATCATCCTCTGCCATTTCCACCATCTACAAACAGACCCCACCACCAGAGAGATATTTCCCTCCCCACCCCTATCCACTTAAAGATTGTTCCCTTCGTGACTACCTCGTCAGGATCACAACCCCCAAAAACCCACCTTCCCCTGCCACTGCAGGAATTGCAAAGCTTGCACCCGCACCTTCCCCCCTCACCTCCGTCCAGGGCCCCAAAGGAGCCTTTCATGCCCTGCAAGGTTTCACCTGCACTTCCACACATGTCATTTACTACATCCGTTGCTCCCGATGTGTTCTCCTCTACACTGGGGAGACAGGGCGCCTTCACACAGAGTGCTTCAGAGAACATCTCCAGGACACCTGCACCAACCAGTCCCACCACCCTGTGATCAAACACTTCAACTCCCACTGTGTCAAGGACATGCAGGTCCAGGGCCGCCTCCATCGCAACACCCTTACCACACGATGCCTGGAGGAAGAACGCCTCATTTTCCCCCACAGGACTCTCCAACCCCATGGTATCAATGTGGATTTCATAGGTTTCCTTATTTCCCCTCCCCCACCTTATCCCAGTTCCAACCTTCCAGCTTAGCACCGGCCTCATGACCTGTCCTGCCTGTTCATCTTGCTTCCCACCTATCCACTCCACACTCTCCTGCAACCTTATCACCTTTACCCCACCTCCATCCACCTATTGCACTTTCCGCTACTTTCCCCTAGCCCCACCCCCTCCCACTTATTTCTCCACCCCCGAGGCTCCCTGCCTCGTTCCTGATGAAGGGCTTTTGCCTGAAACATCAATTTTCCCGCTCCTCCGATGCGGTGCTTTTCTAGCACCACACTGCCCATTATTGTTGTCATGTCAATTATGTGAAACCCAAACGTTACGTAAAGAGCCCTGATTACAAAGAACCACTTTGTTTGATCAGGTATTTTGTGTTACATTTTGGCTTCTATCTTTCTCTTTGCCTCGACCCATAAGCCTAACTGAAATGTCTGCTTGTGCAAGCAGTACTTCCACATCTGTCGCAAGCCCTGCAGTGTCAACTGGAGTACCATCAGCACGTCCTCGACACCAGAAATCCATGTCAGCCTCTGGGCATCCAATCAAGGTCACGCTCCCTTCCATTGAAGACAGCAGTGAAAGTTACCGGCCCAGGTAAGTATTTACAAGGTTCCAAGTATGTAGTGTGATGTTCAGAATTTCCAAGTCCTGATGAAAAATCCTGTCTGACACAATTCTTCCACTCCCACGTTGTTTCATCTTTTACTTTACCAGAGATTTACAACATAGACTATTTATTCTTAAAGTCTCTTGCCCTCCAAATTGAGGTTAAGTGGAAAGCAATATGTAAAACAAAAATCTTCATTGGTATTATACTGATGAAGAAAATTCAGATCCAGATTCACATTTACAGCTGGGAGTACAATTTATTTGAACTGAAGATTTTTTTTCAAAACATTTGGTACATTTATAAAGTTCCTGCTATGGAGCATCTAAAGTTTGCTGTTCTCACTGGGGGGAAATTGTGCAAATCTCCCCAATTTGTGCACATGAACTGAGTGAAAGCGACTAGATATTTGTGCATAGATAAGTATGTTTTTGTTATGGGAAGGGATGAAATGAGGATAGATTAAAAACACAAATTTATTGCCTCAATTCAGCTCATTTGATGTTAATGCAACTAAGGCTTTACTTTTCTGTACTCTTGTATTTTAATTATAGAAAGAAATTTAATTTTATTTCAGTTGAGCAACAATCCCTATATTATTAGGTTCCATTGTAAATTTGTCTGTTTGCATAGATTTAATCAAAACCAAGTTGTACTCATTTTTTGCCTTACCTTGAAGAATGTGTTTAAAATCTACATCCTGAATAATATACTCTTCTCACATTGTAGAAACTGAGAGAAGCTTTTAGGAATTCATAATGAATTACAATTTATGTTTCGACTTTTGTTTCTGTACTCAGCACTGCAGCCCAAAGGGTCCCTGCTGCTTCTCCTTCTGCACACAGTATTAGCACTACCACTCCAGATCGAACCCACTTCCCTCGAGGAAGCTCCAGCCGAAGCACTTTTCACGGTGGGCAGTTACGAGAACGACGAACTGCCACGTACAATGGACCACCAGCTTCACCAACGTTGTCACATGATACTGGTGCCCTCTCACAAGCTCGAAGAGGAACTTCTACTGGTATAATAAGCAAGATCACGTCCAAATTTGCCCGCAGGTAAGATACTGAGTGATTCTAAATGTTCAATGATCTTTTGCGTTTTGAGAAGAAGTAATAAAAAGTGTATTAACTTTCCCCGCCCCACAGCCCAATGCCCCTCTCTTATTTACATAAAGAAGATTTTATAGCAGATTCACTGTCTTAGTAATAAACTGTTAACAACAGCTCCCTTGGTGGTGACTTGTGGTAATTGAACCATTCATCTATCATTATACTTGAGAGTAAGTGAGATGAATAAGAATTAGTATTTTGTTTCTCCTTCTCATTGAAGATTTGTTTTGATTCATGTAACTACTATTAAAAAAATTCAGGTGAAGACACTGAGCAGTACAAATTTTTTTTCTGGTCTCTGTTTCAGTTTTCTTTTCATATTTGTTGCTACTGTTAACATTTCATTCTCAAGTGAAATATCTACTACTATTCTACTACTATTTCCCTTCTCACAACTCCTCTAACACAATCTCTGTAGCTTTCTGAATTTTAGTGGACAAACCCCCACAGAATTTTCATATCTATATTTTTAAAATGATCTTCCTGTATTTGGAGTTTATCTCTGCTTTATAGCCTTCCTAAAATGGAATACCCAAAACTTCAAACAAAGCTCCAACCAATGCTTTGCATCAAGCTGACATTAAGTTTTTGCTTGCTTTTGTATCCTCTACTACTTAACTTTCAGGAACAAAAGCCATCTCACTCATTTGCATTTCCGTGTCATTATAAATTTGCACAGTCTGCTTTAATAATCTTGAATGGTCCAGATAGTAAGGCTGCTCAAATTCATTATTTCATCAGAAACCTTATTATTTGAGGGAACCATGAATATTCCAGATTAGAATTTGGATGATAATCTGGTGGAGCAGATCACCCTTTGATTGTAAAACCTCCTGATCTTTGCAAGCTTAATAACAAATTGGGCATCCAATCTGCCACATAATAACCAAGGCAGTGCTGATTGAAAACTTATCAATTTTGTAAAATTCATAATATGATCATTAAAATGTAAGGTGGCTTTTCTAGCCTACTTTCACAAAGCTGCCACAATAGCTGAGCCACGCAAACCATAATGTTCCTTGATTTGATCCTTATTCTGAATTGGGTGATCATGACTAGGTTGGCAGTAAGAAGACTACAGATACCTTTTAAGTTATCAAGATATTAATTGTCCAGAGTTGCCAGCAAGTTAATGCTTGTAGGCAACCAGTAAGAAGATATCTGGCGGTGATGCCCCTCTCGTTGGAGGTCTTGATCAAACTTGTGGTTAATGTTTATTCGAACATAAGAAATAGGAGCAGAATGAGACCATTCAGCCTGCTTCACCATCCAGTGTGATCCTGAGGAATGGCATCGGTTACTAGAGTACACTGGCCTGTGTACATGCTGCTGTAAATGTAGATGGGAACTGAATCACATAATCATTACAGCATAGGAGTCGTTTGGCTCATTGTACCTGTCTCTCCGTGAAAGAACCGTATGATTAAATGCAGTATCCTGCCTTTACCTTCTAACCCTGGACACTGTTTCTATTTAAATAAGCATCTAATGCTCTCTTGAATGCTTCAATTGAATCTGCCTTCACCACATTTCCAGGCAGTGCCTTCCAGACCCTATCTACTTGCTATATGAGAGAGTTTTTTTCCTCACATTACTTTTGCTGCCTTTGTAATTAACTTTTATCTGTGTCTCTTGCATTTGATTCTTTTATATAAGGGAACATTAGTCCCTGTCTATTAGTCCCCTTAGGATTACAAAATCTTCTATAAATCTCCTTTTTGCCTTCCCCCTCCAAGAAAAACAGCCCCAACTTCTTCAATTCTTATTCTGGAATTACTGTTTTAAAACTTCTTCTGCATTCTCCCAGGTACATTCACATCCTTCCTTTAGAGTGATGTGTACATGATTCTGAGGCTAACTTGATGGTTTACTGGAATGAACCAATCCTATGGAGGGAATTGTCCTCCTAATGATTGCCCAGAGCGGTGGCCATTTTCTTCACTTTGTCAGAATCTGAGAGGGCACCTCAGGATAAGGCAGGCCCCTCTCCCTTAACTGCACCATCAGAATTCAGCTCCTTATAAACTGAAGGACCTCTCGTCACCTTTCCAGCTTCCATACCCCTGTACACCATATTCTCATGGAACCATGACGGCATCTGCTGATTGCTGCCAGCTAATTCAGATAACGTTACACTCTGTTGACTGCTCCCAGCATGAGTATTGGAGTTAAAGCCTGTGTTTGACCCAATGTGAGTACCCTAACCCAAAATGCAAAATCCTGTCCTTGGTGTCTTCAGTACTGTGCTCTGACAAGTATCATAAACTTTGGGCTGTAGTTTAAAGACCTTTAAAATTAATTCAACCATATAATATTTTATACTTGCAGTTCTTGTTTTGAGTATATCTGTTATAATAGAATGGGAAAAAAATTAACACAACTTCAAACATGGACATGCAAACAATGAGTTTGCAACTAGCAGTGTTGCAGGTATGAACTTTGGCTACTAGTTTTTCCAGAACTCCCTAGATTCAGGCAAGGTCCCATAAGGTTGAAAGATAGCAAATGTAACTTCCACATTCACAAAGGGAGGGGAGACAGAAAGCTTAACTAGGCCAGTTAACTTAACATCTGACATAGGAAAATGTTAGAAGCAATTATTAAAAGGTTGTAGCAAGACATTTGGATAAGAACTAAGAGCAGGAGTAGGTAATTCAGACCTCGATTGTGCACTGCCTTTTTGTTATGATCATGCCTGATCTCATCTTAGCCTCAACTCTACTTTCTATCCACTCCCTGTGAAACCTTTTAACCTGTCACTAATGAAAAGTCTATATATCTCCTCCTTAAATTTCTTCAGTATCCTACTGCCTACTGCACTGTGAGGTGGTGAATTCCAGATTCTTTCTTTGAGAGAAGTGGCTTCTTCATCTCTGTTTTAAATCTGCCACCCATTAGCCCAAAACTTTGATCTCTCGTTCTTGTCCAATACTACTAAGTGGAAGGAAAACAGGCAGTGTCAACATGGTTTTGCCCAAGAGAAATCATGTTTAACTAATCCATTGTACCACTTTGAAGAAATAACATGTTATGTAGTTAAAAGGGAACCAGTGAATATATTGAACTTACGTTTCCAGGGGCATTTGGCAAAGTGCCTTCAAAGGTTATTGCAGAATCACATGATGTAGGTATAACATATTTGACTTGATAGAAAATTTAGCTGGCTAACAGGAAGTAGAATGTAGGAATAAATGGATCTTTTTAGGATTTTGACTGAATAGTGTGTTACTGAAATCAGTGTTGATGCCTCAATTGCTTATAGTTTATATTGATAAAGAGACAGAAACTATGGTTGCAAAATTTGTTGATAACACACAGATACAAAATTAAGTTGTGGAGAGAGCATAAGAATGTTACAAAGGGATATAGATTACGTGAGTGGACAAAGATCTAACAAATGGAAGAAAATGTGAAATTGTCCATTTTGACAGAAAATGTTTTAAAAGTACTTTATCTAAACAGTGAGAGATTACAGAGCTCTGAGATGTGGAAGGGTCTAGATGTTCTGGTGCATACAAAGCAAAAGGCTAGTATGGCAGCATGTATTTGAGGAGGCTAGTAGAATTTTATCACGTATTATGAGGAAGTTGAATCCCAGTATAGGACAGGGCCATCAGGGCTATTTTTGCCATTGTCTATTCTGGTGCCTAGGCAAATGGAAAGTGATCCATTTCTTTGTTGAGACATCATAGTGATTGATACAATTGAGTGGCTTGCTAGGCCATTTCAGAGTTAACCACGTTGCTGTGGGCCTGGAGTGACACGTTGGCCAGACCAGGTGAGGATGGCAGATTTCCTTCCCTGAAGAACACTAATGAACCAGATGGGTTTTTCCCAACAATTGACCATCATCGTAGGTGGATTCTTAATTCCAGATATTTTTTATTGAATTAAAGATTCCACCCAGGCCCCCAGATTATTAGCCGAGTTTCTGTGTTGATAGACTGATAGTAATACCCACTAGACCAACACCATTGTCATGGAGTCTCTACCAAATATTGCTTGCATCTATTCAGTGTGCCTTAATTTGTGCTTGCTGAGCAGGGTTAGAACCTTGTGTTGCATGATGTTTTATTGGCCTATCATTGGTGATTTCAGGGATTTGAATAGATGGCATATTACATGAATCACATTTTCCAGCTTTTTTTAATCCGAGAAGGCACATGCTTATGCAATGGAATGCATTAAAATAGCCAAATGTAGAGACAGCAAAGGCATGATGAGGGTTTCAGCAGCAGATGATTCTGACCATGCTACAAGAGGTGCAATTAGGCATTTTCAGAGATGGCACAGGGTTATGTCTCTGATCGCAAACTCACCTCAGAGTCAAACATGACACCAATTTACAAAAAGTGTCAATCAACCTAGGATTTTCAGAGAAAGGGATGGAATTAGTAGTTATTGAGTAGAGTTTGTGGTGGGACTGGAGACAGTAGTTTCACTCTGCTCAGCATTATGATAAATTGTTGCTCACCCAATGTTGGATGTCATACCATCAGTCTGATACTTTTGCAACAGTGGGAAGGGTCATGAGAAATAAAATTGGGTGTTATCAGCAACAAGGAAACTAATGCTGTGTTTTCAGATTTTATTGAAGAGTAGCATTTTGAGGAAAATAGATACATTTTGATGTACATCTTTTTATGTTATTATTTGTCATTTCAGTAAAATAAATATACAAGAGTATTGCTAAATGGTAGATTTGAAACATTTACAAATCTTTTCAAAACCTGTTTAATATGCAGTTAAAATATAGATGGAGATTATAACATAGCTTCACAGTTGACTGAATTCTGTGATTTCATTTCATTATTTACTGTGAATGTTATGATGTTGTAATTTTCCCCTTGACTAAGTTGGTTCCAAGCAACAGAGAACAGAATCACCCCCTTATTGTGAGAGTGGTATCAGGTCAAAAATACTTTATAACTTCTATTCGGTGTCCTAGCCTATGTTGAGTTCTTTCATTTTAGCCCTTTCATGATCATTCCTTTGTATTTCCATAAACCATTTCCATAAACCATCTCAACCATTTGGTTGAGAATGGATGGTTCTATGCATAGATTTATCAGTCAAAAGATCAGATTTAGGAGGAATGTTGTTTTAAAATGAATAAAAAATCCAAATGTTTTGAGAATCTGGATGCAGTAGTCAAACTTGCATAATTGGAAGACCTTTTGAACAAGCTTCAATTTAAGGGTTGAAGTGAGTGGCATTATATTTCCCTTTTTTTTTGCTAATAAGCTTCTTCTTGCATCCTAGTTTATTCTGACATTAACGCGAGCTGAGAGTGCAGATGACCAATGTTTGTCAGAATTGTTCAGGTGTCAACCAACACTTCTTCTCATGTATCAACCTTCAGCTTGTCCTCAAAAGACAACAGCAAACTTTGATTATTTTCTTTTACCCGAAGTAAAATGTTCATGGTTCATTGTTCAAAGGATAATAGAAGTCGGAAGTGTGGGTGTTGCCATATGTTCACACTTTTAGAATTCTTCCTACCAGATGTAAGTGTCCCACTGGATTTCACCCAGAATCTAGAGCCAGAGCAATGGTCTTCACTCTCTGGGACTATCTTTGGCACATTTAGGAAATTTGCACTTTCTGAGTATAACTGAACAAAAGGCTTGCTCCAACGAGGAGGTCATAACCAATCAGAAAGATGAGAAGTTATAGTCAGTCTCGATGATTAGATATTTAAAACATTTCCTGGAAGGGGTTATTTAATATGTCAGAATTTTCAATGAGTATTCTCTATTGTAAATGGAAAGTTTTCCAACTGCTATTTATAAAAGTTGAATCGCTAACTGAAGCAGAGACATTTGCCGACCAATGTCTGAATAATTTATAAACTAAATCTGGTATGTTAACCTCCCAAAAGCGGTCATTTTCTTGATAATAAGTAGATAATAGCTGGTTGAAAATCCTGCAGCTCCCTACCCAAAATCTGTGGGTGTATCTACACTACACAGGCTGCAGCAGCGCAAGAAGGTAGGTCATCACCACCTCCTCGAGAACAATGAGAGATAAGTAGTAAATGCTGGTCTTGCTGGTGACACTCCCCCTTCCACAAGCAAATACATAAGAATTATAATGGGATAGAGTAGATGTATATTTTGATTTTAAGCCAAAAATAATCAGAGTAATAACTGTTTGTACAACCATGTCTTGTCTTATTTTTGTCTTTATTTCTTGGGGGAGGACAGGGCCTGTGCTAATGGTTGGCACCATCCTTTCCTCTGAATTATCCTACATTACTTGATTTTCTTTCATTTCAAAACTCATTCATGTGAACGTATTTTGTTTTGTCACATAAGACAAAACTCTGCAAATGAAGGCAGTCAGATGATCCAGCTTTGCTTTTTTCAACAACCCTTTTCCCCAAACACTACCATTAAATGTACGGCATAATTACAGTATGACGTGACAGAATTGGGTTAAGAAAATGTGAATGAGCATATCTCTTTGCATCCTATGCTGTCCCCACCTTTGCGTTTTCTTTTTTCATTTTCACTGCTTTCAACCTTCCTCAGACTGAACGCTATGACCAAGTATTTGGGCCACATAAGTATAATTCAAAGTCCATTGAAATAGTTTTGTCAAAAAAAGTATCATGATGTAAACCTTCATTGAGTTGTTTTGGAGTGTAGTCTCTGATTTTTAGTAGTCATCCTGCTCCAGAAATGCACCACAGAGAAAAACAGTGAATCTGCACTTTCTTGACATACATTTAAGAAGGAAAATTAGTTGAAGTACTGGATTACTGTCTACAGTGCTTACACTGAATTAAATAACACTGAGTTGACTCCAGATTTCTAATTTGTTTTTGTTCATTCATGGGCTGAGGGGGTCACTTGCCAAGCCAGCATTTAATGCCCATCCCTAATTGCCGAGGACAGTTAAGAGTCGAGCATACTGCTGTGGATTAGTGTTGCTGGAGTCACTTGTAGGTCAGACCAGGTAGTGGTAGCAATTTCCTTCCCCTGTAGGACATTAGTGAACGAGATGGATTTTACCAACAATCAACAATGGATTCATGGTCATCATCACACTCTTAATTAAGAAAAGACCAGATAGTTATTGAATTCAAATTCCATCATCTGCCATGGTGGGATTCAAACCGGGGTCCCTGGACATTAGCTGGGTGTCTGGATAATTCACATCTGACTGTCAATAATATAGTACCAGTAAATACCCTGACACAAGTTTCAGGATAACATCTGAACAGTAATATTGTTTGTTTTTGTATTTACAATGCATTTAGTTTCTTGGAATAAATTGTATTTTACTTCATCATTTTGTTTTTAAGCCCTCAAGAGCCAAGATTAAGTTGCCTAGTTACATTATCAAATTAGTGTTAAATTGAAAAGCTGGATATATAATTTTGCTTGCCACTTTTTTTCCTGTATTTATTTTGAACTCACTTATAAAATAAGAGCTTACAACATTTTGTTCCTAGCAAAACCATCTGTAATTTGACCTTATTCAGAACTATTTATCCTGTTTATGTTTTTAAGGTTGTACAATTTTTTCACTGTCATTTAATGAAAGTCCAGGTTCTCTTAACCTCTTCATTTTTCATATTTCTAACTTGTTATCTTGTTTCCTCTATTTGCACTGAACCTTAATTCTGATTGCTTTTGAGGGGCCTAAGTGAAGTTGAAGGCAGTGGCAGAGCTGACACTGCAAGGTGAGGTGCTGATGGTAATATTGTCTTGATGTTTATGTGCGTAACTATGATTGTTAACACTTTAAAGGGCAATTGATATAATGCAAAAAAGCTTAGGAGAAAATCTATGATTCAACCAATTTCCTATCCAATCTGAAAAATATTTGCAAAATACTTTATTTCATCAAAACTGCATTTGGTCAACCTAAAAAATCAAATCAGTGAAGTAATAGGTCATTGAAGTTGTAATGCTCAGAATTGAGTAACAATGTACAAACACATATGATATTCCTATAATTTGAACATAAACTTGAAATTAATTTTGAAGGATGAAAATGTAGGCTGTGTTCGCTTTCCTATCCACCAACAGCACCACCAAGAACCACCGTTCGTATTTATATTGGACTTTCCATATATTAAAAGCCCAAAGCATGCCACAGAAGTCATATCAAACAGAATTTGATATTTAAGTATACAAAGTGAGATTAGGGTAGATGATCGAAGGCTTAACATCAACAGGAGCATAATACCTCAGAGGGTTCTAGGAATGAAAGAGGTTACAGAAATGGGAACGTGTCACATCATTTGAAAATATGAATAACAGTTTTAAAATAGAGGCATTGATTAATCCAGAGTCATCGTAAGTCAGAGAACACGTGGGTGATGGGTAAACCAGGCTTGGTGTAAGTTCACACATGGATAGCAGAGTTTCAAATGAACCTAAAGTTTATGGAGTTTGAAACTGGGAAGCTGACTAGTAATTGCATTGAAATGGCCAGGTTTTAGGGTAACATGAAGATCTCAGCAATAGTTGTACTGAGATGAGTAGAGTTGGGTGATGTTATGGAGGTGGCAGTAAGTAGTCTTAATAACAAAATGGCTGTATGATTGGAAACTCACCTCTGGGTTAAATATGAAACCAAGGTTGTAGAGTCTTATGCAGACACAGAATTGGGAGATAAATGAAATCAGTGGTTAGGAGATGGACATTCTGGCAGTGCCTGAAGATGATGGCTCACTCTGGTCTTTCCAATATTGACTTGAAAGAAATCTCTGCTTATCCGATCAGACAATTTTGAGACAGTGGCGATGTTATGACTGGTGGTAGTGAGGTATCCTCAGCATACAAATGGAATGTGATGTGCTCAGATGATGTCACTACAAGACTGACTGTAGGTGGGAAATAGTATAGAGTCAGGTATAGTTCCTTGGGAATATGCCAGAGGGACTAGGAAGATAATTCATTGCAGGTGATTCTCAGGCTAATGCTAGACAGTTATGAATGAGTGCAGTTCTAAACAGCTGGATGACTGCCAAGTGTCTGTCTTAGCTTCAAATTGCTGCTGTTAGTTTTGGAGCTTGCTGTAATTGTATGCAGATGAATAGGTTTTACCTCCAATAGGAGGAATTCAGAATCAAGTACAGCAGTAGATTTCACTCTGGAGTATCCTCAATTGAAGTGCAAAACAAAGCTCAAGACTCCTTCAATATGTGAGTTAGATCACTGATATGATATGAGCTGAAAATGTGCTCTGGGGTTACCATGCAATATCCTCCTTCCCAACTTCTCTCCTTGCTTGAAGCATGGTAAACCTCAGGTTAAACCACCATTAGTCATTTCTCTCTAATAAGAGAGAGCAGCTCTGTGGTCTGGTAGCACTAGGGCAACTTTACCTTTGGTTTTATTCCTATTACAATGTCAGATTTTATCTTGCTATCCCAGTTTTCATCATAAATTTTCTAGGCTGTTGGTTGATTTTTAGACATTCCAATAGTGTTATCTCTTTATTTTAGTCAGTTGGAATACAGCAGAATGATTTTGTAGTTCTTGTTACAGACTTCTCATTGAAACAAAATATTATCCTTGATTCAAGAAGTAACTTTCTTTTAATCACCACAAACTTAGAATGAGATGGATTCCCTAATTAAAACTATTAATGGTTTTCGCATGTTTCCAGCAATTGGATTAGTCTACAATTCATTTCAGCTTCAAAATTAAAATCAGGATTTCTCCCTTCTGGTTCAAAGAACTCAGTGAAGGACACACTTGCCTGGAATACGTTTACCTTATGATTGGCTTTCAGTGAATACAGAAAGATTACTTAATACAGAAGTTTTCATCTGCACATGGAACTGAAATATGATGGAGAATGGAAACATTAATTTGTAAAATATGACTTCTATACATCTATAAAATCCTAAAATAGTTTGGAGATATTCTCATTACTTTGATGCAGAAACTGCTAGAAAAGTAATGCGCATTTATGGTGCACTCCATTAATCATTCCTTTTAAAATTGTGACATTTATGGTGAGGAAGAGAATATGCATTACTTTGTATTCTCCAGATTGTTGTATGATTTGCAACACTCAACCGTATACCTTGAGGACACTAAAAATTTGCACCTTTGCTATCATCTTCTCCATTGAGGTTTCCTGCCGTATTTACAACACAAATTAATCGCATTTTGGACTTATAATTCTTGCATCAGATCCAATTAGTTATTGATTTTATATTCCTGACATGTCACTCCAGTTGGACACCGACAACTGGCATAATGAAGCTACTAAGTTTTGCTCTCTCTCTTTCTCCCCCTCTCTTCATAGTAAATTGTTCATAGATATATTTAAAATCATTTTATCTATTGTATGCAAGACATTCTGTCCACACTCCCATAAATGTTAGCAGTCAATCATTTTGATGAGGCAAAACTGGTCTAGCACTAAGAAATGGAAAGTAGTCTTTTTCAAAGAATAACAGTTCAAAATACAACATTAAAAAATTGGATACATAACATTACAGCAGGTGTGAGTGGATAATAATGATCATTCCCAACGTTTTAAACTTGTGTTTTCCTCACTTCCTACCTGGGTGGGTAGTGGGTTGGGGGTCTGTTGTAGATTAATGGAGATTGATTGAATATAATTAGTCAATGTTTCCATTTTCATAGTGTGGTGCAATTCACTGAGATAGTAGAAGGTGAGTTAAAAAGATCTTAGTTCTTCCTTGAAGCCCAGGAAATGCTACTAAAATAGTTACAATATTCCTGATTATGAGGATCATGCTGATTCACTATTTCATCACTTAAGAATGTGTACCCATTTCCTGAATCTTCCCTCTCAGGAAGAATTATGTGGATAAAGTATAGAATATTTTGGGAAGGAGTTTAAAAACAATGAAAACCAGATTTTCTCTATGTTTGATTGTTAATTGTCCTTTTATGCATGCTGAAGCTGGAAGCCATTTACTTGTTATGTAACCTCATTGATTAGACCAAAATTATGAACTATTGTTTTAAAAGTAAATTTGAAAAATAACTGCCAGTAGTTGCACTACAGGACTTCAGTAAAACTAATCTATTTTACTGATTTATTTCCAGTGTCAGTCTACTGTCTCTACAGTACTAAATTAATTTTTAGTGAATTCTTAAATGTGCTGTAGAGGTGTATCCTCAGATAAATCTAAATTTGATATTACTCTAGCAAAGACCACGAGTAGCAGTACCAGATTTCAAAAACTAATATTAAACATCTACTACAGGTTATAGAAATGATTGAAATATTAATCTTTAGTCTATCCACAGGTAAACTGCAGTACCATTCAATATTTTTGCCCAAGCTATATGGTATCAGTTTTTTTTAATGAGAAATTTGGAGAAAAGAAGTTTGGAAGACAGCTAAACAATCTCAAATGTGTTAGTTGGAAATTATTTAAATTAAAAGGTATTGCTTTAACTAGAAATTGCTGATAGTGTAGGTGAGGCAAAAATATCTCATTAAGAAATCACAAGTAGTTTCTGAGATTTGCGTTGAATTTACAACACCTTAAATGAATTTTGAAATATGATGGATTCATGGCTATAACAGGAGCCAAAGAAACTAAATATAGTTTCTCTAATCTTGAATGACTGCATGGTCTATCTTTATTTTCAGAAGTATGGCAGGAGAAGTAAAGGACAGAGAAAGGGATGACAACAAAGATGCAAAACCAAGATCTTTGAGGTTCACATGGAGCATGAAGACAACCAGTTCAATGGATCCCAATGATATGATGCGAGAGATCCGAAAGGTGCTGGACGCTAACAACTGTGACTATGAGCAAAGAGAAAGGTTCCTTTTGTTCTGCGTTCATGGAGATGCTCGGCAGGACAACTTGGTTCAATGGGAAATGGAGGTCTGCAAGCTGCCACGTCTGTCTCTAAATGGTGTTCGCTTTAAGCGAATATCTGGAACATCTATAGCATTCAAGAACATTGCATCCAAAATTGCAAATGAGCTAAAGTTGTAAAGAGAAATTGTAATTATGGGATCAGGGAAGTTTTTTTTGTGTGATGTACAGTTCACTCTCGAATGTACTGGTATTATTGCTAACGTGTGTGAGTTTGGTCACTGACCCCATGTCCTCATACCCAAATAAATTAAACGGTTAGAAATTTCCGTCGCAATAAGGTTATATACATTGTGATTCTGAATTGTAAAACCCAGGTCTGTATGGCTTGTTGTGAATTAGCTTTAAATAATTGTGATCTTATTTCCACATGTACAGGTAAGTATATTGAGCCTTGTCACAGCTAATGTTCATATAGTTGTACAATAAAGAGTAATACCTAGCATCTACAGGTATTGTATAGCAGTGTCCTGATTTATGTACAGAAATACCCATGTTAATGTACCAAGAAGTGTATTTGAGCTTTTGAAGTTCTTTAACACTAACCACATGTCTGGATGTCAGATAAGATTTTTGACTTCGTTGAAATGGGAGTTAAAGCTTTCCCCTTTCCAGTAAACCCATCGAAAAAAAGCCATTATGATCTTTTTACCTGTGTTATCTAGGTGCCCAGTTTTCATCCCTCCACATGATATTTCAACTGATAGCACAAAACAGCTTTTGGGGAATTTTGTCTCAGGAATTGACATTCATCTTTAAGGAAGATGGTCCTCTTCTTTTCCTTTTGTGCTGTATGGAGCTACAAGCATCTATCAAGTTCATTTTTCAATTTGTATAATTAAATGGTACTGCTCACATGTTAAATGTATGATTTCCTATCCCACTGTAATCATCTGTGCTGAAATGTTTACCAGATTTCTTGTATTTATTCCAGGACAATATACCTGTAATGTGCAGCATTTTAATTATGTTAGGCCTCCACCAATTAAAGGATTTTTTTCCTTTATAACTAGTGAGGTACTATGTAAAACCACTAGTACTCGTACATTTAATACTTGTTTTGTATCAAATTAACCATGTAGGTTAATTGTGCAGTTGTATTTTATGTTGTAATTACTGTAATATTAGCAATTGATCCTGCCTGCACTCTTGTGGAGATTTAGAAAAGTAATGAAAATCTGTCAATGTACAAGTTGTGATCAGATCTGGAACCCTGATTATAAGGTGAACTAAATCTTTGTATGGTTGCATAAACATACAGCAGCATCCGATTGAAGCTTTGGATTGTAAATATTCTGTGCTGTAGCTTCTTTGGCGGTTGTATTTCAGAATGGCATTGATTTTGTTGCCTTAGAAGATGCTTGGAAAGTTGTACTTGAACCTCCCCCTTGATCTTCATTGAGAGGAGTTCAATGCAAGATACAGGAGTACATTTCACTGGTGCACAATATTAAAACAAACTTGAAATGATTGGAACATGGCACAAGTTTTATTTCATTTATAATTCTTTAGAGGAAATACTTTTTCAAATCATTTGGATGTGATATAGCATAAATCTGTTCTTTTATGATTTTTACATTTCCTGTTATTTTGTTTATGCCAGTTTTCTTTCTTTGCAACTTGTTTCACCATACAAAAGATGTGGAAAATGTATTTGTACTTTGTGAAGATGTTCTGAAAAAGAAATGTTCTATGTCTTTAATCTGATCCATATAAGCAAATTATAGCATAAGCAGCAGACATGACTTAAGATGCAAAACACACCATTCTAATATAATGTGATCATTAGGAGTCAAAACATTGGTGCAGTACGACATTTGCAGCTCATGCAACAAGATACCAGCTATCCTGAAAGATCAAAAAGAATTTGGGGTAAGAACCATTTTCCTTTTTAACAGGTAATGTGGACTTTTGTCATCTATGATGTGTAATATGCAACAAATCTTACTTTAAGTTTTAAAAACATGAATTCTTTAAATACATTTTATTTTCATGTGGAATAATTTAAAATGACCCAGTTAAAGAGGCTGTCTCTTGTTACTAACATAAAGATGATGAAAATAAAACCATACCTCAATATTAATCCTGCACCACGTTCTATTTCCTGTTAGTCACAGGAAATTCTACTCTTGTTTGCTTTTCTTAGGCTGATCCAGTCTATTTGCAACCTTGCTGAATTGACCAAAGCTATATCATTTCCATTGCCAATATTGTCTACTTTCTCTTCTGCAATATTGCCCAATTTCACCCTTGCCTCAGACAATCTGCTTCTGAAACCCATATCCAAGTCACTGTTAGTCTCAAGACTCTAGTGCTTTCCAACTGAACTCTTTCTGCCGTCCTTCGTAAATTGTAACTCGTGCAAAATTCTGCTTCTTGCTGCTTAACTCACACCAACTCCTGTTCATCTAATCAGGCCTGTGCTTGATGAACTATGTTGGAACCCAGTTTACAGTGGCGTGAATGTAAAATTCTAAACATTCTGTTCAAGTCCTTCTGTAGCCTCAACACTCCTCACCTCTAATCCTGTGTTCTTCCAATTCTGGACTGATATGTGTCTCAAATTTCCTTAAAACACCACTATTGGTGATCACGCCTTCAGGTACCATGAAGTATTGCTAATAATGCTCTCCTGAAGGCACTCCATTTCCAGCTCTCTCATCTCCTTTTAGACTGTCCTAAAAATGAAGTTTTCTTACCCTGATTGTGGTCATTTGTCCAAATATCTTGTGGCTCAGTGTCAAGTTCTGTTGGACAGCATTTTTGTGCAGCACCTTGGTATCCTTTATTATGTTAAAGAGGCTATGAAAATGCAGTTACATGTTGCAAACTTTGTATTTCATATCAATAAAATGGCAAACTATTGTTGCATTAACATGTTCTACAATGAGGTTTTACAATGAGTTTTTCTCAGTTTCATAATAATCCTAATGCTTATCTGCATCAGACTGGTTTTTGAATTGTTAGTTGTAGAAAATTATCCATACTGGGAAATTAATTTTTGCTTCCCTTCCTGGACTTCAGCTGCTCACCTCAAGCCTCCCAAAGCTATCTTCACTACACTTACCCATACCTACCCTCTGGTAAGGGCTGTATTTCATTCTTGCCTTTTCCTCTCCCTTACAGAGTCAAGACAGAATTTCCCCTATCCTCACCCTGCACCCAGCAGCTTCTGTCTTCAATGAATTATTTGTTGCTGCCTCCAGTAATGCCATTGTAAAATGAATCTTCGTTTTCCCTCCCTTTTCAGTATTCCAAAGGCTATACTTCCTTCTTGACCTGAACACACAGCTTAAGAGCAGGAGCCCAATTGGCCCTTGGAGCCTGCTCCACTACTTCACAAGATCGTGTCTGATTTTAACCTTAACTCAACATTCCTGTCTATTCCAGATAACCTACCACCACCTTACTTACTAAGAGTCTATCCACCTCTGCTTCCAATGCCTTTTAAGAAAAAGTGTACCAAAAGCATCCCTTGGAGAGAAAATATTTCTTCTCAATTCTTTCTTAAACGGATGGCCTTTTACTTTTAAAACAGTAAACAGATTCTCCCACAAAAGAAAACCTCTTTTCATCCACATGTCGTGTCCCCTCAGGATCTTAGAAATTTGAACCAAGTTGCCTCTTCCTTTTCTAAACTCCAGCAAATAGCCTGTCTAATCTTTTCTCATAAGGAAAAAACTACCATTCCAGGTATTAATCAAATAGAACGTCTTTGGACTGCTACTCATTTACATCTTCCTTAAATAGAAGTACTCTTGATGTAGTCTCCCTATTGCTCTGGAGTGTGATATCCCTACTTTTGAATTCAATTGCCCTTGCAATAAATTATAACATTCTACTAACTTTGCTAATTAGTTGCTGTACCTTCATACCAGCCTTTTGCAATTCATAAACTAGGACACCCAGATCCCTCTGCAGCTCAGAGCATTGCAGTATTTCACAATTCATATAATATGCTATTTTATTCTACTGCCAAAATTTCACATTTTCCCACAACATTCCATTTGCCAGATCTTTGTCTGTTTATGTAACCTATCTGTATTTGTTATAGTTTCCCTATGTCATCTTAATAACTTACTTTTCTACCTTTCTTTGTGTCATCAGCAAATTTAGCAGGTATAACTTTAGCCGCTTTATCCAAGTCATTTGGATAAGTTATAAAGAGTTGAGGCCCCAGTACTGATACATGTTGTTCAGTATTCAGTACATATTTCCAACCAGAAAAAGACCTATTTATGCCTACTCTCCTTCTCCGTTGGCTAATGAATATTCTCATTTTCCAATGTTACATATTACGCCATGAATCTCTGTTTCTCCTGTAATCTTTCACATGGCATCTTATCAAATGCCTTCTAGATATCTGAGAACCGTTTATGTACCAGTTCATCTTTATCCATAACACACTACTAATTCAAAGAACCAAAAAAACTGGTTTAAACATGATTTCCCTTTCAAAAAACCATGTTGACTCTCCATGGTTACCCTGATTTTTTTTTCCAAGTGCCCTACTATAATGTCTTTGATAAAAACTTGAAATTTTTCTTCTGTGACAGATGGTATGCTAATGGTGCTGTAGTTTTCTGCTTTCTGTCTCACTCTCTCTTTAAAGAAATTACATTCACTATCTTCCTACCCAATGGAACCTGACAGAATCTAGGGAAATCTGCAAAATTAGAACAAATGCGTCAGCTATCTCACTAGCCACTTGTTTCAAGATCCTCGAATAAAGTCCATTAGGATCCAGGCACTGGTCAGCCCACAGCTCTAACAATTTGGTCAGTACCATTTCCCTGATGATTGTAGTTTTCTTTAGTTTCTGCCTCCCACCCAGCTCTTGAATAACAGCTATTTTTGGGGTGTTACTTGTATCCTCTAAAGTGATGTAGAATATCTGTTCAATTCATCATCCATCTCCTTATTTCCATTACTAATGCGGCAGACTCCCTTTCTACAAGGGGTGTTCATTTTGTTAGCTCTTTTCCTTTTTAATCATCAATAAAAACTTTTACTCTCAATTTTTACATTTCTGGCGAGCTTTCACTCATGCTTTACATTTTGCCTTTTTACTCTCCAAAATTGTCATTGTGCAGAATATGGATCTTGAAATGAATATCATTGCCTCATGTCATTCTTTGCTTCATAGCATTAACATTACCTAATGTTATTTGTTTTTTAACATATTCTGTTTAATCTTCTTTCTTGCTCCCTTCTTTGTGCAATTGTGTGCCTTTTATTTATGTTTGATATCATCTTTAACATTTTGTTGTTTCACCCTTTGGAATTTTTCTTCCTTGTTGGAATCGATCTATAGAAACATAGAAAAAAGGAGTAGGAGTAGGCCATTCCACCCTTTGAACCTGCTGAGGCATTCAATTTGTTCATCCAGCTCAGTGTCCTATTCCTTCTTTCCTCCTGTATCCTTTGAGCCCTTTTGCCCTAAAGACTACATCTAACTCCTTGAAAACATTCAGTATTTTGGTCTCAACTGCTTTCTATGACAGAGAATTCCACAGGTTCACCACTCTATTGGTGAAGAAATTTCTCCTCATCACAGTCTGAAATGGCCTATTCTGTATGCTTAGACTATCCCTTGCCTGTGGATTTGATTCTGTGTATCTGAGATACCCCTAAACTGTTTGTATGAACCTGTCCTTCAATCCAATTTGCCAGTCATTTTAGCAAATTCTGCTTTCCTACAGAAGTTTAAGTTGAAAGTGTTAGTCCTGAACCCACTTCTCTCTCCCTGGAACTAAATTAAAATTGAATCATTATGATTGTTGAAACCTAGGGTGACTTCACTGTAAAATCATTCAATGAATTCTAGTTGTTTATCATTCCTCAGTAACCCCCCACATCCCCTTTCTCTTTCCCTCACAAATGTCAAGGCCTCAAACTCTCCATCCCAGTGAAGCAGTAATTTACTCGTATCACTTCCAATTTAGTATTTACTTTATTTGTTCATGTGGTTATCTTCACATCATTGAGAAGACAAAACATACGGGGTGAATCATTTGTGGAACACTTCTGTTCAGTCCACAGCTTCCTATTGTTTGTCATTTTATTTCTGCCTTCCACTCACTCTGAGCTTTCTGTCCATGACCACCTCCAATGTTCCAATCAAGCTGGATACAAGTCTTGGGTGAAAATGTGTTGCTGGAAAAGCGCCGCAGGTCAGGCAGCATCCAAGGAGCAGGAGAATCGACCTTTCGGGCATAAGCCCTTCTTCAGGAATGGGAAGTCTTGGGAACAGCACCTCATCTTTTGAGTCGGCACTCCACAGTCTTCTGGATTCAACATTGAATTCAACAGTTTTATATCATAAGCCCTGCATTCATTGTGTTCTGCATTTTGCTGATTTGGGCCCTTCACATGCACTCAGCTACTATGTAATCTCATCTGGCTACATCTTTTTTGCTTCTTTATCATATCCAATACATCTTTCTTTGGCTTTTGTACATGAGACCTTTTGTTATGTAATCTTGACTACCCTTCAACCTATCACAAGCTTTCCTTATTGTTCTTCCTGCTCCCTTTCTCTTCCACTGGCTCAACATTTCTATCTTTTTTCAGTTCTGAACAAGATTATTGACCTAAAAATCCTAACTCTTTCTCTACACAAATACCAACTGAGTTTGTTTACTCGCTGAGTTTTTTTCAGCATTTTTTATTTCAGATGTCCAGTATCTGCAGTACTTTGCTTGTGTCTACCAACTATATGAGCTGGGAAGTCATTTTTCAAGATTCCTGAAGAAGGGCTCATGCCCGAAACGTCGATTCTCCTGTTCCTTGGATGCTGCCTGACCTGCTGCACTTTTCCAGCAACACATTTTCAGCTCTGATCTCCAGCATCTGCAGTCCTCACTTTCTTCCAGGACATTGATTAGGCCACTTTTGGAATACTGTGTTCAATTCTGGTCTCCCTGCTACAGGAAAAATTTTGTGAAACTTGAAAGGGTTCACCAAAGATTTACAAGAGTGTTTCTGGGACTGGAGGGTTTACACTATAGAGACAGGCTGAATAGACTGGAGCTATTTGTCCTGGAGCATTGGAGGCTGAGGAGTGACCTTATAGAGATTTATAAAATCATGAGGGGCATAGAGAGAGTGAGTAAACAAGATCTTTTTCCCAGGGTAGGGGAGTCCAGAACTAGAGGGCATAGGTTTAAGGCGAGGGGGGAAAGATTTAGAAGGGACTGAAGGGGCAACTTTTTTACGCAGAGAGTGGTGTATGCATGGAATGAGCTGCTGGAGTAGGTGGTATAGGCAGGTAAAATTACAACATTTAAAAGTCATCTGGATGGGTATATGAATAGGAAGGGTTTAGAGGGATATGGGTTAAATGCTAGCAAATGGAACTGGTTTAGTTTAGGGTATCTGATCATCATGGATGAATTAGACTGAAGATTCTGTTTCCATTCTGTACCACTCTATGACACTACTAGATATACCAAGTTGACCTGTAAGGATCCAGAGATTATAATAGACTAGGTGAAGAATTTCAAATTTAATATAAACAGAAAATGTTGGAAATGCTCTAAGTCAGTGTTACACGTTATGTTATTGAACTGAACAAGGTAAAACAAGTACAGAGCTGGGGCACAAAGAATGATAGGGACGGTTTAAGATGGGTTGCAAGATGAGAGAGATTATATGATTTGAAGATGTAATGGTACAAGGAATTAATGGGATAACTAAAAGAACAAAAGAAGAGCCTCATAGAAGTGTAACTGAGAATAGCAGAATTGTTACCAACAGCAGTTGTCCAGTAACCCCTAATTTTGCATCCTCCAGTAAGAAGAAACATCCTCCCCTGTGAAGACCTCGCAAGATTTTGTATATTTCAATTAGGTCACCTCTTAATCTTCAAAACAACTCCAGCAGGTATAAGCTGAGCCTGTCCTACCTTTGCTGAACTGCCTCCAACACATTAAATAAGATGACCAATACTGCGCACAGTACCTGTATGCTGTTTGAACTGTGTCTTGTATAACTGAAGCATAACCACTCTACTTTTGTATTCAATTCCCCTCTCAATAAATTTTAACATTCTATTGGCTTTCATAATTACTGATGTACCTATATACTAACCTTTTGTAATTTGTGTATGAAAACGCTCTCATCTCCCCACACCTTAGAGCTAGGCAATCTCTCACAACTTAAGTAATTAGCTTTTTTTATTCTTCCTGTCAAAGAGGATTTCACATTTTCCTGCAATATATTACATTTGCCATATTTTTGCTCACTCACTCAACCTGTCTCCATATTTTTGTAGCCCCATTGTACTCTTTTCACAATTTATTTCCTGCCTATCTTTGTCATCATCAAATTTGGAAACTATGCAATTCATTCTTTCATGTACATTGTTTACATTAATTGAAAACAGTTGAGTCCCAGCACTGATCCCTATGGTGCAGCACTCTTACATCTTGGCAACCTGAAAAAGACCCATTTATGTCTACTCTCTACTTCCTGTTAGCCAGCCAATTGTCTACCCAATATGTTATCCCCTACACCATGAGCTTTTAGTGCAATAACCTTTGATGTGACACATTATCACATGCCTTCTGGAAATTCTAAATACAGTTCATCCATTAGTTCTGCTTTCTCCACGTTACTTCATCAAAGAACTTCAGAGTGAAAGCAGGAGAATGGGGTTGAGAAACATCAGCTGTGATCGAATGGCAGAACTACTTGATGGGCGGACTCGCCTAATTCTGATCCTGTGTCTTATGATGTTATGATTTTCATTTCACAAGATCATGGTGACTCTGCCTGGTTACCTTAAACTTATCCAAATGCCTTGCTGTAACTTCTTTAATAATACCTGCTAAAACTTGCCCTATGATGGATAACTGGCCTGTACTTTCATGTTGCAGTCTCCCTCCCTAAATGAAGGGAGTTACATTCACAATCTTCCAAACTAATGGGTCTGACCCTGAGGCACTGATCAGCCTGCGGCTCCAATAAATAACTTAGTAGCAATAGTTTGGTGATTGAGAACTTTGAATGTATCCTTCCCTTTCATTCCCTGATGGACTGCTCCTTCTGAGATGTTGATTGTAACCTCTGTAGTGAAGACTGATGCAAAATACCTGCCCAATTCATCGCCAATTCCTTATTTTGTATCAGTAATGCTCCAGTCTCCCTTTCTATCGGACAAATGCTCACTTCGTTAATTGTTTTCTTTTAAGTATTTGTAGAAACTATTAACATATATTTTTACATTTCTCCCTAGCTTTCCCTTGAATTTTTCTCTCTCAATTTTCGATGATTGTTGTGTTTTATGTTCTTACCTGCCATGCCTTTGCACAATTATGTTCTTTCTCTTTATTTTGATGGTATTTCTAACATCTCTAGTTAACCACATATGGCGCTTCCAATCCTTTGAATTTTCCTTTCTTGTTGGAATGGATCTAACCTGTGTTTTCTGAAGTATCCTCTTATATATCTGCCAAAGCATTTCTCTTCAACTAACCTGCAACCCCATTTACCAATTCACATTAGTCAGCTTTGCCTTCATGCTCTCATTTACATTTTTAAAAACCGTTTCATCCCACTCCTTTCTCATTCAAATTCATGTAAAATTCACCACATCTCCATGCACAATATCAGGTTGAGAATATCCTTCTTTCTTGTCACTTGCAGAACATACAGTTCTAAGAAACTATCCTAAAAACATTATGAACGCCTACTCTAAGTTATCTTTGTCCACGTGACTTCTGTAAACTCTATTTACACTAAAATGTATCCTGATCTTCATTGTGCCTTTCTCAGAAGCACTAATCATTTCTTCCTTTGTGCCCTACCCAACTGTGTAATTACTGTTGGGGGGCCTGTACATCACTCCCACAAGTGTCTTGCTTTCCTTCTTTCTCCCAAATTGTTTCCCCATCTTGGTTTCCTGAACTTGGATCATTCCTCTCTGTTCTAATATCCTAATCAATTAACAGAGCCACCAACACCCTTTTCATAGTTTTCTGTCAGTCCCATTCCACATGATCCTATAGATATGTTTCTGTAATGGGTATCAGATTGTACTCTCTCATTTCCATTTGCATTCTCATGAACATGTTCATATTTGTTTTCAATGTATTCATCTTGAGAACTTTCAATTTCATCCTCTATCCTGTCTTATCTGTTGGTCGACTCTGAGATTCCTTCTTTTGTCTGTATACTTTCATTTATTAACACATTTTGGCATTGACTCTAATTTATTTATTACATATTCTCAAATTTGATCCTTTGCCCCGACTAGATTAAAACCCACTAAGAATACTGACCCAGCACCATTCAGGTAGAGACTGTCTCATTGGTACGCATCCACTTTCCCCTGTGTTGGTGTCAGTGCCCTATGAACTAGAACCCCCTTCACCCACACCACACTTTAAGCCATGCAATCATCACTCTGATTTGTGCATGGCCCAGTAAGTAATTCAGTGATTATGACATAGGAGGTTCTGCTGCTTAATTTGACACCCAGTTCCTCATACTGATGGTTCGGAACTCTTCCTCTGGCCAATGTCATTGGTACCTACATAGACCATGACAATTGGATCCTTTCCCTCTCACTGCAAGTTCCTCTCCAAGCTTGACCAGATGCCCCGCCTCCTAGCACCAGGCAGGCAACACAGCTATCAGGACTCCCTTTGCTGCAGAGAATGGTGTCAATTCCCTCATTTTATTGTCACCTATTACTATTACATTACTCTTTCCTTCCCCCTCTTGAATGACTTCCTGTAGCATGGAATCATGTTCAGTTAACTCTCCTGTCCCTGACCTTTGACCAAAATCTGATGATCCAACCCTCAGAGAAGTGACTGCTTAGTAGTTCAAAGAATCCACATAGCTTTCCTCCTTTCCTAATGCATCACAATGTTTGTAGTTTAGATTTGAGTTCATAAGGCCAAGGAGTACAGATCTGAGTTTTAAATAACTCCTGTCGATCTTTGCTCTGGACCAAATTGCTATCCAAGAACTTCCATATGCTGTAACTGTCATATATCACCTATCCTCCAACCTTAATTTGCTTTAAGGAACAACTAAATATAAACCTGGTTAATAAAATGTATACAAATGTAAATATTTTAATGTTACCACCAGTTGCTATATTATTTTAAAATTTAGAGAATGGACTGTAATCACTAAACAGAAACTTGCCAAATAACCAGCTTCTTCAGTAGCACAGAAATTCCTGCCTCTCTAGGTTTAGGAAAAGCACAAGCAATAGAACATCTCTTTCCCTTCTTCCTTTTAATTCCCTAAATCCCTTCACTTAGTTTGACTTGCACTGGAATGCCAAAGTTAAGAGTTTCAGCTGGTTCATAAATTAGCTGTTTTTTGAGTGGAAATCTTTGCCAGCCTTAGACAGGGTTTATTTTAAACAAATATGTTACATAAACTATAGATTTCATTGTCCATTCAGGGTACATCACACGCCAGCAAGCAGTCCAAACATGAGCTTTTATTTGCATTCAATGAAAGTGAACATAAAGGGAATGGAAGCTGCAGTTGACCCCATAATGCAAATCAAATTAAACATGCCATGATGGTCAGCTGTACCTAGATCTTATCTGGAGCTGGGTATTGAACTGGTCATATCTGGCATGAAGTACCTCCTCTTCAGTGTCCTTATCCTGCTCCTTGAAAAATTGTTCCCATTCCCCCAGTTCTTCATTATCCACCACATCATCTAGTTGTGTGCTCAAATTATGAAAAGCACGGTATGCCAGGATGATGTAGCACATTCTATCCAGCCTATAATGAAGGAACCCCAAATCAATCAAAGCAGCAGAATCATATCTTCAGTAGCCCTATCACTTACTCGACCACAATTCAAGTCAAAGTATAGGCAACAGATTGCACAATAGTGTCATGAAGTAGGATCATAGTGGGTAGCCCTTGTCACGCAGTGGGTAGTCTTGTGAAGCACCTGGACCATCAATGCACAAGGTACACAAGGCCTGCTCCACAACGTGGGAGTCATAGTCAGGGTTGCAGACGCACACCTGAAAGTAATAACCATGATCACAGATCACTAATCATTAAGGGAATGGAACCACTTCCTAGTGATAAATTCAGCAACATTGTGATATGATGTGACCTTGACATTGGGAATGAAATGATCTGGTGTGATATTGCAAGATGGCATAGTCATTATCCTCATGACAGAGATTCTACGTGGGTTATCTATTCCTCCTTGGAAAATGCCAACAGCACAAAAGGTCAAAACAGCTTTCACTTTCACAAATATTCGGAGAAGATGGCTTTCCATTCCTGCAGCCCTCAGGTTCTTTTCTACCAACTGACATTATCCCAGGACACCATGATGGAACATATAGAGCCTGGACTGACTCTACACCTTGGCAAAAGTGAGTACTGCAGATGCTGGAAATCAGAGATTAGATTAGAGTGGTGCTGGAAAAGCACAGCGGGTCAGGTAGCATCTGAGGAGCAGGAAAATCGATGTTTCTGACAAAAGCCCTTCATCAAGACTGAAGGCAGACAGTCTCCGGCGTGGAGAGATAAATGGGAAGGGGGTGGAGGTGGGGCTGGGGAGAAGGTAGCAAAGAGTACAGTAGGTGGATGAAGGTGATAGGTCAGAAGGAGGGTGGGGGAAGGTCAGAGGAAGGTGGAGCAGATAGGCGAAAAAGATTGGCAGGTAGGAAAGGTCATGAGGATGGAACTGGGGTAAGGTGGGGGGATGGGAAATGAGGAAACTGGTGAAGTCACTTTTGCTACCTTATAAAGGAAACTACAACAACCAACATCTTGCCATGTCTCCCTTATTCCTTCAGCTTCAGCACCAACTTGGTGAATGAGCCTCGCTAGTTTAGCGACCAACACATTATGTCAAAAGAGAAAAATGACAACACCAGGTCCAACAGGTTAAATTGGAAGCACACTAACTTTCGGAGGGTTGCTCCTTCATCGGGCGGGGGGGGAGGGACAACGGCTGGGTGTTGGCGGAGGTATGAGTGTATTTCGGAGTTTCATGGCGAGGCAGTTCGGCAGGAACCAGGCAGACACTGTTGCTGATCCTCCCTGGACATTGCGGCGACTGAGGATCAACAACTATCATCTCTCAGTACCACCATCCAGGACTGACTTGCTCCTTGGCTGGACGACTATTTCTGTCCGTTCCTATTTCCAAGCAGCCCTCGCCATTTCGGCGTATCCCATAGCAACCCAATCGCACCGGGTCACCAATCGGAACGCTCATTACTAAGGCCGCCAGCGGCAGCCAATTATATTTCCGTTTGCTGGTTTGGTCCCCGAAGGCGTAGGCCAATGGGATGGTGGGTTATTCCGAGTTGCGCTCGGTGTGGCTTTGAGAAGTGGCTGGAGCGGAAAGTCGGTAAGTGAGGAAGCGGGGTCAGCAACCGAGGATGTCTCCATGTGTGTGGAAAGAGGCCAAAAGAACTCTGTGATTCATTTTACAGAATTAGGGACTGTTATAAACTGTTAAGTGATGAGGAGACATTGTACAATTTAGGCCTGTTTTCTGTAGAATTTAGAAGGTTAAGGGGTGATCTCATTGAAGTCTTCAAGATATTAACTGGAAAAGACAGGAGAGGTAAAGATAAACTTCTCACTGGTTGAGGGTTTTAGAACTAAGGGGTTTAATCTGAGAAGTAAGGCTGGGAGAGACGTTAAGAAGCATTTCTACACACAAGGGATGGTGGATGTTGTGCACTCACTTTGACAAACGGCAGTGGATCAGTTGTTAATTTTAAATTAGTTGTTAATTGAAGCTATTAAGGGATGTGGCCAAAGGACAGAAATATGAAATCAGGTGCTAAATCATCCATGATTACATTAAATCATAGAATACCTACAGTGTGGGAACAGGCCCTTTTGGCCCAACAAATCCACAGTGACCCTCTGAAGGGTAATCCACCCTGACCCATGCTACCTATTACTGTACATTTACCCATGACTAATGCACCTCACCTACACATCCCTGAATACTGGGCAATTTAGCTTAACCAGTTCACCTGGCGTGCACATCTTTGGACTGTTGGAGGAAACTCACACAGACATAGTCATAGTACAGCATGGAAATAGACCCTTCAGTCCAACCCGTCCATGCCGACCAGATATCCCAACCCAATCTAGTCCCACCTGCCAGCACCCAGCCCATATTCCTCCAAACCCTTCCTATTCATTTACCCATCCAAATGCCTCTTAAATGTTGTAATTGTACCAGCCTCCACCACTTCCTCTGCCAACTCATTCCATACACGTACCACCCTCTGTGTGAAAAAGTTGCCCCATAGGTCTCTTCTATATCTTTCCCCTGTCACACTAAACCTGTGCCCTCTAGCTCTGGACTCCCCAACCCCAGGGAAAAGACTTTGCCTATTTATCCTATCCATGCCCCTCATTATTTTATAAGCCTCTATAAGGTCACCCCTCAGCCTCTGATGCTCCAGAGAAAACAGCCCCAGCCTGTTCAGCCTCTCCCTATAGCTCAAAACCTCAAACCCTGGCAACAACCTTGTAAATCTTTTCTGAATCCTTTCAAGTTTCACAATGTCTTTCTGATAGGAAGTAGACCAGAATTGCACACAATATTCCAACTGTTGCATAACCAATGTCCTGTACAGCCGCAACAATGACCTCCCAACTCCTGTATTCAATACGCTGACCAATAAAAGAAAGCATACCAAACGCCACCTTCACTATCCTATCTACCTGTGACTCCACTTGGAGCTATGAACCTGCACTCCAAGGTCTCTTTGTTCAGCAACACTCCCTAGGTCCTTACCATGAAGTGTATAAGTCCTGCTAAGATTTGCTTTCCCAAAATGCAGCACCTCGCATTTATCTGAATTAAACTCCATCTGCCACTTCTCAGCCCATTGGCCCATCTGATCAAGATCCTGCTGTAACCTGAGGTAACCCTCTTTGCTGTCCACTACCATCTCCAATTTTGGTGTCATCTGCAAACTTACTAACTGTACCTCTTATGCTTGCATCCAAATCATTTATGTAAATGACAAAAAGTAGAGGACCCAGCAGCGATCCTTGTGGCACTCCACTGGTCACAGGCCTCGAGTCTGAAAAACAACCCTCCACCACCACTTTCTGTCTTCTACCTTTTGAGCCAGTTCTGTATCCACACAGACAGTCACCCAAGGCTGGATTCAAATCTGGGTCCCGAGTGCTGTTAAGCAGCAGTGCTAACTATTGAGCCACCATGCTGCCCCAAAATTTAACAGACTTGAGGAGCTAACTGACCACCTGTTGTTCCTGTATGTCACCCACTCTGCGTACACCGGACCCTGCTGCTGCTGCCTTACCTTATCCTGGTTTTTGTGCATTTCTAGTGTAGGTGTTCCATGTACAGTACACCCTTGGTTAAAGGCTGACCTGTGCAGATGACAGGATTGATTGTATTGTATAGGAAATAATTCAGAAAAATAAGCAATTCAGAAAAATAGGGATTAACATAATGAGAAGTATAATGATAATACAGAGGCTTTCTTTTGATAGTAGGGTGCCAGGCAAAGATTGACGATATAAGAACAGAATCAAATTTCCAACACAGGAATGTTTGGGAAAAAAAGAACAGGACAGATAAAGGAAAGAATTTGTTCTTCATATGTTTTCAGTGTGTTGGGAGCACATAATATTGCGTTGATTCCCAGGTCTAGGAGAAAGTGAGGACTGCAGATGCTGGAGGTCAGAGCTGAAAATGTGTTGCTGGAAAAGCGCAGCAGGTCAGGCAGCATCCAAGGAGCAGGAGAATCGACGTTTCGGGCATGAGCCATTCCTGAAGAAGGGTTCATGCCCGAAACGTTGATTCCCAGGTCTCCAGCTTACTACCCATCATCTATCTTTCCCCTGTAATATGGAAGGGGAAGATGGGGTGTTGACAGGCACTGAAAGATTGAATCAATTGAACTTGGTTAACAGTTGGTTTGGGCAGCCTATCTTTAACTTCCGCCTGGGAACCGTCCAACCACAAGGGATGAACTCAGATTTCTCCAGTTTCCTCATTTCCCCTCCCCCCCCACCTTGTCTCAGTCAAATCCCTCGAACTCAGCATCGCCTTCCTAACCTGCAATCTTCTTCCTGACCTCTCCGCCCCCACCCCACTCCGGCCTAACACCCTCACCTTGACCTCCCTCCACCTATCGCATTCCCAACGCCCCTCCCCCAAGTCCCTCCTCCCTATCTTTTATCTTAGCCTGCTGGACACACTTTCCTCATTCCTGAAGAAGGGCTGATGCCCGTAACGTCGATTCTCCTGTTCCTTGGATGCTGCCTGACCTGCAGCGCTTTTCCAGCAACACATTTTCAGCTCTGATCTCTAGCATCTGCAGTCCTCACTTTCTCCTCAGCCTATCTTTAAGTTTGTTTGAGTGGGAAGGAAATGAAATTCTGTTCTGGGGGTTGTCCTTTACATATTGGGAGCACTCCCCAAAAGACAGTAAATCCTTCCTCCCTTCCTAGACTTCAAACCTCCCACCTGAAAGATGCTCCAGATTGGTGGCTTAATGCTCCTGACTCATCTGGATCCAGGATTCACTGGGTCCTTCATCCTGAGATTTAGTGCTGCTTGAGCTTCTGACCATTGGATTGGCCAGCAGCGCCAGAAAGTGATATATAAAACATTCCACGGGCACATTGATAATGAGAAAATTGAGAAGGTCAAAAGAAATGTACAAAATATACTTGGAAATGGCAGAAATATTGCATTACCAACTTTTCTCTTTTTTGGACCAATGAGACTAATAGAGTGGATGAATTAGAAGAGATTAAAAATGTAATATGATATTTAAATTGAAAAAGGACAAGAAACTTCATAAACCTAATCAAACTTGGATTAAAACTCCCATCCCAGATAGATTGCAAAGTAAGTTAAGGAAAAGGCACTTCTTATTATAATATCTTTATTAGAAAAGCAATTATTGCCAGAGAATTAGAACCAACTAAAGTTTTTATATTTTAAAATGAAGTTGGAGCAAGTGTGAGAAGCCATGGGTCAGTTTAATACTGAAGGTAGGAAAGGCAATGGAATCTTTATTCAAATACTTAATTAAAAGAGATCTAGAAAACAAAAATATAATGCACAGAAGGAGGCCATTCAGCCAAGCATATTAATGTCTGTCAATCGAGAGCGATTCAGCCAAATCCAGTTTTGCAGCTCTTGGTCTGTGGTCCTGTAGACTATGGAGCCTCAACTGCATGTCCAAGTAACTTAAGTACAATGAGCATTTCTACTTCTCTTTCACTTTTCTGCCAATTTCTTAATTCCCCCCCCACCCCCACCTCCCCCCAACAAAAAAGGGAATTAACATCTGTCAATGGAATTAGATTCTTCCTTTCTTCGTCCCGGCTTTTCAGAGTGTTGTATCTCAATTAAATTTTCCTGTATCCTCTTGCATTCCAAAGAAGAACCCCAAAAAAGTGAGCTTGAAGTGAAGAGGCTATTCTTGGACTTAACCTGAGGATGGAATCAGTACAAGTTGTGTACAAAGAGGACTGAAGTCCTTTGCAAGGCTAGAAGCCATGATGTATGTGTCGGTCACTAATAAATTGTCACCACTCTGCTGGGATGAGTGTGCTAGAAATCAAGTCTCATTATCATGAGTTGTCACAAAGATGAGCAATTAAATTACTAGGATAGCAACTGAATATCTAAGTATGCACATTGTATTAAAATGATAGGTGGAGGGAACAGGGTTGCATTGTTAGTAAGAAATGAGTGGATGTAAAAGTTCCCAAGGAAAGTGGTGTTTTTCCAGCGTCAAGAAACATTTCGTTCTTCATTAATATTTTCAAAATCAGAATCTGATTACCATCTTTTGTCATTGCTGTTTATAGAACCTTGAGTGGAAATTGACTCACATTTTCCTACTTTTTTGAATTCGGTCACAAGATGTGGGCATCGCTGGCTAGGCTAACATTTATTGGCTATCCATAATTAATGTAAAGAAAGTGGTCATGAACTGCCTTCTTGAACCACTGCAATCCTTAGAGTGTAGATGTGCTTGCAGTGCTGTAGGGAGAGAGTTCTAACACTTTGACCCAGCGACAGTGAAGGAATGGTGATACAGTTCCAAATTAGAGTGGTGTGTGGCTTGGAGGGGACATTGTAAATGATGGTGTTCTTACATATTTGCTGCTCTGGTTCTTTTAGTTGGTGGAGGTAGCATTTGGAAGGTGTTGCCTTCAAGAGTCTAGATAAGCTGTTACAGTACGTCTTGTAGGTGGTTACATGCTGCTGCCACGGCATTGATGGTGGAGGGAATTCGTGTTGAATGTGTTAGATAGAGTGCTTTGTCCTCAATGGTGTTGAGCTTTTTGTGTGATATTGGATCTGCACTCGTGTAGGTAAGTGGACAGTATTCCTACCCACCACTGATTTGTGCCTTGTAGATGACAGACTCTGCAGAATCAGGAGATGAGTTACTTGTCATAGAATTACTAGGCACTGACATGCTATTATAGCCACAATATTTTGATTTCTGGTCAGTGGTAACCCACCAGAATGCCAATACTGGAGGATTCAGCAAAATGCCATTAAATATTAAGGAGTAATGATTGGATTCTCCTTTACTGAAGATGATCATTACCTGAAGCTTGTGTAGCATGAATATTAGTTGCCACTTTACAACTAAAGTTGCAAAACTGCCTTTAGAGTCATAAAGATGTACAGCACAAAAACAGGCCCCTCAATCCAATTTGTCAATGCCAACCAGATATCCTAAAGTAATCTAGTCCCCTTTGCCAGCATTTGGCCCATATCCCTCTAAATCCTTTTAATTGTATCAGTCTCCACCACCACCATCACCTCTGGCAGCTGTTTCCATAAATGCTCCACTCTGTGTGAAAAGGTTGCCCCTTAGGTCCCTTTTCAATCTTTCCCTCTCACCTTGAACGTGTGCCCTCTAGATGTGGACTTTGCTACTCTGGGGAAAAGACCTTGACTATTCACCCTATCCATGTCCCTTGTGATTTTATAAACCTCTATAAGGTCACCCCTCAGCTTCCGATACTCCAAGAAAACAGCGCCAGCCTATTCAGCCTCTCACTACAGCTCAAACCCTCCAACCCTGGCAACATCCTTGTAAATCTTTTCAGAACCCTTTCAAGTTTCACAACATCTCTCCTATAGTAGGGAGACCAGAATTGCATACAGTATTCCAAAAGTGGCCTAATCAATGTCCTGTACAGCTGCAACATGACCTCCCAACTCCCATACAAAATGTACTGACCAATAAAGGAAAGCATGCTAAACACTGCCTTCACTACCTTGTCTCCCTGTAATTCTGCTTTCAAGGAACTATGAACCTGCACCTCCAGTATCTCTTTGTTTGGCAACATTGCCCAGGACCTAACCACTTAGTGTACAGTTTCTGCTCTGATTTGTCCTGTCAAAATGCAGCACCTCACCTCTATCTAAATTAAACTCCATCTGCCACTCCTCAGCCCATTTGTCCATCTGATCAAGGTCCCGCTGTACTCTGAGGAAATCTTCTTTGCTGTCCACTCCACCACCAATTTTGGTGTCATCTGCAAACTTAATACCCATACCTCCTCTATTCACATCCACATCATTTATAGATTTACAAGAATGTTGCCAGGGTTGGAGAGTTTGAGCTGTAAAGAGCCGCTGAAATTGGCTGGGCGTATTTTTCCGAGCATGTCGGAGGCTGACGGGTGACCTTATAATAGAAGTTTATAAAACCATGAGGGATATGGATAGGGTAAATAGACAAGGTCTTTTCCCTGCAGTGGGGGGAGTCCAAACTTAGAGGGCATAGGTTTTTCATGCAAAGGGTGGTGCGTGTATGGAATGAGCTGTCAGAGAATGTGGTGGAGGCTGGTACAATTACAACATTTAAAAGGTATCTGGATGGGAAAAAGAATAGGAACAGTTTAGAGGGATATGGGTCAAATGCTGGCAAACTTTGACTAGATTAATTTAGGATATCTGGTTGACATGGACGAGTTGCACCAAAGGGTCTGTTTCATGCTGTACAGCACTGTGACTCAATCGGGTCACAGTGACAAAAAACAATGGACCCAGCACCGATCCTTGCGGCATACCACTGGTTACAGGGCTCCAGTCTGAAAAACCAATCCTCCATTACCATCCTCTATTTCCTGTCTTCAAGCCAATTTTGTAACCAAATGGCTAGTTCTGTTTGTATTCCATGTGATCTAACCTTGTTATCAAAAATAATGAGTTGTGTTGCAAAATACTTTGAGAGATCCTGGAAATGGGAAAGGCACAATTTGATTGCGAGATTCATCTTTCTTTGTGGCACTTAGCTCGTCTGCAAGTTATTTTTCCAGCTGTTCAGATTTGACAAGTTGACTGTTTTTGGACAGGTTCACTGCTGAACCTCAATTGTCATTTTCAGTTTTTAAAAATAATTTTAAAACTCCCTTGTGTGCAAGAATCATGTTAATTTTTAATGTTTTGCTGAAAGTTATATTCCAATTTTGACAGTTGCTATTTTTTCAAGGTAAAACTGTGGCAGAATGTTTCTTACGGCATTTCTGCTTCGGAAAGGAATTCCAGGCAAACAGTGGATAGGAAAGTACAGACGCCCTAGGCAAATTACCTGGCAAATGAAGCGTAATTTAATTAAAAGACTGGAAATCGAAAGGGAGACAGAGTACTGGCTGAGCCGGCCCTGGATGACTGTGGAGCAGGAACGAGGTCATGCAGCACAACGCAGAGCTGAACGTTGGGAGGCTTTCAAGAATGCCAAATCTGCAAACTTCCCGAAATTCAAATATATTGAAGAACATTTAAATCACCTAAACGTAACCAAAAAGTGGGGCATGTGAAAAATTTGGCACAAGAATCCTTCTTAATTACGTTGCCAGATATACTGAAGAGGTTTAAAAAGTGCCTCCTGCAAATTATTGTGAACTCCAACTAGTAGTAAAGTTGAACGTTATGGAAATTACCTGTTGTGTTCAGAGCATTTGGGTAATTTTAAGACCTGATAATTGATGATGGAGATTTACATTTCTATTTTACTTATCTTCTATGTATGTCTATGCATGACCACTTTATTTAAAAATGTCAGGAAACTTTTATTAAAGAATAAGATTAATTCTAAAAGTTTCACCTTTATTTTTCTGGTTCGTACTTTCATACACTCATTTACTGGAAAAGGCAGGAGTTCAGCTTTTGACTTGCATTTCAAGTACAGTGCTTGCTGGTAGTTATTCTTTAAGCACTTGTTAAAATGACAAAGACAAGAAGATTTGAAGATCTCTTCCTGTTCCTCAATCCACCCAAGAATGCATTAAGATATTTTAAATTCTCACTTGCAATTCATTGAATTCCTACAAATGAAGAATATCTGTTTGAATTTGCAGTCTGTGCTAAGATGTGCTTAGACAAATGCCTTCAGTGTGTCTATTCCGGAGACACAATGGCCGGAGTATCTGCTTTGGATGAATATGCAGAAACTTCTGCAGTCTACCCATTTGGCAGAGAACAACTTGATGGATTTAATTGTCAAGGCAGAAATGAATAATGCTGGGGTTCTTAAGAGCAGTTGGGATCCATGGAATTGTACCTTTAGCAAGATGTTATTTCTTTCAAAAGTAATTTGGGGGAAAAAAAAATCACACTAGAAACCATGTATTGATTTGTTGGAGATCACTTTAGATACCCAAAGCTAAATTTTATCATTATGTCTCAGTTTATTCCTGTGAGCCTCTAGCTCACTACGATTTGCAGACAGTAGTGTATGAATCACATTTCTTATTCCTGGATATTGATCTTTGTACAGAAAATTACATTCAAAAGTATTGAAATCTTAAAAATGTATAATTAATATGTAACAGTTCTCATTTGTAAAGTTTTATTTCAGAAGCATTTTTTTGTATCAATAGGTTATGTTTTGCAGGAATCCTTCCTCTGAAATATTAATTTCTATCTCTATGCTGTAAATAATTATTCATGTATGTCCATCTGCTTCTGAGTGGGAAAAAGATCTTCAATAGGTCTTCCTTGTTCAATATATTTATCCATGTTGATCAGCAGCTTAATGCCATCAACTAGCAACTGCATCAATTGCACTTCTGAGAAACCAATTCGATCTGCATTGGAAATGTCCCAGACCTCAGCAGAAGCATTCACAGCACCTACAGGATACAGTGATTCAGGATCAGTTAATAAATATAACTATAGTTTCAGTGATTGTAATAGAGTCTATAAAAGTGAACAGGATGTTGAAAAGGATCCTGCAAATATTGGTGTAATAATTAGAAATCATGAGGCTAATTGAACTCAACTTATGCCAAATTTTACAGCAACTTCAGGTGAGAAGCAGATGTACATTTTAATGCAAAAATTAAGAAGTTCTTGTTCCATTCCACCATTAACTTAATGAAAATGACATCTCACTGTCTCAACACTTATCTAGATTAAGTTGCCTTACTTATGCAGTAGATACAAAGTACGCCAATCAAAATTCTGTCTATCTATAAAATGTTTTTAAAAAAGAGTATGTATTGTTAATTACTGGTAATGAACCTCTCTGACACCGTCATAACTACAAGTTGTTTTTTTGGGGATTTAATTTTTTTTACTTTGCCATTATGTACTTTCATTCTCTCTCAATGTGGTCTTGCTGTACTGATTTGGTGTTGTTTGCCCGTTCTAATTCAAACTTTCTTTGCAGTCCTCAGTGTTCATATCACAATTCTTCAATCTAATTAGTTTAGAAAGTATCCAATTGCTTGCTCTTTTCACTCTGATCCCAGTTGCCTCATTTACCTCAGTGCCATTATTTGCTAGCACTTCCAGCAATGTGTGGCCTATAATGTTGTGATCAAATGTGTTGTTTTACTGCAGCAAATTATAGCCCTGTTATCATTTAATCAGTTTTTGCTGTAAATCAATAGCTATTAGAAGAATTGGTCAATGAACTTATGTTTCATTAAAGGAGCTTATGGAGTTAAGAGTTTCTAAGAATTTAGCAGACCAAAAAATGCACTGTTGTGAAACAAAAGATAAACAATAATGAATCCAAAATGAAATGAGCTCAGATTCCTATAGTATACTATTTCTGGAAAATGTATTGTAAATATTTCAGTACATTAAAAGTACTGTGCTGTTCATAGTTGATGCCCAGGATTACAGTTAAAAGATTTGTTGGGGAGCAGCATGAAAGCACTTAGAGTTGTTGCTTAATCCTGAAGTACAAGAGCAGAATTCAAAGTGGGTATGTGAATGGAAACCGATTAGGAGAATTTAAAGCAACCTGTCTGGTGGGGGTGGAGCTATCACATTTAGGGTCAGAGTCTGGAAAGCAATTTTAATAGTTTAATATCCCAGTTGGAATGGCCTGCTGTAGGACTGGCACATCAGTGGACACTGGAAGACATTGATGGCTGAAGATGGGGTAAATATTAGAAGAGTGGACTGTAGGCTAGTTGTAAGCAACTGATGCCACCTTGTATAACCTGACGAAGTGCAACTATAATTAAATACAGAAGTTTTTATAAATTAAGGAAAAAATATTATGAAGGGATGACTAAAGTCTCGACTAAAGAATGCTTACATTTAAAGTTGGAGGGCAGTTTAGTGAACACAGTTCAGAACTTAGGGTAGGATAGAAGCAGTAATGGTGAGGCAAAGGCAATAGGGGTGTCTTAAAACACCAGAGTTGAACCAAAATTAAATTTCTGGGCTTAGAAGTTACAGAGATAGAAGTTGGCCATGAACTGATTCAAATATGAGCATGAGGAAGTGGTGGAGGCTGGTACAATAGCATTATTTAAAAGGCATCTGGATGGGTATATGAATAGGAAGGGTTTAGAGGGATATGGGCCAAGTGCTAGCAAATTGGGATATCTGGTCGGCATGGACGAGTTGGACCGAAGGGTCTGCTTCTTTGCTGTACATCTCTATGACTCTGAAAATTTTAGCTTGGAGAGGTATAGGAAATATATTTCCTGGATGTTATTTGTGACTTTGAGGGGTTAGTTAATGTTTTTGCAAGGAAAGAATGCTGATATAGATTGAAATGCAGTTATGGGGATGGGTGCAAGACTTAATCACACTGATGTAACTGTCTCTCAACGGGTGATTCTAAAAGATAAAAGTATTTGCCAAATTATATAGTTCAGTAAAATTGCTATACTGGAGAAACAAAACAATTTACTTGGATAATAAAATATGTATATCCCAGCTTTGAATATGTGCATGGATAAGCCCAATATGCAAATGTATATGTTAGGATATTGAACAAGCAAAAAAGGTATTCAAACCAGATATCCGCCTCAGAAATGTAAACACTTTCAGTGCATTTTCTTGAAATAAAATCAAGTCAGAAGTTAGTATGTTATGATGATGTAGCATGAGGTGCCGAAGTGTTAGATGTTATCATATGTTTGTTATTGTCAGTTTATTCAGACTTTGGTTACCACATACTCCTTTTTTTCTATTTCATTGGTTATTTACATTAGTGAGAAGTGTTTTCTTATAATACAGTACCAGTAGGCTTCTTTTCTAGCCGTAATCTCTGCAAGATCTCACCGAACTTCTGATGTTTACTGATGTACTTCAGTCTAACAAGGACACTTGCCCGCATACCAGTGCCAAGATCTGAAGGACAGGTTAACACATATCCTAAATTGTCCTTCCAGATGAAGGGGTGTTTTTTCTGCTGGTATATTTCTTCAAGCTAAATCAAGAACAAGAGTAAGTTCTTCAACTTCCAAAGGTGTATGGCTCAATGCTAGTCATCAACAAATAGAAAAAGACACACTCTCCACCAACAGTCTTCTCTTCAAGTACCAGGCTAATTCTGGATGTAAGTTTGCTCACTGAGGTGGAAGGTTCGTTTTCAGATGTTTTGTCACCATATCAGTGAGCCTCGAGTAAAGCGCAGGTGTTCTGTCCTATTTTCTATTTATGTGCTTGGGTTTCCTTAGGTTAGTGATGTCATTTCCTGTTCTTTTTCTCAAGAGGGTAGTAGATGTGAACCAAATCAATGTGTTTGTTGATAGAGTTCCGGTTGGAATGCCATGCTTCTAGGAATTCTCCTGCATGTCTCTGTTTGGCTTGTCCTAGGATGGACAGGTTGTCCCAGTCAAAGTGGTGTCCTTCCTCATCTGTATGTAAGGATACTAGTGATGTCTTTTTGTGATGAGCTCATGTTCATGTATCCTGGTGGTTAGTTTTCTGTCTGTCCAATATAATATTTGTTACAGTTCTTGCAAGGTATTTTGTAAATGATGTTCATTTTGCTTGTCTGTATAGGGTCTTTTAAGCTCATTAGCCGCTGTTTTAGTGTGTTGGTGGGTTTGTGGGCTACCGTGATTCCAATAGGTCTGAGTAGTCTGGCAGTCATTTCCAAGATGTCTTTGATGTAGAGGAGAGTGTTTCTGGGCATGTTTATCTGCTTGTTTGGGTTTGTTGCTGAGAAACTGACAGACTGTGTTCATTGGGTACCCATTCTTTTTCTATAGGTGATTTTCCTCTGCTCCTCATCGTTCCCCTGTGCTGCAATGTGTGGTGGCTCGTTGAGATAATGTTCTAATGCAGCTTCATTTGTGGGTGTTGGGAAGATTGTTTCACCAACCCAAGGAAACCTAAACACAAATCGAAAGCAGGACGTGACAGTAGTGCTTTACTAGAGGCTCACTGATGATGTTACCTAGGATTGTGACAAAACATCTGAAAATGAACCTTCCAGCTCAGCGAGCAAACCTACATCCAGAACTTCAACCTGAGCTACAAATCTTCTCCAAACCCACTATCAGACTAACTCTTAATTCCAGCTAATAGCAGTTGAGCTGTACATCATCATAAATATAGGCACTCTTGTACATGTCATTTTTGAAGGAATATCATTTTCCAATCTTTTCACCACTAATCCTTCCTTTCTGGTGAGACTGGCTTCCCAACTTCTACCAACATCACACGCATTAGCTGCTTCTCAATAGAAACTACAGCCCGGCAAAGAGTCTCCCTTGCTTTCTACTGGGAAATACCAAACAATATGCTAAGCACTATGCTAAGAAGGGAATAAAGCAACGTAACTAATTTGTATCTCCCCTCAATTACCATTTTTAATTTTATTTTGATTTTAGCCTTTTTCATGCCACACACACTAATCCAAATGGAGAATACTGAAACTTCATCTAGAAAGTATCTAGCCAATTCGTGGAAAGTGCAGAAGAGTACACTGATGCAATTTGCCTTACCATTCCACAGAATAAACTTATGACTTCGCAGACATTTCTGCCAGATAGAAAAAAATGAAGTTGGAAACATCTTAGGAAATTTCTTGTATCCTAATGTTGACAAATTATGAACATTCAATTTTATTTCAGTTTTTCAGCATCTGCTGTAATTCGCTTTAATTTTACATTACATTCATTTCAAAAAGATGAAATGAATGAGAAAATGAAAGCAATTGCATACCTTTTTAAGACCCAAACAATAGCGTGTAAAAACTTGGTTCATATTTCCACCATCTTGAATGGAAGTAATGCGAAGATGGTCTTCTTTATTGACCCAGACAATAAAATTCATCATATCATTGTGCCTGCAGAAGGTAAATTTATGATCACGTAAATTTCTTTGAAATTTAATTCCTCTTGCAGGCCCTGATAGACCTGCTCCACCTTTTTTCTTGGGCTCCATCATCAATCTCTGATGTAGGTCACTCTGCAATACTGTTGCAGTACCTTACATCAGCCAACAGTTCTCTGCACAGCAGCAGGAAGTCTGTGAATTGGTGGAATTTCCCCCAGAAAACCAGGAAGACCGACAATGAGCAGGTATGTGCCAGATTTGGACTTAATCCCTTAGGACCTCCTAAAAATGGCCACAGTGGTTTGACCAGTTTTCCAGCTCTTTCCCACCACCCACCCCTAGTGCGGCAATTAAATTCTGTTCATTAGCTCTTTCTCTGCACGTGACTATCTTAACTATTTTTAGCATTTAATTTTCATTTAATGCACAACTATTGTTTTGAGAGAATTAAGTTTTGAGAAAGTCAGAAGTTTCCACCTACTTTGTTAAGTATCATAAAGCAATAAGGTTGAATTTGAAAAACAAGATAATTTTTAAAAATGTTCTTGAAGATATAACATTTTTACAAATGCATTCAGATTCTCAGGAAGATCCAGTTTGTACAAACCACCTTATGTCAATGTTTTTTTAATAAATGTAAGTTCCCATTCTCTCCTGCTATGGCCAAACAAATTTCTCATAGGTTCTCCAATGTCACCCTAATGGATGGATGAAACCAATCTGAGGCAGGACCTCCATTTGATTCCATTCTTTCTTCTTTTGTGATACACCTATCTCCAGCCTATAGATATTTTGTAACCAGCTATTTTGCTCACCAAATGCTCAGCAGTCTCTTGATGCTACTTTGGATTTCCAGTAGGAGAAACAAGGTGGCCTAAGTCCACTTGTGATTGGCATAAGATTCCAGTGCTTCAGAACAACCAAGATCAGAAAGTCAATAACATGGAAAAAGCAAGCCCAGGATTCATCAATCTTGGTTGCAATATGCAGTTCCATTGCCTTTGATAAACATTTTAGATTAAAACGAAAACTTACCAGACTCCCCGTGAATCTGGCCAATCTCTGGCCATACCAGATGAAAGCATTACTGGAGAAATAAGGTTATCAGTAAGGATTCCAGCAGCAGTCAGCTTCTGAAGTTTCTCCTCACTTAAGTTCTTCAGCGAATGATATGTTCCCTTAAATTCACCATCTAATGCATTGAGGGCTGTAGTTTATAATTTGTCAGGGGAAAGTAAATGAAAACACTTATGGTTAATACCTGCATAGACTATAGATGATGAACTTTTAGCTTCTTAAAAACATCATTTTAAAAAAAAGTTTTTATTACTTCCAAACCAGCACAAAAATGAAGGTTGCCACTAGGTGCAGTACTGACGGAATACTGTGCATGTAGAAATGCATCTTTCAGAGGAGATAGTAAACTGAAGTCCCATTTACATGTTCATCTGGGCATTCCCCATATCCTGGCCAATATTTATCCCTTAAAGTTAGAAGAATACAAATTATATGGTCATTATTACATTGCTGTTTGTGGGAGAGTGCTGTGTGCAAATAGCTTTTGTGGTTCTAATATTACAACATTACACTTCAAAAACACTTTGTTGGTTACAATGCATTTACAGAATCATAGAGCCTGTTTGGATGCTGTATGGTTCTTTGGTCCAACTAATCCATGCCAACCATGTTCCCAAACTAAACCAGTAACACCTGCCTTGGTTTGGCCCATACTTGTAAAAGGCAAATATGAAAGACACTATATAAATGCAAGTCTTCCTTTAGTTTTTTTTAAAATTTGCAATCTGTGCAATTGAATATGTCTAATTACTTTTGGGGAAAATATTATACTCCATAGCTCTACAATGTAATCATTTTGATTAAAATATATTAGCATTATTTAGGATACGCTCATATAACATATCAGCAATGCAATACAAAATGCACCATAGATCATTCCCCTCAATCCAGGTCACCAAAAAGTGTAAACTAACTGCTTAGTTGTTGAAAAACCAAAGAGTCTATTATAGCTCTACTGCATTCAATCCATGGTGTGCAGCAATGCTGATGTTAACTTAGCAGCCACAGCAAATACCAGTCTTTATTGTAGGAATGCTTGCTGCCACTATTCAGCTGTCAGTGTATGTTCTATGCATGACAGGGAAACTGGCCAGTTTCCAGGTTGTTCCTTTCTTAAACAAATTTTCAGAAGTCTCTTTGGGCAAATCACAAAGAGACCAAAAGAAGTGGACAAAAATATCAGCAGTGGTATGGAAATGAAAACGAGGTAAAAACAATGACTGCAGATGCTGGAAACCAGATTCTGGATTAGTGGTGCTGGAAGAGCACAGCAGTTCAGGCAGCATCCAAGGAGCTTCAAAATCGACGTATCGGGCAAAAGCCCTTCATCCTGATGAAGGGCCTTTGCCCGAAACGTTGATTTTGAAGCTCCTTGGATGCTGCCTGAACTGCTGTGGAAATGAAAACTGTTCACTCACAACAATTTTTTTTTCAAAGTGTTAAAAGTAAAAATAAAAACAGGAAAAGAATAATAAAAGATGCAATTTTAAATAGCATTTTGTAATTAGTATTTTTGGGGGGAAATCTGCTAAAATTAGACATTCTTAAGTGACAGCACCTTAGTTAGTTGTTAGTGGTGCCAATCTCTTGACAAAACCAGAAGTTATGACATTAAGAAAGGCTGCACTGTAAAACATCACAGCAGACAATAAAATTTGATTCAAAGCAGCCATTTACATAATTGATGGCAATAAGAGTAGATATCCATATCACAATCAGGAATAAAAGATAGCAAGTTTATTGATGCACTTGAACAACTGTTGCATTCTTCAATGGAAATGGCCTCATGCTTAGTTATCTCCTTTCAAACATGCATCCATCCATTACTGTATACTGTTTTCCCATAAATCTACTTGGTCTAATTTGGCATTCTGCCATAAAAGATGGACTGTCAGATAGGTATTCTGGACAGTTTGAGCAGAAAGCATACGTGAAATGAGTTTGTAATGGAGTGAGGTAGGAACAGACTGTAACAACATTATCTTTTTAGAAACATCATTTAGAGTGGCATATCTGAGGGTGTAGTGGTGAATCTGCATAAAACCAGTAGTAAGACCGCAGGTACAGTAGAGTATCCCATTTTAGGTTCCTTTCTATAGGAAGCATATTGGGATAATAGAAATGGTGCAACACAGAGTAACCAGAATGTTTCTAGATATAGGAGAAAGTGAGGACTGCAGATGCTGGAGATCAGAGCTGAAAATGTGTTGCTGGAAAAGCACAGCAGGTCAGGCAGCATCCAAGGAACAGGCGAATCGACGTTTCGGGCATGAGCCCTTCTTCAGGAAAGATTCAACAAACACATCGACCTGGACCCAATATACCGGCCACTACAGCGGACAGCTCGAACTGACAACCGGAAGCGGCAGAGACAGGCCACTATAAATGCCGGAGGAAACAGCACAGAAGTGCTTCACAGGAGGCTCCCAAGCACTGAGGATGTCACCTGGACTAGGGAAGAAACGTTTGCAAGACAAATTCCCAGCTCGGCGAACAGAACCACAACAACGAGCACCTGAGCTACAAATCTTCTCCCAAATTTTGAACTTACTCATTTGCTAGATTGAAGAAAAGAAGGATAAGGGAAAATGGAGACAAAGTTGACAATAAGGGATTAGGATTACTGCTTGTGAAAAGAACGAACACCAGCCTAAATGGGTCAGGCAAATGAACTGATTCTATATTATAGTTTCAACACATACATTGATCCTATTTATGGACAAAGGTGAGGGGGGGGAAGGCCTGAACTAAAACAAAGGGGAAAGGAGCCAGGTAAATATCCTTCTCTGATTTAGGATGTAAGGTGGCCGATCGAGGCTCAGTTTCTGGAGACATTTTCTGAGGAAACAAAGAAGACCCATTGAAATCATATTAATCACAAAACATTGAAGCATTCACGACCTGGTAACAAGTGAGTGTTGATGACAAGTAATTGTGGAGAAAGGTCAATTAATGGAATAGAAAGGTATGGCTTAGGGTGTGACCTGAAGTTCAAAACAATATATAGGGCTCCTTGAATGGTATCAGGAAATGTAATCGAGTTGGATGGGCAGCTAGTGTGAGAAACGAGGAGGAAATTGAGTAAAAAGAAAGCTACAATTCAAAAATATCGAGGCAAGCAATCTTAAGACCATGACCTATTTTAGATTAGATTAGATTAGATTACTTACAGTGTGGAAACAGGCCCTTCGGCCCAACAAGTCCACACCGCCCCGCCGAAGCGTAACCCACCCATACCCCTACCTCTACATCTACCCCTTACCTAACACTACGGGCAATTTAGCATGGCCAATTCACCTGACCTGCACATCTTTGGAGTGTGGGAGGAAACCGGAGCACCCGGAGGAAACCCACGCAGACACGGGGAGAACGTGCAAACTCCACACAGTCAGTCACCTGAGGCGGGAATTGAACCCGGGTCTCTAAAGTGAATAAGCAGAGGAAGAAAAGAGTAAATTAATGATTACAAAACACCTTACATCACCACGTATCAAACGAACCACAGCCAATCAGTTAGTTCTGTAGTCACAGTTGATATATATGTACAACTTGGCAGTCAAATTGTCTGCATGAAGTTTCCACATAGGTTTGGTCTTTTTAGTTGAGGAAGAATGCTGTCTGGGATAAAGAGAGAATTCTCTTCTTTTTGTATTAAATTGAATCATAGAACATTTTATCTCCAATTGGCAGACATTGTTTGACCAAAGGACTCTTTGTAACAAACAAGAAAATTATCACTATGGCTGAATGTTACCAAGAGGCTTTTCATGTATTTAAATAGAACTTATAAAGATGGAGTTTCATACATGACAAATTAAGAATATGGTTGCAATGAATCATCTCAAATTAATCTGACATTGTATGGATTCTAACAAAGTATTTGCATGTACTACAAATTTAACAAATATTACTCATGAGTTAAATTATATTATATCAAATGAAGTTAACAAATTGTGGGGATATGTGAGCTAGGTTCAATGGTGGGGTAATTATTAAATCATAAAACATGGAAAATTTCAGCATAGTGCAATGTCAGCCCAAAAACAGATTTCTATGGAATATTAGCTGATGGGTTTAGAGAGGTGTAAACTTAAAATAAGAGGTTTTATCTGAGGATCATCTTGTTTAAAAGCTCCACATTTCTCTTCTATTGCAATGCAAAAATGTTGGAAATTTTTATTTTAAATGAACAGTGATCAAATTATGTGTACAGTAGTCTACATTTATCTAAAACTGTATGGTTATGTGGGATCATAGACAGACAAATAGACAAAGAAGTGGGGCTGAATGCTTCATTAGCATCCTAAATATTCTTTGAATGGAAGATGATAAAAATAGCATAAAGCAGTATGTTATTTTCGGATGCTACTGTTGATGGATCATCGATAGCTGCTTATTCTGTCTGATGACATGAACAACAGTTGTAGTGTTTTATCACTATTCTGGATTAGTGGTGCTGGAAGAGCACAGCAGTTCAGGCAGCATCCGAGGAGCAGTAAAATCGACGTTTCGGGCAAAAGCCCTTCATCAGGAATTTTTACTGCTCCTCGAACGCTGCCTGAACTGCTTTGCTCTTCCAGCACCACTAATCCAGAATCTGGTTTCCAGCATCTCCAGTTATTGTTTTTACCTAATGTTTTATCACTAGATTACCACTAGATGGTGATAAAACTCAATTCACTCAATGGTTTAGCGAATGCTAAAGCTGAAACGAAACACCAAATTATACCGTAGACATTGGTGTCTGAATCAACATTTAAAACATTGAAAAAATCCCTCTAAAAACCATTGTTGACTTATGCACCAAATATCAAAGTAAGAGTGGGTGTGTTGTTTTGAAATTTTGTAAGCATCCAATGCAAAACGTCGATGTGTTTTCAACACCATGCATATTCACAACAGAGCTCATATTACCTACTAAATCCCTTGCGACCAGTCATAAGGTATCAGTAAATAAAACATAACTTTGATGGGAGCAAAATTGAGACTGGCTGGTAATGTGAGTAACGTCATGGCTGAAAAGGTGGGTTGACATTAATGTCAAATATATGCAACAAACGTATTATTGAGCCAGAGAAATGGGATTTATGGCATTTATATAGCACCTTTAACTTAATAAAACATCCCAACACATCAAAGGAGCATCAAGAAATAAACAATGACGTGACATAAGAATATATGCAGTCAGGTGATCAAAGGGAAAGGACAGTGAGTAGAGATCAGATGTTTACAAAAGAATTCCAGAGCCCAGAGCACAGTCAACCATGGTGGAATGATTAAACTCAGTAATGCTCAAGCTGTGAGCACAGATATCAGCCCTGTTAGAGGAAGGATATTATCAAGTTGGAGAGGGTTCAAAAGAGATTTACCAGGATGTTGCCAAGAATGGAAGGGTGAGTTATAAGGAGAGGCTGGATAGGCTTGGACCTTTTTCACTGGACTATAGGAGGTTGAGGGGTGACCTTAAAGAGGTTTATAAAGTCATGGAATGTAGAAAAGGTGAATGGCAGGTGTTTTTTTTCCCCTGTGGGGGATTTCAAAATTAGAGAGCATATCTTTAAAGTCAGAGGAGAAAGATTTTACAAAGATATGATGGGCAATTTATTTTACACAGTGGTTTGTGTGTGGAATGAACTTCCAGAGGAAGTGGTGGATGTGGGTACAGTTACATGAACAAGAAATGTTTGGAGGGATATAGGCCAGGGTCAGGCAGGTGACACTAGTTTAGTTTGGGATTATGGTTGGCATGGACTGGTTAGACCAAAGGGTCTGTTCCTGTGCTGTAAGACGCAATGACTCTATACCTTGGAGGGTTGTGGGCATAGTAGGAGATGATAGCATTAAGGAGAACAAAAATCAGAGAAGGATTTAAAAATGAGCAAGAGAATTTTAAAATTCTGCTTTACCAGAGTCAATGTAGGACAAGTGAATGAAGCTTAATTGATTTAAGCATTAGAGTGCTAGATGATCTTGAATGAGAAATGTGGCAGACCAAGAGGAATGCGTTGGAATAGTCCACACTAGAGATTTTCTTTTAAAAAGCCACAAATGAGGGTTTAAACAACAGATGATCTGAGACAAGTGAAATGTCAGGGAATGTTAGGGAGATGAGGGTGGAGGCGGAAGGGGAATGGTCTCATGCACTGGACAACAGGGAGAGGTCTCAAAGGAGAATGCTGTGGTCAACCTTGTCAAAGACTGCATACATTGAGACAAACAAAGAAGGTTGCTTTTGTCACAAGCATATCAGAAGTCATTTGTAAAGTTGATTTCATGTGACCTCTCGTATCATTGGCAGGATTCAAATATGGATAATGTTGGAGCTTTATGTAAATGTTCTGTTATTTCTAATTTCTTCAATAATGAACAAACAAAATAAATCACCTTCTTTGGCAAGTTTTTCCAGTGCACGTCTCTCTCCACGGCTGCAGTGAGGTGGGAAACAAAAATCATCCACATTACGTCCTGTGCTCACTTGACAGATCAACACATAAAGTTCATCTAAATCAGCTCCACCCTGCAGGGAGAAGGGTAATAAATAATTTCAGGCCTTTTATTAACCAGCCATTCAATTGTTATTAATTAATGGATACAAGTAGTGTAAACATAAGGATTTTAATCCATAGACTCAGTACAAGGTTTGTGGAGCTCCTGTGATTGTACACTGCCAGCCCAATTGTATGGTTAGTTAATGTAGTGTAGACTGTATGACTTTACTATAATTTTTTATAAGTTTTTTTTATTAATAACATGGGCTTTCTGTGTGTCTGAAGATCATAACTAACTTTAGTTTTTTTCTTACCTGTTGTGATTTATTTCAAAAGAATTTTTGAGACTATATAATTTATAAGCTTTAATTTTTTAATACACATTGGTAGGGTTTTACAACTGCACAAGATAAACAACTCCAGTTTAGAATATCAGGAAGGGCTTTGTAAATTTAGAAAGAGATTTTTTCTATTTTCACTTTGACTTCCTGTGAAGTCCTATGAATGTAGATGCTTGTTTTGACTAGTGCTCCCGAGAATGGGAAGATTCAGTGAAAGCAAAGATAGTGATACTCCCAGAGCTAAAGAATTGGGATAAAATGCAGAGGAGGTTACTCAAAGCTGGTATGAGTTATGTTTTGGGGGACTATACAAGGTGTGTTTTCGGAGACTGTACCTGGACTGTGTTTTGGATGTTTTACAAAAACTGTTGTTTCTCTTTTCAATTTATAAATGAATGTTTTGGGATTAATTACATTGCACTTCTACTGTCTATTTAAAAATATTTGAATAGTAGACAGTTTGTTTATCCTATTTTATCTTTATTTCTTTTGTTAATAAACTTCTGTTTTGTTTTTAAAATCTACAGCATCATGTGCTAATAGTTCAGCAAGTGAAAACTGTTAAAATCAAAAGAAAACGAAACATCATCTATCATGCTAGGTTGCAGTATGGAATCTGACTTGTCTAGTAATAACGTTAGCTTGGATTGTAACAGTACAAATTTTATTTTGACTAGACCCCATTCTGACTTGCATTTATGCCAGGTATGTGATACAAATTTGGGTGTGAAGCCATTTAGAGAAGAAATGCAGTTCCATCAGAATTTCCCTGTGCACTGATGACAGGACCAGCGAGAAGCAAAGTTAGAAATTGGACTTTCTGGAAAATAATGATTTAATATTCTAACCTTTTAAATGTGAGCAGAAACTGTTGACTTCATGAAATATAGAACAGCAAATAGTGTTGGAAGTAAATCAGCGCTGGTGGGTGCATGTCAAATTATATATGCATTGCCACAACACCATGAGCAAAATAGAACTTCTATATTTCCATTAGAAATCATTATTAAAAACTAAAAATAACATAGTCTATACAATACTTATAACATAAATGATAAAATATTCTCTAAAAACATTAGATAGATTTTAATGTTTGAAAATAGATTAATAGAGAACGGATTAAGTAATAAATAAAGTTTTATTAAGTGAAAAAGGACTGTTAGAACAGTTAATGAATAGTTTTTGAAAATGTCACTAGAAACTTAAATTGCATTTTTTTACTGGAACAAAGATGCTACAGTAAATCTGCATTTAATGTAGCAAAGTGTCACAGGCAACTTCACAGTCAGGGCTCAGAAGTAGGAAGTAAACAAGGGGAGTTGATGGAGACACTGGTACTTTTAAGGTTTTTGCAAATGAGGCAGGATGGAGGGTTTATGAAAGAAATTTTGAACTGTTGGGGCCTGATAGTTTAAGGGTTTCCCTACAGTAGTGGAATGGGTGGAAGAGGGAATTGTGCTGTTTATCAAAGCTGGAAGAGAAAGGAGGAGGGGAAAGTGTTCCTAGAGGAAGGTTGCATAGTGATGGGGGGATTTGAAAATGAAAACTTTGCAACCAATGTACAGTGGGATAATGAAGTAGCCTGTCTTTTCCAAGTTTATTTCCTGATTTTGTAAGGCTTGAAATCAGTAAAAATTTTATTTTAACACAGTCTCAAAATATGTGGAGGAGACTTCCAGTGAATGTAGTTAAAACAGTACTTTTTTTCACAAAATTCTGATTTTGAATGGATTAAAGACCATAAGGAAAAATATAGCCTAAGTACATCAGGAGACATTGGTCTTTTTGCCACTCATATCTGGCAGGGTGTGGTGAGAGTGGAGGGTGTGTAGTGGTATAGTGAGGTTGGCTATGCCAGGAAGCATATGATCTATAGACAACATTTGCTAAATTTGGATTATATAGACACATGTTGATATGAATTGGTAACCTTTGCTTTATTGCTTCTCTGAGTTTGAAGTGTTTACGTGTGGCTACACCCAAAATCGAAAGGTAAGTTGGAAACATTAATAAGGAACTTTGCAAACTTGTTTCTGGAACAGGCCGAAATGGTCTTGTTCGATATATTATTCTTTCCAAATGTAACATGTAGAAATTACAAAACAAACTTTATAAAGCTACCTTTAGGTTTTCTGGATTCAAGTTGCTCCTGTGCATTCTGTTTAGTTGATAATCACGATGATAAAGTTCAATAAGAGGATCAAAGAACTCCATGAACACAGTATATGATTCTGCATCTCCAGCCACACAACCCGCAGTTCTGGTGGAAGAATATTCTATATGGGCAAGCAAGCAAATAAAGTAAAGTAATGACAATTATATCTGTGGTTCCATACCAATGTTTTAAATGAGTAACATTGGGTTGAATTGTCTCATTTTCAGTTATCAAGCTTTATTGAGTGAGACTTGTGGTACTTGGCTCATTTGCTCCATTGCTGAGTGAATCTTTGCATGCAATGCTCTGCTGGTCACCTTATTGGTTGTCACTGGGCTATCCGACAGCCTTCCTGTCGAATCAAGTGGCAAGAGAGACTTAAGTGCTCCCACTGCCAGCACCTTCCAGTGCAGACAGCAAGGATACCATATTTAAAGCCCTGTTGGTTCTTCAAATTCTGCAAGTCACGAACTAGGCCACAGACTGTGGCCCTGTATCATTATCTCCAAGGAAATGGTCCAGAAAAGTGTGTTAGCTTTCCACTTTGGGCAAGGGACCTGGAAATGCTGGTGGAGAGGAGGACCATCCTTTACACTTCAGATCACCAAAGGAAGCCATGTTACCAGACACAGTCAGCGTGGACATAGCTAATGGCCCAAGTCAGTGCTGTGTCCCAGGTTAGACAGAAAGCACAACAGCATAGGAAGAAAATAAATGATCTTTTGTGCTCTAGAAGGTTAAGTGCCACGATCCTTCTCTGCCACCTCACACTCACAAGTAACTAACTCTGAAATTGTATATGCATCTCACTGACACTCATGAACTCTGTTTGGCTCATTGCAGGAGAGATCAGCTTACACCTCAGCCAAGCCGGCCTTGGGGTGGTGTTGCTGGTGAACATCAGTTTCCTCACTCCTTTTAATTCAACGTAGGGTTGCTCAGGTGGGGTCTGGGTGAATTCCACGGAAAACCAACCCATGAGCTTCACAGTGCTGTGCTGGCACACCACACTAACTCATTCTGAATCTGTGCAAACTCTTGCACAACTAAATCCGTCTCTTACACAGGCAGTCGCAGCACCCAGCAAACCTCCACACTGGAAGATCCAGCACAGGCAGCCCTCAGCCTGACTTCCACCTCTGAGGAAATTCCGAACTATCAGAGGGTGCAATGGCAAGGTTTTCACTCGCACACCTGGGTCTCAGAAACATTTGCCTTGGTGGGTTTGAAGATAGATTAAACTCAGGAGCACAACCCAAGGAGCACATCACTGACATGTCTCTGCATCTGGTCAAGGAAAGAACTCCCCAGATCTCCGCCACTCCTGGGACTGCTCGAGACAAGGTACCTTTACAGCCCCAGGCAGAAGAGGATTCCATGGTGTCAGCTAGTAATGGCCGTCAAAATGCTCAAATAGGCATAGGAACAGTAGGCAAGTTAGTCTGAGGCAGTCGGTGAACTGGATTAAAGAATGGAGGAGTCCATAAACATTATCAGTGCCATGCTGGCTGTAGCTTGCATGCACCTGACTGTCTCCATGGAGACTTTAGCCACTGCCCTGAAAAGACAGGTCCAGTACACAGTCTCTGTCAGATATGTGCACGGACCTCAACAGCTATAAGGTAAAGTGGGATGGGAGACATCAACTTCACTTCAAGTGCCCCTTCCTCTCAGGGAGACAAGATGGCGCTAGCAGGCCCTCTGACAGAGGAGGAACTACACACACAGGCTACTCAGAAGCTTCTTCTCAGGACTGTCCTGAGGAGCCCAGCCCCTCCTTATGACCCCTATCACCCAATTCACCAAGCCCATTGCCTATGATGCCAAAGCTAACAGAGGTTCAAGCTCAAAAAAATGAACCTGCATTTAGGATCCTCTCAGCAGAATTAGGCCCAAGCAGACCCCCCCACCCCCCCAAAAAAGGGGTTGATCAGCCAACAGGGTCAATGATAGAGCAGACTCTCACCAACCCCACTGTGGAAACCAGGACTGAACCTAGACATAGTGGGAGGAAGAGAAGAAAAATAATGTTCTGAGGGCACATTGGTGACACATAATTGTTCATAATCTTCACTTTTGTAAAAATATCCTTACTTGCATTCTTAAACTTTAGTACTATTTTCACTGTCGGGCCAAATGAAATCATACCCATGTGAGAGATGAGCTGCCTTTTGGACATTCTAAGGATGTGTAAACTTGTCATGACAGAGCATTACTCATCTCTTTCAGTCAACCAGCTCCTTGACCACAGGTAGCCTCAGACCTGACAGATCCTTGAGCTGCCATGTTGATGATTGCAAGCAAGGTCTTGCACTTTAATGTGGACACATAAAGGTAAAGTCAGCTTAGTCCTACCAGACTATAGGACTGTTCTCTCATTGGAGAGAGACAACTGGTAGTGGTTTATCCTGATGGTCACCACACCTCAGGCAAGAAAAGAGGTTTAGAAGGAGAGTCCTTCATGGTAATCTCATCCAGTGTAGGAAATTAATCCTGCTATCATCTGCATTGCAAACCAGTTGTCCAGCTAACTGAGCTAACCAAACCCCATAGCACTGAGCTGAAATCCAATGTTCAGAGAGTGTGCTGGGGCCTGGCAAGCATACATATCCCACACTTACACCCATCTTGTCAGTGATAGTGTGAATCAGAGATGATTCGATACAGCTCTGGAGGGAAAGGTTAATTCTATCAATCAGCTTTTCAAGGGTGCACATTGCCTGCTAATGCTGGGACATGTACAATGGGCAGTTCATGTGCCCATTCTCTGGGCGGCACGGTGGCACAGTGGTTAGCACTGCTGCCTCACAGTGCCAGAGACCCGGGTTCAATTCCTGTCTCAGGCAACTGTCTGTGTGGAGTTTGCACATTCTCCCTGTGTCTGCATGAGTTTCCTCTGGGTTTTCTGGTTTCCTCCCACAGTCCCAAAATGTGCAGGTTGGGTGAATTGGCCATGGTAAATTGCCCATAGTGTTAGGTGAAGGGGTAAATGTAGAGGAATGGGTCTGGGTGGGTTTCTCTTCGGAGGGTTGGTGTGGACTTGTTGGGCCTGTTTCCACACTGTAAGTAATCTAATCTAATCATTGCTCAGTGGTCTACTGAGAAAAACTGTCAGATTTGCAGAGAGCAATGTTTTAATGCCGTCAACATGATACTCAAGCATTTCAGGTAATGTTTCAAATCTATGGGCAATCTGAAACATTGAAGGATTGCTTATGAGTCAACCTTCTAAAAGCATGCTCCTCACAACCTGCAGGCTATCATGAGAGACTTCACTGCACAGCACTCAGATATGACATTCTGATGGCAGTGTGAATCATAGGGCTATGTCATATCAGTTCACCCACTCTGCTGCTTTTTCCCTAATAGTCAGTAGGAAATATAATGTATATAATGTATGTGTATATCCATATATGTCACTACACATTTAATCGGGAACAGAAAAAAATCAAGGATTGCAAAAATAACAAAATTCACATGTCCACAAAGCGGGGCTGCTTATCTTATTACCAATGGAATCTTGAGAAATTAAATAAAATACAAACTCTTACTAGAATTCCTGTCTCTATGACCTAAAAATCTTTTTAACTCACTTGTGACTTTAATTTATAAACTGGAACTACTGGTACATTCTACTTGAAGCTATTATACACCAGAGTTTAGATGTTCATAGCTTTAAGTACAAAAGTATGAAACATACAGTCATTCTCAGGTGAATGGAACAGCTACTAAGCTGACACTCATTAGCACTTGAAATTTAGCCAAACATTGATAATGGCCACTAATGTACAAACAACAGGCTGCTGTCCAGCAAGGACAAAAAGCAGATAACGTGTTTCAATTTCAAATCAGATTGGCTGTCAATCAATTTAAGGAAGTAGATAGTTAGAAACAAAAATCAGAAATTGTTGGAAAAGCTCAGCAGCTCTGGCAGCATCTGTGCAGAGAAATCAGAGTTAACATTTCAGGTTCGGTGACCCTTCCTCAGAACTGAGGAAACTCAGGTATCCCAGCAATTTAACTGTTTCTGTTTCTGATTTACAGCATCTGCAGTTCTTTCAGGGTTTTTTTAAAAGTAAATAGTTAATTTTTTTCAAGTGTGAAAACCAGGTATCTTCTTTTAACTTTGTTCACCCCAGTCCAACACCAGCTCCTCCATGTGTTTTAAATCAGCCATCATAGAGAATTGACAGCAAAAAGTAACAGAACATTTCAATTAATTTTTCTTAAATTATGGTACTTCATCCATTGAAAATCCATTGAATAACTACATTAAATCCAGATTTACATTACATAACAGCACCTATCAGTGACATTTAAAGGTGTGAAAACTCTTTACTTTCATCTTTCAAGACAGAGGGTAAAGATAAATGTAAGGGAAGGGAAGGAGATCGCAGTCGGCCTGTGGCATTGTTATACAGTATACAGTACTTTGTTTCATGATGAAAGCTGGGCAACTTCAGTGCTTCCTGGGGACTGAGCTTTAGCTCCTTGAAATTGTGCTTTTGCGCCGAGGTATTGGAGTCACTGAATTCAATGAGGTGTCATTTTTGTTTGATTTATAATTTGTTATACATTGCTACAAATTGTAAAATTTATGAACATATTGGTTAGTATTCACTTTGCTCAATGAATTTGATTGAATCAATGGTTTTATTTTTGCATTTCCCATCGGGGCCAATGCTGTAGAAACATCATGTAAATCATTTTTATTTAAGTATTACGCATCCTTAAATCTTTCTCTTCTTTTAGTTTCTTTCTTTATAAATTCCATGATTTATCTCACTGTGAAACAAAATGTCAATCAGGGCTTGATGACTGTAAAACACCCAACCAGGGAAAATGGAACAGTTGTAAACAGTAGACAAAATATCATATGATCAAATGTCATCTTAACAAATTCCAGGAATAAGTCAAACAAATCTTTGCAAAACTGAAATGCCCCAAGTTATTGAAAAGATGGATGGCTCATATTTCATACAGCATTTTAATGCCGTATCATTTACAGTAGCATAATGGTATCATTTACAAATGTTTTAATTTATGTTGCTGTAAAATGTGACATTATTAGCTTTTAAATGAAAACTAAAGGAGTATTTTTTTAAATTAAACTGAGACTTACCAGATTTATCAACACCAGGTTGGATGATATCATCCAGTGTGAAGCCACTTTGAGTTGCTCTGGCCCTCAGTCTCTTGTACATTTGAATTGTAAGAACCTTTGCCATATAAGTCTGATTTCTGGCCAAGTTTGGAAATTCTTCTTCAGCCGACAATTTTTTAAGATTAGGTGAAATTGTAGGATCACTTGGCATTAATTGCTAAAATTATAAACAATCGTGTCAGCATCACTTTGATGGATTTAAATCACAATTCCTTTAATTTGAAACAAGAAACATGAAGTGAAAATTAAGTCTGTGCACAATTGTACATAACTGTACTGCTCATTTGTACATCATTGCTTTGTAAAATCATTAGATCCAAACTACTGAGATAACCTACACTGTGAGATCGCAATCAAAAATAAATAGATGAGGAATGCAATATGACACATACTGAATGTCAGACAGCACATATTTAACAGCATGTGGTTATAATAAAAGTGGATGATTGTTTGTAATGAGCTTTTACCTGTATTTTGTTTTGATAATAACACTGCAATGTGTTTAAAACCCATCATTACAAGAAATCTTTCTTGCATAGAAGTCATTTGCAAAGAACATAAAATGTAGGTGCAGAAGAAGGCCATTTAGCCCATTGATTCTGCTTCACCATTCAAAGAAATCATAGCTGGTCTGATAATCCTGAACTCCTCTTTCCTACCTTCTCCCATAACTCTGCTGCCCTTACTGATTAAAAATCTAACTCAGCCTTAAATATATTGAATGATCCGGTCTAAATCGTCCTCTCGTAAAGAATTCCACAGATTCACTATTTTCTGTGAAAGAAGTCCCTCCTCATTTCTGCCTTAAAAGTGTGATCCCTTATTCTGAGATAATGCTTTTTGGTCCAATACTCTCCTTTATGAGGAAACAACCTTTCAGCATCCACCTTGTCAACTTTCCTGAGAATCTTGTGTGTTTCAATAAGGTTGCTTTTCATACTTCTACAGTCCAATAAATATAGGCCCAATCTACTCAACCTCTCCTCATAGACAGTCCCACAGTACTCAGGATCAGCCTCATGAACTTTCTCTGGACTGTTTCCAAAGTCCAATGCCAGTAAATAGAAAAGTACAACACAGAACAGGCCCTTTGGCCCACGATATTGTGCCGAGACTTTATCCTAATGTAAAATATAGTAACTTAATCTATGCACCCCTCAACTCACTGCTATTCATGTGCATGTCCAGCAGTCGCTTAAATGTCCCCAATGACTTCACTTCCACCATCTCAGCTGGCAACACATTCCAGGCATTCACAACTCTGCGTAAAGAACCTACCTCTGATGTCTCCTTTATACCTTCCTCCTAATATCTTCAAACTATGATTTCTCGTACCAGTCGATCCTGCCCTGGGGAAAGGTCTCTGGCGACTGAATCTTATATTAGGCAAGGGGCTCAAACTGTTCAGCATGTTCTGAGTCATGCTTTGTATAGTTTTAGCAATACCTCCCTCGTTAAATACTGCATTCCCTTTGAAATAAAGGCCAACATTTAATTTGTCTTCCCTACTGACCACAGAACTTGGCTGATAGCTGTTTGTGCTTTATGCATGGAGACTCCCCAATCTCTCTGGTCTATAGCGTTCTGCGGCTTTTCTCCATTTAAACAATATTCAGATTCTCTATTCTTACTGTCAAACCATATTTTCCCAGATTATATTTTCATCCACTCACTTAAGCTACCTATATTGCTCTGCAGACACTTTGTGTTATTCACACTACCTGTATTCCATCACTTATTTATTTTTGTGTCATCTATAAACTTAGTAACATTTTCCTCTTCAAAGTCATTAATATATGTTGCAAATAATTGTAATGACTACACTTTGGTACTCCACTAGTTATAGGTTGCATCTGAAAATGCTCCCCCCCCCAATTCACTGTCCTTACGCATTAACCAATCCTAAATCCATGCTAATGTACCACATCCTGCACCAAGGGTTCTTATCCTATTAAGTAATCTAATGGGACCAAGCACATCAGCTGCAGCAAGTTTTGCAAAGCTTTAGTTGCTCAAGAAGTCAAATCAATGTGTCTAAGTGGTTAATTGTTTGAACTACAGCATAATCAAAAGTTTGTTCACAATTGTCAAGAGTCATATGGCCATATGTGGATGGCTGCCAATCTACCTCAGTTATCAGTCTCAAATGTCAGCTGCTTTTTGTTTTTATATAATTCAATGGGATTGTTATTATATTTCTGTATGAACCAGTTTTACAAGAGTGTACCAGTTTCAGCTGTGAACCAGCAGTAGATGAGTTCCCGGATTCCTATCTACAACAAAGAACAGAATGAAGCTAATGTGAGAAAACCTTGCCCTAAAGGCTATATTTAGTTAAAAAAAAGTAATTGGTGCTTTTATTATGTGAGCATGAAAGAATTGTAGAGTCTATCATTTACTGCTTTATACCTTGTAACTTTCACTTAATTATTTGATGTAAATGATTTTGTTTGGTTTAGATTCTAAGGGCACAAATTTCCCATCTCTGGAGGGGGCCAGGAAGTGATAAGAAGGACAATTGGATCATTTGGAATTTGCCTGTTCCTTTGCCACTTCAGCAATCAAATGATGATCATTGGGGATCTTCTCAATTCTCCATCACTCAAGGCCTTATGTAACAGCTAACAATTTAACAGCCTGCGGCCCAATTTATCCACCTCCCCAAGCAAATGAAAAAAGTGGCTGTTTTCTCAACTTGGACTGTCTTCAGGCCTCACTTGCCCCAATCTGGAGCCAATCAATAAACAGGGATGGAGATCAAGGGTGGGTCTCAAAAAGACACCACCAGACCTCGTGTCTGACAACTCCCAACCCCACAACCAGCTTTACAAACCTAACCCTGCAAGACCCAAACAAAAAGATTTAATTCACCATTGTTAGTTACCTTTAAGACTAAGTCTCCAACTGCAATATTTAGGACCCAGAAGCTAACTACTTCTGATGGCCAGCAGCTTCTTTTGACGTGGGACTTCAACATCAAGGCCTGTGATTCACTGCAAAGCACTTAGCAAGCTGATCCAGCAAGCTTTCTTGTTTGGGGGCAGGGGGTGGTGTGCAAAGTCAGTGGTCATTGAGCATGCCTCCAACTGCAATTAGGTGGTAAAACACAAATGGAAATTCCTGGCTCCCACAACAGATGTTCATGAGGAAATGACTATTGGTATCAAGAATTCCCCAATTCCACACCCATCTCCACTAAGGAGTCCCAAAAAAAAATCATGTTTTTGTATTGGGGAGATGGGCCTGAAGTGGCAATGGTAATAGGGTGATGATAAGGTTGGCAGGTTGGATAACACATCTCCATTTCACTGGGGCATTGGCATAGTTGTAATGATGAATGTCAAGAGTGTGGTGCTGGAAAAGAACAGCAGGTCAGGCAGCATCCGAGGAGTAGGAAAACTGATGTTTCGGGCATAAGCCCTTCATCAGGAATGTGATGAATGTCAGAAACTTAAATCCTGAAGTCCATCACTCTTCCCACACCAACCATTTCACATTCTTTCTCCATGTCCGATATATCTCATGCCCTTGGCTCACGCCTCAATCATCACAGCCCTCTGTCCCCTTCTTATGGCATCTGTCCTTGCCAGTGCAATTGCAGACAATGTAATATTTGCCCTTTTAGCTCCTGTCTCCACATTGTTCAGTGCCTCAACAAATTCTTCCAGGTAAAGTAATGTATTTCTTTCCATTTATCACATTTGTATTTATTGTTGATAATGCAATCTCCTCTACATTTGGGGAAACAAATTCAGACTGGATGATGATTGCTTTGAGAAACCTGTCACTCAGTCCCAAAGCATGACCCTGAGCATCCAGTAGCTTTCCATTTAAATTCATTGTCTTGCTCTCATGCTCTCTGTACTGTTTATGGCCTGCTGCAGTGTTTCAGTAAAACTCTAATCATAAGGTTTAGCATGGTACATCCTGCTGGATTCAACAGTCTCAGACCACAAACTTTCTCTCCCATTTTGATTATATTTTTGCCATGTGAGATCTTATTCTAGTTTGCCATTTACACTCGGTCTGGATAAATGCTTTATTTTTCTTAACTACAACATCAGTCTTTTTGCATTTTATACCATGATATCTTTGTCATTTAATTCATCCTAGACTACCCCATTTGTTGTCTCACCTTTCCCCCTGTCAACTATATAAAACACATCACATTTCTACCTCCCTCAGTACCGTAGAAGAGATTTGACTCAAAATATTGATGACTGTTTCTCTTGTCACAGGTACTGCCAGATCCAACATTTCGCAATTTTTAAATTTCAAATTTCCAACATCCATAGTTTAGTGTGCAAACACAAAGTCATGAAAATGGCAATGAAACCTCTCAATAAGAGGAGTTTAGTAAGGATTTGTTGTCAATAACAAATTATATGACATTTTAATTAATATTGTTTTATATATTTTCCACTGGTTTTGAATTATACTTTAAACCCAGAGGCTTTATGGCATCAGGAAACGGCTCAGGAAATTACTGGCCCATTATATAACGGATTACTTTCTTATTGTGCAAAGCTCACCGTGGGACTTTCTGCTGAAGATTCAAAAGATACCTTATTGCAGGCAGCATCGACTAACAAAAAAACAAACTGTGCTCACAATGTAAAGTTTTAAAATGCAAAATAAATTACATAGTGTTATGGGGAGATATAGTGTAATGTTAATGTCACTGAACTAGTAACCTGTAGGCCCAGACTCAAGGGTGCATAGGTTCAAATCTCATCACTATAGATTGAATTTACATTCAAGGCGTTTAAAAAAATCTGGAATCGAAGTTAGTCTCAGTAATAGTGACCATGACTATCATTTTTTATTGTTGTTAAATATTGTATCTCATTCATTGATACCATCTAACGAAGGAAATCTACCATCCTTCCTTTATCTGCCTTATATGTGACTCCAGATCCACACAATGTGATTTCCTTTTGAAATGGCTGAGCAAGCCACTCAGTGTAAGAACAATTAGAAATGGGCAAATACTTGCCAGCAATCCTAACAGGGAAAAAAAAAGCAAAAAAAAAAGCTCAACTAATTATGCTACTGTTTATTGCTAGTGGCCAAATACATATACATTTCTGATGCATACCCCTTCCATGTCTGCAATGTTATGACAGTTTAAATGTTGTTTTATTCCAGAATACAAACCTCCAAAATGTGCTTGTACTTGAGACTGAGCGGCATTTCCAGTGGGGCTGTTAGAAACAACATGGGACAAGATGTGACATGTGCAGAAATGTGACATAAGAACATGAAGTCAACAAAATAGTCAGCTCTTTCAGCAAAACAAAGACATAAAGAAAACTCAGTAACAACAAATTTTGCATTTTGGTAAGTAGAACAAGGGCAGGACTTACATAGAAAATGATAAGGCCCTGGGTGTGTTGTAGAGCAGAGAGACCTGGAGGTTCAGGTACATAATTCATTGAAAATTGCATCACAGGTAGACAGAGTGGTAAAGAAGGCATTTGGAACACTTGACATCATTGCTCAGACCATTGAGTTTAGGATTTGGGACATCATGTTGCAGTTATACAGTATATTGGTGAGACCAATTTTGGTGTACTGTGTACATTTCTAGTCGCCCTGCTATTATTATTAAATTGGAGAGGATTCAGAAAAGATTTACAGGATGTTACTGCGATTGGAAGGTTTGAGTTATAAGTTATTACATGCTGAATAAGCTGGTAATTTTTTTCACTGAAGCATAGAAGTTGAGGAGTGACTTTATAGAGGTTTATAAAGTCATGACGGACATAGACAGGCTGACTAGCAAAGGTCCTTTTCCTAGGATTGGGGAGTTCAAAGCAAGAGGGTCAGAAGAAAATGATTTAAAAGGGACTTGAGGGACAACTTTTTACACAGAGATTGTTCATATGTGAGAAGAACTGCTAGAGGAAATGGTAGATGCAGGTATAGTTACAACATTCAAGAGACATTTGGATAGGTATGTGAATAGGAAAGAATTAGAAGGATATGGGCCAAGTGCAGACAAACGGACTAATTTAGTTTGGGAAACTTGGTCGGCATGGATGAGTTAGACCAAAGGGCCTGTTTCCATGCTGTCTAACTCTATAAATCAATGAATTGGTCATAATAAAAATGGGAAGTACCTATGCCTGCTATAGCTGAATTAATAGATCAATAGCCATGATTAGTTAACTCCATTATCCTCACTTTGTGTCACCAGTGAAACGTGAATTAAACTGACCCAGTCTTTTTCAACCAGTAATCTCATTATCCCTATGAATAAGCAGCTACTGGTTAGCCAACGTCACAAAACCCATATATTGTTCAGGAGGCTATTTGGCCCACTGTAGTTCCCCAAACATTTTGACCTGGTGCCAATTTCCTGCTGTTTCCTCATACAATTATTTCTATTTAAATAAGTTCCTATGTACTCTTGAATACTTCAATTGAATTTACCTTCTCCACACTTCCATCGAAAATAGGAGCAGGAATAGGTCACTAAGCCCTTGATGCCTGTTCCACACTCAGTATGATCATGGCTTCAACTCAGTCCCCACTTTCTCCCCATACCCTTTGATCCTTTTAGACCTCAGAAAGAATCTTTTGGCATCAACTGTTTTCTGTGGCAGAAAAATCCACAGGCTCAACACTATCTCAGTGAACACTTCAACCCCAGGGCATCAATGTGGACTTCACCAGTTTCCTCATTTCCCCTCCCCCAACCTTAACCCAGTTCCAACCTGCCAGCTCAGCACCATCCTCATACCTGTCCTACCTGCCAATCTTCCTTCCCATCTATCCACTCACTCTCCTCTCCGACCTAGCACTTTCATCCCCACTTCCACCCACCTATTGTACGCTGAGCTACCTTCTACCCAGCCCCAACCTCCTCCCATTTACCTGTCCACCCTGGAGGATCCCTGCCTCATTCCTGATGAAGGACTTTTTGCCTGAAACGTCGATTTTCCTGCTCCTCAGATGCTGGCTGACCTGCCCCTCTAATCTAGACTCTGATCTCCAGCATCTGCAGTCCTCACTTTCGCCCACTGTCTGGGTGAGGATGTTTCTCCTCATCTCAGCTCCTAAATGACCTCCTTAGACAGTAACCCTCTGGTAATGGTCTCCCCAGCCATTGGGAACATCCGTCCTGATTTTATCCTCTGTTCACCCTACCCAGACAGTGCATTCCAAACCCACACCTCCAAGTTTCATTCTTCCCAAACCATGTTAAACCCATGCCCTCTAGCTCTCGATCCTTTTCCAGATGGCAAAAAGATTTCTCCTTGTCTGCTCTGTCAAATTATTTCGGGGGGGGGGGGGGGGGTGGATTCTCAATCAACAACTCGTAAAGACCGCAATGAAATGAAGAACAACTTACGTTTGAGTTTCCACATGGCTGCAGCGTTTGGGCAGGGGGGTTTATGAAACACTTACTGGTGGTAGAGGCGGCTCACTGTATTTCCATCTGCACTTGGAGCAAGTCAGTCAGTTCGAACTCATTTCACTTCAAATGTGACCTTGATGGTTCGGCAGCTGGGAATTCACAGCTTCCAACTGGATTGTTGTTGGAGTGGGGGCTCTTTAACAGAGTGGGAGCTCCAGCGGGGGCGGGGGGGGGGGGGGGGAAAGAGAGAGAGCTCTGTGCTGTCGCTTCTGTCTCAGCCACAGGGGGACGTGGTTGGAGGGGACAAGGAGGACTGGGTGAGAGCAGCAACTGGACAGGCCTGGGATCACTGTCCGGCAAAACCCCCGGCAGCAGCCATAGACATATTCTCCTCCTGCACACACTCTCTCCCTCCAGGATAACACGGCTGCAGGACTGACAGCATGACTGAAGGGGAACAGCAATCTCCACATTAGTCTGCAGCTGACCGAGAAGAATTCAGTGGAAATGTTTGCACTGACCATCAGTCACTTTATAAATGGAAGCATAGACTGCAGACTGTCTGGAGAGGAAAAAGAAGCAGAGACCAGGGAGGTTTCGTTCACCCCTCTGTCTGTTTCAAATGTCTAGCATCCATGGCATTTTGCCTTTATCTGCAGTGAGCCTTACTGCATCTGAAACAAACACCCAGAATACTGGAGAAACTCAGCAGCTCTGGCTGCACACGTGGAGATTTTGAGTCTGGTATGACTCTTCTTCAGTCTGAACAGTTCACAGGGCACGACTCTGTGTCTCTCACTCTCCCCCGAAACTGTAACTGTGAGAACTTCCCAATACCGGGAAACGGGAACTATGAAAACTATTTGCCCTTTAAAACAGAGCTCGTGGAGAAACCCCCGAAATGAGACATGGATGTGTCACAAAGATCTGTCAAGGTGGAAGACCGGCTCAACATTGTCATAGCTAGGGTTTCTTTTATTTCAAAAATATACATTGTCCGTTTTAAAAATCGTTGTGTATGGACAAGGTCTTTTTTTCTGGGGTGGGGGAGTCCAGAACTAGGGGGCATAGGTTTAGGGTGAGAGGGGAAAGATTGAAAAGGGTCCTGGGGGAATCTTCTTTCACGCAGAAGGTGGGTGTGTGTGTGTGTAGAATGAGTTGCCAGAGGAAGTGGTGGAGGCTGGTAGTTACAAGATTTAACAGGCATCAGGATGGGTATATGAATAGGGAGGGTTTAGAGGAATACGGGCCAAGTGCTGGCAAATGGGACTAGATTGATTTAGGATATCTGGTCAGCATGGATGAGTTAGACAGAAAAATCTGTTTCCATGCTGTACATCTCTAACACTATACATAGTCACAAAATGCAACTTGGTTCTGATAGCTGGTGGTGTCCGATGGAATGTGTGTTCCTAGGATTGACTACAAGTCAGTCTGAGTTCCTCACTGTTCCTGTACATCCCCTTTAAACCATTGTGTCTGCTCACTCTCTTAATAACATTTCCATTCTGATCATTACAAAAGAAATTCATCAAAGTTCAGACAATTTCCTAGTTTACGTAGTACCATCAACATCACTGACATTTCTGACGCCTAACATTTGCATTGCAAATGTTGAGGTCAATTTATGGGAATTCAGTTTTTTACAGACGATCCTGCCATTCTCTCTCTCTCGCCAGATTTCCCCCGGTTCTATGTTAAAGAAGTAAATCAAGCTCGTTGTTTTAATCAAGTTGAATGTTCTTGTTTTCCGGTTTTGGGAAGTTTCCGGGTGACAGCGATCATTATCCCGGAGCCATGGAGAGACGTGCCCTGTGAACTGTTCAGACTGAGGAAGAGTCATAGGAGACCCAAAACGTTAACCCTGTTTCTCTCTCCACATGTGCTGCCAGAGCTGCTGAGTTTCTCCAGTATTCTCGGTGTCTACCTTCTGATCACAATCCTTTTCAGATCAAACTGTTTCAACCATCTTTATCCAATACTCTTTTGTAGAGCTGAAGAGATCAGATCAAACATTGTCTTATTGAATGGTGGAGTAGACTGGATGGGCGGAATGGCCTGGATCTGCTCCTGTGCCTTGCCTTAAGTGCATTGAGGCTCATGTTACTCTCGTATTTATGATGAACACTAGTGTGTAATTTGAATCATACAGATATACAGCATGGAAAAGCACCTTTTGGTCCAACTCGTCCATGCTGACCAGATAGCCTATGTAAATCTAATCCCATTTATCAGCATTTGGACCAGATGGCTTTTAAATGTTGCAATCATACCATCCTCACCATCTTCTCCAGCAGCTCATTCCATACACACACCACCCTCTGTGTGACAAAGTTGCCCCTTATGTCCCTTTTATATCTTTCCCCTCTCACTGTAAACCTATGCCCTCTAGTTCTGGACTCCCCCACCCTAGGGAAAAAATCTTGTCTATTTACCCTATCCATGCCACTCATGATTTTATAAACATCTCTTAGGCCACCCCTCAGTATCCAATGCTCCAGGGAAAACAGTCCCAGCCTATTCAGCCTCACTACAGTTCAACCCCTCCAACCCTGGCAAAGTCCTTGTAAATCTTTTCTGAACCCTTTCAAGTTTCATAACATCCTTCCTATAGCAAGGAGACCAGAATTGCACACAATACTCTAAAAGTGACCAAACTAATGTACTGTACACCTGCAACATGACCTCCTATATTCAATGCACTGACCAATAAAGGAAAGCATACCAAACACCATCTTCACTATCCTATTTACCTGTGACTCCAATTTCAAGGAACTATGAACCTGCACTCCAAGGTCTCTATTCACCAACATTCCCCAGGACCTGACCATTAAGTGTAGAAGTCCTGCTAAGGTTTGCCTTTCCAAAATGCAGCACCTCACATCTATCTAAATTAAACTCTATCTGCCACTCCTCAGCCCACTGGCATATCTGATCAAGATCCCATTATACTCTGAGGTAACCTTTTTTGCGGTCCACCATTCACTTTCAATTTTGGTGTCATCTGCAAACTTTTTATCATCACCAAAAGAATTTTGCTTCAATGTGCACCATTTTATCTCAGTTCTAGCCATAAATTCTAGCAAACAGTACAATGATCCTGATGGCCTTTACTGTGCTAAACATCTCAAGACATTTTGAAATGTAACCATTTATATCTCCACAGGAAAAGACATATTCAAGGATTCATGGGCAGGCAGGTGGGGTGGGGGGAGGGGGGAAAGCATGGGGAGGGTGTGGTGCACTGACAAAGTCAAGGATCTGTGAGAATCAGGACAGGTGTCCAGGCACACAGTGCAGCAGATCTGCCTCATGTACTATTTTAATATGCTGACTATCCCCGTGAGCAGGACATGCAAGCATTCCTCTAAGTGGTCATAAATAATCCACATTCCTGAGATTATCCATTCAATCCTTAGTAACCATTACAAAATGGAAAATGGCTGGAAGTAGGAACACCTAAGAAGGGACAGCTGCAGGGGGAACAGGGGTACTGAAAGACAGACTAGTGAAGGTGGATAGAGGCAAGCAGTTATATGTGCTCTAGGGGTGGGTGTTGGTCAGGAAATCCCTCAGGGCTAATCTTCAGAAAGGAATGGGAACTGTTAACCAGGGAAGTCTTTACCCAGAGGGGAGTCAATCATTTGTCTAGCTCCCTTCTGTTCTGAAGCAGACATATCAGACTCTGTCTTTTCACAGACACTGCCAGATTTGCTGAATTTCTCCAATACATTATGTTTGTATTTCATCCGTGGTGTTGATGTTCAAAATCCTCACGCAGAATGAGAATCAATCTTCAAAGGACATTTACTTACTGCATCAGCAAACCCCTAATCCCACCATGAAACCAGCCTCACACTCAGCTCTTTCTGCTACCAAATACCTATTCAGTTATGGGAAGCACATCAGCAAAATACATTTGTGCTGCAGTCACTAGCCTTCCCCTCTCTCTGTGTTAGGATAAACTGACTTTAACCACTGTCAGTTGCAGCTGAGGCCAGGTTTCTTTCATATTGAGCCTGAGGGAACAAATGGTAAGCTACATTATGGAGGCCTCTGCAATCAAGACCATGTCATAGAGAATATTCCAGATGATGCATTGTTACTACCATATGCTTCTTCTAAAATTTCCCTTGACTCACCTCCTGCGTTCTGGTATGACGAGCATGCTAGAAATTGTGTGACCATGAACCTCTTACTTTGCACCTGCTCTTTCCCCTCATTCATTCCAACCATCCCTTCGACAGCACGCCCAGCAGGTGACAGCAGCACCATGCCACTGAGTGAACACTTCAGCTACTAATTCAGATCTTGACATTGAGAACACCATCAAGGCCAGCACATGGTTGGAATCTGCACATGGTGAGTCACTGGGCGTGAGTAAACACTGGAGTCACTGGAGCTTGAAGTTCCTTGAATGCTCAGTGTTGCAGTGGAGGTTCATACAGCAGCAATGAGCTCCGTCCTTGCTGCCATGCAGGACTGCATTAGACTGTAAACATTGGGGCTGTAGAACTCTGTGTTCAAAGGGGCAGACAGGTTTTTTGTGACTGCCCCATGATCTGTGCTCTAGCAAATTACTAAAATCATTGAGGCATTCCTCCATGGCTGGAGCAATGGCATTGTGCAGCACAAATATCTAACCTCTCTCAAGATGATACCACCATCATCACACTCCCAATTCCACTATCTCTCAGCCAGCTTTTCCAGGCTGCAGCCACCCAGGCCACATTGGTGTAATTCAAGGCCCAGATTGAGGCTCCCTGTAGTCTCCCCCAAAAGCCTTCCACCAGCCAAGCTGAAACACTGGGTTAGTACTGTATAGGGGCACTAGTACAGGCAACAGCACCTACAAGACAAGCACTCATGAATTGCACATGAATGAATAGACCTTTTTTGTTTATATCATTGCATATGTTGATTAATAAAGGTGTTACAACAAGGTTGATATGGAGCACTTTTTTTGCAGGATTCTGGCCAAGAGGTTGCTGTAATAGGCAATTGTAAATGAACAAGATGGTGTTTAGTAAAGCAATTCTTGAGTGAAGAGATGCCTGCCTATAGAAACTAGAATAAGCGCAGATGCATGTAAGTAGCCTTCCAAAGAAAAGCAGTGTGGATGCCTCCTACTGTCCTCCCTCCCTTCTCTACCCAGTTTCTAGTCCATTTCCTTGTGATATGGCTGACATAAGGCAATAAACTGCAACCTAATATCTTGCCATTTTGAGAGGTCACCAAATCTTCTGATCTAATGTGGATGCAGCAACATTCTCTGCCAAATTCAGCATCTCATTACAATACCATATCCACCTCACAATATTTCCAAAAACTTGGTTAAGACAGAGCTTAGACTAATTCATCTTACCTGCTAGTTGGATTGTTGGCCTTTTAAATAGTGTGACCAGAACCAATCCTTGATTAGGGCAATTTATATGATCACCCTGGGTCTTGTGCACATGGGACCCCAAAAGCTGATGGGAGGATCAGGAAACAAGGGAGGGGATGACCTTTGAAAAGTTGAGACGAGCACCATGTGATCATTTCTTTTGCAAAGTTAAACATGCAGACTTAGAGACCTTCATTCATGGAATGGAAGGAACATCCAGAGAACCGCTGGGTGGAATGGAATGTATATTTCGTTTGTCCCAGGGCAGGGGTCTTGACACAGTCTACCTTTCGCTGGCCCTGCAAACTCCTATGGGCAGCTCTGGGTGTTACCTTCCTGTAGCTTTACGTATGTTACGCGCTGAATGACAAGCCAGTATGTTGAGTGGAGCAGCACGGTTTGAGTCTGTAAACTGCACACGCAGCCAACTGTACGGCTGTTCAATGTTATAGTCTGTCAAGTTGACAATTCCTGTGGGACATACATGACACATCTTCACAGGAAACAGTAGTACACAGATCGCACTGTTAATGGTTGGAAGCACTGAATTCCCCATCCACAGGGTTGGAGTTGTGCTGTGTGGCTCCAGTGGTAATACCGAACTGAATCATCATGCAAACAAAATAATGCATTGATCACTATTCAAAAAATAACTCTTTATATGAAGGAGTGTTTAATATAAAAATAGAAATATTCACAAAGATTACAAATATAAACTTCTAATCATTCATAGTTCTCAATAGTCAACAATGTCGATTAATTCCTTTAATTCATGTGCAAATGTCTTCCCTGAATTACATAAATAGCTATAAAAGTTTGGAAATTCTTTTATAGATCTTCAAGATCAGATAAATCTACAATAACTTTGATAAATAATGTATCATCTTTGATAAACGTTGCAGTTTTCCCACTTTCAAGCACAGTGTGAGATACAAACTTTGGACATCCGGATGCGATATTCATTTCAGAAACTGGCCGTTGAAAGCTAGTGCTGCTGGCATCAGCCTTAAAGAACTCTACAATATGGTTTTTCTTCGGACTCTGGTCGAGCAGTAAAAGGGTGACCTTTTGCTTGAATGGCCATGCCAAGAGAGAGTCATAATCACCTTTCATAACCACAAAAAACAAAGATAGGTGTGTTCCTTTGCCTGTGCCATCTCCGTACAAGTATGCCCTAGCACATAACCTATATCCACAGCGACTGGTGTAAAAGGGCTGGCTGAAAAGAGAAGGTGCACGTCCCTCTGCTGCTTCCTGCTTTCGTGCTCTGTAGTTGTTGATCTTCCAAATCAGTTTACCATTGTAGCCAGTAGCTTCAATAACTCGAAATCTTTCATCATTCTTCTCCAGAAGTTTCTTATGAGCATTTAGTAGTGATTCATGTTGCTTCAGGCAGGGCTCAAAAGTGGCTAAAGTGAAAAAAAAAAGCATAATACAATCCAACTCATGCCCTTAAAATGTTGCCAACTTTCAAAGTATTGTTAGCTGCAATACTATATATACTTTGATTATTAGTAACGATTAAATTATATTCTGAATTTCAAAAGTAAAACAATATAGGTTCTGATACAAGCTGCTTCAGTTCCTGTGATACATTACAAAAGTGGTGATATATTAGCAATCCTGCAGGACTGAGAAAGTGTGAAAGCAGGTATATTGATAGAGTTTACTTGAGTGAAAGAACGAGAGAGTCGGGAGGGTCAAAAGACCCTGAATCACAGTATTTAAATGATTAAGGAATCTGAAAGGGTAAACACAGATAAACCACTTTCTCACATGGAGAGATCCAGAACTAGAGAGTTCAATCTTAAATTTAAAGATAGAGCATTCAGGAGTATAATCAGGAAATATCTTTTCCCCACAAATAAGAATCTTAACTATCTCCTCCAAAAGGCTGGAAGCTAGCATAATTGAAAATTTCAAGACTGAGAACGATTGATAGATTTTGTTACATAAGAATATCAAGAGATATGGAACCAAAGTAGGAATACAGATTAGGCACGACTAATGCAATGGCAGAATGGGCTGTTCCTACACACCCAAGCAGTCACAGGGAACTCTGGGCCTTTCAAAAACTAAACTTTTCAGGATCAAAATTTCACAACAGCCCAGGAATGCCAGACAATGTATGTTTTGTTTGGATCTGTGAAATTTCAAACACCACAAGTTCACTTTCAGTTCTCATGTTTATCATTAATCAATCCATGTGCTGTAATCTTTGAGGTAAAGAGGAACCACATTCTACTTAAATAAAACAAAAGAATTGTGAATGCTGGAAACCGATACAAAAACAGAAATTGCTGGAGAAACTCAACAGAATTGTCAGTATCTGTGGAGAGAAAGCAGAGTCAACAGTTCAAGTCCAATGATGTTCCTTCAAGCTTGCTCTGCGATTTAATATGGTACTTTTTCAGTAGACTGTAGGAGGTTGAGAGGTAACCTTATACAGGTTTATTAAGTCATGAGGGACATAGATAAGTGAGTAGAAAAAGTCTTTTACCGAGAGGCATAATTTTAGGGTGAGAGGAGTAAGATTTAAAGGGGACCTGAGGGGTAACTTTTTCACAGAGAGGGTAGTTTGCATGTGGAATGAACTGCCAGAGGCAATGCGGGATGTAGGTACAATTACAACATTTAAAAGACATTTGGACAGATACGTGAATAGGAAAGGTTTAGAGAGATGTGGGGCAAACACAGGCAAATGGGACTAGTTTAGTTGTGGAAACTTGGTTGGCATGGTCGAGTTGGCCCAACGGGTCTGTTTCTGTGCTGTACGACTCTATGATTCCATGCTCTGAAGAAAGGTCACTGGACTCTCAACATGAACTCTGTTACTTTCTCCATGGATGCTAACAGACTTGTTAAATTTCTCCAGCAATTTGTTTTTGTTGTAACATATTCTACTTAATTGCTTTGGACTTAGAATTAGCATCTACCCTCAATCACCTATTGTTGCTACATTTTACGCTCTTGAACCGCTTTTTGGTGAGAGCCAAAAAGCCAATGTTCTGTGTGAAACATGCTCCTGTGTCATTACGGTCTACCCCTTGGATTGTGGGCTTAATTGTCCACTCAATGTCAATTTAAGTGAATTCTGAATACAGTAGTTCAGCTCTGCTTAAAATTGATTAAACTTTGCCAAATTCACAATAAATTAAAATACAAAATGTACCATTGCTGTTGAGAAAGAACGTTGGAAGTAACACAGACCTAGTGATGCAATGCTATTTTCAGCACGATCCACTTTTTCCTTTAACACACTGATGATTTCCTTCAGGGCTGAGATTTCACTTCTCCCTTCTTCATCAAATCTTCTACAAAGTTGTTGTGATTGCTGCTCAATCTTTATTATTTTGTCAGTATGCCCAGCTAGCATTTTCTGTTTTAAAGCAACAGTATGTTGACATAACAATGAGAATAAAATAGATCAAAAAAGGGTAGAAAATTGGCAGAGAAGTATTACAACTTTACAGTAGCCAAGTAATACCATACAAAGGGTAGGTGCCACAACAAGGGAATAGGAATGAAAGGGGAGTTGGGTGCAGAACGGGTGATCAATTTGGGGATCAGTCCCACTGGGTCCAGAGCAGTGAAAGTGTGGTTAGGTTCAGAGTGAGATAAGAGAGAGCAGATCTGCAGTGGAAGGCAAAATAGGGTATTGGGTCCTGCCAGGGGAGGTGGAGGGGGTTGTGGTTGGGTATGGAGCAGCGACAGTAGGAGTTGAGCAGCTGGGAAGTGAGACTGGGGCAAAGTGGGAAAGGGGTGGTGGTCAGACCATGGTCTTGTAAGAGGTCTATTAGAGGTGTAGTTGAGGGCATTTGAGATAAGGTTGGGGTCAGTTGAATAGTTACTCACCAGTTAGACTACGGATTTAATAGTCTAATATTTCCTGAGGAAGTGTTTACATAATTTCATTGAAACTCTCTGAATTGTCTGATCTAAATAAAGATTTTCCAGGCATATGGAGATTGTCTAGCAGAATCTTCAATTTCTCCGACAATTCTTTGTAACCCTCATCTACACTGGAATAACCAATGTCAGGCCATGGAAAATCTAGGCCATTGTGAATGATTATTGTTTCATCCCTAGTTGAACAATTTCAATTCAAAAGAACTGTACTTCTCTATTACAAAATAAAACAAAAACAATAGCATGTTTTCCTCTTTTGCAGAGAGCCAATTCTTTTAAATTACAACAAGTAAAAAGGGCAAATAAATAATTGGAGGATTTTTTAAAATGATTGACTATTTTCAATGTTCTGTTTGAATTATAGAAGTAAGCACTTTTAAGATTGGGTATGGAAAAGAACATTCTGCTGGTTTTAGCCTGGGATCCTTCTGGAATTTTGTTTATTTTCCACAAGTTTGTGAGGAGATCTCAGCTATCTGTAAGAATAATAGGGTGGTTATGGTAGGGGATTTTAACTTTCCAAACTTAGACTGGGACTGCCATAGTATTAAGGGTTTAGATGGAGAGGAATTTGTTAAGTGTGTACAAGAAAATATTCTGATTCAGTATGTGGATGTACCTACAAGAGAAGGTGCAAAACTTGACCTACTCTTGGGAAATAAGGCAGGGCAGGTGACTGAGCACTTTGGGGCCAGCGACCATAATTCTATTAGTTTTAAAATAGTGATGGAAAAGGATAGACCAGATCTAAAAGTTGAACTTCTAAATTGGAGAAAGGCTCATTTTGACGGTATTAGGCAAGAATTGTCAAAAGCTGGGGGCAGATGTTCGCAGGTAGAGGGATGGCTGGAAAATGGGAAGCCTTCATGAATGAGATAACGAGAATCCAGAGAAAGTATATTCCTGTCAGGGTGAAAGGAAAGGCTGATAGGTATAGGGAATGCTGGATGACTAAAGAAATTGAGGGTTTGGTTAAGAAAAAGAAGGAAGCATATGTAAGATATAGTCAGGATAGATCGAGTGAATCCTCAGAAGAGTTTAAAGGCAGTACAAGTGTACTTAAGAGGAAAATCAGGAAAGCAAAAAGGGGACATGAGATAGCGTTGGCAAATAGAACTAAGGAGAATCCAAAGGGTTTTTACAAATACATTAAAGGACAAAAGGGTAACTAGGGAGAGAATATGGCCCCTCAAAGATCAATCAGCAAGGCAGCCTTTGTGTGGAGCCACAGATATTGGGGGAGATACTAAACGAGTATTTTGCATCAGCTTTTACTGTGGAAAAGGATATGGAAGATACAGAATGTAGGGAAATAGATGGGGACACCTTGCAAAATGGCCATATTACAGAGGAGGAAGTGCTGGATGTCTTAAAATGCATAAAGGTGGATAAATCCCCAGGACCTGATCAGGTGTACCCTAGAACTCTATGGGAAAACAGAGAAGTGATTGCTGGGCCTCTTGCTGAGATACTTGTATCATCGATAGTCACAGGTGAGGTGCCAGCAGGCTGGCTAACATGGTGCCACCGTTTAAGAAGGGTGGTAAGGACAAGCCAGGGAACTATAGACCGGTGAGCCTGAGGTTGGTGGTGGGCAAGGTGTTGGAGGGAATCCTGAGGGACAGAAAGTACATGTATTTGGAAAGGCAAGGACTGATTAGGGGTAGTCAACATTGCTTTGTGCATGGAAAATCATGTCTCACAAACTTGATTGAGGTTTTTGAAGAAGTAACAAAGAGGATTGCTGAGGGTAGAGCGGTAGATGTGATCTATATGGACTTCAGTAAGGCGTTCGACAAGGTTCCCCATGGGAGACTGGTTAGCAAGGTTAGATCTCATGGAATACTGGGAGTTGCCAGGGTTGGAGGATTTGAGCTATAGGGAGATGCTGAACAGGCTGTGGCTGTTTTCCCTGGAGCGTCGGAGGCTGAGGGGTGACCTTGTAGAGGTTTACAAAATTATGAGGGGCATGGATAGGATAAATAGACAAAGTCTTTTCCTTGGGGTCGGGGAGTCCAGATATAGAGGGCATAGGTTTAGGGTGAGAGGGGAAAGATATAAAAGAGACCTATGGGGCAACTTTTTCACACAGAGGGTGGTACGTGTATGGAATGATCTGCCAGAGGATGTGGTGGAGGCTGGTACAATTGCAACATTTAAGAGGCATTTGGATGGGTATATGAATAGGAAGGGTTTGGAGGATATGGGCCGGGTGCTGGCAGGTGGGACTAGATTGGGTTGGGATATCTGGTCGGCATGGACAGGTTGGACCGAAGGGTCTGTTTCCATGCTGTACATCTCAATGACTCTAAGTTAGTGGTTCCACGTATCTCCTCTGATCAAAAGAGCAGGAAATCTGCTCCACGTCTCTATTGCCTAAGCTGAGGCCTTACCAGTCACAAATGGCCAAAGCAGAGGTATTTAGCTACCAATTTAGGGTGCACAGAACTATTTACAAAGATGGTGATCTATGAAAATCCAACATCAGAGAAATTTCTTACCTGTGTTCTTGCAACTTCATCATCATTTTTGGAAATGTGCCCATTTAATCGCCTCATTTCCATGTCAAGTTTGCTGATCTGTTCTTCTAATTGAATAATGGCTTGATTCCTTTCACATAAAGTGTTTTTTAAATCTAAAATCTAGAAATTAAGAAATTAAAGAGAAGTTTGAATAAAACTTAACAATATTAGGAATTACTGCAAGTAGACCAACAGTAAAACTGAGAAACAATTCTTTTCAACCCCTTGTAAACATTCATACACCTCGTGTGGTCACCTATATTTCAATTTTAATTGTATGTGCAGTTTGTCTGCAACAAATTTTACAGTATTTTCTTCAACTCAGCAAATAAGAGCATTGTGTAAAACGTTTCTGTAAATTGCCCAAAATGAAAGGTCATTGTGATCTGTGTGAATCCCCTCAGCTACCCACGTCTCTGGAATACCTCTGCAGATGTAGTAATGTTTCCAAACAATGTTACTGATGGATTAAATTAGATGAATAAAAATGACACTACCAAAGTAACAATATTAAGGCTAAATACTTTAGATTATTGAGTGAAATTTGCCTTTGTAAGAACTAGGAGCAGGAGTAGGCCGGCCAGCCCTTCGAGCCTGCTCTGCCACTCAGTAGGATCATGGCTAATCTTTTTGTGAACTCAGCTCCACTTACCCACACTCTCACCATATCCGTTAATTCCTTTATTTTTCAAAAACATTACTGAAAGTAACGTCAATTACTTGCCTGGGCAAGGAATTCCGTAGATTAACAACCCTCTGAGTGAAGAAGTTCCTTCTCAGTTTAATTGTAAACCTGCTTCCTCTAATCTTGAGGCCATGACCTCTTGTTCTAGTTTCACCTACCAGTGGAAACATCTTATCTATTTCTATTTTATCGATTCTATTCATAACTTTATATGTTTCTATAAGATCCCTCCTCATCTTTCTGAATTCCAATGAATATAATCCCAATCTACACAGCCTCTCCTCATAATAACAATAACTACACTCCAAAAGTAATTTATCAGCTTTAAGTTCTTTGGAGCTTTCCAAGAACTTGAAAGATGTTTTACAAATGCAAGTTCTTTCTTTATAAAGCACTTTCATAATAGCATGCACGCTAAATTGGAAAACCCATGACATGGGACTCACAATGCACCATTGTCTTTCATGCTGTCAATGTGAGATTGCCAACATACAGAATCTGTGTTGGCTGTTTGGTACTAAGATTGTAGTGTGCAGCTAAAACTAAATTCACCATTGAGCTGCTTTACACCTCAATAGAGGGAACCAAAATTGAGAGGGGCTAGGTTGAAGTTAGCCTACAGTAAGTAAAATTGGTCTGTTTCTCTTGATGAGGACGTGCCTTATACTGAAGCACAAGTGCTGAATTGTTTTGTATAAGGCACTCTGACATTAAAAATGCACTGAATAATGGCATAACATAGGAAAGAGCCTGCTTCAAGATTCTCAGATACTGCACTCGAGATCTTAGTGGTGAAGATGCAAAGCAGGAAAGTATGTATGTATGGGAAGCCAGGAGGCCCTCCAAATGTTTGGAAGACAGTGGGGCCAGTCAGCTCTGCTGGACAATGCCAGGAGTCAAGCCCAAGTACCTGAACAGAGCTGCATAAAGTTCAATGACCTCACGAGTGGTGAAAACCAGCAAATTTGTCTTCAAACGCCATGTCCAATCAAGTAGACCACAATCTCAGATGCTGCTCATCTCCTAACAGTCTGTGACAACAGAACTGTTACTTAACAATCACAGTTTCCCTCACCATCAAACACTGAACACTGCTGTAAGCTTCACACCCACATCTGCACAGCTATTCTACTGACAGCCACATCATACAGGCAGACTACACCACACTCACTGACAATCCTCTGCCTCTCTCTCAGGAAAAGACGTTGCACAACTGGTAACAAAGCAAACTTACAGTGTGGGGAAGAGGCCTGTCCTTACTGCCAGGCAGGAGATCACCATCACTGGAGTGGGTGGAGGTGAAACTATAGAAGATGACAGTATAACCATACCTAATCCTCTTTCTCACATCCTACCTCCCCAGGCAGTGTCCTCTCCCATCCTACACTCGCTTCTGATTTATAAGCTGCAGACTGTGCGAGTATGCATCTCTTATTTTCTCCAATATTGCCTCTCACCACAACTTTACCCCTCTACTTAATTTCTTTCCAAATACTCAGGAACTGCAGCCACCAGAATGATAGGTGGAAGATGAAAACACTAATGATGAAAAAACATCAGAACTTCATTTACAATTTGTTACCACTAGGGCAGAGACTGGTACTGCCTGTAAAGTGGAGGATAGCATCGATGCAGTGTAAATTTCTGAAGATGCACTGAGCACAAGTGGTCTGTATTGGCCAGGGTAAGTGTTGCATAGCTGTCAGCTCACCAGTGGGTGGGCTCTCCTGATGTCTACCACAGAGACCTCAGGTGAACATTTTGATGGGGCGGGCTACAGAGGAGGTTAAATCAAGTGCACAATATAACGCTTGGTGCTTTGTCAGGCCTGTCAGAAAGCCTGCTCTGGATACAAAAAAAAAGCACAGAGGGATCCAGCATCAAATTTGCAAAAGGGTCTGCACAGAGCTTGTAACCTAATTCTTTTAGCATGAAACTGGTGGCAAACTCACTAGCACACCTCTGGATCCAACAATGATAGAATGTCCAGTAACTGATACATCACCTTTCACTGCAGCTGAAGAAGCAGCCCCCCAGTATCTGTGTTAACTAAAGCTAAAGATTTGCTTGCTGCCATACACGTTCGGACAGCTGTCAGCGTGACTGTGGATTGTAGTGTCGAGAATATTTCAGCTACAGTCCAGAAATTTGTCCTTCAACACAATGCCAGAATGGCTGAGGTTATACTAGGGACTAGCAATGTCTCTGTAAAGACTTGCTGTCTTCTCTCATGATGGCAGTATTCAATGTTCTGCCAGAGCCTTGGCCTGTCGGTCAGCCAACCTGACTATGTTAAAACAGTGCTGTCTGAAACCAGGCTTTGTGGGCTCAGAGTTGGTCATCTTCTCTCTGCAGTGTCTCCCATTGAAATTCAGCAGCTCCCAGCCACCATGCTACGGCCATTGGATTTGTATTGAATAGGAGCTAGAGGGCAGGAAAATGGACCCTGATGATAAAGCCTAAGGGAATGCATTAGGATGACTGATTGGTGTTTGTATGCCATTTGACATGGTTTGATTTCTAAATTTGGTTTGGAATGTATATTTCTTGTTGGATTTATTGTTTCACATTGTGAACACTGCAGTGGGATTGACAGAGGGAAGGTGAGCTCAGAGAATGAGGGACTAAAGTTAGGGTTACAGGGTTCACAGTCAGGTGGGTTGTTCATACAGAACCTGGGTAAACGGAGGTTGTCCAGTTTACTTCCTCCATCTTTCTCCACTCTGTCCTCTGGTCCTCAGCTACTCTGTTTAGTTAGCAGGAAGGACTGTGCCCTCATGATGGTGTGACACTAACACACAAAAGACCATCATGGAATCTGGCACACACTCTGGAGAAAGTGAGGACTGCAAATGCTGGAGATCAGAGTCGAGAGTGTGGTGCTGGAAAAGCACAGCAGGTCAGGCAGCATCCGAGGAGCAGGAGAATTGACATTTTGGGCATAAGCTCTTCATCAGGAGAATACTGTGGACGTCCCCCAGGACGCTTCTCAGATTGACCAGCAGCTCACAATGGGTGTGATTTCTGCTTTCAATGTCCTGATGCCTGGGATGGTTGGACATTGGCCAGCTAAATTCCTGAAAGGCATTTAAATTCAGTTGGGCTTCCTGCTCAGGAACAATGCAGGTTTGCAACTGGTTCTTCAAATGGTCGGTTCAATGCACATCAGTTGCACCAAGTCCCACTCGCTGTTTCAGCAGGCTAATGGTCTGCTTCATCTCATTTTGTACAATAGCAAAGCTTTTACGATTACTACACTGCAAAAGTGCATGGATTGCACACTTAAATCATGAGCAATGTTGTTATAGAATAGCCTTCTTTGTCTAATAGCTAGTAGGTTGGTTGTGATGACAAATAAACAGTGGGCTGCCAGAGAATGAAGGTACCTGATATTTGCAAGGACCCCAGAGCAAAAATACTGTCCCCCTCACCATGACAATGCAACCCTTACTCTGCTCTGAGGCTGCAGTTGTGGAGACAGCCATTGCTAGATTTCAGTGAGAATGTCCTCACTCAATTGTTAATATTTCAGGTAGTGTATGGTTTCTTGCTGAGATTCAGACAAGTTGCTTCCTGAACATCCTGAATGTTGTGCAGGAGTCTTTCTCTCCCTCCCCCTGCTTCTTATTGCAGCCTGTTCTGATCTGCAAGCCCTCAGTTTATTCTCCAAGGCAGATGACTACTAGTTCACCCATGTGTGGGAGTAAGTGGTTTGTGGTTTAGAATTTTTACAGCCAGAAAAACTGACAAAACTTTACAGACACCACCTGCCACAGAGGTCCCTGTAGACTTTAGCAGCTTTAAAGAATGCTAGAAAGTATCTGACACTTGCATAATCACAACAGCCAATAGAAATAAACCAGCAACTATGCTGTAAGTAGTTGACAATGCCTTAAAACAGCACTGCTAGTTAGGCAGAGTTTTCTTCCTGCTGCTGCTTGCATATCTGTGCAAGACTAAGAAAAGGCAATAGCTGGATTACTGAACTTCAAAATGGCAGTGCCGATGTCAAATCACTGTTACAAGCTGACTGATCATGTGAGTGGCCCACCCTGCATGCTTCTGATGGGAGCTTTGTGCACAAACACTAACACATTTACCAATATGGTGTCTGGCTTGACTTACTCCAGATGTGTGCCCATGCTGTGATTGCCATTTTAGACCACCAAGGGTGGTGCCTAGAAGATGAGCACCATGCACCCAAATGTGCACCCATATTTAACAACTGGTACTTAACACTGCTACTTACAGTTAATCAGAGACTATATGAGGTTGAACTCTTCACTTTACCAAGTATTATTAGGTGGGTTATTAATTTATTAGCATTCATGTTGGCCCTAAGTTCTGGAAGCATAAGGAAAGCGGTTTATATCATGGCAGTACTGAAATGGGGATCTGGGAACACTTTCAGGGGAGGTTTTGAGGTGCAGTGAGTAGTGTTCTATTTCTGAGCCAAAAGCTCCTTGTTCAGGTTTCACGCCAGAACCTGATGGGCACAGAAGATACATTTCATAACATGGTCAAACAAGTTAATTTTCAATGTGTAAATTCTCTCTATGGAAGACACTAAGAGCAGCAGATTCTGCTGGTCAGCCTTGCTAGATGTGGAGTGGTGCCCTTTCATGTTATAGCTTCTGGCTTATCTGTTCCAGGTGAAACAAATTGCAGAAAATGTTCCATGTGTCATTGACACAGAGAAAAGAAGAATACTTTGAAGAGACTGGTGTCTGAGATCACCAGATGATCGTGAGCGCTGGGAATGACTACAAAAAGGTTTTCTGGAAATGTAATGTAAAAATAATAGTGCTTACAGAATTGTAACTTAGTTGAGGGCAATTCCTCAGCAGCTGCTTGAGCTGACACACAATAAAGTTAATGGATGATATTTTCCTCACAAGAGCTTTTTGAGAAAGAAGTGCAGGAGAGTTCCCCGAGATTTGTCCATGTTGGCTTCAGTTCAACACCTTGCTCAGCTCAGCCTTGAGTTGGATCCATGCTACCTTTCAGTTTAATATCTCACCCTGCTCACGAAGACGAAGAAAATATTACAGCAGGCAGCAAGATCAAATTCTGCTGCCTTTCCACAGTCCCTCTCATTCTGGGCTGGTAAACCGTTCTCATGGGTCAGAGGTTACACATCGGGCTGTGTCTGGTCTAATTATATACTGTATTTAAGCTGTAGTTCTTCAATAAAATTGCTTGCAATCCCTCAATCCTTTTGGATAATCTGCGAAATGATCAAATTTTACAGCAGGGACAAGCAGGGTCTGTGAAAAATGGATTCATTTCAAAGGAATTTCCCTGTATTTGAGCAAAGCAATGGCTGGTCTGAGATCAGAGAGCTCTGAATGGAGGATTCCTGCAATTGTAAACATTGAGGATGTTTTCTGATGTATAAAAGGCAGTGAAACATAGTCTTGAGACCCAAGTGTCATAGGTGCTTAGGAAACTCTAGGAAGCCTAAAGTCTGGAAGGATTGAGGAGGGAGCCTAGAAGCATGACAATATCAGAGATTACAGGTATCAAGTCAAATTGGCAACAAATAATATGCAAGTGCTTTACAGAAAGCATTACCTGTTCTTCTAATTTAGTATTGATTGTAACAACGAGCAACAAATGTTCATTTAAATAAGAATGTTCATGTTCCCTTATCATCCACCGCTTTTCCTGTAAAAATAATGTCATAATTATGCATTGTTTTATGATTTTAAATAATTGGTGATATGAAAGTTAATATTGTTGCTTACCTTGACATGGCAACCATATTTTTTGTAGCTACATTCCACTTCAGCTTCTGGACATTCCATCAAGTGTGAGTCAAGCTACAAAGAAACCATAAATATTTTGTAACACCAACTCAGTGGAGAGAATGATAATAGCTGTCATTATCTGAATGTGTGATTGGAACTCCTTGATAAAATTAACTGTGGATCCAAAGCTGGGCCCTTCCAACTAAGAGGGGAAAAAGTGTGGTTTGGGTCTTTTTGCGCGAATCAAGTTGACAGATAAAATCTTAACTATAGTGTGTTCCAGTGGCTCAGTGGTTAGCACTGCTGCCTCGCAGCGCCAGGGACCCAGGTTCGATTCCAGCCTCGGGTGACTGCGTGGAGTTTGCATATTCTCCCTGTATCCGTGTGGGTTTCCTCCAGTTCCCTCCCACAGTACAAAGATGTGCAACTCAGGTGAATTGGCCATGCTAAATTGCCCGTAGTGATAGGTGCATTAGTAGGGAGTAGGGGAATGGATCTGGGTGGGTTACTCTTTGGAGGGTCGGTGTGGACTTGTTGGGCCGGAGGGTCTGTTTCCGCACTGTAGGGAATCTAATCTAATCCATTTTGAAACACTCCAGGGCACATTTCAGCATGTTAAGATGTAATAGACAAAAGCTCCCTTCGTTCTCACTCAATCCCATTTTGAAGAGCCCTTTCTTGTCATTTGAATTTGTGAGTTCTATTTCTCAAAGCAGCCATTCACATGCTGTGACAAGAATGAATTTATTCCCTAATTGTATTAAAACCAGTTTCATGTAAAAGAGATGCACCATGGATAGTAACCCCTTAAATGCACATTTATTTAATCAAAAGTTTGCTGACTATCACCTCATCAGTCTGGACCCAGAAGTGAAAGAACAGAAGTCCCTCTGCAATTTAACAAAATTGTTGCTGTTGAATTGTTGACTCATTTACTTGAAGGTTAGCATCAAGCCATGATTATTCATATTAATGAAGGGTTTCTCATTCCCATAGTACTGAAGGAAGTGTACATCATACCACAATCTTCTATTATTAAAATTAATGATGTTTTTGTGTCTGGGAGATAAACTCTGCTGAATTATTTTTCACACTGAAAGCAAATACCAAAGAATTCTAGAAAATACATTAAAATAGATAATGTTGTATACAGCAGTATTAACCTTTTTTGTACCTACTTCTTCTAAGGCAATACATAGTTATTTAATTTTTTCAACCCAAACTTATAAATAGGCTGAACACTATTATGAAGATCAAAAAAGTAACATGGAGCTGAATTTTCCCAGCCCCAGAAAAACGTATGCAATGCTGAGTCAATTGGGAAAAATGATAAGGTCAGAAAAATGACAGTCACAATGTGAAGAAAATAAGTTCAACTTTCCCCCCAATGGTGAGATAGAGTCATGCCAGTGAGTGACAAGAGGCCTATTTTTATGCATTTACATTTCATAAATGCCTAATCCATCTCATTTATATAGAGTTTGCTGTTCTCTCACTAGAGAATCTAGACAGTGACAACTCCTGACATGAGGGGCAGAGTCAGTAATGGTGGCTCCAAATCACAGTTTGCAAGTCTGGGCCTCCATTTTGGCCAACAGTGCCCAACATCAAGGGGCAGTGACTGTCTGCACCCCCTGTCCATGAAGGCTGGTACTGGTCATGTACCAGCCTCACATCATCATGGCATATTTCAGACCAACATCTTGTATTGGAATGTTGCAACCAAACTGCTTTGAGTGAAGGGGCAGGCACCCATCTCATGCATTGGTGCAGGGTGAATTTCACAGATCTAGGCTTGCTATCTTAGTTCTCACCTAAGATGTGCCTGCTCAAACCATCTCTGCCTTGCCTTGCCTTTTTTGCACTGTGTTACCTTAGAATGTGAAAGCTAAGTTCTTCTGTCTCGCCTTGTCATTTAGTGGAGACACAAAGCCAGGCAGCTTGTCAGCAGTAGTCAATCAGAGATGAATATGTTGGTGCACCTCATGTCAGTCAGTCTCTGGTCATCCATTAATTGGGCTGTTCATCCAAACTGGTCAGGGGGTGGTCTACTGTCAGTCCTGGGGGCCTGCCAACTCAGAGTCAAGGGCTTTGTCGGGGCCACTGCTGTGGTAGGGAAGTTGAAGTCACTAGTGTGGATTGGGGGAGAAGATGGTGCATTAGAGGACTTGGGTACAGTGGGATTGGAGGGTGCAATCATTCGCGGTTATCACCATCCCGGCTTTGATGGGCGAGCCAGTGCATCACCACACTTATATCTTAGCTAATCTTGGAGGACTGAAACCGGGAGTAATGTTGGAAGATGAAATTGTATTTCAAGGAGCTGTATGAGATCATGTGGAAGCTAAGAATAGAGGTGGTGCCAGGGAGTGCAAGGAAAAGGAACATGAAGCTTTGTTGGGGGGTGGAGGGAGGGGGTAAGGTGAACAGGCTGAACATGTGACTCACTGTGTGAAGTGTGACCTGTGTTGCCTTCCACCTTCATCTGAATCACAGATTCTCATTGGAAATGGAGGGGGCTTTGACTACAGCTGGAGTAGATGGAGTAAGTGTTTCTTTCTATCTGAACAGCAGGCTGTACATGGCAATAGCATTAATCAAACATTACACAGTACAGGATAAAGACATTTGTTGTCATAGAACTCTGCATATGTCCAATTGTGGGGGTTACAAATCTTGGTCACAAGCAACCTTGACCATGTCATTGGTAACGGCAGATTGATCACAGTTATCACAAGCAACATCAAAAATGGCATGGCAGGGCCACCATTCTTCCAAAGACAATCCAAGGTCTCAGACTGCACGAGGATAAGAAGGTAATTTCCTCTCACCTTGAACTGTAGGCATCTGCCAACATACTCTTCAAAACCCTTTCTAAGGATGCAGGGTGGGGTGGGGTGTCAGGTTTTCAGTAATCCTACTGTATTTACAATCTCTTACTGTATTTGTGTGGCATATCTTGTGCTGCATACATTGGAATAAGGTCCATTATGTCAAAGATCCCTGACAAGATATTCCAGAGCCATCCTTGTCAAAGTCCACCATGTCCCACTGTATCAGGATGATGCTAAATTGTCATTTGTGTAAGATGTGAATGCTGACTACTCACATTACTACTGACCTGTTCTGTTTCTGATATGTCCCCCACAAATTCAGTGGAACTATGATCAATGTAACAAGACACAACAATGGTTACTGTCATTGTTGCTATGATTCTACGCAGAGGAACAAATACACCAGCAAACCCAGGACCACCAATAACCTCCAGTGGCTACCAAATAGTCTCCACATGAAGGAGTTACAGCTGAAGGTTCTCTCAGAAAGGAGGAGGTGGTACAAGAGGTCCGGAGTCTACCATCCTCGATGCCATTTCCACGATGGTCACTCTATTCCAGTGATCATCAAGGCAACAACTGCACTAAATATTTATGAAACTAACTGCTTCCAAGGATCCATTTGGGACCTGTGTGGGTTTTTTCAATCCACAACCCACAAATGCATGGAGGCTATTACCGAGGCAATTTGTGTCAGATCACATGGCTTCAATTTGATTCTCCATGACAAGGACAGTGCTGCAGTGGAAGCAGTAGGATTTGCAACATTGCTGGCTTCCCAGGTTCACTGCACTATAAACTGTGCACAGGTTACATTGAGAACACCATATCATAATGCAGCAGTTTTCATCGATTCCATTCCATGAACAGATAAAAGTTTATCTGTGATCACCTCAGAGCCTAGAAGTTTGCACCACTCTGGAAGTTGGCATGATGCCTATATTTTTGAGAACTTTCAGATTTCTGCTTCCTTACAATGATGGTTACTGTGTGACCAGGGCTGCCCTGTCCTTTAAGCATGGCTATGACTCTCACTCAATCTCATGAATGAGTCGGAGTGCAGATACAATGCCGTCTATTTTTCCACCAACATTCAAAATGTTATTTGTACAATGCAGAACTAGCTAAATCCAGTTTGTACAGAGGTCATGGTGCAGCTCAACAGGACAGTGGTTAGGTTACTGCATCTCCCTACTATAGGAAAGATGTAAAACTTGAGAACAGGTTCAGAAAAGATTTACAAGGATGTTGCCAGGATTGGAGGATTTGAGAAGTGTTGTCCAATCGTGGAACCATACCTAATGATGGACAACATGTTCGGAGTTCTGCAAGTACAAGTTGGATGAGTAGAATCATCTCTCTGCCCATTGCAAATGACTGAAGGGGCATGCTGTTGGATACAATCCACAAGTCAGACAGTCAGAGTCAAACAGCATGGATACAGACCCTTTGGCCCAACTTGTCCATGATAACCAGGCTTGCAAATCTGAACGAGTCTCATTTGCCTACATTTGGCCATATCCCTCTAAACATTTCCTATCCATATACCTGTGCAAATGTCTCTAAAATGTTATAATTGTACTCATCTCTATCACTTCCCCGGCAGCTCGTTCCATATACAGACCACCTTCTGAGTGAAAAAGTTGCCCCTCAGGTCTCTTTTCCCCTCTCACCTTAAACCGATGTTCTCTAGTTTTGGATTCCCTTACCCTGCGGAAAAGACCTTGCTTATTCACCTTACCTATGTCCCTCATTACTTTATTAACGTCTATAATATCACCCCTCAGCTTCCTACGTTCTAGGGAAAATGTCCCAGCCTATCCTTATAACTCAAACTTTCCAGTTTTGATAAAATTCTTGTAAATCTTTTTTGCACTCTTTCCAGTTTAATAACATCCTTCCATTTGCAGGATGACAAGAATTGTATGCACTACTCCAAATGTGGTCTTACCAATGTCTTGTACGGCCATAACATGATGTCCTAGTTCCTGTACTCAATGCCATGACTGATGAAGCTAAGCATGCAAAATACCTTTACCATCCTGTCTACCTGTGACTCTACTTTCAAGACAAGTATGTATCTACATCCTTAGGTCTCTCTCCCAGGTCCCTACCATTAACTGTGTAAGTCCTGCCCTGGTTTGTCTTACCAAAATGCAGCACCTTGCATTTATCTACATTAAATTCCATCTGCCATTCTTTGGTCCACTGGCACAGTTAATCAAGATCCTGTTGTAATCTTAGATAAACATTTTCACTGTCCACTTCCACCAATTTTGGTGTCACCCACAAACTTACCAACCATGCCTCAAATATTTTCATCCAAATCATCCATTTGTGCCAGGGCACACAGATTCACCTAATTTCCTCATGATCGGGTCAGTGCTGCATCCCGAGCAGTAACCTTCAACAACAAAGCTGGCTTTCCTCCTGTGCAGAGCACAGACTGTACTCACGTTGCACTGAGAGGACAATTTTATAACATGGCTGAGTTCATTGATGGGAAAGGGTGCCATTCTATCAACATACACTTGTGATCATTGGTACCATTCTGTAGCACTGTGGGGTACACCAAGGACTCTCATGATTCTACTGAGTTTCAAGAGCCAAATGCTTTTCAAAGACAGACAAGGGCTCTCCTTTTCAACCATGATGAATGACTGCATGATGCAGCACCTTGATTGAGGCGGAGAACACTTACAATGTAGCCCATTCTTTGACCAGAGCCACTGTGAAGCAGACAACAGGCTTTCAGAAGATGAGGTTATACTGCTTAGATTGGTCTGTCGGTGCCTTGCAGTATACTCTGGACCGAGTGTGCTGCATAATCCCGGTATGCTGTGCTCTGTCCAAATGAAGGAGGAACAGAGGGGATGTGATGGAGGCCGATGAGCTTGGAGAGCTGTCTTCTGAGGAGGAAGGGGAAGCTTTGAATAGGAGGAACATTGACAACCACTTCCAGCAGATGTGCTGGATGCAGTGTTCTCTTATTTATTGTAAAATCATTGGCACTGGAAAGTCAATCGCTGTTTCAAGAGGCAAATGCAGTTTCTGTTTGTTTGAATTCTGTTTGTTTTTGGTGTTGGTGAATAAAAATGAGCGTTTTGAAGTGATTGAAGGCTTTCCTGTTTGAAGAATGGCAAGATGCTGGGTTACGATAGGCAGTAGGGAAACAGTAGCAGGATTGTAAAATGGGATGTGGCTAAGGAACAGGGAGCAACAGGGAGAGGGATGGGCAGATGTATGTGTAAGGAAGTGTCAGATGTGCCACCCTATCTGCCAGGAGTAGCATTGGTTTGTGGGTGATGTCCCAATAAATACACTGTGAAAGGTAAACTAGACTGCCAACATTTGTCCATGTATAGGGTTGTGGCTCTAAGATGACTTGGCTGTCAAGGATTCTGGGGTATCCCATCAACTGGGGGATGAGGGGACTTCCACCTATGGTCAGTCAGAGAACCAGGCTGGTATTGTACACGGGGCATTTGTCACCTGGTTAAAGAGGTGAGGTTGGGACCTTTGCATAAGAAAACTCGCTAGGCGTTGCAAGATAAACCCCCCCATGAAGCACTACAAAAATAACATGTAGTAATTTCTGTTAAGATTCAGTCCTATATCATAGTGTCAGGTGGTGAGATAGACTGAGACAGGTGGAGAAAAATGCGAATAAAATTTTTAAAATCAAATATTATTACTGATAATTAATGCAGCTTTATGTAAATATTGCAATTTTATTACTTAAGTATTGCTCACCTCACTTCTTAATAAACTTTTACCACAATTGTATGTACATTGGATCGGAAAATTTGGACATGCAACTGCTTCATGCTCCTTGTAAAAGAAAAATACAAAATCTGTAAGTAATACCAAATTAGATGCATCACAAACAGTCAGGTATATTAATTATACTAACTGATCATTGATTGGGGTTCATCATATGATTAGCACCACTTTGATCTTTCCAGTATGAAAGAAAAATAATCTAATTTACCTTTGGAATGTCCTCCCAAAATTAGGGATGAATGCAAGAATGAACATGGTCGGCATGCTGGCTGAGTGGTTAGCACTGCTGCCTCTCAGCGCCAGGGACCTGGGTTCAATTCCAGCCTCGGGCGACTGTCTATATGGATGTTGCACATTCTTCCAGTGTCTGTGTGGGTTTCCTCTGGGTGCTCAAGTTTCCTCCCACAGTCAGAAGATGTGCAGGTTAGGTGAATTTGCTATTCTAAATTGCCCATGGTGTTCAGGGATGTGCAATGGTCAAGGGCAAATGTAGGATAGTAGGATAGGGGAATGGATCAGGGTGGATTACTCTTCGGAGGGCTGGTGTGGACTTGTTGGGCCGAAGGGCCTGCCTCCACATTGTAGCGATTCTATGATTCTCAAGCTGTGCCATGGAATCTCTACAATAAATCGGAGGGGCCAGATTGAGGCCTTGGTATTAAACTCTCTTTGAAAGGACAATGCATGTAACACTCCCTCAGTACAACACTGTAATGTCGCCCAACACTACATGTTCAAATCTTAGAATCCAGGAGTTTTTGCCTCTGAGGTTATGGTGATAATGAGTCGAAAGTCACAAAATAGCCTCTTGTGTAGGCAGCAGAAATCAGGAACAGCACATGAAAACAAAGCCTGATTTTCCAGAACACCAAAGCATTAAGTACCTTTTTACCCTCAATAGCACAAAATTATGTAGCAATCATGAACTGGCTAACAAAATAATTGATTAACCACCAAATATGCTATTACCTTAATGTTTTTAAAGATCAGTTTCACTTTGCAATATTGGCAGGCTTCTTCTCTATATTCACACACTGTTTGCAAATGATCCATTAAATCTTTTCTATGTAAGATAGCATCACAACCATTGATACATGCTACATGTTCAAACTCGCATTTTTTAAGGTGATCCTAAAAGAATAGAGAAAAATAATTATCAGTAAGTCATAGATTTTGACTTGGTCAGTATTTATCTTCATCAAGAAAAATGCTGTCATGTAAGTGAATAACATCCTTTTCACTTTTGACACCAAAAAAAAGTCTGTATAAAACACCAGCAGCCCAAACTGTATTTAGTACTTTCTGCTCTGCTTTGAAAAGCTTGTCTTAGCTCCTAGCTTAGAAGAGTAGCACCTACTGCACCAGGTTGACTTCTTCCTTTTTTTTTGAATGACCAGAGTGTGAATGCAAATTCAAAGGAGAAATTTACTAGTTCCGATTGGAAATTCATTGGCTGCATCTGGACAATTTCCTGGTATAGGCTCCAAAAAGGTGAAAACCTGTTTCCAGAGCACTCAATTCAGAATTTTACCCTTTAATTTGTGCAATCAGCCAGATTCCCATCGGCTCTACAGTACAAATGAGAACCTACGCTATAAAGGAATAGTTTGATAATGTGCAAATCATACCAGTTCGCATTGTGAACTGTACTTCAACTTAGACATTAAGTCACTGCATTCCATAGTTTCCCCCTTTCCATCTTAAATATTTCTACTAAGGTAGATAGAATAGCAAAGTGACAAACTACGATATATTTAAAAAAATGTGATTTCTGTAGAGAGCGAGGAGGAAAACATTGAAGTATTGAAGAGACCGAGTTATGAGTGTAATATACTAGATATTTGGATATTCCTCTCTGTGCACTGTCTTGCTACATTAGAGCATTTGAGCAGCTTTGTAAATGTTAATGTGTCCACTCAAAACTTATGGAATAGAATCCCTACAGTATGGAAACAGGCCCTTCTGCCCAACAAGTCCACACCGACTCTCCGATGTGTAACCCACCCAGACCCATTCCCCTACCCTATTATCCTATACTTACCCTTGACTAATGTACCCAACATACACATCCCTGAATACTATGGGCAAATTAGCATGGCCAATTCACCCAATCTGCACATCTTTGGACTGTGGGAGGAAACTGGAGCACCCGGAGGAAACCCACACAGACACAGGGAGAATGTGCAAACCCCACACAGACAGTCACCCAAGGCTGGAATCGAACCCAGGTCCCTAGCACTGTGAGGCAGCTGTGCGAACCACTGAGCCACCATGCTACCCTGCTGTGCAAGATCATAGGTGTGCAGCAAGACGCCCTCAAACAGAAGCTCGAAGGATTTCAAATCAGCATCTTTCTGCAATAAATGTAATATTGGTGGGGAAACCTTGATAGTGCACCTTGTAGAAAATTAATAGGAGAAGTCTGCAGTTTGTTAATTTTTCTAAGTTAATTAATTTCTTCACATTTATTTTGTCTTTGCATCAGACAGTTAGGCTGACTGATGCAAAGAGAAATAAAATTAGATCACCTCTTCCAGATAATTTTCCTTCATCTCGTAATCTCGTAACTTTTTTATCTGTATTTTAGACTTTTCTATTTTGAGAATCAAAGTTAATACCCCAGTAACTCACCTCCTGGCTCCCAAAGCCTGTCCACCATCTAGAGGAATCAAGATTGTGATGGAATACTCTCCATTTGTCTAGATTGGGTGCAGCTCCAAGAACATTCAAGAGATTTGACACCATCCAAGACAAAGCAGGCCACTTAATTGGCAGCCTGTTCACTACCTTAAACATTCTTCCTCTTCAATCCCGACTCACAGTGGCAGTGCAACATAGCTACAAGATGCACTGCAGCAATTCACCTAGGTCTCTTTGACAGCTCCTTCCAAACTCTCAATCTCTACCACCTAATAGGGCAAGGGTATCAAATACATGGTAACACATCCGCTTCAAAGTTCCCCTCGAAGTTACACAGCAACCCAACTTGGAAATATGTCATCTTTCATATACTGTCGCTTTGTCAAGATCCTGGTATTCCCTTCCTAACAGCACTAAGGGTGCACCCACTCTGCACAGACTGCCATTTGTTCAAGAAGGCAGCTCACCCGCACCTTCTCCAGCATAGTTACAGATCGGTAATAAATGTTCACTTATCTACTAATACCCACATCCTGTGAACAAGCAAGCAAAAAATCTAGTTGCAAAGATTCACTAATCAAGGCGAGATCAGTACAGAATAATTTCAGCTAGTGAGTAGATACATTTGTTCTATTCAGGCAGAAGAATAAATGTAGCATTTTCCGCACTGTAAGTAATCTAATCTAAAAAACATACGGTTACTTGAAAATCAACTACCAATTAGATTTATGGCAAAGACAAGGCACAAGAAACGGAGGAACTGTGGCTAGAATTGATACAGCTTAATTGGAGGAGAGAAAACACACAACATGTGGAAAAGGAAGATTTTTGAGATTTGACCAAAGTAATGTATAGTGTTTCACCAGGGCTTGTGCTGGAGTTGCTCTTATTTACAGTGTACATAAACAAATTTAGACTTAACAATTGAGGAAAAAAAAGAGTTGAAATTTGACCATGACACCAAATTAGGTGCATAATAAATGATGGTGAGAACTATGAAGGGCAGAAGGATGGAGATAGGCTGCCAAAGTCAGAAAATGGCTGTTAGATATAGTTCAAAATATAAAAATGTGAAATAGCATATTCTGGAAGCAAGAATGTAGAAAATGAATACACTTTAAAAGGTAAGATTTTAAGTGGGTTAGGGAGACGAAGGAAGTTGGTGCAGTCTCAAAAGGTTACTACAGATGGCAGCACAAGTAGATATGCCCTACAAAAGGAAAACAGAAAACAAACCATAAATGAAAAGGTAATGCTAAACCTGTATGAGGTTTTAGTTAGATAGCAGTAGCAGTAATATAGCTGAAATGTGTTGCTGGAAAAGCACAGCAGGTCAGGCAGCATCCAAGGAACAGGAGAAGAATCGACGTTTCGGGCATAAGCCCTTCTTCAGGAAGCCCTGAAGAAGGGCTTATGTGCAAAACGTCGATTCTCCTGCTCCTTGGATGCTGCCTGACCTGCTGCACTTTTCCAGCAACACATTTTCAGCTCTGATCTCCAGCATCTGCAGTCCTCACTTTCTCCTCGTAGCAATATTATATCCAGTTGTAAACATCTATTACAGAAAAGGATCTAAATGCAATTGAAAAGATAAAGTGTGAATTTGTTTGGTTGATAGCAGGCATTGCAATTGTCCAAAGAAGCTTAAGTGCATTTAAAAGTTTAATTTAAGGTGTTTGGTTAGATAACATTCAAATACAAAAAGAGTTAAGCTAAGATAAATAATTATGGATTGTTTTCAATGGTTAGTAAGAAACAAGCAAAAACATTTAAAAATTACAGAACAAATTAAAAGAAAGATTGAAAATTTCTCTTTACACAGCGGGTGGTTAGAATGTGTGTAAAATTTGGTCAAAGGTTACAGATGACTCAGAGAAGTTGAGGAGTCACAAATGGTTTATTGAGGAATGAAAGTTCAAATATAACATAGTTAACCTGAGAGAGAAAAAGAGTTTTGCATGGAGGAGTCTGGTAAAGAATTGACACAGGTAAGAAAATTGCTTCCTGAATGTCAAGGGCAGACATAACTTCTTGATGAGAGCCCGCCTCCTTTCACATTCCCCCTCCTCCTTCTAGTATTTCTTTACTTGGTGTGAGCTCTGTTCATTCTCTCAGTCATGCTGTATTCCATGACAAATGCCTACTACTGCACATGAGTTTGGGAGCAACCTGGTATGCAAAAGCCTTTGTGTGTCATGACAAACTCTTTCAGCCATCACCATGATGCAGACTTTAGAAATTTTAACAAACTTCAGAAAGTACCAGTGACAGGCAGAAAAAACAAGCAGCAACTAAGCCAAAAATAGTTAATGATCATTTTAAATAGGGGATTGAGTCATGATGGGTCATTCCTGCTACTGAACCTATGTTCAGGCAAGCACGGTTAGAAGTAAGCATTATCTGGAGTGTTAAACTCCAAAAATAGCAGTACTAGAGTCAAATCACTATTACATGCTGATTGGTGTCAAGGTCTGCCTAATCAGCATGGGTCACGGGTCAAACATTGTGCTAAAAATCACAAATTAGGGTTGAAAGTTGAATATCACAAGAACTGAAGCAGCTGTTAGTCCAAATTTTGCAACACCGTCCCAGCAATGAAGATAGTGAAGAAGGAATTGATGTTGAACCGGATAAATGGAATTTGCTAAAGAGTGAAACACTGAACCGTCAATAACGTAATGAGAAATGTACAGCAGAGTAAAGTAAAAGAGGATAGCATGGTTATTCTGCATTATTACAGTCACACAGTGATTGGAAGATCCAGTACCAAAAAGCAATTTCAGTTGACTATTAAGGACATAGTAACATCATCGTAAACTGCTTTCCTAAATTTTGCAAAATATTGAGAAACTATAAAATTACAGCAGAAACGCAGAACCATGCTAGTATTCACATATTTGTATAAATAGTTTTCATATGAAGAAAGATGAATATAATTATGTTCTTTGCAATGTGAAATCCAATCGGAACAAATGTTACAAAGATGTCCATAAATATTGAGTAAGAGGGAAATCATCACGACTTTCTTATATATTGTATAAACATTTCTACAGTACTCACCCCTAAACGTCCGAATGATGTTTTTACATTGCAGGCTGGTGAATTTTTACAGTACACCATCAAATTCCATACTTCCCTCTTGCAACAATTATCTCTAAATAGCTTTAAAAAAATGCACATATTAAATATTATTATTTTCTTAACGTAGAAATGCCTAACTTTTCTTCTCAAATAGTCTCTACAAAAATACGAACTTTACAAAGTACAAAGTACAGTCATTCAGTCCACAGTCAGACTAAGTAGTGCTGGTTAACCCTGAATTCAAATGAAGGATTGCACTCAGAACTACGATACACCTTACTCTTCAGAATTTAACTGGCCAGCTCAGTGTTTCCAATACAGAAATAAAATAATGAACTGTGATGCTGGAAATCTGAAACAAAGCATCACGTTTTTGGCCTGGGGGACCCTGTGGCCTTCAGGAGTGAATATTAAGTTCAAGTATTCTAGAACTTGAACACCTTCATCTATGTCCTTTACCAACCTGCACACCCCAGGCCCTGTTGTGACATGGGCTGCTTTCAGCATGGCCAACCCATTTTCAACTACTTATGGTCACCTTATCAGCTTTCCTTTCTCCTGAGCATACTATTCTCACTCCCTTTGTCTCCTGAAGTGTCGTTTTGCTTCTCTGGGTTCCACTGCTGTCTATTTCTCACTCCCACCCTTTGACTTCAGCACAAATACCACCTTTTCCTAGCTACAATTAGTTCTGAAGAAGGGTCACGGGACCTGAAACATTGACTGTACTTTCTCTCCACAAGTGCTGACAGTCCTGCTGAGTTTTTCCAGCAACTTCTGTTTTTGTTTCATATTTTACATATTTTCTGTTTTACTTTCAGTTTTCGATCAGTCATGGTTTTTTAAAAAAATCTTCACATATGTGATGCAGGCTTTAACCTGTCTTGTTGTGTCACAAGTGGAGTTTAAAATAAGCTTTCTATGGGACATTGTTCATTCTTTAGTCTGTCTAAAATAGAAAAAGCTGGCTGTTTCTTTTAGTATCCCAGTAGGAATTTGTTACAACACTGATGTTGATAGGCTCTTGATGTCTCAGTGAATAGATGAATCATACTGAGCAATAATAAGCCAAGAAGGTTCCTTCTTCAGTTCTGGTGCATGCTGATTGAGCTAATGCATTTGAAGGTGTCAGTATAAAATTAACTTGGGTGCCTTCAGTGAGGCAAGCACACAAACTAATCAGTAAGACTGGCTGCTGATATTGCTATCCAGAACCTATGTGTAGATGCTAAATGTGTACCAAAATGGGCAAATTTGTGATACATTTTACCTTTTTTGTGAGGAGCGTAAACACAGGCACAAAATGGTGGGGCTGAATGGCCTGTTTCTATACTGTAAATTCTCAGTAATTCCATCTCACTTGTTCTTCGGAGTGTCCATCCATTTTTTGAGAGCAACTACCTGAGGTCACTCTGCCTGAAGCCTTCTAAACATTGAATGCTAGACATGACAGCCGAACAGGCAGCCCTGCCAACAATTCAAACAATTCAAATTGTGAGAAACATAGTAGAGGGCATGTTCCATCATTCGAATTAATGCACCCATATACGTGTGGGCACAAAAGTGATGGGAGGGGACAAGGAAGTCTGGGTCCAATAACAAAGTTTAATCAACACAATGAATAGTTCAGTTCCAGGGGGCTACTTGACCCTGCACCCGAACATATGCCTTTCATTTCTGAGTGCAAAGATACTGCACTTCAAAGGAATTCATTTAATGTGAAATGCTCTGAGAGATATGTTAGACTTTTGCTATCTAGAACAAGGCAAGAAAATTTATAGAGGAACGATATTAAACTGTGATAATCCTCTTGTTAAAAGGCACATACTGGGTGTGGGGTCATTTACCATTACTCTGCAATATGTTCATTGTTATCTAATTGAATACAAATAGAACACAATAAAATAGCAATACTCTGCAGCTCTGGGACCGAGTTTAAACAAGGGACAGTCAGTCAAGCTCTCATGAGATTGTTTAATAGAATATAAAAAAAATTTTTCCAATTTCTTTGAGGCTTTAGTAAAACAATATTTAAGCCTTTTTTCTATATTGTTGTGTCTCTCTAATTCAGTTCTTCCTTGTGTGTGCTTTCAAATACTGTCACAGCATAGATTTAAGGTCAAATCCACATCAACATGAATTTGATATCAAGGATCTGCACGTGAATTGATCCCCTTGTGATTATGTAATTAGGCATGTTAAATATGTCATAATGTGCCTTGAAAGCACTCCAATCACTAGCAGAATCTGAACCTTTGTCAAGCCCAGGCCATTTTCATGTCCAGGCACAATTTTCTTCATAATTTCCTATTTTATAACAGGGATTGCACTTTCAAAGGACTTAATTTTCTTTCTGTACTGTTAAGTCAATGTCACTGTGTTCAACATGGCACACATATTGAACATGGCAGTTTCTTGTAAGCATTGGAATTTTATTGCTCAAGGCAGGGGTTGGCAGCATAAGTTGGATTATATTTTTAATGAAGGAGAAAGTGAGGACTGCAGATGCTGGAGATCAGAGCTGAAAATGTGTTGCTGGAAAAGCGCAGCAGGTCAGGCAGCATCCAAGGAGCAGGAGAATCGACGTTTCGGGCATGAGGCCTTCTTCAGGAATCATTCCTGAAGAAGGGCTCATGCCGAAACGTCGATTCTCCTGCTCCTTGGATGCTGCCTGACCTGCTGCACTTTTCCAGCAACACATTTTTAGCTTATATTTAATGAAGTTAATTTGAAATCCTTTCAATATACAGCATCATAAAGAAAGTATGCAGCACCATCCTCCCTTCTGGGTTCCAAATGTATAACTATGATTAGATTCCTTACAGTGTGAAAACAGGCCATTCGACCCAAAATGTCCACACTGACTCGCTGAAGAGTAACCCACTCAGACCCATTCTCTTACATTTACCCCTGACTAATGCATCTAACAGTATGGGCAATTTATCACAGTCAATCTACCTAACCTGCACATCTTTGGACTGTGGGAGGAAACCGGAGCAGCCGGAAGAAACCCACAGAATGAGCAAACTCCACACAGACAGTCGCCTGGGTCGGGAATCGAACCTGGGTCCCTGGTGCTGTGAGACAGTAGTGCTAATCACTGAGCCACCGTGCTGCCTGTATGCTAGCCAAGCTATTGAGATCAGGAACTCACAAAAGGAAATGTAAAAGCCAAGTGGCTCTCCACTTCTTGGTATGATATGTCATTGTAAGCACACAATAATTAGCTGACATATACAAAATCACTTCATCCAACTCATGTTTTCTTAAAAGCATTTTGCTGCATTTTAAGGAATACTTGTGTTTTTTAATTTAAAAAAAGTTTCATTTTTACCTTTCTTCACAATTAACAAACTGCTGATCAAATTGTGACAATGGACAACTTTGAATTGTACAATCTTCACAAATGTTGTTTCTTTAGAAGATAATTATGGAGAAAATATGAAACTACTGCTTTTCATTAAGAGGAATTTCACAGTTTTTTTTCTATTTACCATTATATCTTTGTCTAATATATATTAGACATATAATGTTGTCTTACCCAATTTGTAATAATCCTTTCATGATCAATGGGACAAACAGCAATAGGTTTAGTCTCTCTAGAAAGCATTTTAAAAACAGAAAAGAAGAATTAGGTAAAAGATTTAAAATAGTTTCAATTGTTCAGAATACTGAAAATCATCCTTGCAAATCATATTCAAAATTCTACTGCATACTCCCTTCAATTAGAATAATCTCATATTATGCTTTCTGCAAATAAAATTGCCATGATTTACTGAAAACCCAATTCAAAGATAATTTACAAGACAATTCATATTGATTATCTGGACATTCACAAATGAATCAAAGATCAGCATTCCTAGACAGATCTGCTATGTTAAGCATGTTAACTGACGAGGAGTACACAAAGGAATGTGTTCAATCAATATTTTACTTGCAAACTTGAGTTGGAGGAGAGAAAAAGTCATAACATTCATTTACGAATTACCTGCAAAACATTAGGTCAACTTAAGAGTAACAGTCCCTTCCCTCCAAAGGTCATGCAGTATCATACTAACTACAAATCAAATAAGTAAGGGATAGTCAGCTTAACAGATGGTTACAATTCTTTAATAAAATAGGCATGTGCAAGATCTGCTGACACGCCCCCCACAGACCCCACTGTCACTATCCCCACACCCCAGAACCCCGAGGGCAACATCACCCCAGCTCATGCCTCCACCCCCATTCCCCCCACCATCACACCCACTCCAGGTACTGGCTCCGACCCCACTCCCAGCTCCACACCCACACCAGATCCCAGCTCCCGGCCCTGCCGAGTTTTCACCATCCCCCCAGACCTTCCCCTCACTGAGGACGAACGATCAGTCCTCAGCAAAGGACTCACCTTCATCCCCGTCCGTCCACGCATCAATGAATTTAATACACGACGTGACATCGAACAATTCTTCCGTCGCCTCCGCCTCCGAGCTTACTTTCACAATCAGGACTCCCGCCCACCTTCCGAGGACCCCTTCGCCCACCTCCAACACACTGCATCCACCTGGACACCCCGCGCTGGCCTATTACCTGCCCTCGACCTCTTCATTTCCAACTACCGCCGGGACATTAACCGCCTCAACCTGTCGTCCCCCCTCCCCCACTCCAACCTCTCACCCTCACAACGCGCAGCCCTCCAATCCCTCTGCTCCAATCCCAACCTCACCATCAAGCCAGCGGATAAAGGGGGCGCAGTGGTAATCTGGCGCACTGACCTCTACACCGCTGAAGCCAAACGCCAACTCGAGGACACCTCTTCCTACTGCTCCCTCGACCATGACCCCACCCCCCATCACCAAACCATCATCTCCCAGACCATACAGAACCTCATCACCTCAGGAGATCTCCCACCCACAGCTTCCAACCTCATAGTCCGGGAACCCCGCACTGCCCGGTTCTACCTCCTTCCCAAGATCCACAAGCCTGACCACCCTGGCCGACCCATTGTCTCAGCATGCTCCTGCCCCACTGAACTCATCTCTACCTACCTTGACACTGTCCTATCCCCCCTAGTCCAGGAACTCCCCACATACGTTCGAGACACCACCCACGCCCTCCACCTCCTCCAAGACTTCCGTTTCCCCGGCCCCCAACGTCTTATCTTCACCATGGATATCCAATCCCTCTACACCTCCATTCGCCATGACCAGGGCCTCCAAGCCCTCTGTTTTTTCCTCTCCAAACGTCCCCAACAGTACCCTTCCACTGACACTCTCATTCGTTTGGCCGAACTGGTCCTCACCCTTAACAATTTCTCCTTTGAATCCTCCCACTTCCTCCAGACCAAAGGCGTAGCCATGGGCACACGTATGGGCCCCAGCTATGCCTGTCTCTTTGTTGGCTATGTAGAACAGTTGATCTTCCGTAATTACACCGGCACCACTCCCCACCTCTTCCTCTGCTACATTGATGACTGCATTGGCGCCACCTCGTGCTCCCGCGAGGAGGTTGAGCAATTCATCAACTTCACCAACACATTCCACCCTGACCTTAAATTTACTTGGACTATCTCTGACACCTCGCTCCCCTTCCTGGACCTCTCCATCTCCATTAGTGACGACCGACTTGACACTGACATTTTTTACAAACCCACTGACTCCCATAGCTACCTGGATTACACCTCTTCCCACCCTATCTCTTGCAAAAATGCCATCCCGTATTCCCAATTTCTCCGCCTCCGCCGTATCTGCTCCCAGGAGGACCAGTTCCACCATAGGACACACCAGATGGCCTCCTTCTTTAGAGACCGCAATTTCCCTTCCCATGTGGTTAAAGATGCCCTCCAACGCATCTCATCCACATCCCGCACCTCCGCCCTCAGACCCCACCCCTCCAACCGTAACAAGGACAGAACGCCCCTGGTGCTCACCTTCCACCCTACAAACCTTCGCATCAACCAAATCATCCACCGCCATTTCCGCCACCTCCAAAAAGACCCCACCACCAGGGATATATTTCCCTCCCCACCCCTTTCCGCCTTCCGCAAAGACCGTTCCCTCCGTGACTACCTGGTCAGGTCCACACCCCCCTACGACCCACCCTCCCATTCTGGCACTTTCCCCTGCCACCGCAGGAACTGTAAAACCTGTGCCCACACCTCCTCCCTCACCTCTATCCAAGGCCCTAAAGGAGCCTTCCACATCCATCAAAGTTTCACCTGCACATCCACCAATATCATTTATTGTATCCGTTGCTCCCGATGTGGTCTCCTCTACATTGGGGAGACTGGGCGCCTCCTAGCAGAGCGCTTTAGGGAACATCTCCGAGACACCCGCACCAATCAACCACACCGCCCCGTGGCCCAACATTTCAACTCCCCCTCCCACTCTGCCGAGGACATGGAGGTCCTGGGCCTCCTTCACCACCGCTCCCTCACCACCAGACGCCTGGAGGAAGAACGCCTCATCTTCCGCCTCGGAACACTTCAACCCCAGGGCATCAATGTGGACTTCAACAGCTTCCTCATTTCCCCTTCCCCCACCTCATCCTAGTTTCAAACTTCCAGCTCACTTACTGTCTCCTTGACTTGTCCGACCTGCCTATCTTCTTTTCCACCTATCCACTCCACCCTCTTCTCTTTGACGTATCACCTTCCTTCTCCTCCCCCACTCACCCATTGTACTCTATGCTACTCTCTCCCCACCCCCACCCTCCTCTAGCTTATCTCTCCATGCTGCAGGCTCACTGCCTTTATTCCTGATGAAGGGCTTTTGCCCGAAACGTTGATTTCGCTGCTTGTTGGATGCTGCCTGAACTGCTGTGCTCTTCCAGCACCACTAATCCAAGAAACTGACAACAAACCAACTTTTAGAGTCAGAGATGTACAGCATGGAAACAGACGCTTTGGTCTAACTCGTCCATGCTGAACGGATATCCCAACCCAATCTAGTCCTACCTGTCAGCACGTGGCCCATATCCCTCTAAACCCTTCCTATTCATATACCCACCAGATGCCTTTTAAATGTTGCTGTTGTACCAGCCTCCACCACTTCCTCTGGCAGCTCATTCCATACATGTACTACCCTCTGTGTGACAAAGTTGCCCCTTAGGTCCCTTTTATATCTTTCCCCTCTCACCCTAAACCTATGCCCTCTAGTTCTGGACTTCCCCACCCCAAGGAAAATACTTTGTCTATTTATCCTATCCATGCCCCTCATAATTTTGTAAACCTCTATAAGGTCACCCCTTAAGCATCCGACACTCAAGGGAAAACAGCCATGGCTTATTCAATCTCTCCCTATAGCTCAGATCCTCCAACCCTAGCAACATTCTTGTAAATCTTTTCTGAACCCTTTCAAATTTCATAACATCTTTCCGATAGGAAGGAGACCAGAAATGCACGCAATATGTCAACAGTGGCCTAACCAATGTTTTGTACAGCCGCAATATAATCTCCCAAATCCTGTACTCAGTACTCTGACCAATAAAGGAAAGCATACCAAACGCTTTCTTCACTATCCTATCTACCTGCAACTCCACTTTCAAGGAGCTATGAACCTGCACTCCAAGGTCTCTTTGTTCAGCAACACTGCCTAGGACCTTACCATTAAATATATAAGTCCTGCTAAGATTCGCTTTCCCAAAATGCAGCACCTCAAATTAAACTCCATCTGCTATTTCTCAGCCCATTGGCCCATCTGATCAAGATCCTGTTGTAATCCGAGATAATCTTCTTCGCTATCCACTAACTTTCCAATTTTGGGGTCATCTGCAAACTTACTAACTTATACCTCTTATGCTCACATCCAAATCATTTATATAAAATGATGAAAAGTAGTGGATGCAGCACCGATCTTTGTGGCATTCCACTGGTCACAGGCCTCCAGTCTGAAAAACAACCCTCCACCACTACCTTATGTTTTCTACCTTTGAGCCAGTTCTGTATACAAATGGCTTGATTTCCATGAGATCTAACCTTGTTAACCAGTCTCCCATGGGGAACCTTGTTGAATGCCTTACTAAAGTTCATATAGATGATGTCTACTGTTCTACCCTCTTCAATCCTCTTTGTTACTTCTTCATAACACTCAATTAAGTTTGAGAGACATGATTTCCCACGCACAAAGCCATGTTGACTATCCCTAAATCAGTCCTTGCCTTTCCAAATACATGTCATCCTGTCCCTCAGGATTCCCTCCAACAACTTGCCCACCATCGACATCAGGCTCACCGGTCTATACTTCCCTGGTTTGTTCTTACCACCCTTCTTAAACAGTGGCAACATGTTAGCCAACCTCCAGTCTTCCGGCACCTCGCCTGTGACTATCGATGATACAAATATCTCAGCAAGAGGCCCAGCAATCACTTCTCTAGCTTTCCACAGAGTTCTAAGGTACACCTTATTAGATCCTGGAGATTCATCCACCTTTATGCATCTCAAGGCGTCCAGCACTTCCTCCTCTGTAATTTGGATATTTTTCAAGATGTCACCATCTATTTCCCTACATTCTATGTCTGCCATATCCTTTTCCTCAGTAAATACTGAGCAAAATATGTATTTAGTATCTCCCCCATCTCCTGTGGCTCCACACAAAGGCCGCCTTGCTGATCTTTGAGGGGTTCTATTCTCTCCCTAGTTACCCTTTTGTCCTTAATGTATTTGTGAAAACCCTTTGGATTCTCCTTAACACTATTTGCCAAAGCAATTTCATGTCCCCTTTTTGCACTCCTAATTTCTCTCAAGTATATTCCTACTGTCTTTATACTCTTCTTAGCATTCACTCGATCTATCCTGTCTATGCCTGACATATGCTTCCTTCTTTTTCTTAACCAAACCTTCAATTTCTTTAGTCATCCAGCATTCTCTATACCTACCAGACTTTCCTTTCACCTGAACAGGAATATACTTGCTCTGGACCCTCGTTATCCCATTTCTGAAGGCTTCCCATTTTCCAGCTGTCCCTTTACCTGCGAACATCTGCGCCCAATCAGCTTTTGAAAGTTCTTGCTAATACCATCAAAATTGGCCTTCCTCCAATTTAGAACGTCAACTTTTAGATCTGGTCCATCCTTTTCCTTCACTATTTTAAAACTAATAGAATTATGGTCGCTGGCTCCAAAGTGCTCCCCCCACTGACACCTCAGTCACCTGCCCTGCCTTATTTCCCAAGAGTAGGTCAGGTTTTGCACCTTCTCTAGTAGGTACATCCACATACTGAATCAGAATATTTTCTTGTACACACTAAACAAATTCCTCTGCATCTAAACCCTTAACTATGGCAGTCCCAGTCTATGTTTGGAAAGTTAAAATTCTCTCCCATATCCACCCTATTATTCTTACAGATAACTGAGCTCTCCTTATGAATTTGTTTCTCAATTTCCCTCTGACTATTCGGGGTCTATAATGCATCACAATCCCAATAAGTTGATCATGCCTTTCTTATTTCTCAGTTCCACCTAAATAACATCCCTGGATGTATTTCTGGGAATATCCTCCCTCAGTACAACTGTAATGCTATCCCTTATTAAAAACACCATTCCCCCTCCTTTCTTGCCTCCCTTTCTATCCTTCCTGTTGCATTTGTATCCTGGAACATTAAGCTGCCAGTCTTGCCCATCCCTGAGCAATGCTTCTGTAATTGCTATGATATCGCAGTCCCATGTTCCTAACCATGTCCTGAGTTCATCTGCCTTCCCTGTTAGGCCCCTTACATTGAAATAAATGCAGTTTAATTCATCAGTCCTACCGTGTTCTCTGCTTTGTCCCTGCCTGCCCTGACTGATAGCTCGCCTTTTTCTCAACTGTACCAGTCTCAGATTGAAATCTTTCCTCTCTATTTCCCTGGGTCCTACACCCCCAACCCGACATTACGAGTTTAAATCCTCCCGAGCAGCTCTAGCAAATCTCCCTGACAGTATATTAGTCCCCTTCCCATTTAGGTGCAATCTGTCCTTCTTGTACAGGTCACTTCTACCCCAAAAGAGCTTCCAATGATCCAAAAATGTGAATCCTTCTCCCATACACCAGCTCCTCAACCATGCATTCATCTGCTCTATCCTCCTATTCCTGCCCTCACTAGCTCGTAGCACCGGGAGTAATCCAGATATTATTACCCTCGAGGACCTCCTTTTTAAATTCCTGCCTAACTCTCTGTAATGTCCCTTTAGAATCTCAACCTCTTCCTTTCCTATGTCATTGGTTCCAATGTGTACAATGACCTCCTGCTGGACCCTCTCCCCCGTGAGAATATTCTGCACCCTCTCAGAGACATCCTTGATCCTGGCACCAGGGAAGCAACACCCTATTCTGATTTTTCGCTGCTGACCACAGAAACCAGTCTGTCTGTACCTTGGACTAGGGAGTCCCCCAAGATAATCGATGGCTTGCAACTTGACATACCTCTCATTGCATTACAGCCAGTCTCAATACCAGAAATTTGGCTGTTCGTGCTATGTTTCCTTAAGAATCTATCACCCCCTACATTTTCCAAAACAGCATACTTGTTTGAAATGGGGATAGCCTCAGAAGTCTCCTAGTAAAAACAATGACTGCAGATGCTGAAAACCAGATTCTGGATTAGTGGTGCTGGAAGAGCACAGCAGTTCAGGCAACATCCAAGTAGCTTCTTGGATGCTGCCTGAACTGCTGTGCTCTTCCAGCACCACTAATCCAGAATCAGAAGACTCCTGCACTACCTGCCTTTATCTCTTATCTTTCCTGGAGCTAACCCATCTGTGACTGTATCTGAGACATCCCCTCCCCCCCCCTTCCTATAATTGTCATCCATCACACCCCCTTGCTCTTGCAAATTCCTCATTGCCTCTAACTGCCTCTCCAAATGATCCATTAGATCGGATAGGATTTGCAACCAACGACATTTATTGGGATGTTCACTTTCACTACCAATCCACAATTTAAAATTGAACAACTTTGAAAGTGAATATTAGAAATTATTACTTACGTTAATTCTGCAATGCAATTTTCACAAAACCGATGCCCACATCCAGTCTGGTATGGATTGCAAAGAACAAATGAACAAGTGACACATTTGTACCTATCTTCTAATGGTTCAACAAATTGAAGATTTAATCCAGCCTGATATGGGTCAAACCCTAGAGAGAGTGATGTGCTGGAACTATCTTGACGAATGAATACACCTGATTTGACTCCACAGCTATCTTCGGATGCCATCAGTTATGTTGCTCGACAAACCTAATGATTATTTAAAGATCAATTGTTAGTTGAAATTAAACACGATCTGCTTTTGACTTGTCAATTGCGTTATGCAATTATTATTAACATGTGAAATATTATTTTTATTTTCATGAATTAAGATGATTAATTATGGTATTTCTCCATGAATGGGCTTCTACCTGTATTTTGATACTTGTTCCATAAGAATTTTTGTTTTTCAATTTCAGAATTATTATTAACTGATGGTGGGAATGAATCTTCAGAAGGAATACTCTAATTTATGTCACAGTAACTGATCCAGTAATTGGGGAAAGTAGTAAGTCTCAAACTAGGGTCCATGGACATCTTTCAGGATTTGCAACATAGTACCTGCCTTATTGGTGGGAAAGCCAGGTGATTACCCAGAGCAAGGATAAGTAATTAAGCAAAACCGAAAGAACTACAGATGCTGGAAATCAGACACAAACACAGAAATTGCTGGAAAAGCTCGATAGGTCTGAAAGACCTGAGGAACAAAGTTGTGAGGAAGGGTCACTGGACCCAAAACGTTAACTCTGAATTCCCTCCATAGATGCTTCTAGATTAGATCAGATTAGATCAGATTCCCTACAGTCTGGAAACAGGTCCTTAGGCAAGTCCACACCGACCCTTCAAAGAGTAACCTATGAGTAAGCCTTCCATCAGGAACTTTTAGATTAGATTAGATTCCTTAATGCATCTAACGCTATGGGTAATTTAGAATGGCCAATCCACCTGACCTGCACATCTTTAGGAAACCCATGCAGACACAGGGAGAATGTGCAAACTCCACACAGACAGTCACCCAAGGCTGGAATCCAACCTGGGACCCTGGCGCTGTGAGGCAGCAGTGCTAACCACTGAGCCACCGTGCCGCCCTAATGTGGGACTTATGCCCGAAACATCGACTCTCCTGCTCCTTGGATGCTGAGTGACCTGCTGTGCTTTTCCAGCGCCACACGTTTAAACTCTAACTCTCCAGCATTGGCAGTCCTCACTTTCCCCATGTGCCCTGAGATGTTGGTGACTAATGGAGAACTGGAGAAGCGAGTGGCAAACTGAAGTGGCCAGGTTACTGCTCTGACCGCATGGAATTTTTGCAATCTAGTTGCCATGCAGTGGGTGGGAAACTGCATATCAATGAGGTAAGACATGAGGAATGCTATTGCATGCTGTTAGAGCCCTCACTGATTTTTCTTCTTTTAAATCTTTTATCAATTTTGATTTGGGGTCTGATCTGGGAGCTGGGAGCTAAAGATAACTTTTGGACTGTGGTAGTCAGCTCATGTTAATAGGAAAACAGACCAAACAATTTTTTGTTTATTCATGAGGCCCGGCCTGGAAGTTAATTGCAGGTTGGTTCCTGGTCAAAAAGTTCTGTAGATGTTTTGTCAGCAGGGATGAGCATTGTGTTTATACAGATAGATGAAGTTGGCCATTAACAAGGTCAGTAGCTGAGAATTTGGTTCCAGCAAGTCTGCAAAAGCCTGTAAGGTCAAGCAGAGGGCAGATGTTGAAAAATAACTGTGACCTTGTGGAGGAGATGGTCAGGAAGTCGTCAGAGTTGGGTTTTGGACTATTTTCTGTGAGAAGGAATCTGGCTGTTGGTGATCCAGCATGAAGATTTGACAGCTTCCTGATCAGCTCTTGGAAGCTCAGAGAATAGAGAATCATGTTAGAAGCATTAAGGCCTTAATCTGAGTGATCTGTAAAGGTGGTCTTTAGCAACATCTTCAGAAAACTGACCAAGAAACCAACATCTGTAGAACAAAGCATAATGAAAACCACTTAAGTAACCTGCCCACTTTTGTTAGAGGGATTCCCGATTTGCAAACATTTTGAATTATAAATGCTCACGTTTATGAATGTGATCATAAGTTTTAAAGGCACAACCAATGAATACTTCCTAGACTTATGAATGGCTACTTTCCATTGTCTTGAATTGTGTCCTGACTTTCAAACATATCACTGGCAAATAGACCCCAGAAGAAAACCCTGAACCTGACTGTATTTTCTTTTATTTATCGCATAACTGTTTGCTTCACTGTCTGTCCTTTGTGTGAATGGAGCTGAAAACAAAGGTTTTGGGTTTAAAACATAGACTAATTACATCACTTTGTTATTTAATTTTGCCCTACCAAAGTTATTATAGTGTTAGTAAATTGCCAGGTCTTTTGTTTAAGCTACAATGCAGTGTTGAGAATTGTTTATTCATAAAGTCTGGGATTGGTTATTCAAAAAGTCTGGTTAGAAACCATTGGGGTCAACTTTGATGTTTTTTGAAGGTTTTCATTTTATTCTGTTCCTAATACAGAGGTAGAAAGGTGGATTTGGTTCAGTTGCTTGTCTCCATGTCATGACAATGCTAACATATGTAAATAGGTGTTGCACTGCTCACTAGCAAGAATCTGATTTTGTCATTCAACAGTTGGTTCCAATATGGGACTTATGCTCTCAGTACCGAAATGGAAGCTCCTCACTCCTGATCTCAAGTGAATTTCCCAACTTTCCTGCCAACACCCAGTCATTCAGGGGCTGGGAAGATTTTGCCAACTCACCTTGCTGCTATCTATCAATAAATTGATAACAATTTCTTCACTATTATTAAAACATTATCTTCATGCAGTACTTTGTGGCTGAGTATAATGTGTTACATTCTGGATCAGGGACTGTTGGTGCCGGATTCATTTCAAGAGTTTAAAATGCACTGAACTAAGTCACTCAGTTGAGTCAGACCCTTGATCGAAGTCACAGTCTGCGAAGTTTGATTGATCTCAGTCAGGGCAGAAGGTGGACCTTTACCCATTACTGTCTGTTTTAAGTGATCTCTCACCTAGTCTGGTTCCTATAAGGTGCTTCCCAACCTGGCAGCTGAGAGGCTAATAAAAGGTCAACAGTTTCAGGAGGGGAAGGTACTGAACCACTTTTCATTTAATGACAAACGCACATCACAGAAAGATTAAAGCTTTTGATGTTCTTAATCTTTCTGCTGATTTAAAAGCAGCACCTTTGATGCCGAACAACAAATAGGTCTAAAAAAAACCTATATAGTGGGAGATGTGACAGTATTAAAACAGTTGTTCTTAGCAGTTACTGGCTAAATATAATTTTCAGTTCTGCATTTTCCAGTGCTTTTATTTTACATGTTTGCATTGTAACACCGGTGTTATTTCTCCATTTATCCATACTTATCACAAAGGGACAAAAAAAAATGCTCAAGTAAGAACACAGAGAACAGAATAGGTGTAAGCCAATTTGTGTAACCCAGGCTTGAACATAGTCAGTCAATGACCCACTCACCACTGTTCACTGGGGAAGAGAATTCCAAACATTATCTCAGAGAAGAAATTCTTCCGTTCTCTCTGTATTAAATGGGATACCCTTATTTTCAAATTGTGCCCTTGTCCATCTAAAACTCAATTCATTGCAGTCCAATTTAATATTCTACTTTATTTTTGGCTTATGTCACAAAAAAAACCATGTCAATATTAAATGATTAAAATTGTCTTCTTTATGTTCTTCATTTCACAGACAATACAACTGTTGATTGCTACCTCAAGGGCCTACTGACAATTCACAACCTTTATTTCATAGAGCTGTTTCGTTAGCCATGTCAGTTTTGATCGACTGAACAATGTAAAGAAGAACTAATTCAATTATTAAGAAATGAAGACAGAAAATGAATGAAAGGCACAGCAGATCTGCCAGTATCCAAATTAAAATTGGCAATTGTAATTTTAGGAGAGAATGCTTCATCAGAACACCTTTATCTCTAAAATTACTATGAAGGCATTCATTATGAAGGCATTTGCCTCTCAACCTGACAATCAAAATAAAAACAAGTAGCTGCAGCAAACAGATCAAAAAGGCTTCTAGCTCCAATTTGGTCTGATTTCAGTCAGCATGACAACATAGGTACAATTTTAAAAATTCTTTTGTGGAATGTAAGTATGGCCGGCATGTCTAGCACTTATTGCACATCTCTAATTAGACTCATATAATTTTGAAATAGGCCCTTCGCCCCACCATGTCTATGCCAACCAGCAAAAACCAAACTACACTTGGCGGCATGGTGGCTCAGTGGTTATGGATCCGGATTCGATTCCCACCTTAGGCGACTGTCTGTGTGGAGTTTGCACATTCTCCCCGTGGGTTTCCTCCAGCTACTCTGGTTTCCTCCCACAATCCAAAGATGTGCAGGTCAGGTGAATTGGCCATGCCCAATTGTCCATGGTGTTAGGTGCATTACTCAGGGGTAAATATAGGCAAGGGGAATGGATCTGGGTGGGTTACTCTTTGGAGGTCGGTGTGGACTTGTGGGACCGAATGGCCTGTTTCCATACTGTAGTCTACACCCATGTCACTTAACTGCACTCAGTCCATAATCTACCTATGGCTTGGCAATTAAAATACTTACCCAAAAGCTTCTTAAATGTTGCAAGAGTACCCTCTCAGGCAGCACATTCCATACATCACCACCCTCTAGGTGAAAAAAAAAATTCAGTCTCATTTCTTCTCAAAACCACTTGCTCCTCACCTTGCATTTATGCCCTGTGGTCTTAACCACGTATGCCTGGGGGGGGGGGAAGAGATTCTCGTGATCTACTCTGTCTATACTTCAATCCAATACTCCCTCAGCCTCCTCTGCTCCATAGGAAAGAAACCTAGCTTGCCCAGTCTCTCGTCCTAACTGAGATTTTTCATCCCATGCAACATGCTGGTGAATCCCTAAAGGCTCTCCAATGCAATTACATCCTTCCAATAATGTGGTGACCAGAATTGTACATAGTTTTCTATCTGTGGCCTAACCAATGTTTAAAAAGTTGTAACACGACTTACTTAGTCCTATTCTGTGCTTGTGCTCATGAAGGCAAGCATCATGGTGTAGGGTGTGAATGTTGGAGGTGGTGGATAGAGCATCAATCAAGTAGGCTTCTTTGGCCTAGACAGTATCAACCCTCTTGCGTGTTGTTGGAGCTGCATTTATCCTGGCAAGTACGAGTACTCTGCCACGCTTGATTTGTGGCTTGTAAAAGAAGGACAGGCTTTAGGAAGTCAGATTAGTTACTCGATGCAGAGTTCCCAGCTTTTGAGCTGCTCTTGTGGACACCATTTACATGCTTGTCCAGTTACAATAATTGGTGGCATTGCTGCCAGGATATAAATATTTGACGAGGAAATCACAGTCATGATCGCAGCCCAGCAAACATCTGACAGAAATATGCATGTGGGTGACAGGTGAGCAGAGGATTAAAATACCCACATTGAAATCACCTACTAAAGCTCGAATTCAAGGCTTACACATGAATAACGTGCACTTGGACTAAACATTGGTGGGCAGACAGAACCAGTGGAACTATGCACTATCAAGGAGACAACAGATTCAAGAGGGGTGGAGAGCAATTTGGCAAGAACAAATAGTAAAACTAACAGTTAAGTGAAATGCACTGAACAATAAACACGTCTCTTTCGTAACCTGTGAATTGAAATTAGTCAGATGTTCCTGGCAATCAGGTAACAACTAAAGATTTAGAAAAATTCCAAACTGACATTTCTACCCAACCCACTGAAACTCAACCACTCTCTGTGGTATTTTCTCATAATTGTGACTCCAAACATTTGGTGGCTTTTCGGATCACTTATTAAAATTGAACTAATCCATTTATAAAATAAATTGAATTCGAGCTTTAGTAGGTGATTTCAATGTGGGTATTTTAATCCTCTGCTCACCTGTCACCCACATGCATCATTCAGTAACCAAATAACTTCTTTAAGATTTGGAAAATAAACTCAGAAGCAATTATCATGTTGATAAATTAATTGTTAAACTTGTAGCCAAAAACATTGCAGCATCAACAAATGTAAGAAATTAGTCATTTGATTCATTGACAAACTTTGTGTTTTTTCAGACATTTGTCAAAAGATGTTCTTCCTGTAAAATGTTATGGCGAAGTAATCAAGATAGTGATAACTAAGGTGGAGGGGATAGCATGTACTGATTGATGTGTTTGTGTGACAACAAGCCATTAAGATTTATTGCTATGCAAAAAGTGGTAACATAGTTCAGCAGTCAGATATTGATGTGATTTCTGTGCTCAGCAAAGCAAATACTGCAAGACTCTCTCCAGATCATTTCAGTTTGATCTGAATCACACTGCAAGCCACAATTACTGGTCTCAGGAGCAGCTGCAGTACGGCTCCAGCCTAAGAGACTTATCAACAAGCTAGTCTGTTTGCACTACAATGTTAGACATGTTGATGAGGATTTCACAATTTTCTTTTTCCATTGATCAGGCCAAGACGTTTCAGGGAAATGTAAACAAGATTTTTTTTTGTTTCATTATATCAAAAATAAATGACAGGGTATTGTTACTAATTTCAAATTTGGTACTCTACTGTATTTCACAAGACAGTAAAGGGGTGAACTATTTTCTTACACCATGAGAATAAAAGTTCAAATGAGTTCCCACTAATGTAATGCAATGTGATACGACCTTGTGACATGTTGTAGATCGTGTGATACTGGGTAACATATTAAACATAACTAGTTATAAATCTTTATCAAAAAGTGTGGTGCTAGAAAAGCACAGCAGGTCAGACAGCATCCGGGGAGCTGGAGAGTTGATGTTTCGGCATAAGCCTTTCACCAGAAATTCAACTCTGACTCTCTAGCATCTGCAGTCCTCACTTACTCCCTGATTATAAATATTTGCCTCTCAATTGTCAAGGAGTCGGGGGGGTAGGATTCTGCTATGGTGGTGGAGAATGAAATTGTGAAGATTAATCTAGCTCCTGAAGAGTTGATTCAGACATTAAACATGTGTTGTTCTTTGTAAATGTATAGCACACCAATAATCTCAAATTAATGTTGTACGCAAGCACTGCATACATAACTGTGCAATAAGTGAGTATTTAGGTAAACATTTACATGTCCATTAAAATAGTGGACAACTCTATTAAAACATATTTATAAGCAGATTCTGGATTAGTGGTGCTGGAAGAGCACAGCAGTTCAGGCAGCATCCAAGTAGCTTCGAAATCGACGTTTCAGGCAAAAGCCCTTCATCAGGAATAAAGGCAGTGAGCCTGAAGCGTGGAGAGATAAGCTAGAGGAGGGTGGGGGTGGGGAGAAAGTAGCATAGAGTACAATGGGTGAGTGGGGGAGGGGATGAAGGTGATAGGTCAAGGAGGAGAGGGTGGAGTGGATAGGTGGAAAAGAAGATAGGCAGGTAGGACAAGTCCGGACAAGTCATGGGGACAGTTACTGAGCTGGAAGTTTAGAACTAGGGTGAGGTGGGGGAAGGGGAAATGAAGAAAGTGTTGAAGTCCACATTGATGCCCTGGGGTTGAAGTGTTCCGAGGCGGAAGATGAGGCGTTCTTCCTCCAGGCATCTGGTGGTGAGGGAGCGGCGGTGAAGGAGGCCCAGGATCTCAATGTCCTCGGCAGAGTGGGAGCGGGAGTTGAAATGTTGGGCCACGGGGCGGTGTGGTTGATTGGTGCGGGTGTCCCGGAGATGTTCCCTAAAGCGCTCTGCTAGGAGGCGCCCAGTCTCCCCAATGTAGAGGAGACCGCATCGGGAGCAACGGATACAATAAATGATATTAGTGGATGTGCAAGTAAAACTTTGATGGATGTGGAAGGCTCCTTTAGGGCCTTGGATAGAGGTGAGGGAGGACGTGTGGGCGCAGGTTTTACAGTTCCTGCGGTGGCAGGGGAAAGTGCCAGGATTGGAGGGTGGGTTGTTTGGGGGCGTGGTACCTCGTTGATATTTATAAGCAGGGTAATTTCAAAGCAAGAGAGTCCATTTTTGTTCTCAAACAAAATATTTTAAATGCTGAATTATAAAGGCTTTATGTTGTTTCAAATATTTGCTCACAGTTCCCAAATATTGCTAAAATGCAATAATATCTAGTATAATTGTCCTACAAAACGGCTTTTTCTTTTAAAACCATCTTAGATTCCCAGAATGCAAACTAAATTCATAACATTCCTGGATCTCGGGATCCAGGGAACAACACACAAACCATCAATCCATGACAAGCCAGTGTTCCCTCAAATCAGACCATAAAGGGTTAATCTTTCCACCAGCTTCTGTCCTCTCTCTCTCTCTGTCCCTTGAGCCCTTCAATCAGTGAATGTAAATTTACAGAAGAATGTCTTCTCTCTCACTCACTCTCACATAAACATCTTCCAACTTCCTTACTATGTCAGTTTTTTCCTAGCCTGCGAGGGTAATGAGACATTCACATTCCAGCACAGTCAGGATAAGGGAACTGAGCTTCATAAATTCAAATCTGCTCAGTGTGGTATACATGAAAATATAGCACGATTGTTCTATTATGTGCATATTCCACTCAGCTTATTAAATTACAAGTTCTTTTCCTATTAAGTATTAGTTTTGTTAAGAGTCTTTGATATAAACCAGCAAGTTAGTTATCAGACACCCTACTGTGAAGTGTGCGTGCCTCCAGCCTCTCGAGTGAGAAGGAAGTACTGCCACACACTCCACAAGTGAACAAATGTTATCATGTTATTTACACTGATCCATTTACACTAAGAACTATCCATAGGTCTATTGAGGCCTTTAACTGACAGAGTAAATGACAATTAAGAGCCTCAATCCATTTCCACTGCCATACAAGGCCTAGAACTTGTATAGTGGCCTCTGACACCTTCCCGCATTCTCTGTGGCAAATGTCACATCTAAGACTACATGCTTCTCAATAGCAACACTGATCTGATCTTAATTCTGTCTTGTAAACATATGACCACTTAAGTATTCACTATCACCATTAATGTACATCAACAGGAAGCTGCATGAGTTGGTACAGAATTAGAAACAATTGTTTCCCTTTCAAGCAAATCAGCTTAATTGGCAATGACAGAGCCACCCAAAAATGCGACTTACTCTCCTTTAATGATATCCAATAACCATTCTTATTTTAGCTCTATATCCAACAGAAAATGTCTTCTTTCAGTTATTTTAAAACATATCAGGTAGACTTGCTTTCTTGTAAAATGTCAACTTGTCTCAAATGTCTCTCAAGATTAACTTCCTCAACGTGACACCATTTCCCAAAAACATTTCTGCTCCATCGGGTGAAGTACTTGCTACTTAACAGGATTGAGGGTTGCTGGGGGATTAGTGTGGAGAAAGTGGGTTGGATAAAGAATAGTCTGATCTGATGGATCAATGATTGCTGGGCCTGTTCCTGGATATGATTGTTATTAATGTGCATGTCAGGTAAAGAGAACAGTACAATTAAGCATTATTTAGATGATATATCCAATTTGGGTCTCCTTACATGATGCGTTGATAAGCAACCCCTGAGAAAGATATAGAGAAGACTGAGTGGGAGGTTTTTTATAACCTTCACAGAATTATTGGGCGTTCAACGTATGTTGAGTGACAATGCCTTCCCACTCACCGCAGACACTTTCACCATAACATGGGGATGGTAGAGTGGGTAAGGCAAATAACAGGCCACCTATCCATAGGCCTATTGAGGCCTTTAACTGACAGAGTAAGTGGCAATTAAGAGCCTCAAACCATTTCCACCGCCATACAACACCTAGAACTTGTATAGTGGCCTTTAAACTTTGGAAACAAATTTCCCCAAAATAATTTTGGTCACTTTATGTTTCTTGAAGGAAATAATGTGACTCAATGCATGTATAAATCAGATTATGACAAAATACACCGGGCCTGATGGACCAATTGAGTCTTCCTTTGAGTTGTATATTCATGTATTCCATTCAAGAGAAAGGGCACAGGCACTGCCTTAGTGCCAGAAAATGAAATCTTCAACAGCAACTCTGTTGCCATTGCTGATGTTGTCCATTCTGTTAAATACTATTTATCACATTTTGATAAATATTTAAGGTATCCAAAAGCACAAGAATGAGAAACAAAAATGTGCTTTTCCAAAATTTAAGTGAAACAAGCAATTTTAGAAAATCAACCTGATACTTGAAATCCTTGATTGGAATGAAACCAGTTTCAAGGAAATTATTGTTCAATTTTTTTTAAGGGAGATGGAGATAGATTCTTAGTGTGCAAGCAGGTGAAAGATTACCAGAGGTTGGCAGATATGTGTAATCGCGGTTACAATGAGATCAGGCATGACCTTATTAAATGATGGAGCAGGCTTGAGGGGCGAAGTAGCCTACTCCTGCTATTAACTCATAGGTTGCTACGTAATTATTTCCTGATAAAATCGTTTCTGGTGCATCAAGGAGGAGCATATTTATTACTGCAGTTATTGATTATTCATGATGTAGCAAACAACTTCAGAATATGGGTCTATCCAACAAAATATCAAGCCTCTTCCAGAACAATTGTACAATGATACATTCTTCAAAACCACCATATAACTTCTCAACAGTATGCTCTTGTAGCACCTAAGTATTAGAAACTCTTAAACCATAGAATCAACCCTGGTTAAGCTCACACATTACACATACTTTGTTGCGGCAGGGCATGTGACAATGCCTACGATTAGTTAATTTAGCCCTTGCAGGTTTAGATAGTTAAGTGTGAGCTGGTAGCATTACTCTGCAGAAGGAGAAACAAAACAGCTGGCACCTTAATGAACAAGGCAAGCAACTGTTCATCAGACTGAAGACTTCTCAGATTAACAACACCAGAAAGGAAGTGTAAATTCGGGTGGCTGATTTCAATGTCAGATCAGATGTAGAAAGATAAAGACAGAGAAAGAAAAAAATTGATCCAGAAAGGAACAGAAAGATCATGAACCTTGTTTTGTAAATGGAATTTTTCATTTTTAAAAAAAATCTCCAGCAATTAAAACCTAAAAGAATGAGACTCTACACTTATAATAATTATTTTCAGTGCTGATGAGGTTGTATAAGTAATTAACACTTATCAAGTCTTAAAAACATATTTAAGACTGAAATAGACGCAATTTTATATCCTATGATGAGTTTAGTTTATATCCACTAGACAAATACAACAAAAGCATACACTTATATGCTGCTTTTAATGTAGCAAATGGATTTCAGATTATCAAACGAAGTGTGATATCAAGCCACACAAAGAAAGACTAGGATAGGCAACCAAAAGTTTGTAGATACCAGGGCCAACGTAAAGGAGCAAGAGATAGGTGCACAGAAATTTCAAGGAAGGAGTACCTGAGCTTCAGGATGAAACAATTGAGGGTACAGCCATCAATGATAGAGGAAAGAAAATTGATAATCGACAAGACATTAGAATTGTACGGATGCAGAGATCACGATAGATTCCAAGGGGCTCAGATTGGACAAGGTTACAGAGATGTGGATAGATGAGGTCATGGAAAAATTTGAGAATAAGGATGGTGTTATCAGTCAAGCAGCAAATGTGGGTCAGCTAGCACAGATGTGACGGGTGAATGGGATTTGTTGAAAGGTAAGGTATATGCAATAGAGGTTTGAACAATAAAACTTGACACCATTTGATGCAATTTAGTAGCAAACTGGATGGTGAGATGTCAACTACATGGAGCAAATGACAGAGCTATACGACTTGGACAGCAACTTTTTGCTCCTGAAAACACAATTTCATTAACATCTGAGTAACAGAGTACCACTGGCCACACACTTTTTTTTAATACAAGAAAATCCTGACAAATATAAGTTGATATTCAAAAGCTAGAAACAGAATTAAAAGTGCTGAATTACTTAGTCGCACTTTAGCACTATTGTTTTGAGGCTCAAATGTGATGGTACAGTAACTATTCTGCTTGTACATTTTATTGTTTCTTATTATAATATCCAACTGAAAGAATATTTCAATGCTTCAAGGTAAATAAAGGTCTTAGTGATTTTCCAGGTATTAATTTCCCTCACACTATTTTATTGAAATAATTTTGCCGTAAACAATCTTAAAAAAAACTCAGAATCCACAATTGGTCAAAGTTTGAAGGAGGTCTACGTCTTTAATCAAATGATTCTAGAAACTAAATTTATCTCCATTTTAAACCATGTGCTTTAAGTTGTTCAAATACTTTCAAAATGATTTTTTTTAGTAAAATGTTGGTTGTTATGACTTGTTCTTATGAATTAGCTAAAACATTTACAGGGCTGACAGATTTCAGTTTTAGGATTAGTGGTGCTGGAAGAGCACAGCAGTTCAGGCAGCAACCAAGTAGCTTCAAAATCGACATTTCGGGCAAAAGCCCTTCATCAGGAATAAAGGCAGTGAGCCTGAAGCGTGGAGAGATAAGCTAGAGGAGGGTGGGGGTGGGGAGAAAGTAGCATAGAATACAATGGGTGAGTGGGGGAGGGGATGATGGTGATAGGTCAAGGAGGAGACGGTGGAGTGGATAGGTGGAAAAGGAGATAGGCAGGTAGGACAAGTCCGGACAAGTTATGGGGACAGTTACTGAGCTGGAAGTTTAGAACTAGGGTGAGTGGGGGAAGGGGAAATGAGGAAACTGTTGAAGTCCACATTGATGCCCTGGGGTTGAAGTGTTCCGAGGCAGAAGATGAGGCGTTCTTCCTCCAGCTGTCTGGTGGTGAGGGAGCGGCGGTGAAGGATGCCCAGGATCTCCATGTCCTCGGCAGAGTGGGAGGGGAAGTTGAAATGCTGGGCCACGGGGCGGTGTGGTTGATTGGTGCGGGTGTCCCGGAGATGTTCCCTAAAGTGCTCTGCTAGGAGGCGCCCAGTCTCCCCAATGTAGAGGAGACCACATCGGGAGCAACGGATACAATAAATGATATTAGTGGATGTGCAAGTAAAACTTTGATGGATGTGGAAGGCTCCTTTAGGGCCTTGGATAGAGGTGAGGGAGGAGGTGTGGGCGCAGGTTTTACAGTTCCTGCGGTGGCAGGGGAAAGTGCCAGGATTGGAGGGTGGGTTGTTTGGGGGCGTGGACCTGACCAGATAGTTGCGGAGGGAACGGTCTTTGCGGAAGGCAGAAAGGGGTGGGGAGGGAAATATATCCCTGGTAGTGGGGTCTGTTTGGAGGTGGCGGAAATGTCGGCGGATGATTTGGTTTATGCGAAGGTTGGTAGGGTGGAAGGTGAGCACCAGGGGCATTCTGTCTTTGTTACAGTTGGAGGGGTGGGGTCTGAGGGTGGATGTGCGGGATGTAGACGAGATGCATTGGAGGGCATCCTTAACCATGTGGGAAGGGAAATTACGGTCTCTAAAGAAGGAGGCCATCTGGTGTGTTCTGTGGTGGAACTGGTCCTCCTGGGAGCAGATCCGGCGGAGGCGGAGGAATTGGGAATACGGGATGGCATTTTTGCAAGAGGTAGGGTGGGAAGAGGTGTAATCCAGGTAGCTGTGAGAGTCGGTGGGTTTCTAAAAATATCAGTGTCAAGTCAGTCGTCATTAATGGAGATGGAGAGGTCCAGGAAGGGGAGGGAGGTGTCAGAGATGGTCCAGGTAAATTTAAGGTCAGGGTGGAATGTGTTGGTGAAGTTGATGAATTGCTCAACCTCCTCGCGGGAGCATGAGGTGGCGCCAATGCAGTCATCAATGTAGCGGAGGAAGAGGTGGGGAGTGGTGCCGGTGTAATTATGGAAGATCAACTGCTCTACGTAGCCAACAAAGAGACAGGCATAGCTGGGGCCCATACGTGCGCCCATGGCTACCCCTTTGGTCTGGAGGAAGTGGGAGGATTCAAAGGAGAAATTGTTAAGGGTGAGGACCAGTTCGGCCAAACGAATGAGAGTGTCGGTGGAAGGGTACTGTTGGGGATGTCTGGAGAGGAAAAAACGGAGGGCTTGGAGGCCCTGGTCATGGCGGATGGAGGTGTAGAGGGATTGGATATCCATTGTGAAGATGAGGTATTGGGGACCAGGGAAACGGAAATCTTGGAGGAGGTGGAGGGCGTGGGTGGTGTCTTGAACGTATGTGGGGAGTTCCTGGACTAGGGGGGATAGGACAGTGTCAAGGTAGGTAGAGATGAGTTCAGTGGGGCAGGAGCATGCTGAGACAATGGGTCGGCTAGGGTGGTCAGGCTTGTGGATCTTGGGAAGGAGGTAGAACCGGGCAGTGCGGGGTTCCCGGACTATGAAGTTGGAAGCTGTGGGTGGGAGATCTCCTGAGGTGATGAGGTTCTGTATGGTCTGGGAGATGATGGTTTGGTGATGGGGGGTGGGGTCATGGTCGAGGGGGCAGTAGGAAGAAGTGTCCTCGAGTTGATGTTTGGCTTCAGCGGTGTAGAGGTCAGTGCGCCAGACTACCACTGCGCCCCCTTTATCCGCTAACTTGATGGTGAGGTTGGGATTAGAGCAGAGGGATTGGAGCGCTGCGCGTTGTGAGGGTGAGAGGTTGGAGTGGGGGAGGGAGGTAGACAGGTTGAGGCGGTTAATGTCCCGGCGGCAGTTGGAAATGAAGGGGTCGAGGGCAGGTAATAGGCCAGCGCGGGGTGTCCAGGCGGATGCAGTGTGTTGGAGTTGGGCGAAGGGGTCCTCGGAAGGTGGGCGGGAGTCCTGATTGTGAAAGTAAGCTCTGAGGCGGAGGCGACGGAAGAATTGTTCGACATCATGGTGTGTATTAAATTCATTGATGCGTGGACGGAGGGGGATGAAGGTGAGTCCTTTGCTGAGGACTGATCGTTCGTCCTCAGTGAGGGGGAGGTCCGGGGGGATGGTGAAAACTCGGCAGGGCTGGGAGCTGGGATCTGGTGTGGGTGTAGAGCTGGGAGTGGGGGTGGAACCAGTAACTGGAGTGGGTGTGATGGTGGGGGGAATGGGGGTGGAGTCATGAGCAGGGGTAATGTTCCCCTTGAGGTTCTGGGGTGTGGGGATAGTGACAGTGGGGTCTGTGGGGGGCATGTCAGCAGAATGCAGGTGAGTGGCGCTGGTGGTGACCATGGCAGTAGGGGTGGCGGAAGTCACTGAGCATGTGGCATCAGCGATGATGTGAAGGGGAGAAGTGATGTCAGGTGTGATGCATGAGGAATTGAGAGGGGTGGAAGTGGTTGTGGGAGTGGCCATGATGGGGGCGGAAGTGACATCATCAATCAGTGTCGGGGTGGCAGTTGCATCAGCCGCATTGCTAATGGTGGAATAGGTTCCAAGGCCAGGGGAATCTTCTGGAATGTTTGAGGAGCGCTGGTTATGGAGGTGGGTGGATAAAAGTTTGTTGTACTTACAGTTTTTGATGTTTGAGATGGAATTGAAATACTGTTTGTTGAGAGTATGAATTCTCCTGAGAATGTAGTACAGAGTGGGTCCTTTGCAATTCTGAGAGAGTGTGGCCCTCAGCTGAGGCAGGGCTGACTGGAGAGAGGTTAGGTGCTGGCGCATTGCTGCAAGCATGGAGTGGAGGATCTTGAAGGAGAACTGTTGCTGGTGTTTTTGAATCTGTAGTCTGTACTGTTTGTCCTGTTCGGGTCTGAACTCTGCTGGTTTAAAGGTGGTCCGGAGTCCATGTGGGATGAGTTGGTTACGGAGGCAGGCACTGATTTCATTTTTAAACTACCACACAACAAAATAAAGCTTAAATTAGCAGCTGTCTCTTCCAGAAAAACAATATTATGCCTCTCAAGCTCACAAAAGTGACCTTGCCATTATTGTGAGGGACAAAGCATTTGAAAAACTAGTGGGACTAAAAGCAGATAAATCACCAGGACCTGATGGTCTGCATCCAAGGATTTTAAAGGAACTGACTGCAGAAATAGGCACTGGTCAAAATATTCCAGAACTGAGTAGATTCCAGGAGGGTTCCAGAAGATTGGAAAATCGCTAATGTGACATCCCTATTTCAAGAAGGGAGACAGAAAGTAGGAAACAATTGGCCAGTTAGTCTAATAACTGTCATTGTGAAATGCTAGAGTACATTATTTTGGAAGAAATAGCAGGACAGTTAGAAAAGCTGAACAAATCAACAGTCAACATGGTTTTGTGAAAGGAAGGTCATGTTTGATAAATTTGCTACAATTCTTTGAAGATATATCAAGAAGAATTGAAAAAGGGGAACTATATATATATATATATATATATAGTGCATTTGGATTTTCAGAAAGCATTTGGATTTTCAGAAAGCATTCAAATAAGGTATCATATGAAAGATAGGAGCTCATGACATTAAGGGCATGGATTGAGGATTGCTTAACATACAGAGAACAGAGTTAGGATTAATTTTTCAGGTTGGAAAGAAGTAACTAGTTGGGTGGCCAAGGATATTAATGACTTGGAGGAGGGGAGAAAGCGTAATGTAGCCAAACTTTCTGACAATCCAAAAAGTAGATAGGATGGCATATTGTGATGAAGAATTAAGGAATCTGCAAAGGGATACAGCTTGGCTGAGTGAGGGGAAAATCTTGACAGGTGGAGTTTAATGCAGGAGCGTGTGAGGTCATGCAGTTTGGTAGGAAGAATCAAAAGGCAGACTATTATATAAATGGAAAGAGACTCCAAGCATGCAATACAGCGAGATCTGGATGTTCATATGCATAAAACAGAAAAGAAGCATGAAACAAAGAGGCAAATGGACTTTATTGTTAGGGGCTGGAGTTTTAAAAATAGTAAAGTCTTTGTACAATTGCACAGGGTGTTGGTGAGGTCGCATCTGAGAAAGGACTGTGTGGTTTTATTCTCCATATTTAAGAAACACTATATTGGCATTGGAGACATTCCAAAGAGATTGATTAGATTGATTCCTGGAATGAAGGGTTGACTTATCAAAAATAGCTCCAAGTTTTAGGGCTTTATTCATTAACATTAACATTGTGGGCGGCACGGTGGCACAGTGGTTAGCACTGCTGCTTCACAGCGCCAGAGACCTGGGTTCAATTCCTGCCTCAGGCGACTCTCTGTGGAGTTTGCACGTTCTCCCCGTGTCTACGTGGGTTTCCTCCGGGTGGCCATTCAGCCCTCCGGGTGCTCCGGTTTCCTCCCACAATCCAAAAATGTGCAGGTTAGGTGAATTGGCCATGCTAAATTGCCCGTAGTGTTAGGTGAAGGGGTAAATGTAGGAGAATGGGTCTGGGTGGGTTACGCTTCGGCGGGTTGGTGTGGACTTGTTGGGCCGAAGGGCCTGTTTCCACACTAAGTAATCTAATCTAATCTAAAAATGAAAGGTGGGGGATCTTCTTGAAACATACAAGATTCTGAGGGGATTTGACAGGGTAGGTGTTGAGAAGATGTTTCTGCTAGTGGGGGAATCTTGATCCGGGGATATACTTAGAGAATAAAGGGGATACTCAGTTTTAACTGAGTGCAAAGGACACTATCCAGAGGGTAGTGAATGTTTGGAATTCTTTCCTCCAGTGAGTTGTGGAAGCGACATCACTGAAAATACTTAAAAAAGAAGTTGTGAGGTTTTTTGAATTATTGGGACGTTAATAAGTTGGCACAAAAGAAGAGTTAAGGCTGGGGCAGATTATCCATGATCTCGTTGAATAGAACAGCAGACCGGAGGGCTGAATGGCCAACATCTGTCCTTATTTCTAATGCTCCAAATAGCAATTTTCTTTCTAATAGCATTTGGTTGGCACTAATTTTTCAAGAATGTAATGTTACTTGGTTAGAATTTGGGATTGAACAGAATATTCATCCATGACAGACCCTGTTTTAAGATCCTTTGATTGAACGGGAGATTACGGAGTACTTGGATGTGAATGATAAATAGGGCTGAATCAGCATTGCTTCATCAAGGGAGGTCGTGCCTGACAAATCTGTTAGAATTCTGTGAGGAGGTAACGAACAAGCAAATTTGACAAAGGAGACCCAGGGGACATGATCAATTATGGATTTCCCAAAGGCCTCTGACTAGCTGCTTCACGGAAGGTTGTGAGACAAAATAAGTGGCCATGGTGTTAGGGGCATGGTGCTGGCATTGATACAGGATTCGCTGACTGGCAGAAGGCAGAAAGTGGTATAAAGAGGTCTTTCTCAGGATGGCAGCTGGTGACTTGTGGAGCTCCGCATGTGTCAGTGCTAGGACCACAACTGTTCATATTATACATCAATGATCTGGACGAAGGATCTCAAAGTATTGTTGCTAAGTTTACAGATGACACAAAAATAGATGGAGGGGCTGGGAGTGTTGAGAAGACAGAGAGGCCGCAAAAGGAGAGGCTTGGAGAGTGGACAAAGAAGTGGCTGATGGAATGCAATGTGGTAAAGTGAGACGTTATGTATTATATAGAACGAAAAGAGGTGTAAATTATTTTCTAAATGGGGAAAGGTTTTGGAAATCTGAAACACAAACGGACTTAGAAGACCTGGTTCAGGATTCTCTAAGGTTAGCACGTAGGTGTTACAGTTTGGAAGGCTAACGCAATGTTAGTATTCGTTTGAAGAGGCTAGAATACAAGAACTGGGATGTATTACTGAGGCTGTAGAAGGCTCTGATCAGACTGTTTTTGAAATATTGTTAGCAGTTTTGGGCCCCATATCAAAAGGAAGGATGTGTTGGCCTCTGAGGGATCCAGAAGAGGTTTACAACAATGATCCAGGGGATGAAGGGCTTGTCACATGAGGAGCGGATGAGGACTTTGGGTCTGTTGGGTCTGTACTTGATGGGGTTTAGAAGGATATTGGTGGGGGGTGGGGGAAGAGTCCACATTGGATCTTACAGAATACTGAGAGGCCTGGATAGATTAGACATGAGAAAGATGTTTCTACCCTAGGAACTGAGGGCACAACCCCAGAGCGATGGGTTGACCTATTAAAACTGAGATGATGAGGAATTTCTTCAGCCAGAGGGTTGTAAATCTGTGGAACACATTGTCGCAGAAGACTGTGGAGACCAAATCATTGAATGTATTTAAAACAGAGATAGATAGATTCTTGATTGGTAAGGGGACCAAAAGTTCTTGGGTTTGAGAAACATATCAGCCACGATTGAGTCTGCTCCGCCATTCAATGGACTGAATGGTCTAATTCTGCTCCTATACTTTATTGTCTAAGGTACCTCAAAACGCAAGTTCTCCTGAAATCTGCAGGAAGAAAACAATCCAAGATCTCCAATAAGTTTTAGTTTTGTTATTATGACTCCAACATATTAATTTTGTACTGTGCAACATAGTTCTCAAAAGAACATGTCATGCATAATTCCACACACATGCATTTAACGGAAATGACTGAGTAAGAAACAAACTCAGTATCTGTTGAGTTCTTGTTAAAACTTGGGAATTACCCAATCTAAAGGTACAAATAAGAAGTTATTCAGTGATTGTCATCTCCAATAAAAACATAGTGATATTAGCAATCATAAAATCATGCATTCCGTTACTTTTACCCCAACTCTTTCATTCCAGTCTTTGAAACATAAAAGGGATAAATTAATTCTTCCTGTCCATTTACTCAGTTTCTATCAGCTATTATGTTGTGTGTGTGAATGAGGCAGAGAGAAGGAAATGGGGATTGGGAAGTTGTCAGGAGGATAGAGTTTCAAAATTGACAAGCTTCTGCCCAACACTTCGATAGCTAGACCTTCACTGTTGCAACAGAATCATGAGTCTCACTGACCATTTCATTTTTTTTATTGTTCTGCTCATGATACTTCCCTCATACTTTTAAAATAAAAGTCTAACATCATAGGGTTTCAAATAAACATCATATCATTGAGCTTCAAACAGAGGAACTCTGAGGACCATTACATGAATAATTTAAGTCAAATATGCTTCCTAATGTTAAGCCCTGAGAACATAATTTTAGGTCAATTAAATAACATCCTATAGTATTAATCATCTTTGTTCAATTCACAGACTATACATATTTCCAGCATAGAAGGAATCCATTCAGCCCATCATGTCCATGCCAGTGAACAAAGATCTGACTACAACAGTCCAATTTACCAGCTCCTGGCCCACAGCCCTGGAGGCAATGGTGACGCAAGTGAATATTTAAATGATGCTTCAATGTTATGAGAGTTTCCGACTCAACCTTTTTTTTTCAGGCAGTGAGTTTCAGACTCACCCCCAACCTTTGGGTGGAGGAATTTCTCCTTAAATCCCCACTTAGCCCTCTATTTCTTACCATAAATCTATGCTCTGGTTACTGGCCCATTTACAAATGGAAGAAGTGCGTTCCTACCCACCATATCAATGTCCCTCATAGTCTTATCTACCTCAATCAGGGCTCCTTTCAACCATCACTACTCCAAAAAAAATAACTCCAGGTTATTCAATCTTTCCTCATCGCTCAGACCTTCCAGCCCAGGAACATTCCATTAAATTTCCTCTGCATCTTCTCCAGTGCAATCACATCTTTCCTATAATGTGGTGACCAGAACTGCACACAATACTGCAGTTGTGATGTAACAAGCAGTTAATACAGTTCCAACATAACCTCCCTGTTCCTGTATTTTATGCCTCAACAAACAAGAGCTAGAACCCCACATGTCTTCCTAACCATTGTTTCCACCCACTCTGCTACCTTCAAGAACTTATGGATATTCACACCAAGGCCCCTCTGATCTTCAGTAATTTCCAGTGCCTTATGATTCACAGTGTAATCCTTACCTTGTTAACATTCCTAAATAAATTACCTCACACTTTTCAAGGTTGCATTTCACTTTGTCCACCTGACCAGTCTGTTGATATACTTCTGCAGTTTATGACTACCCTCATCACTATTTATCACCCTAGCAATTTTATGTTCTCTGCAAACTTCTTGATCACACCCCCTACATTTCTGTCCAAATGATTAGTATACCACAACAGCAAGGACCCTCACACCAACTCCTGTGGAATCCCACTAAAAACAGACTTCCAGTCACAGAAACATCCCTCTACTACCAACCCCGTTCCATGCCTTTCAGTCAATTTCAGATCTAACATGCCATTTTGGTTTGAATTCCTGACCTCTGATTTTTTTTTTGTCCAGTCTACCATGAGGGGCCTTCTCAAAACCCTTTAGTATAGTCCATGTAGATCATACTAAATGCTTTACGCTCATCAATTTTCCTGTATACCTTCTCAAAATATTCAATCAAATCTTTCAAACATAATCTTCCCTTAACAAATCAATTTTGACTATTCCTGATTGATCCATGTCTCTCCAAGTGCAGGTATATCCTATCCCTCGGAATTCTTTCTGCCAAAACCCTCCATCTGACAGCCGATCTCAGTCATAACTATGATATCATACTCCCATATGGCAACTGTAGCCTCAGCTTGTTTGTCTTATTCCTTCAGTACTTTGCATTAAAATATATCCCATTTATCTTTGCAAAACTCACTTGTTTCTTACCTAGCCTATATTTCCTCTGTCTTTCGGCATTTTAACTTCTAATTCCAACTCTGCTCTCTCCCCTCTAAATTACTTGTCAGGATCCCAACCCCTGTCAATCTAATTTAAATACAGCACAACAGCCACACAATGGCAAGCCTCCGCACCAGAGTATCAGTCACATTCCTGTTCAGATGTAACCTGTCCAACTTTTACAAGTCCCACCTCCCCCAGAAATGAATCCAGTGCTTTTGGAATCTAAAGCACTCTCTCCAGCATCACCCCTCTGGCCACGTTTTTATCTGTTCTACACTTCTATTCCTATACTCTCTACTGCTTAGCACCAAAAATAATCTGGAGATTATCACCTTTGAAACCCCCTGATTTTAAATTTCTTACATAACTCTGTAATATCTGCTTGCAGGATTTCATTTCTGTTTCTTTCTCTATCATGGGTCCAAACATGAACCACAACCATTGGCTGTACACCCTCCCCTTCAGAAGGCCTTGCAGCCATACTGTGACATCTTTGACCCTGGCACCCAACAGACGACAAAGTTCAATTATATATTAAGAATGTGCACTCATGTAGCTTTGATCACATTCAATGCCTTTCCTAAAGCACTATATAATCTATTGCCCTCTTTCTGAAGTGCAGTCACTTCTGCTAAAGATAGCAGTAATTTTTATAGATCCAAAATCTACAAACAGTAAATCAATCGACGATCAAATAATTTAGCTTGGGTGGAGATGTTTCAGAGATAAATGTTAGTTAGGAAACTAAAGGGCTCTGCATTCTTTTTCAATTAATATTGTGGAAAATTTATGTGCAGCTGGACAGATGGACTTTTTGATTAACACCTGATCTGAAAGACAATGGCCCAAATCTTCCCACGTCTGGAGCAAAATCTGGATTTAAATCCCTGCTGCATGTGACGAGTGTACTAAAGTCCTGGTGCACTATGTTTGCTCACAAATTTTATACTTCCGTTAGGCTGATTGCCCTCTCCTTCTTGGGATTTGGCCAAATATGTTGGATTTAACTGATATTTATATTATGGGAATGTTACAGTTCAAAATTATATTTTACCTTGGGTTAAATTTTAGTTTACTTGTTCTAAAAATCAATTTAGATGGGACAAATCCTCAATGACAACACCTTGCATCTATAAAGTCTTTAATGTGCTGTAATGGCTGAAAGCCCTTTCTAGGAGTATTATCAAACAAATCTAACAGTGTACCAAATTAATAGATAGGTGTAGTGTGTTCGGGTTGGTTTTATGGATAAACACATTGAAGAATTGACTAGAAAACATCCCATCCCAGCATCCCAGGCTGGGTAATGTATAATCAGAAAGGAATAATTAGCAATGTAACTTTTCAGGTCCAGTGACCCTTCCTCAGAAAATGTGAAATTATCTATTTTGATAACAAATACAAGGCAGTAGATTATTATCTGAATGGCAATAGTTTCGGCAAGGGGTGAAGTGCAATGAGACCTGGGTGTCCTCATGTCCACAATGAACGTAACCAGGCAGATGCAGCAGGCATTGAAGAAGACAAATGGTATTTTATCTTTCATAGCAAGAAGATTCGGGCCTAGGAGTATGGATGTCTTGCTGCAATTGTGTAGTGTCTTGTTGAGACCACACCTGGAGTATTATACACACTTTTGGTTTCCTTATCTGAAGAAAGATGCTCTGGCTATGGACAAACAGCGACAAAAGTTTACAGGACTGATTCCTGGGATGGCAGGAATATCATTTGAAAGGACTGGCTTGGTAAGGTCTACATTCACTGGAGTTTAGAAGAATGAGGGGATAGCTCAGAAGCCAATAAAATTCTAACTGGACCGGACAGAGTAAATGCAGGAAGGGTATTCCCAATGACCAGTCAGTTCAGAACCCAGGATCACAGTTTAAGGATATGGGGTAGGACTGAGATGAGAAGAAACTTCTTCATGCAGACAGTAGTGAAGCTGTGGAATTCTCTTGCCACTGCAAGTGGTTGACGCCAAAACATTGAATGCTTTCAAGAAGGAATTAGACATAGTTCTTAGAGCTAAAGGGAACATTGGGCACAGAGAGAAAGTGGGAACAAGGTACAGTGTTATGTGATCAGCCATGATAATATTGAGTGGTGAGCAGGCTTGAAGGGCCAAATGGAGTACCTCTGCTCCTACTTTCTTTATTTCTATGGACGATAACCAAATACTATCTTAACCTTGCATTATGTAAGAAGTAAAACTAAACTAGGAATAAAAGTAAGTAAAAGTGCTTCATGTGTATATTTACTAAAGAACAACCATAGCCAGTGAGAAACTTGGTAGTCTTTCATCAAGGTTTGGAATTCCAGCATCAATTCAAAAGACAGGCCACATCTGAAGATATCTTTTGTCTAGAAGTTGTAAGTAAAACTTTGACTTCATCAGAGTGATTGCTGAGAATGTTCAGTCAATTTCAGATAATCCCACACCCATTGCTGCTATTATTAGGTTTACTTTTCCTGTTGGCATGGAACAGTCGTTCTGATTGGTTGAGTTGGCCATAACACAGTTGCCCTTTCTGTAAAATTTTGCTAGTTTCTCCATTATGTTGAAAATACTGGTTCCCTCCTGAGCTTTCCTCTAACTTAATTTTGTTGGTAATTTTTTTTAGAAAAAGACTAACAACTAATTAATTAAACAGTCACACCTTTAAAGGAAATACATGGTAGTATTTTGAACTTGGTGGACCTTAAATGAAAAGTCAAAATGTTCCTTAAAGTCAAAGTACATAGATTCACTAATTATCTTTCCTCATTATTTTTGATAAAGCATCTAAGTCAATTTGAGGCCAAGTTGAACACAGACAGATCCTGTGAAAGTTATTATGAAGTTTCTACTAGCAATCTTAATTGCTTTCTAATTTCTAGGTTGTCCTTCATCACTCTTTGCACAACACGATTACAAACCTTCAAGTACAACACTATTTTCTATCATTTTATTTTCTGTATTTTCTTGATGTTGCATTAATTTCCATTTTATACATCTAGAATATATTTTACTTATTTTGTTCACAGGCTGGAATGTTTGCATGATTTCCCCCCAAATAAGAAGGGACCACAAGTTTACTTGTTAAGTTTGCTGAAGGCACAAAGGTAGATAGAAAAGTAAGTTGTTGCAGATATTATTGTATAAGACATTGGCCTGAAAGGGTTCACTCAAAAGCTTTGCACACTGATAAATAAGTGGCTGTGTGCGAGGAGTTAGTCAGATATTCTACATTAGTTCTAAATTAGTCAGCTCTACAGACTACAATCATATAGAAAGACTTAGCAAACATTTCTCATGGGATAATGATGTATCTTGTCTACCGTTAATGCCAGTTTGCTCAGTTAGCTGGACAGCTGATTTGTTATGCAAAGCAACACCACTGCTCTGGCTGAGGTTACCATGAAGGTCCTACCTTGCAACCTCACCCCTTACCTAAGGTTTAGTGACCCTCAGGTTAAACTCACCACCAGCTACCTCTCTCTAAGTGATCAGCCCTACAACTTGCTAGGGCTTTAGTGACTTTATGTAGGAAAGCTAATAGAAGTTTACTGTTAATTGTGAAGAGAATTGAAAAAAGCAGAGATGTTATGCCTTGATTGTGGAGGGCATTGGTAGGGGTCTTATGGCACAATGGTAGCATCCCAACATCTAGGTTGAAGTCCCACTTGCACTGGAGGTATGTCATAACATGTCCAAACAGGTTGATTAAATTAACTACTGAACATTATGATACCACATCTGGGGTACTGTGAACAGTAGTGGCCTCTTTAATTAAGGACAGGGGTAAATATGTTGGAAGCAATTCAGGGGGGTTTACTAGTCCAATATCCTGAATGGGCAGGTTGCCTTAGGAGAATAAGTTGGACAGGGTACAGTTACATCCACTGGAAGAATTAGAGTCAAGTTGACTGAAGCAAACTTGATTGAAAGCAACTTGATCCTGAGGAATCTCGACGGATGTAAAAATGTAAAGACAATGTTCCTTCTTACAGGAAAATCTAGAACTAGGGGTCACAGTTTAAAAATCAGGGGCCAGGCTTGATCTTATTGAGTGGTATAGCAAGTGGCTTACTCCTGATTTGAAAACATGCCCATAACCACCTGACCAGTAGGTGACTGAAGTCAAACAAATGAAACCTAAGAATACAAAATTGGTCAAATGACCTGCCCTGCTGTTCTCTCGACCAATTCGTTTTAAAAGTTGAAGAATGCTTCATTTAGTGACAATCCCAGTTGCCATATGTGGTTGTCCAGTTACAAACTGATTACAATTGATGGGAGGTGGCTTACACTCAAGTTTACTTTGCACAGAAACCTCGGCATAGCTTCGTGTTGTTGGAACCTGTAGAGTGGCTGCTCATTTTGAGCCCATTTTACCAACAGCCTCCTACTGCAAGAGAGTCGACATCAGTCATTTATATATAAACAAACACATTTTACAATAAAATGAGGGACATGTTAAAGGGCTTTTGCTGCATCCTGCTAAATGCGTAGAATTATTACAGAAAAAACCCGTCTATCTCAGATCACTGGAACAAAGTTGTAAACGAATTAAATTAAACATCTTTCTCTCACACATTGTTTCCCCCACCCTGACCACTGTGGTTCGGTATATGGTTGAGAGTCAACAGGTCACGAGTTCAAATCCTGCTGGAGGGCTTGAGCACAAAGCTGAAGGCTGATACTCCACTGCAGTATTGAGGAAAGGAGTGCTCTGCTGGTGGAGGGTGACTTTTCTTTTGGTTGAGAGGCTAAATTAAGGCCTAACTTCCTTTTCAGGTAGATGCAAAAGATTTCGTAACCTGAAAATGAGGAAGTGGGTTATCCACAGAATGTCCGAGCCAGTTTGTAATCCCTCCGGACAATATCAGGATCATTGTTGCATTGCTGCTGAAAAAAAGTTATCTGATTTGCAGCAAGTTTCCCAAGTTGCAACGACAATCACAACTCACATAAAGTACTTAAATGATTGTAAAGTGCTTTAGGCTACCCTATGGTCCTACTTTATTGACTAGTGAAACATTGCAACGGCTGTAAACAAATTTGCATATTCTTGATTTCCGCCGTTGCACCATTATTTAGAGAGAGAAATATGCTGTCGCTTGTGAATTTCGGTTTAAGGCGGTATGAAAGCTTTGAATGTATTTGTCACCAGACTTAACTAAACAGAACTTTCATTATTTTCGATATCGTTTGTTCTCACCTAGGAAAAAATGTTCATTTTGAAAGCCAGACCGAAATGAAACGAGCTCAGATCCACAGAAGGCAGCGAGGAAATAAGAAAGTTCTTTCTTGCCTGCCGCAGACTGACGCTAATGGTAGATGATTGGAAATCCCCGCGCTTTCCGCTGGCTCCCAGAGAGGAGCAGCACTGCCAGCGGCAGCAGCAGCAGCACTACCACATCCGTCCGCCAGCGTCAGCAGATGCTCTCGCCCCAAACCGAGCATTCATTGCACGGAGCCAAACACACACACGAACCAGATTTAGCAACATCGGGCAAACTAATAGGCAACATTGCACGTGAATTTTAAAAATATATATTTTATCTATATTCCAGTATGGGATATGGAAAGAAAAACAGTTCATGGATACACATTTATTAAGACAAATGAACAAAACGTGTGCCACTCATGATAGCAGCTCTCTCAAATCTTATCAGACTTAACCTGGAACGTGAGTAGGTTATTTGTCTCTTTGATCCTATTCATCCATTTCTATGAAAATCGCTGCTCTTCTACCTCAATTTTACCTTCCTACTGTCGCCCATGTTCCTTGACTCACTTCGATTCCAAAAATTTATCATTTTTGATCTGAATAAGTTCAACGATGGAGTATTATAGTTTTTAGCATCGGCATTTCCAAAGAATTTGATTGATCCCTTATAATAAGACTGTAACCCCTCATTTGAACTCTTCAGACTGAAAACAGCATGTCCCATGGTTTAATTTCTGGGTACCACATTAAAAAGTAACTGTGATAGTACAACACCTTAAATTAAAGCTATCATTTTTTTTCAAAAATAGAGGATATGCGAGAGGATTTTGTTGATTAGAATATTGTTAGGATAATTTGTTACTGCTGAATTAAAAGTGGTATTCACAAACATACACGAAGACTATGAGATTTATGATATTTTCCTGCTGTAGAAATGGATGACGAGTGTGTCAGTGCCTTGTGAGTGTGAGTTCGTACAGAAGAGAGTGCAGTAACACGTTGGAGTAGTTAAAAATGATTAATATTCCAGAAGGATGAAATGAAATAACTGCAAGAGCTTTTTTTCCACAGAATCAATCTTGCAAAGTTATCATTGTTTTGATATCATGTGTTGCCATTTGATTATTAAAGAGGCTATTGTGATGTCAGACCAGTCACATTTGCATTATTTAGAATGAGACTTTGATACATCATGATTCTACCAAAATTCCCCATTGTACACTTAAACAAATAATTGGATCATTTTTAAAAGTAATCCACTGGGGCATATTTCACCATTGAAAATAGTAGTTTCAACTTTTTTGATGTATTTAAAGTTGTCGCCACAAATCTTACTAAGTGGACAATTTCAAATTTAAGAAGAAGGCGGTGCAAGTATAAAGTTTGTGATTGCTGTATATATTTTCTTGTCAGTTAGCAAGCAGCAATGATTTTTAAAGTGACTGATTGATATTACACATGATGTGAAATTACTGAGTGATAGTAACAGCTTGAGCCTAGCACTTCTTCAAATTATGTATTTGTGAAGGACACAGATTTAATATAGACACCGAAGAATGGCGTTTAATTGTCTGGGTACCTAAATACTACTGATGCATTGCAAGAAATTGTTGGGCTGCAGCTAAGTCAGGTAAATCATTTTGAGCAACTATCAATAGACCAAAAGGTTCAGAACCCTATCATTTTGAGGCCCTAGTACTCAGCCTGCTTGACTGAGGCCTTAGAATCAGGTTTTGAGAAGTTGATAAAATGTAAATTGCAGGAGGGGATTATAAACGTGGAGGGTGGGTTTCTGGGTGGTAGCACCAGAAAAACAAACCTGCACCTCAGCAGCTCACAGAATAATTCAACATTTTCATTTTGGTGGGCCTTTTCAGTTTCATTTGCCCACGAAGCTGAGCATAGATTGCATGGTGCAGACTCAATCAAGGCCCAACAAAAAATAACATTTGCAGTCCTGTATGTATCACATGACAACCAATTTCCATATTGAAGTGGAGGTTGCAACTTTCAAAATAGGGACAAACACCTTGCCAGTGTTAATGAGGCAGTCAACCGCCAACCTCATTTTGAGCCTTTTACCATCTATTAATACCATGTGAAGGCATCTAAATCAACTGTTAAGTCCAAGACTGGGTCTTTGGGTGAAGGTGAAACTTTCAAGTGTATAACAATCAGAAAGTTATATTTATATTGCACCTCAAATATAGGAAATCTCAAGGCTGTTCACAAATCCAACAACAGACAAAATGAGACACCAAAGCATGTAATGAGGTAATAGGACAGATGACCAAAAGCATAGACAGAAGTAAATATTAAGGAGCATCTGAAACAAGCAAAGGTGGACAGGTTTAGGAATGAAGTTTCAGAGATTACAGCCTCAGCAGATGAAAGCACAGGCATCAAAAGTAACGCCATTAAAAGCAGGGATGTAGAAGAGGCTAGAATTGATGAAGTGCAAAGATCATGTAAGGTTTGTCGGGCTGGAGGAAATTACAATGAATAGAGTGGGCATGGAGGGAATTAATTATAAGAATGAGAATTTTTAAAGTTTATGAGCTGTTGAACTGGGCTCCAATATGTTGCAGTGGATAATGTACCAAAGTAAGCAATGTGAGATGAAGATTTAATTTGATAGTATGTAAAGTTTTCATAAATTTCTATTGAAACTAGAAGAAATGTAATGGCTCAAAGTTATTCATTTCTGGTTTCTCCGAGGTTCAATTTTAGCTGACACAGTGCTTTAATTGTTTGCTGAAACTATAGGGTGTATGATTTCTATATTTCCATGGTCATGTTAGGAAACACTTAGCTAAGGTTGTTTTGAGATGAGAAAATGGAACAGTAAAGATAGGATAAGAACCAAATTGGTACCTTCAGGTTTGCAGGAAATACTTTCTTCCTCGGACTCTTTTTCACAATAATATTTGTTAGGGGGCATATTTTTAAGATGAGAGGAGAAAGATTTAAAAAAGACATGAGGAACAACCTTTTTTACATGGAGTGTGGTTAGACTGTAGAATGAACTTCCAGAGGAAGTGGTGGATGCGATACAGTTGCAATGTTTAAAAGACATTTGGATAAGTACATGAATAAGAAGTGTTTGGAGGGATATGGGCCTAGCACAGGCAGGTGGGGCTAGTTTAGTTTGGGATTATGGTTGAATTAACTGGTTGGACCGAAAGGTTGGTTTACGTGTTGTGTTACTCTATGACTCTATGAGAAGAGGATGTAATTTTGTGAGTTTTTCTTCAACAATTTGTACAAAAGAGCCAGGATTAGAAAAGACAAACAATGACTGGATTTTGTCTATACCCGAGGAAGGAAACACAATCGTATTGTTTTGTTTCTCTGCACATCCATTGTTTAAAAATGTTGTTTGTATCTGGTTTTGATCTGGTATCAAGTATAACAAATGGAGAATGTTGCAAATGGTAATCTGGTATCAGGAATCATAAGAACATAAGAACTAGAATCGGCAATTCAGCCCCTTGAGCCTGCTCCACCATTTAATCTGATCACGAGCTGATCTCATCTCAACTCCACTTTCCTACCCATTCCCCATAATCCTTCAACCAATACAAAATAAAAATCCATCTATCTTCTCCTTAAATTTACTCAACAACCCATGATCTACCATACACTATTGAATACCACTGATTCATGACCCTTTGAGAGAAGTAATTTCTCTTCATCTCCATTTGAAATCTGCTATCCTTAAAACCATGACCTCTTTTTCCAGATTTCCCCACAAGGAAACCTCCTTTCTATGTCTACATTGTCAATGCCCTTTAGCATCTTATTAAATAGATCTTTTTTCATTCTTCTAAACTCCAAACAGGATAGGCCTAACCTGCACAATCTACCTTCATAAGACATATCCCTCATCTCTGGAGTCAATCTAGTTATCTAGTCCCATTTGCCTCCAATACAATGACAACTCTTTCAAGTAAGGGAATCACAATTGGCCACAATACTGCAGGTCCTCAAAACTTGTCACATGAATGCATTAAGACGCATCAAACTTAATTTAGTAGACAAATTTAAGAACATTATTGTGAAGTGTAAGCTTTTGAATTTCATATTTGGTTAAAAACTTAATTTGGACTTCTAAATTTCAATTGCATCTTTTAAAAAAACAAGATAAATTTGAATGATCCATTATAAAATCTGATGGTAAATATTACACGTGGTTTCCAGTATAAGCTCATAGAAAACTTAGATTGTCACCTGTATATAAGAATACCATGAAAAGTGTTTTTTCATGTGTTATATGTAAAGTGTTGCACGCTCCAGTGGCATCTTGAAATATGGAACATAATGCAAGATTTTACTGCAATAGAGTTTACTTTTCTCTCTTCTTGTTCCTCCTCTGTTGCTCCTCCAGTCACTGTTTGACATGAGCCAGAGTCTCTGAAATAGGCTACTGAATGTCTGTACCGGACTCTTGGGTCTCAGTTCCTCTGTTGCCACCATTCCTGTGACCGCCATGTCTGAGCTGGACCCATGTGCCCGGGGATGGGTGAGTCCACCCCTCCTGTTCCCATCTGATACTGCCATTGGTCTGCCATCCATCCCTTTCACTGCTGAAGCATGTTTATCTGTGCTGCAGACCTCTGTGACTCTGTCAGCAGCACGGAGACTTTCTGTGCTACTGACATCTGTGACCAGGCAGATTGCCTGAATGACCCTGGACAACCTAACTGATTTGACATGCACAGTCACCTATGCCAGATTGACTAGATGCACTCCAAATCCAGATTAAAATTGCCGCATTAAAAGAGACTTTACACCTGAAATAACAATTGGCAGGAAATTTGGAGTTGCCAACCAATCTGACTGCTGAATGTAGACGATGAGGTTCTGTCTAGTGTGTTGGTCAATAAGGTCAAGTCTGTTTGAAGGTTGGCGATTCACCTCTGTTACTGTGGTCACTTATGTGCATGGCAACAGAGTGGACACTTGTTTCATCTGCCTGGGCAAGGAAACATTTTTTAGGCAGAATATTGCACACCTATCTGATAGATGTACTTTGGGAGGGAATCTGCAATTGGATCTGACTGCTGTACACAAAAGGAGTTTCAATCAATGGGTAGGAATCAGAAAGCTTCTGAATCAGATCTGGAGTCAGGCAGGGTTGTCCTCTCTCTTGCCTTGTTTGTGTATGAGCTGCTCTTGTTCATGCATGTGGCACAGCTCTGCCCCATTCCCTGATCCTGCACCACTGCCGTCATGCAACCCGTCTTCTACTTTATCTGGAAGCCAAAGGTGGATCAGGTGGGTAGAGTTACCATATCAAAGTCTCTGGATAGAGTGTGAAAGAATGTGCTAATGTCAACCTCACTATGACGGGTGAGCCTTTCACTGAGTCCACCAAGATGAATGCAGGCTTTAGCAGAATTACAATTGTGGGCAGCAGGGGCCTGCAGGTCAAGGCTTCCTGTACATGGATACATTGCTGCTTTCTGCTCAGATCCACTGTCAGTGTGCAGACTTGATAAGCATCTGTAACGAGTTCAATCTGACCTCAGGAGCCTTGGCAAATCAAGGCAATGGTGAGACCAAATTCTTAGGGAGCTAGTTGACCAATCTTTTATCTTCTGCACCATCATGTCAGATTACTTGAAAATGCTAATAACCTGGTTCAGAGGGGCAGGCTAAAAATGGGGAGGAGCATATCACCAAGGTGAGGCAGAAACTGGGCACTTGCGAGTGCAGATCCCTCTCCAAATTGCATAAAAACCTTGTCACTGGGTATGAGCTGCTCTTGTTCATGCTTGTGGCACAGCTCTAACCCATTCCCTGATCCTGCACCACAGCCGTCATGCAACCCGTCTTCTACTTTATCTGGAAGCCAAAGGTGGATCGGGTGGGTAGAGTTACCATACCAAAGTCTCTGGATAGAGTGTGAAAGAATGTGCTAATGTCAACCTCACTACGACGGTCACATTTGTATGTAGCTGCATCAAGCTGTGCCTAGACCGTCAGTGTGCAATCATTTAGTGTCACCACATGCTGAGATTCTACCTGTGAAGGGTGGGTCTGGCCATGTTGCAGGGGAGCACTCAAAGTAGTTGGACCACATTGCACCAGCTATCCCTCATGGAAAAATTTATACTTGCAAGCATCTTTGACCCACAAATCCATATGCAGCAGTCAGTACATAAAATCATCACAGGGAAAGATGATGTTTGATCTGTTAGATGGTTGTCTGAGCGGAACCATCAAAATAATTTGGCAGAATGTCTCACTGGCAGAATTTTCCAACAAGCACGGAGATGTAGTGTGGCTGGTGGTGAGAAGGGCACTACCTGTCAGATTTTTAATGTAGGCCTGGACTCTCTGCACCTTCAAAACAGTAGTACTGGTGAATAAACTGGCACACATTTCATTCTGGAATGTGTCTTTGCAAAGAATCCCTGAAGTGAGATGCAGAGGTTTTTGTCGAGGTTCATCCCAGGGAAATCTGTAACGCAGGACTCTGTGCTCTATAGACTCTGTTCTGGGACACACATCAAGACAAACATCAACTGCGCCTGGAGATCCAGCAACTTGATCAAAGATGCTCTTTGGTCTGTCTGAAACTTGTTTGTCCTCCAGTGCAAAGAGTTGTTCTCAACTGAGTTTTAAAGACTGACACATTCTAAGGTGTAGGACTGAGGGACAAACTAAAGTTTGGGGAATCCACTGCCAAAGCACTGTAGGAAAAGGTCACCATCCAAGGCCTGTCTGCTATAATATACCGAGGGGCTGACAACATATTGAACACTTTGTGGCTAACATTGAAATGTGCATAGTTTCTGGTCCACATTTAGTAAATGTTTCAGTTTTGCATTTGGTTTGAGGCATTCAAGAGTGTAAAGTGCTTAACTGAGAAATGTAACTTTTCATTGTGTAATGTCCAACTAGAATTGTTTTGTAATGTACTTGCAGATCATTTATGAATAAAGATTAGTTTTGCAAATAGAACAATTGGAGGCCCATTGACAATTCTGCAGATGGAGCAGATGAGTACTGCAAAAGTACTTTAGATTGTGACTGACTGCATCATGACCTTCATGCTAACAATTAACTCGAACCAAACTAGAGGCACTTAAGGAACTGCTAACAATATTTTTACTCATCTGAACGAGGAGCAGGGATTCTTCTGGATCTGCCCTTTTACTGTGGGCTGCTGTTGGTAATATTTGCCCTCCCTTTCATTTGCACTCCCTCTATCCAGACTTACTGAAGGTCTGGTGTACAGCTCACTGATGCTTCTCTTCATCAGGATCACTACATTTAGCTCTTGGGGTACCACCAGTTCTCCTGACAGACTGTCACAGCTTGATGATGCAAGGAGACCCAGTGTATGTATCCATTTGCTGTCAGCATCATTGGCACCACTGAGCTTACGCCTGAATTGGGGTGTAAATCACTTCCTAGGCCAATGTTTCTGTTATAAACATTGGTATGATGAGATAGGATTTTGGTATTATAAAATGTTTTACATTTTTTAAACAATTATAAACCATTATAGATAACACTGTGCATAGCAAATGCGATCAATACACAAAATAGAGTCACAGAGATATACAGCATAGAAACTGATCCTTCGGTCCAACTCATCCACGCTGATCAGATATCCTAAATTAATCATTAGCCCATATTCCTCTAAACCCTTCCTGTTCATATACCCATCCATGTGCATTTTAAATGTTGTAATTGTACAAACCTCAACCACTTCCTTTGACAGCTCATTTCACCCTCTGCATGAATAAGTTGCCTCTTACGTCCCTTTTAAATCTTTCCCCTCCCACCTTAAATCCATGCCCTCAACTTTAGACTCCCCCACCCTGGGAAAAAGACAATGTTTTAAAATATCTGGATTATAGTGAAGCAAGTTTTGTAAACTAAATTTTATTTTGCATTATAATATTCTTGTCATTGAAGGATTACAATAGAAACATTTTTATTTGACAGTGACTTAATAGGTCCAACTTTTTATAATAGTAGGACTTAAAAAATCGTGACCAACTGAAATTTTTAACAATTTAACCTATTTTTCTAATCAATCTATTCAGAGATGTTATTACTCACCTCTGAAGCAGGTGGGACTTAAACCTAGGTTTCTGGATGTAGAGGTCAGGACACTACCACTGCACCACTCAAAGGAAATAGTTTTAAAGTATTCTGGTGGTAATATAATTCTAATAATTTTGCAATTGCTAATGCTTCAAATATCTGCCATGAGTGCAATATGCAGTGGGTGCTTAATTAAAGTCTTCAACTACAAACTTGATTATATCATCAAAGATTACAATGGTAATTATGAATCATTTTTTTATGAAACATAAATAGACACAAAGTCTTTTCCCTGGGGTGGGGGAGTCTAGACTGGAGGGCATAGGTTTAGGGTGAGAGGGGAAAGATTTAAAAGGACCTAAGGGGCAACATTTTCACACAGAGGGTGGTGTGTGTATGGAATGAGCTGCCAGAAGAAGTGGTGGACGCTGTACAATTACAACATATAAAAGGCATCCGGATGAGTATGTGAATAGGAAGGGTTTGGAGGGATGTGGGCCAAGTGCTGGCAAATGGGACTAGATAAATTTAGGATAGCAGTTGGCATGGATGAGTTGGACTGAAGGGACTGTTTCTGCGCTGTACATTTCTGTGACTCTATGTATTAGGTGAAACTATACTCCAACCTGAGATATTTTCTGGTGTTTGTTTCCAGATTTCAAAGCTTTTTGAATTAAATCTGGAGATGGTACAGATGGGGGTAAGAGACATCAATGCAGGGGTGATAAATTATACCAGCTCCTCACTAGTTAAATGCATTGACTAATCTGTAGTCGTTCTTTGTTTATCTACCAGAACTCAATGGTCACCATTGGCAGAATTATTTATGCATTTGTGTGGTATTCCTGCATCCACTATTTTAATCCAGCTAATCCATGGCCTGTATAAATAGAAAATAAAGGAATACCCTATTCTTGCAAACATTGTTTTAATCCAGGTAATCCATGGCTTTATTAATAGAAATTAAAGGAATGTCCTGTAAACGTGGTGAGCTTTTATCCACTGACATCACCAGCAGTCATTTCTAGGTGAACATTGCAATATTAAGAGACACAATAAACCCTTCTCTGGTGCCGTTAGGAATTGTTAAGTTAAATTTACTGAGGAAACTGTAGAAAGCAATAGAGAAATAACACGATTCTCTCGCACAAGAAACTCACATGACCGAGAGATTTACAGAGCCTTACATTTTGCTGTTTCCTCCTGTCAATGTCAATAGTGCAGTGCTTGGCTCAGGGGCAGGATGCAGGGTCAACTCCAGGGACTCGGCGGCAGTAGCAGCTGCCCGGCCCATAACAACAATAATAAACCAAAGTGTGTCGAGCAGTTAATGTTGGGAATGAACAGAGAAGACAAGCAATGTTAGGATCGCACACCTCAGCGCCATTTTAAAGGCGACAGGAACTCTCCTTTTCGCCCTCAGATAGGAAAACGCCCGAATTTCACTCATAGCGGGTTAGTGATTACAACCGCGCGTTACAGAGAAAGAAGTTCTCGAAGCAACCAGCGTACGTTTATCCCTGAAAGTCAGTCCATGAATATGAGGGGACTGAGATTTCTGACAGGTCACCAACAAGGTGCCAGATAAATCACGGTCAAAGCTGCCTTACCTCCCGGAGCTGCTGAAGCTGGACTCGGGGGAAACCGTCGCATTACAGTCGGTGATGCGCTCTCCACTCGCAGCGCACTGTCAGCCAGACACTTTCAGGAAGTGGCAACATCTAAAATCGAAACTGACTGTAAAGGGAAACGCGGCAGCAGTCACCCACGTACAGTCAGCGCCTGGATTTCAACTTAGCCCTTTCCACTCTCAGCCATTCCGAGTTGTAACCATTCGTAATCACCATAACTCAACCACCCACCTCTTTGTGTGTGTGTTTTTTTTTCTTTCATCTCCACTTGCTTTTACTGACAACTATTGGCACAATGAGCTCACCACATTCAAAATCGAAACTTGTCGCTCTAATTCCATTCCCACCTCAGTGGACGTGATGTGGAGTCGCTGGTGCTGGACTGGGGTGTACAAAGTTAAAAATCGCACAACACCAAGTTATAGTCCAACACGTTTAATTGCAAGCACTAGCTTTCGGAGCGCTGCTCTTTTCTCAGGTGGTTATGGAGAATAAGACTGTAAGACACGGAATTTATAGCAAAAGTTTACAGTGTGTCGTAACTGAAATTATGTATTAAGAAAGATCTGGATTGTTTGTTAAGTCTGTAATATTTTTGAATCACGATGTTGCTTTAAGTTCTTTCATATGTAAATCACAAAGCTTTTTTTAAAAGTTACATTCTCAAGTGAACTTTAACAATTGGTGTCATGTTGGCCCAGATAATCATTGAAGGTGTTAGCTTCCCTGTGTGCGGCTGTCTGTGCCACAATGGTCAGACTGATTCTAATGTTAAGAAATTGATTTATAGAATGTAACATGGTTTCATGCAGTTTTGAGCAAAGTAAAATGTAATTCTGCAGTACAAATTCACCCCACAAACTTATATATGTATGTGTGCTTGTGGGTGTGCGTTTGTGTGGGGGATGGTAATGAGTGTGAGAGAGTGTGTGTATGTGTGTGAGTGTAAAGGGATATAAGTCTGTGAGAGGGTGTGTGTGGGAGTGTATGTATGAGCATATGAGAGAGTGTGTGTGTGTATAGTGCAATGGGGTCACCTGCAGTGTGACATGAACCCAGGGTCCCGGTTGAGACATCCCCATGGGTACCGAATGTGGCTGTCAGCCTCCGTTCGCCCACTTCTCGTTGTTGTCTGTCCCGAAGTCCGCCTTGGAGGACGATCACCTGAAGGTCCGAGGTCGAACGCTGAAGTGTTCTCTGACTGGGAGGGACTCCTGTTTGTTGATTGTTGTACAGAGTCCATTCATCCATTGCTGTAGCCTCTGCTTGCTCTTACCAATGTACCATGCCTCCGGGCATCCTTGCCTGCAGCATATGAGATAGACAACATTGGCTGAGTCACATGAGTACCTGCATGTACATGTTAGGAGGTGTACCTGCCATGTACATGTTAGGAGGTGTACCTGCCATGTACATGTTAGGAGGTGTCCCCACGCGTAATAGTGGTATCCGTGTTGACACATTTTTCAGCGTCCACCGTGACAAGGTTGTATGGTATTGTCCTGAAAGCCAGGCAGTTTGCTACGAATAATGATCTGTTTGAGGGTTGGTGGTTGTTTAAAGGTGAGAAGTGGAGGTATGGGGAAGGTCTTGGCGAGGTGCTCATCCTCATTGATAATGTGTTGCAGGCCACAAAAAACGTGGTGTAGATTACAGCTCCTGGGAAGTACTGGACAATGAAGGGTACCCTGTCGGTTGCAGCACGTGTCTGTCTTCTGAGGAGGTCATTACGGTTCCTTGCTGTGGCACATCAGAACTGGTGGTCAATGAGTTGAGCATCGTATCCCGTTCTTATGAGGACATCCTTGAGTACTTCCAAGTGCATGTCACATTCCTCCTCATCTGAATAGATCCTGTGTATGTGCAGGGCTTGTCCATAGGGGATGGCTATTTTTATATGTTTCGGGTGGAAGCTGGAGAAGTATAGCATCAAGAGGTTATTTGTAGGTTTGCGATAGGATTAGGTGCTGAGATGCCCATCCTTAATAAAGATTCATGCGTCCAAGAATGAGACAGATAGTAGAGAGTAGTCCATGGTGAGTTTGATGGTAGGATGAAACTTGTTGATATAACTGTGTAGTTTTTTTCAGTGACTACTCTCCATAGGTCAAGAGGAAGAAAATATTGTCAATATACTTGGTGTATAATGTTGGTTGGAGGTCCTGCATAGAGAAGAAGTCTTGTTCAAATCTGTTCATGAGAATGTTGGCATATTGGGGTGCAAATTTGGCCCCCATGGCTGTTCCATGTGTCTGGATGAAGAACTGGTTGTCAAAGGATGAGTTGTAGAATGGTGCTCGGAGATTGGCAGTTGTTGGTGTTGAGTACTGAGGCTGTTGTCACGATACCATCATTATGGGGGGTGCTGGTGTAGAGTGCTGAAATGTCCATTGTGACGAGGAATGTTCCCAGTTCGACTGATCCGTGGGTGATGAGTTTCTGTAAGAAATCTGTAGTGTTGCAACAGAAGATGAGGGTCCCCTGTACAATGGGTTTCAAGATGCCTTTGACATAGCCAGAGTGGTTCTCACCCTGAGTCCCATTGCCTGATATGATAGGACATGCAGGTGTATTGGCTTTGTGTATCTTCGGAAGGCAGGAGAAATTGCCTACGTGAAAAGTATGTGGAATGTGTGCGCATCTCCATCAAGGATGGGCACCTCAACACCTCATTCTACCGCAAACCCACGGATAACCTCATGATGCTACACTTTTCCAGCTTCCACCCGAAACATATTAAAACAGCCATCCCCTATGGACAAGCCCTATGAATACACAGGATCTGTTAAGATGAAGAGGAATGTGACGGGCACTTGGAAGTACTCAGGCTTGCCCTCATAAGAACAGGGAATGATGCTCAACTCATTGACCGCCAGTTCCAATGTACCACAGCGAGAACCGTAATGACCTCCTCAGGAGACAGACACGACTTGCAACCGACAAGGTACCCTTCGTTGACAAGATTTAGAGTGGTGCTGGAAAAGCACAGCAGGTCAGGCAGCATCCGAGGAGCAGGAAAATCAATGTTTTGGGCAGGAGCCCTTCACCTTCCTTGTCCAGTATTTCCCAGGACCGAAAACTACTCCATGTTCTTTGCAGCCTGCAACCAATTATCAATGAAGATGAGCACCTTGCCAAGACCTTCCCCACACCTCCACTTCTCACCTTTAAAAAACCACCAAATCTCAAACAGATCATTGTTTGTAGCAAACTGCCCGGCTTTCAGGACAATAGCATACAACCTTATCACAGTAGACGCTGCAAGACGTGTCAGAATATCGACATGGATACCACCATTACATGTGGGGCACCTCTCACCATGTACGTGGCAGGTACTCATGCGACTCAGCCAACGTTGTCTATCTCATACGCTTCAGGCAAGGATGCCCTGAGGCATGGTACATTGGCAAGACAAGCAGAGGCTACAGCAACAGATGAATGGACACTGCACAACAATCAACAAACAGGAATGTTCCCTCCCAGTCAGAGAACACTTCAGCGGTCCGGGACATTCGACATTGGACCTTTGGGTGACCGTCCTCCAAGGCGGACTTCGGGACAGGCAACAAGAAGTGGGCGAACAGAGGCTAACAGCCACGTTTGGTACCCATGGGGATGCCTCAACCGGGACCTTGGGTTCATGTCACACTACAGGTGACCCCATTGCACTATACACACACACAGACAGACTGACACACACGCCCGCGCAGACCCTCTTTCATATGCTCACACATACACTCCCACACACACCCTCTCACAGACTTCAGTATGAAAGATAAGGCTAAAGCTTTTACAGCAGTCTTCAGGCACAAGTGCCAAATGGGTGATCCATCTCAGCTTCTTCCAATGATCCCCAGCATTACAGATACCAGTCTTCAGCCAATTTGATTCACTTTAAGTGACATCAAGATATGGTTGAAGCTCTTGATGCTGCAAAGGCTACGGGCCCGGACAACATTCTGGCAAAAGTACTGAAGACTTATACTCCAGAACTTGCTGTTCCCCCAGCCAGCTCTTCCAGTACAGTTACAATACTGGCACCTACCCAACAATGTGGAAAATTGCCCAATTATGTCCTGTACATAAAAAAACAGAACAAATCCAACCCAGCCAATTACCATCCCATCAGTCTACTCTCAATCATCAATAAATAAATGGAAGGTGTCAACAGTGCTATCAAGCAGCACCTCAGCAATAACCTACTTAGTGGTGCCCAATTCGAGTTCTGCCAATGCCGCTCAGCTCCTGACCTTATTACATCCTTTGTTCAAACATGGACAGAAGTGATGAATGGCAGAGGTGAGTAAGAGTTACAGCCTTTGACCTCAAGGCTGCATTTGACTGAGTGTGGCATCAAGGAGCATCAAAACTGGAATCAATGGGTATCTGGGAGAAACTCTCCAGTAGTTAGAATCATATCTGACACATAGAAAGATGACTGTGACTGTTGAAGGTCAATCGTCTCAGCTCCAGGACATCTCTGGAGGAGTTCCTCAGGGTATTGTCCTAGTCCCAAACATCTTCAGCTGCTTCGTCAATGACCTTCCCTCCATCACAAGATCAGGAGTGGAGTGTTCACCGATGATTGCACAATGTACAGCACTATTCACAGTTCCTCAGACACTGAAACAGTCATAGAGATGTACAGCACAGAAACAAACCCTTCAGTCCAACTCATCCATGCCGACCAGATATCCTTAATTAATCTAGTCCCATTTGCCAGCACTTGGCCCATATCCCTCTAAACCCTTGCTATTCATATACTCACCCAGATACCTTTTAAATGTTGTAATTGAACCAGCCTCCACCACTTCCTCTGACTGCTCATTTGAGTATTGTGTACAGTTCTGTTCACCGCATTCTAGGAAGGATGTGGAAGCTTTGGAAAGGGTTCAGAAGAGATTTACTAGGATGTTGCCTGGTATGGAGGACAGTTCTTATGAGGACAGGCTGAGGGACTTGAGGCTGTTTTTGTTAGAGAGAAGAAGGTTGAGAGGGGACTTCGTTGAGATATATAAGATAATCAGAGTGTTAGATAGGGTGGACAGTGAGAGCCTTTTTCTTCAAATGGTGATGGCTAGCATGAGGGGACATAGCTTTAAATTGAGGGGTGATAGATATAGGAAAGATGTCAAAGGTAGTTTCTTTACGCAGAGAGTAGTAGGGGCATGGAATGCTCTGCCCACAACAGTAGGAGACTCGCTACCTTTAAAGGCATTTAAGTGGTCATTGGACAAACATATGGATGACAATACTATAGAGTAGGTTAGATGGATTTCAGATTGGTTTCACAGGATGGTGCAACATCGAGGGCCGAAAGGCCTGTACTGCGCTGTAATGTTCTATGTTCTACATTCACCACTCTCTGTGTGAAAAAAATTGCCCTTTAGATCCCTATTAAATCTTTCCCCTGTCACCCTAAACCTATGCCCTCTACTTCTGGACTTCCCTGCCCCAAGGAAAATACCTTGTCTATTGACCCTATCCATGCCCCTCATGATTTTATAAACCTCTATAACCCCTTACCCTCCGTCCCACCAGGGAAGATGTCCAAATGCAACAAAATGTAGACAATATCCGGGCTTCGGCTGACATTTGTGCCACACAAATGCCAGACTATGACCATTATCAAGAGACTATCCAACTGCTGTCCCTTGATGTTATCATCACTGAATTCCCCACTATCAACATCCTGGGAGTTACCATTGACTTGAAATTCAGCTGAACTCACCATATAAACACAGTGGCTACAAGAGTAGGTCAGAGGCTAGGAATGCTGCAGCCAATAACACACCTCATGACTCCCCAAAGCCTGCCCATCACCTACAAGGCACAAGTCAGGAGTGTAATGAAGTACTCCCCACTTGCTTAGATGATTGCAGCTCCAGTAATGGTCAAGAAGCTTGACATCATCCAGGACAAAGTAGCCCTCCTGATTGTCACTACATCCCCAAGCATCCACTCCCTCCACCACTGATGCTCAGTAGCAGCAGTACATACTATCTACAAGATGCATGCAGAAAATCACCAAAGATCCTCAGACAGCACCTTCCAAACCCACAACCTCTTCCATCTAGGAGAAGGGCAGCAGATATATGGGAATACCGCCACCTTCAATTTCTCCTCCAAGCCACTCACCATCCTGATTTGGAAATATATTGCTGTTCCTTCACTATCGCTGGGTCAAAATCCTGGAATTCTCTTCCTAATGGGTCAGCCTATAGCAGCGGTTCAAGAAGGCAGCTCACCACCATCTACTGAAAGGCAACTTGGGATCAGCCATAAATGCTAACCAGTGAGTGAATCTCACATTCCACAAATGAATGAAAAAACTCTATCCAGCTTTCTTGGCATTCTGTAATTTTCAATGAGACTTTCCCCACACTCCTAAAATCCATTAAGTACAAACCAATATCCAATTTAAACTCACTGACTCACACAGTTACATTAATTTTATATCCTCAAACTCTGCTTCCTGTAAAGACTCTGTTCCATTCTCTTAGTTTCGCTGTCTCTATTGCATCTGTTCTGATGATGTCAGCTTCTGAAATGTCCACCACCTTCTTCAACCAAGGTTTCCCCACCACTGTGGTTGACAAGGCCTTCAACCATGTCTAACCCTTTTCTTGCACTTCTGCCTTCACCCCTTCTATTCCCTCCTAGAAAAGCAATAGGGACCCCTTGTACTTATTATCCACTCCACCAGCATCCACATCCAAAGGATCATTAGCCACCATTTCTGCCACCTCCAGCTGGTTGTTATCATCAGACATATTTCCCCTTTCCTCCTGTCAGCCTTCTGCAGGGACTGTTCCCTTTGGGATATTCTGACCCACTCTTCCTCCACTCCTAACATTTCCAAGCTCAAGGCACTCCCGTGCAATCGCAGAAGGTGCAATAACTGCCTGTTAATTTCCTCCTTTCTCACTATCCATGATTCCAGACACACTTTCCACGTGAAGCAGCACTTTACGTGCACTTCACTGAATCTAGTCTACTGCATTTGCTACTCACAATATGGTCTCCTGTACATAGAACATAGAAAAATACAGCACAGAACAGGCCCTTCGGCCCTCTATGTTGCGCCAACCTGTGAACTATTCTTAGCTTGTCCCCCTACAATATCCTAAAATCATCCATATGCTTATCCAAGGATTGTTTAAATCTCCCTAATGTGGCTGAGTTGACTATATTAGCAGGTAGGGCATTCCACACCCTTACCACTCTGTGTAAAGAGCCTTCCTCTGACATCCATCTTAAATCTATCACCCCTCAATTTGTAGTTATGCCCTCTCATACAAGCTGACATCATCATCCTAGGAAAAAGTATTTCACTGTCTACATGATCTTATCCTCTGATCATCCTCTATGTCTCTATCAAATCCCCCCTTAGCCTTCTTCTTTCCAACGAGAACAGACCCAAGTCTCTCAGCATTTTCTCATAAGACCTTCCCTCCAGACCAGGCAACATCCTGGTAAATCTCCTCTGCACCTTTTCCAATGCTTCCACATCCTTCCCAAAATATGGGAACCAGAACTGTACACAATATTCCAAGTGTGGCCGCACCAGCATTTTGTATAGTTGCAGCATGATATTGCGGTTCCGGGACTCAATCCCTCTACCAATGAAACCTACCAAGGATCTTTCCACTGACCCAGTACTCTGCCTTCCTATTATTCTTCCCAAAGTGCATCACCTCACATTTAGCTGCATTGAACTCCATATGCCACCTATCCAAGTCCCCCTGCAACCTGTAACATTCTTCCAAACTGTCCACTACTCCACCGACTTTATTGTTGTCTGCAAATTTACTAATCCATCCACCTATGCCTGTGTCTAAGTCATTTATAAAAATGACAAACAGCAGTGGTCCAAAAACAGATCCTTGTGGCACACCACTAGTAACTGGAAAAAGTGAGGACTGCAGATGCTGGAGACCAGAGTTGAAAAATGTGGTGCTGGAAAAACACAGCAGGCTATGCAGCATCCGAGGAGCAGGAGCAGGAGAATCGACGTTTCGGGCATAAGCCCTTCTTCAGGAATGGGCATTCCTGAAGAAGGGCTTATGCCTGAAACGTTGATTCTCCTGCTTCTCGGATGCTGCCTGGCTTGCTGTGTTTTTCCAGCACCACACTAGTAACTGGACTCCAGGCTGAATATTTTCCATCAACCACCACTCGCTGCCTTCTTCCAGAAAGCCAGTTTCTAATCCAAACTGCTAAATCACCCTCAAATCCATGCCTCTGCATTTTCTCCATCAGCCTACTGTGTGGAAACTTATCAAAGGCTTTACTGAAGTATACCACATCAACTGCCCTACCCTCATCTACATGCTTGGTCACCTTCTCAAAATACTCAGTGAGGTTTGTGAGACACAACCTGCCCTTGACGAAACCATGTTGACTATTTCTTCTGAAGCAATCCACCAAAAGCTGTCACCCTTTGACTGAGTGCAGACAGGTTGGCCTGAAACTCTCAGATAAGCAGCAACTGTGCTTTCAGTGGCAGAAGGGGTGACCCACACAGGTTATCAAGCTTATCCAGTCCCTGAACTCCCTTTCAGCTCTGATTGCATTCGCGGTCCAGACTGCCCCCAACAAGAAGCTGAACCTCAGTTAGTTTCTGTGAAGTACTGCAGTTGCTGGAGATTTGAAATGAAAGCAAAAACTGTCTGTTCCCAGAACCCATTACAGACTTCATCATGTTCCCGGCCTCAGGCTGATCTTCCACTCTCAGACCAGTACTCCCTCTGATTTGCTGCTGACAACTAACCAGTAATCCTGCAACAGCACACATGGGAGAGAAAACTACCTCTGACTGGAGGAGCAGCCCTCTGCAAAATGAGTAACCAAATTTCAAATGAAGCCAGACATTGAGTCATGTGAATTGCTGTGGCAGCCCACGTGTGGGTCATGGGTTGTAGATAGGGCACACCCCCGTTCACAAGTCATAGAGTCAGATGTACAGCACAGAAAAAGACTGTTCGGTCCAAATCGTCCATGCCGATCATATTCCAACACAATCTAGTCCTACTTGCCAGCACCTGGCCCATATCCCTCCAAACCCTTCCTATTCATAAACCCATCCAGATGCCTTTTAAAATGTTGCAATTGTACTAACCTCCACCACTTCCTCTGGCAGCTCAGTCCATACGCATACCACTCTCTGCGTGAAAAAGTTGTCCCTTAGGTTTCTTGTATCTTTACCCTCTCACCTTAAATGTATATCCTCTGGTTCTGGACTCCCCCACCCAAGGGAAAAGACCTTGTCTATTTACCCTATCCATGCCCCTCAGGTTTTTACAAACCTCTAAGGTCACTCCTCAGCCTCCAACGCTCCAGGGAAAACAGCCCCAGTCTATTCATCCTCTCCCTATTGCTCAATCCTCCAACCCCGGCAACATCCTTGTAAACTTTTCTGAACCCTTTCAAGTTTTACAACCTCCGATAGGAAGGAGACCAGAATTGCATGCAATATTCCAAAAGTGGCCTGACCAATGTCCTGTACAGCTACAGTATAACCTCCCAACTCCTGTACTCAATGTTCTGACCAATAAAGGAAAGCATACCAAATGCCTTCTTCACTATCCTATCTACCTGTGATTCTACTTTCAAGGCACTATGAACCTGCACTCCAAGGTCTCTTTGTTCAGCAACATATCCTCAATGAGTAATTAAGAACCATTAGTATCTGTGAATCCATATTGCAGCTAGAATCAATTTTCTTAGCATACAGTAAAATAAGTTTGCAAAAGATGGCATTACTCATTAAGAAAAATATCATAGCTGCACTCAGAGGACACCTTGGAGGGCTCTTCCAGCAAGGCCATTATAGAAAGATCTCAGGAACAAAATGTGGGGAGACAAAACATAGATGGGGTAACTGTTTCATGAAACACCTATATTCTATCCATAAAAAGACCCTGAATTTCCTGTTGCCCACTATTTCAACACACCGCTATTTCAACTTACCACTGTTCCCCGGCCAACATTTCTGCCTCGGGCATGCTGCGCTGCTCCTGCAAAGCTCAATATAAGCTGTAAGAAAAGCATCTAATTTCCTCTTTGTGAACCTTGCAGCCTTCCAGTCTCAATATTGAGTTCAATAATCTTTGGTTCTGAGTGCCTTCTTCCAAGTTCTTACCAACCCTCACACCCCTAACTCTGTCAAAACATGGGCAGCTTTCATCACAGCCAACCCATTTTCACCCACTAATGATCTCCATAAGCAGCTTTTCTTTCTCCTCCCCTCATTATTACCCACCCTTTATCTGCCTAACTTCTGTTCTCTCTCTTTGTGTTCCATCTCCATCTATCATTCACTCCTTGACCACATTGTCCTCCTGCCCTCTGTCTTTAGCACAAATTACACCTTTTCCTAGTATAATCACTGAACCCAAAACATTGACTTTGCTTTCTATTCATGGTTTGTGCCAAATCGGCTGAGTTTATAGAGTCATAGAGTCATACAGCATGGAAACAGACCTTTTGTCCAACTCGTCCATGCCAGCCAAGTTTCCCAAACTAGACTAATCCCACTTGCCTGTGTTTGGCCCATATCCTTCTAAACCTTTCCTATTTATATACCAGTCCAAATATCTTTAAATAATTGTATCTGTGTCTACTATTTCATCTGGCAGTTCATTCCACATATGAACCATACTCTGTTTGAAAAAGTTGAACCTTATAGGCATAGTTTTAGCAAGACCTCCCTATTTTCACACTCCATTCCATTTGAAATAAATGGCAAAACTATACTTGCCTTTCCTATTACTCAATGAACTTGGGATTCATGCATGCAGACCCCTAAGTAATTCTGTGCTGGAGCTTTCTGTAGCTTCTCTTCATTTAAATAGATCAGATTAGATTAGATTCCCTACAGTGTAGAAACAGGCAATTTGGCCCAACGAGTCCACACTCACCCTCCAAAAGAGTTGCCTGCCCTGATCTATTTCCCTCTGACCAAATAATATTCAGCTTTTTTATTCTTCCTCCAAAATGCAGAACAACACATTTCTTTTCTTCTTGGAGTAGCCTGCCTTTGTTACCACTTTGACTTTGCAGGAATTGATAATGATCTTTGTGCCCCATCCAGTTTTGGCATCATCACTTAGGTAAACTCCAACTGCCATGACTCAATTGAAAAATGTTGTTGTTCATCCACAACTTAATCTCTTCCTTTCCTTGAGTCAGCCTCTCTGAATTGAATCTGTAAGGATGTTGTTTCACAGGTAATGCCCCCACATTAATCTCGTAATCAGCCAAAACAAAATTTATTGATTATTCTGTAATTGCTTTAAAAGTCATTTTGATAGTTTTCTGAAAGATACAAATGATACACTTTAACCTTTTAAACACATCTGTATCTAAACTATTACTTGAAGGCCAATTTTTGAATTTAGAATTTCTGACTCATTCTTCAAATGTTTTGATATTTCTCTTGCTACTTCTTTCACTACTGAAAGTATATTTTCCCCAGCTATCTTCTATAAGATAATACCTCTTTAACTTAATATTTTAATGACACACTCACTGATTTTTTCTCTTGTTCTGGAATACTCACTATATAATTCACATCGAGTTTATTTTTGATTTGATAAGGTCCAATGAACCTTTATTTTAATGATTCCACAGAGGCAGGTAACAACACTAACACTTAGACATCAGCACCAAAATTTTGAATTTTAGTTTTCATTGTTTTTTTTCACACTTTTCAAATGCGGTTTAACCAACTCACATGTTTGGTCAGTTTCTTTCTGTAGAAACTTCTGGCTGGAACTGAAATCTCTGAATTTGGATTTATCAATTTGTCATTAATTAATTTAAGTGGCCCTCTCACCTCATGTCCATATATTATTTCAAAAGGATCAAATCCTGCAGACTCATTTGAAACATTCCTAATGGCAAATAGTCATAATGAAATTTTTAAAATCCCAATCATCAGGTCAGTCTTGACAACAAACTTTAATCATGCCATCTTTCCAATGCACATTGAGCTTGTGAGTGATAAGCAGAGAAATAATTGTTTTATTCCAAAATTAGCCATTATGTTTTGAATATTTGCAAACTAAAACTTGAATCTTGATATGATTGTATTTCTTTGGGTAATCCAAATGTTGTAAAACAAAATTACTTACTCCTTTTCCACGAGAGGTTTTGCAGTTGTTTTTTCTTAAAGGCACTGCTTCATGAAATCTTGTGGAAATATCCATAATTGTTAAAAGATACTAATTTCCATTCCTGACTTTAGTGGCAATCCTATGCAATCTATTTTTCAAAGTTGGCATCAGAATTAAAGGTGCTGGTTTAATTGATGGTGTTTCCCCACTACCTGACATGAATGGCCTATCTGGCAAAATGTGAGTACATATTTAGGTAATCCTGGCCAATAAAAATGTTCTAATATTTTAACCTGTGTTTTCCTAATAGTTAAGTGACCTGCCATTGGAATTTAGAGATCCACTCATAAGAATTTGTTACAATACTCTAATGCAACTATCCCCTAATAGATACCTGCTCATCATTAAATGATAATTAAGGTGTCTCTACTTCCTCATTAGTACTTTGTTTTTCAAATATTAGCATTCAGGTATTGTTTCTGATTCAATTTCTCAATAGGTTGCTGATATCTCTTTCAGTTTGGAATCTGTAGAATTTCTATTAAAGAAGGTGAGCTTAACATTCTCTTTCATCTGTTTTAGCTACATTTTTGAAAATTATATCTGATAATTGAATTTTCCAAATCGTTCCCTATACTCCTTTTCTTCCAGTCTAATGCCTAAGGGTCTGAGATCTAGTTGCAACCCAGTCAAGAAACAATCCAGGATGTTGCTGCTGTAACATTTCATTTCTTTTTCCTCCATTGGTTGTTTCACTGCTCTTAGCAAGGTCAATATTCTTGAAACTGCCTGTTAATTTCCCAAAGTAAAGTCAATTTATTCAACATGAATCTGTTTCACTTTTCCAACTATGACTTCTCAATTTACCAAAGTGTAAAATGAGACTGGTATATCATTCAGGGCAAGCTCATTGAGATGGCTTACTTTTATCCCTCTCATGGAAGAAAATGTATTTCAAAAAGATAGGAACACAGAATATTCAGGAGTTTTTTTTAAAAGCAGTGTTGTCATGTTGCTTGTAACTCATTGCTTTAACTTTCTCTTCCATTCCTATTCTGGATGGTCAGTCTTGGCCATGTTGCAACTAAGCTCTAAACACCAGTACCTATGACTCCCATTCAGTGATTTCTGAGAGGAGTGGAGAACTGTGTTGGTGAAGCCCAGGTGTCAACTCAATGAATTTCAATAGGCGATCAGGACTAACAATTTTGCCTTTTAGGTTTTCCATTTCCAAGATTCATGGTAGGCAATCTCAAGCAAGGAAGAATGTACCAATGGAAATTAGAGCTTGTCAAACAAGGATAGCACCTAGGTACAAGGATGCATGACCAAAATTACTGCTGCATACAGTCAGGAGCAGCAAGGATATACATTCCCCAGAAATGAGAAGAAACCTCTGGTTACCATTGAAAATATGATTACATGTAGTGAGGCGTAGGGTAGTAAGTTTGTGCCTGTTCCTGAATACAATGAAAGAAGCAATTCAGTGATTTAACCACATAAGAGTTTTTGTGAGTACATGTGGTGATTCTTGCCAGTTCAATCCATCTCATCAACACTTATTTTCTATGTATTTCATGAACTTCCCTTCATTCATCCACGATTGTCATCTTAATCCAGATTGCAGTGATGCATCTATCTCATAGTCACCATTCATTTAACAAGTGCTAATTGCCAGGTTATACATTACCAAAATATTCAGCTGCTGCTCTATTAAAAATTATTTATGTATATTTCTATTCACATGCTTTATTGTGGTCTCATCCTTGCTATTCTTAACTATGTTTTCTTGGATTTTGTAATGTATCCTGACATCTGTGTAACATTGCTTTGATTTTTTTTGTTAATACAATCCATACCTGAAATTTCCTTCTTGGATGTAACTCAGAAATTATATTGAAAATTGCAGCCAATTTGTAGACATCAAATTACACCCAAGTATCTTCCTAATCTCCGAATTTGGGCATAAATCAGCCTGAACAACCAGAAAACAATGTAATGCCAAATTGAAATATAATAGTCTCCCTCATTCATGCAAATCAGGTATAGCATGACTGACAGCCTCCAAATGGAAAAGCTTTCCAATTTTAAATGTTATAATTATTTTCCTATACAAATGCATTCAAAAATTAATCTGTCAATGGGATAGTGCTTCCATTTGAGAGTTGAGGGCTGCAAATAGAAATTTGTTTGGAAAGGTCAATTATGAATATAAAGTTTAAAAAGTCAAGAGCACCTGGGTCACATTGTCATTGAATATGTAATTAAGAGCCATAGAGATGTACAGCATGGAAACAGATCCTTTGGTCCAACTTGTTAATGCTGACCAGATATCCTAACCTAATCTAGTCCCGTTTACCAATATTCAAAATTTTGCAGTCTTTTAAGTGATTAGTTTGTGTCAAATTTACATGCTACACCCAAGTATTTTCCTAATTATCAGAAAGTGTCTGAACTTTATATGGGCAGAAAACATACTGCAAACCCATATCAATATATATCTCCCCATTCACACAAATCAAGCATAATTGACAATGTCCAGATGGAGAAACTTTCCAATTTTCCCAAATCTGAAATAACAAGTTGGTCATACAAGAAAAGGTTTTCCGTCATATTGTATTAATTATAGTTTAAAAGAGCAAGAGGGAATCTCATTGAAACATAAAACTTTGATGCACGTATTCCCTGGTCAGGGGTCCAGAATATATGGTCTCAGGATATATGAAAGGCTATTTTGGACTGGAATGAGGAGAAATTTCTTCACAGGGTGGTGAAAATGTGGATTTCTCTATTACACTAGGCTATGGAGGCCACGTCCCTGAATATATCTGAGAAACAGGTAAGATATCTAAAGACTAGAAGTGTCAAGAGAGTAGTATAGCATTGAGATAGAGAATCAACCACTACTATGTTCAATGTAATGTTGGTCCAAAAGCTTACTCCTGCTCCTATTTTGGAGGCCTTAATTTCTGTCCTTCTTGCACCTTGCTCTTGCATAAAGGTTCGTCACTCCAAGTACCAAATTAGACAGACTAAAGCAAAATTACAGAAATTAGAAAACATTTTGCCGTGCAATATTCAGTTGCAAATTTTCAGTTGCAGAATTAACTTTTTATGGAGCATAAGAGGTCCCAATATAAAGCAGTAAAGTCTATTTATAACAATGTGTTAACTGCAAACCTTTTAAAAACCTTATTAAACACAAAAAAATCATTTCCAGATAAAAGTTTAATACAGCAAAGGAGCAAGCACACAATTTCTCACACTAAAAATATTGCTTAAAAGTACATGCAGAAGGTCTGATTTAACAGATAAATAAGGAATCTGACTGTACATGCGCAGTTGTTACATATCCTATAAACTAAAACTAAAATAAGACAAAATTCATGACATTATATACAGTAAACTACTTTGAGGTTTTATAGGTTCTTCTTTGTGCTATCTTCTACAAATTACAGTATAATTTCATTTTAGTATTTTTAAACATCTTACACTGAAAAAGAATTAATGCATATCAATACAGTCTCAAGCCATTCTGGATGTAGGTTTGCTCGTTGAGCTGGAAGGTTCATTTTCGTCACCATACAAGGTAACATCATAAGTGAGCCTCCGGATGAAGCCATTTCTCAAGCCGTTTTTACTAAAAATTAACTATTTGAAAAATTCCCACACCCACTCCCTCTATTTCCCTACAGGGCACAATCTACATTTGCCTTTTTCTGGGAGAGAATGATTCTGCAGACTGACTTCTAATACATGATCATGGTTAATGGCCTTCTGCCAGCAGCCAACTGGAGGCACATTTCTAAAGTAAGGCAATTGTGCCTGGGCTACCCTGGCCACTTTCCCCTCACAGTAAGTATTCTATCATATTCAACTATTCAATCTACTGGCTAGACTGAAAACTAATAAAAGTTCATACTCAAAGGTGTACAGTAGTATCCAGTTATGGACACCTTTACAACTCAGACTCATGATCTCTTGGCTTGCGAATAACTGTTCAAGGACCTATTCTTGGCCATCAATTTCAATAATCTTAATAACATGGATTTGATAATGTGATGAATGTACCCTTAGTGATGTTCATTTCCCTGTGAACAGGACTCACTTCTTGTACCCTAGGAGGTAATTATTTTAATTTAAAAGAATTGCATTATTATGAGGTTAAAATATGTTTGCTACAAAAATACAGCAATTGCCACATCTTAGTAACTATTAATCATTTTATAAATACATTTTTTAAAATGTAGGCATAATGACAGATTTTGATTAGCTGAGATCAGATATTTAAATTTATTGTAATTTTGATCAACAGGAAGATTATCTGGAGTTATCCTAAACCAAGTGCACCTCTTTGGTATGAAAACCAATAAAATGCAGTAACTATCTCACTTTCAGCTATGTTATATTTTACAAAATTCAAATTATATGCAATAAATTGAAAACATCTAATAAATTAAAATTAATTTCTGTCTGACTGGATGTTTCAAATCAAAAGATTTATTTTGGAATTCAACTGAATTAAGTGCACTTCCTTGCGACCAGGTTTTTGACTTGTACAATGAGGAGTTGATGCTGTCAAATCCAAAAAGTTTTAACCATAAAAAATACAATTTCAAAAGACTGTATTTTATACAACACAATCTTTTATGTTTCCTGATGTTTTAATCTTTATTAACTGAATACTGTAATTTCAAATATAATAAATTAGTACAGGGCAATAAAACAAGGATTGTGGTGCACTAGCTTGCAAAAACAACTGCAAAAAACATTTTTCTTAAGTTCCTCAGGTGTCAATCTTATTGATTTTCATTTTCTGTACAAAAAGACATGGACAGACAATAAGTAATCTAATTTAAAATATTGTGTTGTCAGGATTTCAATTCACCCAAAATAAAGAACTCGCAGAGATGCAGTATGTCAAGACACAATTAGCTAGTGTTAAACATTCATCTTAGTTGGTGAATTTTGGGACATGTTGAAACATCTTTAATTAAACAAAGCCACACAAGCAAACTTTTCTGTTTTAGTTACGTCAAAAACAAAGAAAAATTAAGTCAATGTAAAGATGAAGGCTGTGATTCTGATTGAATTCCAATCAGCGATGGAGGCTGCTGCAGTACTGGCCTAGGGTTCAAGCGGGGTGGAATAGGGTTACTTGGGCGTATTAGTGGGGGTGGAGGTTGGTTAAGAGTTGGTCTTGGCTGTAAAAAACGAGTCTGTTGCTGGAGAGGAGGTGGCTGACGATGAAGAGCAGGAGCTGCAGGAAGCACTGGTCGAAGCAATGGTGGAGGCTGGTTTAAAGTAGCAACGCATGTAACAGCTACAGTAACTGGAGTTGGAGGTGCTGGGCCAGAAGCTGGAGGAGGTTGAACCTGTAAAAGAAATAAGGAGAAAAACTAGCCATAACTCACATGAAAACAAGTAGCCTTTAGATATCTAAATTAGAATAACTTGTGCCTACAACTTGGAAATATGCCATTAGTATACAGCACATGAAATGTTCAGATGTAACTGTATTAAGAAACTAATATATTTTTATTCATAAAAATTATATCAAGGTCCACAGTTTTTTTTCTATTGTTTTCTAGAAATCTCTATTTTCAAATTAGAGACCCGATGAGAACTTTTGCAGTGTTTTAACTTTTACATTGTTGAAGTGTAACCAGTAAAAAAATTCTTAGTTCATCTTCTGAAACTTGGAAGAGTGTCAGTCATAGCTTAACTGGTAACAGTTTCATCTCGGAGTCAAAAGGTTGTTGGTTCAAGTTCCACTTGAGCAAAAAATTAAAGCTGACATTCTAGTACAGAGATAGGGACAGCTCCATTTGTTAGATGACTTTTATTTAAATGAGATGTCAAATCAAGGCCACCTGCCTTTTCAGGTGAAGTTAAATGATTCCATTATATATTGATAAGGGTAGCTCAGACTCCCAGAAAAGGATTATCTCTGTGGCACAGCTGAGAAGAAAGGAAAATTCTGCCTGATTGACAGCTTATTAAAATATTATAAAGCTATATTTTTGTCTGTGATCTCTTCTGCAAAGGCTGAATGTTTATTTGGACAAGTTAAATTAGTATCAAATGCCTACTATTACCTGGTCTTTAAAATGTCTAGTTGACACTTTTATATGTTTGTAGATGCAGATTTTTATTTTATAAATAAAATTATAAATAAGTGCTTTTTAAGTAGTTCCTCACAGACCACTGTTTCAACAGACTATACACTGGGTAAATAGGCATGGAATTGTTTTGAGCTGACATGGAGGGTATGAGGGTCTTTTGGGGTTTGGATAGGAGGGCATGTAATTAGCATAGGGAAGGATCAGGGTGTAAGAGATGAGGTAAGAGAGCCTGAACAAAATAAAGAAATAAGTGAAACAAATTTCCAGAGAATCAAAACAGGTCTTTTAAACAGCCTGCGTTGGCATTCAGCTGCCATGGTGACCAATCCTGATCTGATTCTTGGACAGCGAACCTGACTTTATCTCACATATCCTGCGAGGCTAGAGCAAACATTTGGCCTGATGGGGCACATTCAATAAAGAAGTTCTACCAGCTGCCTTGGTAATCAAAACCCAGCCCTCAATATTTCTTTTTAAATGCTAAAGTACACTTATAATAGAAACAAAGGATGGGATGAAAAACTTACTACGTCCTCCTCTACATCTGGACTTTTTGCTGGAACAGAAATCAAGGTGGGCTTTCCTTCATCCCCCGATGTGGGAGACACTCCATTAGATTCTTGTGTTCCTTGTTCTGCCTCCCATTCCTGTAGGACTTCTTCAAGATTAAAACGACGTCTGTAGTTAACAAAAAAGTTCTTCACTTGTCCAACAGTCTTGTTTCCAATCACGTCTGCGATGGCTTGAAAGTCCTTTCCATATTTACGGACACCTGCAGTCACACAAGACATTTTTAGATTATGACTTCACCTCCTGATAGTGAAGCAGTAAGAGGGAAATATCTCTGAACATCGAAACACAAAATTAGAAAAATAGTAAATATAAGGCCATAAGATATAGGAGCAGAATTTGACCATTCAGGTCAGTGAGTCTGCTCTGCCATTTGATCATGGTCAATATGTTCCTCAACCTCATACCCCTGCCTTCTCCCTGTAATATATTTGACATATGGAGGGGTGAACAGAAAGACATAGGTGGAAGGTTGTGCTGTGTGCACATTGTGCTGGGTGTACAGTTTACGAAGTAAATTCACATGAATAATCTCCTGGACCTGTAATCCTTCACATTGGTAATTGGATAACAAGTACAAAAAGTTTTCTTCAATGTATCAAGGATCCCTATTTTAAATGAATCGCATTTAATTTCTGTTGCAGAGATAAATCATACATGTCAAAAACAGTAAAACCTCAGCGTTGCTAATGGAAAGGTCTATTTGTCTAAAAAGGATGTAGATTGGCTCAGCCGAACTAACACAATAGTCTCAGTAATCTTTATCACTGAGATTACAAAGTTTGAAATCCATATACTTGCAGTCCTGAAAGTTGGGTAAATTGCCTTATTAATGTACAAATCTTTAAGTGTATGTTGCAGCACTCTACGTTTAAGTGTACAGGGCATTCTAGTGTTGGAACATTTCAGCACGTGACTATTTTACCTATTTTTAAATCATCCAATGTCAGTGAAATAAGAATCCATAGTTTTAAAGATGCTCTAATTTTCCTGTGCCAATACAGGTTGGATATTTAGTGTTAATAATTTCTTGTGCATTGTGAATAATATACAGTATATAGAAGTCAGTTACGAAGAGGAGGATGGCTAATTTTCACAGTATTAGGCAAGGACTTTCAAAAGCTGACTGGGGACAGATGTTGGAAAATGGGAAGCCTTCAAAAATGAGATAATGAGAGTCCAGATACAGTATATTCCTGTTGGGGTGAAAGGAAAGGCTGGTAGGTATAGGGAATGCTGGATAACTAGAGAAATTGAGGGTTTGATTAAGAAAAAGACAGAAGAAATCGAGCGAATCCTTAGAATAGTACAAAGGCAGTAGGAGTATACTTAATAGGGAAATCAGGAGGGCTAAAAGGGGACATGAGATAGCTTTGGCAAACAGAGTTAAGGAGAATCCAAAGGGCTTTTACAAATACACTAAAAACAAAAGGGTAAGTAGGGAGAGAATAGGGCCCCTCAAAGATCAGCAAGGGAGCCCACGTGTGGAGCCATAGGAGATAGGGGAGATACTAAACGAATACTTTGCATCAGTGCTTACTATGGAGAAGGACATGGAAGATATAGAATATGGGGAAATAAATGGTGACATCTTGAAAAACATCCATATTACAGAGGTGGTGGTGCTGGATGTCTTGAAACGCATAAAAGTACATAAATCCCCAGGACCTGATCAGGTGTACCCTAGAACTCTGTGGAAAGTTAGGGAAGTGATTGTTGGGCACCATTCTGAGATATTATATTATCGATAGTCACAGTTGAGGTGCCGGAAGACTGGAGGTTGGCTAACGTGGTGGTAAGGAAAAGTCAGGGAAATATAGATCGGTGAACCTGACATCAGTGGTGGGCAAGTTGCTGGAGAGAATCCGGAGAGTCAGGATTTACATGTATTTGGAAAAGCAAGGACTGATTAGAGATAGTCAACGTGGCTTTGTGTGTGAGAAATCACGTCTCATGGACTTGACTGAGTTTTTTGAAGAAGTAACAAAGAGGATTGATGAGGGCAGAGCGGTAAACGTGATCCATTTGGACTTCATCTGTCATAATGATTGCTGCTGGGTCTACTGGTTTTCTGGATGTGAAAAGAGGAGGAATAGTTAGTAAGTTTGCTGATGACACCAAAATTGGAGGTGTAGCGGAGAGTGAAGAAGGTTATCTCAGATTACAACAGGATCTTGGTCAGATGGGCCAATGGGCTGAGTAGTGGCAGATGGAGTTTAATTTAGATATATGCGAGGTGCTACATTTTGGAAAACCAAATCAGAGCAGGATTTATACACTTAATGGTAAGGTCCTGGGAGTTGAACAAAGAGACCTTGGAGTGCAGGTTCATAGTTCCTTGAAAGTAGACTGGCAGGTAGATAGGATAGTGAAGGCGGCGTTTAGTATGCTTTCCTTTATTGGTCACAGCTTGAGTAAAGGAGTTTGAAGGTCATATTACGGCTGTACAGGACATTGGTTTGGCCACCTTTAGAATATGGCATGCAATTCTGGTCTCCTTCCTATTGGAAGGATGTTGTGAAACTTGAAAGTTCAGAAAACATTTACAAGGATGCTGCCAGGGATGGAGTTTTGAGCTATAGGGAAAAGCTGAACATACTGGGGTGTTCTCCCTGGAGTGTCGGAGGCTGAGGGCAGCCTTATAGAGGTTAATAAAATCATGAGGGGCATGGATAGGATAAATAGACAAAGAATTTTCTCTGGGGTGGGGGAGTCTAGAACTAGAGATTTAGGGTGAGAGGGGAAAGATATAAAAGGGACCTTAGGGGCTTTTTTTACACAGATGGTGGTGCGTGTATGGAATGAGCTGCCAGAGGAAGTGGTGAAGGCTGGTGAAATTATAGTATTTAAAAGGCATCTGGATGTGTATATGAATAGGAAGGGTTTAGAGGGATATGGGCCAAGTGCTGGCAAATGGGACTGGATTAGGTTAAGATAACAGGTCGACATGGACGAGTTAGACCGAAGGGTCTGTTTCCATGCTGTACATCTCTATAACTAATTAATGCTAATATTTTACTTATAACTTTAGGTTTCAAATTTTTGCAACAAGTTCAAGAATCAAAAACACTGGCTAAAGTGTTTTGGAGGAGTTACTCAGCCATAAAGTTTAAGGGAGCTAAATTAGCACACCTAATTTAATTAAAAGCATTTCTGGACTAAAGATGCAAACTTTGGTTTTATGATGATGTGCCAGTCAGGATCAGGAGCATACACAAATAGTGATGCAGGATGACCTGATTAAGAAATGAAAAGCATACAAACAATGCACAGAATAACTTAATGGGGAAGGCAATTGTCACATTGTCTGGTAGTTGCAAACCACATCAATTCACCACTGTAAACCTTTTATGCAGAATACACGCACATTCTTTACTGTTTCTGTAAAGATAATACCTCTGCGCTGCAATTATTGTACTGGAACACAATTATCAGCCCACTAGCGGCCATTATTCTGTGGCTTTTGCCTAAATACCACGGAGTTGTAACTAATAATGAAAACGTATGTAAACTGTGCTCACTTGAATCTTGCTGAAGAAGCATTTGGACTAACCAGTGTTGGCTCCCAGCAAGCAGAATAAAAGACACCTCTTGACTACTGCAATTGGACTGAGTGTTAAAATTTTATAACAGAGTATTTCTTGAACAGTTTATGATTAGGTCTATAAATGCTAAATCAACCTCTTAAATTCAAAATTGCTGTGTCTCCAAATCTCTGTTATAAAGCTGACCGCAAAAATTGTAACTCAGAAAGATAATAAAAGTTTAAGAAACTTAAGATTAAAAATAAAATTTCCAAAAATTAAAGAAATAGAACACACTCTTATAAATGGCCATTTCTTTGAAAAAAAAAATTAAGTAGCGTTGGAAAACTGCAAGTTGGACTCTGGCTTTTAACTCTTGGTTCAAATTCATTCACACGAGCTGGTGGAAGCAGTTTACAGAAATTGGAATTGGTCTCTGCTGGCTCAGGGCTGCAACAAAATAATGAATGTGGTACAATCTTAATCCAGAATGGAATGGGAAGAGGGCTCCCTAGCTCAGACATGCTCATAACTCAGCAATTGAAAATCTTATCTTGGAGGCCTCAGCATAGCTCTGTGGGAAACAGAAAAATATCAATAAAGTACTGTAGATTGTGAACTTCTGATGTCAAAGTTAAGCACAAAAACCCATGTGTTAGTCTACACGGGTTATCTTTAAATGGGTCACGGGTGCACCTGATTCAGCTGTCAGTGTAGATGTCTGGAGTGATTTTCTAGCATTGGCAAATGAAGCAAAATTTAAAGTGCTTGAATCCAGCTCCAATTTGAGACCAATTTCAGTGCCAAACTAATGTTTTAGTTAAAAAAAACCCTCCAAATTCCTGTCAAAAACAATTATGGATGTTGCAAGATTCTGATAATTTGCATAAATTTTGCTCACTAGAAAGACACGCAGAAAATAATGTTTAATGAATTCCTGCTTTTTTTGATTTAAAACTTCACTGAGGGATCAGGGATAGTGGGAAAAACATAGTAAAGGTAGACAACTGGCCTTGATCTGCCCAGGTGATGGAGGAGGCTCAACAGGCTGGGTGGCCTGCTCATGCACCTACTTCCAGTGCTTCTACAAGCTTAATTGTAATTGTGTTCCCCGTTGTAATGAATACTTGACATATCAGCAGAAGTTCATATGTGAGCCGAGGTTAATTTAAAAAGCAAATAAAGTAGTACTGATTATAAAATAAACAAGTTCTGAATTCCAGAAAAATATTCTCATTTTTATCCGAAGAGTGCTGTTGGCTAAAGAACATGTAGAAGCAGCTAAGTGTAATGTAAAATCCACCACGTTTAAGAGGCCTTGGGTTTTTTGTTTGATTACTTCATTAATACCCATAAGATGCCAAAGGAATAGGAACATTTGTGAAATCCCAGATTCAGATGAAGCTCACCTTGTACTGCAAGCAGCTGCTCCTCCGTTGTCCAGCGTGCATTGATTTTCTGAGTGGTCTGCAAATTGAACATGGGGAAATAAAAGTCAATTGTCTGGCATTAAGCTCCACAAATCAACAAACTTTAATATGTCTGAAATTACTTATTTGTCAAAAGTCTGTTGATCACGTGAGAAATTCAGAAAAATTGGAGTGTATTTTCTTGTTAATAAAGGTAATCAAGATCTGGAATCATCAAATAAATTGAATAAAACGAGGAAGGAAATGGACCCCACTACATTCCTTCTTCAGATGCACAAAAAGGCTCAAAAGCATTCAACAGCATGGCATTTTCTCCCCAAGGGCATCAAAACAGATTCAATCTCTTACTGGCCCAGTCAATTTTTACACCAATGTTCTGTTTGAAGAAAAGTATCTACATTTAAAGACAATACAGACTTCCTTCAAACAATGACCTGCTCTTTATTAATATTGGTACAACGAACAGTATTGTTAAATAAATCTCAAATCAATCATTTCCTCAAAAAAGAAAAAAAAAAATCAAGGAACTCGGGTAGCATTAAAATCCGGCGTTCTGCAGTTCTCTACAGCAGTCACAAGTTTGATCTTCACTGTTTGCTAAGAGAACTCATTTCAGCACAGAAACCATAACTGTGCCAAAGTCTCCAGTTAAGGAAACACGAGATTGGGGATTGGGATTAATGAAATAAAGGTGAGAAAAAAAAATTAGGCAGAGTTATGACCCAATTACTACAGATTAAGACCTATTGGTTGTCAAAACAACTGGGCTGAATTGAGAAGTAATCCACACTTGATACTCAAGTCTTGAATCTTAACGAAACAAGATGGAATAGGATGAGCTGAATACTGAATTATCCTAAACTCAACAGTCTCTGGGACCTGGTGTGTTATGGCAATGGTGTTGTGAGTGACGGTTGAGAGGTCTTGGATAATGGATACCTAACTGTTCTTCATGGGATATTTTTACTCCCCTGCCCCATAAGGAAATTAAAATAAGGCTAAAGCAAAATTATCTGTTTTAGTTTTTTCTGACTGTAGCTCTTTCCCCTATCATATTCACCCAGCCAGGATAGCCACAACTGCTTCCCTGTTTTGGCCATGAAGTTAAATACAATGTTGGATACGATTAGGTCATTGCAGGCTGTTATGTTAATTTAAAGCATGACCCCACTGATTTTCAGCAGGTGTCTTCTCACTTGCTACTCATTGAAACAGGAGGGACATTGTCAAATAACTTTCCTGGGTGATTTTAAATGTCTAGTTTATGCCAGGCAGAGTTAAACTTGGCCAGTATCTCGGCTTAGGTAGGGGATGAGCAATCAAATAAAATATGGAGTGGCCTAAAGGCGTTTCACAAAGTCCTTACACCAGTGGAAGAAAAAGCCATAGACATATCAATAAATACAATGAAGGTAAGTTCCCAGCAACATTCAAAACAAGACAAGAACATGCATTCACTTAGAATAAAAACAGAGCATAGAAAATTCTGCACCAATATCATCATCCTGCAGACAAACTTATTTATTCATCATGTACTTCAACAAACTTTTTAGTTGCCATATTGTACGAAAGTGATTTATAAATCCAATAAGGAATTCAGAAGAGAGTTATTAAAAATGGGATTTGCTACCAGAAAGAATAATTGATATAAAAGCATCAACGTATTTAAGTGAAAGCTTGGTAGTTACAAAGGAGAAAGGAACATAAGCATATACATTGTTGAGGTTCAATGGGAGGAAGCTGATGTGTAAGATAACCATTGGAATAAATTAGTTAGGGCAAATTCCCTGTATAGGTTCTGCAAATTTTCAGGAATGAAATGTTTTTATTTGCATGCTATAGTTACATACCAGATTTTGCTTGGTCTATTGTACCTCCTTTGTGAATTAATTTTTAAGCTGGTCACTATCTAGATGGGTGTCAACATATTTCATTTATTTGAAATTACATAAAACTTGGACTTCATGAGATTTGATAAATATACTGCAGAATGATCAAAAGTCAATAAAACTTGCCAATGGAATGTATTGCTCTATTAGTGTATTATGGGCATTTTAACTCATTTTTCCAGAAAAGTTTCATTTACACACACTAATGTAAAACCAATATTTTTCATGTAATGATTTACATAAAAATTAGATAATAAATTAATAATTATTTCATAATAACAATGTAAAATCCATTCTATCATAAGTCAACAGTCAACATGTTTGTACTCTACAAATGTGTTGCAATTGTCGATTCCATGATACCCCCCACCTCAGCATTGATATCTGTTTGATATTTAAAATGTAGTCTGTGTTGTCGGTTGACTTGAGTGGCAGTACCTGGGCAGCAAAGTGCATTACTCATAAAAAAATTGGAGTGAATACTTGTTGAGGTTTACTGCATAATGTCAAAAGACATTTCCCAGCCATGTGCTAGAGTGAATGTTGAAATCTGAAATACACACTGGGTGACTGTTGGAAACCAATACAGTATAGAAAATGCTAGAAGGTATACTATCAGCTAAGATATCTGAAACAGAATTTAGGATTAACAATATAGATAAAACAAAACTAAAAAGAATCTCAGTGAAAATATTAATTTTTGGAAGCTGACTGCCTGGCTGCCTCTTTAACAGAACTAATAATCAAAATCTATCTGTATTAGTAAGCACATGATCAAAATCTTTGTTTAAATTATTAATGTATCTTCATGTATCTTCACGTTATCCATACACTTCATTCTAGGCTTTTAAGACAGTTTTGAAAAAATCCTTAAATTTGAATAATAATTCAAGTATAGGAATATTGTTGAGAATCTGTCCAGAAAGTGTATCTTTAAAAATAGTAGCTTATTAATCAAATTCTCCCATTGGAAACAGAGATTTTTGCCTCCTGAAATAGCCTTTTCGATTACACATCCCAATTCTGGCAGAACAATGTTAGAAATAAAAATATTTTCCAAGACAGAAATTGATGCCCTTCTCTTTATTCACCCCCTTCAATTCAACAACAAGCAGTCAAGATACAGAAATCAATACAGACAGCCTATAAGGTTGTTTTTTTAAAAAATGATTTAATGAAAATACGCAAGCAGCTAACATACAGACAAATACTAATAAACCTCACAAACAAGCTTCTGGAGTACTTCCCATTTCCTTCCTTAACCAAACTGTATAACACCTTAACAAAATACTGGCACTTGCTCTATGCAGTAAATAATGCTTGCACAATGCTCAACAATAATGCTGCTGAAATCTGCTTGGAATAATTTATTAAGTCAAATCACCTAATATTCTGTACCTTATTTACATCATAATTGAGACAAGCTAAGTCTGATCAATAGGGGAATTGCATTTACCTCTGGCATCAAATTTCTTTACTGAGAGCAATATTGTGCATTTTTTGACTAATCCAGTTCTCATACAAAATACTTAGAACATTTGTACTTGGTTTACTACTTACAGCTGTATTTCAGGAGCATGCAAAATAATTTAGCACAAATACAATGAGTGATATCTTTCAGTCTCTGGATCGTTGGAATTCAGATGCAAAACTGAAGATGCCATTTGGGCATTTGTGGAAATCTTGATGTGTGGATATATGTGGAAATTTCCCAAGTTGTTTAAGCTCTCTGCTTTCTGTTTCCCTGACCCTCCATGAAGTGGAGACTTTGGACAGTTCTGCAGTACCTACCTGGGTAGCTGGCCAGAAGATGTTTGACAGATTAAAACCTAGAATAACATTTTGGTAATGACACTTGAGACCCCAGTCAATCCCTCAGGCCTCCATGCACTCCATGGCCCAAACTACTTCCTGATCATTGAACACTCCCTCAATCATACTTGAGGACCTGACTAAGCCCAGACACCACCGCACAGAATACTTGACCAGGACCCAATGTGATTGCTTCCCGGACCCACTCCCACCCTGACTCCACTACTACTAATGATCAGCTGACTGCACCCCCCCACCAACACATCTAATTACACAATAAATGACTACTCCTGATGTACTATTTCACCTACCCATTCACTTTAACAGTTAAACTGTACCTTTAAACTTACCACATGGCAGCTAGTGCCATTAAAAGAGATGTGTCCTGTCTCCTCCCCATCCCTCCAAGTCCCAACGGAGTTCCAAGGGACATTGCACAGTGCAAATCTTTGATAGCTGATATCTGATGATCCTGCAGAAATGGAGTATTTGTAAGCAGCATGGCAATCTGACAATCAATGCCATTTTTGGGAAGATCCAATCAATTAAATGTTTGTCCTACAGCAGTGGCAACTGGAAATTGTATTGTGAACCCATTGTGCTTGTTGTGTGCTTTGCACAATAAAGAATCCAGTGATATAGAATCATAGAAAGCTTACAGCGTAGAAGAACATTGGCTCATCTATATGTGCCAGCTCTGTGCAAAACAACTTATCTTGTTCTATTCTCTTGCCCTTCCCCACAACCTTGCAAACATTTTCTGCTCAGGTTTATCTGCATTTCTGTTTTGAAAGTACTGTTTGCATCTTCTGTCACTGGAGTGCATTCTAGACTCTAAACACTTGGTATGTAAAAATCTTATTCCTCATGGCACAGATAGCTTTTTTAACAATCATCTTAAATCTGGCACTTCACCCTTCTACCAACGGCAACAATTTTCCTCGATCTATTCTTGTCCTGATTTCATAATTTTTGAATACTTATCAAATCTCTTCTCCAAAGGAAAACAATTAGTTCCTCTAATTTACCAATGAACTGAAGTCCCTCATCTCTGGGCAAAAAGCACAAAGAAATGCAGAATGTGGAAATCAGAAACTAAAACAGAAACTGCTAGGAAAATTCAGCAGCTGGAGTTGCATTTGTGGAGGGGAAGTAGTCCAGTGACCCTACTTCAGAACTGAACTGAACTGAACAGTTCTGAAACACGGTCATGGACGCAAAACATTAACTCTGCTTTCTCTCCACAGATGCTGCCAAACCTGTTAATGTCTTCTCAACAATTTCTATTTTATCCCTCATCTATGGAACCTTTACATTTTTGTAACTCTTTTCTGCACCCCTCTCTAAAACCTTCACATCCTTCTAATACCATGGCTGCCAGAATTAGACACAGTAGTTCAACTAAGGTAAATCTGGAATTCTATAAAACTTAATTATACTGTCCTTGTTTTTGTTCTTTATGATTCTGTTTATAAAGACCATAATCCAGCACGCTTTTTAAACAGTTCCTCAACCTGCCTTGCCATCCAATTTATGCACAATAAAATAAATCTGTCTGTTTCTGTTTCATGTTTAGATTTGCCTCCCTTATTTTCAATTGCTTTTCTTCATTCTTCCTATCAAAAACGTACCACTTCACAACTCTACGCCAGATCTGCCCATTCCAACAGCCTAAGTCCTCGTGAGGTTTATCACAGTCATCCAACAGCTCGCAAAATTTCCAAATTTTGAAATTGTGCCCTAAACACGCAAAACTCAGTCATTAATATATATCATGAAAAATAGTGGTCTTATAATGAATGCTTCAGGAACCCCAATGGATACCTTCATTTAGTCTAAGAACAACTATTCCCCATGATTCACACTTTCCTGACAGCCTGGATGAAAAGTTGGTTGGGTGTCACTTTCCCTTTTATTTCATAGGCTTCAATCCTGCTGAGAAATCTATTATGTGACAATTTATCAAGTGTTATTTGAAGATCCACAAGCACCATGCCAGCCACTTACCCATAACAATCATCTCAGTTATTTCATCAAAACATTTAAATACTTAGTTAACCACAACTTACCTTTAACAAATCTCCCTGACTTGCACTAATTAATCCAGCTTTACCTAAGTGACTTTAATATGTGCCAGATTATCATTTCTGAAAGCTTTCCACCACCAAGATTAAACTGATGGGTCTGTAAAGATTGGAGTTATCCTTGCATCTTTTTGATTAAGGTTGTAAAATTGGTGTTTCTCTATTTCATTGGGAATTCATTGTTATGCCATCCTGTATCTAAGGAAGATTGGAAGAATATGGCCATTGCCTCTAATTCCCTCCATTCTCTTAGAATTCTCAAATGCATAACATCCAGTCCTGGTAACTTACCAATTTTTAAGGACAGCCAGACTTTCTAATACAGTCTATCAATTTTTCATATAGTACCTCAATGAACATCTCTTAGAGTAGGACTCAGACACCTGATAGTTCGTTCATAAAGACAGATGAAAAGTACTCATTTAGTTATTCAGTCACGTCATCTGCCGCCTCAGATTAATTTGCAGAAATACAAATCAAGATACTCTACCTGAAGATTGACAGATTATTTTAAAGGTGTTTATACCTTTCAGTTACATAATAAATTGTGCTTAGCTTCTCTGAATAAATTGTCACAATTCAAATTGTATGTCTAAATTTCAACTTACTCAATGAGACGCTTTAAGTTAGTTAAACTAATAAAACAAAAATGGAGAGCTAAGGATAGCAATTTTTGTGACAAGTAGGTTCTCTGGTTCCTTTTCCTTCCTAAGGGCATCACCGGTCTCTGGTACTTCTGCCAAAGCTCGTATCCCTCATATGGACCACAGTATTTTATTGCAGCACAGAAATTTCAGTCTAATCCTGTCCGTAGGCAAAGTCAGTATTTTCATGACTAGAGTTCTGGCTACCAATAAGGATGGGAAACCGAAAACTGAATTTGTGTAAACTGTAAAACTAAATTCCTCTTCCTTCTTTTCATCTGACCTTTGCACGGATTGGAAACACACATGAACTCTTACTGAGGTAGGGGTTGCCATCATGTGGACAATGGAAAATTCAATTTCCTTCTCTGCTATTTTTTCATGCACTGGAAGCTAAAAAATACTTGAGAGGTCATGACCAGTCAAGAAAGATAGCTGTCAGAATGTTTCTGATTCTTCAGCAATGTGTTAGATGTTTAAACACCTTCAAATGTCACTATTAGATGTCATGTAATGCAGATGTGTTTTAAATGAATAACTGATCATAGGACTCTGTCCTGTACAGGTAAATCAACCATTACATGGATTAGCATTGCGAAAATGCTGTGAGGTGTTAAGGAACTTTTCTCTTTCGCATGGATGAAATGCCATAATGCGTTCAAAATTGTAGGAGAATGTGATGGTGAACATCCACCTTCACGTTTTGGACTGAAGCTTAAATGTACAAACATTTTTGAACTTTGAAGAAAATTGCCCTGCTGTTAAACGTTAAGAAAATCTAACTACCAGCTCCATGCCATTGATTGACGGTAATCTTCTTTTGATATGGAACAAACACCATCTGTTTGTTTTGATAGCTTTTGCCATTATGAATACTTGACCAAGCCCCAAAAATGTAAGGCTACAGTGTTGATACAGCTGCTCAGGGATGTGAATAACAGTTAGAAGAGATTATTATGAGATAGTCATGATTTGATTGATACTCAAACTGATGGTTGTTTTGAGTCACACAACTCAATGGTCACTTATGGGAATAACCAACTTTTTTTCAAAGACAACTTATTTTCTCCAGCTATCCACTGTTTTTACGTGGATTGGGGACTGTTTTTACATGGATACTGGGTGAGAAGCAATGGAGGATGCAAGTGGTATATTGGGAGGTTGCAGCAGGATAAAGGGGTGGTTTGGCTGCATAAGAACGATACAAGATTCTGCCCTGTTGTCCCAGAGAACCAAGATGAGTGTTCCAATTAGCCTATTGTGGTATCCACACTTCTCCCAAAACTGCAAATGGAAACTGCAAACTGTATGAAAAAAAAAAGTCCTGAAGAAAGTCATGTGTCAGATGTGCTTTTTGGAAGCAACAAAAAGGGCTGACTCATATTTCACGAGTCCAGGAGGAAAATCTGGACCACAGTCTTTCATGGCAAGATCATTTTCTTCAAAACCTAACCAGGTCTACTCTCTTATTTCCAAACCCAGGGCTACTAATTGCTGTCTACCAAGATCAGTTATCTTTATACGGTCAGGATATTTAAACCCTGTACTATCACAAGAGGGTCTGTACTCAGCAAGTATTAAAAGAAGAGACATTTGATCAAAAGTTGAATTGTTAAGAAAAGGACAAGTCTCTTAACAGTCTCATACAATTTGTACAAACTGATATAATCAGGCCACAATAAATGCTAACATTGCTTCAGTCACAGCAATTCAGGTAAAACAAGAAATTAACAAATTCCTGCTGGAACATTAACTATCCCTTCACAGTTAACTTCAAGTATACTATTTTACTTAGAAATAACTCCCACTAATATAAAATTGGAGTGGATGTTATACATCAGGGAGAAAATTGTAAAAAAATAGTTAAAGGCTCAGACAAAACAGAGCTGACTCTTTGTTAGTTTCTTGCTGCAGTTAAACATGTTTGTATTGTGCTCATCAGAGTAATTAGCAAAAATATATGATTGGTAGTTAACTGCCACACTGTTTAAATTTCAAATCAGGCAGGTTGACTGATTGTTCAGGACATCACCCTCAGAAATAAATTAGTGAATGTCTGTTACCTACTTCATAGAGTTGAAACATGTGCAGTGTAGGTTATTCTTCTACTTCATGCCCAAAACCAGAGGGTGGTAAATGATCAAATTTCTGCCCCACCCATTAACTCCTCTTGTCATGCTCAAGAATTGACACTGGGGCATATAGCAACCCTAGCCTACACAAAATTGCAGACAGATCAGTGTGGGCATGAGGACGGCAAATACCCCATAAATGCAAAGGTCTGTAAAGAGTAGCCCTATATTTCAGTACTTCTCGATTTCTGGCCGCTTGCACAACCCCAGTTTTTTTTTTGCTTTACCTTTGGCTGTGCCTTCAACTGTCTGGAATCCCAGTTCTGGAAACCTTTTCCTTAACACTTTGTTTCCAATCCCCTCTTCTCCCCTAAAATGTTCGTCAAAACCTGCTTCTTTAACCAGGATTTTACACACTTGTCTTGATACTCCTCTGGCACAGTGCACAAGTTTGTATTTGATAATCATTCCTATGAAGTGCCTTGTAATGTCTTACTATGTTACTGAAAATTTCTCAAGTTAAGTTGTTGTCATTGTAGAGAGGAGAACTCCAAGGTACTAACAATCATTATGAGGGTTTCACTGAATGCTTGGAGATGCCAGAAGATTAGGAACTTGTCAATATTGTTCCCATATTCACAAGGTGCATCAAAATAATTAAGGACAACCACATCAGAATTACTTCTATACCAATGAAAGAATATACCAAAAAAAATGTCAATTATGTCTACAAACTTAAAGATTATCTGTGTCACAATAATTTCATTAACAGCAGTGAACATAGATTCAGAAGAGCAAGACCACTGCCTGACCAATGTCAATGATATCTTTGAGAAAGTAGCATTTCTGGTCAACTATGAGAATCCCTAAAGTGTATTATTTCTAGATGGTATCTGACAAAAGAAGAAAGTGAGGACTGCAGATGCTGGAGATCAGAGCTGAAAATGTGTTGCTGGAAAAGCTCAGCTGATCAGGCAGCATCCAAGGAGCAGGAGAATCGACGTTTCGGGCATGAGCCTGAAAGAAGGGCTCATGCTCATGATTCCAGAAGAAGGGCTCATGCCCGAAACGTCAATTCTCCTGCTCCTTGGATGCTGCCTGACCTGCTGCGCTTTTCCAGCAACACATTTTCGGTATCTGACAAAATTAAGCTAAGTATCAAGCTCAAATCTAATTCAGGATAGATGTTAACATAATTAAATTCTTAGCTTGAGGTTACAAATTATGAGGTCGTTAGTAAAAATGTGATCTTTGGTTGATGTGGGGAGAGTACTGAGTGTGGTGCCTCAGGAATCAATGATGAGACAAACACAATCTCTAATTTATATTAATTACTTGAACTCAGAAATTCAATGCAAATTAAAATTAGACATGACAGGGAAGCCAGTAAAATCTTATGAAGCAGATCAACAATTATAGAAGTAAATGGACGAAATTTAAAAGTAGGTAAGGAAATGGCAGATGAAGTCTGAAAGAGACAAATACAAACACAAAGGAAACTGGACAACATATGACTGCCATGAACAGTATTTTAATTGAAAAAAGATTTGGAAGTGTTAACAGATTTAGAACTCAAAATGTCATAGGTATAGCAATCAGTAAGCTAAATCAGTATAAGTCATGATAAAAATATACTATGCTCTGGTCAGTCTAAAACATGCCTGGTGACCTTGCCAAGTTCTGGTCAATGAAACACAAGGGAAACATTCATCCAATGGACTTATGCAGAAAAAAGCCTTAAACCTGTTCCCCAGACTTGCAGGTGTTTCCTAGACTAAGATGACTTGGGCCTTTTTTGATCCTGCCATGACATGCCTGGGAGGTCTACTGTAGAAATGTACAAGATTATAAACAGTATGGATAATGGTATATTTGCAAAAATTACTTATGGATAAGGAGTTGCTGGTTACTACTCTAATGCAAATCCAGAACTAATATTGGTTAAGTACGCCTTAACATTAAATAGGTGATCAATACCCCAGAATAGATTTCTTAAAGATCTAACTCAATGTTACAAAGAGGGAATTTTAGAAGCTTTATGGATAAATGCTCCGAGATGAAAATGTCGGCTGTCTCATCATTTGTTATCATGATCTTATAAATTTTTTTTCAAATGCCTGCTCTTAGAAAATGGAGTACTATTGGAATCACAATCAGGTCAAGATTTACACCTTACAGCAGCAGAGTTGACTTAATATTGTAAACATCTTTGACCATTCTTATAATTCTCTCATTGTCAATTTGCAAATTCTGCAGATGAATATTTTATTGCAAAAAAGAAAGAATTTAATCTAAAAGTCAAGTTGCTTGATAATACTTACCAGTATTTCTAAGCAATTTGTCAGGTAAATGATGTAATTCCTAATCTTTTTACTTTGTTATTTGGTCAAATGTTTTCAGTAACAAAACAATGACTTAAGACAAGACAGACTAGGTTTACTCTTTCAACATATTATATTGGTTTCCAACAAAACGTTTATTTTACATACTCCCTATAAAATTTTTTTTCTAAATTTCTGTAAAATTTCCAAGTCCCTTTCTCAAAGGTTTGAAAAACACGTCCCCTCTATAATTTCAGGCACACTAGAACCTACATTTGTAGCAAAATAAAATCTTCCACTTCAAGCCTGATACACACAGATTTCCACACAGTGCTTGTCCAATTATTAACAACTGTGTGTAAAAAGATACCCCAGAAAGAGAGAATCCATATTCAACTAAAATAGCTATTGGGCTATTGATTTTTCCCATCTGTAAAGGACACAGAAACTATTTACTTTTTGTCTAATTTTTGAAACATTTGTTCTGGTTTCCCCAGGTCTAAATTGCACACACTTTATTCCCAAAAATAATAAAATGAGAACTGCCCCATAAATTTGTCTAGCTGCAAAAGCAGATGTACCTCAGGTATGAACACAGATGTGCATTGCACCAGCACATGTACAGAAGATCAAGAAAGGTCATTGCACATTTGGAATGCCACTGCATTCAATGTGGATGCATTCATGTTATTATTTATGCCACGTGATAGAGTAATTTCTTGATACAGAATTCCACTTTTGCCACAGATCTCTAGATCCATCTAGTTTTAGACGTAGTCAATGAACAAAGGAATACTTTCATATAACGTATAAAACTACAGATCTAAAACTGTACACAAAACAACACAAGAGAATTACATTGGTTGTGAAATTATAAGCACCATATTATTTACCTCAGATGGTCTGAATTCTTCTATGCCTCCTTCTAATTTCAGCTTCAGTGCACTGTTAACTTGCTTGGCATTTTGTACCTGGGAAACCATTTCAAAATTAGACTTTTACCTATCGTTTTATAATCAATTTTGAAATTAACATTGCTCCTTTAGGCAGCATAATTTTTCTCTATTGATTAAAATTAATTTAAGCAATTTATAAAATATTGCTATAACCAGATTTTAATTTTGCAAAATTAAGACATAGGATCAAAAAACAGTTGCGGGAAGAGGCGAAGTAGAAGCTTTTACTTCTGAGAAAATCTGTAATAATTATTGACATAGGAGTGAGGTGACAAGCAGTAGTTTCATTTATGCTCAGAACGATATGACTGTTTGCAAAATGCAAGCACTTTTTTTTAAAAGCAGGGCGGCAACTGAATTAAAACAGAGACATTAAGGCTGTCCCAAAATTTACTCATCAAATCACCAAGTGGGGAAGGATTGATGTCCCATAATTCCATATTGTTGAATTGAGTATGGGCTCATAAGCATCAATCTACAGGTGAACCAGTTTGGGGAGGGTGGGTCAGCCACAGCTGTAGGTTATAAAATTAAGTCACTAAAAGGCCAATTGTTAGTTTAAAACAAAATCAATTATGTAACAGAGATCTTATAAAATTTTCTAATTTTCCAATTGCTTGTAGGTCACCTGCTGAATCGAGAGAATGGTATCTTTCTGAAGTCAGTCACCTGGGAGCAAACTGGGGACACCAGTGTTTCAGAGAAACTAAGTTCCCCTTATCCTTCTGCATTCCCCACACTCTGAATTTATCTCTTTGGTTTTAGCTACAGCTACAACATCATTCTTTAGGGGGAATTTCCCCATTGTCTACCGTGGCTGGACAACTAGGACACTTGGTAATTTCACATTCTTAAAGCCGTAGTCTCCATGTGCAATGGCAGACTGTAACACGTTGTGTTTCAGGTAAGCCTATCCCCCCCCACCCACCAAGAAACTGCCACCTGCCATCCTTAATTGGATAGTGATTGGCCTTTGACTGCTAGCTGGTCAATCAAGAGAAAGAACATGTTGAGCAATTGATTCCAACAGTGTAATGTCAGGACCCAAAGTCTGGATCCTGATCCAAAGTGGAGAGTTCTCCTCATGGAATCAAGATTAGGAGTCTCAAAGTTGGATATCTAGCCAAAGTAAGATACAGTGGGCCCAGTGACTTGTTATGATAGCACATTTAGAAGACATGAAATATTTTTATAATGGATTCTTCAATTTGCGAAGTTTTGTTTAAAAAAATATTCTCAATCCTTAATTCACTAATTACATTGTTACTGCTTTAGTGCAACATCCATTACTCTATTGTTAGTGAGAAGAATACTATCACTTGTTGCTTGCACGCTTACCAATTATTTCACTCCATGTGTGTTAAGGGAGAAGAAAACTGAAGGCTCAGAAGATGCTATTTGAACATTTTGTCTATAAAAATACTAACCTTAGATAACTGAAATTGCCACAAATGTGTGAATCTTAGTTTAGTTGTACGTTGGTATTAGAAATCCTTTGGCAAAATAGAAAAACAGTTAGGTCCACATCTGAGGAGTGGAAGACCAGAGGCTCCCTTGTCAATTTACCTTCCCCCACTTCTTACCTCAATTGGGTAGAACATGGTTGAGAGGTATGAAAAATACAGATATCTGCTGGAGAGGAGTTCAAATTGTAGTAAATACAGATCCTCATCACATAATCTCAGCCTCACTCCTCAAACTTTTGGGTAAACTTCCAAAGGGATCTTGGTAATTAGTACTTCCTATATAAAAAAAAATCTAAGAACCGTTGCAAAGAAGGGAGCTGAAAAAGAAAGAAATGGAAGGTGTACAGATAGTGTATGTTTAAAGTTGGGTTGGGGCAGAGGAAAGAGTCATAAAAGGTTCAACTGTATATATAGATCATTGAAAAAATATAGAGACAAGACTTTGCACTATTTTGTTCAGTTTTTAGAAAACTCCTATAGCCATGGAAAAGCTGTAATGTTGATTTATGAGGATGGTACCACAGATCAGAGGATTATAGTTGTGATGAGACATTTGAAAAGCTGCAAACCTGAAATTACACCATCTGATATGCATGATTGCTTAATATACTCTTCTGGAAATGTTCTGTTATTTTAGTTGAAGTTTTAATTCATTTAAAATAAGAGAGTTAATGCATCAGCAAAAATCAGTAGGAAAACAGGAACTTTGGACAAAAGAACCAAGTTTTCACGTGATATTATCCCACATCATTTTAGGGAGTTATGACAATAATCACTAGAGCTGAGGAAGTAGGAGGGAATCTAACAGAAGTGCTAGAAATTTTGCAGGATTAGGGAGGGTAAATGATTATTTGCATTAACCACTGAAATGGTTTCAGAGCACAAATTTAGGATTAGTACCAAAGGCACGCAAGGTATATTGGAAGAAATTTTTTATTTCAATAATAACAAAAAATGGAATACATTACTCCAAATGTCTAATGAGTGCCAGCAACTTAGGAGGGAAGACATTCAGGTATTTGAGAGCAGTGGAAATATTAACAGTCTCTGAATTAAACTACCAAAATCCAACACATGTAAGATTTGTTTTTTTAAATTATGTACATGTACATGCCCCAGTAGTCAAGTTATGCAAGTTTTGAAACGATGATGAGAGATTGGCAGAACCAAGCCTCAAGGATCCCAAAGGTGATGAAAGATGCTTGCTGCAGTTTAGAACCAAATTCATGGCCTTCATCCTCATTACAATATTTAATATCTTGCCATGTCTTCCCATGGTCATCAACACAGGCCAAATCAGCTTCTTTGCAACCTTAACATACAACTCAACCGTGAGATGAGTTTTTAAAGCTATACTTTATCACAAAACCTCCAAAGCATTGTCTATTGCTTTCTATCTGCCTCTAAAACTATAATATGCGTATTTTCTCCCTGCAAACTAGATTACTGCACCTCAGCTCAGCCAAAATCCTGCTTCTTGCATCCAGTTTCACACCAAGTTCATCGCATCCACCAAGCATGTGTAGGCTACCTTGGTTCTCATTTGTCTAATGGCATCAAGTTAAAATTCTTACAGTTGTCTTCAAAATGTCATGTGGCCTCAGTTTTATTTTTAATCTCCTCCAGCCCCACAACATCCACTACCATTGTTCAGATCAACAACTTGGAACACATTTTCATTGACAGCAAGTGTGTATGTGCCCACTTCCCTGATGGCTGTATTTTTACCTGGCTCACTGTGGGACTCCTGCCTCTCCATCATCTCCTCCTCCTTAAATTCTACTTCTTTGACAATTTTTTTTTGTCTTGGCTTTAATGTCTTCTTTTTGACGTAGTGTTCATTTTCTTCACATCTTTTCAATTATCTTGGGGCATTTTTATGTTAAACATACAAGTGTAAATGTTTTGCCATTTAACTTCCAGGACAGACCACTGGCAAGTTATCTGCTACTTGTTCACAGGGGAATTGATTTTCAATGTTACTTAGAGGGAAGTGGGAAAAATCCAAGCTTCTTTCCAGGTTCCATTTATGAGCCAGATTAGCCCATTAATCATCCAAATTTGCATGATGATGCACAGACATGCATGGTTAAGGCATCAGATGGCTTAGTTTGCTATGCAGGCTTGATATTAATCTGGATTTCTAACATTGAGTATACCACCTCAAAGCCACATTTATTTGAAGGAGACCTTGCTTAATATATCCCTCACCTTTTGGATAAATTTGAAGAGGAAGAACAAATATTAAATGAATATGCGGAAAGGGCAGGAAAACAGATTAGATATACCTAGCTCTAAGTGCAACCAGTAATTTCACAGGCACAATGAACCTAATGATCTCATTCTACTGCAAAACTGCTATGACGAAGAACTAACGTGCTAATTTTAACCTTGCCAACCTGGCATAAACCAAGCAGGTAATGAGGTAAAATGAACAATGCAACTTATATACACTGGTCAAGCTGCCTCCCCATTGTCTGTGATCATAACCTGTGCTTCTAAGCACACAAGAGGTACACCAGTCAGATGATTCTTTAATGATTTAAATCAGACTAAGATGGCACTGTTGGGGCCTCAACTGTCTGTACCACACAGGAATGCCATCATGGTATGCTCAAACAGCCAAGCTAACAGAAACAGCAACCAAGTCAGAAAGTCTAGTGGATTTTTTTTTTAAAATGTGGGGCCAGATGGAACAAGACTGAAAAAATAAAGGATAAACATTTTAACCAAAATGTCTGAAGTAAAGATTTAATGTTTTCTTAAATCTTTTTCAACTCCAACAACACAGCCAATTTGACAGTCTGCATCGCTGCTTCCAGCTTCGTCTCCTCCATTATATAAGGAATACATCAAGATGTTGCAGAGAATGGTACAAAACTATGATGTACAGATGGTAATTTTAGTTTAATCACATTAACCCAAGCAATATTAAAATCGCTTATTGAGGCTAAAGAGTGCAGTTTGCAGTTATTACATCCTTTCATATTGCATAAGAAACTACAAACAGTCAACAAAAGCATGGTTCCTTACAATAAAGGACTGCAACAACTGATTGAATAGCCTGCTCCTCATACATCACATCACAGGAAATTGTTTGATTGAAGTTACATATAACCTCCAACTTTTAAGGTTTAATTTTGAAAAACCAAAATTTGTCAAAAACAGATGTACATCAGTTGCATAAACTTCACTCCAAAACTTTGATTCAAAAATGGCTTTGCAACTATTTCGTTATTACTCCTATAATATAATAGTGCAGATTACAAACAAATGCACTATTTAAAAGGTTTGAGTACTCTATGGAATTGCAACATCTTCCAGTCTATCCTCTTTTGTAAAACTTAATCCAAATTACATCAAGTTCCTTTGTTGTTTTCACTGCATCCTCAATCCCTCAGGTGTAGTCTTCCATTCCCTAAATGTATATATTTGTAAAATATTGCACCATAACATTTGGCATTCTCTGAAATTGCTCTACCACATCTGTTCTTGGCTTTCCTTCTAACACACCTTTAATCTATATATATTTCTGTCCTTAATGGTTTTATAACTCTCATACACCAGTTTCTTCAACATTAATTGATTTCTCGCCTCTATTTATCCAAGGCATCAAAGATCTACTCGAAGTTGTTTTTTTAAATTGAATTATTCAATTTCTTTATCAAGTGCATCTCCAGTTGTTGTACATTCTTATATACTAATTTCACTCTAACATGCTCTTTATCTAAGATTTTTCCCAAACCAATCTGGAATTTTAGCTTTTTTACTGACCATTTTCACTTTCAAGTTGGATCTTAAACCAAATCATATTGTGATCACTCGTTGCAAAAGGCTCACCCCATTCGATGTATTTAATTATTCCTAACTAGATCTAGCTACTAATTCACCTTTCTAGGTGTACTGACATACTGCTTGAGAAAGGAACTCCAAAAATGTGAAAGGCACAATGCAAAAACAATTTCCTTCTCATTTACATTCACTAAATGGAGGTATTCTAGTTGAAAGAAACAAACCTTCCTGACCTCAAGATCAAAAGTTGCTTCATAGCCAATTAACTACATTTGAATGCAGTTATTGTTGCTATATAGGCAAACAAGCAGGCAATTTATACACAGCAGGATCTCACAAACAGCATGGACATGGATAAATGTTGAGTTAGTCTAATGGTGTTGTTTGAAGAATAAATTGTGGCCAAAACACCGGGAGATCTCTATTTTGAGCAGTGCCATGGGATTTTTAAAAAAGCCATCTGAACAAGTTATGTAGCCTTGCTATAACCCTCACCAGATATATGGTGACCTAATTTCTACTGCATCCTTCAGAACTGCACTGACGAGTGAGCCTAGATTATGTGCTCAAGTCCCGAGAGTGGGGCTTCAACCCATGATCGTCAAGGATGCCACACATTAGCCAGGTTGACACTTGACATTACTGGATTAGAAAGCAAAGATACTGAACATGCAAATCAAATAAAAGCCTGGTGCTGAAGCTTTAAACATTTGTTCAAGTATGAATTAACACTTGCTAGATTAATTGTATGAAGTCCATCTTTATTTAGCAGTGAGAAGATTATAGCTTTTGTTATGAAACTCATTACTTTATACACGGTACACAAGAAACAAAATTTACGTCTGGGGAGTTTTAAAACTACACTACAGGTATCCAAATACCTGGCGCTTCAATGAGATTAGTTCCATATCAAGCTGTCTAAGAATGGTACTTGCTGCATTTGGGCTGCAGGACATGGCTCCAACATCTTCTTGGCTAAGATACATTCCTTTTGGCGGTCGGCATTTGGATCGAAGAGGGTGGTGACGATGCTGCAAACTTGGAAGCTCACGCCTGACTGAACCAACTCTGCTGACCAGCACGGGTGGATCAGGATTACCCTAACAGAAAAAAGAACAAGAATACAGGCTGATGTTACACGTACTTTAGGAGAAGGAAAAAAAAGTCAACAAGTAAATAATTTTAGTTGTTCAATAAATGTCCAGGTGATGTCAGCAGCAATGAATTTTGAAGACATCACCGGCGAATCAGCCTAGATAATAGATAATAAACAACACTTCAAAATTATCGTGTAAGGTGCTTTAAGACAGCAATATACTCAAACACAATGCAAAACTAAGTTACAGGAATTACTAAAATGTGAGTTCATCAAAAATGACATAACATTTAGCCCAAAATACTTCAAATTCATTGTTTTAATCAGTTAACTTGGTTCTAAAACAAATGTTAAAAATTAAGTGTGAATGATAACCACTGCCTGTACCACTTCAAACTTTAAACAAGATCTAAACAGTCAGATCTCTTCTTTAACACTGAATTCAGAAGGGCCAGAAAAATGTAATCATCTGAGAATCCAAGCTTTCTCTACTTTTGATAGGAGGTTTTTATAATCTGGAGTAGCCAAAGTATTGATTAAGGCCAATTAACAGAATTTCTGAACTTCTGGGTAGCACATTCATGCCAGTGACAGCACTATAGGACTTTCAGAAATCCAGTGATCATATGTTTGAACTTAATTTTAATGTTTCCCCTACACTCACCATAAGTCAGCTGTTGCGATAGTACTCAGCACGTGATTAGTACAAAACCCTGAAAACACACAACTCTTGGTCAGTGAATCACAAAACAAATACTGAGCTGCCATTTAGAAGAATTGAACTTTTTAAATTTTCTTACAATAGTTATGATGCTAAGACAGAAGATTACTAATGCATTCTTAAGGCAAGCAAAACTTAAGTTCACATTTTCAGGTATGGTTTTGCTTCCTCATTGGCATATTTAAAACAAATGGAGTTATAGTACCTGTTTGTAACTAACACAACTTATTTTCATACATTGAACTGCATCATGCAGACTTATGGGGTTCCCCATTTTACAAATACTTGTACTTAACGAACACGATCCCATATATGGTTTTAATGTTTAAAGATCTGACATACCAGTATTTTCTGTACTTACGAACACCTGCTTTTCCACTGTCCTGCATTATGTTTTGACTTGTGAATGGACTCCAGAACAGAACCTGTTTGCAACCTGGGGACTGCATGTACTTTATTTTCTAGAACTAGTAATGATCATCCAGTTTGTGGATAGGAAAGTAAGTCGGAGTTCAGATATATTTTGAGGGAGTGAGATAAGCGTACAGGTAGCATACCTGTACAAAGTACTCCCAACGTGACAAGTTTCACTTGCAAGTTGAACACTTTAAAGACCCCACTATTTTCATGTGCTGAATGTTATAGACCCCACTTGCTAATTTAAAGGCGGAGGATTGTAAAGTAAACAAATAGCCTTCTCGTCCCTTTGCTGCCCAGCCTGGACCTGTTTCCTACATTGTTGTCAGCAGGGCATGTGTCAAGCAGCCCGTCAACCCTGAGAGTCAAGTGTCAATAAGGGCCCCATTCTGCTTGTTATTATTTTAAATGTGTCAAGAGAAGACACAAAAAAGCTGCTAACCTTTACAGGTTACATTGGGGCAAGAAAGGAGGTACCATATTTAGAGGCTCTCATGTGCCTATCAGAGGCAACCTCCCCGAACATCAGATGCCTCCATAGCCCTCTCTCAGCACCTCCTAGTTTAACCTAACCTGGCTTTTCTAACTCAACATCCCATCCTATCATCTTCCCGATGATGGGGATCTTCCAGTTAGGACTATAAACTATGCCTGTAGACTTTGGGGACATAAAATCAAAGATGTACTGGAGATTTACCAGGATGTTAATTCACTTGGAGAGTTTCAGTTATGAAAAGAGAGATTGGACAGACTAGATGTTTCCCTTAGAGCAGGGGAGATTGAGAGGGGACGTATAAAATTGAGGTTATAGATGGGGGAGCCAGGAAGAAATGTTTCCCCTTGATAGCAGGATCAATGACCAGGGTAGATTAAGGAAGGGGCAGAAGGTTTACAGGAGATGTGAGGAAAAGCTTTTCTACCCAAAGGGCAGTGGAGAATGTGGAACTCACTTCCTGTAGAGGCAGACATCCATGTAACATTTAAAAAGCATTTAGATATGCACTTTCACTGCCAAGGCATACAGGCTATGGACCAAGTGCTGCAAAATGCAATTAGAAAAGTGGTTAGTTTTTGACTGGTGTGGACAATTTAGGCTGAAGGGTTTTTTCTTCTGTGCTGTGGACTTCCAGGACTACTTTCTGATCCTGACCTCACAAATCTTCTTCCTCAGGGACTGGCTGTAGTCCCAGCAGTGGCCACTGCTCAATCCTGGTTCTGCTGGGACTAAAGAGCTGCCAACTCCTTAGTATGGGATATCCTCCCAGACGGGAACATAATGAATCAACTGTTGTTCTTCCCAGCATATTATCACTGTGTAACAGATCGATTTTGGTGGGTTCAATACTGACTTTCCTATTGATGATAATGGTAATGGGCAATGGGGAATGTGTTGAGCCATAAAATCCAGTCCATGGAGTCAGATCCATTTTAGTAGGACATGTTATTCATTGTAGTTCAGCCAAGTTGCAAACAACAGGAAAATCCTATTTTGTTTTCAGGAACCTTCTGACAAGTAAATACAAAAAGATGTTGACAACTGCACATAATGGCACAATGGTAACAGATGTCAAGGGGATTGCAAGTTCATTTATTGTAAAGGTTTCACAACCGTTTCAGCTTCAGAAGTACATCAGACATTTCCCAAAATCATTATAGAATTTAGGGGCTGTGTGTGTGTGTATTGGATGCACTGGTGTGTATTGGTGAATGGGCAACAGAAAGAAGGAGTGAAGGAAATTGGGGTGGATGCATGGGCATGGGAGTGAAGGACTAAGGAGGTGATTGAAAAGATATAGAATGGACTGAGGAACTATGTAGGTGTGGAGGAGAAAGGGCTTCATGAGGTGAGAAGTTGTTGAAGGAGTGGAAGGGTGAGGATTTCGGGGCCTTACACTTAGCTTTTGATTTGGGCTAGTGTTCTGAGTGGAGACAAATCTTCTAAACTGTTTACCTCAGCATCCATTCACTCTGCCTTGCTTCAGAATACAGTGATACACCAATTCCAGTCTGTCACTACCACCCCACATCTGAAAATAGTATGATAAGGACTGCCACACAGGGGGAGGAATTGCGATATTGGGAAAAGTCCCAATTCATGATTCTCAACACGGTAAATATTTTGCTTTTGAGCAGTTTCTCTTTCGGGACAAGTTGGCTTAAGTGCCACATCCAGCAACAGGGACAGAAAACAAATGGATACTCCTAATTAACATAAAGATCTGATTCTGAAGACAGGCTGAATCACAATACTCGCATCCGATGATTGATTTCATTAAAACAGGTGACCTCAAGTACTGTCACTGGGATTGGAATCCTTCCCACCAACTCCAGATATTCCTGAAAGCCAATGCACTGCATGTTAAGGTGATCCTGGATGGTACAAAAGCAAAAAAAAAATCATGCCACCTGTTGGAAACTTGCATGTTTTATAGTTATTTGAACTCCAGCATTACTTTGGTTTTTGTTGCGGTAAGGAGCCTCAACTCTTGAATCTTTTTAAACAATGTCAAATTCCTGTGGTCAAACAGATCCTAATGTACAAGCATCCAGTTCATGTTTGGCAGACTGAAATGTCAGGCATATGGATTTCTTAGCAGGATCATTTAAAAACTCTAGAACAGATAGCGAGTTGTAATCTGCTGCAGAATCTGTTCTTTTGTCATAAAAGCCAATTCTAAAACAACTGCTGTTATCCATCACATTCTCAGCAATGTAACTAATTGCTTTTATCCTTCTGCAGATTTTTCTTTAAGTACTTGGTATTTTGTATCCAACATTCCAGTTAATATTTTCCTCACTTCATTCCTTATGTAAAAGCAACCTCTCCTGTTTGCTTAACTTCCAAGAAATAATTTTGAGTGGTGGCACATTTCCACCCTCCTCTTTTTGTTTAATACTATTATCCAGTTTTATCACATCCAAAGAATGGGAACCTGCTTATTTCTGGGAGAAGTAGATTTTTAAAAGTGATTTCTAGGTTCAGGAGGCAGCCCATAAGTCAATGAAGCAATGGAGCATTGGAGCATCACCATATTTGCTCTAAGTTAGACAGTATGCTTTTAAAATCAAGATGCAGAATACATGGATCACACAGATATCCAATAGCTATGGGGAAGTTCTACTTTGTTTCAGTCAATCTGCATACACTCAAAAAAAGTGTTGAGTTGTAGGAATAAGAATCAGTAGAAACAAGGTATCTGTGCACAATGCTACTTTATACAATCACTTCACTATCACTTGCTATAGCAAACCATCTTTGCAACAAAATCATTTTCATCTAATCCTTTTCTTGCGCAAATCATACAATCTGGAAAAAGAAATAAGTAATTCAATACAACATATACACGAACATTTATCAGCCAATCAAATATTTGCATTACCAGTTTTCTCTGATTACCTCTCTCTACTTAAGGTGATGACTTGCGCTTAAACAGCCCTACAGTACCTTGCACTAGTGTTTACTCCTCATGTGAAGTTGGGCAAGGTGCATCTCCCAGCTACTGCAATGTGAAAGATATCACAACCACGTTGCTCTGTCCCATGCAATCTCTGCAAGTACATTCCCAGCTGAGACCAGTAGATGACAATCAGAGGGAGGGAAGTATTAATGTTCCTTTCCTCTTCCAAGTTTCCACTTAGATGCTTCATTTGCTAAACAGGAAATACTCATTTCCTTCTCTTTGGTCAACTAGGTCTCTGGCACATGTAGAAAGTCATCATCATATTTAAAGGCCTCCAAAACAAATCACCAATTCACATAGTAGACATTCCATTTGCTAACTCTCCACATGCTTTTATATATACGAAAGGATGAGCATAATGGACAAAATGCATTTTTAATCTGTGTTTATATACAATGGGTTTATGAAAATAATACTCTTTTGCAAGCTATACTGAAGGCTCTAGAATTAAAATTTAATACCTGCCTTCATGGCAATTTTGGAGGAGGTGGGCACTTTATTGGCAAGACTCAGCTTTTCACTGATTAGGTCTGGAAGGCCTGCAGCCCTTCGGAAGCAATTAATGCCCACTTGAGGGTCTCAATCCACATCCAATGATGTTCATCCACCATTATGAAGGAGACTTACCATGTAGGAAACCTGAAGAATTTCACTGGAGTTACTTGAGGCCTTTCAGGTGGGTGTCATTCAAAGACATTTATTGCCTGATCAAATGACACATAATCAGAAAGAAGGGAGCCAACAGAGCGCAACACCCCTCCTGCCATTTCTTGTGGCTTGAGTCCTGCAGCAACCTTAAACATTCGTTTAAGTCCGTTATCAGCAGAGCAGTCATCATCCTGCTTGCTTTTGCTGCCAAACAATGAAGTGCTGTCAGTCTCTGATCAGCCAGAATTTCTGCCCAGGGAATGCCCATTTGTATACACATCTTTAAATCTAAAGAAGAATGTAAATGATATGAGGTCATTGTGGAACCTTAAAAGCATTAAGGTTTCATAATGTTGAAAATCTAATTGCAGCAAACCTTGGCTTTCACAATCTTAACTTTTAATCAAATGGCACATGTAGAAATTATGAACTTTCACAGTTCAGTGACTGAATCTTCAGCTGGAAACTTGGCTTTGTTTCTTATATTCATTCAAGGGACAAGGGCATCACTGGCTAGGCCATCTCTAATTGCTGTGGGTCAGGAGCCAGACCAGGTGACATTTATGAACCAGATGGATTTTCCTGATCATCAACAATGGTTTCGTGGTCATCATTAGACTATTAACTTCAGATTTAATTTAACTGACTTCAAGTTCAACCAATGCCATGGCAGGATTCGAACCCAGTCCCCAGAACATTACCTGCGTCTCTGGATGAACAACAGAGCAATAATACTTTATTCATTCATGGGAGGAGGGCGTCGCTGGCTAGGCCAGCATTTATTGCCCATCCTTAACTGCCAAAAGGGCAGTTATGAGTCAACCACGTTGCTGTAGGTCTGAAGTCACACGTAGGTCACATCAGGTAACAATGACAGTTTCCTTCCCTCAACTAGATGGGTTTTTCTGACAATTAGCAATGGATTCATGGTCATCATTAGACTCTTAATTTCAGATATTTATTGAATTCAAATGCCACTGTGGCAGGATTCGAATCCGGGAACCCCAGAACATTACCTGGTCTCTGGATTAACAGTCCAGCAATAAAACCAGGAGGCCATTGCCTCTTACTTCCCAACAATTTCTCACCTCTTTCTTAGTTTCTTTAGTGGGATCATAATCACTGTCAGCAACATCGTTTGCAGCTCCTTCCTCCATCCCATCATCACTAAAAATCAAGAATCCAGTTTAAATATTATAAAGGACATGCATATACTTTTTGTATCTAGAAACATAAAAGAGTTAGGAAACTATAAAATGATCCAATACAATGAATACTGTTGATTAGAGTCTAACTTTATTAAAAGAATACTTATTACCCACAATCATGGAGTCATAAAGCATAGGAAGAGACCCTTCTGTCCAACTTGTCTCTGCCAAACAAGTTTCCCAAACTAAACTAGGCCCACTTACCGGTGTTCGCCCATAAAACCTTTTCTATTCATGAACCTGTCCAAAAGTCTAACTCCTTTTTCCTCCAATCACTCCTGAGCATGGCCTCAGCAGATAAAAGAATAAACCAGAATTAAATTGAAGGCACAAATATATCTGCCCTGACTCCTGGGATTGAGTTGGTCACCTGTCCTCTCAACTTGGGTCAGACAAAGCCATTCTTTATTAGGCAGTCCCTTGGAATTGTGGATAACTTGATTTCACTCCAGATCAGTAGCTTCTAGAATGACCAATAATTCAAACGTGTAATGCGCAGATTCAGTCACAAGCAGGACAGGAGGGACAAGAGGGTTGGGGAGATGGATTGAGCTTGTTTCACCTTTTCAGGGAGGCTTTGAGGACATACGGGTCTCTACTTCTCAGGATCAGGTATTCCTTATTATGGTTATATCATGTAATATGTTTAGCTATTAACCGGCCTACTCTTTTAAAAGCCACTGTAGGGATACTCTACCTAGAACTATTGTCTGAAGAGGTACATTTCAAAGGTCAAGGGCTTATGCAAACCTCTTTTCCAGTCAACAATGACCACACCAAAACCTTGAGCTAAATGCTGAAGGCCTAATGCTATAAAACATGTTTTAAAATTTAAGTATCATTTTATTGAAATATATTCAGGATCCTAAAGAATACAGACAAATTAATTAAAATATTGAACATATATCTTAATAGAGGGTGTAAAACTAGAACCTAGGAGGAAGAGGATAAAAAGTAGGCAGCAGTGACTGATTCCATAAGTAAAATCAAGAGAGATGTATAAATACCTGATGAAAAATTTACTCAGAGTACCAATTGCAAAGCAGAATTTGATGGATCCAAGACCGGATGGACTACAATTTTCTTGCCCGATCTTGGTATGAAACATAATTTAGTGTACACAGTATAATTGTTTCTGCTACTAGTAAACATGAATGCCAAGGAAATAACCATCTGACTTCCCTCACCTTTCATCTTGATTGTTTCTACTTGCTAATTTTCGAGCTTGCCGATCCATCAAACTTGTTCGGGATCGAGTTTTCTTCCAGGAGTAATAATACTTCACTAGACTTGCAATTGACTTATCTGGTAGCTGAGGCAATGATATAAGAAACCACCAATTAAAACCCTGCATAATATTGATGGTTGCATAAAAACAATCACCAAAACAGGATAGAGAACTGGAGGCAACGAATGTAGAGTTGGGAGGGTGAGGACGGAGAGAGAGAAGGGGGGGGAAAGAGAGAGAGAGAGAGAGAGAGAGAGAGAGAGAGAGAGAGAGAGAGAGAGAGAGAGAGAGAGAGAGAGAGAGAGAGAGAGAGAGAGAGAGAAGGAAGGAAGGAGAGAGAGAGAGAGAAGGGGAGAGAGGGGGAGGAGAGAGGCAGACAGAAAAGAGAGAGAGAAAACGTCATATTCTAAATTAATAATTCCTCAAAAATCTTTAACTAAAAACGGATGCTTCATTTAATTTTTTAAATGGCTTTCACAATAATTTAGTTTAAAACAGTGATTTATATCACTGTATCCTTGATGGCAGCAGTTTCAGGACTGATGGCCATGTCAAATGGTCATTCAGCAAATATTAGATACCTATGAAAATTATTATGTTTTTCATCTGCGAATATTGTTTTCAAATATTAAGTTATCTCACCACAAAAATCCAAGCCTGGACATCAACTGTAGCATACCAATGATTAGTTTGCTTAAATTTCCAGTGGTATAAGGTAGTTTAAATATTCTCAGCAATATTTTCAACTGAGTTTCAACTTGCGAGCTAGGAATTGATAAAAACTAGGTCAATTGAGAAAGGTTAATGGGGAACATGAAAGAAATGAATGAAAAAAGAAAAGAGGTAAATACTGCTCAGAGGTATGAATTTTAGTGCCACACCACTAATTAACCACCACTATCCTGTGGAAAGAAACAGAAGACAAGGAAACTTAGGACAGCTTTGCCTACAGGGAAAAATGATTATTTGAATAATTTGTTTATGTCAAAGAATCAAAGATCTACATACACCCACATAGAAAGTTTTATGGGATCGTACTTAGAACTCATTTCATGTTCAATACATTAATCCAGGAGATTCAAGTCTCTCATAGAATCAATGCAATCTTTACTTTCAACAATTCAGAGATTCACAAAATATTACTCCATTATTCAAGAAAGTAGAGTTTAAAAAAGGGATCTATACACCAGTCAGGGTGAAATCAGTACGGGAAATGTTAGAACCTTTTACTAGGTACATAAGATCAAGAGACTTCGAGAACTATAATAGTCAACATGAATTTATGAAAGGGAAATAGCGTTTGACAACTAAGTTTCTTTTTTAAGTGTTACTGTTAATATAGATAAGGAAGAATGAACTGCTGTAGTGCAACCTGCTTTTTAAAAATACCTTCAATAAGGTGCCATAGAACATTAAGACACTTACTTATAACTTACAGCACTGTGGATAATATATGGTACTAGAATTGGCTCGTGAATAAGAACATAAAGTAGGAATAATAAGTCATTTTCAGATCTTACTGAAAGGTACAGCAAGCTGCAACAGCTAAATGCCTGATCCTTTTTTTAATTCCCTTGTGGGATGGGGGCATCACTGGCTGGCCAACATTTATTGCCCAACCCTAGTTGTGGTGGTGCCGATGAGCTGCCTTCTTGAACCGCTGCTGTCTGCATGATGTAGGTTGACCCACAATGCCACTAGGGAGAGAATTCCAGGATTATGACTCAGCGACAGTGAAGGAACAGCGATATACTTCCAAGTCAGGATGGTGAGTGGCTTGGAGGGGATCTTGAAGTGGTAGTGTTCCACAGATCTGCTGTTCTAGGCCTTCTAAGATGAAAGTGGTCGTGGGTTTGAAAGGTGCTGTCTGAGGATCTTAGGTATATTTTTGCAGTACTTCCTGTAGATAGTACATACTGTTGCTACTGAGTGTTGGTGGCATAGAGAGTGGATGCTTGAGGATGTAGCGCCAATCAAGCGGGCTGCTTTACCCTGGATGATGTCAAGCTTCTTGATTGTTGTTAAGGCTGCACTCATCCAGGCAAGTGGGGAGTATTCCATCACACTCCTGAATTGTACACTGTAGATGATGGATAAGCTTTGGGGAATCAGCTGGTGAGTTACTCGCTGCAGTATTCATAGCCTCTGACCAGTTCTTGTAGGCGCTGTGTTTACCTAACGAGTCCAATTGAGTTTCTGGGCAATGATAACCCCCCAGGAGGTTTACAGTTTGGGACAGTGGTTCAATTGTCTTTTACTGGTGATGGCCATAGCCTTGCATTTGTGAGGCACAAATGTTACTTGCCACTTGTCAGCCCAAGCCTGGATACTGTCCAGATCTTGTTGCACATGAACATAGACTGCTTCGGTATCTGAGGAGTTGTAAATGATGTTGAACTAATATTCCTACTTCTGACCTTATGACGGAGGGTATGTCATTGATGAAGCAGCTGAGAATGGTTGGGCCTACAACATTACCTGAAGAACCCCTGCAGAGATGTCCTGGAACTGAGATGACTGACCTCCAACAACCACAACCATCTTCCTATCTGCAAGGTATGACTCCAACCAGCAAAGAGTTTGCCTCGTTATCCATTGACTCCAGTTTTGCTAGAGCTCGATGCCACACTTGATTGAATGCAGCCTTGATGTCAAGGGCTGTTACTCTCACCTTCCCTCTGGAATTTGGCTTTTTCGTCCATGGTTGAACATGGCTATATGAGGTCAGGAGCTGAGTGGCCCTGGCAGAGCCCAAACTGGGCACCACTGAGCAGGTGTTGCTTGATAGCACTGTTGATGACACCTTCAAACACTTTACTGATAATTGAGAGTAGTCTGAAGCAGCAGTAAATAGTTGGGTTAGATTTGTCCTGCTTGTTATGTATAGGACATACCTGGGCAATTTTCCACATTATTGGGTAGATGCCAGTGTTGAAACTGTATTGGAAGATCTTGGTTAGATCAGTGGCAAGTTCTGGAGCACAAGTCTTCAGCACTATTGCTGGAATGTTGTTAGGATCTATAAATTTTGCAATATCCAGCGTCTCCAATCGTTTCTGAGGTCATGTGGAGTTATTCAAATTGGCTGAAGACTGGTATCTGTAATGCTGGGAGACCACTGGAGGAGGCAGAGATGCATTACCCACTTGGCACTTCTGGCTGAAGTTTGCTGTGAAAACTTGAGCTTTATCTTTTCCACTGATATGCTGGACTTTTCCATCAAGGATGGGTATATTTCTGGAGTCTCCACCTCCAGTGAGTTGTTTAACTGTCTACCACCATTCACAACTGGTGTGCAGGACCACAGAGCTCAGATCTGATCTGTTGGTTGTGGGATTGCTTAGCTCATCACTTGCTATTTATGTTGTTTGACGTAAGTATCCTGTTTGGTAGCTTCACCAAGTTGACATCTCATCTTCAGTATGCCCAGAGCTGCTCCTGGTATACCCTCATGCACTCTCCATTGAGCCAGGGTTGACCCACTAGCTTGATGGCAATGATTGAGTGGGGGATACGTCGCATCATGAGGTTAGAGATTGTCCTCTAGCACAATTCTACTGCAGTTGATGGCCCATAGCACCTCATGGATGATCAGCCTTGAGTTGCTAAATCTGTTCAAAGTCTGTCTCATTTAGTAAGGCAATAGTGCCACACAACACGATGGAGCTCATTCGCAATGTGAAGGTGGGACTTCATCTCCACAAGGATTGCAGTGGTGGTCACTCTTACCAATACTGTCATGGACAGACACCTGCAGCTGGCATATCGATAAGCATGAGATCAAGTATGTTTTTCCCTTTTGCTGGTTCCCTCACCAACTGCCACAGACCTAGTTTTGCTGACCAACTCGACCAGTAGTACTGCTGCTGAGCCACTCTTGGTGATGGACACTGAAATCCCCACCCAAACTACATTTTGTGTCCTTGACATCCTCAGTGTTTCCTCCCAATGTTGTTCAACATGGAGGAATACTGATATTATCAACTGAGGGAGGACAGTATGTGGTAATCAGCAGGAGGGTTCCTTGCATATGTTTCATCTGAAGCCACAAGACTTCATGAGGTCCGGAGTCAATTTTGAGGACTCCTTTCCAACTGTATATCACTGTGCCGCGACCTCTGCTGGTTCTGTCCTGCTAGTAGGATAGGACACATCTAGAGATGGTGATGGTAGCATCTGGGACATTGAAATCATACCTTCGAGACATCGGTATGACTACGTCAGGCTGTTGCTCGACTGGTCTGTGAGACAGCTCTCCAACTGTTTGCACAAGCTCCCAATAAAGACTTTTCAGGGTCAACAGGGCTGTTTCTTCTATTGACTTTTCTGATGCCTATAATTGATGCCAGGTGATCTGTCCGGTTTCATTTCTTCGAGACTTCTAAGCAATTGGTATAACTGCATGGCTCGCTAGGCCATTTCAGTGGTAATCAACCACATTGCTGTGGATCGAGTCACAAGTAGGCAAGACCAAATGAGGATGGAATATTCTCTTCTCTGAAGGACCTTAGTAAACCAGATGAGTATTTCTGACAATCAACAATAGTTTCATGTTCATTGGTAGACTGTTAATTCCAGATTTTTTTATTCAATGCAAATTCCACCATCTGCTATAGCAGAATTTGAACCCAGGGTCCCAGAGCATTAGCTGAGTTTCTGAATTAATAGTCGAGCAATAATATCACTAGGCCATCACATCCCCCCAATTAATGGGCCCCCAATTCTTAATTCTTATGTTTTACATCACCTAATTGTTCTCCAAATGCATCAGTAGCAGAAATTGCAGTTTACTTTACCTACAGTAGGCTAGAATTATGGGATGGAGGGCACATTCAGGATAAGCAGGGATGGTTGAATTTTTAAGTTTGGATCCTACCGCTGCAGGTAGCTTGACAGCTTTCTGCAGTGCATCTTGCATATGGTACACACTGATACCACTGTCTATCAGTGAGGGAGAAAGTAAATATTTAATCTGGTGGATAAGGTGCCAATAAAAAATGCTTCAAGTGTTCTTGAAGCAGCACTCATTGAGCAAGTGTTGAATATTCCATTACAATTCTGTCCTGTGTCCTAAACATAGCACACATCTTTTGGGAAGTCAGGGAGCACTTATTCACTGCAGAACTCCAACCCTCTGAGGTTCCCTTTTAGCCACAGAATTCATATGGCTAGTCCCATTAAGTTTACTGTCAATAACAACCCTTGGAATGTTGATGGTAGGGGAATTGATGATATGGGGAAATGGTGGCTTATGTAACCAGACTAGTAATCTAGAGCCCTATGCTAATGACAGGGCTTGAATTCAATTATTGCAAATAGCGAAATTTAAATTACATTTTTAAAAATCTGGAATTGAAGGCTCACTAGAAGTGACCATATAATTAGCTGATTGTTGTAAAAACCCACTTTATTTACCAATGTCCTTTAGGAAAGGAAATCTGTTGTCTTTAACACTCTAGTCTATATGTGACTCCAGACCCATATCAATGTGTTTTGTGCTTAACTGCACCCCAAACTCAGTTCAGATGCGACTAGGAGTGGACAATAAATGCAAGCCTCGTTAGTGACAACCAAATCTATACAAGAGTAAGATAAAAACAATGCTGCAGAATGTCAAGCAGAAACGGTTAGATGTTTTCAGAAATAACATGGTCATTGCCTGGCTTTTGCCTGGAATAAATGTTACTTGCAACTTATCAGTGTGATAGCTTTTGAGTCAAAAGCAGTAATTGTATAGCTTCCAGGAATCCCCAACTAATAGAAAGCAAGTTAAAACACAATGACCTCGTGGCAGATAGATGAAGAGGAGCATAAAGATTTGAAAAGAAGTAGTGGTCAGCAAGCTGGAGTTCCAAACAATCAGAAGGCATATTCAGGATTGATTCAGCTGATTCTTTCACTTCAAAGTGAATAAATGTCCAGAAATTAGCCATTCTGTGTAATGGTGAAGGTAGTTCGATAACCAAGAGGAGCAGAGGACTGAGAAATTCTGGAAAGAAGACTGCCATTGTGAAAAAGACAGAGAGCTGGTTGGGTGAAAGCTCCAACCCACGAAGAATTGACAAAGTTCACAAAGGGAAGGAATTATGGCTGAGGAAAATCTGAACTGGGAAGAATTTAATGGCAGAAACTGATGCCAAACAGCAGAATGCTTAACTTGGAAAAGCTGTGAGAACCAAGTCTAAAGATGGAGAGTGTTGTACTCGGGAGGGAAACAGAGTATAAAGTTTGTAATTTTATGGGTGTAACTTGTTAAGAATAGAAATAGAAACTGAGAAACCTGAGTTTGGTGAGTAGTGGGTAAGATTGTGTAATTGGTTTATTGTCAATAGTTGCTAAGGCTCACAATGGCAGGAGAACTCTGCCTCAGAATGTTTTTCCTGTGGGAAATCAAAGGCACTTCCACTGTTCATGGTGACCACATATGCAGGAATGGTGTTCAGCTGCAGCTCCTCATCTGCTGCACTGGAGCTGTGAATGGACTCACTATGGAGCATCCATGAGGCAGAGAACATTGTCAATGCACATTTAGCAAGCTGGTCATATCACCATAAGACATAGGAGTGGAAGTGAGGCCATTTGGCCCATCGAGTCCACTCCGCCATTCAATCATGGCTAATGGGCATTTCAACTCCACTTACCCGCATTCTCCCCGTAGCCCTTAATTCCTTGTGACATCAAGAATTTATCAATCTCTGCCTTGAAGACATTTAGCGTCCTGGCCTCCACTGCATTCTGTGGCAATGAATTCCACAGGCCCACCACTCTCTGGCTGAAGAAATGTCTCCGCATTTCTGTTCTGAATTTACCCCCTTTAATTCTAAGGCTGTGTTCACGGGTTCTAGTCTCCTCGCCTAACGGAAACAATTTCCTAGTGTCCATCCTTTCCAAGCCATGTATTATCTTGTAAGTTTCTATTAGATCTCCCATTAATCTTCTAAACTCCAATGAATACAATCCCAGGATCATCAGCCGTTCCTCGTATGTTAGACCTATCATTCCAGGGATCATCCGTGTGAATCTCAGCTGGACACGCTTCAGTGCCAGTATGTCTTTCCTGAGGTGTGGGGACCAAACCTGGACACAGTACTCCAAATGGGGCCTAACCAGAGCTTTATAAAGTCTCAGTAGCACAACGGTGCTTTTATATTCCAACCCTCTTGAGATAAATGACAACATTGCATTCGCTTTCTTAATCACGGACTCAACCTGCATGTTTACCTTTTGAGAATCCTCGACTAGCACTACCAGATCCCTTTGTACTTTGGCTTTATGAATTTTCTCACCGTTTAGAAAGTAGTCCATGCTTGTATTCTTTTTTCCAAAGTGCAAGACCTCTCATTTGCTCACATTGAATTCCATCAGCCATTTCCTGGACCACTCTCCCAAACTGTCTAGATCTTTCTGCAGCCTCTCCACTTCCTCAGTACTACCTGCCAGTCCACCTAACTTCGTAGCATTGGCAAACTTCGCTAGAATGCCCCCAGTCCCTTCGTCCAGATCATTAATATATACCGAACAGCTGCGGCCCCAACACTGAACCCTGTGGGACACTGCTTGTCACCGCTGCCATTCCGAAAAAGAACCTTTTATCCCAACTCTCTGCCTTCTATCAGACAGCCAATCCTCAATCCATACCAGTAGCTCACCTCAAATAGCATGGGCCCTCACCTTGCTCAGCAGCCTCCCGTGTGGCACCTTATCAAAGGCCTTTTGGAAGTCTAGATAGACCACATCCACTGGGTTTCCCTGGTCTAACCTACTTGTCACCTCTTCAAAGAATTCCAACAGGTTTGTCAGGCACGACCTCCCCTTACTAAATCCATGTTGACTTGTTCTAACCCGGCCCTGCTCTTCCAAGAATTTAGAAACCTCATTCTTAATGATGGATTCTAGAATTTTACCAACAACAGAGGTTAGGCTAATTGGCCTATAAATTTCCATCTTTTGTCTTGATCCTTTCTTGAACAAGGGGGTTACAACAGCGAGCTTCCAATCATCCGGGACTTTCCCTGACTCCAATGACTTTTGAAAGATCTCAACCAACGCCTCCGCTATTTCCTCAGCCACCTCCCTCAGAACTCTAGGATGTAGCCCATTGGGGCCAGGAGATTTATCAATTTTAAGACCTTTTAGCTTTTCCAGCACTTTCTCTTTTGTAATGGCAACCATACTCAACTAAGCCCCCTGACTCCCTTTAATTGTTGGGATATTACTCATGTCTTCCACTATGAAGACTGATGCAAAGTACTTATTAGGTTCTCCAGCTATTTCCTTGTCTCCCATCACTAGCCTTCCAGCAGTTTGAAGTGGCCCAATGTCTACTTTTGCCTGTCATTTAGTTCTTATGTATTGAAAGAAACTTTTACTATCATTTCTAATATTACTGGCTAGCCTACCTTCATATTTGATCCCAAGTAAGAGCTACTCAGACAGAAGTGTTGGGAGACCATGAGGAATGCTACTTAGTATGGACATGCAGTGCAGGAGTACCCTGTAGTTATTCCCCTCTCAAACACACATATTGTTTTGAACACTATTGTGGAGGTATGGCCTCTCAAGGGAAAGCAACAGCGAGATCAGTGGTACCACAATTGGCCCTGTTGTACAGCAAGAAGGATCCATGTGTAAGTTAGGGGACTCTATAGTCAGGGCACAGATAGACACTTCTGTGGATGCAAGTGAGGCTCCAGGATAGTGCACTGCTTCCCTGGGGCCAGGGTCAAAGATGCTTCAGAGCAGACACAAGATATTCTGAAAGGGAAGGGTAAGCACACAGAGATCGTGATCATATTGGTAATAACAGATAAGCATTAAGAGAGATGAGGTCCTGCAAAGGAGAATTAAGGAGTTAAGTAAGAAGTTGAAATGCAGGATCTCTAGGTTGGTCCCTGTCCCTGTTACGGAGGCCAGAAATAGGAAGGTAACACATTTGAATGCATAGCTAAAGATCTGGTGTAGGAAGGAGGACTTCAGATATATTGCGATTTCCTCCAAAGCAGGAAGGATCTGTACAAAGAGGACAGGTTGAACCTAAACTGGAGGGGCACTGATATCTTTGCAGGGAGGTCTGCTAGAACAACCAGCAAGGGTTTAAATTAGTGTGGCAGGGGTTTGGGGAAACAGCAGTAAGTCAGCATGTGGAATGATTGAGGAAAAAGTCAGTCAGTCTAATAAGGGAGAAGTGGCAGAGCCAGATTAACGAACATGTAGGGACTGGTGGTCTGATGTTTATTTTTTAACGTAAGGAATATAAGAGGCAAAGCAGATGATTTTAGAGTCTGGATTAGTACATGGAACAATCATGCAGCTCAATACTCCAGGGTTTTGATGTTTCAGGTGAGATATAGAGTGATGTAAAAAGGGTTCAGGAGTTGCATGACTGATTAAGGAGAATGCCACACCTGCACTAAAAGAGGACATTTTGGAGGGGTCATCCAGCAAGGCCATATTAATAGACCTTGGGGAGTAAGAAAAGTGCAATCACTATAATGGGGTTAAGATCAGCTTCCCAATGGCCAGTGCAAGATACAGGAATAGACATACAAGCAGATCATGGAAAGATGTGAAAGCAAAGTTGTTGTAGTGGGTGATTTGCCCATCCCTAGTATTGACTGGGACTCCAGAAGTGCCAGGGGCTTAGATGAGGCAGAATTTGTTAGGTGCATCTGGGAGGCTTCTTGAAATATGTGGAGTTCAACTAGGAAAGGGGCCATACTAGACCCTAAATTGTGGAATGAGTCTAGCCAGGTGATCAAAGTTTCAGTGGGGTAGCATTTTGGGAACAGTGATCATAATTCTTTAAGTTTTGAGATAGTCTGGATAAGATCCTCAAGTGAAAGTGTTAAACTATAGAATGGCTAATTACAACAGTGTTAGGCAGGAACTGGAGAAATCAGATTGGGGTGGCTGTTTGAGGGTCAATCCACATCTGACATGTGGGAGTCTTCTAAAGGCAAGTTGATCAGAGTTCAGGACCAGATTGTTCCTGTGAGGATAAAAGGTAAAGATGATAATCAAATGGGCCAATGGGCTGAGAAGTGGCAGATGGAGTTTAATTTAGATAAATGTGAGGTGCTGCATTTTGGGAAAGCAAATCTTAGCAGGACTTATACACTTAATGGTAAGGTCATAGGTAGTATTGCTGAACAAAGAGACCTTGGAGTGCAGGTTCATAACTCCTTGAAAATGGAGTCGCAGGTAGATAGGAGAGTAAAGAAGGCGTTTGGTGTGCTTTCCTTTATTGGTCAGAGAATTGAGTACAGGAGTTGGGAGGTCATGTTATGGCTGTACAGGTCATTGGTTAGGCCATTGTTGGAATATTGCATGCAATTCTGGTCTCCTTCCTATCGGAAGAATGTTGTGAAATTTGAAAGGGTTCAGAAAAGACGTACAAGGCTGTTGCCAGGGTTGGAGGATTTGAGTTACAGGGTGACCTTATAGAGGTTTATAAATCATGAGGGGCATTGATAGGATAAATAGACAAGGTCTTTTCCCTGGGGTGGGGGAGTCCAGAACTAGAGGGCATAGGTTTAGGGTAAGTGGGGAAAGATATATCAAAAAAAACCTAAGGGGCAGCGTTTTCACACAGAGGGTAGTACATGTATGGAATGAGCTGCCAGAGGGGTGGAGGCTAGTACAATTGCAATATTTAAAAGGCTTCTGGATGGGTATATGAATAGGAAGGGATATGGGCCAAGTGCTGGCAGGTGGGACTAGATTGGGTTGGGATATCTGGTCAGCATGGACGATTTGGACCAATGGGTCTGTTTCTGTGCTGTACACCTTTATGACTCTATAATAAGATTTGGGGACCTTGGATGACAAGATATTGAAAGCTTAGTCAAAAATCAACAGGACGCATATGTGAGGTTTAGGAAAATAAAATCAAATAAGACCCTTGAGTACAAATGAAGCCAAAAAGAAACTTAAACAAGAAATTAGGAGGGCTAAAAGGGATCATGAAATGGCATTAGCACACAGGATTAAATAGAATCCCAAGGAATTTTATAAGTATTTTAGGAACAAGAGGGTAGTGAGGGAAAAGTTGGGTCCAATCAACAATAAAGGAGGGAATTTGTTCACGGAACCAAAGTAAATAGGTAATGTCCTTTATGAATATTTCACATTTGTATTCACCTGGAAGGATATAGATGATGGGAAGGTTAGGGAGGGGTATGTTGGGCATGTCAACATTAAGAAAGAGGTGGTGATGGGTGTCTTGAAAAACATTAAGGTTGACAAGACTCCAGGGCCTGTGGGGATGTACCACAGGATATTGAAGGTGGCAAAGGAGGAGATTACTGGGGTATTGACATAGATCTGAGATCTTTCTTTCCTTTTTAGCTACAAGTGAGGTTCCAGAAGACTGGAGAAAGCCAATGCTGTTCCTTTGTTTAAGGGAACAGGGATAATCCAAGAAATTATAGGCTGGTGAGCCTTATATCAGTGGTAAAAAAATTGGATAGGATTTAGATTAGATTAGATTAGATTAGATTACTTACAGTGTGGAAACAGGCCCTTCGGGCAACAAGTCCACACCGCCCCGCCGAAGCGCAACCCACCCATACCCCTACCTTTACCCCTTACCTAACACTACGGGCAATTTAGCATGGCCAATTCACCTGACCTGCACATCTTTGGACTGTGGGAGGAAAACGGAGCACCCGGAGGAAACCCACGCAGACACGGGGAGAACGTGCAAACTCCACACAGTTAGTCGCCTGAGGCGGGAATTGAACCCGGATCTCTGGCGCTGTGAGGCAGCAGTGCTAACCACTGTGCCACCGTGCCGCCTCACAGCGGCATTTTGGGAGGTCAAACGCAAGAGGAAAGTCTACAAAAATGGCAAGACTCTTAGAAGTACTGCTATACAGAGGAATCTTGGGGTACAAGCGCATTGCTCCCTGAAAGTAGCAACACAAGTGGATAAAGTGGTAAAGACATACGGCATGCTTGCCTACACTGATTGGAGCACTGAGTATAAAAGTTAGCGAGTCATGTTGCAGCTATATAAAACTTTAGCTGCCACACTATTGGAAGTGGAGGCTTTGGAGATGGTGCAAAAAATTGTTCATCAAGATGTTGCCCAGGTTTGAAATGTAATAGCTATAAGGAAAGGTTGTTCAAACTTTGATGTTCGAGCAAAGACAACATGAGGCTGAGAAGTGATCTTATAGAAGTATATAAAATTATGACAAGCATGGATAGAGTGCATTTTCAGCCTTTTTCCCAGGAAATAGGGTGGAAATATCAAATTAGGTTGCATAGGTTTAAGGTGACAGGGGCAAAATTTAAAGGAGATTTGCAAAGAACCTTTTTTATTTTTTAAGAAAACACCAAGAGTAGTAGGTGCCTAGAACACGATCTCAGGGAAGGTTGTAAAAGCAGAGTACATTGCAATGTTTAACAGGCACTTAGACAGACACATGAACAGGCAGAGAATAGAAGTATATGGACCATGTGCAGGCAGAATAAGATTAATTTAGAATGGCATCACAGTCAGCACAGATGTGGTGGACTGAAGGGCCTGTTCCTGTGCTTTACTGATCTTTGTTCTATGTTATTACAAATGCAATTTACTGTTAGTACTAAGTATAATTTGCCTGCTAATTTTTTTTCTTAAAGTTGATTCTAGTTTGTATTGAAATAAAAGCCAAAAGAAAAAAGTAAGACTTTTATCAGTAATTGTTTTCATTTGGCGTGTCATTTGGTTTACACATGCATACAGAATCATACTATCAGCTGAAGATGAATGCTATCCAGGTCTTTTGGCATATGGCCCATGGACTTCTGAAATATCTAAGGAATGGTGAATGTACTGAAAACTGTCCAAATATCAGTAAACACCCTCATTTCTGATCCTAGGATAGATGCAAGTTTATTGACGAAGCAGATAAAGATGGTTGGACCAAGGATATGGTCTTGAAGAAACCATGCAGTAATATATTGGGGCTGATATGATTGGCCTCCAACAATCAGAAGTCTTCCTTTGTGCTAGCATGATTCCAACAAGTGGAGAGATTTGCAGGTTCACTTTTGATGCCACATTCAGTCAAGTACTGTCTTGATGTCAAGCAAATTATTCTCACTTCACCTCTCAGGTCATGCTGGGACTAAGGCTGTAATGAGGTTAGGAGCTGAATAGCCCTGCAAATCCAAGTGGAACTTCTGTGATCAAGTTATTGGCGTGTAAGTGCTGCTTGATATAGATAGCACTGTCAGTAACACCTTTGACACTACGTTGATGATCAAGATTGGGCTTGAGGGTTGATAATTAGTTGGATTGGATTTATCTTTCTTTCTGTGACAGGACATGGCATGGGCAAATTTCCACACCATCAAACAGCTGTCAGTACTGTAACCATTCTGGAACAACTTGGCTAGATTATCACAGTCAAATTGGATGAAGACCAATTTAAAATTCCAGGCATCTCAAGAGGAGGTCAAGATGGATCATCCACTTGACATTCTTGCTGAAGATGTTTGCAAATGCTTCAGTCTTATCACTTGTACTAATGTTGTAGGCTCCACCAGTATTGAAGATGGAGATATCAGTGAAGGCTCTACCTGCAGTCATTTCTTAAATTATCCGCTATCAATACTGACCAGATATGGGGAAGCCTTGAAGAGCTTTAACTGATCCTCTGGCTTATGGCACTATTCAGCTCTGTCTTACACCATTTCACAACATGTAGTGTTGCAATGTAGTTTCAATGGTTTGGCACCTTATTTTTATATATAAAAATGTAACTTCTGGCAATGCAGCTTCTAGGCTAGGTGCCCATGCTGTTCGGAGGTTCTGTGCATGCCAATTAACATGAAAGCACATTGACAACCAGTAGCAGAAGCTGCTGTTATGTACAGACCTCAGAGGTCTGCACACTGCAGTAAAAGTGACAGGGTGCATAGATGTCTGGTGTTGCTCGTGGCATGCTTTTTTGCAATTCTCATTGTACTAGGGTTGGTTGTTAGCATAATGGTAGAATGAGGGATATGTCAGATTAATAAGGTTGTAGATTGTGATTGGATATAATTGTGCTGCTGCTGATGAATCACAGCACCTAATGAACACACAGGTTGAGTTTATCCTAAATAGTACTGTGGTTTTGTCACATAACACAGTGGAGGCTCTCTCATGTGAAGACGTGACTTGCTCCTTACAAAGATTGTGTGATGTTAATCTTACCTATACTGTTATGAACAGATGCATTCACAACAAGTAGACTGACGAGGACAAGGTCTAATAGGTTTTACCCTCAACAACCACTGCAAACACAGTCCAGTAGCTATGCCCTTCATGGATCAGCAAGGTCAGCTAGTAATGGTCACTCTTAATGATGGATGTTAAAACCCCCACTCAGGGTACATTCACTGCTTCTTCCAATTGATGTTCAACATGGAAGAGTACTGATTCATCTACTGAGGGAAGGTGATAATTGACAACCAACAGGTAGTTTCCTTGCCCACGTTTGACGTGTTGCTATGTGATTTCAAGGAGTCTGGAGTCAATGTTTAGGACTTCCAAGTCAACTCTCTCCCAACTGAATACCTCTGTGCTGCCCAACTATAGTGGGTCTGCCCTGTTGGTGGGACAGGACATATCCAGGAATGATGATGATTATGTTTAGAACATTGTCATACTCCACAAATCATATACTTTATGGCCAATGTCAGGCTACTGCTTGACTAGCTCACCCAAGTTTGGATCAAGCTCCTAGAGGGGATTTTTCAGACTCAACTAGATAGGGTGGTGCTGTTGTCATTTCTCATGCTTAGGTCAATGCCAGTGATCCATCTAGTTTTATTTCTTTTGAGGTCTGATACAATTGAGACCATTTCAAAGGTATTTATGGGGCAACCGCATTGAAGTCACATGTACGCCATACCAGGCAAGGCCAGCAGATTTAGTTCACTAAAGGATAACAGTGAACCATTTGTGATTGACGATTCAATTTACAAGATTACCCTTGATACTAAATTTTAATTCCAGATTAGCTAAATTAAAATATCAGATACTGTAGTGGTATTTGAATGTGTTCCTGTAACATTAGCGTGGGTATCAGGTTTATTACCCAGAGCATTGGCCTGGGTCTCTGGATATACTAGTCCAGTAACATCACTGCTAAGCAACTGTCCCCTACCTTCTCACCCCCATGGTTTCTGCCAGGTGGGATAGATTAATGAATTAAAACCTATTTAAAAGATTTCTCAAAATCAAAAGAATTAACCTTATTAAAAGCAAGAGTTTTGCTTGATCTAAAGTGATGAAAAGCCAGTAATCTTACATTTTTTTCTCTCAACAATTGGTACTAAACCTGAAAATTTACAGCAATTTTTTTTGATATTTCTCATTTCCAGAGTCTATAGTATTTTGCTTCTATATTAATATATTCACCATTCATCTTTTTCAGCAGAATACAACCTGAATTCAGTGTCAAAGGAGGTTACAGTAAAATTGAGGAAATAAACTACAAAAGGTAATTACCATTTGCTGAATTCTGTGAAAGCTCTTTCCATGGAAACTGAAGGCCTGTTCAAACAGAACCTTGTCTTCTACTGTCCATTCATCTGGAAAAGGGGTGAAGTTTGGCAAGTCGGCCAATGACTTCTCTATGTTGTGTTTGTGCCAGAATAACATCCCCAAAGCCTATTTGAGGTACACATTAAGTAACAAGTATTAGAAAACCACAAATTTAGACAATATTTGTCAAAGCAAGTAACAACTTAAGGGCAAACTTTTTCTCCCAAAGAGCTACTGGATTTTCCCACATTTCGCCAGACAAAAGTGAGGCACTGACCATTCAACCCATAAAGACACATTAGAGGGTTCTCAGGAAGTTCATGGTTTTTCTCACAATTCTGTCCCTTGATTAACAGAATTTGTCTTTGCACAGCTGATGACTTTCTCCTCCATTCCCCCTTTGCTTTTTTTCCCTTCACCTGAAATGCCAACTTTCCTGCAATAATATTGTAAAACGGATTTTATCCACCCGCCTACAATCCTTTTTTTCCCCCCTGGAAGAGGGTTAAACAATGTAAAAGTCTGAAACTCAACTTCAATCTGCAATGAATTTGCTAACTTCCAGTTTAACTGGGGTAGGACAGGACTCAGGCAAGTAGCTTACCCTCAAGAGGCTGGATAGTAATTAAAAAACATACTATTGAAGGTCTGCACCTCACAGTTTAGTAGCACATGTATTTAATGACATCTGGTTGAAAGCCAGGTTTCCAGGATTTGGGAAATCTAGTCACTAAAGGAGTGAAGATCTGCCAGACCTAGCAGTTAACTGCTTTTCCAGTATTGCTGTGTGTCATCAGAACTCAAGCCAATCTGGTGCAAGACCCTCTCCTTGCAACTGGTACTGCGACAGTTCATCCCACTAGGTCTTCCCAATCATCAGCTGATCAGTCTTTTGGTTTGATTGGTAGTTATCTAGCAAATGGAGGTAAATATTTCAAATGCGATCCTGCTATTAAATTTGTTAAGATTTCTCCACTTACTAGTTGTCATAAGTAACTCCAAATATTGTCACCATATTGTCTATTCAACAGTGCATGAAGCAGCTGATCCCAAACTCATCCTCACCCAAAAAGGGTCATGAGGAAGCAGGTAGAATGGACAATTTTAAGAGTTTTCTCCGTAACTCAAAAGGTTCTAGAGAAATTTTAATCAACATAACAGTCTGTTTGGTTTATTTGCCTAACTACTCAAATCAGAATGGAAGCTAAAATTTTTCAGTCAGATGATATGACATCACATAATGAATTTATTCATTAATTACATTTATACAATAAACATGTGGTACAGATACAACTCAGTGCAAAATGACATAATTTATGCCCAACCTCACCCTTTCATAATGATAATCTCTCATAATAAAACAAGACTGCCTACTTTGCAATAAAGTCAGATCAGGCGCTAATTTGGGATTTAAAACATGTGTTTATTGCTGGCATAAAATGTAAACACTTTGCACCAACATTAAATTCTTAGTATAAAATGTATATCTGATGAGAAAATAGTTTCATTGATGGAATTCAGGCAGCCAAATACGATCTGACAACTAAAAATACATGGTTTATTTAAGTGATTTAAATGTCTCAATGAAATAAATCCTTTCTGTTTAATGTGGTTAAACATTATAAAAAACCTTAAAACAACAAGAAACCAAAGTTTTGGATTCTAAATTTGAAGTGTGCAATCTGCCTTCTAAGATTGGAATAGTTTTTTCACAAACCTGTTCCACATTATAGCCATGCTTCTCCTTTGCTACTGCAATATACTCATCTACTATAAAAACAAACAAAAATACAAAATTTTTAACAAGTATTACACAATACAGACTTTTGTTGAAAATCATCATGCTAACGTCAGCATCAGTTACGCTTAAAAGGAAAACTAACCTCCATCCACAGTGCAGCAAGACAACAATTCCAGTCACATTCATGCCAGTCTGCAATATTAAAAACTAGCAGAGGAAAGAAGTCTACTGTTGTTACAAACTACTGATGAAATAAAAATCTGTCTACAAAACTCTCAATGTGCGAGAGGACGATATAAATTTCAAGCGAAGAGGGCCTAATGAAATTTATAAAGTGGTGTCAAGTTGAACAGAAAACATCATGTGTTTTAGTGATTTATAATTTGCAATGTAGAGGGGATATACTTTAAAAATGCGAAGTGATCAGTGCTTTCCAAATTGGTGTAATCTGCTTGCTAAATGTATCATGTTTACTTTTAATCAAAATGGTTATTTTACATCTCCTTTAAATTTGCTTTGGCCAAATCTGTATTAGGTATGCAATTATTTTCCAAATGATTTTCTGTAGAATACATTACAGCAACATTTTGTGAAAGCATTGGTGCTCTGCTAACATCTGTGCAATGCTAAAAGTCACGACTTACAACAAATTCAATAGTCTGACTAAGGATTATGGTTTGCTTTCAAATACAGCCTCAACTAAGATTTATTATTAATTAGCTGGAAGAATAAATAATAGCAAGTATAAATTATTTTCTAAAAAGGAGATTTCTATAGTTAAAATCCTCTTGTCGGGGAAATGAAAATAGTAGTTGCTAAAGTTACAGTGCTTTGTTGAGGAAAGGAAGTTTTAGGTTGCACCTATCTGATGTTATACCAGATCTTGGCACACTTGATACTAGTAATGGATGCCGAATTTTTAAAAAATGGTCCATCGATCCCTCACATCAATCAACCAATAGAACATCTTAAAGAAGTAATCAATAATTATTACCCCTTCTATAAAATGTAACAGAACATCTTGAAATAAAACAAATGCATTAAAAGTACAGTACATCCAACAGTATCTGAGGAAAGAAAATATCAATTTTCAATATTGCTACTTCTGAAGAAGGTTGGCTCAGAAAGTTAGCGCACTCTCCTCATTTTTTTCAGATGCGAATAGACCTGATGTTTATTGCTAGAATTTTAGTCATAGAGATGTACAGCATGGAAATAGACCTCTCAGTCCAACTTGTACATTCCAACCAGATATCCAAAATTAATCCAGTCCCATTAGCCATCACTTGGCCCATATCTTGCTAAATCCTTCCTATTCACACACCCATCCAGATGCATTTTAAATGTTGTTAATTGTCCCAGCTTCCACAACTTCCTCTGGCAGCTCATCCCATACACATAGCACCCTCTCACCCTAAACCTATGCCCTCTAGTTCTGGCCTCCCCACCCAGGGAAAATACCTTGTCTATTTACCTTATCCATCCCCCCCATGATTTTACAAACCTCTAGGAGGTCACACATTGCAGGGAAAACATCCCCAGCCTTTTCAGCCTCTCTCTATAGCCCAACCCTGGCAACTTGCTTGAAAATCTTTTCTGAACCCTTCCAAGTTTCACAACATCCGTCTCATTGGAGGGTGACACAATATTCCAAAAGTGACCTAACCAATGTCCTGTACAACTGTAAAATGACCGTCCAACTCATAGACTCAATGCTCTGACCAATAAAGGAAAGCATACCAAACACCTTCTTCACTATCCTATCTACCTGCAACTCCACTTTCAAGGAACTATGACCCTGCACTCCAAGGTCTCTTTGTTCAGTAACACCCCCCAGGACCTTATCATTAAGGTATAGAAGTCAGGTTTTCTTTCAGATTTAAATACATAGATCCATGTTGCTTAATTCATTTGATGCACATGAATTGCAATTTCAAATAGAAAATGCAAAATTGACGAAATCTACGAACATCAAGAGTGCCCACGAGGCATCTCTACAAATGGTGGCACTCAATGTTTAATAGTCATAAAAATCCTCAATTCCCTTCCCTGTCAATAAGCAGAATAATGCAGATAAAGAGCAAACATCAGTTTAGGCGCAAAAACCAAAGTTGCTGGAAAAGCTCAGTAGGTTTAGCAGCATTTGAGGAGAGAAGTCAGACTTAACCCTTCAGCTTTGAGTCACTGGACCAAAAACATTAACTCTAATTGCTCTTCAGATGCTGACAGACCTACTGTGTTTTTCTAGCAACTTTGGTTTTTGTTTCGGATTTATAGCATCCGCAGTTCTTTTGGTTTTTAATCAGTTCAGGTATCCCATTTAATTCAACTGGATTGCTTCCTTTATTATAAGATTATATGAAAATAATTTATGACTTTGTTAGTGCTAACATCAAAATGGATTTTGCAGATCTTAAACAAGTACAGCATTCACTTATCATAAGCAATGTAATATGAAATACATTTCTTTTGCACTTGGATTAGATTTGTAGCATTCCAAGCGTAACAGGTGAGATTTTCTGAGGAGTGGCAACCTGTCCTTTTTTTTAAAACGAAAGGAGACAGTTCCACATTTCTGAGAGGCTGATCAGCGCTCCTTCAGAAATATGGAGCTATACTTCTGATAGTTCTCTCGTAGCACAGAATGGTTGGAGAAGACAAACCATGTCCTCTTTTCACAGGGGTCAGCTACCTTATTCTTAAATTTAAATCACAGCTGTGGTCAAACAATAGTAAAAGCTAACTATGAAGTTAAGAGTACTGGGAGAATAGGTGAGCTGCTGCTTGGTAAGTTGAGTGCCAGATGGCAAGGCGGTGCCAAGGTAAGTTTTGAAGTGTTTAGTGTAGGTTACAATAAGTGCGAGAAATAAGATCCAGCAGGGGCAGGGACAGTTGGATTTTGAGTGGGGTTCAGGTTTGGCGTGGGTGGAGAACGATCTGCTTCACAGATTTCAAGTCAGAGGCTGGAGGAGGTGCATTTGGTAGTGTGCAAGGTAAGCATTGGGTCGTTGAATAGTTACTCAGGAGTTAAGACTATGTATTTAACAGCCTAACTTTTATGGAGTAATTTTTACTTGATTTCATCAGAACCCTCCAAATTCTGATTGAAATGGAGACTTTCAAAGGGTTGCAGATATAGAAGAATCACTCAGCAGAATCTTCAATTTACCAATTTCTTTTTTAAACTAATTCAAGGGATGTAGGCATTGTTGTCCAGGCTGTCATTTATTGCCTAATGTAGTTAAAGATGGTAACAAATTGAAAGCAAAAACACACAACATTGCAAAGATTAGTGATAAACAATGAATTGGGAAAGTTTCAAAAAACCAACGTAAGATGCCCAAAGAAAAGGGGTCGAAAATAAATTTGAAGGTAAACTTAGGAAGTAATATCAAAATGGACAGTACGAGCTCCTTCATATATATGAAAAGAGAGAGAGAGAGAGAGAGAGTGCGCGCGAGAGAGAGAACGAGAGAGAGGCCAAAGTGAACATAGGCCATTGAAGGATGAGCCAGGGGAAATGATAATGAGAAACCTGAAAATAGCAGGGCATTGAATAAAAACGTTACCCTCGTCTTCACAGTAGAAGACAACATTACTGGCATTCCAAAAGCACTTAACAATCAAGGAGCAAAAGGGGAGGGGAAATAAAAACAATAGTTATCACTAGAGAAAATGTACTAAGGAAACCAAAGGGGCTACATGTGGAAATGTTCCCTAAACTTGATGGTTTGCATCAACTGATATTAAAGGAAGTAGCAACAGTGACAGTGGACATATGGGTAGCAATCCTCCAAGATTGCTTGGATTCTGGAAATATCCCAGAGGCTTTGAAAACTGCCAATGTAACACCATAATGAAAGCAAGACGATGACAAAAAAACAGGTAACAAAAAACCAAGGACCTTATTATCTGTCATGGCTTAGAAAGGGTGGATGTTGGGAATTTGTTTCCATCAGGCGGGCATACTAGGACCCATGAGTTAGAGAGGGTCAATTTAAAATGGAAACGAGGAGACATTCCTTCAACCAGAGAGTGGTGGGCCTGCAGAATTCATTACCATGGAGCGCAGTGGAGGCCAGGACGCTAAATGTCCTCAAGGCAGAGATTGATAAATTCTTAATCTCGCAAAGAATTAAGGGATAAGGGGAGAATGCGGTTAAGTGGCACTGAAATGCCCATCAGCCATGATTGAATGGCGGAGTGGATTCGATGGGCCAAATGGTCTTACTTCCACTCCTATGCCTTATGATCATTGGGAAAATGTTTGAGTCCATTATGCCAACCATTTAGAAATAGATAATATAATCAAGCAGAAGCAGCACATTATGCCTGAGAGATTTATAAGAAGACTTCCTTTATGGTGTTTAAAAGAAAGCTAAATAAAGGGATAAGAGTACATATAATTTACTGTCTTCAAATTTCCAGACATTTGATAAAGGTACCTTAATAAGATAAGAGACTGGGGTATTAAGGGTAAAACATTTTAACATGGATTGACTATTGGCTAATTAATAGAAGACAGAGACATGGGATAAAGAGAGGATGTTTAGAATTGCAAGCTGGGTGCCACGGGGTTCATTTTTGGGGCCACATTTACAACATGCATTAATGACTCAGATGAGCAAAGTGAATGTACTATTGCCAAGTTTACTGATGATACAAAAATAGGTGGGAAAGACAATTGGATGACACGAGTGTCTAAACAGGCACATAGACAGGTTAAGTGAGTTGCAAAAACTTGGCAGATGTAGGAAAGGATCTGAATATTATTTAAATGGAGAAGGACTGCAGAGAACTGAAATTGTGGAGTCCTCATGCATAAATCACAAGAAAACAGCAAACAAAGTGGGAGTATAAAAATAAGGAAGTCTTGTTAAAACTATACAAGGCACTAGCTACACCACATTTAGAATACCATGAACAGTTTTGGTTACCTCATCTCATTCTGTCATGGGAGACAGTCCATGAAGGGTTCACTAGATTGATCCTGGGTATGGAAAAATGTTCTTATGAGGAGAGGTTGAGTATGCCGGGCATGTAATTAGTGGAGTTTAGAAGAATGAGAGGTGAATTTATTGAAAGACACAAGATTCTTCAGGGGTTAGACAGCATAGATGCTGAGAGATTCTTCCTCTTGAGGGAGAGTCTAGCTCCAGAGGGTACTTCCCAGAGTAAGGGGGGTCACTCAATTAGGACAGAGGTGAAGAAGAAATTCCTCTCTCAGAAAGTAGTGAATCTGTGGAATTCTTTATCAGAGGACTATAGACACTGTAGCATTAAGTACATTCAAGGCTGAGATGGGCAGATTTTTGAACAATAAAGGAAATTAAAGGATGTGGTGAAAGGGCAGTAAAATGGTGTTGAGGATTATCTGATCAGTCATGGTTTTACTCATTTCTGATTTGGACATTTACTACAGTACAATTTCAGTTTGGCTGTTGTCTTCATTTGAATCACCAATAAAGTGCCTCATTGCAGAAGTTCATGTGATAGCAAATGTACACTATACTGTAATTGATTTGATTTTCTGTTATACTACTCAGCAGAATTATCAGAATATGTAATCAATCTGCCAAAATGGTGTGATTGATAACACACAGTTCACAAGGATGTTGTCTGGGTTGGAGGATTTGAGCTATAGGGAGAGGCTGAAAAGGTAAGGGCTGTTTTCCCTGGAGCATTGAAGGCTGATGGGTGACTTCACAGAGATTTATAAAATCATGAAGGGCATGGATAGGATAAACAGACAAAGTATTTTCCCTGGGGTGGGGGAAGTCCAGAACTAAAGGGCATAGGTTTAGGGTGAGAAGGTAAAGATATAAAATAGACCTCAGGGGCAACTTTTTCACTTAGAGAATGATGCATGTATGGAATGAGCTGCCAGAGGAAGTGGTGGAGGCTAGTACAATTGCAACATTTAAAAGACATCTAGATGGATATATGAATAGGAAGGGTTTGGAGGGATATGGGCCAGGTGCTGGCAGGTGGGACTAGAATGGTTTGGGATATATCGTCGGCATGGACGAGTTGGACCGAAGGGCCTGTTTCTGTGCTGTACATCTCTGAGTCTATAACTGTGTGTAGCTAGTGACTAAACCACTGGACAACAGTGCTTTAGTAACTCACTTAGGTCATTTCTTCATTTACATTTTTTGAAATAAAATAAATAGATAGTTCAATGCAACTTCAAGCTGTTAGGAACAGGAAATGGACATCAAACTGCTATTAAAATATATTGTTTACCACAACATCTCACAGCATGTTCTTGCAAGACAAATTCACTCACTGTACATGATGGTGGCTAAACCTATTGCACTTAGTAACACTTATGATTTTGAAGGAGTAAAGATCTTAGACTTGCTAATCTGGTTAAAATTGGTGGATCCACTGCAGTATATTAACTCAATCTCAAAGCAAATGACCATTTATTTATATCAGTAAATCTCAAACAATCAGCTTCTTACACAGTTAGCAAATTTAGCAGTCAAAATGTGCAAATTTCAGGGAGTCTCAATTAGTTAGGCAGAGGAACATACTCGTGAGTGTGGTGCTGTAAAAGCACAGCCAATCAGTTGTTCATTCCTGATGAAGGGCTCCTGCCTGAAACATCGATTGTCCTGGTCCTCGGATGCTGCCTGACCTGCTGTGCTTTTCCAATATCACTCTAATCTTGACTGATCTCCAGCATCTGCAGTTCTCACTTTCGCCTAGTTATTGTCATTTGTCTAATATAGATGGTCGCAGAGAATTAGCCTGGTCGGCGGGTATTTTAGAGACTGTGTTGCAATGTACTAAATCATATAAACCTAATGCACACAGATACATGTTTGAGGCCAAGATTATTTTTGCATTCAACTACAAGATCTTTCTGCACTGCAACCTGAAAGTGGCAAATGCAATCAAATATGCCAAGATCCATAACTACATAATTGGTATTAATAACGGAGCCTACCTTGATATTTTTAAACCAATTTGTTGAGATTTGTTGTGACAAAGATGGGCTGTGAACCCCGATCTTCTGACCAAAAGTAGACACACTTCCACCGCGCTATAAGGGTCACAACGAGCCTATGTACACTTAATTAAATTTTGTTGTCTTAAAGAGGCATAATTCTCTGACTTCTAAGTTGTGCATCTTATTAAGTAACACACATGCCTTGCTAAACATTTAGCTTACTTTGAGCATTGCACTGGCAAATATACAAAATTGTACATAATTAAGATGCAAAAATATTGAATTCATCAAAGGTCAAGATTTAATTTTTAGGTACTTTATAGCAGAAAGTGGATATTTTAAAATATAAATGTAATCTATGTAAGCATAATAATTCTAAGTAAATAAAAGTTATTGTAATTTGTGCACTGGAATCTACCAGTCTGTTTTTTCAAGTTCAAAGTGGCGATAACATGGAATGCCTCCACAGTTCTTATGTCAATTAAATTAATGTTTCTGTAGTGCTCCCCTATCTACTGTTCTGTTTAAATTTCCAGTAATATGGCAGAAACCAAGTATCGTTATGTTTACCAAACCCTGAGACTGTGCAACAGATTTCAGAATCTGGCCTAAAGTTTCCAAAAGGTACCAGATTTTAGCTCAATTAAATTTTCATTTCCTGAAAATTATCATACATTTTGAAGAGTAATTTCATTATACTGAAAAATAAGATTTGAAGAAATAACATCTAAGAAAGGAGAATAAAAGATGATTAATTTACTTACATTTCACATCTGGAATGACGTGATAAGGGGACCAAACCAACATGCCACCAATTTCTTTATCGTTATATTTCGTAGCACCTGAAAGAAAATTGATAAATTGCTTTGATATTAAGATTACAAGAAATAGTTTTCAGACATCAAGACTATGACTTCCATAGTCTATGTACAACTATTGCCATTGGGGACTAATGTCTCAGTTCAATCAAGATGGACCTTTTATTTGTTGACATATAAATAAATATAGTGGGCCAGATATTCATCTCCCAAAGGAAATGCAAACTGGGTTCCAAAATGCTGATTCTTTTTTGATGGGAAAACAACCTTCCTTTGCTTCTTGTCTCCACACTACTTTCATGTGGCATTTTTGGCAGGCTCAGATGAATGTGGTGTAAAGCATACAGGCACCTCTTACAAGGGTGGAGGTTCCACTTGTAAAGACCAGAAAAAACCCCGAATTTCCTCCAATACACTACCTCTGTATTGGTGTGTGTTTTGGAAATACTAAACAATTGCATCCCCTTTGAAGAGTTCAAGACCACTGATCTGTTGCCATGCTTTGCAACTCTATGACTACAATGAAGGAAGGGGTCAAGGATAACAACAAAAAGGCTTCTTTTCTTGTACTTCTGGCCCAGACAGTGGTTAAATTTTAAATAAAAACTCACCTTCTGTTGGCAGTATTTCATGTACTGCAACAACTGTTTAATCTTTAGTGGTGACAGGTTGGACTGAGGGGTCTGTTTCCATGCTGTACATCTCTATGACTCTATGATAGCCCTCCTCATTGTACACTAATTTCAGCAAAGACACCTATAACATGTACTGAGCATCTTTTAAATAACCAACGGACCTAAAGCTCCTGTTTTAGAGGCCCAAGGGACACCTGAACAGCAGTGCATTCATTTTAGAGATCTGCATTTTAATGTCATTTTTGATGCACATGGTATTAGTCTTCAAATTTGAGCCTCATTCAAATAAAATCAGAAGTCTGGCAGCATCTATGAGGAAAGCAACTGAGTTAACATTCTGAGTCCAAAATTTTTGAGTTCACTGGAACAGAGAAGTTGTCTGTGACTTGAAACATTAACTCTGTTTCTCCCTCCACAGACAGTGCCAAACATCCTGAGTTTCTCCCGCATGTTGTTTTTATTTCAGATTCCAACATCTGTAGTATTTTGCTTTTATTTGACCCTTAACTGTGTCTGTTTAACCCAAAGCCCAAATTCAAGCCTAATGAGGTTAACTGTGAACGACTAATATCTGGAATGAAATGAACTGACAGAATAAACTAATGATCAAATGAAGAATCTCCAAGTGCTCATGCTAAATCTGGAAAAATATTAATATATGCTATATGACATAGAAAAGGAAAAAGCAGTGCAATTCTGTTGATGAAATTTATTACATGTAGCTTAACTAAATTTTCAACAGGCCTTTGATAAGGCACTCCAAAACAACCTAATGAATATATGTTTAAATATGTGGAGTCCATAACCATTATAGAATGGATTGTTATAGAATGGAAGAAGAGAGCAGGAGAGTGGAGTAAAGGAATATTTACAGTGAAAGAAAATGAAAAGCTATGTTTCAGATTTTCCTAGCTGCAACCCAGACTACGGCTTCAAAATTTGCAGATTACAACAAACTGGGAAAGTCAATACTCAGGATTGCCACAAAGAGTCATAGTGTCACAGAGATGTACAACATGGAAACAGACTTCCCTCCAACTCATGCATTCTAATTAGGTATCCCAACCTAATTTAGTCCCATTTGCCAGCACTTGACATATGTCCCTCTAAACCCTTTTTATTTACCCATCCAGATGCCTTTTAAATAATGCGATTGTACCAGCTTCCACCACTTCCTCTGGCAGATCATTCCATACACGCACCACCTTCTGTGTGAAAAGGTTGCCCCTTAGGTCTCTTTTATATCTCTCCCTCTCACCCTGAACTTATGCCCTCTAGTTCTAGACTCCCACACCCTAGGGAAAAGACCTTGTCTATTTATCCTATCTATGCCCCTCATGATTTTATAAGCCTCTATGAGGACACCCCTCAGCCTTCCACGTTCCCGGGAAAAGAGCTACAGCATATTCGACCTCTCCCTATAGCTCAAATCCTCCAACCTTGGCAACGTCCTTGTACATCTTCTCTGAACCCTTTCAAGTTTCACAACATCCTTCTGATAGGAGGGAGACCAGAACTGCACGCAATATTCCAACAAAGGCCTAACCAATATCCTGTACAGCTGGAACATGACCTCCCAACTCCTATATTCAATACTCTGACCAGTAAAGGAAAGCATACCTAACGCCTTCTTCACTATCCTATCTACCTGCAACTCTACTTTCAAGGAGCTATGAACCTGCACTCCAAGGTCCCTCTGTTGAGCAACATTCCCTAGGACCGTACCATTAACTGTATAAGTCCTGCTAAGATTTGCTTTCCCTAAAATGCAGCACCTCATATTTATCTGAATTAAACTCCATCTGCCACACCTCAGCCCATTGGCCCATCTGATCAAGCTCCTGCTGTAATCAGAGTAACCTTCTTTGCTGTACACTACACCACCAATTTTGGTGTCATCTGCAAACTTATCAACTACACCTCTGATGCTCACATCCAAATCATTTACACAAATGAAAAGTAGTGGACTCAGCATCGAACCTTGTGGTACTCCACTGGACACAGGCCTACAGTCTGAAAACAACCCTCCACCACCACCCTCTGTCTTCTACCTTCGAGCTAGTTCTGTATCCAAATGGCTAGTTCTCCCTGTATACCATGATATCGAACATTGCTAATCAGCGTCCCATGGGGGACCTTGTCGAACACCTTACTGAAGTCCACATGGATCACATCAACCGCTCTACCTTCATCAATCCTCTTTGTTACATTTATAAAAAACTCAATCAAGTTTGTGAGACATGAGATCACAGGAAAATATTAATAAAGTGCATAAAAATGGGCAAATAAGTTGGGACTTGAAGTTCAACACAGATAAATGTGGATGGTGCATTATGGAAGACGAATAAGGAGGTCATTTATTACTTAGAAAGTGGAAATCTTGGTCGGGAGAAGAAACAAAGGGCTCTCAAGAGTACAAATACATCAACTACTAAAATGTTGCACAACAGGTTAATAAGATCATAAAAATGATCTAAGCTTTATGACTTGAGGGATAAAACTGAAATGTAAGGAAGGTTTGCTCGACATACGTTGAACATCGATTAAACTACATTCAAGTGTGCAGTTCTGGCCACCAGATTATATGACAGCATACTGATGCACTTGGAGAGAAGGTTTACAGGGATAATAATAGGAATGTATGCATACATATTTCATGGACAGCAACTGAGGGGTGATCTATCAGAGGTCTTTGAATTATCAAAAGTTTTGATTAAGTGAATAAATGTTTCTCCTTATAGAAAAGAGCAAAAGCACAAAGGAACTGGACTTACCATATAACTACTGATCAGAGGTTTGGAAACTTGCAACGAATAACTCACCTCCTAACTGCCTGTCCAGCAGGCACCAGTCAGGAGTATGTTGGAACATTCTCCACTTGCTTGGATGACTGCAACTCCAAGAACATTCAAGAAGAGTGGCACCATCCACGACAATATAGCCCTTCTGATTGGCACCACATCCATAAACCATCATTCCCTTTTACCACTAATTCATATCACACAAGGTTGCATGGTCACTATCTTGTGGTCATCATCTACAAGATACACTATTGAAATTTTCTAAGATTCTTAAGATAGCACCCTCCAAATCATATCCAGTACCATTTAGAAGGAGGAGGGCAGCAGATACATTTGAACACCACTACTTGCAAGTTCCCTTCCAAGCCAGACATCATCCTGGCTTAGAATAAATCATTGTTCCTTTACTGTCACTGGGTTAAAATCCTGGAAGACTTTTCCTAACAACATTGTGAATATACCCATATCAAATAGTCTGCAGCAGTTCAAAACAGCAACTCACCACCAAGAGCAACTGGATACAAGCAATAAAAAGTGGCCCAGCCAATGAAGCTGACGTTCCATGAATGAAGAAGAATTATGCCAGAGGAAATAGTCCCCAAGAAAATTAATTGGCAATTTTGTATTTAAAAAGTTACAGAGTGGTGAAAATGTAACCACAAGGAGTGGTTGAATATTTTAGATGAATTGATAGAAGAGGCATTTGAGGGGTACCATGATAGATGTAGATCACCAAATAGCCTATGCCTGTGCTGAATATCTTATATGACTTGATATAATTGTGACAGTCACAGCTGCTTCAAGATTTAACCCAAATGATCTTGCCTGTAGGCAATGTCACTAACAATAAATTCTGTATTCAAGTTCACACCAAGTATTATATTTTTCATTTTGAAATATGCTCTCACATTTACAAGTTTAGCAAGTTGTTTAATGGGAGAAAGTGAGGACTGCAGATGCTGGAGACCAGAGTTGAAATGTGTGGTGCTGGAAAAGCGCAGCAGGCCAGGCAGCATCCGAGGAGCAGGAGAATCGACATTTTGGGCATAACCCTTCTTCAGGAATGAGGTTGGTGTGTTAAACGGACTAAGATAAAAGGTGGTGGGTGGGAGAAATTGCTGTCACTGCGAAGGGCTTGATTTTGTTTGTTTGTGTGTGTGTGTGGAAGGGGTGTTCAATGACTGCAAGCGGCAGAGAACCAAAGCCACCCCGGGCCCAATTCCCCCCCCCCTCCTCCCCTCCTTATATCTCAGCCCGCTTGGCACACCAGCCTTATTCCTGAAGAAGGGCTTATGTCCGAAATGTCGATTCTCCTGCTCCTCGGATGTTGCCTGGCCTGCTGCGCTTTTCCAGCACCACACTTTTCAAAAGTTGTTTAATGGCTCGTGTTTTAATACTTTAAAGAAATACATAAATGTAGGTGGCATTGCTGGTCTCAGACTATTTTTGGCAACTGTGCTCAAGAGGTAAAGAGGGGGAAAATACATTCTAACGCAAAATACCAATGCAAAAACAAATAACCAGTTTAGCTAAAATTGCAGAGGATAAACAGTTGATAACTGAGGGAAATAATTAACCAAATAAAAAGGTTCAATGGTAAGATAGACAACATGCAGTACATCCCCAACAGGCAAGCACCGCCACTAGCTCGAGAGTCCCAGAATGGATTTGAACAGCCTCATTCTAAATCAGGTGGCAGTGCGCACGCTCGACAGCAACCGGCCGCAGTGCGCATGCTCAGGTACCTCCCAGCCTATTTAAAGAGCCGGTTTCCTGCCCGGGGTGGCTTCGGTTCTCTGCCGCTCGCAGTCATTAAAACCCCCTCCACACAAAAATAAACAAACAAAATCAAGCCCTTCGCAGTGACAGCAAACAGCTGTTCAGTTCATCCCCCTCGCGCAGGAATAGCCAGCCGAAAGTTTGAACGGCGAAGACCTTCCCTACACCCCCCTCAGGGAAGAGGGGGGTCACGTACAACCGGAGCCGAGGCTAACAACCCTCACGATCAGTTCCAGAACAATCTCGGGTCACATCACTAAAGAGTCACTTTATTAATAGTATCATCAGTCTGAGATTGATTCTTTACCGGGGTTAAATTCTGGAATGGACGCCTGATAGTCAGAGCCCACTCGCATTCCGACATCTGTAACAATAAAAAGGAAGGAAAAAAATAAAACATTAGGATATGCAAACTGAGGAAAAAATAATAAACAGCGTCCTGCTACCGACACCGAAAGATTTCAGATTTTAAAGAATTCAACAGCTGCGAATGAAGTTTGATTTTAATTTTTCGCATAGCGTTCGAGGCTACCACCGTGCTCGTCGTCGCTGCCACTCTCTTCAGAATAGTGTCCATTGGAAGAGGCTCCAGCCGGGCTCTTGGTGCCGTTGGATCGGCCTTTCCCCAGGTATTCCGACCCTTTCTCCATCATTCCGGGCATTGCAAAAGCGTCTGATTGCAGAAGTTATAATATACAAGCAGACTACTGCAACTCGATGTGAGTTGGAAACAATGGAAGGAGGCCGATGTGGGGTTGTGGGTGGAGCTGCAAGGAGGGAGTGAGGACGGCAGCGAAACTTCTTTGGCGCGGAGGATTGACAGGCGGAGCGGCGGATCACCGCCCGACAACAAGCAGCGGGTGGCCTGAGCACCGCGGGTGTTTTGGGGGCGGGTCGGGTGAGGTAGCAACGCAGCCTCCCGCCCCTCTTCTTCTTCTTCCCCTCCCCAACCACCAGGGTTGACCTTTGACCCCCAGACTGCACGCCTGCTGCAAGGACCCATTTCCCTTCTCTCTCTCTCTCTCCCCCACCCGAAATAAACCGCCAACTGGAGATTTGCAGCGCACGCGCGCGGCGGCGAATCCCTCACCGCGCCTAACTCTCCCTTCGCACTCTTTTCTCTCTCCGCCCCCACCTACTCTGCACCCGACCGCGGAAGGTCGAGCTGTCGATGCAACCCGTCAGCGGTGAAGCGGCCGTTTAAAAAAACCAGAGCCACTACACACACATACACACAAAGAGATAGCTAATATTGAGTTTTTAATTCAACTGTATGCTATATTAATGTGGTGCTCTTTTGACGAAGTTGTTCTGTCGTTTCCAATTTAGCTTGGAAGAAGTTGCAGAATAATAATTTACAAGCGTATTAGTGCATTGGAATTGAGTGAATTCGAATATTTCGAGTTGTTTGGAAACAATTGGGATATCCATAAACAAAACACTTTTGCAGGAATTTGACAACCATAGTTTATGTTGATCTATTTTACCAAAACAAAAAAATTGCATTATACACATTTCATAGAATCCCAACCGTGTAGGAAGAGACCTTACAGCCAATTGAGTTTGCAGAACTCTCCAGGGACCATCCCACCCAGACTGCCACCCCATCTCCAAACCTAGCCTGCACGTCCAAATTCACTTAACCTTAAAATCTTTGGTGTGTGGGAGGAACCCACTGTACCCAGCTGGAATCTACACAGATGCAATCACCCAAGGCTGTAATCAAACCCAAGTCTGTGAGACAGCAGTGCTGAACACTGAGGTTAAAAACAATGACTGCAGATGCTGGAAAGCAAATACTGGATTAGTGGTGCTGGAAGAGCACAGCAGTTCAGGCAGCATCCAACGAGCAGCGAAATCAACGTTTCGGGCAAAAGCCCTTCCTGATGAAGGGCTTTTGCCCGAAATGTCGATTTCGCTGCTCATTGGATGCTGCCTGAACTGCTGTGCTCTTCCAGCACCACTAATCCAGTAAGTGCTGAACACTGAGCCACCATGCTATTCTTGTCAATTACAACTAAATTGTACCAATTGCCTGAAAAAAATCTCAAGGATTCAATCTCAATGGAAAATGGTATTCCCTTGTGTAGATGCATGACTTACATTCTGCAGGGACTGTTCTCTCCAGGATACCCCGGTCCACTTGCAAGACTACCACTCTCACACCTCCACAGCACCTCACTATGTAATCTCAGAAGGTGTAATATCTGTCTGTTTACTTCCCCCTCTTCAATATCCAAGGCTCCAGACACACCTTCCAGGTGTAGCTGTGACTTACCTGTACCACTCTAGTCTGCTGCATTTGCTCCTCACAATGTGGTGTCATGTAAGCTGGGGAGACGAAATGCAGGCTGGACAACTGCTTTGCAGAACATCAACGATCTGTCTGTAAAAATGACCCAGAGCATCCTGTTGTCTTCACACATTACTGTGCTCCCTAGCCAATGTTTCTGTCTTGGGTATGCTGTAGTACTTCAGTGAAGTTCAGTAGAAGAACAGCATTTTCTTCTTGGGGACCCTGAGGCCTTCAGGACTCAATATCAAATAATTTAAAGCCTGAACATCATCTTCCATGTCCTTAATCCACCCCCACACTCCAGGTCCTGTCATCACATGGGCTGTTTTCATCACAACCAACCCACTTTCACCCACTAATGGTCCCTATTGTCAGCTTTTCTTTGTCCTCGATCGCAATTATCCATTCTTTATGGCTGTTCCCTCTCTCTGAGTTCCATCTCTACCTATCATTCACTCCTTTTCCACACACCCCACCTTTAGCATATACAGTATAACTACAATTTTCTGGATACAATTAATTCTGAAGAAGATTCACTGGACTCAAAATATTTCTTCTGCTTTCTGTCCACAGATGTTACCACAGATGCTGAGTTTCTCCAAAAAAATTTGTTTTACTTTCAGATTTTTAGCATCCACAGTTCTTCGTTTTTGTTAACCCTGTCCTTAAACAGTAAATGTGTCTCCAAATTGCTTTTCTCAACCAAAGCATAGCAAATATTAGATAGCTAACATTTTCACATTTTTACACCAGTTAAGTGAGGGCAAAATCACCATATCTCATCATCAAATTCATTGCAGCAATAGAAATATTGTGACAATCAAAATAGCTTGCTAATTCATTTTCCATTGAAGATCTGTTTGTTGGATGGGGTAACACAAGCCTAGAAAATGCTACACTACAATTTTGTCTCCCAGAGTGAGTATTAGGGACTGAAAAATAAGATGAAAGTACAAAACTAATATGATTAAGACTTACAACAGAAACAGAAGATTCTTTTACTGTGAACAATGGGAGATTCAAATCCCCCTCAGAAGTACATTGATCTCTGTAGTTTGTTAACCCAACTCAATTCCCCAATTTGACACTGTAGTGCACCAACTCAATGAAAATTTCTACACTGTTTCTATAATCTGCAAACTAAAATACTCAGAAGGACCAGGGCAGCTGATTCATGGGAACACCACCAACTCCAGTTTACTGTCCAAGCTGCACAACATCCTGGCATGAAAACACATCCCTATTCATTAATCATCGCAGATCAAAATTCTGGAAGTTGTATTATGTAAGTGTTTTCTCCAAATGGACTGCTGCAGTTCAAGAAGCAGTTCACTTTTTTGAGTGCAGTTTGGAATGAGCAATAAATGCTGACCTTGCAAGTAGCCCACTTTACCGTATGTATTAATAAACAAAAGAAAGATTTCCAACAGGAATTTTCTCTGGTCAGGTTCAGAAAACTTTCCTTCAAAGCTGAATTTATGAGATTACCTGGTCATATGTCTCATTATTATTTGTGTGTTCTGTCTGTGCCTTTCAAAGTCAACCCCTTCATCTGCGCCTTGGAGCCTGAGCAATGAGTGAAATATGATTGATCAAAATAAGGTGAACTATGGTGGAACTCTGTTTTTTCAAATGGAGAAGTGCTCTTACACACAACCATTTTTTTTCCCCATCTCCAAATCACACATGGTATTTTTTCATCTATTAACCACCTCCAGTAAGTCACCCGTGTTCTCCAATTTCTATCCAAAGCCCGATAAGGGCAATGCAGACCATCAAAGGTAAGTGAGAGGGGGAGGGGGCTAGATAATTAGACTTAGAAGGGGTTCTTTATACCTATATTGCTTTAGTAATTGTGAACACATATTTAGCACACTTTAAGTACTCAGCAGACGAGGCATTGCAAACAAGCTTTCCATTATAGAACAGGGAGAGGAACATGTGCCATCTGGACTATCACTACGGCTGTGTTGGGTGATCAAGGATGCAGGAAAACAATCTCCCATTTCCCTTACAAATCACCTTGGTTTCCTTGCTGTTCAAAGATTATATTTTATGTAGACTCACAGGAAGCTGGTGTACTGTCTTCTTACAGGCAATTTCCTTTTAAGCAGATCCTCCAAACCCTACAGTGATTAGCCAGTGGTAATGGGAGCAGGATTGTGTTGTCTGGAAGTTTTGGATTATGATTAGGTGTAGAGGTGACAGTTACAAGATGATCAAGTAGCAGTTAGGATGCTTTTCTGTAGAGTTAACTGCAACTGAACAACTCTTTAGGACCCACTCTACTTCTTGTTGGGGAGGCGGCTAGAAAAGGTGCCCTGAACATATTCTATCTTTCCTATCCCAACTGAATAGCCAAATCTAGATGGATCACCTTCTGCAGTGGAGACACACAAAATACATGTAATAAAGTTTCAGCCTGGAATAATAGAATCTTCATGGACAAATCCACAAGTGAATGCCCAGAACATCACACTGCATTTATGACCTGGAAACACTAGCGATATGAGGTCAGCATTGCTGCTCTGAGTGAGACCCAGCAAGCTGAAGCGGGACAGCTCAACGACTATGCAATATTTACGCATTCTTCTCAAAGGGAAAATCAAAAGAAGAATTCAGAATCCATGAAACTGATTTGCCATCGAAAATGAATTTGTCAACTAGTTTCATGAGTTCCCTCTTGGAAGTAATACATGCCTAATGACTCAAACTGACAAAGCAAAGCCCTTGCACTAATGTGATCTCTTCATATGCCCAACTGCAAAAACCACTGATGAAATTAAGGAAGGTCTTGCCAAACCTAACCAAATTGTCCAAAGGAGGGCAAACGTATTCTGCTTGGAAGAGATTTCAAACTCTGGAACACAGCTATTGTCAGGGAAGGAATTAGAAATGTCAATTCTGACAGCATTCATCTCCTCATCAAATGAGCAGACCATGGGCTCATAATCACCAGTACCCCTTACCACCAAAGAACGAGTACAAAACATCATGGCAACATCCAAGGTTCAAACACTTACACCTCATTGATTGCATTATCATTTATGCTCAGAATCATAAAGAAGTCCATTATACCAGAACAGTGACTGATGGTGATTGCTGAAGCAATCGCTGACTAATTCATTCAATCACGTCCATCAAACTGACTCCCAAATGATGGATGCACCAGAAGAGATGTCCAAAAATAGATCAATGACAAAATTCTGAAGGATCCAATCAAAAGAAACCAATTGAAACAATTCCTTAGAGAAAAACTTTCACAGTTCAATCAAGAACAGAAGAAGTGTTCACAGCACTTTGGACGTCCTTAGGTTCAATATTGCCAATGCCTTCTAAAAGTTATTTGGATACTCTGTCAGGAAACATCAGGTTTGATTTGATGAAAATTATAAGAATGTTAACAAATTTATTGATTGCAAGCAAAAAACTTTCTATGCTTGGTGGAATTACCCAACACAAAACAAAAGAAATTGACTCTCCAACAAGCAAAGGCTGAGTACAGAAGACCACTCGTGACATGAAAACAGGTGGTGGGCAGACAAGTCAAAGGAAATTTAACATTTCGCTGACATGAATGAAATCTGTGGTTTCTTAACTGCCACAGAAACAATTTATTGTTAAGGGCTACAGAGCGCTTCTAAGGCTGAATCATGAGACAATGTTTTGGAAATACTGTATGGAGTTTGCTAGGGTCTTTTTACACCCTATAGTTTTATAACTCATATTTATCCACGCCCGCTTTGTGATCTGTCTTTCACTCACTGCATTATTCACTCATAACAAGTAAGTCCTTCTTCTACTATTGCTGTACATTTTTGCATGACATGATTGTTTTTCTTCCACAGTCTTGTGATGACAATACCATTACTAATATTGAACTTTCTAAGGACTATTATGGATTTAGAGAAAGAATATGCTAAAAAAAACATATCAAAGGCACCTCAAGAATTTGGCCACCAACTGGTTTGGCTTGGAATCCATATTCAAATCTAGGCACATCTACTTGGCTATGCCTTAGGAGGACTATCTTTAGTGCAATATGCTTCACAAGCTACCACTCTCATGCTATCTGGGGGAGTATTATTTACAGTCATGATTTAGCACAGAGAAAGCCCTAAAGCTCATTACAACATTAATTTTGTGCTCAACCATATGGGTTTTGAGTTATATAAGAGCTGCTCTGTTAAAATAATTTTAGAAAATTTGTGTTTAAGACAATAACAGTGTAATTAAGTTAAAATACAAATTGTCTCAGTATTTTCAGCCCAATAACTGCATTGTTATAGCAACAGTGCTGAAGACAATGAGGGAATTACGGGCACACCTTTCCTCCTTCTGATATTCACATGCACTAATTCAATCATTTATTGACTAATCAGAATAATACATCTTGTGGCAAGCAAGCCTTTATTTAGTGACTGTCCTTCGACAGAAACTTAGCAAGCAATTATAATGAGCAAAATTTTAGTGGCTTGAGAAAAGCCGTATTTACATATTAATTATAAATTGAATATGCAGCTATAAATTCTTCTGGTAAGACAAGCTAGAAAAGGGTTAGATCTCCCCTTGCTCTTTGTATGTGGTCTGGTCTTGAATCATAGTTCAAGACAACCTTGCGCTGATCACAGATGGGAATTAGCTGTTAGCTATGAAAGTGCTTTTGTCCGCAGAGTGCTGCATTAGAGGACCGAAGGTTCCAATTCGCATTAAAATGCAATTTGTTTGAGACCTTATTAGTATTATCATAATATCATTTTTAGAATGCCATTGGATATAATTTACATCATATATTTTTGAGCACTACAAAATTAGGGATTAAAGCTAAAGATGAGAGCTGTCTGTAAACTGGAGCTCTCAGGTCTATGTTGCCCCAACTCACAACCTTAGTGAGCAAGATAACTTACCAGCTTTGGAACTCTTCTTGGGGACTCTTCTACCAATGGCTGTAAAGGTAGCACTGCAGGTTTGTGAAACATTTTTGCAAGCTTGCATAGGTGTCAAAACTGTTTTCCTGAAAAATTTCTGTGACTCCATGTTGGAAACTCTTTAAGATTCCTAAAACATTGAATAAAGTATTTTTCATAACCAAGAATTTCTGCTTTGCATGCTAAGTAGTGTACATATCTGTTTGAAAATTGAAATTGATCCAGATCTGCCAGTTGCCTTCCTTTCCTTTGTCGTTATTTCTTTCCAGCCTTCTCCTTCTCACTTGCACTGGGTTCTTCACTAAGCCAAATGTCCTAACTCCTCCTTCAGTGTCTGTTGATATAGATGTATAGGAGCTTGTGCTCAAGGTCAGGGTTCATGCATGATATCCCAGATCCTTGCACATGCTGTTGGACATGGACCTGATCATACAGAAAAGAAAAAGAAGAATAAGTGTTGACATAAGGTATACAATAAATTCATCTGTACATAGCAGTGAAACTAATGGTATGCCATCTATGGTTCAGTTGGTAGTCATCTTGTCTCTGAGTCAGATTGTTGTGAGTTCAAGATTCTGACACTCCAGTACTGAACTGAGGGAATGCTATACTTTGAAAGGTGCTAATTTTCAGTTGAGATGCCAATCTGAGTGCTCTCCCAGGTGTATGTAAAAAGCCCTAAGTCTTATTTCAAAGAAGAGAAGTGGGGTTATCTCCAGGGGCCTGGCCAAAATTTATTCCTCAAACCTCATTACAAAAAAACATTGTCATTATTACATTGCTGTTTGTGGGAGCTTGCTATGCAGAGATTGGTCTTGCATATACTAAATTATAAGAGACTATACTACAAAAAGTCAATGGCTTTGGAACGTGACTGTGTAAGGTGATATGTTTATGAAAGACATTCCTTCAATATGACTTTCAAGGACAAGAAAGAGAAAGTTGAAGAGGACCTTGTTGGAGTTTCAGAGACAAAGCAAATTTTCTTTTGCCTATACCCTCAGTGAGCTCAACCCCAATTCACTTCACCAATTTTCAAGCTCAGTGAGGCAACACGCAATAGTACTATGGCAGCAATCTAGGATCTTTCTTCATCACAATGGCCAGCTTCTGCTCTTATAAATTAACAAACTGTATGATTTTAATAAAACAAAGAACTGTGGATGTTGGAAATCTGAGTTTCAAGTCCATTGACTCTTCTCCAGAACTCCACATAGAACACATTGTATATAATTGCCAATCCCTCAAGATCATCACAGCACCTCTCCAGGCCACTTGCAGGATCCTTAGAACATATGGCCCTGCATTGCAAGGCACAGACTTGGAAAAGCTGCTGCAAGGAAACTTTGCATGCAGGGATAGGCACCTAACTTGTGAATTAATTTTAGATTCCATCTTAGGACTGATTCTCGTAGTATTGCCCCAGGTTCCACATCTGCAGTGAAGTGAAAGTGAGCCTGCTCAACAGTGGATCCCATTTCATCTGGTAATGCCAGGGTGTTTGTGTCTAGAGGGCACAGAAATGCTGAGGGTCTCCTTGTCAGAGACAAGTTCAACCACCTCAGATTGAACTTCTAAAGGTTGAGAAGGACAGGTAGGATGGAGCTAAGAGGGAATGACCACCTCTAGTATTCCCTGAGAAAAGACTTCTGAGGGTTGCGTGTGGCTGTTCTGGCTGAGTGCCTCCTGGCACCATCATATCTTTTTGAGAGGAAGGGACATAGGGATTGAGCATCAGGTTTCCTATGCTCCCTTTTGCTTTGTGTTTGGTCATGTTGACCAATGGCTGTGGAGTTATGGAGTGCATCTCCAGGAGACCCTGAGAGTGTTTGACCTGGTTCTCCAAGATGCCGCCAAACAAGCTTGAGGTAGCTGGTCCCCAAAATGTAGCTGCATGCCTGTAACCATTGGACAATGAGGCTCATTGCCACCCATTGCCTGCTGCTCCTATTCCTCCTTGTGTGTTTGGCTGAAGTTACTGATTGCCAACACTTTCATGCAATAATGAGCATGGTGGAGCATGTGCCTTGTTTGGAGGTGAGTGAGGTAGTGGAGATAGAGGGAGTATGAGCACTCACCCTGGTGGATCAGAGGTCATTGACCTTATTAAGGCACTTCCAGCCATTTCTATAGATACAGCATTGACCCACTGCTGGCGCCCTCTGACGAGGCTGTCAGGATTTGGTGGGTCAGTATCTTCTACCAGCCTCCCAGAAAGAGGACACCCAATCTCTGAACCACACAATGACATCTGGTTTCATGTTGGAGTATCACAAATCCATTTTCCCCTTCTCACACAGCTCAGACAGCAAAGACTGTCCTTAACAAGCGGGGCAGCTTTGGAATGATAATGTTTGTCTGGGTGCATAAGGCCTTTTACAAATGGCATAGACACCAAGATGCTAGTCATTCAGCAAATATCTGGTGAATGGTGAGTTCTTCTGGGATTAGCGGGTAGTTAGGATTCGGCTAGATCAGACAAGAGTGCCAAAGGTTGTTGATGAGGTAAGTTTGATTAAATGTGACAAGAGATATTGGTAGGCCTATCAGAGAGAAACCCTCCTTGAAATTCAACCAACCATAAGATTTAGCCCAATGTAAGTGAGTTGCTGATTCATTAGGATCCATTTGATGTCCCAACCCATAGAGAATATATTGCCTCTCATTCTCTGTTCATAGAGTCATAGAGATGTACAGCACAGTAACAAACCCTTCAGTCCAACTTGTCCATGCCAACCAGATAATCCCCTCTCACCCTAAACCTATGCCCTGTAGCTCTGGACTCCCCCACCCCAGGGTAAATACTTTGTCGATTTACCCTATCCATCCCCCTCATTATTTTAAAAACCTCTATAAAGGTCACCCCTCAGCCTCTGACACTCCAGGGAAAATAGCCCCAGCCTATTCAGCCTCTCCATATATGTTATAATATAGTTTGCTATTATAGATATATCATCTTCAAAATTTAAGTGCTAAACACAAATTTGTTACAATATTTACATTTGCCATTTTTTCAAATTTTGCCTTCCTGTTGTGTCTGTTTAAATTCTAAAGCATATCCTGACATTATCCACTGGTTGAAAGTGAATCAAATTATTTATTGGATGATGATAATAAAAGTTAAATATGTTTGTTTCAATAATACTTGTGTTTTCATTGTAATTCAATAAAATCTGAAATTTGAAATAATAGAATTTGTAATTCTGCTTAAAATTCATGTTTTTTAGCTAACAATTTGAATATTATCTAAACCAGACACAGAATCCAAAGACTCAAACTCATTCAGTCTCTTTAGATCACGTAAGAATAAATATGACTGTCCACCATGATAAATCTAGAGAGAACCGAGAGAGATTAAATTTAAATCACCAGAGACCTGCTGCAGACAATGAAGTCTTCCTTGCCTATAGGCACCACCAAATAGGGGATTTGCAGACGTTCTCATTAATGTATCAAAAACTGAGTCTTGTTCCCTATCCATGGGCTCATTGGATGAAGCAGACACACCAGACAGGTAAATACCTATAAATTTCCCAAAAGGTTACTGTAGAAATCAGGCAAATACTTATCAATGAGCTGCAAGCAGACCTAAGTCAGACTCTAGGGACCAGAAACCCCACCCCCTTAGACTGCCAGCTGGTACATAAAATGTTTTTAGCATTTAACTTTTCCTCAGATATACCCCTCTAATCCTTCCTCCACCGAAAGTAATGATGTTGCAATACCAATCCCACAGGAGCAGCCCTCTTCCAATACTCTAACAAACAATTCTTCACCACTGAAGTTAGATAGTAAACAATAGGGGCAGAAATCAGTCTGGGCCTATTTTCATTCTGAAATAGATTGCAACATAAGCAACAGATCATCACCAACTGTAGTAAGCAGTTGGAGAGATGGGTGGAACACTACCTTGAGTTACACACTAAGGAGAAAGCTGTCACCGAGAAAGTTTCAAGTGGCATAGTGCGCCTGTCTGTCATGGAAAAGCTGGTATCCAACACACAATAAATGAGGGAAAAGCTACTGATTTGCTTGATGTGGACAAAGCTGCAGATGCTGAAACTATATCACCTGAATTTGTCAAGCACGGGAAAATGGAAATCTGGCAGAAGGCAATATCCCTTGATACACAAGATGTAAAGATTGTGAGCTTTTGCAAGAACAAGGACAACCACAGTAATTGCAACAACTGTTGAAGTATTTCCCCGCTAAACATGGTGGGAATCATATTTGCCTATGTTGTCCTTGTCAGTTTAAAGATCCTGACTGAATATGTGTAAACAAAGGCAGAAGAGACCATCACCAACTGTAGTAAGCAGTTGGAGAGATGGGTGGAACACTACCTTAAATTTCACACTAAGGAGAGCGTTGTCACCAAGAAAGTTTCAAGTGCCATGGAAGGCCTGTCTATTATGACTTTTCCCTGAAATGTCAATTTTCCTGCTCCTCAGATGCTTCCTGTCCTGCTGTGCTTTTCCAGCACTACTCTAATGTTGACTCTTATCACCAGCATGTGCAGTACCCACTTCTGCCCATATGTAAACAAATTCCTAGCATAGTTTTAGACCTGGATAATCAACATGACTTTCTGAGTCCAGCAGCTACATGAGAAAAGCTGTCAACAAAGAAGATTGTGATACATTGTCTCTATTGGTTTCATCTAGGCATTTAACTTTGAGGGCAGAGACCATCAGTTTAACAACGACTGACCACTGGAAATGATCAATATGTTGTCCTCTTTCCATGACAACATGATGAATAAAGATAGCTGTGATAGGGCAACATTGGAGCCAATTGTGATTCACAGAGGAATTAAACAGGGTTGTGTTCTGACACCAGCACCATTTTCCATATTCGTCGCTTTTCTGCTGTCATGTACCTTCAGGTCATTTACAGAGATGTTTAATTACTTCCCAAACTGACTGAAAGCTGTTCAGTCTTTTTCACTTGTGATCTGAGACAAATGTACACTGAATTCTCAATGGGGGTTGCTCTCTGCTGATTATCTACAACAGCATACAAGGAACATCTTCAGCAACAAATGGACAGCCTCTGCTGCTTTTCCTTGTACTTTAAGCCAATACTGCTACCTGGATATTGATATTCCAGTCTATGGGCTGTATATCTGCAGATACACTTCCCTGATACTTCTTGCTCAGGCTCTTCAACTCTTTATGTACTGTAAAACACCTTTATTTTCATCAGTTCATAGAAGGTTCTCCAATACAGCTCTCTAGTGCAGTGTTATAGACTTCTCTTTTCCCATACTTATTCTAAACTGATGTCTTTTGTCATACTGATGACAGAGATATGTCCTCAGTTACATCATCATGACTGACATAAATCTCATTGTACCATGTCTCCCCCCTCCAAGTTTCTCTTTACTTAGACCATGATGTTCCAGTAGTTTACTTTTCTTACTTGTCTTTGTAAACAGTAACCTCATTATCACCATTATCATTATTTTCACCATTATTAGCATCTCCTCCCACTCCTACAAAGTCTGAATCTCACAGGTTGAGATGACCTTGAACTCTGGGCATTCCAATCTGATTAGTTTGAATTCAACACGAGGGTCATAGTATTAAGCTGTACCTGGAATAGTTATATCACATCTTGCTCTGTCTGATACAGAAGTCACATGACACAAGGTCATAATCCAACTGGTTTATTTGAAATTACACAAACTTTCAGTGATAATTATAACTATAGACATCCCAAGTCCACTGATAAAATAATACTCAGTCTCACTTCTTAGTTGGATGAAGGTAAATGCCTTCCTGTCTCTTCTAAATGTTCTCAGGTGTTCTGACAATATAGGATCTCAGTTGACCTCTTTGTCTGATGATCATGGCTTCTGATTTTCTGTTATTATCAGTCTTTCTGTCCAGGCTTTAAAGTCAAAAGAGTTTTTGTTTGGTGTCTGGAGTTGCACCACTTCTGCTGCTCTTTCCCAAAGGCATTTCTCCAGTTGTTTTACCTTCTCATGGTCTTGAGAGGTTATGTTTGGCCTGAGATTGTGGTCTAATGCTGGTAAATCTATTTTTGACCTCCTTCCCATTAACAATTCGCTGGCGAGAGCCCATTATTCAATGGCATTGCTCTGTAACTGCGTAGAGCTAATTCCCAGTTTGGATTCTTACGCATCAGCGACTTCACAGTCTTGACTGTTCTTTTCACATCTTTATTTCACTGAGGATTGAATGGAGAACTTGTCACATCGTTGATTGCTGTCTCCACTATGATCTTCTGAAAATCTTTGGTCACAAATTGAGCTCCATTTCTTGACACTAATTCTTTCAGGAAACCTTGTATTCTTTCAGGAAACCTTGGACCCAAAACATTAACTTTGATTTCTCTTCACTGCTGCCACACCTGCTGAGTTTTTCCAGCAGCTTCTGTTTTAGTTTGTGAGTAAATCTTCCACCACTGGCAAACACTGCTTGTGCGCATAATACTCACTCAGCACTCTATTTTAATGGTCTTGTAGATTAATTTCAGTGTTCTAATTACTGAGTCTGCTATGGTTCAATAAAGTTTTGACATTTCTTTCAATCTATTTTGAATAATAGTCAATTAGGACTAAATACATTTTTCTTTAAAAATTAAACAAATCTGACATTAGGTTTTCCCATGGTCTTTCTGAAAATCTTGACAAAGTAATTGGTTTTGTTGGTACTTGATTGTGTACGGTATTCATTTGATATGAAAAAGATGGTTAACTTGGAACTATTTTTGAGATTCCTAGCCAGCACACTGATTGTTGTGCTCTTGCCTTGTACTTTGTGACACTGATCTCTCCCACATGGAGTTTCTGTAGGATTACTCTTCTCAGGAGTTGAAAGAACTTTTCAATGCTCAAAAAGCAACAAATCTTCCACCAAAAGAACTGCGGATGCTGTAAATCAGAAACAAATATGGAAGTTGCTGGAAAAGCTCAGCAGGTCTGGCAGCATCCGTGAAGAGAAATCAAAGGTAACGTTTGCAGTCTTGATCTGAGGAAGAGTCACTGGACCCAAAACATTAACTTTGATTTCTCTTCACTGCTGCCACACCTGCTGAGTTTTTCCAGCAGCTTCTGTTTTAGTTTGTGAGTAAATCTTCCACCACTGGCAAACACTGCTTGTGCGCATAATACTCACTCAGCACTTTATTTTAATGGTCTTGTAGACAGTTGTCTGACCTTTGTTTGACAGCTCTGCACTTCTTGTCAGATGTTTGAGGTGCACAGGTGTGTCTGAATTTTCCCACAGTAAGTGTTGATTCCTACTATAGAACGAGACTTATTTTTCTGCTCGTCTGGGCTGGAACAGTCTGTTCTCTATCGCATCTCATCAGACTAAGCCAAAACATTGAATTCATAGAGGCATCTTTAAAATACTTTTTGATTCCAATAACATTATCAAAGATTTATAGTCTATCTCAACCTGAAATTAGAGTCGCATGAGGCAATCTGTGACCTTTCCAATTGCAAATGCTTCCTTCTCTGTGGTTGCATAATTCTGCTCAGTGTCAAAGTTCTCAACATAAAGCAGACAAGCTTTCATGTCCTGTCAGTTAGCACTTGTATGAATATTACTCCTAGTCTTGTGGACATTTATGATTACTTTCATTAAAAAGCCTGGATTGTAATGTGTTAAAACAAGTAGAAAGTAGCTTCTCTTTAATCAATTCAAAAGCTGCATTAGCATTCCTAACTCTTTAATACCACTGCTGCTCTTTTTTCAAATGCTAACATATGGGTTGAGTAATAATGACTAAGTTGGAGATAGACTTCATCCTATGATTCACCATGCTTAAGAACCATGCTATATCATTTCAGCATTTTAGGACCAGAAGTTCACTGAAGACCGTTATCTTCCATCAGTCCACCATGATGCCTTGTTCTTGGCTAATGCAGCCTGGACATTGGAGAACTGGCATTTCACACTTAGAGTACAGTTTATGTTCTGCATCACCTTTAACATACCCCTGATGCTCTGGTCATTTTCCTTCTTCATTTTTCAGCACACTAGGATATCATTCATAAGGCAGATGGTTCTCTGCTTCCCTTTCAGGTTTCTCAACATTGTTCTTTGAAAAATCTGTGAAGATCTCAAATGATAAAACGTTGAAGCAATACCATCTAAAAAGTGCAATAAATATTGACAATAAGCATCATTAGCTGTCTTGATTCTTGGTCCAAGAGTATCTGCCAGATTCCACTGGTGGTATCCATATCTGTGAAAAACATGTCTGTGGCCAATTTTGCCAACTATTGTTCACAGATAAAAAAGGACAGATTTCTCTTCTAACTTCTTTGCTTAACTGAGTGACATCTACACAGAATCTTAGATCCCCGTTTGGCTTGGGAACAGTTAGTAGCCTTGAACATCATTCCATCAGTTTGTTCCTCGCGAAATGACCCTGCTTTCAATCATGCTGTCTCAGTGAGGTTTTATTTTTTCCATCAAAGAATGAGAATTTTTATCTCTTTAGAAATGTACAAGCAAATAGATTTAGTACTGTGATACTCCTGCTTTAGTTTACCTATACCTTTGAATACCTTCTGCAACGTCTTGCTGAAATTTTCTCCAATCTTCATCCTGAAATACTGTATTCTGTTTAAGAAAACTACATAAATACATGCACTTCTGCTCAAAAAGGAGGTATTGTGATTCTTCAGTATAAATAGTGTTCTCATTGACATTTTATCCTCTGTGACTTAGAGTCATAGAGATGTACCACCTGCCAGCACCTGGCCCGTATCCCTCCAAACCCTTCCTATTCATATACCCATCCAAATGCCTCTTAAATGTTGCAATTGTACCAGCCTCCACCACTTCTTCTGGCAGCTCATTCCATACACGTACCACCCTCTGTGTGAAAAGGTTGCCCCTTTTATATATTTCCCCTCTCACCCTCAACCTATGCCCTCTAGTTCTGGACTCCCGACCCCAGGGAAAACACTTTACCCATTTACCCTATCCATGCCCCTCATAATTTTGTAAACCTCTATAAGGTCACCTCTCAGCCTCTGATGCTCCAGGGAAAACAGCCCCAGCCTGTTCAGCCTCTCCCTATCGCTCAAATCCTCCAACCCTGGCAACATCCTTGTAAATCTTTTCTGAACCCTTTCAAGTTTCACAACATCTTTCAACGGAGACCAGAATTGCACGCAATATTCCAACAGTGGCCTAACCAATGTCCTATACAGCCGCAACATGACCTCCCAACTCTGACCAACTCTGACTCTACTCAATACTCTGACCAATAAAGGAAAGCATACCAAATGCCTTCTTCACTATCCTATCTACCTGCGACTCCACTTTCAAGGAGCTATGAACCTGCACTCCAAGGTCTCTTTGTTCAGCAACACTCCCTCGGACCTTACCATTAAGTGTATAAGTCCTGCTAAAATTTGCTTTCCCAAAACGCAGCACCTCACATTTATCTGTATTAAACTCCATCTGCCACTTCTCAGCCCATTGGCCCATCTGGTCAAGATCCTGTTGTAATCTAAGGTAACCCTCTTTGCTGTCCACTACACCTCCAATTTTGGTGTCATCTGCAAACTTACCAACTGTACCTCTTATGCTCGCATCTGAATCATTTATGTAAATGACAAAAAGTAGAGGACCCAGCACCAATCCTTGTGGCCCTCCACTGGTCACAGGCCTCCAGTCTGAAAAATAACCCTCCACCACCACCCTCAGTCTTCTACCTTTAAGCCAGTTCTGTATCCAAATTGCTAGTTCTCCTGTATTCCGTGAGATCCAGCCTTGCTAATCAGTCTCCCATGGGGAACCTTGTCGAATGCCTTACTGAAGTCCATATAGATCACATCTACCGCTTTGCCCTCATCAATTCTCTTTGTTACTTACGCAAAAAACTCAATTAAGTTTGTGAGACATGATTTCCCACACACAAAGCCATGTTGACTATCCCTAATCAGCAGTTGCCTTTCCAAATACATGTACATCCTGTCCCTCAGGATTCCCTCCAACAAATTGCCCACCACTGACGTCAGGCTCACTGGTCTATAGGTCCCTGGCTTGTCCTTACCACCTTTCTTAAACAGTGGCACCATGTTTGCCAACCTCCAGTCTTCCAGCACCTCATGTGTGACTATCAATTACACAAATATCTCATTAAGAGGCCCAGCAACCACTTCTCTAGCTTCCCACAGAGTTCTGGGGTACACCTGATTGAGCACTTCCTCCGCTGTAATATGGACATTTTGCAAGATGTCACCATCTATTTCCCTACAGTCTATATTTTCCATATCCTTTTCCACAGTAAATACTGATGCAAAATACTCATTTAATATCTCCCCCATTTTCTGCGGCTCCACACAAAGTCTGCCTTGCTGATCTTTGAGGGGGCCTATTCTCTCCCTAGTTACCCTTTTGTCCTTAATGTATTTGTAAAAACTCTTTGGATTCTCCTTAGTTCTATTTGCTAAAGCTATCCCATGTCCCATTTTTGCCCTCCTGATTTCCCTGTTAAGTACACTACTATTTCCTTTATACTCTTCTGAGGATTCACTCGATCTATCCTGTCTATACCTTTCATATGCTTCCTTCTTTTTCTTAAGCAAACCCTCAATTTCTTTAGTCATCCAGCATTCCCTATACCTACCAGCCTTTCCTTTCACCCTAACAGGAATATACTTTCTCTGGATTCTCGTTATATCATTTCTGAAGGCTTGCTATTTTCCAGCCGTCCCTTTACCTGCGAAAACTGCCCCAATCAGCTTTCGAAAGTTCTTGCCTAATATCGTCAAAATTGGCCTTTCTCCAATTTAGAACTTCAACTTTTAGATCTGGTCTATCCTTTTCCATCATTATTTTAAATCTAAAAGAATTATGGTCGCTGGTCCCAAAGTGCTCCCTCACTGATACCTCAGTCACCTGCCCTGCCTTATTTTCCAGGAGTAAGTCAAGATTAGCACCTTCTCCAATAGGTACATCCACATACTGAATCAGACTTGTGATGATTTTCTCACAAAACTGAAGGTCTGTGCTCCTGGACCTTGGACCTTTATATTAGTTGGTCTTATTAGTTGTTGATTTTTCATATATCTACAGTCTAGAATCACCATCAATCTTCTACTGATGCTGAAATCTACACAAGCAACACAAAAGCTGCAGGTATCAACTTGGATTTTCCAATGGCCAGACAGTCATTATTCCAGTGGAGATAGGAGTTGTGCATGAGGACCCTATGGAATCCGCATCTCAACAGACTCTGAAAGAATTGCTCTGGAAAATTAAAGATCCTGCTGGGCAATTCCTCTACACACAAAAGTAGATAGATAGAATAGAACAATACAGTGCAGAACAGTCCTTTTGGCCCTTGATGTTGCGCCGACCTGTGGACTTTTCTCAGCTTGTCCCCCTACACTATCCCAAAATCATCCATGAGTTTACCTAAGGATTGTTTAAATCTCCCTAATGTGGCTGAGTTGACTACCTTAGCAGGTAGGGCATTCCACGCCCTTACCACTCTCTGTGTATCCATTTAAACCAGAGGGTTTGGAGAGTTCCAGTAAAAATAAGTAAATGATTACTCAGAAAAAGTTAGAATTATTAAATATATAATCTGACTATTAAATACATAATCTGAGCCTATTCTATACATACATGACATAATACCTACCTCACACCCCCCCAATATCTACCCAACATCCCAGATCCTGATCTGATATTCCCTTTTCTCCTCCCAAGACCCAACACCCTTGCACTGGTCCACATTCATTACTCCCCTTTGCTCTGGATCTGCTCCCCTTTCTCATAATATGGACATGATCTTCACCCCCGCCACTGAGTCATAACCTAGCCTCCAATCTGGACGTGGTTGTCTCCCCTGTCCCACCACCCCCATTTGCTAGCCCCCGACACCAACTGCTAACCTTGCCCTGATAGACCCAATTCCCCCGCCCACCCTGACATCCAATATATTGTATCATATAGAAACATAGAAGATAGGTACTGGAGGAGGCAATTTGGCCCTTCAAGACTGCACCACCATTCAATACGATCATGGCTGATCATGCAATCTCAGTATCCCATTTCTGTCCTGTCCCCATACTCCTTGATTCCTTTAAATGCAAGGGCCATGTACAGCTCTCTCTTGAATATATTTAATGAACTGGTCCTAACAGCTTCCTGTGGGAGAGAATTCTACAGCTCTCTGAGGGAAGAAATTCTTCCTCATAAGCTTAATCCTTATTCTTAGACTATTACCCCTAGTTCTGGAATTCCCCAATACCGGGAACATTCTTTCCACATCTAACCTGTGCAGTCTGTCAGGATTTTGTATGTTTCTATGAGATCCCCCTTCACTCTTCTAAATTTCAGCAAATACAAGCTCAGTTGAACCAGTCTATCCTCATATGTCAGTCCTGCCATCCTGGGAATTATACTGATGAACCTTTGCTGGACTGCCTCAAGCAAGAGTGTCCTTCCTCAGACTAGGAGACCAAATGCACACAATGCTCAAGGTGTAGCCTCACCAAGGCCCTGTATAACTGCAGCAAGACATCCTTACTCTGATACTCAAAACCTCTCATTATGAAGGTCAGCAGGCCATTAGGTTTCCTCACTACCTGCTGCCAAACTTCAGCGACTGTTCCACCATAATACCCAGGTCTTGTTGCACGTCACCTTTTCCTAAACCACAGCCATTCAAATAATAATCTGCCTTCTTGTTTTTGTGACAAAACTGGATATCCTCACATTTATCCACATTATATTGCATTTGCCAAGTATTTAGCCACTCGGCCAGTCTGCCCAAGTCACCCTATTAGCATCCTCTTCACAGCACATACTACCACCCAGTTTAGTGTCACATATGATCTCTTTGCCTCTTTCAGTCTGGGAATCTACCCATCTAGCATCCAACTCACTTGGCACCCTTTCTTGCCTGGCACCCTATCAAGCCACACTAACCCTGTCCACTTGGCACCCTATCTTCCTTAAATTCAGGGATGATACCAAAGAACTAAAGAATTGCAGGTGTTCCACCATTTTGCAGAAGAGTGCTGTTAAATATTCTTCCCAGGATACAGATCAGGACAAGCAGGACTACAACACTATTCCATCCAGTCAGAAAAATATTTCCTGTCCTTCAGACAATTTCATATTCATGCTTCTTTTGTCCCTTTTATTCCACAAGCTTTAACTTTGCTTACACGTCTGTTATATTGTGCTTTATTAATGCCCTTTAAAGTTTATATGTACCACGTCAACAATATTACCCATATCAACTCTTTCTGTCATTGCGAATGAAAAAATCTAGCTGGTTAACCATAATTGTCCCAAACAATTCCATACTGGTCTTCCAAATTAATTGATCACTTGCTTTTCTCAAATGAGTTAAATCCACCTTTGCACGCAGCGCATTAAAGATGATCTCTTTTAAAGGCAAGGTGCCATCATAACAGTGATGCTGATTGTAGTGAGTTATTGGAAAGTCTGTTTATAAGTTGAGATCTTCCTTTGATTTTCCATGTTAAATTGATTATTTCTTGCAGCACTGGAGTGCTGTTCTGGATGCATGGCTGCTGATTGTGTTGTTCTTCATGATCTCCTCCCACATCACCATATTATTTGCCTCAGAAACCTCCTTCCATCTCCAGAAACAGAATCTCTGTATCTCTGCCACCAGCATCTCCAGTGCCATATTCAAGACTGCATGAGGCCTCTTCCTTCATCCCTGAACCATCCTCATGTACACCATAAGTCTCTCACCCAGTTTAGAGACACTTTTTATAAAAGTGTACAAACATCTAAGAAGTTTGCTTTGAACCAATGCTTGTGTGCCAAATATCCATGTGTCCATTTTAATATTTCGGGTCATGTTAAAGAAAGAAAGAAATTGAACTTCTTCAGTGCCTTTTCTAACCTCAGGAATTTGCAAAATGCTTCATAGCAAAGGAATCACTTTTGAAATGTAGTCTTTTTTATACTTTAGGGGAATGTTAAAATGATGGTCAGGATATTGTAAAGGACTCTGAATTAGTGGTGCTGGAGGAGCACAGCAGTTCAGGCAGCATCCAAGGAGCTTCGAAATCGACATTTCGGGCAAAAGCCCTTCATCAGGAATAACTCTTCCCAGCTCTTCTTCAATTAATATCATGGGAATTTTAAAATGTCTGCCAGGAAAGGTGAAACTGCACTTTGCCATCTCATCAGAAAGACAGTAAGTCCAGTGGTGTAGAACTCCCTCAAGACTGCAATAAAGTCCCAGCTTGTGTTATATGTTTTAGTTTGTGGACTGAGACTTAAACCCATAATTTTTGACTCAGAAAATAAGAATCTGCCACTTAACAACATGAAGCACTGATTAGTGCCATCTAATGTACCCTGAATTTCTGATATTGTTGTCTCCTAGCAATACCTTTACTTTATGTGTCATGATCATGGATCAGAGCTCCAGTGCTAGGAACATTTTGAACTTCTCTTTCCAAAATGTGTTTCCAAGAGAGAGTAAAAATGGCTGTGGATATATTACGTGGTTGTCTGGAGTCTTAGAGTGATCCATGGAATGTCATACCTAAAGATGTTAAGTGAATTTTAAACAACAACCCTTAAAAGGGGCAACTAAGTCAAAACAGACTAAATTGTTATTTCTTGTGATGCATAGATAACAAAAGGCTGACAACACTCCCCCCCAGATAATGTCCCAAACTGCAATCGCATTTTATGTTTTTTACTTTGGAGAATACACAAGGACAGGGTTCAAAAACCGGTTTCAATTCTACTGGATTCTGCTAGTGGAACTGAACACACTTGTATGTGGTGGCAAACTATGAGAATGGTGTGTATTAGCCTGCATTTGAACATCAGTGCACTACGAAGGTCCGAGTGAAAACATTATCCCCTAGTCACTCTTATATTGCAGGTATAAGGAGACTCTGATAGAAGTCAGTTAGCTACCACACAAGACAAAAAGAAATAGGGCAACAAAAGCACTGTCTCATGCCCTGAATACTCGAATTCAGTCACAGTCAAAAGAAATGACAAGAACAGAATCTCAACTAATTTGCAAAAGTAAGAACTTTAGAATCGACTATTCACCTCCCAAGATCAATGCTACCAGTAATCTTCAAAGCAATGGGTGCAACATTTGTCCATCCATTCTTTGCAAGCAACTCAGAGAATGATTTGGAGATGCTAGTGTTGGACTGGGGTGAACAAAGTTAAAAATCTCACAACACCAGGTTATAGTCCAACAGGTTTAATTGGAAGGCACACTAGCTTTCGGAGAGATGCTCCTTCATCAGGTGATGAAGAAGCGTTGCTCCGAAAGCTAGTGTGCTTCCAATTAAACCTATTGGACTATAACCAGGTGTTGTGTGATTTTTAACTCAGAGAATGGTCTGTATGTCTGCTTTTTAAAAGTTTATCTTTTTGTCTATTTTTAATCTGTGTGTTATATGTAATGTTATTAATTGTATTTAGTAATTAATAAACTTATACTTCGTTAACTCAAGAAACTCTAGTTAAACTAACTTCTTTTGAAACAAAAATTCATTTGAGTCTACGAGAAGGGTATCCACAAGGGAAGGGATCAGGTTTTGAATTATCCTCGTCGTGACGAACAAGAGGGCAGGAAAATGAAGAAGAGAGTCAATTCTTTAATACTTAGCCAGGAGTTTAATGTTTTGCAGTATCCCATCTTGAATGATGTTAAATTGGGGAATCTCACCTGCAGCCTGAGTGTAACACATAATAGCTCCCTTTCACAAATCATGTGGTAATAGTATTGCACCTTCAAACAGATTTTTTTTATCATTTTCTTGAATAGACATAGAAGGCATATTTTCTGATTTTGTGGAAGTCCCTTGTAAAGAATTGGAAGGATGTAGTGATATCAAATCCAAATTCTGTACACATTTTCACCTCCTATGAAAAGCACCATTTCTGTTTGAGTATTAGTAGTTACCTTTAAAAAGCAGGTATGTCTCTCCTAAAATGAAGAGAGGGATCTCCTGACACAATATGCATTTTAATAGGAAGGGAAGCAAACATTTTAGCTTTAGTTGTATTTATATTTTTTATTCCCTGACATAAACCTCTTTATCTAAATCATGCAGTATGATTGCAGCTGCCAAAGGAATGCCTATCATCAGTACTTTCTAGTATTATTTTGAATGACATTCTTGAGTAATAGCTTGGATGGCTGGTCTGTGATACAGAGTGATGCCAACAACTTAGGTTCAATTCCGACACTAGTTGAGGTTATCAGGAAGGGTTCTCCTTCTCAACTTCTTCTCTCACCTGAGGTGTGGTGATCCTCAGGGTAAATCACTGCTACCAGTTATTTGTCCCTAATGGTGACTTTGAGTAGGAAATATTAAAAAAAGAGAGTTAGACTGCCTGGCAAAATACAGCAGAATTTAGCTGCGCAACTTTAACTTATCTTTGAAAAACCTTGAGACAGCCTAGCCCTTAGATTTCTGATGCAATGTGGCAGAGCCTCAATTTAAATTGAGAAATTTGGAATGATACCTAATTTGAATGCAAAAGAATACTGGATTATGTTTATGCTTGGCAGTTAGATAGCCTCATATTCTCCTGTCACATTGCACCTCTGAAGATTAGGCAAGACACTTCCAAATACAAGAGACTGGGGTCTAGCTTGCTTGGATTTAGCATATTTGATAACTAGATTAAGACAGTTACAAAATAGGGTTTCACCAGCCTTGTTGTTGCTCTGTGGTCTGCTCACATACGTAGCTTTATCCATGGCAAAGAAGTAATTAGTTGTCATAGATGATGAACTGGGGAAGGGAGAGCAAGGCCAGTCAGAACAAAAATATGTTTTTTTTAAACAAAGCTTCTTCTTTGTCACTTGTTACTAATTAACACAATTAGTTTTGATTTTAATCCTTTGGGAATCATCATTAATGATGCTCCTTATTGTCGGTAACTTCCACTTGCTTTGTTTTTAGCTCCAGAGTTAATTATTGCCATTAATGAATATTCATGATATAACTAGCTGACTAGCTGCTGTTTCTCTTTTCATGTTTGAAAACTTACGATGGCCATCTCCATATGGCAGGGAAGGGTGACAAATCATTCCCAGGCTTTTGGCATTGCTCGGTACTAGCTTAATGCACACCTGAGAGTCATGACTCCAAATAACTCTGCTGCTCAATGTGATAGATTCATAGAATCACACAGCATGGAAACAGACCTTTTGGTCTAACCAGTCCATGCCGAACATAATCCCAAACAAAATTTGTCCCTTCTGCCTGCTTTTGGCCCATATCCCTCCAAACCTTTCCAATTCATGTACGTATCTAAGTGTCTTTTAAATATTGTAATTGTGCCCACATCCACCACTCCCTCATGCGAACCACCTTCTGTCACACAGTGAAGTTCCATTTTTGTTCTATGTTTTAAGAAATTTGTAAAAGGAAACTAATTTATACAATTGCTTTTCTTGTGTTTCATATTGAATTTCTTTAAACTATCTTTCTGTGATTGCCACTTTGCTGCAGTGCAGAGACTTGAGTTCTCTGTTGACCACGAGAGTGATGCTGTCAGAAGTTTTGAATCCTGGAAGGGCCGACCATGATGGTAAGGTCAGAGGGGAGGAACCAGACAAAGAACAATACAAAACAAGTCCTCAACAGTGATCCTGCTGGAAGATATTTGTGTGCTATCAACGGCTGCAACAGTGGATGAATGCTGCCATTCCTATGTTAAAAAATGTCCCACACAAGTCATCTACCCAGAGGAGTTCAAACGACCCCATCCACAATAGAAACCATCTGGTGATTGGTGAGAGCTGTCTGGGATTAGAGTGTGAGATCAGAAAATTCTTTACTTGGACCAGCATGTTGGTGGCGAAGTTTGACACAGTCATTTCACTCTTGGAATAGGAACAGGAGAGCATTTTGGAAGTTTTCTTCCTGACTGAGCAGCTCTTTACAAGATCACTCTGCTCACCCTGCATGGGGGATGGTTTAGAAAATGAGCCTGAAAATAGTTTGTTCTGTCACCAACCTGGCTGGAAAACCACATCCAGTGGACTCATCCAGCTCTGATCTGAAAATCAAAGTCAAGCTCAATCTTGGAACCTGAAATGTATGAATTGTCATGGAGACAGAAAAAACGTTAGCCTCTGATAGAGAGAACACTTCAAAGAAATCCTAAACTGTAATCTAATCATCGACAAGGATGTGTTTGAGGAAGTCTCCCAATTCCCCATTAAACATGATCTTGAACGCCTACGTTGTTTGGTAGAAAGTGAAATTGCCATTAGACACATGAAGAACGGAAAAGCCACAGAAGTAGACTGGATTCCAGTGAGATTTTCAAACTTGGGAGGAGCAGAGCTTACCCGACATTTTCATCAACTGTTCCTGAAAAATTGGCACAAAGAGGAAATCCCTGCTGATCTCAGGGATGCTGCTATCACCACCATCTTCAAGAAAAAAGAAAGAATGGGCTGTGGGATCTACTGAGCAATCTCCCTGCTCTCCATTGCTGGGATGATCATCACAAGAATCCTCACTAGGTGCCTTCTCCCAGTCTCTAAGAACATCCTTCCTGAAAGCCAGTGTGGCTTCCAGCCAAACCGTGGAACCAAGGACATGATTGTCAGAGAATTGTCAGGAACAGCATCAATCACTCCACATAGCAATCACTGACCTAACCAAGACTTTTGACTAAGTCAATCAGGAAGTGTTACGGCAGACCCTGACAAAGACTGGCTGTCCAGTGAAATTTATCAATGTCCTCTATCTCCTCCACAACAAGATGTCAGCAACAGTCCTTATGGATGCCAATATGACAGAATCCTTTGAAGTGAAGGCAGACGCCAAGCATGGATGTGTCATTGCCCCAATCCTTTTCTATGTCTTTATTGGCATCATTCTTCAAAGCTTCACCGGAGACTCGCTGATGATGGTGTCAAACAGTCTGAGAACAAACCCAACAGCTCAGCAAGCAAACCAACTACCTGATATTCCTTATGGCTCTGAGCCACCTCAATACCCTTGAGAAGTATGGGGGTGGCAGGGTGACTCAGTGGTTAGCACTGCTGCCTCATAGTGCCAGGGAGCTGGGCTCAATTCCAGTCTCAGGTGACTGTGTGGAGTTTGCACATTCTGCCCATGTCTGCGTGGGTTTCCTCCAAGTGCTCTGGTTTCCTTCCACAGTCCATACATGTTGGGATTAGATGGATTGGCCATGCTAAATTTTCCAAAGTGTTCAGGCATATGTACATTAGGTGGATTAGCCATGAGGGGAAATGTAAGGTTACAGGGTTAGGGTAGGGGGATGGGTATGGGTGGAATGTTCTTCAGAGAGTCAGTGTGGACTTGTTGAGCTGAATAGCCTAGTTCCACACTGTAGGGAATCTATGAATTCTATGAACGTATCTTCAGTGGTGTTTGAGACAGATTCTCCACATCATTTGAGAGCACAGTTGTACTAACATGAGTGTGCTTGAAGCAGCTAACAGCACAAGCATTGAGGCCATAACCATTCAAAATCAACTCCACTGGCCTGGCCATATGCTTAGGATGCTTGAGTTCCAATTACCAAAGCAAATCATCTTCATCCAGCTCAAGAAAGGCACTCAAATGAGAGGAGTATAAAGAAAACTTGAAGGTTTCCCTCAAGAAATGCAACATAGATGCCAATATACATCTTGTTCAAAAGAAATCGACTTGGAGGAAACTCCTATATGAAGGGATGCAAATCTTTGAAAACATCTGTCAGCAAGAGGAAGTAAAGGAGCAAGGGTAAGATGTGCCAACATTATCAAGGCCAAGGGCCTATTCCACCCTGCCCCCCTCCCGGAAACACCTGCCAAATGTGTGGTTGAAGATGTGACGGTAAGATTAGGCTCATCAGCCACTTAAGAACATGAATGTAAGTTATTTTTCATAAGGCAAAATTCCAGAATTCCATAAATACATCTTAAAGATGCTATCTTAACTTCACAGCTACTAAATTCTCAAACTGAAATGTAAGTATGCAAGCACATCACCTGGGATGTTGAAGGCAGCTTTGTTGGAGGGGGAGAGTATGATGATTTACTAGCACAATTCTAATTCCAATGTGGTATGAACAATTTGGTTTTGTGACACATAATTACATAAGTTCACAGACATGCCTCAGAGTTCTTTAGAGAGGCATGTTAATGATTTCCTTGGGAAGATTTCATGTTGCACTTATGAGGACATAACATGAAGTTTTATTGTGATGAATGTGAGGGGTCAGCTGTTCCTTCAATAAATCTGTGTTATCTTTCCGACATTTTCTACAGAATCTCTGTTCATTGAGTTCACATGGAAAACATTACCATTGGAGTCCTTGTGGTCTCATTGCACCTCCAAATACAGTCCAGAAGGAAACAGCATTTAGAACATCGTCAGTGCTTCTAGAACACCATGTTCTAGCAGTTGCTATACTTCCAGAAGAAGAAGCAGTAAAAATGAATGATGAGACCTTGGATCGAAAAGCTTTGTTGTCATTCTCTTCAACTGTTGCAAAGATAGTGCAGGCATCAATTAAGAATGTCCCACTCCATCACATTTTGGAAGAGGACTTGTACTCAGAGGGACGGTTTTGGCATTCCCCTCCAGAGTGGCCATCAAGGTCACTGCTGCCCTGAAATTTTGTGCCAGTGATTTTTTTCAAGGAGCAACTGGGGCCTTGTGTGGTAACTCCCAATCTTTGATTCATAAGCATGACATTTTTCCCAGAGCACATCTTTTTAAATCATTCTCCAGTGATAATGAAAGTTATCGAGTCATAGAGAAGTACAGCACGGAAATAGACCCTTCGGTCCAACTCATCCATGCCGACCAGATATCCTAAACGAATCTAGTCTCATTTGCCAGAACCTGGTCCATATCCATCCAAACCCTTCCTATTCACACACCCACCCAAATACCTTTTAAATATTGTAATTGTACCAACCTCCACCACTTCCTCTGGCAGCTCATTCCATACATGCACCGCCCTTTGTGTGAAAAAGTTGCCTTTTAGGTCCCTTTTAAATCTTTCCCCTCTCATCCTAAATCTATACCCTCTAGTTTTGGACTCCGCCACCCCAGGGAAAAGACCATCTCTATTTATGCTATCCATGTCCCTCATGACTTTATAAACCTCTATAAGGTCTCCCCTCAATCTCTGATGCTCCAGAGAAAACAGCCCCAGCCTATTCAGCTTCTCCCTATAGCTCAAACCTTCCAAACCTGGCAACATTCTTGTAAATCTTTTCTGAACCCTTTCAAGTTTCACAACATCTTTCCTATACGAGGGAGACCAGAATTGCACACAATATTCCACAAGTGGCTCCTGTACAGCCACAACATCTCCTCCCAACTCCAATACTCAATGCTCTGACCAATAAAGTCAAGCATACCAAACGACTTCTTCACTATTCTGAGAGTCCACTTTCAAGGAACTATGAACCAGCAATCCAAGGTCGCTTTGTTCAGCAACACTCTCCAGGACCTTACCATTAAATGCATAAGTCCTGTCCTGATTTGACTTTCCAAAATGCAGTACCTCACATTTAACTAAATTAAACCCAATCAGCCACTCCATGGTCCATGGCCCATCAACTAGGGCACTGGGACTTTTCACCATCACTGGCTTCCTCCAGCTGAAGGGTGCTATTGCCTCCATGATGTTATTAAAAATGTGTACGGTTTGTCAACAGAAAAGGCTTCCAGTCCATAATATTCAATTATATATTATATGGATGCAAATTTATGGAGATTGGAGCAAGAGATCCTGGGAGTTGCTATGACTATTACATACTGAGACATCAGAGGTTCCTAGCTCTTTCCAAAGTCTTTAGGCCATACAGGGATGGTTCCTGGGAAACAGGGGGTACCCCCTCCAAACATGGCTCTCAAGATACCTTTAAAAAACCTTTAGACTGACGCAGAGTGAATATACAAAACTGCTCGCACCTTGATCAGCACCATACAGGAACAAGTCATAGGTCTTCTGAACTTGAGGTTTCAATTCCTAGACTGTAACAGGATCTTATACTACAGTCCAGAAAGGGTGACTCATACCATTGTCTCATCCCTAGCAAGTAGGGATGTTTCTAATATTATCATTTAACATGGTCTGAAGAAATACTGAGACCTAATGAGATGCAGGAGCAAATTGTAGATATATCAGTTCAGAGTTAATTGGGTCTGAATTGGCTGTGTAAATGGAGGAGCTAGGAATCTGTGAAGCTTATGTAGTCCAGTTGGCTGAAATGATTATACCCATCTTTGGCTGAATACACTTTCAAGTATCTACATATATGTATGTATATATATATAATGTGTATATCTATATATATATGTCCTTCATGACCATTAAGGAAAACGACAGCTCACCAGTTTTAAATGGTGCTAAAGTTAGGTAAGTCTTAACGCAGCTACCTTGATGCGATATCCATATGTTGTGTAGTGAAATCTCTCATGATAGCGACCAGATTGACAAGTTTCTAACAAGTTTCTTTTTGACTCATCTGTCATTAGTAATCCCTTAATATTTCAGAGTCCATGTAGACAGCCAAGTCACCTCAAAATGTCCTAGTATTCTTGAGCAGAGCATTGAACTTGAGAGTCAGCACATTTTTTTCAGCTTTTCTTGGCAGAACATTTACTTTGAGGAAGAGTGGACATGTGAGCTACCCATTGTACATCTCCCAGTCTTGAAGAGTTAATATATAGAAAATTAAAAATCAATTAAACCTGTTGGACTATAACCTGGTGTTGTGTGATTTTTAACTTTGTACACCCAACATCGGCATCTACAAATCATAATATATAGAATGAAGCTTTCTCTACTGATTCCATTCTCTCACTCATAATGAACTGATTTATAGCTTCCAACTCTTATTTAGAGGTAACTTTGATCAAGATAATTCATTGAAAACTTCTGTCAGTTGAATTCAAGCTAGTCAATTCCACAATCACTTGGTTTTGGGTTTGTAGGACTTAGATAGCTATCCCAAGAGAGAATAAGCTGCCTGAGAATGCTACCTTCCTTTAAATAGCCTATTTAATTTTAATATAGCTATGCTATAAACATGCCCAATATTTTAAGGGTCTGAGATATCTCTCTTCAGACAATGAACTTTCCCATTTAAGATATCAGGTTTGTAACAAACAAAAAATAAATGAGATGATTTCCTAATCTGAAACAAAAACAGAAATTGCTGAGAAATTCAGCAGGTCTGGCAGCATCTGTGGATAGAAAGCAGGTTAACGTTTCAGGTCCAGTGATCCTTCTTCTGATTTACAGCATCCATAGTTCTTTGTTTTTATTTTGATTTACCAATTTTACAGTTTTAATTTTATTTTAGTTGTTAATTTTACAAAAATTAACAAGCAATGCATTTTATGTATATGTATTCTGCTGTGCCAAAAACTATCAAAAGATGTAATGCCAAATCTAATGGAATCAAACTTCATGTCACTAATACCTTATCAAGCATATCTAAGAATATTCATTAATAACTAAGAACAAAATATCTAACAATGTCTAACAATGGAATATCCATCAACATTTAAAATAAAGTTTCACCTTAAAGCCCTGAGCAAGCAAGATATCTTCTGCTGGCTGGAGAAAATATCTTTGGACAATTATTACCTGAAGATCCCCACAACAGTACTCTGAAATTTCAGGGAATGGGTCTTATTCTTGTGTTATTTGGACATGTCCTTTGAAAATGTGGGTGTTAACCCTCTGTTTGGTTTCTCCCATCTTCATGTGATGCTGTATAATTTAACATTATTCCTTAATTATTCCGTGAAGATTTCTTTATGAGGGTGTGAACTTTTATCAGTCAATTTATTTATGATCTTTATGCTCATTTCTGGATATCCTTTCTTTTCCTCAATCTTTCAACCTGAAAATAATCCTTCGATAAAGGCTTTTCAATAAATATGTTTCATTTTCATATTTGAATATTCCTTTCATCTCTCTTATTCTTTCATTCTTAAAATATTCCTATGTTATAGGTTTATCAGTAGAGATGTTTAACTTCCCTGTCTTTATCAGCGTTGCCTTACCCTAGTTACTAATGGTATTCATGTGATATGGATCTTTGTTATTCTTATCAGTTGAATGGTTCCAATATCCCACCTATAAATAACAATTTACTTTCATGCCAAGGTGTTATATTTCCATGTATCTTTCCAGGCCTTCTTTTTAGTGATTAAACTATTGTTTATACTTCTTGTTGTCTTTGCTCAGTACTAACCCAATTTTTGCCATGTGTGTGGTGTTGGTATTCCCTTCTAGGTACATTCTTTTACAAGAATACAATATAAAAGTAAAGTTAAAAATCACACAGCTCCAGGTTATAGTCCAACACGTTTAATTGGAAGCACTAGCTTTCAGAGTGCTGCTCCTTCATCAGCTGGTTGTGGAGTATAAGATCATAAGACACAGAATTTATAGCAAAACATTTTATGCTCTTATACTCCACAACCACCTGATGAAGGTGTGATTTTTAACCTGATGAAGGAGCAGTGCTCTGAAAGCTAGTCCTTCCAAATAAACCTGTTGGACTATAACCTGGTGTGTGATTTTTAACTTTGTACACCCCAGTCCAACACCAGCACCTCCAAAATATAAAAGTATGAACTGTAAATACTTGTTAAACTTAAACTTACCTAATGAAATTTTACTTTTATTGACCAGGTCCCATCTAGTGGCAGATGTTGGTTTGTGCAGGAAGAGCTGGCCAAGTCAGACACTAATTGGAGCCTAGGATATCAGTGCAAGTTCAGACCGGAGTACAGTTAGAAGCAGATTTCAGAAACTTTAAAGTGAAGAACAGAAGCAGGACTTGAGGTGATTGTTAAAGAGGGACTGGGGGCAGGGCAGGAACTGTTGGAAGAACAAAGGAACTTCAGGACTGAGTGTGGGAGCAGAATTGTGGGATGAATTCTTGAGCACAGGCAGGCCAAGACACAAAAGTCTGTGGCAACCAGTGTTAAACTGAAAGAAACATAAATCAATATACCATGTTCATGTTTTACTAATGATGTTAAAGCAAAACACATCAACTAAGCCTATTTTAAGTGAGAACTTACTGAATTCAAGACTACACAAGTTCCTTATGAATTCAAAACCCAGGTTATAAAGAACTAAAGAAGTAAGAGAAATTGTGTGCTAATGAAAATTGATTACAGTGATTGAGCAACCCCAATGCTCAAGTGGGGTCAGTTAGCTTGATGGCTGGCTTGCAGTGTGGAGTACTGTAAATAGGATGGGTTCAACGTCTGCACTGATCAATGTTGCCACGAAGAACTCTCTTTCTCAACCTCTCCCCTTGTCTGAGGTGTGGTGGCCCTCAGGTTAAACTGCCACCAGAGAGGCAGCCCTATGGTCTGAAAAGGTTATGATGACTTTAACTTGTAGTGTTCTGAAAAAACGTCACTGGACCTGCAACATTAACTCAGCTTTCTCTCCACAGATGCTGCCAAATCTATTGAGTTTTCCCAGCAATTAGTGTTTTTGTTCCTTTTAGTACTCAAGTCAGACAAAACTATACAACCAAGTAGGGACTGCAAAGTCATAATCATTGAGTAGCGGGTGATACGCATTAACCATGATCAACATCACAAGATTTTTTTTGAGGAGGTAGCAGGGTCCAAGATATTCATGGAGAGTTGGAGTTGTCTCACACATATATATGATTCAGTGGGATTTGAAAGAGTTAACTTTGGACCTCAAGATTATCCTCATGCACAAAGTTGATCTATGGTGTGAAGTTCTTCAAAAATCAATGGATAACATTTTGCAGGGACTTTCACATTCCTTCAGTCTGAAACATCTGAAATTTACTTCCTGACTGAAGAAACATTCACTGGTCTCTGATTCATGTGACTTAATATCTACACTTTTAGGTTTGATCAATGCTTAGTTGTGAAACTGTTCTTTCCCATCTCTTTAGTGTATGTTTATCAAGTGTGAAGACCAACTTGGATTAAATTGTTGGAATGAATAATACTCCTGATTTAAATGTAAAAGTTTGCCGTATGTTCATTTTAAACTGATGTTACCAAAAAAGGAGCTTGAAATCCATCACAGCCGATTTGAAACTAAATCACTCTGCTTCTCGATAGAAGGTGAAGAGAATAAATTAGTTCAGTCTGTCTTTTTCTCCCCTGCATGCAACAGCAACTGGGGCCTCAAGTCCATGATTGAATATATATAAATGAATCAAATTTAACCAAACAGCCTAAAACAAAATAAATGATCTGAATTGGATACTAAAAGAAGCCAATTGGAAGTAGAGAAGGAGTTGAAACCAACCTTACAACAAATGAATAACTGCAACATATTTCCTTAATCTAACACTACAAAGTTGGAAAATTTTGATGTAGGGTATTTATAAAGAAAGGAGATGAGCAAAACATTAACATCCTTAAACATAGAACAGTTGAAAACTGTAGCCAGTGATCCCAAATTAAAAATATCCAGTGAGGTTAAAAAATGAACAGAGATACTGAAGGTGTTGATTGAACATTTGGGCCTTCCTCCAAAACAGGTAGATGGAGGTTTAGAACCTGAAATGATTTGGATGTGAGCACAAGAGGTATAGTTCGTAAGTTTGCTGATGACAACAAAATTGGAGGTGTAGTGGACAGAGAAGAAGGTTATCTCAGTTTACAACAGGATCTTGATCAGATGGGCCAATGGGCTGAGAAGTGGCAAATGGAGTTAATTTAGATAAATGTGAGGTGCTGCATTTTGGGAAAGCAAATCTTAGCAGGATTTATACACTTAATGGTAAGGTCCTAGGGAGTGTTGCTGAACAAAGAGACCTTGGAGTGCAGGTTCATAGCTCCTTGAAAGTGGAGTCGCAAGTAGATAGGATAGTGAAGAAGGCATTTGGTATCTTTTCCTTTACTGAGTATTGAGTAAAGGAGTTGGGAGGTCATGTTGCGGCTGTATAGGACATTGGTTAGGCCACTGTTTGAATATTTTGTGCAATTCTGGTCTTCCTATTGGAAGGATGTTATGAAACTTGAAAGGGTTCAGAAAAGATTTACAAGGATGTTGCTAGGGTTGGAGGATTTGAGCTATAGGGAGAGGTTGGATAGGCTAGGGCTGTTTCCCTGGAATGTCAGAGGCTGAGAGGGCTATAAAATCATGAGGGACATGGATAGGACAAATAGACAAAGTCTCTTCCCTGGGGTGGGGAGTCCAGAACTGGAGGGCATAGGTTTTAGGGTGAGAGGGGAAAGACATAAAAGAGACATAAGGGCAACATTTTCATGCAGAGGGTGGTACATGTATGTAATGAGCTGCCAGAGGAACTGGTGGAGGCTAGTATGATTGCAACATTTAAAAGGCATCTGGATGGATATATGAATAGGAAAGGTTTGGAGGGATATGGACCGGGTGCTGGCAGGTAGAACTAGATTAGTTTGCATATCTGGTTGGCATGGATGAGTTGGACCAAAGGGTCTGTTTCTGTGCTGTACATCTCTATGACTCTATAAATTACCAAAGAGCTGGTAAATTTCAAAAATATGACTGGAACTTCAGGAGAGAGAAAGGGAAAGAAAAAAGACTGGAAGAATGAAAGAGAATGTGCAGCAAGAGATGCGAGAAGTTAAATTAATATCTCAGAATCAGAGCAAAATGAAACAGAGAGGAATTACCTATGCTACTGGGAGAAATTCTAAGCTCTCAATTTTTGACCATTCATGTAAGAAGACATCATAGAATTGGTGCAGAGGCATCTATTGACCTAAAGATTTGATATAGAGGTGTAATTTCGCTGGATTGAAATCACTATAAGGTGATGCCTTTGGTGAATAAGTTGAGACTTTGATTTGCAGAACATCTTTCCAACTGTGTTCTATATCTAGACAGCATTTTTGTCTTATGGCGTAATAAATGTTTGTTCTGCTATTAGGGAAAACTTTCAGTCTTATGTGACTATGTTTCAGTGAATAGCCACACTAAGTAAAATTTCAAAAAATTTATCTGTCAATTCAGATTTCATTGTGGGCTCTTAATTATCCAGTTGTATCATTCTCAGGGACCATAAAGAGTGTGATCTTTTGACCGGGATTTAAGTGGGTTATGTATCTGTTTTCTTTAAAAATAGGCACATGTAGGTGTTGGAAATATCATAGGAATGTTGTGGTGGAGTCTTCACAATGTCTGAAGATTTTTCTGGGAGTAGAGGACATAAAAGTGACTGACTTGAAACTTTTGACTCAGACAAATTTGAGATTTTTCGCAGGTAAATTGAAAATAGAAATAAATGTAGGGACTTGTAAGGAATAGATACAGTAAATGATAATCTAACATTTAGAATTAAGAGTAGGGAAAAATGAAATTGAGATGATACAGTTAAGAATTTAAAAAAGAAATTTGGGTTAGAGAATAAATAGAGAGAAAAGGAAATTGAAGAGGAAAAGGAAAAAATGAGAGAGAATTACAAAAAAGAAAGCTTGAAATAGACAGGGGAGGAAAGAGAAAAATGGAGAGTAATAGAAAAGGAAATAAATTTGAAGAAGCTTGAACTCAAATGAGATAGAGAAATTAGGCAACAGGAATTGACCAGAGAAAAGCCTTGGGTAAAGAAGGACAAAAAATGGCAGTAGCTCGGAGGAAGATTCTGATTCCAATGAGGGATTTAATTTAAAGAAAAATTTATGTTAATGCCTAAATTTTATGAGGATGGAATTGAAAAAAATTTATATCATTCAAAAAGTAACACAGTTGCTCAAAGATGTTTGGACCTTTTTGTTGCATAGTGTTTTGGCAGGTATAACTATGATACATTTATCAGAAGAACAATCTTCAGGTCATGAAACTGTTAAAAAAAAACAAACACTCAATGCTAATTGGATTGTCCTTGAAGCTTATTAATTAAAATTTAGAATGACAAGAAAGAAATGTTATTGGACCTTTGTGGAATTTGCGAGAGAAAAAGAAATGTGGTGGAATCCATGGTTTCGATCACTGAAATTAAAGTAAGTTTTTGAGAATTATGATCATGGAAGAATTCAAAACAGCATTCCTGTAAACCTATATTCTTATTTAAAAGACCATCAAGGATCATAGATCAGAGAAACAGCAATTCTGATATTTCCCTTGGACGGTTAGAAGTTAGCAGAAATTTAAGGAATAAATATCTGCAAATGCAACAAGAACTAGGTATCGAGATCAAACAGAAAGATTTCAAAGTAATAAAGGCAACAACCAAAACTGATGTAAAGAAAATAACATGCTTCTATTGTAATAAGATTGGACATACCAAAAACCATTCCTTAAATGGGAGATTGATTGCAGCAATAAAAACATTTAATAAATAATCAGGAAAATGGCTGTAAGCAAAAGAAATAGGTATTAAGACTATAGCATAATACAAATAACTCTTGTTTCTTTAGAATGTACTAAGAAGGGAGAGCCATAAAAATTCTTCTTTGAATGTTGATAAAAAGATTCTGACCACTGGAGGTTCTGAGCATTTCAAGAGGGCAGGTATTTCCTTATGCTTCAATCATGAAAAGATGATTGACAGTAAAGATACGCAATAAAGATACTGATAGACACCGCAGCAAGTTAATCACTAACGTTGGCTGATGATACTATTTGTCTTGCAGAAGGTATACTGAAAATGGAAACATTAATGGAGATAAACATGGAGATTACAAACCAGCCCCATTATAAAGAATTGAATAACAGATAGAGAATTTGCAGTTTGAACAGTGAAACAAATTGCGATGGAAGGAATGAATTTTTTCTTGGGAAATGACCCAGCTGGTGCAAAAATATTTGCTTCACTGAGAGTGGTGGAACAATCAGTAGAGATAAGAGAAACTGAGATGCGAAAAGAGGAGCATCCTGGATTGGTTCCTGACTGTGTTGTAGTTAGAACTGAGACCCATGAAATTAGTGAGGAAAAAGAGAAGGAAGCTGTATTTGGAAATTCAGTTATTGCTTACAAGCCTTAAAAAAATACAGAAAAGACTGGAGACAAAGGAAATGTGGTTGACAAAACTAGACCATTTTTAATAGAAAAGCAACAAATGGATTCTTCTGAAAAAGTTGTACTTTTAAACAGTCTACTCAGAAATTGAATTGGAACCCATATCTGTATGCTATTACTTGAAAGACAAGGTATTGATGAAGAAATAGAGACTATCTCAAATACCAACCAATGAGAAATGAATAGTAGTATGTCATGTGATAGTTGCACCTTAGTATTGTGAAAATGTTTTATGATAGGCTAATGATATCCCATTGGCAAATGAATTTCCATTGGCAACCTCTTCAATACTAGAAAAACCTAGGTTAAAATACAAAAACATTTTATTGGCCTGGGTTGCCCAGAGATGTAGTTACATTTTGCCAGAAATCCCAGTCAACAAATAAACCTGCACCTTGAATTCTGAAATAAACTATGTAGCAGGGTCTTAGATTGTGTTTGGAAATTGGAATCAATATCTTTTAACAAATTTGATGTTTCAACATGATTTCCTGAAGCAGTACCTGCAGGAAAAGTTATACTGGAAACGTAAATTCAGTTTTTTTACAAGGTATGAATTATCTAAAGAAATAAAATCAGATCCAGTCTCAAATTTTATGTCATAAATACTCAAAGATATGATGAATAGTTTAGGAATAAAGCAATTTATATTTTCGATTTATTGCCCACAACACGTTCCCTCTAAGCTGTGTGGCTATGTGGCTGCATAACAACTTCGACATTCCATGCATGATGATTTGGTGTGCCAAAATATTGACTCTGGTTTCAGAGATCTGTACACCAAAAACAAAACAGAGGGACAATTGCCCACATTCTCAAGGTGCATTAGAAAGATGGCCACAAACTTTGAAGAACATGATTAGAGCTTGTTGTCAAGAATGTCCTGATGTTTGGGATAAAGGAATTCCTTGTTACTGATTGCCATTGGGAACATCCCACAGATTCAGTCCTTTTGAACTGATATATGGATTTGACATGAAAGGACCAGTTAAATTGATTATGAAAAATTCATAATCACAAACTCAGAGACTATGCTTTCAGCTTATGTTTCATATTTTTAAGAGGAACAAACTAAAGCATGTGGATTGTTGAAAAAACATTCAGAGAGTGCTCAATAAACAATGAAAATTAGAACAGATTAAAAAGCGAAAGTTGGCCAAAAAGGCCAAAAATATTATTACCTGTCTCTGGAAAAGCAAGGTCCACCGGACCATATCAAATCAAAAAGAAATTCAATGATATAACATATGTTGTGAGTACTCCACACAGCAGGGAAAATCAATGAGTCAATATGATAAAGAGATATTGTGGTTGGGACATAGTCAGGAGAAAAGTGTATTTGCAGCTGAGAAAGAAATAGCGAGTGAAATGAAAATATCAATACAATTAGTGAATGAGTCAGAAATTGAAAATTTAAACATTGAGAAACTAGGTTAGAAAATACAGAAGTGCTTAAAATGTCCGATAGCATGACATTTTATCATTGAGGAGGCTACAGAAGTGACTTACAAAGGCTAATTCGGACTCATCCATCACTTTGAATACTAGGGCAGGAAAAAAAACTTCTTTGGATATTAATGCTAATAATTTTGGTCATGTGTTCCTGATAAAGGAACAACTTTGCAGGCTCAATCCAGAGAAATTAGTTCAAATGAGGAAAGAGATTGTGTTTAATATGGACAATGATATTGAACTGAGTTATAGTAGCCAGAGCTCATCTCTCATGATGGCATTGAAACTGATCGTTACAAATTCTGTACTGGTTATCACAAAATCAAAGCAGTAACCAAAGTGGATGCATAGTCCATTTCAGTTTTGGAAAACCATGTTGTAAGATTGGATGCTCACAATTCATCACCAAAATTGACTTGCTGAACAGGTATTGGCAAGTTCCATTGACTGATAGATCCAGAGAAATATTAGCTTGTGTAACAGTGGACGGATTTTATCAATACAAATTTAGGCCTTTTGGAATGAAAACGTTTCATTGGCAAAGTCCTAACAATCAAGCAATAAAATAATTAAGGAACTATCTAACTATGGTTTCTCCCAATGACTTAGTTATATCCAGCCAAACCTGGGAAGGACATCAACACTACTTTACTTAGTTGTTTGATTGGTTACAAAAAGTCAATTTGGTTACAAATAGGAGGTGAATTTTCCAAAACAAAAGTGATTATTTAGGCTACACTGTGGGACAAGGCCAAGGAACATTTACGGAAGGGAAATAAGGGCTAGTTTGGATTTTCTAGTACTTAGGACAAAATGCAATACCATGCAATACATTGATATAAGAGAGTTTTATCAGAGTTTTGGTCTGAAGTTCAGAACGTTGTGTCCCCTTTGACAAGTTTGTTAAAATGAGGCAAAAATTTGAATAGACAAAAGGAATATCACAGTGTCTTTGATAACTTGCAAGCTGTGCGACCTACTACACTGCTTTTAACAGCACCAAATTATGAGGTGCTGTTCAAATTAGGGGTCAATATCATTGGTGTGGGTTCCATTTTACTGCAAGAAGATTAAATAGGGATCAAAAGGCCTATCAATTATGCTTCACAAAAACTGAATGAATAACAACAGAAAATGTAAACAGTGGAGTAAGAGACTTGTGTTGGCTCTTTATCAGTTTTAAATTTACATCAGCGACAAGGGGCTGTGTAGGATGAACAATTTCAACGAATCTTTGCAGGATTTCAGTAGGTCCTCATGGGGCAGAAATACCTGTGAAGGTTGAGGTAGTTCAGAGGAAGACGCTTGGGTTTAAAAGGGCTGCGATCAGGTCAGCAAAATTAAAGAGATCATAAAGGCATCATTAACCTCATACAGAGTTTAAAACAGATGCAGGGAGTGAACCACTAATAGAATTGGTAAACACATTTCTGACTGAATTAGATGGAGATCAGGACAGATGCAGATGCATAGTTAGTGATTATGACACCTGTCAAAACCAAACAGCCACAAAGTTGAGTGGCAGGAGCTAGTGAGCCAGTCAGCAAACTCTGAGCCAGGGTGTCCCATAATACAGTACATGGGACAGAATGGTGCTGACCATTCCTATAGTAATTGTTACCTCTTAAACAAGTAAAGTAATGACATCATAGTTCCAGAGGGCCATAGTGTTACTCTGTCATTAGAGAGGTTGTGGTTTAACTTGAGGATTACCATGCCTCAGGCGAGAGGCAAGGTTGAGAAGATGGGACCTTCATGGCTATCTCAGCTGTTGTGCAAATTGAGACCAAACCAACCATCCAGTCAACTGAGCTAACCAACCCCAAAGTTCAAGTGCTGCTAATACTTCCCAGGTGTTGAAAACCAATCTGCACAATTACAAGAAAGAGCCAGAAAGCAGTTGAAATAGAAGTAGGAGAAGTGAAAGAGGCACAACCTTAATGTGGCCAACAGAATGCTTCTTTCCAGGATAAAGAAGCCATATAGAAGCATCCAAGGCTTAGCAGGAAACTTTAAAACAAAACAAGTTTGTACTTCTTTGGATGAGCAAGGAGGTCAGGATAGCCAGTGCCACCTTTCTGAATTTAAAGGGAGACCAGGGAAGTTCCCAGATAGACATGCAGATAGTGAGAGCAATTTCTTGGCCTGCTGAACGGCAACAGGGCAGTCCGCAGAAGCTGCACCACTATCTGTGTACAGTAGTGTTCCTACAGACCTGGACAGGTAGGATATCAATCTAACCAGCAACAGGACAGTCTGCAGAAACCACACTACCATCTGCGTGCAGTATGTTCCTACAGATATGGACAGATAGGATATCAATCTCACCCAAAGTAACAGAACATGGAAACTCAATATCCCTTAAGTTTCATTGCATCTGTAATTGGTACAAGTGGAGTTCAGGTATAAATGACATGGAATTAAACACAAAGCCCAGTCAATTAGTGTGTATTTGCCAGAGCATGGACTTGCCTAAGGACAGCCAGGAGGAGTCAATTTAGAAGTAGAGATTGGAGGATCTTCCAGTTTACCACCCAACACGCAAACATTGGAATTGTGAAAGACTCAAATGCCCAGCTAACACCCCTGACCAAAGAATAATGTGAAATTGTGGCCATCCTGCTCAAGAAATCTAAAGAAAGCCGCAGAAATCATCTGGGTGTACTCCACTAAAATTCCATGATGTGAACGTAAGAGAACCCCTGCTGATATGTCTAAATCCCTACCAGCTGAGCCCTGACAAACTGGTCCAAGTTAGGCAGGAAACAGCACGTGCTGGGCATCAGTATATTGAGCCGAGACAGAACTGGACTCCGCCATTGTACTGATCCTGAAGCAGATGAATTAAGATGTCTCCACCTTTGTTAATGAAAGCTAAATCCAGTGACTAGAAAAATTTCCATCCAATTCTATGTACTGAGGATTTTGTAGACAAAATGGGTCTCTTGGCTTATCTCAGCAAATTCAACTCCAGACACAAGAACTAGCAAGTCCCCTTGACCCCCAAAATGAGAGAAATCTCAGGCTTTCTTATCATGGATGACCCATGCCAATGTTAGGTCATGTCCTTTGGCTTTAAAAAGGCCCCAGCAACCTATCCACGAATGACAAGTACAGATAAAACTGGACTCAGCAATTTGCAGAGTACCTGGATAATTTAATAGTTTATTGTAACCCTTGGAATGACCATTTAGACCACCCAGAGGCAGTGTTCCAGGATCTGAAAAGGACAAACCTTAGAGTTAACTTTGCAAAAAAATAAACTTGTTAAGGCTAACATGGTTTACCTCGGCACTTGCTCAAACCAATATAATAACAGAAATATTAAAAACACCAAACTATGCAGCCTGAAATATTGAACTCTTTGGCTTTTTCAAAAACTTTGAGCACCACTAAAAAGGGAACTACTGTATATCCAAAATGCAAGCATAAATAGTTGGCCGTGTTGTATGTTTTTGGAGCTAGTTATGCATATTAAGTGCAATTTAGCTATAACCCACTAGGTGGCAATATTTAATATGCCTAACGTCAACGTTAGGTATTTCTCCCTTTTTCTATCATTTCAAGCAGCCAGCAGATGGCACATTAGCACAAGAACCATGACGAAACACCAAGGTTCAAGTCATACGGGCTTTCAGTGATAGTAATAGTATTCCTGAACAGATTGATCAGAAAATAGGTATTGTTGTTTCTGTAAATGGAGGTCAATTACAATTTTGCATAAGTTTGAATAAACTAATGACAACAAATAAATGTAGAAGTAAGAAGTAAAACAAAATTATAACTTAATGATAAACTATGATTATTACGTGTCCCAAAAAAGTTATCCTTCAAACAACATTAGTAATACAAATTAGTTAGTCTCCAACTCACTGCTATTTAGGAAATGCTGAAGTATGCAAATTGGCTGCTAACTTCAAATATCATTGGTTGTCAAACGCTTTAGGATGTCTTAGGCCATAAAAATTACCTAAAAGCAAATTCCACATCTTTTGTCAATCTACAATGATTTATAGTAAATATTGTGAAAGGCTATTCCTAGCTACAGTTTTATATAATGTGATAAACTTAATGTGGATTTCATGATTCATAAACTAAGATGAATGATCAAACCCATAACATAGGGTACCAGAAAGTTTCAACAATGTAGGAAAGAAATCAAGATAAATCAAGGAGGAATATGTGCTGCCAAGTTTGGGTTTTAAAAGCTTTTGGATTCATAGGAAGAACAGAAACCTAATGGAGTTATAGAGTTTGATGATTTAATGTGTTGTGGAAAAATATGCTGAAGTAGGAGTATTGAACCAATGTAAACATAAAACATAATAGGAAGGTGAACATGCAAAATTTATGATTGGAAACTAGAAGAAGTCCATCATGTATGTATGTCAGATTCAATGATGATATTAGTGATTATATCAAGTGCATTCTGGAACTGTCTAATTAGGTGTGAGAATCTTTTCTTCTGCCTTATGAATTTTTTTTGGAAAAAATATGGAGTGGAGAAGAAGCAAAGAGACAACTACAAAAATTGAAAGCCTGGAGATGGCATATAATAATCTGCTGATTGGAGCATGCCCATCATACACTCCCAACTAAACTTGCTTCTTCCATCAGATTTTCCTTGACCAGTCTTTGCTGCTGTCCAGGAATCATGATTTGGAGATGCTGGTGTTGGACTGGGGTGTACAAAGTTAAAAAATCACACAACACCAGGTTATAGTCCAACAGGTTTAATTGGAAGCACACTAGCTTTCGGAGCGACGCTCCTTCATCAGGTGATTGTGGAGGGCTCGATCGTAACACAGAATTATAGCAAAAATTTGCAGTGTGATGTAACTGAAATTATACATTGAAAAATTGATTGTCTGATAAGCTTTAACAGACTTAACAAAGCTTAATAGACAATCAATTTTTCAATGTATAATTTCAGTTACATCACACTGCAAATTTTTGCTATAATTCTGTGTTACGATCGAGCCCTCCACAATCACCTGATGAAGGAGCGTCGCTCCGAAAGCTAGTGTGCTTCCAACTAAACCTGTTGGACTATAACCTGGTGTTGTGTGATTTTTAACTTTGTCCAGGAATCAACCATTGCAGTAAATTTCCATCTTACTCCACCCAGTGCATTCACATTCAAAGACAATGATAGGGGAGCATGGCCTGCTGAGTCATACTGACAATGGTTATTTCCAAATGAAGAAATAAACATAAGGCTGTCTGGGTATTCAATAATTTCTATAGAGCGCAAAAAACACAGAAGACAAACTGAGAGTACAAATTTTGCTTCAAGTTGTAAATGACTATCTGTTATGTTGATGCATGAACAATTGAACCAATCTATGCAGCACATTACAGAATGGCTTTACAGTCTGCATTTTTTCATGATCCTGAAGTGTGTATTCTGTTTTACGTATTGATTATTATTATTGAATATCCTGATTACTTCAGATTTTCTTTTTTTGTTCGGAAGTAGGCTTAACCTACGAGAACAGAATGAGGAAATATACTGTATGTGTTCAAAAACAACAACTGACAATTATGTAACAACTTTAATATTGTACCAAAGCTCACACCAACAGTGTCAACCAAATTTAACATTGAGTCAGATAAGGAAATGTTGGGAAAGATGACCTATAGCTTGGTCTAAAGAGTAGAGTTAATGCATATTTGAAAGAAATGAAGAGATGTAGAGACAGGAAATTACAGAGATTAATTCTTTCACATGTGAAGGTTTGGCCATCAATGATGGAGTAATGAAAATTGGGATTTTTGAGAGGCTAGAATTAGAAGACCACTGATATTTCAGAGTATTGTAGAGTTGGAGGAAGTTCAGGAATTGTGAGAGGCCATGGAAGGACTGCATTCAAGGATGAGAATTTTAAAAACAGGGCTTTTCTCATTCAGAAGTCAAGGCCAGCGAACATGGGGTGAAAACACAGGATCAGGCAAAAGAACTTTGAATGAATTTGAATTTATAAAGGTGGAAGATGGAAAGCCTGCTGAGACACGTTCACATCAACTGTACTCACTCCCCATTGTGTCCATTGCCTTCTACTAGACAGCGACTTTGATTGATGGATCAGGCAGTGTTCCCTAAGATAAAAATCCTGTTTTCCTTGAAAAGTTCAGCACAGCAATCTATGCCTTTATTCTGCTGATGTAAGATCCTTTTTGGACTGTAAAGATGCTGCTAAATTTTTGTCCAACACCTTCCATTACCATTCATTCTCTTAAGATTTCTTCTGCCAATGTTCAATATTAGCAATTATCAGCAAGACATTTATAAAGGAGCTAGTAATCTCCCCGGCTCCTGACTGTCAATTTCCTCTGATCTCCAATCATGTTTTCTTGAGGAGGCTTGTTGACCTCTTTCTCCCATTGACTGGGAAGAATACCTCTCTATGTGCAGTTGTTACCTGGAAATCATCTCCTAAGAGGCATCATTAAACCTGGGAACTACAGTTCTTTGAGATGCAGCAAGTTGTTATGCAGCCAACCATGCAGTCATCTCAATATTTGATCTGAGTACTGTCATCCTTTTAAATGTGGCACCTTCACTTCAGCTGCTGGGCTTCCTCCCCATTTCATTTATTATTAGCTGGCTTCCAAGACTGCTGGCTGTTAAGTGGATACTGATGTCAAAATCTCATTTCCTGCTCCATTGCCCTCCCACATGGGCCATATGACACCAATTAGATCTGGATATGGGGATTCTTCCCTTCTATTAAATTCAGACAATTCAGTAAGTTTCTCTCTCCAACGATGTTGCCAAGTATGTCTAACATTTTCTGTTATAGTCATAGAGATGTACAGCAGGGTAATGCAGTGCTATATATCCTGTCCTGCTCAGATTAACAAGTTATTTCTCAATATTCATTTCAGTTCTAGCAGGTTACTTAAAGAATCTGAATGAAGACCAATCACAAAACTGGTTCCAGTTTCTTACTTCAGGCAGGTGGTAGGCTTGTTGTGTCCCGGTACCTGCTCAATGTTCATTCAAGCAAAAGGATGCCTCAGATATATCCAACATGAAACATCGGGACAATTTACTGAATGCACAGGCTGAAAAGTCTAGGCTCCAGAGTAGTATCTCAGATTGGCCACACCACTGGTAGCACAGGATCAATAAATTTATTATTTTGATTTACTCAGACACAAACTGGTTAAAAGTAATAAGAAATATTAGCATGGAACTATGAAAATTAATTTGGATCAAATGGGAAAGATGAGAACCTGGATTCAGTGAGGTGATCTTGTAGGTTGCCATCACTGAAGTGAATGAGAAAGATGAAATAATAAGTTACTTAAGCCAAAATCAGATTATATTTATCACTTATTTATTGCTTAGATCAGCATCGTTTCCATGGGGCTTTGGACACAAAGTGATATAATTACATGCTGTTGATGATCCTGGGCTGTAGAAATGAGAGAAAGGGTGAAAAGAATTTATAAATATCGAAGTTGTGATCTGGCATTATTGGGTTTTGATTGATTTTCTACCCATTTCTACTGGGCAACTTCAAATTTACGTGAATTGTTAGTGCAGCTTGCAATGTCAACAATTACTGAGACTTGTAACTATACTGAAAACCTAAGTATATTTCACATCTGTAATTCACTTTCAATTTTAAAGTTCACTTTCAGTTTTAAAGAAAAATGCACACAAACATAATTTAAAAGATCAGGGGTCAACAGTTTGCCAGCAAAGGTATCTATGTATTGCTTAACATATTCTATTTTACCAAATCTCATCCATGCCATCTTTTGGATATTCTTACCATATTGGCTGATACTGCACTGAATACAGCAGTACCAGAGACATCTTACCCAATGCACTATTTAGAAGTAGTTAAGTATAGTGCTTGGGCCTGAGTTAAACAGCATGTAACAATGAGGATGTACCTCAAGATTTGTATCTCCAGTCTCTTGGGTCAAAGATGACTTCTTTCCATTCTGGTACACTGAGTTCTGATTTGGCTCATAAGTTCAATGTACAATCTTCAGACTCTGCCACCTTTGGGGAATCTTAACAGTTGGTTAGAAAGGTTGTTTGAAGTTTGTGTTCTGCCTCTAATGCCTCAATTTGGCTCCTGTGCTTTCTAAATGAATTTTCTTGATATATTTGGAGCCTTCCTGAATGAATCAACTCCATTTTGCTTCATCACAAATTAGGGTTGCTCATGTAAAGGTAAACATGCAGGTTGAGTCTGTGATTAAGAAAGCGAATGCAATGTTGTCTCTTATCTCAAGAGGGTTGGAATATAAAAGCAGAGATGTACTACTAAGACTTTATAAAGCTCTGGTTAGGCCCCATTTGGAGTACTGTGTCCAGTTTTGGTCCCCACACCTCAGGAAGGACATACTGGCACTGGAACATGTCCAGCGGAGATTCACACGGATGATCCCTGGAATGACAGGTCTAGCATATGAGGAACGGCTGAGGATACTGGGGTTGTATTCGTTGGAGTTTAGAAGATTAAGGGGAGATCTAATAGAGACGTACAAAATAATACATGGCTTTGAAAAGGTGGATGCTAGAAAATTGTTTCTGTTAGGCGAGGAGACTAGGACCCGTGGACACAGCCTTAGAATTAGAGGGGGTCATTTCAGAACGGAAATGCGGAGACATTTCTTCAGCCAGAGAGTGGTGGGCCTGTGGAATTCATTGCCACGGAGTGCAGTGGAAGCCGGGACGCTAAATGTCTTCAAGGCCGAGATTGATAGGTTCTTGTTGTCTAGAGGAATTAAGGGCTACGGGGAGAACGCTGGCAAGTGGAGCTGAAATGCGCATCAGCCATGATTGAATGGCGGAGTGGACTCGATGGGCCGAATGGCCTTACTTCCACTCCTATGTCTTATGGTCTTATGGTCTTATGTGTGGGGCGTGCATGTTGGCCATCTCAGTGAAGCTTATAGTAGTATAAAAGGTTTTGTACACCACAAACACACAGGCTCACCAGGAATTAACTGTCTGATTCAGTTTGAAATAAAACAGAAAAAAAGGTGCAACAGACCTCTGCATATACAACAATGTGGTATTTTCTTTGCTCACATTTACATCTAATACAGGCTGCTTCAAATGAAGACAGCAGAGGGTGCTTGAACACAGTGTAGCTGGAGCACTACAGTATTATCACTGACACCTGAAACAGCAATTTAGGATAAGCACCCATTGACTGCTTATGGCCAGTACAGACAGTAGTTGTATTTTTTTATGACTTACTTGAGGCATGTGCAGACAATTTAGAAGAAATTGACAACTCAAGGCATTGAGATTGCATGTTTATTTTATACTTCAGTTTAATAAAAGTAACGAGATTCTGGCTCAAAGTTAGCATTGACTTTAAGGTTTGCTTCACATGGAAATAATCTTCTTCAGAAACACATTGTTAACTTGATTTGTCCATTATGGCTGATATCCATTCTAACTGGAAGGGACCTTCAGTGAATATAAAATAAATCAAACAATGCAGCCTTTGTGCATCATATGTGACAGATGTTATGGTTCTCAAAAGCAGCATGGGTTGGCAACTTTCCCTACAACAAGCTTTTCTTTCTTTGTTACTGTCATTTTTCAGCAGCTAAGTAGAGACAGCAGTCTTTTCTATTTTCTGTCCTTGTGACAGGTATGATTTAACATTCAGAATTTTACATCTAATGCAACTATATAACAGTCCTATTGGCAATTTAAAAATGCTTGCAGGATCAGGCCAGTCCAGAATTCATGATTTCAAGAGTCTGCATTTATTTGTCTAGTCAAACTGATACTTTTTCCCATTACAACCAATCGAATTTGTATTGCATTGTTTGGGAAATCAAGTTTTGCCTGGTTTACCCAATTGTGTGTATAAATTGCAACTGCTCAAAGTGGATTACATGTATTGAGTCTTTTTCTAATTTTTTTTGGTTCTATTCATTTTAGTGCTTAATGCATTTCAGAATGTCTACCACACTTAAATTGAAATACTATATTTATTCTATTGTGGATTGCCTAAGTGAAAAATCAGACTGAAAGAAAAAGATTTCTCATTTAGGAATTTAACAATCTAAACTAAAATTAGAAAGACAAAGTAAAATAGAATTTGTATAATGTTTTAAAATAATTTCCAATTGTAATCAGAATCAAGAACTCAATCATAATCTAAACAGCTAGCAAATATGTAATAGAGCTGAAGAAAAATGGGAAGTTTTATCAACAATTAAAAGCTTGTCAAGATATGAAATGCAACTGTCAACCTGAATGGTGGCACATGTGTGATGTGGATATTGGAATTAGTACAATTAGGGTACATGATTTATATTACACCAAACATGTGTTTGAAAAAGTTAATAGTATTAGGACAAAATGCACATAGCATGTCTCAGTAAACTGTTGATTGGATTAGAGCCAGTAGTGTACTTTGATGACATATTAGTCAAAATCACTTTGACTCATTCCCATTTTATTAACCACAATTATAATATTTAATTTAAACTTATTTCATGCTGGAATACAGTAATGTCGTCTAAAAGGCTTCAGTAAGAGTGAGGCCTTTTGTAGGATTTGCTATGAAAGATGTTGCCCATGAGAAGTTTTGGCTTCTAGTTGCAATCGACTGCGAATGGACTAATCTCATTCCCTGCTAAATAGGGGCTGAATTTCCTTTGTTGCATTGCAGTTCTGATGAGGTGGAACTTCCACCTGCTGCATCAAATCTGCCCCAATCCAGTTCCAATTCCATTGGTTGGGGGTCATTTTTTTAAATCACTGTGACTTCAATCAGATGGCAGTCACTGGAAGTGAGCCCACCAGTGCCCAGCTACAAAATCTCAGTGCAATGTGGATCTCTCTGAAAACTGGACTCTTGACAGACATTGAAGCTCACATTGGAGATGAGTAAGAGTTGAATCTCCTCTTCAACTGACATTGCATTGCATTGTTACACCATTGTTTTCCCAGAAAGCAGTAGTAACTGCAGGATGTCAAGAAAATCTGTTTGAGGCCAGGGTTTTATAGCCCTGCCACAATTTTCACACAATGTGTGAGGAAACAGCAGTCAGCAATGGTCTGCATTAAAAAGAAGGGAGGGAAATATAAGTGAGGGCAGTGAGGTGATGGCAGGTCTTATTACTGGAATTTTCCTTCATTCTCTGCAATTTGCATATCACAAGTGGAATTGTGAAGGAAGAGTCTAGTCCAATATTTTTCATTCTATTGTTACTAAGAAGAGTTATTCCTCCAGTACTACATGTGCTATGAATACACAATGCCTGGGTGGAAATCTTTTATTTGCTTTGCTATAGAAGTATATGTAAGCTTATAGACATAAAAGAATGATTCGGGCAAAACTAGTAGTATTTTTTTAACAGCAAATGTTGTTTACAGGATCGGCCAAAGTAGGAAGCCAATGCGCAATAGAAGGTTGGAAATTGGACTTTTATTGAATAGATCTGTGTGGCAGAATAAAATACCCAGGTAGGAATTATTCAAAGATGTTCAGAGCAATTTGGTAGATTAGCTAATGATTGACAAATGATGTTTACTACTGATAATTACAAATGAAAATGCAGGGAAAATGTTTGGGGGTAAGGCTTGGATTATGCTTCTTATTTGTCATGATATTAATGTCATTAGTTACTAAATGACTTGTTTTAAAGTTATGGTTTTGAATTGCATCCTGTAATAAATGCTAGTAAGCATGGTGTAAAATAGTAGATGTGAATCAGGATTTCTACAAAGTGTGAACAATGGTAACTAATTGGGAAATATGCACCACTCCACAGAATGCATAATTATGCTATCTAATCACCACCTGAAAATATGTACTTTACACAATAATGTCAACTTTTAAAAATATCTTTAAATGCGAGATAAAATGCACACTTGGCCTTCAACAAAATGACAGCTTTATTTATGTTCATATTTTATACCGTCAGAACTGAATGAAGGTTGACAAATGGGAATTCAATGTTTGGGCTAAACTTACATTCTACACTTCCTTGCAAAGAAGGTGAAACAAAAAAAAATGGAGGTTGTCAATCATGCATAGAACCAAAGCGAATATCTTTGCTATGGCCAGCAGGACAACAGCTGCATGCAGTGCCACTTCCTTTTCAAATAGGATAATGGAAATGCTTGTGGTTTAAATGCTGTCAGTAAAGTATTGTTGGTGTACGCTATGCATTGATCATTCTCATCAGTCAGAAAAGCAGTTCTGCTCCAGTGATTCAAGTTGTGGAATAGAAAGAGCAGTGATTTCATACATTGAAAATAATGACAAGAAACTCAGATGCTTATTAAAATACATTGGTTACAGTATACTGTATATAAAAACTTCTTCAGTAAGCTTGCCTGACAGTTTAGTGAGTTTATTCAAACAGTATTTACATCAGATAAATAAAAGACTTACCATAATGGCTTCTGTTTTTTTTGCATTAGCAGATCTTATGCACATTTTCAACAAATCCCAGAAGTTAAAAGAGTGGCACTAAAATAACTACTGTGCATTCTGGCTTATATTTATTTAGTAGGCAAAACTTTGGAAGATGGAATGCAATGTGGGAAAATGTAAAGTTATGCATTTTGGCAGAAAGAGTGGAGGAGCTGAAATGATTTAAATGGGGGAAACACTGCAAAAAGCTGCAGTAGAGGGATTTGGGATTTGCCGTGTATAAAGTACAAAACAAAACCATGCAAATTAAGCAGGTCATAAGCAATATAAATGAAACTTTGACCTTTTTTTCAAAGGAACTGGAGTATAAAAACGGGGAAGTGTTGTTAAAGTTATATAAGACACTACAATAAATGATGCCTAGAATATTGTGAACATTTTTGGTCCCCATTTCTAGGGAAAGATATATTGGCATTGGAAGCAGACCAGATAAAGATCACAAGGTTCATTCTGGTCATGGGGAAATTTTCTTATGAGGAGAGGTTGAGTAAATTGGGCTTGAAGGCAATGGAGCTTAGAAGAATGTGAGGAGACCTTCGTGAAACATATAAAATCCTTGACAGGATTGATGCTAAACAGTTGTTTGCCCTTGTGGGAGATGCTTGTTAGAAGCCGACTTTGAAAAGATGCCCACTTCTGTGTACATGCAGCATCAAGATACTACAATGAATTAAAATTATGATATGCTTTTGCCTGCAAATATGAGAGGAATCTATTTATCATCTGTTCTTTGTGTGAGGAGTGAGCCAGAAAATTGGTGCCAATATAGGAGCAGACCTGGGACATATGAATGTAGAAATAGGAGCACAAATAGCCTCTTCAACATCTCAAACCTGCGCTGCTATTAAATAAGATTGAGCTTCAACTTCCATATTCCCATCTCACCCCAATAACCTTTGATTCTCTTGCCTAACAAGAATCTAACAAATTCTTCCTTAAAAATTCTACTGCCTTCTGAGGCAGAGAGTTGCAAAGCTCCATAACTAACTGAGAAAAAAAATCCCAATCTCAGATGAAAAAGGGTGATCCCTAATTTCAAACAGGGCTCTCTAGTGCTGGACTGATCCATAAAAAGAAATATCCTTTCCATATTCACCTTATCAAGACCATTCAAGATTTTATACACTTCAATTAAATCAGCCTTCACTCTTTGAAATTCCAATGAAAACAAACCCAGCCTGTCCAATCTATCATCTTATAACATCTCACTCATTCTAGGTATCAATCTCATAAACCTCCTCTGAATTACCTCAATTAATTTACATCATTCTTTAAAACAGCGTACAATATTGAGATATGTATTCTCACCAAAGCCTACACAAGTGATGCAAAATATCCTCGCTTTTAAATTCTATGCATAATAAAGGATGCCATTGGCCTTCTTGATTATGTTCTGTACCTGAATTTTAACCATTTATGGTTTATCCACTAGAACATCTACATCTCTCTGGACCTTGGAATTCTGTAATCTTTCTCTGTTTAACTAATACCCTGTTTTCTCATTCTTTCTATCAAACTGAACAACTTCACATTTTCTCACATGAAACTCCAACTGACTTGTTTTTGCCCACTCACTCAAATTATCAAAACCTTTCTTCAAATCTTTTCTGTTTTCTTAACAATATACTTTTCTGCCTATATTTGTGTTTCCTGCAAATCTAGCTACAACACCTTTGCTCAAAATTGACACAAAGCTAATTTTGCGAGTCAATGTACTTGGGTATTGTGCTAAATTGTATCACAGCATAAGTATGCTATTAAATGGAATATGTTCTGTTAATTTGATAGGCCAAAGAGTAGGTGGCAATTTATTAAAGGATTGCAAAAGAAAAAAGATTGGATTTGTTCTATTGTTTTTGTGCATAATCAGGGCTGTCCATGGCTGGAATGCACATTCACCATCAATGGCACTCTATCATGACAAAATTAGAACAGTAAGGATGGCATGAGGGTGTTTCAGCTGGTATTAGTGCCCTAGGACAGGTAAGGAAAGTGTAGCAAAGTTTCCACTTTTAGATGCTATTCTTTGATTCCCACTGAAATCTACCTCACTGGAATTAGATTACAATAGTATTGAGTGTTGTTGATTGTGACTTGCCAACTAATAATGATCATTTATGGGCAGCACAGTGGCACAGTGGTTAGCACTGCTGCCTCACAGCGCCAGAGACCCGGGTTCAATTCTCCGCCTCAGGCAACTGTCTGTGTGGAGTTTGCACATTCTCACTGTGTCTGCGTGGGTTTCCTCCGGGTGCTCCGGTTTCCTCCCACAGTCTAAAAATGCGCAGGTTAGGTGAATTGGCCATGCTAAATTGCCCGTAGTGTTAGGTGAAGGGGTAAATGTAGGGGAATGGGTCTGGGTGGGTTACTCTTCGGAGGGTCGGTGTGGACTTGTTGGCCTGAAGGGCCTGTTTCCACACTGTAAGTAATCTAATCTACATATGTAATCTAATCTAAATTTGGGTACAGTAGGCAAGGGCGCTCAATGCCTGTGAAACTGCATGTCACTATTTACTCAATAGCATTGCAAGAGGAATGGAAGAAAGGATATTGTTGAGAAAAAAAATCTTCTCATGGGGTTAAAGATTTAAAACAATAAAAATCTGTTAAAACTACATTTTGTGCATTTCTTGTGGGTGTTTTTTTTTTAAAAATTCCAAATAGGGCAGTTTGAAAGATTTATCTGATCCTTCGGCTCCTCATGAGAGGACATGACAATGAGCCTGTTGAATGCTCTGTATTACAAAGGCAGAGTATAAGTGCAATTATATAGATTACTGTTGGTGCAGTGATCTGAAGTTTGTAACACAGGTTAGTAGTCTTTGACACAGAACTACAGAACCACTGAAAAGAACAAAAGGAGGCCATTCGGCCTTATCGGCGTCGGCCAAAAAGATCCAGCCTTGTAGGATACAGCAGTTTGGGCGCAAGAATGCTTAGAACTTTTATTAATAACAAAATATTATCAACAAATTGTTGCAAATACGGAAAAATCATAGTGAGTTTTCCGGTCATGTATGATTTGTTTATGATGCGTTGCTCTTCAAGGAAACAAACCTTGAAACATTGACAGGAATCAAATAAAATCACCTAAAGATAAATCGAAAAGGAGAATATTACCATAAAATTCATTCTAGGAGGAATAGATTACACTCGTTGTTCATTAGTGTTTGCTGTTTATCCACATATCTCAGGCATGTTTCCCGGTCAAATAACTGCAGTTGCTGGGAGTCGGTGTTAGTATATGCGCTACTCAAAGAGCGCAGTGATGATGTTTGATTTTGTTAGTCACTGGCTAATCTCGGTTAATTCCCGGAAAGTAGTGTCTATAAATTGCTGGCCGTTCATTACCGCATTAAAAGTAGTATCTATACATCTGGATTTTAATTGCTCGTCCTACACCTGAGCACACGCTGATAAAATTGACTCATGAGACGTAGTACATACAACACAGTTACAGAACTGTGAAATAGAAAACATTTATCCATTAACACTTTTTTTTCCAATGGACTGCGTGCACAGTTAACGGTATATATTCGACAGAACTTCGATTCTTTTCCTCCCTAGCTCAGGGAAAAACTGAGCAAAACTCTAGAGTCTCAGTATCTGGAATCTGCCTTGTTAACCCTGACCAGTAACTTGTCCCACAGGTAACATCTCCCCAATCTTGACCGCAGGCTCTGCGGCGCTGGATGAAGGGGTACGGTCTCACTCGCCTTGTTACTGTGGCTGAGACTGAGCCCTGACCTCTGCCCGCCTATATTCGGCCACGTTTGGGAAGGAGAAAACTGTCAGCAAGGTCGAAGTTTGCAATCCGACTGGGAACTCATGCATCTCATGAGATACAATGAGAGGCAGTGACATCTTGAAAGAAGTCAACGCTTTGGTCGAAGATGCTGCTTTTGTTGATGCTCCGAGCCGCGCTCGGCTCGTTGCCTGCACACGGGGCTGTCGGTGCACAGAAAGCGATCGATCCAGACACTGCTGCATTTATTGGGAGCTAGGGAGGAGGGGACTGATGGTGCGCGCACTCGAGCCTAGGCTCGCCCCCGGGGCCTGCGCGCGCTCCCTCGGCTTTGTCCCCGCGGAGTAGTAAGGGAGGCGGGGGGAAGGGAGGGGGGCTGAGTGCAGCGGAACGCGGAGGCGGGGAGGGGAGGGGAGGAGAGCTGACCGGAGGGGAGGGGAGGGGGAGGAGAGGAAAGGCTTGGCCGAGCTCGGAGCACCACGCACACTCTGCGCCGGTACCATGAGCAGCGAGAGCTGCAGCCTGTCTCCCCAGCTTCAGCACTGCAGCACCACAGCTACTGAGGACACAGCATGGCGGGGGGAAGGAAAGGACTTGTTGCCCCTCAGAACACTTTTTTGGAAAATATTGTCAGACGTTCCAATGGTAAGCAGGAAGAGGCTCCCTCTCGGTGCTCGTAAAAGTTAGTTTTATTTTTGCAGGAGAAAGATCAGAAAGTGCATGTTTTTTTTCTATCTCTTTTGACAGTGCTGCTACTGAATGGGTTATATGTGGGGTTTCTCGCTCCTTTTTCAATTGATTAACAAGTACCCCCCCCCCCCCCCAGCCAAAGTCTCATTACTGCTGTTAGTGAAATATAAATGTTCATGTTCATGTTGATGTTGTTAGTACAGTGTGGACACAGCAGCGCCTGGAGTATTTGGGGCTGCTTTTACGCCTAATACTTGGATAACAGACAGTGCGAGTGCAGCAACTAGATTGCATGCCTTGACCTGAATTGTTTTTCTCCCGCCGTCCCACCTCCTCACCACCACCACTACCACCTTTGTGGCATCCACCACCCCCTCGTCTCCGGGAATCACGAAAACCACAAGAGCTTTTAAAATGCGAGTGGGAATTGTGCATCCTGCAGTGTGGAACAGCGGTGCACATTCAATGCAGCAGGCAGATAGCCTGCAAACGCTGCAAGTTTTTTGCAGTCAAAAGATGTAAACTCTCTCCGGGATGGAGGAAGGAATGCAGCAGCTATGAATTTGGATGTGTGAAACAATCATATTCTTAGAAAGATTTGAGCATTTTGCTGAATAATAATCAAGCTCCAGTTGAGTCAGTTTACAAAAAAAGGGTTTCTTTTTCCAAAATCCAGTGCTCAAAGACAATTCGCAGTAATTCTGGCAGCACAAGGTTGATTTTCTTCTTGTTATTTATTCCGCACTGAACAAAACAGTGCCGTGAGAGATAAGCAGCGAATCTCCCCAGTTATATCACTTGTATTTCACTAGAGTCAGCAGATTTCATAATTGAGAATATTGAACCGAGGTTGAACGAAAGAATCTTTATAACGGTGATAGTGTTAGTGTGCTTATAGAGTAATTGCTTTAAGATAGCAATACTATAGAAATACGTACAGTAGACAGCGACACTACAAGATCAAAGGGATGTAGTGTTTTTAAGGTGGTAGTCTTTTCGATTTCGTGCGTTTATTTTAATTCCAGGGGGTTACTTGCCTCCGTGTCTGGAAAGGAATCATCAGATAGTTTGAAATTAACAAATAAAAAAAATCAAACAATTCTACAAACACCCACGCAACCCAGTTCCAACTTGGACCTGTTTGGAAATGAAAATTTGACGTGAAATATTCCGAGACCATAATACAAATTTGATTTAGATGTGTAGTTTTGCAACCCTTTTATATTCTATTATGGCAACACCATATTCAACTCTACAGTCCGCATTTCAAAACCACTTTTTGAAAGGAGTTATTTGAACCACTTTTAAAAAGGAACTTAACTCTTCAGCACTAGCTTTCTGGGGTTTAGGATATGTTTTACAAACTTTATTTCCCAGGGAAATCATGCAAATTGTGTAGTTCTAAAGTGTGTAGATTGTCTTTGACCCATGTAAAACCAATCTGCATGGAATAAATCTGTCTGGTATTCCCAAATGATTGGGAAACCCCTTTGATGCTATATTGACCAAGGCTCTTCAGCTGTGATTCTGTTCTCCTTGACTCATGGCTTGTGGGCACTGAGCTTTTGTGATCTTGAGGAAATGTAAGATCAGTGTCACTCTTGAGCCCATTGAAAGATCAAATATAGATGTACGGTAACCAATAAAACCAAAAAGGGTTGATTAAGGAAACGTGACATTTTTATCCCAAATTGTTTACCAATTGTGTTCTTTTTAGATCTGCCTGCGAGTATAATTATTGAAATGTGTTGTGAATAGTTTTGAGTTATAGACTTATAGAGATCTACAGTACAGAAAAAGCCTTTCGGCCCATCAAGTCTATGCCAGTCAAAAACACCTAGTTAATCTAATCCCATTTTCCAGCATTTGGCCCACAGCCATGTATGCCATGTCAACCTAAATGTCCATCTAAATATTTCTTAAATGTTATGAGAGTTTCTGCCTCTACCATCCTTAAGTCAGTCTAGATTCCTACCATCCTTTGGTTGAAAAAAATATTTTCTCCCATCTCCTCTAAACCTTCAGTATCTTACATTAAATCTATGCCCTTGGTGATTGATCCTTCTGACAAAGGGAAATGTCTCTTTCTGTCTTCCCTGTCAATGCCCCTCATAATTTTATACATATCAATCCTGTCCCGCTCAGTCTCCTGTACTCCAAGGAAAACAACTACAGTTTATCCAATCTTTCTTCGTAACTAAAACTTGCCATCCTAGGCAACATCCTGGTATAATTTTGCAAATTATGATTTAAAAAAAAACAAAATTACTGCATGATTATAACTGGTTTTATCCTGAAAAAGCAAGGATAGAAGCAAAAGATGAGAATGGAATCAAACTTTTTTTCTTACCTGCAAATACCTATAGCAGCAGAAAATGTGCAGGACCATTCTATGTAGCTATCAGTAGATAATTTAACTTGGCAACACTTACATTTTATTTTAGATAAATCATTTTCCCCCCCAATTTTTTGTGATGCTAATTAATGAGATGCTTAATGTTCTAGTTATTACTTTTCTGTTTTTTTTTGTGAATGGGAAAAAATTATTTTTGATTCCATAAACCTGTATCAAGAGATTGTAGGCAGATCACATAAATTCAAACTGATTGACCAAATGATTATCAATGAATGATAAATCACATCCCTAGCAGACTATAAACAGTAAAACCTAAGTACTTAAACAAACTCTGTGGGGTCTATTGGATTTTACCTTGCTGACTGATTGTTGTAATGTGAATGCCGACATGGTTGATATTAGACTGGAAGCTTTGAGCTGATTAAAGAACTTAGTTGGATCCCACGCTTTATTCAGCTCTCCATCTCTAATACGCAGCACAACAAAATATCTGTTATAACCAAAACTGCAAATGTGTTGACCTAAATTAAGTAGTACCCAATCAGACTTTGTTTATGATTTGTACAGATTGTTTAACAAAATCTAAAAATTGAATTTTATTAACATTTTTATAGAAAAAAGTGATAAATGAATGGCAGTTTGTATCTCTAAATATAACTTCTCTAATCGGTTTTCCTTGATGAAACATAAACAAGAATATTGTCTTTTCAACAATAACAAATCTACAAAATTCACGTTAATGTCATTTCAGATAATTGCATATTGACTTACTGTTTAGTAATGGGCAGTCTTTATAAGTTATGGCTGTCTCACTTAGGCAGAAAAAGTAATTTGTTTAAGAATGGAAAGTTGGTGATTTGCAAACATTCAACAGTATTGAAAGAGACAGACACAGTGATAGAAGGTAGAACAATAAATAGGAATTAGAGTACATCCCACAGTTTGTGAAGCTTACGGTAGCAATTTTAAGTTGAACAATGATGAAACCAATTCTGTAGAAGCTGCCTGGAGTTGATGAGGTCTATCATTTCACTTGTTTGACAAAGTACTCATGTCACTGTATTGAGTTCAGTGATTTAAAGGGTTTATAGGTTTATCAGCTAAGTAAAGAATTGTTAATGCCCATGTCATAATTATAGCCTTTCTAAATGTAGTCAGAGGGACCTCTTCAATATAACAGTTAATAACAAAAATATTAACATTTAAATTTTGTGTTAATACTTCTTGATATTCCATCAGTTTTAATCAAAGGGAAGAGATTTAGATTTAGTTCCATAGACAGATCTCAAAGTAAATTTTTATGGATGATAAATAGATAGAATGTTTTCACTTACCTCTACACTAATTGGATTCAACTGCAAACATTTCTTCTGTTTTATCTACATCTTTGTACCGTGAGGTTTAACTTCTCAGTATGGACATTGTCATATTTCCTAGCTGGATCACAAATTACAATTCAACCCAAATGCCAGAACCTATGTTGATATCTTCAAAATGGCTCACATTCTTGTTCTGATTGGTTTACTAACCCCATACTTGGGAAAATTAACAGTTTGGCCTTGACCGATCTATTTCCATAATATTTTCCAGTATGTCCCCCATATGTATTCTTGGTTCCCACTCCATACAGCTGATAGCTGCTCCTTCAGTCACAAAGGGTGTGAATTTTGACTTTGTTGTGCCCTTTCTAGAGGCAGAAGATGAAGCGGGGAGATTCAACCTTTGACGTGGTACAGAAATGCCTTGCCATTTTGGTTCATGTGTTTGAAAGATGGTCTTAGTGTCAGGCCATTAGGCTCCTTGAATATTCATATTTAGGTTTTTATACACACTTCAGAATCACTTAACAAAACTTATAAAAATAAATAGGCAGTGCTTCCACTGTGGAAGCACAATTCTGCCGATGTCTAATCAAGAGAAGGTAAATTTTTGTTTAGTAACCTTTTGAAACCATACAGTGTCTTAATGTGGAGTCAGGAAACACCCTTTGTGAGTTACTTTTCCATTCATTTTGACCCTGTCTGATGCTATTTTTAACATCATAGCGACCTGCCGTTTACCTCTGTGTCACTGGAGAACTACCCTCAGTAGTTGGCATCCACCAATCCCTGGACTTGATAAAGTAAGACCCAAGGCCCAGTTTGATTTGGATTTAAGGGGCAACTGTTCTCTTTCAGGTAGCGTTCCCTGTACCCAAATAGTTCTCAGTAAATTAATATTCATAAATGATTTACAGTCATAGTGTTCCTGCCCAGTGATGCCACCTGTATCACTCGGTCACTATTAATAAATCCTTCTGAAGGTCCATCTCTTTAATTATGGTTTTGTCTTCTGCCAGTTTTTCTTAACAGTTTTTCCCTTCCTGAATTTTTTTGACCTACTATCCTTTCTGTCCATGGGGAGAACAATAGAAGTTCTATTTTCTCCCTCCTCTCTTTGCTTTCCGCTGAGTTATATTTACACAGCTCCATAGGTAGTGTTATGCATCTTTGTTCAATAAGATAAATGAATGAGGATAACATGTTCCCAAGGAATTCAGATACTCAGCAATGGGCACAATGTGATTGGATTAAAACATAATGTTTACCTTCTTATTGCAGACTTTATTTTTTTGTATTCCTTATTATGTCATCGATGAAAAACAATAAGAGTGGATAGAAATAAGTTTGCTGTTGAAGTTATGTCATTTACAAGGGAACTTGTAAATGCATCCAAACGCGTAATTTCAAAGTTTCTCCTGCAGTTTCTTGGTAATTGTGGAGAGTGTCTCCTTTCTCTAACATCAACATAAAATAATTGAAAATAAAGTTTCTCTGATACTCAACAGATTGCCGCAATGGTTCTTTGAAGTCAATGGTAATAAAAATTCGGAGAGATGTAACGAGAATGCTGATTCATTGATGATCTTTACACTATCAACACAAAATTAAAATGATATCTGTTGTTGTCAACCCCAACTTACCATTCGGTGCAGTGCTAATCCTCCAACCATTATTAACAAAATTACAGTACAAGGTTTAAATGACGATAAAATATAATTTTCTTTGGAAATCAATGTGCTTGATTTTGCTGCTAAAAATAAAATTAAGGTTAATGTCACTTATTAATTTGTATGTAAAAAGTACAGCAAATATCCAAGAAAAGCACTGTCCAAATTATGCTGCTACACCATTAGCTTTGCAAAATCAGCATTTCACTGACTGCCTTACCATTGGAGCTGTCACTTTGCTGTATTAATGTCATTGTTGCAAACTAAACCACTGCAGTTTTTTCAGACATGTAATTGTAAGCCTTTGTTAGCCTTTAAGTATCCCATTAACAATGTGCTAAATATTAATGTCAAGCAACCTCTGTGGAGACCAAAATTTACCTGTTGTAAAAATGGTATTTCATTCTTTGGACTATAAATTGTTTTAGAAGATTTTGAAAATGTCACATACTAAACTTTTTGTTTATCCTGGTTCTTCCATTTTTCTTTCTCTCTCAAACTTTTTTTTCTCTTTTTCTCTTTCCACTTGTACCTGATTTGGCATTGAATTCACTCCCTTTTTTCGTCTCTCTTTTTTCACATCCCAATAGAATGACTTATATTGAAATAAAAACCGAAAGAACTGTGGATTCTGTAAATCATAAACAAAACAGAAATTGCTGGGAAAGCTCGGCAGATCTGACAGCATCTGTGGAGAGAAATCAGAGTTAAAGTTTGGGTTGAGTGACCCTTCCTCATTATGAGGAAGGGTCATTCAACCCGAAACATTAACTTGCATTTACATCGTGATTTTTACTGCCAAAGTTCTTTACAACCCGTGAAGTATTGTGATTATGTTATTGCTGTTTAATGTAGGAATCTTTAAATCTCATTAGTCAAGGAGATACCTGATTCTTTCCCAGTTTATTCAAGACCCAAATTCTGGTTGTTGCACTGTTATCAATTTGTGCTTTCTGCAGCTTAGTGAACAAAAATATTTTGAGCTAAAGGTTCAGGAACAAGTTTAATTTGCTGTTAGGTATCCTGCAATGGCAGAATCTGACCTGGTATAATAACAATTTCACCAGACAACTCTAAGGATTGTTCAAGTTCTGCTATGTATTTTTAAGAGGGCCATCTGACAATATCTCAAACACATTTCTGGCAGTTGTGCACTGCCTTGAAACATCATTCACAAGATAATACTGGCCCAGTGTCAATATCTGTGGCTCATAAAGCTCATGTGTTGGTTTTAACTGAGTTTAGTTTCAGGTTTGTTCAGCCTGAGTGGAAGACAGCTTTGTTTCTGTTTTTTTTAAATAAATAGGTCAATTTATCAAAAAGATTGACCATGCAATTAATTTTGTTTAATCTTTTGCAATTCTTTAACAGTTGTTGTTCATTACATCATTACTGTAGCTACTAGTTACTTGTGACTAATTTGGAATTTAGATGTCGCTAATTACATTTTTACTCATAGATAGATAATGGGTGGTAGCCACTATTGGACATGTGTTATAATTACTCATTCATGTCCCTTAACATTTTTGATAATTTAGTAAAATGATAAAATGAGAAGTAAAGCATGGTGATAATTAGAGTCATAGAGATGTACAGCACAGAAACAGACCCTTTGGTCCAACTCGTCCATGCCGACCAGCTTTCCCAACCCAATCTAGTCCCATCTGCCAGCACCTGGCCCAAATCCCTCCGACCCTTCCTATTCATATACCCATCCAGATGCCTTTTGAATGTTGCAATTATACTACCCTCCACCTCCAGCTCATTCCATACATGTACCACCCTCTGCGTGAAAAAGTTGCCCCTTAGGTCTCTTTTATATCTTTCCCCTCTCACCCTAAACCTATGCCACCCCAGGAAAAAAAAACTTTATCTATTTATCCTATTCATGCCCTTCATGATTTTATAAACCTCTATAAAGTCTCCCCTCAACTTCCGACGCTCCAGGGAAAACTGCCCTAGTCAATTCAACTTCTCCGATAGCTCAAACCCTCCAACCCTGGCAACATCCTTGTACATCTTTTCTGAGCCCTTTCAAGTTTGGTAAATATTTGAAGGAAACACAGTCAAGTTAATGATGTTGCCATATCATTGAACACAGGGATCTCCGTTGTGAATTCAATTGGTTTGGAAACAGAGGATCAAAAGGTCCATATCTTAAGTTCTCAATTTAAGAAAACTGTGGTAAATGGGCAAGGGATCCAGGACAAACAGCTTGAGCAGTGGCAGATTTAAAACAGAGATGAGAAATTACTTCTGTCAAAGAGCCATGAATCTGTGGAATTCACTTCCCCAGGGTGTGGTGGATATTCAGATATTGATTAAATTTAAGGAGACTGTAGACAGATTTTTAATTAGTAATGGGTTGAAAGGTTATGGAGAGTGGGCAGGAGAGTGGAGTTGAGAATGAGATGCGATCACCATTGATGGCCTGAAATAGTGGAGCAGGCTTGAAGGGATGATTTGCCTTCTCCTCCTTGTTCTTTTGTTCTTAAGACAGATATGAAGCAATTATTTAACTTCTCTGCCATTTCCTTTCTCCCATTATAAACTTTCCCGACTCTGTCTGCAATTGACCCACATTGTTTTTGATATTTTTTCCTTTATATATATTTATAGAAGCTTCCATAGTCACAGTGCATTTTTATGTTACATGCTATTTAACGTTCGTAGTCTATTGAGTTCTTTGGCCCTCCTTTACAGAATTCTAAAACACTCCCAATCCTTAGGTATACTATATGGCAAGATTAGAAATCTCTTGTATTATTCTTGAACTTCCTTTGTGGACCATATTTAATCAGAGATTTGATAAAGTTCTTTTGAAATACATTGGGAGATTTTCTGGAACAGTTTGTCAAAACTTCACTGTCACTCTCAATGTTTATTTTATAAATTTTCTGGATGTGAGTGCTGTACCTTTTTATAGGAAATAGGGTGAAATAGGATGCTTGGCCATCAACATCTTTCTCAAGGTCCCCTTATCTGCTGGAGGAATACGAAGAGGACATCAGACCTGAGAAGCGTGATACCATTCAGAACAAAGCAGTTACTTGATTAGCACTTCATTCATAAACATACACTCCCTTCATAACCAAAGTTCAGTAACTACAATATGTACCACCGACAAGATGCACTGTAGAATTTCACCAAGACTCTTTAGAAAGCACCTTTCATAGCCACAACCATTATCATCTAGAAGGATAACAGCAACTAATACATAAGAATACCACAACCGGCAAATTCCCCTCCAACCCACTCACCATCCTGACTTGGAAAAATATTGTCATTCCTTCAGTGTCACTGGGTAAAAATCCTGGAACTCCCTCCCTAACGTAGGTCTACCTGCACCAAATGGATTATAGAAGTTGAAGAAGTCAGGTCATCAGCGTCTTCTTGATGGTAGATAGAAATGGGCTATAATTGCTGGCCCAGTCAGCATTATCCCAACTTAAGAGCTTACTATCCGTCACATCTGGCATTTGTTACAGAGAACTTCCTGAATTTACAACACTGAAACAGACCATTCAGCATTACCAGTGTGTGCAATTGTTTATATTCTGAATGAGGAATTCCTACTTTCATATCCACTGTCAAGAAGACGAAGAAACAGAAATATGAAAGGTCTGACCTTCATTCATTTAGTAAAATGAAGAATTAAAATTACCTGATTCCTGAAGAAGGGCTCATGCCTGAAACATCGATTCTCCTGCTCCTTGGATGCTGCCTGACCTGCTGCACTTTTCCAGCAACACATTTTCAGCTATATTCTGAATGAGCCTCCTCCCATTGTATCTGCTACTGCCAGGTGGTCCATTAGACATAGGAGCAGAACTAGACCATTTAGCCCATGAAAACTACACTGCCATTCAATGAGATCATGGCGCGCGCGCACACACACACACACACACACACACACACACACACACACATCATACATGTTGACCAAGTTTCCCAAAGTAAATTAGCCCCATTTCGCTGCGTCTGGAGTCCTAGGATTGTGGAGGACTAGGACCCAGGATACACACAAATAAAGTATGGAAGGGTGATTTCACAATATAATCATAAGGGAATTCTACTGTCATCTTGCAGCTTCTAGGTTTTGTCCAGCAGTCACAAACAATACTTGTGGCTTTGTTAATTATTGCTTCAACTGTTGAAACACAGGAGACACATCTCTGTTCTCAATCTGGAATGCAGTTGGATGCTCAGTGGGGAGAGGGGTTGAGAGGTTGGAAGGAAAGAAGGAAGGGTAGGAGGTAGCTCTCTTCAGTCCCCACCTTTCCTCCTGTCCAGTCCCTTGGTCAGACATTGATTGCCTTTGTGTTTGATTGAGGATCCCTCACTACACCTAGAGGGGGCAGGTGGCATGGATGTCTGTGATGTTTGACTGCTGGCCACACTGAATGGTTACAGGCCTGCTTGCGGCTGGATTATTTGCAGCAGCAGGTGATGAGACGCTTAAGTGGTCCTTGTGTAGTCTCATTCAGTGACAGGATAGGATGGTTGGCCAGCATTTATTTTTGTGGATGCAGGAAAATGGCGAGGTGTAAGTCAGTGACACCATTCCTCTAAGTAATGCCCTTTCCACCTCCAGGTTTGCCACGAACAAGGGCAGAAGGTTTCACCCTTCCTAGACCCATTCATAATTTTAAAAGCTTCCATCAGGTAATTTTAATTCTTCATTTTACTAAATGAATGAAGGTCAGACCTTTCATATTTCTGTTTCTTCATTTTCTTGACAGTGGATATCAAAGCAGGAATGAGAGATCTATGCATTTTTTAACAATGGCCATCTCTCTTCATCTCCAGAGAATAATATGCAGTGTTCACGAGGTCAAAAGTGCATCAGAAGATGAACTACCAGCTCATGTGAGCAATAAGGATTTTTGCTCCATTGATGTGATCGCTGCAGAAGGATAATGGAAGTTTGTGCCAATTGTGTTGGCAGCTGCCACAACACCATTATTATGTGACTTGCACTGACCTTTCCACTTTTTATTGATCCAGAAACAGAAGACGATGGCTGTTGTAGGACAGGGGCTGATTCCTTGATATCTTACTGATGACATCTCTCACTAACAAAGCTCTGGGGCTACCAGGACAACATAAAGTATGTGGCCAGCCAAACACCTTCCAGCTGGGGAGTCAGAGGGCAGTAAATAGAGCAGTGGTCTTTTGGTGAACTACTGTATTCAGTCCCATATCCTTGTTCTCCCCTTCACCAGTCCCTTTATTCTGCATTGAAAAAAAAAATCCACTATCCCTCTCAGTGTCAATGCAGAATGGGAAGTTATAATCAAAAATAGTTTAGACCAAAGTACCAAATGTGGTAGTGTGATGTCTCTAATTTCAAATACAAAACTGTAGTGAATTATTGTCTCATCTAATGAGCATTTCTTAAAAGAAACTGTTTAACTCTGCTGCCTGTCTGATGTTAGATTCTGGAAATCATAGAATCCTACAGTGTGAAAGAAGAGCATTCAGCCCATCAAGTCTACACTTACCCTCTCATCCAGACACATCCCCCTACCCTATTCCTGTAACCCTGCATTTCCCATGGCAAATCCACCTAGCCTCCACATCCCTGGACACTATGGGGCAATTTATCATATCCAGTTCACCTAACCTGCACATCTTTGGACTGCGGAGGAAACCGGAGCACCTGGAGGAAATAGTGAGGACTTCAGATGCTGGAGATCAGAGCTTAAAAATGTGCTGCTGGAAAAACGCAGCAGGTCAGGCAGCATCAAAGGAGAAGGAGAATCGACGTTGCTGCGCTTTTCCAGCAACGCATTTTTAAGCACCTGGAGGAAACCCATGCAAACACAGGGAGAGTGTGCACAATCCACACAGACAGATGCCAGCGACTGGAATCAAACCTGGGTCTTTGGCACTGTGAGGCAGCAGTGCTAACCACTGAGTCACCATGCCACCCAAAATATCCCAGAGAATTGGAAAACTGCCCGTGTAACACTTTTATTTAAAAAGAGAAAGAAAAAAACAGTAGCTGCAGGTCAGTTAATTCAACACCTATTATTTGAGAAAATATTTGAGTCTGTTATAAAGGATATCATTACAGAACATTTAGAAATGCATAAAATGATGAAGTTGAGTCAGCATGGCTTCATATAGGGGAAATCATATGTGGCAAATGTATTTGAATTCTTTGCAGAGGTAGCAAATAGTGTAGATAAAAGGGAAGTGTGGATGTAATATGTTTGGATTTTCAGAAGGTATTTCATGAGGCATCACACATTAAGCTATTTAATAAAGTATTAGTGTGGATAAAGGATTTGCTGATTAATAAAACACAGAGAATTGGGTTAAAGGGTGGGGGCATATCAGGATGATAATTTGTAGCCAGTGGAATGCCACAGGAAACAGGTACGTGTATGGAATGAGCTACTACAGGAAGTGGTGGAGGCTAGTATAATTGCAACATTTAAAAGGCATTTGGATGGGTATATGATTAGGAAGTGTTTGGAGGGATATGGGCCAGGTGCTGGCAGGTGGGACCGGATTGGGTTGGGATATCTGGTTGGCATGGACGGGTTGGACTGAAGGGTCTGTTTCTGTGCTGTACATCTCTATGACTATTAACAATATATGTTAGTGACTTTGAGGAGGAAAGTGAATATTCTGTAGCCAAGTCTGTGGTTGACACAAAAGTAGATATAAAGGCAATTGGTGGAGATGATACAAAGACTCTACAGAGAGATATAAACAGCTTAAGCAAGTGGGCAAAAATTTGGCAGATGGATTATTATGTGGGAAAATGTGAAGTTATGCACTTCAGCAAGAAGAAGAGTGGAACTGATTATTATTTAAATGACGAAAACCTGCAAAAGGCTACAGAAGAGAGGAATTTGAGAGTCCTTGTCCATGGATCACAAAAAGCTATTATACAAGTTTAGCAGCAATAAAGAAGGCACATACAATGTTAACATAATAATAGGGAGGTACTTGTCAAACCACAGCTAGAATAGTGTAAATAGTTTTGTGCCCCTTAATTAAGGAAAGATGTACTGGCGTTGGAGATAGTTGAGCGAAGGGTCACTCGACTGATACCAGGTAAGGAGGAAACGGGCTCTATTCATTGGAATATAGAAGAATGAGAGGTGATCTTATATAGGAGGTGTAAGATTTTTAGGGGAATTGACGAGGTCGATGCAGAAAAATTGTTCATTTTATGGATGAGTCTAGACTAGGAATAGAGGCCATAATCTCAGAATAAGGGATTGCACATTTACAACAGGGATGAGGAGGAATTGCTTCTCTGAGGATAATGACTGTGGAAATCTTGAATGAAAAGGGTTGTTGAGGCTGTGTCATTAAATATAATTAAGGCTAAAATTGACAGATTTTAATTCAGTGAAGAAATAAAAGGTTATGGGGAAAAAAGTAGCAAAATGGAGTTAAAGATGAACAGATCAGTCCAAAGATGTGTAGATTAGGTGAATTGGCCATGCTCAATTGCCTATAGTATTCAGTGATGTGCAAACTAGGTTGATTAGCTATAGAATACGTGGGGTTACAGGAATAGGGTAGGGGTGTCGGTCTGGGTAGATGGTCTTCGGATGATCAGTGTGGACTCGATGGACCAAATGGCCTGCTTCCACATTGTAGGGATTCTCTGATTCATTTAGTGATTGAATGTGCAATGGCATTTCTGTGTTTGCATAGCAAATACAAACTAAATTCACCTCAGATAGCTATGACTTGTCCATTTCAGTTTAAGTCTTCTTTCAATGGACTGAAAAGTTTATTGCTACTAAATAGTCTCTCTGGCACTGAATATGGACTATTACAAATTTAAACACAGAAGTTTACAAACAGGAAAACTTGCAAAAGATTACTGGCCTGCTTTATCTTGCATACTTAGAAAAAATGTTTAATATGATCAGTACCTTCATTTCTAAGTATTATTGTATTTTTAAAACGTGGTTTACCCTCGGGGACATCTCATTCCTTCAGGTTTAAATTGTTTCTAAGGATTTAAAATAAACCTTTATCATCACCTTTCTGATTCAGTCTATATTTCTATCTCTTGTTATTTTTCTTTCCCTACCTGATTTGACATTGTAGTTTACATTCCTTGGTTTACTTATGGACCACATCACACTAGACAAGCCCACTTACAGACCAGGCCATCATCCTTTTCCCTCCACCCTCAAGTTCTGCCAAAGTATTATAAGGAGATAACCTCGACCCTAACTTTAATATTTATTTAAAGGCAAATGTAAAATGCTGTGTACCAAATGTGATTTGATTGGTCCACCACTAGGCTTTGGTCAAGACACATTTTATTATTATAACACAGTTAGAATGCAAAAAAAAATTGGCATAACTTTACTCAATTGAAATACCTAACAAGATAATGTATTATTTAATGATTGATCATCAATTGTTCCAATACAGGCTGCATCCCATAAACACACCCTTTGGCAAAAAATGCTATGCAGCAAAACAGTTATGATAGTCACATGCTATCTCTGTCCAATCCAGAAGAAAGAAACAGTCTGCTCCATTTGATTTTTTTAAGAGGAAGCGTCGCTGTCTAAGATGTCACTCTAACAGCTAGCAGAAACCTTCAACTGACTGAAAGCAAAACTAAAAGCCTTCCTGGCTCATGGGAGCCCTGACCCCACCACTCATGACATTTTTGTCTCAAAAAGAAAAGAAACCCAGGGAGAACTCGAGCTGTTTAACCAACTGCCTGTCTGAAGGAGACATCTCTACACCACTGTGACAATATTCCTTTGTAGGAGAAACAGGACACAATACATCTCTTAAAGGCACAGTATTGTCACACTTTACACACTTCCTGGTTTAGCCTGTGTAAAGCTTGTTTGACATACTCAGTTTGATTGTTTTAGCAGACACGCAATCGGTTTTCTTGTTCACACAAGAATTTCCGAAACAGGGTATATTACTATTTCCTTGTTTTACTTCAATGAAATTCTGTCAAAGCTTCATGAAAATTAAACAAGTAGAGGCAAGTCTTATTAATGAGAAGATGGAAAAGTGGAATTAAGCTTGTAAATAACCAGACTAGTTGGGATCAGTTACATTTTTATACAAGTAAAAAGGAGATAAAATAAAGGGTAAGTTGAGGTATGTAGTTGTAAGAAGATATGTACTTATAATGTTTGTTTTAAATGAAAAAGTGTATATATAGTATTACACTGAGCATGTCAAGTTAAGGGCTTGATCTCTTTGTTTATCAGCGTTATGAAATATTACCATTTTAGAAACTACACCAGAACTCCTCAACTGTTAGTGTGATGCAGTATTTATTGGGGCATAGTGGTTCCTTCCATCTCTGTCACCATGCCAATATAAATAGTGTTCTTGAACCTTAAGTAACAATAAAAGCACTTCATTCCTATTAAATGTAGATTTAATGCTTCTTGAAAAGAAACAGGATCCGTTATTTCAAATTGTTTAAGAGTAACTTGCAGCTTTTGGAAGTTCTGAATGTGCTACATTGAAGTAACTACTCATGGCTAACCACTGTGGCAAGATAATTTAAATTAATTTTCACTGTGGCTGACCACAGGCTTCCTGATTTAACTGTTCATACTATTGCTTATAGGCCAGGTTCACTCTAGGTGCAAGTATCTTTTCATGTGTTCATGACTGCCAATCAACCTCTCTGACATTGAATACTATGATAACAGTGGGGTTTCATTCATTCAGGTTTGAATTGTTTAATGAGATCAAAGTGTTTTTTTAATGTTTTATTTTCCTCTCATTTCCATTGGTTAGTTCCTGAAAATTAAATTGTATTGGCTAATAAGATGTCCTGTTCACTGTGGTCCCAGTTCAGTTTTTCTCTTGATTTTCAGTATCTGACATATTTATCTTTGGTTTTCTTCTTTCTTCCCTTCATTTCTCTGCACAACTTCGGTCTGTAAGAATGTTTGAAACATTGTGGGAAGAGTTTCTGCCTTTTCTTTTCTGACTTCCTTAGTTGTTTAAAATCAAAGTCAAGAGTATGCAGCAGAAATATATTTCCTCATTTGTTTTCAAATTGGATTAGTTATTTATTTTTCCTTGGTTCTGTATAATTCTTCTGTAAGTAACATTCATCGCATAGAAATGCGTTAATTTTTTATTTCAACAGTTGGGTTAGATTGAAACATTGTGACCTAAAGCTTAAAGAAAAAAGGTGTAATTTTGACTTTGGGTGATATCAGAAAGCAGGTGACACTGATTCAGTACCTGTTATACATTTCTGTTAGGGGCTCTGGTAATGCAGTGGTAGTATCTCTTCTGTGAACCAGGAGTCCTGGGTTCAAGTGCCACTTGCTACAGAGATGTATAGGTGAACAGGTAGATTAGAAAAGTATGGAAAATATATCTAGCTTTTGAGACTGGTCTTGTAGCACAGTAACAGTGTCCTTACCAGGAGGCCTGGGTTTAAGTCCATCCCAGGTGTGTGTTTGAACAGGTTGATTAGAATAGATACGTTTCACTCGAAGGTTAGGGCTCTTGTGCTAAGATTGTATGGTCCCTACCTTTGGGCTAGAAGGCCTAGGTTTCAGTCTCACCTTTTCAAAGACTTGTCAATAAGAGGCCAAAGCAGGTTGATTAAAAATATCAGCATTTCTTTTGATTTCCATTTAAATTAATAGAAGTCAAAATTGCCTTATAAGTATTCTAAACCTAATACATTTGTTCAACCATTGCAATCAGTGATTGAAACTTAATCTATTTTAAAGTTAGTTGTACTGGGAAATTAAAGGTGAAACTGGTTGCTTGATGTACTTGATTATTAGACGTATTTGCTTTTATTCTTTCATGGGATGTGGCCATTGTTGGCTAGGCCAGCATTTATCGCCCATTATTAATTGCTTTTGCAAAGGCGATAGTGACCTCCCCATGTAAACTGTTACAGTTCACGTGGTGTAGGTACACACATAGTGCTGTTTGAAAGGGAGTTAAAGAGGTAGTTTATTGGTTAATTGTTCCTAATTGTAGGTTTTAATTTGTACCATTGTTTACTAATCATGATTGTAGTATTTATTCACAATACTAATTGTATTTATTTATTCATTATAAAATAATTTTTAAAATAAGTAAATGAACAAAATAAATTGACAGGGCAGTGATGTTTTGCAGCTGTAATACGTGGGATCTGGTGGATCTGCACTGTGATCCAAGAAAACTATGTCAGCAGTAAGCATCTGATGCTTAAAGAACATTGGCTCAGAGTTATTGAACTGGAGACTGAAGTACAAATGTTGTGGTGCATCAAGGAGGGGAAAAGTACCTGGATAGTTTGTCTCAGATGGCACCTAACTCTTCGGTTAGGGTCATCTAGTTTTATGCATGATAAGGAACAGGTAATTCTGATTGTGAGTGAGACAGGTAATCAGGAAATGGAACATCTTCAGCCATTGCAGTGGGTGTGGATAAAAGCAAGTGGTGCATGGTAGATGAGTGATCAGACCATGTAACCATAGATAGGAAGCCATTCTTGGGTCAGCATTTATTTCCCATCTCTAGCTAGTTGCTCGTGAGAAGGTGGTGCTGAGCTGCTACAGTCCAATTGGTGTGCACACTGCTACTGTGCTGTTAGGGAAGGAGTTCCTGGATTTTGACCCAGTGACACTGAAAGTATGGTGATATATTTCCAATTCAGAACAGTAAGGGACTTACAGGACAACTTGCAGGTATGATGTTCCCATTTATTTCCATATATACCTTGTGCCTTGAGATTGTGGTCAGGCAACTCAGAAAATGTTCACTTGACTGATTCCTGGGATGAAAGCATTACCTTATGCAAATAGGTTGGATGGCTTGGCCTGTATTCACTGGAGCTTGGCAAATTGACTTGATTTTATTGTAATATGTGGGAATTTAAGGAGACTTGACAGGGAAGATGCTGGAAGGATGTTTCCAATTGGAGGGAGAGATAAGAACTAGGAGACGTTGTTCAAAAATAAGTGGTCATGCAGTTAAATCAGAGATGAGAATGATTTCCCTCTCTGAGAGATGAAGGTCTGTGGAATTCTCTTCAACATAGTATGGTGGAAGCAAGGTCTTTGAATATTTTGAAGGGAGAGGTAGATAGATTCTTGACTAATGAGAGAGTCAAAGGGTACAGAAATAAGCCAGGAAAGTGAAGTTGAGATGACATGATATTATCAAATGGTGGAGCAAGCTTGAGAGACCAGTTGGCCTATTCCTGCTCGTAGCTCATATGTCCACGTGACCCAATGGCAGTCATGGAATGGCAATGTAGGTCCAAGTCAGGATGGTGTGTAGCTGGAGAACAAATCATAGGGGCTGGTCTTCCCATGCTGTTGTTTCCCTTGTTAAGTTAGATGGTAGATGTCAAGCATTTGGAAGCTGCTGCCAAAGGATCCTTGGTGAGTTGGTGCTATGTGTGTATACATTGCTCTCTGCACCCTTCAAGGTATTGGACAAACATAATGGGTGGCATGGTAGCACAGTGTTAAACATTGCTGCCTCACAGCACCAGAGACCTGGGTTCAATACCCACCTCATGCGACTGTCTGTGTGGAGTTTGCAAATTCTGCGTGGGTTTCCTCCGGGTGCTCCAGTTTCCTCCCACAGTCCAAAAATGTGCAAGTTAGGTGAATTGGCCATGCTAAATTGCCCGCAGTGTTAGGTGAAGGGGTAAATGTAGGGGAATAGGGTGCTCTGGATGGGTTGCTCTTCAGAGGGTTGATGTGGACTTGTTGGGCTGAAGGGCCTGTTTCCATACTGTAAGTAATCTAATAATATCCTGTGAAAATGAGATATTTATAAATCTATTTTCTTTTTCTGCAGATACAAATTTTGTGCTTGGGAATGCCCAAATAGTGGACTGGCCTATTGTATACAGTAATGATGGGTTCTGCAAACTGTCTGGATACCATCGAGCAGAGGTTATGCAAAAAAGCAGTACTTGCAGGTATTAAAAGATGTGACAGCATTTTTACTTTATGTTCATAATAAAATGTGTGCTGGGACACTATTATTCTGTATGCTATAAAGGTTACAAATATAAGGAATACTCTTACGAACTTGAACATATTTTAATATCACTCATAATTTATTAGTAACACGTGGCTGGTTTGAAAGAAGGCATGCATGTTCTTCACTTGTCAGCTTCTAACGATACCCAGTAGAAATTTCCAGTGACTTTTAAAGATCAAAAATGCTATTTGTAGAGATACCTGGAAAATAATTTTCTGTGCGGTTGTGTAAATAAATTTTAAATTACTGTTGCTTTCTTGCATTTTATAATAAGTGATTCATATCATATTTTCAGTTATACGTTAAGGGTATTGACCTCTAATGAATTTAAACCTTGGCTTTCAAAAACTTGAAATGATTCACTAACATGATCACATTTATAGATGCAGGGACAGCTGGTTACAGAAACTGGAATTACCTAAAAACCAGAACTTTGTATCAATTTTAATTGAAGAAAATTAAAATAAAATCTTGTCTGACTAATTCAGACAGGAATGCACAATGTAGCTCCAGGCTGTTTATTGACCAGGTTGTTTTGTATACTGCTTTATTCAGCACTCCAAATGCTGGACTGAAAATCTGGCAAAATCCAAACTTCAGCATGGTTTTGGTATAAAGGTTGCTAGTTTCAACTATAACTCATTTCTTTGTGAAGAATAGTCTTCTAAAAAAAATCACCTAATAGCATATTAAAACATTTATCAACAACCTTTTGTGAGCATCTTCTCATGATTATGAAAAAAGCATATTTTATCGAGTTTTGAGAAGATTTGTAGTTCAGGTTGAGGTTCTGGTTGTAGGTTTGCTCACTGAGCTGGAAGGTTCATTTCCAGACGTTTTGTCACCCTACTAGGTAACATCTTTAGTGGGCCTCGGGCGAAGCAGTGTACATGATTCCTGCTTTCTATTAATGTGTTTGGGTTTCTTTGGGTTGGTGATGTCATTTCCTGTTCTTTTTCTCAGGGAGTGGTAGATGAGGTCTAACTCGATGTGTTTGTTGATAGAGTTTTGGTTGGAATGCCATGCTTCTAGGAATTCTCGTGCATGTGTCTGTTTGTTTTGTCCTAAAATGGATGTGTTGTCCCAGTTGAAGTGGTCCTTCCTTACCTGTATGTTAGGATACTAGTGAGAGAGGATCATGCCTGGCTAGTTGGTGTTCACGTATCTTGGTGGCTAGTTTTCTGCCTGTTTGTCCAATGTAATGTTTGTGACCGTTCTTGCACGGTATTTTGTAAATGGCATTAGTTTTGCTTGTTGTCTGTATAGGGTCTTTCATTAGCTGCTGTTTTGGTGTGTCGGTAGGTTTGAGGGCTATCATGATGCCAAGAGGTCTGACATCTTGGAAATGACTGCCAGACTATTCAGGCCCCTTGGCATCATAGTAGCCCACAAACCCACCAACACACTAAAACAGCAGCTAATAAACTTGAAAGACCCTATACAGACAACAAGCAAAACTAATGTCATTTACAAAATACCGTGCAAGGACTGCAACAAATACTACATTGGACAAATAGGCAGAAAACTAGCCACCAGGATACATGAACACCAACTAGCCACAAAACAACATGACCCTCTCTTCCTAGTATCCTTATATACGGATAAGGAAGGACACCACTTGAACTGGGACAACGCATCCATTTTAGGACAAACCAAACAGAGACACACACGAGAATTCCTAGAAGCATGGCATTCCAACCAGAACTCTATCAATAAACACATCAAGTTAGACCCCATCTACCATCCCCTGAGAAAAAGAACAGGAAATGATATCACCAATCCAAAGAAACCCAAACATATAAATAGAAAGCAGGAATCATATACACTGCTTCGCGTGAGGCCCACTGAAGATGTTACCTAGTAGGGTGATGAAACGTCTGGAAATGAACCTCCCAGCTCAGCGAGCAAACCTACATCCAAAAGCATATTTTAATAGGGAGTGCTGTGATACCAAAAGCAAAACTGATGAATATTTCCTACAAAGGTGAACTGATATAAATATGTATTTCCCATTTGGGAAATATTTGCACATGTGATAGTCTAATCTTGCCACAGTTTTAAGATTCAGCTAAATTTGTACAAGGTCAGTGAGGGTCTGACATCAAAACACTGTTCATGCAGAATAGTAGAAGCAGAGGATATGATAAGGGAGTGAATTCAAAGTCAATCTGTAGAAACATTGGGTGGAATCTTACAGAGGTCTAAGTGATAGAACATAGAACCATACAGCGCAGTACAGGCCCTTTGACCCTCGATGTTGCGCCGATCCAAGCCCACCTAACCTACACTAGCCCACTATCCTCCATATGCCTATTCAATGCTATGGGCTTTGGGATGATATGTGGCAGAATCAGTTGAGAAGTGGAGTGAGGTCCATCTCAATGTTGACATTATTTCGCTGCATCTTTAATGCTTTTCACAAAAAGGATAGCATGACTTTATGCTAGGTAGTGGTGAGCTCACCATCACTTGCCTCGTTAGTATTCAGATTTCCATTTATACCAAATGCAACAAGAAAACCAGAGCGAGTACCTGACAAATTCAGATCGGTGTTTGCTCTGAACCACCTCCGTATTGTCTGCAACCAACACAGCTCAGGATGAGATACGTGGGCAACAGCCACTTTCACTTGTCCTCTGACAATGTCAGTATTAATGTCCACAATGACCACTTCAACTATGCACAAGCAGAGTGATCTGGGAGAGCAGACCTGCATTGCAGAATGCATCAGCCATTTATGTTCAATGGCTGCAAAAGGTACTTAGTGCACAGGGACATACACCCAGCCCACAAACTGGACTAGTCTGCAGCTCAGGGATGCTTATCTACTCTATTATTAGTGTTCATTCACTTAACATCCACCTCCACAGCGTGCTCTCCTGCTTGGGTCTCAGCAGGTAGCTGGTCTTTGACAGTCCTCTGAGTGCTAGCTGTCTGGGCTATTTCTCCTTTGGCTAGCTGTGGAGCTATCGCAGTGAGATGCTCACCAGGTTGTGTACTCTGTTGTGACGATTTCCACCAAGGTGTCAGGATCTGGTTTGATGGGAGATGCTGGAAGTGGCCTTGCCAATACCTCTTCTGAGGCCTCTGTACTCTCAACCTCAGTGATCGAGAACAGGGCTTCTGGTGGAGCTAGGCATTTCAACATTGAGGTCGAGGGTAGTCTAGTAGCATTTGCAAGAAAAATAAAAGAGAGAGAAGGTGTTACAGCCAGTGATTAGAAGCGGTGTCCAATGATTGTGAGGGATAAAAGGATTAATGGAAGAGAAGCAGTGGCATGAACTGTTTATTTACTGGTTTGGTGCGAAGTAGATATTTCAGCATCACTGCAGGAGTGATCCAGGCCTTCTCCTGCGAGGGGCTAAACTTCCTCACAATGGGGAAGTAACCTGATGTCAGATACCACTTAACCCAAGTGGCATCTCTCTGCCCTGATATGGGCTATCTTCTCTGACAGTGAGAATAAGGAGAGTAATGATTGTGAATACAGCGATTGGCACAGGTGGAGAACAGGTGATAAAATGTAGTGGAGGATTGGGGAGGTAGCACAGATGTCTTTTAAGGTTAGTGGTCTGAGATACTGAAGAGTAGAGTAAGAGAGAGAAGATATTGTGTGCATTATTGGGACATGAACCTTTCTGGGAGATGTGTGCAGTAACAGAGTGAGTGTGGGAAGGCAGGTATTTGACGGTACAGAAGAGGAGGTTACTGACCTTTTAATTGCACTGCTGGTCGTTCCTCCGCATCATGGAGATGGTACTGAGCTGGGCGGTGACCTCAGATAGCCTTACCAAAGGCCATCGTCTTTTAAGCGTGGCATACCTTTTGCAAACCATTTGCTTTGGTCTGGTAGCTGTCGCTTAGCTGACAGTGAATTTTTGTCTCGAGTTAGAAGATTATGGATTCAAAGCTGACTCCAGAACTTGAGCACATAGATCAAGGTTGACATTCCAGTGCTGTACCGAGGGCGTGCTGTACTACTGGAGCCTTAACTTAAACCAGCACCCCATTGGCCTCTCCGATGAATACTGGCACTGTTTTGAGGAAGAGCAGGTGAGCAATGCATGATGTAAGGATCAATGTTCAAATTCAATCAATTTTTAAAAAATGATCTGTTTGTTGTCACATTGCTGTTATTGGAAGCTTGCTGTGCAGATTGGCTGCTGTGTTTCAGACATCACAGTAGTCTTAAATATTGGCTTTTTGATGTTTGGTAGCTGTGAAAGATATTATAGAAGTTCCTTTATTCTAAGCCTTATTTGACCTATTCTATACACCATAATACAGGCAAAGAAAATCATAGCAACAAAAAGAGACAGCTGCAGTGTGCCAGCTACCAAACAATTATGGATTAAGAAAGGTTCACCAAATGTTTTTACCTTTATCTATCTTCTAGATAATTCTCACACAATTTTAAGGTTTATTTGGCCCTTAATTCCCCCAGTTGGATTTTTAACTAAAAAGCACCTTCATATTCTCTCACATTCCCATGTTATATTAACGATGTCATGTTCTGCTTTTGCCAAATAGATCAGATACTGTGACAAATGTTCCCTTTCAAATTTAGTTGCTATGAATGTCTTATTGTCATAGTATGCAATCCTTTAAATGTTTTTTTTATGCTGCTGCGCACATACATTATTATCCTGGAATACAGGCTGTGTGTGATACCTTCCAGCCAGCTGCATGGCTGTGTACCTGTGTAGCTTAATAAAAGCTTTTTTGTTAACCTTTTATCAGTGTGTTTCCAGGTGGCATTGGAGCATCACTAGTTCAGCAGTAGAGTTCCTGCCTGCCACATGGGAGACTCTGACTGAATTCCTGTTTGACACATTAAAGCGATTCAAAGAAGTATTTACTAAAGGCATTAAAAAGATTTTGCCTATGGCCATGTACATTTGAAAATAGTTGAACTCATCTAATCCCAGAAGATCAGCAGATTCTGGTCTTATTAGTGCTTTGATGGGAGAGTACCTGGAAATACCTGGTGCAGTCAGCATTGGGACACGAGAACTAACACGCCAACCTGGATGCTGATCATTGAAATATAATCTGTGAATCCAAGAATCACCAGAGAATTTAACTGAATACAAAAATGCCCTCACTTAATCGGCCACATCGCTGGAGACCAGGCATGTATTGAAAATGTACCTTGGATTCTGAGGAGATGTAGACAAGCACACATATGTGGAAACCATCCAAGATAATTCAACTCTCACTGAGCAATTTTGCACCTCCGCAGACCCTAACTGAATGCCTGGAGCTAAATTGAAGACTTCATACAGTACTGTGATTAGATTAGATTCCATTCTCTACAGTGTGGAAACAGGCCCTTCGACCCAACAAGTCCACACCGACCCTCTGAAGAGTAACCCACCCAGTCCCATTTTCCTCTGACTAATGCACCTAACACTAGGGGCAATTTAGCATGGCCAATTCACCTGACCTTCATATCTTTGGAATGTGGGAGGAAACCAGACCACCCAAAGGAAACCCACACAGACAGTCGCCTGAGGCTGGAATTGAACCTGGGACCATGGTGCTGTGAGGCAGCAGTGCTAACTATTGTGCCACCATGCCGCTCCTAGGTGGTAGCTTCCAAGGAAATAATAGGCCAATTACATTTGGGTAACTCCACACTGCCTCCCTAATTGTTGTGTTACGTCTCGCAGTCAGTATGTAATAAGACCATATGGTATAGGAGCGGGAGTAGGCCATTCAGCCAAGCTAGTCTGCTCCACCTTTAATACGATCATGGCTAACTTGATAAGCCTCAATTTCACTTTTCTACCTTTACCCTATAATCCTTGCTTCCCTCACAAATTAAAAATCTGTCTACCTCAGCCTTGAATATGCTTAATGACCTAGTCTCAAAAGCCTTCTGTAGTAAAGAATTCCACAGTTTCACGACCTTCTATGAGAAGAAATGCCTCCTCAGCTCTGTCTCATGTGTGAACCCTTATTCTGAGATTATGCACACTTACCGTAGACTCTCTCACAAGGGAAACAACTTTTCTCCATCCATTCTGTCTAGTCCCCTAAGATCTTGTATTTTTCAATAACGTTGCCTTTCAGTTTTCTATATTCCAATGAGTACAAGCCCAATCTACTTATCCTCTCCTCATAAAGCAGTCCCTTTGCACCTACTGTCAACCTACATTGTATTCTTTTTTCCAAGTTTCTGCCCACTTGCTTAATCTGTCTATATTCCTCTGTGGAGTCTTTGTATCATCCTCACCATTTGCCTTTCTACCTATTTTTGTGTTAGGCGCAAACTTGGTTTTAGTGCATTCACTTTCATTATCCATATCATTTATTTATATTGTGAATAATTGTAGCCCCAGCACTGATCCCTGTGGCACTCCACTAGTTACAGGTTTCCATCTTGAAAATTCCCCTCTTATCCCAACTTTCTGTCTTCTATTATTTAGCCAATCCTCTATCCATGCTAAAATGCTATCTCCAACACTAAGGGCTCTTATTAAATAGCTTAATGTGTGGTACCTTATCAAGCATTTTCTGAAAATCCAAATATGTTACATCTGCTGCTTCCCTTTATCGATACAAATGGTTACCTCCTCAAAGAATTTGAATAATTTTGTAAGGCATGATTTCCCCTTCATGGAGCCATATACTGACTCTGTTTGATCATATTCTGCCGCTTTAAATACTCTGCCATTACATCCTTTATAATAAACTCTAACATTTTCCCAATAATAGACATCAAGCTAATTAACCTACAGTTACCTGTCTTTTTTGTCCCTCCTTTTTAAAATAACATTGTCAATTTTCCAATCTTTTGGAACTTTTCCAGATTCTAAGGATTCTTGAAAGATTACTATCAGTCACTTGTCACTGTAATATCATTCCACCTGGTCCAAGGGATGTACTGGTCTTTAGCACCATTGATTTCCCTAGCACCTTTTCTCTAGTGATTGTCTTTATTTCCTCCCCTCCTTTTGTCCCTTGAATATTTAATATTTTTGGAATGCTGTTAGGGTCTTCTACTGTGAAGACTGTTTCCAGGTATTTATTTCAGCTCATTTGTCATTTCCTGGTTCCCCATTATTATTTTCCAGCCTCTTTTTCTAAGGGAGGTTTGCTCACTTTGGCTTCCCTCTGCTTTTTTTTATATATTTAAAGAGGCTTTTGCTGTTAGTCTTGATATTACCTGCAAGTTTACCCTAAAAGTTTATTTCTCCCTCAAACTTTGGTTTTCCTTTGTTGGTTGTTTTAAAACTTTCTTAATCCTCTAGTGTGGTACATATTATTTTGCAAACGTTATGTTTTTCATTTCAATCTGATGCTATTCTTAACTTCACTGGTCAACCATGGTTGTGTTATCCCTTTCACTGTTGTTTCCCCTTTTGATAATATTTGCTGCTGTTTTTCTGTGTTTATATATTCCACTCCTAACTCTGGTATCGTTACCATACAGTAATACTGCTGTATCCTTTGCTTTGTAATGTTATGGACCAGGCCCAGACCCCCTCAAAACATTTCAAGAGGACAGCCCAGACCGTAACTTTTCTAGTTGATTTAAGCAGATGTAAGGTGGCTATTCCAAGAGTGATGCAGTTGGTTAAGCCGCTCAGTTTAAAACAAAACATAATTTATTTAAAGACTACCAAATGAAACACGCGCAAAAGAAAACAGAATTTAGAAAAACAACTATTTTAAAACTCGACCAACACGATATCCCCCGCAACTTAACAAAGAGCTGTTCTGATTTTCTGCAACATCCCATAAACATACCCCTTGGCAAAAAGGTAAATTCAAACACAGGTTCTTTCAGGAGAGAGAGAGATGGCAGAGAGAGTCAGCTAGGGATCATTTGCTGAATGGAGCCTCTTTTCCCTCCAGCAGTTATTTCTCTCGGTCCCCAGCTAAAACTAAAACCAAACTAGAAAAAAAATCCCTGAACTGGGAGAAGAGGCCACTCCCCTTTCATTGTACTAGTGTTTATTTTTAAAAAAACTAAAAGCCTTTTCCCTGATTGTTGCCTTAGGCAGCATCTGTTAGCCATAATCAAAGTGGACTACCTCAGACAAAACAGAATCTTTGCCTTTTCCAACCCCTTTTGAAAAAAACCAAGGACAACATAATCTTGTTAAAGGAGCAGCATCGTCACAGTAAGCTTTCATTTCTCCTCTCCCACACCCTCCATCCTTCTAATTAATTTAAAGCCCTCTCTATAGCCCTAGTTATTTGGTTCACTGCGATGCTGGTTCCAGCACAGTTCAAAGTGAAGCCTGTCCTACCAGAACAACTCCCTTCTACTCCAGTACACGTGCTAGTGCCCCATGACCTGAAACCCATTCAGCCCACAATCTTTGAGTCATGCATTTAACTTCAGTTTGCCTGTGGCTGAGGAAGTAATTCAGAGATTATTACCTTGGAGGTTCAGCTTTTTCATTTAGCTCCTAACTGTCCAGTCTTTCAACAAATTCTCCTTTCTAATTCTACCAGTGTCACTGGTACCAACATGGGTGATGATTATTGGACCCCTCCCCTCCCTTTCTATGTTATTTTTCATCAGTATACCTTTAACTGACATGTTCGCAGCATCACTGTATCATAAAATGTGACCTAAGGGGAGAAAGATCTCAGTCTCATTGTAGAGCCACAAAGCTTTCCTGAATGGATATACAACCACAAAAATATTATTTTATACAGTTAGAAAATCTTTACCTCTGTCTAAAGGTCAGCTGGTTTCACCATTTTGCTGCTCTGAATTGGCACTAAAGTAAAGGGAAGCTCCTGTGCTGTCTTCATTCCTTACTTGGTGTCAATGCTATCTAGTGGCTGAAACGTGCCACTACAAGCCAACAGTTTTTGTACAAGGCTATCATTCTCAAGATAACTTTCTTAAAGAGATTGCAAGTTGAGTGTTAAGCAAGTACATAAATGTAATCACATCCATGAGGTTCAAAATTTCGGATGATAATCACCAGTTTCACGTTGTTCAATTACACACAACATCATATCGTTAAATGCCAGGTCAGCACATCCTAAAAGCTAACAACAACGTAAGAGCTACTGCCAACGTAGTACAGCTATGCATCCTGGAAGCCATGTACATAAGAAAGTGACGCAGTATGGCATAGCCAATGAGAAATCCTCTCAAAGCATGTAATGGATGGCCAGTTCCATACTTTGGCACAGTCACATTGTAGTGCCAAACCACAAGCTCATCCTGATTTCCTGAAATCTTCTACCTAGTAGATACCTATAGTTCAAAGGTGGCTGGATTATCAGTATGCAAAATCTCAGTATCTCATGTTCATGAGATTTGATCTACACCCACTGGTGGAACAGGTAAAACACATCTCATATCAAACTCTCAAACCAACTCGATTACCCTACCCACTACCTGACCAGCCCTCAGAACAACTCGATCTGACTACCCTTGCATTGCACTTGACCACCCCTCCTCTCAATCCAATCCAACTATCCTCCCAACCATTGGAATGTTCCCTTGATCCAAACTGACCTCACTACTACCCCCCCATCTGACTACCCTTCCGATCATGTGGATACTGTTTTGACCAACTGACTATACCTCTGACCAGACTTGACTACCCCATAACCGAACTATGCCACCTGACCACCTGATTACCCTCCTGACCCCACCATCTTAATCTTCCACCCACTCACTTTACCTACCTAACTCACACTATTCTCCTGGCCACTTTCCTGCTCTATGCACCTACTGCTCACTCACCTACCCATTTACTTACTCACCAATTCACTAACATTCACTAGTATTGAAAGTCTGAATCTTTGAGCTTACAATAAAGCAGCTGCTGCTTTAAAAAGGATGTGTGTCCTTACTTACTCTGACTTTACTCTGATCTGATGGAGTTTCCTGAGGGACTCTGTGCTGTGCGTTACTGTGAAAGTCAGGATCAGTAGTCACTGAAAGTAATATGCAACAGCATTAATTCAGAGAATTTTTGAATGCAGAAGCTATTGCTTATCATTGTCAGCACATAGAAGTTTCAGGCCAATGTATTTACAGACATTGGCACCCTCCAACATCATGTCAGAAGTAACATTGAATTTTAACCATTCTTGGCTTTCATGTCATCTTCGTCAAAAGACTAAGGGGCTCATTGCTTAACTTCTTGATCTCTCAGGTAATACTCAGTTTTCCTATAGATCAGATCAGAGTGGTTCTGGAAAAGCACAGCAGGTCAGGCAGCATCAGAGGAGCAGGAAAATCAAAGTTTCGGGCAAAAGCCCTTCATCAAGAATAGAGGCAGGAAGCCTCCAAGGTGGAGAGATAAATGGAGGGGATGGGGCTGGGGAGAAGGTAGCAAAGAGTGCAATAGGTGAATGTGGGTGGAGATGGAGGTGATAGGTCAGAGAGAAGGGTGGGGGAAGATAACAAAGAGTACAATGGGTGAATGTGGGTGGAGATGGAGGTGATAGGTCAGAGGGGAGGGTGGATCGGGTAGGTGGGAAGGGAGATTGGCAGGTGGGACAGGTCATGAGAATACTGCTGAGCTGGAAGGTTGGAACTGGGGTAAGGTGGGGGGAGAGGAAATGTGGAAACTGGTAAAGTCCACATTGATGCCCTGGGGTTGAAGTGTTCTGAGGCGGAAGATGAGGCGTTCTTCCTCCAGGCGTCGGGTGGTGAGGGAGTGGTGGTGGAGGAGGCCCAGGACCTGCATGTCCATGGCAGAGTGGAAGGGGAGTTGAAATGTTGGGCCATGGGGCGGTGAGGTTGATTGGTGCGAGTGTCCCAGAGATGTTCCCTGAAGCGCTTTGTGCTTCCTGCCTCTATTCCTGATGAAGGGCTTTTGCCTGAAATGTCGATTTTCCTGCTCCTCAGATGCTGCCTGACCTGCTGTGCTTTTCCAACACTACTCTGATCTAAACTCTAGTTTCCAGCATCTGCAGTCCTCACTTTTGCCTATGTTTCCTATCAGTACAAACAAGAAACCAAATGTCTCCAAGAGAAAGCTATGAATTAACTTCTCACCTATTCTCTCCTAACTTTCACTAGATTTTACTTTAAGAGCAGATTTTAGTGAATTGTGACTCAATGATTTAAATTACACTTGGGCAGATTCATGGGCACCATGTTTTCCCCTAAGGACTTCTCATTCATGAAATGTGGAGGAGTTTTACTAAGTATTCACTGGTCCAATACTTCAACACATTTTCAGCTCTTTCACCTGGACTTTAGAAAAGTCTGATGTTAACCTCTCCTATTGTATGTTATCTTTCTCCCCCTATGCGTTGTCTTCAGCCTCAAAAAACATTGTATCCCTTATTTATTTTTAAATTGGAAATCGTGAATCACAAGAACATAACATTAGAGGTCAGAGCAAGGCTAGATGCATCTTTAAGCTTGAATGGCCTTTCAAAATGATGATAGCTGATCTTGTATCTTCCCACACTACATCCATATCCCTTGGTTTCCATAATATCCAAAAATCTATCAGTCTCTGTCTTGAATATACTCAATGACTGAGGATTCACAGCTCTGTGAATTGAGAATTTCAAAGATTTAGAAGCCTTTAAGTGAAGAATTTCTCCTTATTTATGTTCTAAATGACTGATCCCTTATCTAGCAACTGTAACCCATAGTTCTAGACTTGTCAGTGAGAGGAAGCCTCCTTTGTGGTGAATACTGAATGCCGTAATGAAGGCCTTAGAAATGTGCAGTGAAAGTAATTAGAGCAACAGATTGTGACATTGTTTAGTCTGTAACACTGATTTAACACTTAAACATTTTTAACTTTGTTGCTTCAGCTAACATTCTCTTTTAAATATGCAAAGCTGAACCAACCATGAGGCAGAAGGGGGGGTCAGTGGGGCTAAAAAAAGGATCCTCAACTACTTGCAGGCTATTTGCTGCCAACATCTCATAGGTCTCTCTGAGTTTTGGGAAGTGAACTGTGTTTGGCGTAGATGCATAACATTAATGAAGTCAGCAGAAATTGGTGTTGCTGGTGGGGAGGTCCTTAGTTGTGACTGCAAATGTATTGCCCAGGCCATTTGTTCTCAACCGTGAATGCTACTGTTGAATTCACCTTGAGACCTTGGAGTGCAGGTTCATAGCTCCTTGAAAGTGGAGTCGCAGGTAGATAGGATAGTGAAGAAGGCGTTTAGTATGCTTTCCTTTATTGGTCAGAGTATTGAGTACAGGAGTTGGGAGGTCATGTTGCGGTTGTACAGGACATTGGTTAGGCCACTGTTGGAATATTGCGTGCAGTTCTGGTCTCCTTCCTATCGGAAAGATGTTGTGAAACTTGAAAGGGTTCAGAAAAGATTTATAAGGATGTTGCCAGGGTTGGAGGATTTGAGCCAAAGGGAGAGGCTGAACAGGCTGGGGCTCTTTCCCCTGGAGCGTCGGAGGCTGAGGGGTGACCTTATAGAGGTTTATAAAATCATGAGGGGCATGGATAGGATAAATAGACAAAGTGTTTTCCCTGGTGTCAGGGAGTCCAGAACTAGAGGGCATAGGTTTAGGGTGAGAGGGGAAAGCTATAAAAGAGACCTAAGGGGCAATGTTTTCACACAGAGGGAAGTGCGTGTATGGAATGAGCTGCCAGAAGAAGTGGTGGAGGCTAGTACAATTGCAACATTTAAAAGGCATCTGGATGGGTATATGAATAGGAAAGGTTTGGAGGGATATGGGCTGGGTGCTGGCAGGTGGGACTAGATTGGGTTGGGATATCTGGTCGGCATGGATGGGTTTGACCGAAGGGTCTGTTTCCATGCTGTACATCTCTATGCCTCTGTGATAGGGAGATGGAGCAGAGACAGGAGGGAAGAATGCATGTTGCTTTCGGACACTTGAAAAGCAGGAGGAGGGAGAGACAGGATTTGACAACTGCCTGATATACTCACGGTCTTCTGGGATCACTTCTTCTATCCCTAATTAAACCATGAGCAGTGTATGTATCATTTATGCTTTCAGTGGGAAGTGCTCCCAGAACTCTGTCACCCCTTGCAATCAGACCTGCAGAATCCGAGTAGAGAGAGAGAGAGAGCACAATCCAGTGTTAGTGACTGTGACCCTGAATTTCTTTGCATAGAGAAACATAGCATGGAAACAGACCCTTTGGTCCAATCAGTCCATGCCAATCATGCTCCAAACTAAACTAGCCTCACATGCCTGTACTTGGCCCATATCATTCCAAATCTTTCCTTTTTATGGACTTATCCAAATGTCTTTTCTAGGTTCGAACTGTAACCACATTCCCCACTTTCTCTGGCAGTTCATTCCACATACAAACCACGCTTTGTATAAAAACGTTGCACCTCATGTCCTTTTTAAATTGTTCTCCTCTCACCTTAAAAATATGCCCGCTAGTTTTGAACTCCTTCCCTCTAGGGAAAAGATCCTTGTCAATCACCTTATCTATACCCCTCAAGATTTCATAAACATCAATAAGATCAGCCCTCAATCTCCTACATTCCCAGCCTATCCAGTCTATTTTTTATATCTCAAAACATCATTCCTGGTCATTTTTTTCTGAACTGTTTCCAGTTTAACAATATCCTTCCTATATCAAGATGACCAGAACTGCACACAATCCTCCAGAAGAGGCCTCAGCAACATCCTGTACACTCTCAACATGACATTCCAACTTCTTTGCTCAAAGGTCTGAACAATGAAGGGAAGCATGCTAGCTGCCTTCTTTGCCACCCAGTTTACCTGTGACGTAAATTTCAAAGCATTATGTACCTGAACCACTAGGCCTCTCTGTTTTGCAACACTACCCACAGCCCTACTATTAATTGTATAAGTCCTGTCCTTGTTTGTTTTACTTAACTGCAATAATTCACACACTCCATCTACTACTCCAAAGCCCGTTGACCCAATTAGAGTCAGAGATATACAGCATGGAAACAGATACCTTGGCACAACTTGTTGATGCCGACCAGATATCCTAAATAAATCTCATCACATTTGCCAGCGTTTGGCCCATATTCCCACCCAGGTGCTTTTTAAATATTGGAATTGTACCAGTCTCCACCACTTCCTCTGGCAGCTCATTCCATACACGCACCACCCTCTGCGTGAAGGAATTGCCCCTTAGCTCCCTTTTAAGTTTTTCCCCTCTCACCTTAAACCTACGTCCTCTAAGTTATAGCCTCTCCCAATCCAGAGAAAATACCTTGTCTATTTATCCTATCCATGCTCCTCATGATTTTATGAACATCTACAAAGCCGCCCCTCATCCTTGGATATGCCATGGAAAATAGCCCCAGCCTCTCCCTATAGCTCAAATCCTCCATCTCTGGCAACTTACTTGTAAACCTTTTCAGAACCCTTTCAGGTTTCACAACATCCTTCTTATAGCAAGGAGACCAGAATTGCATGCAGTATACCAATAGTGGCCTAACCAATGTCTTCTACAGCTGCAACATGACCTCCCAACTCCTATACTGAAAGCACTGATCAATAAAGACAAGCATACTATCCTATCTACCTGCAACTCCACCTTCAATGAATTATGAATCCTTTGATCAGCAACACTCCCCAGGGCCTTACCATTAAGTGTGTAAGTCCTGCTCTGATTTGCCTTTCCAAAATGCAGCACCTCACATTTATCTAAATTAAACTCCACCTGCCACTCCTCAGCCCATTGGTCCATCTGATCAAGACCCTGTTTTCTTTTGAGTAATTACCATCTCTGTCCACTAAACCTCCAATTTTGGTGTCATCTGCAAACTTACTAACCATACCTCCTATATTCACATTAAGATCATTTATATAAATTATGAAAAGCAATGGACTCAGCAACGATCCCTGTGGAACACTGCTGGTCACAGACCTCTAGTCTGAAAAGCAACCCTCCACCACCACCATCCTCTGTCTCCTATCATAAAGCCAATTTTGCTTACACTGAATCCCATGTGATCTAACTTTACTAATTAGTCTACCATGTGGAACCTTGTCAAAGTCTTTATTAAAGTAAATACTGACTACAGCTCAGTCCTCATCAATCTTTTTGATTACTTCATCATAAAACTCAAATCAAGTTTGAGAGACATGATTTTCCTTTCGCAAAACCATGCTGACTATCCCTAAACATTCCTTGCCTCTCCAAATGCATGTAAATCCTATCTTTCAGAATCATCTCTGACAACTTCACAGGTCTGTAATTTCCAGGCTTCTCCTTACAACTTTTCTTAAACAAAATTTGAAAGTGCCGGTGTTGGACTGAACGTACAATGTTAAAAATCACACAACACTAAGTTATAGTCCAACAGGTTTATTTGAAAGCACTGGCTTTTGGAGCGCAGCTCCTTCATCAGGCGGTTGTCAAGCACTCCGAAAGCTAGTGCTTCCAAATAAACCTGTTGGACTATAATCTGGTGTTGTGAGTTTTAACTTTCTTAAACAATGTCACAACATTAACAACCCTCCAGTCTTCCAGTACTTCGCTTCTGTTTACAGATATTTCTGCTAAGAGCCCGGCAATTTCCTCCCTAACGTCCTACAATATCCTAGGATACATTTGATCTGGACCTGGGATTTATCTACCTTTATGTTTTCTAAGAGCTTTAGCACTTCCTCTTCTTTTTGCAGTGAGATCCTTGTTGGCTAGAACAGGTGATGTCTGGAACATTTCTCATTTTGACATTCACCATATCAAAGGGGTGATAACGGCTGTTTGTGCAAGGAGAGTAGATTTTTCTGAATACTTAGGGAGAAGTAAGCAGTGTGTGACTTTGCGGGACAGTGGGATTAATTTTGTGTGTATGTGTGCGCGTGTGCATGCTGCGTTTCACCACAGAGGCACTGCAACTGTGAAAGTTACTGAATGCTGAATATATAGGTTCTGTGTGACCATGCTCACCACATATGGTGGTCAATGTCTATTGTCCTGGCATTTTCTGTAGTACATTCATTCTCTGGTAGACTGGGTTCCCTCATGCATCCACTGCCAGAGGATGGCTACCGACCAAAAGGGGCAGTCTAGTTGATATCTGACTCATGATTCCAATCTGCAGCTCAAATGTGAAGCCAGCACAAAGACAATGGAGCCATGCTGTCACACTAAGTATTATAGAGCATGGAGGTGTTGAAACAATGGTTCTGCTGTCTTGACTGCTCCTGAATAATCCTTCCGACCCTGGCCATTGTGATAGCACCGTGCTTGCCTCGGTGAGGCAGGAATAGGAGGAACAGCTGGAGGATGGCGGAGAAGGTGAGGCAGCCAGAACATCTCTGCCCAGACCGTTCTGATTCTGTTACTTAACTATGATTTCCATAAACACAAGCACAAATTCCCATTGTACAACTGTCCTCTGTGCCTTACCATTTGCCCTTCTACAGATCAGAGTTCTCTTGTAGTCACAATACTGAAATAAGGTCAGTGGAAGATAACTAGTTATCCTTGTGCATTCTCTTAGTACCTGTCCTTCAGGTGCCTTTTCCTGTCTTCGTGCCCCTGTGCAGAGATATCCCTGTGGCTGCAGAGTGGTTGGTGGAAAGCTGTTGACTTTTAACAGGGGAGACTATAGATGACCCAACAGGATAACTGTGAGCATCTTTGGGCCCAGAAGACCCTGTTTCAGGACACCATCCCAGCATAGGTGACATCAGTCTGGGCTGACAGGCTGATAGGCAACAGCAGGGGCTAAGGGTCAAATTCAGTGATGCTGGGAGAGGATATTCAGTTTGGGTACTGCAGAGCAATTGGCACCACCCACAGAAATGCTTCAACAATCACAGTCATCTGCTGGAACCCAGATTGCTGACTGCAGTGAGACCCTGAAAGTTTGTTTTTGCGTTGCTATCCACAACTGTGATGGCAACCGTCTGAGCCTCCTTGGCAACAGTTTTAACTCAAACAGCAGCAGTCAGACAGTGATGGCTTCAGTTTGTGCTGCAATGGAAGCTGAAATATCAGTCATCAGACACTGCATCTTGGTTGGGTCCACAAGTGTTTTCTGTTGCCAATTAATGTCCATTGACTCGACATGTGCTGATCTTGCTATCCTCAAAAGTACATGATGTGTCAAGAACTGAGCTTGTTACTTCAGCACACCAGCTGTTGATCATGTCGCAGTGTGTGGGTTTCTGAATAGATAAATGCATAAAGATGTGGGTGAGGAAAGGAGTTAAAGCAAGAGGTGTATACTTCAACCATTTGCAGATTGTAAATCAGAAGTTGTGAGATGAGGGGGATATGTGTTGTGACAAAGTGGTTTTGGAAGGAACATATTATTACTGTGTGTGCTTTCAGACCAGACAGTGCTGTGGCCTCATTTGTGGCCATGAGAGTGACTGCCATCACTGACCACTCCGTGTGAGATCTTGTGGCTATGGCCATCTTCCATCGGTTGGCCATAACTACTGTTCTCAGTAATCATTTGTAACATATATTATCCAGCAAGTTTATAATTTCTTTTCTCAAGTTTTATAAAAATCACCGCATACCTCACTTGTATTGTCCATACATTTAATGGTTATATCTTCTGGCAACAGACAGAAGTTGGAAAACTGGGTAGCTCTCATTGGAAAATGGTATATGAGGCAGCTACACAGAAAACATTGTTCAGTGTGAAAGGTGCCTTTTTGAGCAGTTGATGCACCCATAGATGTGAAACAAAATGATCCACAGTGCTGCCAGTAAGTGTGGAATGGATAGCTTTAAACCCAAAAGACTAATATTCATCAATTGTTTGGAATCATTAAAATGGATTTATTTAAAGGTATGCCCTTTGTGGGAAAAATTCATGATTTAACCTATTGCCCTGAAGCCTTTTGCAAATGAACTATTAGCATTTTGTTTGTTCCAATACTATTGATCTTTGAAAAACGTACTGAAGACTTCGTTAGAGCACTGATAACAAGAATGAACTGAATCAATGTTAATATTGTTAGCAGCATACTATTAAAGTGGCAATTTTCATTTATTGGCTTGAAAGGCTGAGAAGAAATTGAAAACATGATTGTTGCTGAATCTTTACAGGTTATTAGTTCTTGAATGCAGGAATGGAATTTACAAGGGAATGGAATCTAGGAATTTTGGAGTAAGTTATTTGGGCCTGGAATTTCCATGAGGAGTTTGGAGTAACTATTTCTAGTAAACTCAAGGAAGATAGAATCGTGATCAGTATTCTGTTTTTCTTAGCTGGAGAATTTAAGTTCAATAAGTTATATGTAGCTGAATAATAATAATTCTTTATGTAAATACTGGTAGGTTCTTGAACCCTGCAGATATCAGAATTGAGCCTGATACTGTCCTCACCAATATGCTGAAGAATTCTTCCCAATGGCCTTTTTTTTTGGCAGGAGAGGTCCTGCATAGCATTTTACCCTGGGTCAGGTACTGGCAAGTGCTGGCGCTCCCACAGCACTACAGAAGAGGTTAGTAGAATCAGCACAAGCATTAGTTAAATTCAATCCTGTATTATGCAGCTCATTATTATAATGTATGGAGTGTTTAATATTGACATTGGAAAAAAATTAACAAGGAGTTCTAAATTAAGCTGCAAAATCAGAATGCTGTAAGTAAAATTCAGTTTACAGTGATCTGAAACAAAGACTGAAAATTTACACCAATAATTGTCATATTGATTTCTGTTTGCAGTTTCATGTTTGGAGAGTTAACAGATAAAGAAACAATTGAAAAAGTACAGCAGACGTTTGAAAACTACGAGATAAACTCATTTGAAATCCTTATGTATAAAAAGAACAGTAAGTAAAAATATCTTGTTCAGAATTCTGTGTAACACAAAGATTGTTATTTAGATTTGGTTGCAGTGTAAATATAGATATTGTCTTGACAGAGTCATTTAAAATAGTTTGTTAGGTTTCATATTGAATATGCATTTCTTTCATTAAAAATAATTTGCGGATGCCTTGTTTTATATGTTGTTGCCAAGGTACAGTGTGACCTAATTTACTCATGATTCATTGATTTGGTTTGTGAAAGGTCATATAATAGCCTAAGCAGGACTCCTATAGTGCCATGGTAATGTTCCTACCTTTGAGCCAGGAGGCTGAGATTCAAATCCCACTTGCTCTGCAAGTGTGTATTTACATTTCTGAACAGGCTGATTAGAAAATACCTCGAATAGTTTAAGCTAGATTTGCATCAGTAGAAAGCAATTCTAGATACATATGTAAAAGCAAGAGTAACTTGGCAAACAAGCCTTGAGCACGCTGAAGTCAAGTTTAATATTTTGAGGTGTAAAATGCAAATTACATGGAAAGAAAATAATGGAAGAAAGATTAAACCACTTCTGATTAATTTGTAGCCTTGCCACAGTGAATTTTCATATTAATTAACTTGGGTTTTAAGCCTTTTTAAACCTTGTAAGAGGCTGACTCTGCCAACTGCCCTAACATTAGAAAGCTTCTGCCAGAGGGGTTTGTGCCACATATGAGTCATAAATATCGTTATTTGAAATAATGATAGTCTCGCAATCTTTGCTTTGAACTCTGGATAATTGCTATTCCCAGATGAGTAATGTGATACCAATGTGCCATTGTTGATTGATGTGTGATCATTCAGTATTCAATAAACTTAAAAGGGGTAGGACACCAGAGGTTGAGGTGGAATATGAAGTGTGAGAACGCCTGAAGCACAAGGTTTGATCTCCTTTCTTGCAGAGACAGCGTGGGATTGCCTCCAAGTCTTCCCAATATTAGACAAAATTATGGCATTTTGCAGTAGTTTGGCAAATAGTCACCAAAGGGCAGAGAGCTCAAGTAGAAAATGATATGAGGGTTTTAAAGTTTGCAATGCATAAAAGTTTTCAATTTTAATGTCATATTTACGAACGCATGAACAAAGAACAAGGATAAGCCACTGGGCCTTGGAGCCTGCTCTGCCATTCAATAAGATTGGGCCTGATCTGATCTTAAAACCTCAATTCTGCATTCCAGTATATCTCAATAATCTTTCATTCCCTTGGTAATCAAGAATCTATCTACCTTTGTCTTAAAATAGTTAAAGATCCTGCATCCACTGCCATTTGAAGAAGGGAAATGTAAACATTCACAACCCTCATCTCTGTTTTAAATGGGCAACCCCCTTATTTTTAAACTATGATTCCAAGTTTTAGATTCTCCCACAAGTGGAACCATCCTTTCCATGTCCACCCAGGTGAGTCCCTCAGGGTCTATTTCAATGAAGACCACTAACTCTTCAAAACTCCAGAGGATAGAGGCCTAGTCTATCTAGCCTTTCCTCATGAGGCAAAGTACTCCATTTGTATAGCATTGTCAAGTACCTTGTGTATTATTATTATTCTTGTTATTGCAAGCGCCACAAAGATTATAGTCATTACTGTAATAGTAATTGTGGTGCTATTTGTGCCCAGGTGATTGACAACAAATAATGACAATAAATAACAAATAAAATAATTCTACCCCAAAAGTTAAATGAGTATTATTTTAGCAAAAACTTAAAATGAATAATATCTGGGGCATAGGGAACCTTTATTTCATGCAGTTGACCAGAATGATGAACAAAGATTACCAAGTAGTAGCAAGATTCATAAAATTATAAATAACGATTATTCAATTTTGATTATTATTCAAGTAAATTGATAGGCTTAGGTTTTAGAGAGTTCCATTTTAACAGAAATTGATTTCTGATTTGTAGTTAAATCTAGTTTAGAGTATGGCCAACATATGTATAGAAATATAGAAAATAGGTTCAGGAATAGGTCCATTAAGCCAGCTCCATCATTTGACATAATCACGGCTGATAGTCTATCTGAACACTACAGTCTACCCAGTGTCTTTGGGGCCAGTTGTTTTTCAGATTTTGGAACTTTTCGAATTTCAGAATAAATCACATTTTCACAATGAAATAAAAAAAAGTACTGAACAGCAGACCCATGTTTAACTGTACGAGCGCTGAGACACAACTGATGCCTGCCAGTGCTGGGCCATACCACTATGTCACATCCGAGTAACGTGGATGAGTGGGTGTGGAGTTGGGTCACCTGTTTGCATGTCAAACAACCTTGTTGTACAGAAACAACTTCACAAAAAAATCTTTGGACTTCGGAGCTTTGCGGATTTCAGAATTTCATATAAAGGATTGTGTGCCTGTACCTCCAGGTCTTTGGTCTCTAGAGATATATTTTTTAAAAATATATTCAGCGACTTGGCTTTCACAGCCTTCTGTGGCAAAGAATTTCACCGATTCACCAACCTCTGAGTGAAGAATTTTCTCTTCATCTTAGTCTGAAATGGCCTACCACATAATCTGCCTCCTCCTTGTATCAGATTTCCTGGACAGGGGATGCACCATCTCTGCATGCAGTCTAGCTAACCATTTCAGAGTTGTATATGTTTCAATGAGATCCCCATTGCCCACTCACTCAATCTGACTAAATGCCTTGAAGTTTTTTTTAAATACTCCTCACCATCTACAATCCTATATAATTTTATGTCATCAACAAGCTTGAAATAATGACATTATCAAAATTATCGATACGTGTTGTGAATAATTGATGTCCAGTTACCTCACTTGTTCCCATCTTCCCCTCTGAAATTGATTAATTTATTCCTACACTATTTCTGTCTGCTAACCAATTCTCAATCTATGCTAGTTATTACCACCAATTCTGTATGCTTTGATTTTGAACACTAAATTCGGAATATCAAAATTCACCACATCCATTGGTTCTCTCTCAACTATTTTGCTCAAAAAAAAAACTCCAGTAGGTCTCCTGTGAAAACGAACTAAGATACTTGTTTAATAGCTATGCCATATCATTGTTTTCTGCTATCAATTCTCCCATTTATCTCTCTACCATTTTTCATTTTTATATATTTATCATAGAAACATAGAATCCCTACAGTGTGGAAACAGGTCCTTCAGCCCAACAAGTCCACACTGACCCTCCAAAGAGTATTCCACCTGGACCCATTTCCCTAGCCTATTATTCTACATTCACCCATGACTAATGCTCCCAACCCACACATCCCTGAACACTATGGGCAATTTAACATGGCCAGTTCACGAAACCTGCACATCTTTGGATTGTGGGAGGAAACCGGAGCAGCCAGAGCAAACACACGCAGCAAACTCCACACAGACAGTCGCCCGAGGCTGGAATTGAACCCGGGTCGAATTCTTACAGTCCAGTTTTATGTTGCACACAATTTTACTGTCATATTCTACTTTCCCCTGTTAATCAAGCTCTTAGTCTTCCTCTACTGAATTTTAAATTGCTCCCAGTCCTCGGTCTTCTTGCAACTTTATATGACTCCTCGTTGATCTAATATTATCCTTAAATTCATTTTGTTTGCCATGACTTGGCAAGATATTGCAGGAAAGGGTGTCCAGTGTGTCTTATTGATGATATAATCAGTGAGGCTTTCAGTGGTGTACTTCTCTGTGTCAGGTTATTAAATAGTGCTCCTAGCATTGTCAAGTTCAGCAATTTCTTGCTATTGCTGACAAAGAATATATCTGGAATACATCTACTGCCTGCACCAAAACTTCCATGGTAGCAACAGAGAACCTCCGTATTTGTGTACTCATACCCTTAGGCATGGTTCATCAACTTCATCCTAAATGCCTGTAGCCAGAAAGCACCTTTCTTTATGGGACATTTCTGCTTTTAGGTGGATTTACTTTTATCTGTCCTCAATGGTGCAGCCAGTCAGTAGTGCAATAAATGCTAACCATTTATAATACAAGAAGCATCAACATTGACTAATGCCTGTCTGCATGTTAACTAGTGTGGGCAGGCCACATTTTGGCACAATATTTTTATATCAGCCTTTTGTCATTATAAGTCCCTGGCCAAAAAACTTGTTGTGCACCAAAGTTAAAACAAATTAAGCACTTTAACAAATAGAGCTGAAAATGTGTTGCTGGAAAAGCGCAGCAGGTCAGGCAGCATCCAAGGAGCAGGAGAATCGACGTTTCGGGCATGAGCCCTTCTTCAGGAATTTAACAATTTCACTTGTTGGCCTATACCAACCTGAGAACCAAACCAAATTTTCTTTCAGACTTGATTTCTCATGCTGCTAACAAGCTGCGATTGACTACGTTTCATGTAGTCCTGTTGCTACATAAAATAGCAGGTGGTATGTTTCTGGCCAAAAACATGTATGTGCTTCGTGTCTACAATCTTTGTGCCTTAGACCGTTCACGCACTGAGAATAGCCAGTGTATTCAAAATTGTACACCAGTAGCTTAGACATTTTAGTTCAGGCACCATAATGTGTGTTTTTGCTAAATAATTAAAGGAGTCTCAAATCAAATCAATCTCATGCCATAGGGCAATTTTGCAAAGATAATTTACATTGAATATTAAAAAAGTAAAGCAAAGACGATAGGAGTGCATTAGTTTTGAAAGTTTTGTTGTATATTGTGGAAAGCACTAATTAGAATTTTGTCCATAATTTTCGGAGATTTTCCAAAGTACTGCTGGTCTGATTTCATGGCATTTTAATATTTTCAAATATTTTATGATAACAATTCATGAAACGTTGCACCTTTTTAAGTTCACTCCTGTCTTTAAACTGTCTAGAACTAACTTAGAATATACCATTGAAACTGATGCTCTCACAGCTGTACTTTAGCACTGTTGAAAACATGAATAGATGTCTCTGATTCACAATTGACTTGAAAAGTACCTTTACTGTTTAGTATCTATGTTCTGCATGCTTCTAACAAAAATAAGGTTACACTTTAGAACTAGATCTGATTGGTTGTATATGACAAATCATGTGGCTAATCTATTTCCTGAGATACATAATTGTGTAGCAAAGTAAACATAGAAACATAGAAAATAGGAGTAAGTGTAGGCCATTCAGCCCTTCGAGACTGCTCCACCATTTGATATGATCATGGCTAATCATCCAATTCAGTGTCCTGGACTGGCTTTCACACCATACCTTTTGATCCTTATGGCCCAAAGATCTGTATCTTAACTCCTTCATGAAAACATTCAATATTTTGGCCTCACTTGCGTTCTGCGGCAGAGGATTCCAAATGCTCTTAATTCAATTCAAAAGTTTTATTCAACACAATATTCCAACAACTTTAATTTGTAACACTTTAATTAACTATTATTTTTCATTCACATGTTTAATTTAAATAAAATTTTGCAAGACTGAATTACAAGAAGACAATGCAAAAATTAATAATGATCAAATGTAGAAATCTTCATCAAAACTTCCATTTAGTTAACTTGTATTTCCTTCTAGTGACTTTGTCTTCCTTGACTCTGGTGTTGCTTTCTTCTAGCTTGATATTACATGAGACTTCTACTACTTTATCAAGCTGGTTTTCTTTTGTTCATAGTTAATGAAAATTGTTGATGTCGATTAGAACTCAGAAGGTTGTGCTTAGATTTGCACACCATCTGTGGTAATTAATTTCCTTTGACACAGTTGTTAGCTCAATTAAAATAAATTTGTTAATAACTACATCAAGCAGCACAGAGAGGAATTTCAAGGAAAACCAGAGTGGCAAAAGAAGCATGTGAAGGAAATTATGTTGAATGTCAAGGAGTATATGTCCACCTGCTGGTGCCAATGCACTTCAAGCAGTCATAGATGTATTTTAGATTACTCTCTTACTAAAGAATGCATTTTTGTTTTACAGCACTATGTTCTACGTTTTTGAGGGTATGGTGTGATTGGCATAATTAGATTTAAGTTAGCTTGTTAAAGATTGTGATAATTAAATAGTGCAATGCACAAATGGGAAGTCTACTTGACATCTTTAAAATAAGTATTGTTTTCTTTGTGTAAGGGACACCAGTGTGGTTCTTTGTGAAAATTGCTCCAATTCGAAATGAGCAAGACAAGGTGGTACTATTTCTTTGCACATTCAGTGATATCACAGCATTCAAACAACCCATTGAAGATGAGTCATCTAAAGGTAACTCTTCTGGCCTTTCTTGCTTTGTAATATACTTTAATTCAGTTTAGCATCACATTAAAGTGTACTCTGATAATAAATAAATTCATGTCTGTATGTTCTATCATTATATTGATATGCAATAAGAGTAAAGATTGTAGCAACCTATTCCAATAGGTAAATTCCAGTAACTAAATTAGGAATCACTTTTAATGTTCTTGAAGAAAATGTTTAATTTAATATGCTAACATAACATAACTGATGTTGGATAAAAAAATCTTTCCCTTAAATGGATAAAGCTTAGACATAGTTACTTCAATAAAGCAATGAAAGCTGCATTTTATGGTCCCATGGTCAGTGTGTTTTTTGGTGGAGGTGGTGACATAAAATATATTGGCTGTCCAGCCCATATCCTTCCTGCCAATTTCAGACTGGTTTCCCTAATATGGGGTATGCCTAAGGCACGTACTAGGCTGTCTGCCCTTAGGTCTTAAGTGCCCAATAATTGGCAAGTAAGTGTCTCAATCTTTCTCTGCTGCCATAAAATAATGGCGTGGGCCAGGTTGTGAAGGCAGTTTTTGAAAGAGATCCTTCAGACAGGAATGGCTGGCGTGCTTACATCTATAGGGAGGACCCTGTACATCCACAGCCTTTACCCAAAAGATGTCAACGCCCTCCCCATCTGTCAATTCCCCCAGCCTGCTTTTTAATACCTGACCTGTCTCTGATGCTTCCCCCTCAAGGCCCTCTGATACCTCCCTGACAGATATCTGTGTCTTTTCTCCTGACATCTCCTTGTAGTTCCAGCAGTGATCATTTCTTAGCTGCTGGTCAAGCAGACTGGCTGTCAGCTCACAACGATTTGACTTCATGTCAGTGGAGGGGTGAAAGTTTGATCTGCAGACCTCAGTGTATATATGCTGCAGGGCAGGCTTTTCAAGCATTGACTTATTTGAGACCACCTAGCCCACACTTTCCTGATAAATCCAGTTCTAAGGTTAATTGCATCTCTTTTACGCCCAGCAGAAAATAGGGATTACAGTATGATAGCTCAGATATGTGTTCCTTTTGAGCTAATTATTGTGAACGTAGGTATCAAATGGGATTAAGTAAAGCAGAAATATATCTTGGATGGTGATATGACATGGGTAGTAAGCAGCCTGTTTTACAATTATTTGGGTAAAAAGGGCAGCGATGAATCAGCAGCCTTTATTACACCAAAAGTAAGACTTTTGATTCATTATCTCTCAATTTGCACTACATTCCCAAGATGAATTTATGTTCATCTATATCTTTGAAATATGGTTAGGAAGCCTTGTACTTATATTGCACCTTTCATAACCATCAGACATCTCAAAGCAATTTGTTGCTAATGAAGTACCTTTTAAGTGCAGTTTATCATGAAGTAAGAGATGAGGCAGTTAATTGCGAGCAGCAAGTTCCCACAAACAGCAATGTGATAATGACCAGATTATTTTGTGGCATCATCTTAAAATTAAAGTGACATTATTTAGCATTAAAATTATGAAGAGTGTTTTCTCATAAAGGATATGAGCTATAGAACTCCTTCCTCTCAGACACTGAGAATGTTGGGTCAATTTTAATTTTCAAGACAGAGGTTAAGAGATTTTTGATAAATAACGTTCTAGAGGGATATGGACCAAAAGCAATTAAACTGCAAATTCAGCCATGATCCAGTTGAATATCAGAACTAATTTAACACTGACTCTTGTATCTTCCTTCTTCTATGCCAGGAGCAAGCATTTATAAAATTGCCCCAATACAGAATAGGGAAAGAGGCAGAAGAAAAGGGCACCTTATCTTTCATTCAATATGATCTCATTAGAGACAAAGCTTTTTTCAGAAATATGATAACCCAAGTGTTTACTAAAAGAATGAAGCCACAAGGTTCATAGTTTAAAAAATATATAATCTTACTCACAGAAATCAAAGAACATTGCCGTGCTAACAACTACACTTCCACCCTAACTCGTCAGTTCCATTAAAGATATTAAAAATACAATGAACATTGTTACTTACACCATACACCAAATTTAAAAGCTCAGATTTTCTTCTATAGCTGGTTAGTTTACACAACCAAAAGACTTACATCAGATATTTTTCAGAAATTGAAAGATTGGTCACTTGGTCTGAGTACTGTTTCAAATGTTCATGTAAGGTTTGAGGTTTCTTAGATTTTCTACTTACTTCCAGCAAGGCTATCCCTTCAATGGTGCTCCAATTTCTCATGGTTTAGGCCAGCAGCTCAATATAGGAAACAGGATTGGCTGGCATCTTATTAGTAGCCACCTTGAATTGTGACTTTCCTGGGTCTATATGTTCTTTTACTCTGGCATCCTGCATCTATGAACTAACACTGTGCCTCATGAAATTAGCTATCGCTGAATTTTAACTCACTGTTTTTTAAGTCCCTTAGTCCTTTTAAACCCTTCTTGCCAGCATACAAAATTTTCACTGAGTCTGACTTGAGAGATATGCTTCCTCTATCCAATGTGCTCTGAACTGAAAAAAAAAACAAACTGCTTGAAAAGAAAAGATACCCAATCTACTCCCCCTATAATTAAATTATTTTTGAATTCTTTTCTTCCTATTTGTTATTTCCTAAACAGTTTGTTTACTTAATCAGCTATTGGAAGCAAATACCAAAACATAGAAAATAGGAGCAGGAGTCGACAATTCGGTCTTTCAAGCCTGCCATGTCATTCAACACAATCATGGCTGATCATCATACTCAGTGCCGTGTTCCCCCTTTTGCCCGTACCCTTTAATCCCTACAGCTACAAGAGCTATGTTTCCTTCTTTAAAACATTCAATGTTTTGGACTCCACCCCTTTCTGTGACAGGAAATTCCACAGGTTCACTACTGTCTGGGTGAACAAGTTTCTCCTCATCACAGTCTGAAATATCCGTAACCTTTCACTGTGACCCCTGGTACTGGGTTCTCTGGACATTGGTAACATCCTTCCTGTGTTTACCCTATCTAGGCCTGTTAGCTCATCCAAAGTCCCGTGAATATAGTTCTAACTGATCCAGTCTAGCTTCATACATCAGTTAGCAAGATTCTTTGCTCCTCTACACAAATCCTCTCGCTATGCAATCTGCTGCACCTGTCAGCTTACTTTCAGCAATTGGTGGAAAAGGACATCCAGGTTTTACTGCTCCTCCCCTTTCCCGAACCAATTGCCTTTCAAATAATAACCTGCCTTCCTGCTTTTGCTGCCAAAGTGCATAACTTCACATTTATCCACATTATTATTCTTCTGTCATGCATTTGCCTACATACTCAACTTGTGCAAATCACACAGATGCATCTGTATATCCTCCTTGTAGTGCACCATCCCACCCAGCTTTGTATCGTTTCCCAACCTGGAAGTATTACATTTAGTTCTGTCATTAATATACATTGTAAATGGCTGGGGTCCAAGTTCTTATCTCTGTGGTACTATGCTGGTCACTGGCTGCCACTTAGAAAATTATCCACTTATTCCTCCTCTTAGTTTTCTATCTGCTAATCAGTTCTTTACCCAAGTTTGCATACTACACCCCAATCTCATGTGCTTCAATTTTACATGCTAATCTTTTATGTGGGACATAATCGAAAGCCTTATGAAAGTCCAACTAAATTAACTCCACTGGCTCCCCCTAATAAACTTTACTGGCTCATCCTTGAAAATTTCCAATAGGTTTGTTCAGCATGATTTCCCTTTCATAAATTCCTGCTGATATCTGTCATTGTGTTTAAAGCTCTTAAAGCTTTTATACTGGACACCAACCTTTTCCCCACTGTTGATGAAAGGCTAATTGGAACATAATTCCCTGTTTTCTCTGAACCTCCTTTTATTTAAATAGCAGTATTACATTAGTTACTCCCCAATCTGTCAGAACTGTTCCAGAGTCTGAAGAATCTTGAAAGATTGCTATCCATGTGCCCACTATTTCGAGGGCCATTTCCTTAAGCATTGGGATGTAGATTATTGGCCGTTGGAGATTTGTTGACCTTTACTCCCACCAAATGCACTAGCACCATTTCCCTACTGATACTGATTTATCTCCGTTCCTTTCCTTACCATGTGTTCCCCAACATTTTTTAGGACTTTATTTGTGTCCTTCTTTGTAAACATAGAATCAAAATATGTGCTTAATTGGTCTGCCACCGCTTTATTTCTCATTGTAACCTCCCCTATTCCTGATTGTAAGGGACCTTCACTAATCTTTCCAATTTTTATGCCCTTTCCTCTGACCTCACGCTGTCCCCGATTTCCCTTGATAGCCATGGCCAGGTTGTCTTTCCCATTGTATTTTTGTGTCAGATTGAAATGGACAATTGTTACAGTTTCTCCATGCACTCATTAAATATTTGTCATTGCCTTCCCGCCATCATCCCTTTAAGTAGCGTTCCCCAATTTATCATGGCCAGCTGATGCCTCATACCATCATAGTTTCCTTTATTTAGAATCAGGACCCTAGTCGGAGAATCACTGTGTCCCTCTACAGCTTACTGAAGAATTCTATCGTATTATGGTCACTGTTCCCCACAGAGTCTCGCACAGCTGGATTGCCAGTTATTCCTTTCTCATTATGCAGTGTCCAGTCGAGGATGGCTTGTCCTTTGGTTAGTTATTCACCATATTGATCCAGAAAACCATTTCGTATACCATCCAGGAATTCCTCTTATGTGCTATTGTTACTGATTTGGTTGTCCCAATCTATATGCCGATTAAAGATATCCATAATTACAGCTGTACAGATGTATTGCTTGTAGCTGTAATTTCCTGTTTAATATATTCCTCAACATTACCATTACTGTCAGAGGGTCTATATACAATCCCCATTATCTTTTCATGCTCCTTGGTGTTTCTTAGCTGTACCCATACCGGTTCCACTTCACCAGAGCTAATATCTTTCCTCACTATTGGGTTCATTTCATCTTTCACCCAGTACTGCTACTCACCTCCTCTTCCTCTTTGCCTGTCCTTCTTAAAAACTAAATACCCCTGTATATTTAGTTCCCATCCTACAGCCACATCTCCATAACCCCAAACATATTATAGTCGTTTATATCTATTTGCATGTTTAATTCTTCCTCTATAATTATTGTGGATGCTCAGGGCATTAAGACACAAGGCTTAAATCTTGTCTTTTCAACTTTTCTAGTTCTGATTGCATTATTTAGTACTTTGGCTTGAATTCTCTGCCTGTCATTTTTCGTATTTCCAATTCTAAAACAAGTTTGTTTTACTCAACAAGTCATTCATTCCAAAGTAACCTATTTGAAGAATCATGTAGCGTGGAAACAGACCCTTTGATCCAAACTGTCCATGCCAACTAGTTTTCCTGCGTTTGGCCCACATCCCTCTAAACCTTATTGTCCAAATGTCTTTTAAATTTTGTGATTGTATTCACCTCTACCACTTCCTCTGGCAGTTCGTTCCATATTTGCGCGACTTTCTGTGTGAAAAGGTTACCTCTCAGGTCTCTATTAAATCTTCCCCTCTCACCTTAAATCTATGCCCTCTAGCTTTGGACTCCCCTACCCAGGGGAAAATACCTTAACAATTCATCTTATCTATTCCCCTCATGATTTCATAAACTTATATAAGGTCACCGTAAGGTCACCGCTCAGCCTCCTATGCTCCAGGGAAGAAAGTTCCAGCCTATCCAGCCTTTTCTTATAACTCAAATCTTCCAGTTTCAGTAACATCTTTATAAAATCTTTTCTGCATCCCTTTTAGTTTAATAACATCCTTCCTATACCAGGGCAACCTGAATTGTAGGCAGTACTCCAAAAGTGGCCTCACCAATGTCTTGAATAGATGCAACATGACACCCCAAGTCCTATACTCAATTCTGTGACCAATGAAGGCAAATGTGCCAAACCTTCACTCCAACATAAAGAGTAAGGCTTTTTTCACATGGCCCATCACATAATCGGCATCACAAAAACAGATTGGTCATTGCCACATTGCTTCTTGTGGAAATTTGCTGTTCTCAAGTTGACTGCCATTATTTTCTGCAACAGTACAAGCTATTGATTTCAAAATCACTTCATTGGCTTCCTGTCCTGATGTCATCACATAGTGCAGTGGCAGCGGGCTGGGCCCAGACCCAGAGGTTATAGAATCATAGAGATGTGCAGCATGGAAACAGACCTTTTGGTCCAATTCGTCCATGCCGACCAGATATCCCAGACTAATCTAGTCCCATTTGCCAGCACTTAACTCATTTCCCTCTAAGCCCTTTCTATTCATATACCCATCGAGATGCCTTTTAAATAATGCAATTATACCAGCCTCTGCCACTTCCTCTGGCAGCTTATTCCATACATGCACCACCCTCTGTGTGAAAAAGTTGCCTCTTAGGTCCCTTTTATATCTTTCCCCTCTCACCCTAAATCTATGCCCTCTAGTTCTGGACTCCCCCACCCCAGGGAAAAGCCTTTGTCTATCCATGCCCTTCATGATTTTATAAACCTCTATGAGGTCACCCCTCAGCCTTCGATGCAACATAAGAACAGAAGAGAATATAAGAAATAGGAGCAGGTGGAGGCCATCTGGCCCATGTAGCCTGCTCTGCCATTCAGTAAGATCATGGCTGATCGTTTCATGGACTTAACTCCACTTAGCCACCTGCTCACCAGAACTGTTAATTTCCTTTTTGTTCATAAATCTGTCTATCTTTGCCTTAAAACATTCAATGAGATATTCTCAGCTGCTTCACTGGGCAGGGAATTCCACTGTTTCACAACCCTTTCAGTAGAAAAATTCCTCCTCAATTCAGTCCTAACTCTGCTGCCTCTTAGTTTGAGGCTATGCCCACCCCTAGTTCTTGTTTCAGTGGAAACAATCTCCCTGTTTCCATCTTATCTATTGCCTTCGTAATTTTATATGTTTCTGTAAGATCCCCCTCAATTCCACTGAGTGTAATCCCAGTCTACACAATCTCTCTTCATAAGAAAACCCAGCAAAATCTCTGAAATCTCCTCTGCACCCTGTCCAGAGGAGACCAAAACTATACACAATGCTCCAGGTATGGCCTCACCAGCACCCTACACAGCTGCAGCATAACCTCCATCTATCTAGCAATAAAGAATAATATTCCATTTATCTTCTTAATTGCCTGTTGCACCTGCAAACCAACTCCTTGTGGTTCATGCAGAAGGACAGCCAGGTCCCTTTGCACCGCAGCATGTTGCTGTTTTTCACCGTTTAAGTAATAGTCTGTTTTGCTGTCATTCCTACTAAAATGGATGACTTCACATTTACCAAAATTGTACTCCATCTGCCAGACCCTTGCCCATTCACTTAACCTATCTGTGTCCCTTTGCAGATTTTCAGTGTCTTCTGTACACTTTGCTCTATCACTCATCTTACTGTCATGTGCGAACCTTTGGCACACTACACTTGGTCCCCAACTCTAAATCATCTAGGTAAATTATGAACAGCTGTAAATTGTATCAAAACTGTTTTAGGCTGTTTGAGAATTCATATGGGGACCCTCTTGTGGCATTGTGGTAGTATCCTTACTCCTGGACCTGGAGGCCCAGGTTCAATTCCCACCTGCTCCAGAGGTGTGTAATAACATCCCTGCATTAGAAAAATAGGTTAAATTAAAATAAATATAATTAAGATAAAAAAAAACACTTTCAAATCTGGTTTCATTAATCTTTCAAAAGAAAGAAAGTGTTGAAAAATGCCAGGACACAATTAGTAATTTTTGGAATTTTTAATATGATTTTATCATTTCTTGTTTAATCTATAGCAGTTAAAATATCATAAAAATAATATCTATTCTGACTTTCAGGGATAATAGGAATGATTACCTGATAAATGTGTGATAAACTGGATATATTTTCCCAAATGCTGCTTTCTTTGTTCCATTTTTTCATGTGTTTTTAAACAGGTTGGCGAATACAATTGAATATGTTGATACCTGAAGATTAAAGGAGAGTTTTTGTTTGGATAATATAAGTTTTCAAATTGCTTGATGTGTTTACAGGCTGGGGTAAATTTGCCCGTTTGACAAGAGCCCTTACAAGTAGCAGAGGTGTTCTACAGCAGCTTGCTCCAACTGTACATAAAGGGGAAAGTGTTCATAAACATTCACGGCTGGCTGAGGTAAGAATAAGACACAATTAAGATGTGAAATTAATTCAGATAAGTCAGTGTTTTCACATATGTAAATGAAGAAATGCTGCTGTCTTTGGCACTCAGAGAATTGCTGGAGACCTGGTACCTTCTCAGCCCCAGGCAGAAGTCATGCCCCTGCTCTCTGCTACAAATGACTTGCTCAATCTGCAGAGACAGGCACAGGAAAATCATGATGGTGTGCCAGAGGCTGGAGCGAAGTGTAGCAGAGTCCTCTAAGGTTCTCCCTGCTGAGGTGTCTCCGACACCCGAGCACCAGGTTGTCTCCATGGAAACAGTGGCAGTCACCTTTGGGACCCAGGTGCAGCAGTGACTGCTGGATATACATTCAAACCTGCACATCATCATTTTAACTAACGATGCTCAGCATCAATCGGGAGGTGAGAGGGGGTGAGAGATCTTGGCCTGATTCTTGGTGCACCTTCCCAGGATGAGAAGCTTCTTCATACATCCCTAGGGTGTAAGAAATTGCAGTTGCCAAGCATCATTCATCTCTCACAAGCAACCCACTAGAATCATTGAATCCCTACAGAGCAGAAAGATGCTCATCAAGTCAGTACTGACCCTCTGAAGAGCATCCCAACCTGACTCAGTCCCCTACCCTAGCTCACATTTCCCATGGCTAATCTGCTTAGCCTCCACATCCCTGAACACTAGGGCAATTTAACATGGTCAATCCTCCTAACCTGCACATCTTTGGACTGTGGGAGCCTGGTGCTCTGAGGCAGCAGTGCGAACCACTGAGCTGCCATCCTCTTTGATTGCACTGGCTCATTGGCTGTGACCATCGACTGTGACTGATCTTCTGGATTGTAATTGAATCAGCTCCTATACTGGCTGCATCCCTCCCCCTACCAACTGACTGCAGACCCCTTCACCGCACAAAGCACTCAACCCTTTTGACTTTTGCCTATCACCATGTACTTCAAGCACATGCAGTATGTTTACCATGTACACTGCTGGTTAATGCTGCAGCCTTGATATTGACGCAGCATCTGACCACCTCTTCTCTGACTGATGGATTTATTCCTCAATGCTTCCCACTGCCACAAGCTGCCTGCCTGTCATTCTGCACTGAAAAGCAGGTTACATCCCAGAGGCTGCTTGCCTCTAAGTGCATGCTCAAGGCCTTGTGTGTTAAGAATTATCTAAAAGCCCGCAGCTGAAAAATCTGTATAAATAGATTAGATATCTGGCTGCCCTTGAGTGTAAAGCAACCTGGCCATGTATGTAAATCCTAGATGCACCTCAGCTCCAAATTAGATGTCCAAGGACCAGAAATGGTGGCTCATTGGTCCAAGTGCTGGCATGATGTTGTGATGCTAAGCTGTGTCGATTAAGGGCTGGAGAGGATTGCAGCCATTGACCATGCAGGGTTCGTGTGTAGGAGAAGCAATTCTATGTAAAGAGAGTTTAGAGCTTGGCATAACCATACTGCAAGCCGCGCCCTGTATTACCTGCCAAGTTTTGCACTGTCTAGTTTCTTGATGGCGGAGAGGAAAATTGGAAGTGTGATGTTTAATCCAGTGAGCTGTGGTATTAATGAAGTGCAAATGTATATCTTGTTGTCACTCGAGGGTGAGATTCTGAATTCGCTATCTAAGGTTTGAGGACTAAATCTGGCCTTTTTTTCCCAATTTTTTCCAATTAAGTCATTTTGCTTTCCATTAAGTGTGTCATAGATGTTTGGAGGAGAGCATCCCTGTCCGTTGACCAGGACACCAGAAAGAATTTCCTTGTTTCACTTCAAAACAGTGCCACAGGATCTGTTACATGGCCTGAAAGGGCTAATGGGGCATTGGTTTAGTGACTCTTCCAGATGATGGTGCAGGGCTCCCTCTGTGATGCACTGCAACGTTCTGCTAGATTTTCTGCACAAGTCTTCAGTGTAGCTTGAATTCACAATCTCTGATTCACAAACTGTATTAATAATGGAAGTTCTAAGTGCAAACCAATTGAAAAGAAATGTATATTCAATAGACTGACCTGAGTCAGTATTCAAAGAGGTGTTTAAGTCTCACCAACCACAGAGGTGCGTTGTTACAGGTCGATTGAAATCACTAGATCCATTAGAAATGTGCACCATTTGTTCTTTTTTTTTCTCATACTAATGAAGTTTTCATTAAATTATTCACCATTATAATTTTTATACATAATGTTAAATCCTCGCTTATGTCCATACTTCTGGCTGTGAAATTTGATGATCAACTAAAGGTCACCTTTTAGCAGTGAGGTGTTGAAATGCAATTAGGAGCAGATAACCTATTCATTTTTTTTTGTTGTCTGTTTAAAGCAGTGTGATGAAATGACTGACATGTTTGCCCATAAAGCAATGGTCATTTTTTCTAGATATAAATTGCTGTATGTGAATTTCTTTCTATTTTTAAAATAATTAATATAAACTTAATTAAACAATATAAAGCTATTATTAATATATAAAGTTATGTTTGTATAATATTGTATTTCTCATTTTTGATGTTCTGCAAATTTTTTGTAGTCAATAGTTAAAATAGGATTGAATGCTCCTTTACCAAACGGTATATGTCATATAGGATTGACACTATCCTATATGAATCCTGCAATGAAAATTGAAAATAACTGAAATGACAGCTCTCCATCCATGTGCAAAGAAACTGAGTAATATAAATTCTATTGATCATTAATCACAGAACGCTTAATACTGCACATAATGTACATTTTGCTATGTGTACCATTGAAAGACAACAATTATACAAAAATAGAAAAGGTCTGGTGTTTGACATTAATTACTATTAAATGCTTATCAAGTGATGTTTGGTCCTTTTGACTTACTGATATGATTCTGAGGTAATGCTTGTAATTGGTTTCCATGGTAAAAATCCTGCTAAGACTTCAAAACTGCCATCCTCTTCAAATTCTGAGTGCTTTGAAGTCTTGGTTATGATGCTGGGGTTAGCAATTACCAGCTATCTGAAATGAATCAGCATGTACCTTTGTCATCAAGATGAGTTGTTGCAATGTGAACTATGCTTCCACTGAAAGGAATTTTTCTCTTTTACATTTCTAATTTAAAGTGTTCTAATAGCCTTGAATTATTGAAGGTTTAATGCCCCTAGTATCTTTTAAATGCTTGTGTAGTATTAACTTAAAGCATTTGAATCTTCTTAATGAGATGCAGACCTCATGGCAAGATTAGCTACAAGCAAGACAGGATAGGAATGAGAAGCATGATTATTATTTGTTCCTCATGCGTTTGTAATATGTGTGTCTTGATGCTGATCCTTACTCAGCAGAAATGGTAAAATTGAATTTTTACTTGGAAATGTGGTCAGCATCTCAGTTGTAAAATATCAACTCTTCCTCAAGTCCACTACCTTCAGTTTTGTGCATTCTCAGCCAAGGTTTTCAATTGAGGTTGATCATATTATTGAGTAGGTTTGAATGGGAGGGATTGCTGTGACCACCATAAATGCAAAACCATTTGAGAGCATGATTGTGGGGGGTTAATGTTGAAGTGTTCTCTCACCTGAATGCCATCAGTGGGGCAATGTGTTTGTAGTGTAGAGCAAGTTTTATAAATAGACATTGACGCATCTATAACTAGCGAAGTGTAGTCTGTACAACAAAAATTCTGACCCTTATGAATTTGGATGTGGAGATGTGTCAGCAATTTAATTGTCCACAAGCATCACAACTGGACGTAGCAGGACTATGGAACTTAAATCTGATCTGTTGCTTGTTGGGTCGCTTAGACCTCTCCATCACATTTTGCTTTGTTTTGTATGGAAATAGTCCTGTTCTGTAACTTCACCAGGTTGACATCTCTTTTTCAGGTATGTTTGCTGCTGCTCCTGGTATGTCCTCCTGCAGTCTTCACTGAATTAGGATTGGTCCCTCAACTTGATTATCATGGTAGAGTGAAGTTAAGTCAGGCTGTGAGGTGACAGATTGTGTATCAGTGCTGCTGATGGTCCACAGTGCATCATGGATGTACAGTTTTGGGGCAAGATCCATCCTAATTGAATTGAGTTGATTGTATTGAATTTATTGTCATGTGTACTGAGGCACAGTGAAAAGCTTTGTCTTGCGAGCAATACAGGTAGATCACATAATTAAATAGCATAGATAACTAAATAATAGGTAAACAGTGGCAAAAACCAAAACACAGGTATAGGCGAATGCTAAGAGTTTGTGAGTCCATTCAGTATTCTAACAACAGTAGGGTAGAAATTGTTTCGAAAACGGCTGGTGCGTATGTTCAGGCTTCTGTACTTTCTCCCTGATGGTAGAAGTTGCCAGGGTTGGATGGATCTTTGAGAATGCTGGTGGCCTTTCCTTGACAGCGGGCCTGGTAGATGGATTCTATAGATGGGAGGTTGGCCTTTGTGATTGTCCATGCTGAGTTCATCACTCTCTGTAACCGTACCCGATTTTGAATAGTACAGTTGTCATACCAGGTCGTGATGCATCCAGACAGAATTCTTTCGATGGCGCACCTACAAAAGTTGGCAAGGGTATTTGTCATCCTGCCAAATTTCCTCAGCTGCCTGAGGAAGAAGCGACGTTGTTGGGCCTTTGTAACCAATGCGTCCACATGAACAGTCCAAGAGACATTGTTGTTGATGACCCTCCCAGGAGCTTGACACTCTCCACACATTCCATCTCTGTGCTGTTAATGTATGGGGGACATGAGTAACATCCCACTGACAGTCAAAATGAATTCCTTGGTTTTGCCGGCACTGAGAGCTAAGTTGTTCTCAGTGCACCATTTTTCCAGGTTTTCCATCTCTCGTCAGTTGTCTGTTATGTCGCTATTTGAGGTTTGACCGATTATGTGGTGTCATCAGCGAATTTGTAAATGTAGCACAATGGTGGTATCACACACATAATAGAGACTTTCCTCAGTGGAAAGATAAGACTTTGTCTCCATAAGGACTGTGCAGTGGTCACTCTGATCAATACTGTACATTCTATGCCCTTACCACCCCAGTACTACTTCCAGTTGGTGTACAGCATGGTGAAGTACCGGTTCATCCAGGGGAGTTGAGGAGTGGGGTTGCGGATAGAGAGGTGGAATGGCCGCAGTAGGTGGTGATCAGAAGGAAGTTTCTTTGCCCATGTTTGAGCTGATACTGTGGGCTTCATGTTGTTTGTAGTCAATGTTGAGTACCTCCAGGACGACTCTCTCCTGACTGTGTACCACTGTGCTACCACCTTTGCTTGGTCTGTCCTTCTGGTAAGATAAGACATACACAGGGATAGTGGTATCAGAAATGGGCTATTGCTTGAATAGACATTTGTGGTACTGCTCCCAATTTTGGCATAGGATTTTGCAGGTCTGGGTTTGCCACTGCTATTTCTAGTGCCAAGGTCACAGCTGGTCTTGTCGAATTTCAATCTTTTTTCTTTGACATAGCAGTTTACTACAACTGAGTTGTTTGCTGGTCCTTATCAGAGGGCAGTTGAGTCAAGAGTCAAGTAGGCTAGACAAGGTAAGGACAGCTTTTTCCCTATCCTAAAGGACATTATTGAACTGGATGGGTTTTTACTACAGTTGACAATGGTTTCATGATCACCATTTGACTAGATTCTATTTAAATTTGATTTATTTATTGAACTTAAATTTCATCATCTATTGTAGTGGATTTCAAACACCTGTCCCGGAGCATTAACCTGGATCTCTGGCTTAATCAAGTAAAATTTTACTACAAATTGCAACTTGTTGAATGGGTATAACCTTAATGGTCTTCAGTGTTCACATTTACTCCTGAACAGCCTCACTGTTCCTGAAAAAAACATATAGATCACATTCTCCATCATGATAAAATAACTTTCTAAGAATGTTGATAATGAAGCTTCATCGTGCTGCATGTATGAGCCAATCATTTACTTCACTCTGTGAAGTTTTAATCAAATATATAAACAAAGTGGACTTTACACCTGAGTTTACTGTCTGTGAGAATACTTCCAGTAATTATCTGCTTAATGTGCTTGATGACATTATTGCTGGGCTCCTGGTGATCTCTTGACTTGGTACCAGATTAAGTAACATCAAGAAAAGGGGAATCAATTGCAAGTGATTCTACTCCTTCAGTGTCCAGTTAGATTGTAATCACTGGATCTTGTACGTCTGTACTTGATTTCCTGGTAACTGCTATTATTCATTCATTCTTGGGAAGCATGTATCCTCCAAGTTTTCCATTCTCCCCATAGCTTCAGCAGTTGATTCTTAGGAGATGATGCCTGCCTTCTGAAGAACTGAATGAAGACTTCTGAAATCTTGTATAAGATTTTGTCCTGGATTGAATAGATCACCGCCTGTCTGATGCCATCTATAAGGCACAAGTCACGAGGGAGATGGAATAAAATCTACTTGCTTCCCTTCACCACTTATACTCAGCAGCAGCAGTGTGTACCATCTACAAGATGCACAGCAGTCACTCACCAAGGCTCCTGTGACATCACCTTTCAAACCATCTGGAATAACAAGGGCAGCCCCGCCCCTGGAACAACAACACCTGCATATTCCGCTCCAAGCCATTCATCATTCTGACTTGACAATATGTTGCTGTTCCTTCACTGTCACCGAGTCAAAATCCTGAACTCCTTCCCTAACAGCATCTTGGGGATCCCCATATTGCAAAGACAGCATGCGGTTCAAAAAGAAAGCTCACCACCACATTTTCCAGGCAATTAAGCATAGGTTATAACATATGTACACAGACTGACAATTTTTTATTTCACATTAATTAGTTTTTTTAAAATCAAATGATGACCAATCCACCTTTCTCCCTTGGCCTTTCAATGGAGGGCTCTTACCCAGGACTCATGATGGGACAAAAAGTGCCCTATCCTTATTACACGGGCTGCTTGTGCAAGCGGAATGGCAGCTTATGAATGGGACATTTTTTATTGAGAGCATGACTAGCTCATGTTCAATGTGATGCTGTAGTTACAGCAATGCATCATTTTGACTGCACAATCTGTGAAAGATAGCCAATTATAGGAAGGTATTAGAGGCAGTAGTGTGCCTCAGAAACATGAGGTGGTGAGTTCAGGCCCTGAAGAAGAAGCTGCTTCCCTGGGTTGACCTCAAATTGCTAGCTGCTATCATTGCTTACGAATGAAGCCAACTCTTTGTTTAGCGTTTCTGTGCTCCTTGCACCACCTAGAGGTGGCATTTGTATGAGCTACAATCTTAAAAATTAGGGAAAGCTCTTTAGGACTGAGATGAGGAGCAGCTTTCTGCCCCAGACGGTGGTGGAACCAGAGTTGTTGATTGTTTTAAGGCAGAGGTAGATCTATTCTTGTTAGGCTAAGGGATCAAAGGTTATTGGGAATAGATGGTAACATGGAATTTGAAGCTCAAACAGATTAGCCATTATCCTTTTGGATGGTAGAGTTTTGTGAAGATTAAGGGGAGATCTAATAGAGACGTACAAAATAATACATGGCTTTGAAAAGGTGGATGCTAGAAAATTGTTTCTGTTAGGCGAGGAGACTAGGACCCGTGGACACAGCCTTAGAATTAGAGGGGGTCATTTCAGAACGGAAATGCGGAGACATTTCTTCAGCCAGAGAGTGGTGGGCCTGTGGAATTCATTGCCACTGAGTGCAGTGGAAGCCGGGACGCTAAATGTCTTCAAGGCCGAGATTGATAGGTTCTTGTTGTCTAGAGGAATTAAGGGCTACGGGGAGAACGCTGGCAAGTGGAGCTGAAATGCGCATCAGCCATGATTGAATGGCGGAGTGGACTCGATGGGCCGAATGGCCTTACTTCCACTCCTATGTCTTATGGTCTTATGGTCTTAAAAGTCATAGCTTTAGATCTTGCAGAATTCGTTCTAGGTTCTTTGATTTAGATCATGCTGTAACCCAGGATCATTGATTTCTCAGCAAATATAGCTAATCCCATCAGGTTGTAACATCTCAGAGGTGTACTACTGGGTATTAGCCATTATTAACTTCAATGTTTTGTTAATAATCATAATTTGTCTTTGCTGTGCAGGTATTACAGCTTGGGTCTGAGATCCTTCCACAGTACAAGCAAGAGGCACCAAAGACTCCACCACATATAATCTTGCATTACTGCGCATTCAAAACTTCCTGGGATTGGATCATCCTGATTCTGACCTTCTACACTGCAATCATGGTTCCATACAATGTCTCTTTCAAGACTAAGCAGAACAATGTGACTTGGTTGGTTGTTGACAGCATAGTTGATGTAATCTTCTTAGTAGACATTGTCCTCAATTTTCATACCACCTTCGTTGGACCAGCAGGAGAGGTCATTTCAGACCCGAAGCTCATCCGTATGAATTATTTGAAAACTTGGTTTGTAATAGATCTCCTCTCCTGTCTGCCGTATGATGTCATCAACGCATTTGAAAATGTAGATGAGGTTGGTATCTGATCATTTTGTTTTGTAATCTATGGATACTAAAATAGCTACTGTAACTTTTTCCTACTCTGGACTATCAATGGATAAAATAAGTCAAGACTTTTTATTCATAGTGTTATCCAGCTAAGAATATCCAGCTATTGCTAGAATGTGCTTCTGTGTGGATGTCAATTGAGGCATAGCTGTGATATCTCATGCCTACAGGAAGGAAGAAAATTGGAAATTTACTGGAACCTTAGTGTATTAATGAATTAGTGATGTTGACTTTCATATTCATTGTTTATGTGCCAATCTGGTGGAATGAGGCATCTTCCTTTGATAGAAATCAATGAATTGTAAAACAGGCAGATCCTAGACCCACAATTAAAGATGAAAATCTGCTTCAATATTTATTATGTTTCCTAAATTAATTTGGGTGATTCCTCAGCATGTTTAAGTATGTAAAATGAACAAGACGAACCATTAAAATACATTTTGTTTCAATTAGATTCACTCAATGCTAATATTGTAATTGACTGGCCAGTTTTCAGTATTTCCAAGTGATGATATTTAAACCAGATTTTGGCTAGAAAAGTTTCTATTACCAAGCAGTATGGGAGCGGTGAAGCCGGGAAAATGGGATGGGGTGCCTGAAATAACTTCACAGAGGCCAGTATCCTGTCACCAAGTTGCCCTTTATTTACATGTGCATAGAACTTAACACTGATCGAGCTTCCTCAGAGCCAGCAGTCAGAATGAATAGGATGTCTGACACTCCTGTTTATGTCTGTCAGCCAGGGTTAACAGCCCCAATCAGGGAACTCCTATTCTATGAGGTTTGCCTGATTGATCTCATTACAATCGCGACAGTGCTGACCACCAAAATGCATTCCTAAAGTTTCTTGTCACTTGAGCAGTATTTCAGTTGCCCACCTATTCCTTCCATCATCACATTTAAGTGATGTCAAGGAATGAGAAAGTAAAGTTTAGGAAATTAGTTATTTTGCTACTCTCGGAGAAAATGAGGACTACAGATGCTGGAGATCAGAGCTTAAAATGTGTTGCTGGAAAAGTGCAGTAGGTCAGGCAGCATCCAAGGAGCAGGAGAATCGATGTTTCGGGCATGAGCCCTTCTTCAGGAATGGGCTCATGCCCGAAATGTCGATTCTCCTGCTCCTTGGATGCTGCCTGACCTGCTGCACTTTTCCAGTAACACATTTTCAGATTTTGCTACTCTCCTACAGTACTGCAATCAATCCAGCAAGATCAGATGGTGGACAGTTCAATATTGACTCCAGTAGCCCTGGGTTCGTACACACTGTTTTGACCTGGATAGCATTAAGTTCCTATGTTGCAGTATGCTCATACGGATCTGTGGTGAATATTCGATTTCATTCCCAATTTCAGCTTTATAGAAGGTGGAGGACTTTAGAGGAAATGAATCACATAGAACTCAGCAACTAACTTGAAAGAACCAGGATATTGATAATTTGGGGCATAGAGATGGTGGTGCAATGAGAGATGGCTAGAATTTCTCTTTTTTTAAGATGGTAATTACCTAGCACTGAGGAAGGTCTGATATTTTATTCGTTATCCACTAATAAAGTTATTGATTATTCCCCCAACTTAATAGCATTAAAATGAGTTTTATTGTGCAGCATCATTTGAAATTATGCAGTGTTGGAAGAGTATTTACTTTTGTACACCTCTCTGTCAATGCTGTCAAGATGATAGCTTGTCAAGGAGGAATTCTGAACAAGTTTTTCAATACTGTAATGTTAATCTAGGGAATAGAATGCAAAGGCACAAGTAGCATTTTGGCCCTCTGCTCAGTTGTGCTCAGTGATCCTGATGGTGTGGTTGCTTAGTTTAAACTCCCTGTGGGAATTATATTATCCCTATTAATTCATCAAATGGCCTTATCCATGTCACTAAGCATATTCTTCTGTGAAACAAAAAATGGCAATGAGTGGTTTTCTGAACTAAGAAGAAATCTTTGTTCACACCCTGTTTCCCCGTTTTCTTGTGTATATATAATGCTTTTCCATTGAGAATAGTGCCAAAGGAAGGTTTGAAATGCTATTTTCATTGTGTGCATTAAACAGCATTTATATGCTGCATTATGATAGAGTTTCTTGGATACATGCAGAATACAAAAAGGTGTTGTAGCTAATTGTATGTTTCCTGTTTTTCTATTAATTTACAATGAGTAAAATAAAGTACTGTATTTGATTTACAATAGTTCACAACATTTGCACTAGCCTTAACATGTTTTTACACTTTATTTTCTTCTTGCTTTCTACTTTTTCCATTTGCATGCTTCTTTATTTCTGTGGCTTGATCCTCTTCTGACTATGTTTTGGGGTTTGAAGGACTGCAATCATCATGCTGTAACCAAAGTAGGCTTTCTATTTCATAAGTTATGTTTAATGTGTTTTCTCTAAAGTGCTTGAACGTAATGAAGAGCTGCACTTTTTCAAAATGCTCTCCTTGTGTTGCTTCATATTGACATTTGTACTGTAGCCTCTTTATATTTATGCTCTATTAACTTGTGCAGTGGAGAAGGTTGGAGAAAGATTCTGCGCTATTCTATGTAACACAGTGTTTCTAGCTAACCTCAGAGAGACAGAAAATCACTGAACTATTACAGCACAGAGGTGTCTGTTTTGCTCATTATCAGCAAAAGCTCTACAAAACTGTTTTACTATAACCCTGAACATTCTACACTTTCAGAAAATAATCCAGTTGCTTGTTGAATGCTTTGATTGAACCTGCCTCCATTATGTTGTCAGGCAGTACATTCCAGACCTTAGCCATTTGTTGCATGAAAAGGTTTCCCGTTTTGTTTCCATTGTTTTTTTGCCAATTACATTGAATTTGTGCCATTGTCTTCTTGATCCTTCATGAGGTAGGAACAATTTTTCCTTATCTACTATGTCCAGATCACTCAAGATGTTGAATATCTTTGTCAAATCTCCTCTCAACCTCCTCCTCCAATGAAATTACTCCCAACTTTTCTAATCTAATTATATAACTGAAGTTCTTCTTCACTGAAATCATTCTTGCAAATCTTTCCTCACTGTCTCTAATGCCATCATATCTTTCCCAAAGTGTGGCTCCTAGAATTGGATGTAGTATACCAGTTGAGTCTAACCGAGTCTTTTATACAAGTTTAACATACCCTCTTTCCTCTTTCACTCTCTGCATCTATTAATAAAGCCTAGAATGTTGTATGTTTTGTTAATTGCTCTCTCAATCTGTTCCACAACCTTTAATGACTTATGCAGAGGTACACCCAGGCTCCTGGTTTAGATTAGATTCCCTACAGTGTGGAAACAGGCCCTTCGGCCCAACCAGTTCACCCCGACCCTCTGAACAGTAACCCACCCAGACCCATTTCCCTCTGACTAATACACCTAACACTACGGGCAATTTAGCATGGCCAATTCACCTGACCTGCACATCTTTGTGACTTTGGGAGGAAACCGGAGCACCCAGAGGAAACCCACGCAGACATGGGGAGAATGTGCAAACTCCACGCAGACAGTTGCCCGAGGCTGGAATTGAACCTGGGACCCTGGTGCTGTGAGGCAGCAGTGCTAACCACTGAGCAACCATGATGTCCACAAAAAACGCACACGTTCGCAACCAAGAAAGCGTTAGGAGTGAGAACAGAAAACACCCTGTCCCTGGGTAGTTTCAAACCACCAATCTTTCGGTTAACAGCCGAACACGCTGACCAATTGCGCCACAGAGACAGATGACAGTTTCCTGCACCATCTTTAGAGTTGTACCCTTTCTTTTATATTGTCTTTCCATGTTCTTCCTATCAAAATTAATCACTTCTCAATTGTCTATATTGAATTTCATCTCCCCTTTTCACTAACATGCACTTCTGAATTTACATATCATCTGCAAATTTGCCCTGAGCGTAGGACATTAATAAAATACTCATTTTGATTACTTGCAATCAGATTGAACCATTTACTTACACTCAAAATAAAAAATGTACAAAGGTTGTTTCTAGGATAGCCAGTGTGTCATATTTAATGATATTTTGTATAATTTTAAGGTTTTTTGACCATTTGTAAATCTGTGTATGGACAGTGTGTGGCTGATGACAACATAAACACTGCATGACTTATTTTACAGTGTTGCATAAGAAACGCCCATGTAACCTTTATTAATTGTATTGATGTGATCAGATAAATGCTACGTAATTGACCTGTCACCTGGTGTGATAATTAGAAATGGTAGTTCACACTTGCAAAATGAAATAGTGTATGATATTTTTGAATTTCTTGAAATACATGCAAAATGTGAATAAGATGCACCTCAATCTGTGGGTGACTTTGAGTCCTAGAAGATATTTTCACAAGTCACATAGAGTACTGTGACTAGTTCTTGGTTGCTGTTCTACCTTAAGGACAGTGCAGTCGTAACTCACTAATATTCAGATATTGCCTCTTATCCTTGCACTTTTTATGATACAGGTACTTTGTTTTATATCCGTTAATAGTTGAATTTTCCAATAAAAATTCAAACTAGCCTGTTGCAAGATTCTAATTTGCATATCTAATCAGGCAACTAATTTTTCACATTTTTGCTGTCATACTAAGCTGGTGATGGGTAACTGTGATAAATGTTTCTTCCATGCAAAAAGGCATAAGGTTTGTTATGAACACACACCAAAATGTCCAGTAGAGGGTGGGAGGTGGTGTAGTGATTAAAAACTAAATATTTTGGACTGCAGCTCAATCTACTGGGTACATCGTTTTTGCAGTGGCAAATTTGGAAGTTTGTGGAACACTTCACAATATTTATTTCAGGCTTCCACAATGTAATTGGGAGTCAGATTTAAATTGAACAGTTGCCATATGGTTTTCCAAGGACTCAGGAAACCTTCAGGAAAAGGGAATCAGGAACCAAGGTTAAATTACTTTTATAATGCTTCTTATGGGCCAAGAGGTGCAGGAATTCTGTATCTAACTTTCCCTGCTGCTGATTGCAATCACCGTCCACCTAAGCCTGATCTCTCACTCACCCTCATGTCTGTGCTGGCATCTCTGTCCTACCAAGATCTCTTGCTCTATCCCATGGTGATCTCCCTACACTCCACTCTCCAATAAGCCCCAATATTTCTCTCTCTCTCTTCCTATCTCCTTAATGACCTTTTTTCTCCATTCCAATCTCTTATTTTTAAAATTGTCTATTAAATATCAGAGGACTAAAAAGCTCTGCTGTATAGCTTTGGAAATATTAAAATGCTTTGTAATTTTAACTTTAATTTTGAAGTACATATATATTCACTGATATGTATTATGTCATTTTGCAGGGCATCAGCAGTCTCTTCAGCTCCCTCAAAGTTGTTAGGCTTCTTCGCTTGGGCCGAGTAGCTCGGAAGTTGGACCATTACATTGAATATGGAGCGGCTGTATTGGTATTGCTTGTGTGTGTTTTTGGGCTTGCAGCACATTGGCTGGCTTGTATCTGGTACAGCATTGGGGATTATGAAGTGATCGATGAAGAATTAAACAGGATCAGAACAGATAGCTGGCTCTACCAATTAGGAGAAACCATAGGAATGCCATATCACTTTAATACAAGTGGGACGGAAAAATGGGAAGGTGGACCAAGTAAAGACTCAGTGTACATTGCCTCACTCTACTTTACAATGACCAGCCTCACCAGTATTGGCTTTGGTAATATTGCTCCAACAACCGATGGCGAGAAGATTTTTGCTGTGGCTATGATGATGATTGGCTGTAAGTATATAAAAGACTTCATATTCAATATTGACTGCATTCCATCTCTAACTTTTATAGTCAGATGTTGCAAGTTTGTTGGTTTATATGAATATTATGCAGTAAGAAACATTTAGATGCAGTGCTTTCTGGACCAATGTAACTTGCTGTGTGTAAAAATCGAAGTTCTAATCTTCTATAGACACAATGTGAAATATTTGGCACTAAGTTGCATAAGAATTTGTTTACAGGTCGAAACAAAGGAGAAGCCAAATTAATCGATAGCATCAGAAAATGATTGAAGCATGAGGAATTGAAGTTATATAGTTTGGTTAATTTGCTAATGGATGATTCCCAAACAAATCTGGTCATCTGTATCAGATAGGCATCTTTTAAATTGCCATTCTGCATGTTCAAGCATGGACACACTCCCAAGGCACTTAGGTGGAGATCTCAGATTATAAAATTTATGTATTGCTCTCCTGGAAGTTGTATCTACCTTTAAGTTATTATTTGCCATTAATTTGCACCATGGGTATGTAAAGGTTTCCAATTGCTCACTCTACTCCTTTCTACTTTCCTATTCTATCCAAAACATGAAATAAAGGAATGATGGTATTTGTGAGGGAAGCCAATACTGACCTACACTATCTTGTGTTGGTTGCTGATCACCTGCTCTTTGACACAGTGGAAGTGTTTGTGGTTCTTAAAAACCATTACTGGAGATCCAGAAGGCTACATGGTGTAATGAGTAATGTCTTGCCCTTTAGGGATCCCCATTTTGCTGAAAATGTGCAGTCTTGCTTTGCTGCGGGCAAAGTTTGCCCCACGTAATAATACGTTTTCTGCACTCTGTCCTATAAATTCACTAATGTTGTTCACCTTCCCTATGATAGTTTGAAAAGACCTAGAGGCAGCAAAGTTCATTGTTCTACTGATTTGCAGCTGATATCTACTGGTTTGATTCCTGAACATAATTCCCAGTCTCCTACAAAAACAGAATCTGGGAAGGGACTTGTCCTATGATATATAGGTGAGTATAGGTCTATGTACACTGCTTCATGGATAGAGGACATCCAACTTTGAATTCTCTCTCTCTCTCTCACCCTTTCACTTGATTCCTCATCTTCTGAAAATACTCAAAAAACACCAAAAGATTAATTCTGGTATTCAGAATTATATTGTAGCCATCAGAAATATATTATGAAGCATTTCTTTCCTGAAAGGCCCAAAGTGATGGTCATTATTACTTATTATCCCCCACTTCCAATAAAAACTAGAATGCTTCAGTCATCAAAAGCGAGCAAGAAACTACTGCAAACAGAGTTCAAGCTGAAATTAGGTAAAATGCCTAATTTCTAGCATCTTGTATGGCTGTTTCATTCTACTGGAACAGATTGTTAGAAAGTCTGTCTTAAGTTAAATCAGTAATTTACTCACAAATGCAGGTGTCTGTGCTATTAAGAGTGTAAAATGATTTGCCAACAAGGAGACAACCTTCCATCAGGTAAGAGCTAAAAATTCAATTCCAGAAGACAAACAGCAAGAATTTTTTTTTGCCATTTCAGAAAATTCCTTTCATTAGGGTTGTTTCAGGCATTCATCTCCCTAAGGTAGAGTAACTTGAAAGATGGAGGAAATGAGTCTGAAATTTCATTCTGGTAAAAATACTGATAGATCACGAACTAATTATCTTTGTCGTTCTGAGCTGGAGTATGTGAGGAGGTTTTCATTAAACAGCTACGTCATTAGGGAGACATATTGATTAGTTAAATTGTGGGAAATATTTCTATAATTTTTTACTGCTATTGAATAAACGAAAGCAGAAAAATCGAATTTTTATTTTTTGATTTAATCATGAAGCTCTTGGCATATTTTAGGCTTGTATTGCTAGTGTGTAAAACAGACTCGGGAAGATTGTCAAGTTACTATAGCATATTCTTTACGTTTCATACACTTGTCAAGGCAATAGGATTTCTATACACTAAGTGCATTTTCAAAAGTGCAGGCTGTAATCAGCTGTATACACATTGAGATACTGGTCCTTATAATTCTGCATCATACATGTGGCATCAACACAGTGATTACAATGCAATGGTCTACATATGATTTTCATTTTCAGTTATTCACCTGCATTATTTGAATAGAAAAATCATTTACTATTATGAGTTTTGAGAAATAAGATCATAGTTCAAAACTGCAGCTACCATAACTGGACAGAAATAACAAAGAGATTCTAATGTGTACTTAACTCTGCTACTGATCCATTCTTTTGGTCAGTTTGAATAAAGATGAAGATATACCAGTAGTGTTCTTTTGGAGAAAAATGTCTTTTGTTGGTGCATGTTGTATTTGGAATAACCTAGCACTAGAGAATAGTCAGAATTTCTTGGCTGGAAGAGAAAAGGAGAATGGAAGAGGTCACTAAATGCGACACGGGGAGAGGATGATAACAGGTTGAATGACTTGCAACCTGCATCACAAAGAAGCGTGAACTTTTTAAGCAATTAAAATCATAACCTCACTAAGCCATGGAAATGATGCAAGTCAAGGGAAGGAATGGATGGCTAAATGCACAGAAAAGGTATGTGATTGAAATAGATAATAAGGCTAGGATTCTCTTATGCAATCATAGCTAAAATAGGATGGGAAGGGTGTAAAAAATGAACAAAGATTCAGGTGCCGTGCTTATAAGTAAAAGGATGCCAGGGCAATAATCAGAGATGGCTTTTAAAATATATATCCACATACTAGTATTGGCTTTGCAATTGCTGTACAAGGTTGGACCTGGAATGATAAGGTAACAATCCATAAAAGATGAAGAATTTGGGCACACATCTTTGGTCCCCAGATAGTTGGACACTGGACATACCCTGAAAGATACACATTGGTACCTTTTGAGGCACTGACGCTGTGGGAATTGCCCATTGAGTTCAGGCTTTACATAGACAATTGTCTGAGGCTGGAATTCTCCAAAATGGGTGGCATGATGGCTCAGTAGTTAACACTGCTGCCTCACAGTGCCAGGAAGCTGGGTTTGATTCCACCCTTGGGTGATTGTCTGTGTAGAGTTTGCACATTCTTCCCCGTATCTCCATGAGTTTACTCCAGGTGCTACAGTTTCCACTCAGGTTAGGTGGATTGACAATGATCAATTGCACATGGTGTCGAGGAATTTGCAGGCTAGGTGGATTAGCCATGGAGAGTGTAGGGTTACAGGGATAGGTTGGGGCATAGGTCTGGATGGGATACTGTTTGGAGGGTCAGAGTGGACTGTAAGGACTCTTGTTCTATACCCGATGGAGTTTAGAAGGATGAGAGGAGATCTAATTGAAAATTACAGAATACTGAATGGCCTGGACAGAGTTGATGTTGGGAAGATGTTTCCATTGGTAGGAGAGACTAGGACCCAAGGGTAAAGGGAAGACCTTTTAGAATGGAAATAAGGAAAAAATTCTTTAGCCAGAGCGTGGTGAATCTATGGAATTCACTGCCACAAAAGGCCAGTAATTGAGTCTATTTAAAACTGAAATAAGTAGGTTCTTGCTTGTCGAGGGGATCAAGGGTTATGGGAAGAAAGTGGGAGAGTGGGGATGAGAAACTTGTCAGCCGTGATTGAATGGTGGAACAGACCTGATGGGCTGAATGGCCTAATTTCTACTCCAATATCTTATGATCTAAATCATGTTAACATACACGGACAATTGGCATTTATGACCCACGCTACCACCAGGAGAAACTCACCTGTGTTCAAAAATTGGTTCAGCTATTCAGCCCACTTGCAGGGAGATCCCCTCTCATCCTTCTAAACTCCACGGAGTATAGACCTTGAGTCCTCAAACTTTCCTCATATGTTAAACTTTTCATTCCTGGGACCATTCTTGTGAATCTACTCTGAAAATGTTTCCAGGGCCAGTTCATCGTTCCTGAGATATGGGGCCCAAAACTGCACACAATACTCCAAATGTGGCCTGACCAGAGCCTTATAGAGCCTCAGAAGTATATCCCTGCTTTTACATTCAAGTCTTCTCAAAATAAATGCCATCACTGCATTTTACCTTCCTAAGTACTGACTCAATCTGCAAGTTTACCTTGAGAGAATCCTGAACTGGAACTCCCAAGTCTCTTTGCACTTCAGACTTCTGAATTTTCTCCCCATTTAGAAAATAGTCCATGTCTCTAGTTACTGGAGCATGTCTCTGAAGTGTGCTGTTCTGCTGTGTGCTGATAACCTGGTCTTTTGAGGGAGCAGTCATTGTTGCTAGATCTTTGACAAGAGGAAGGGAAGATATATTTGTCATCTGCAGATATTTCTATGTGCCCTACATTATAGGCTGATCAGAAATTTAAAAATTCACAGGATCCAGGGGAATAACTGGCAAGTTGGATCCAAGATTTGCTCAGTAACTAGGAGCAAAGTGTGGTTGATGCATGTTTTTGTGACTGGAAGACTGTTTCCAGGCTAATTCCTCAGCACTTAGTTATTGTTACTCGGTACATGAAAAAAATTCCATCCAGAGTCTTCCGCAAGGGAATTGTCATAGAAGATGCTCAGTAATCATAGAGTCAGAGAGTCATAGAGATGTACAGCATGGAAACAGACCCTTTGGTCCAACGCGTCCATGCCGACCCAGATATCCCAACCCAATCTGGTCCCACTTGCCAACACCTGGCCCATATCCCTCCAAACCCTTCCTATTTGTAGACCCATCCAGATGCCTTTTAAATAATGCAATTTTACTAGCCTCTACTACTTCCTCTGGCAGCTTATTCCATACATGTACCACCCTCTGCATGAAAAAGTTGCCCCTTAGGTCCCTTTTATATCTTTCCCCTCTCACCCTAAACCAATGCCCTCTAGTTCTGGACTCCCCCACCCCAGGGAAATGAATTTGTCTATTTATCCTATCCATGTCCTTCATGGTTTTATAAACTTCTATAAGGTCACCCCTCAGCCTTTGATGCTCCAGGGAAAACAGCCCCAGCTTATTCAACCTCTCCTTATAGCTCAAATCCTCCAATCCTGACAACATCCTTGTAAATCTTTTCTGAATCCTTTCAAGTTTCACAACATCCTTCCGATAGGAAGGAGACCAGAATTGCATGCAATATTCCAAAAGTGGTCTAATCAACGTCCTGCAGAGCTGCAACGTGACCTCCCAACTTCTGTACTCAATACTCAGACCAATAAAGGAAAGCATACTAAACGCCTTCTTCACTTTTTACCTGTGACTCTACTTTCAAGGAGCTATAAACCTGCACTTCAAGGTCTCTTTGTTCAGCAACACTTCCTTGGACCTTACTATTAAGTGTATAAGTCGTGCTAAGATTTACTTTCCCAAAATTCAGCACCTCACATTTATCTAAATTAAACTCCATCTGCCACTCCTCAGCCCATTGGCCTATCTGATCAACATCCCATTGAATTTTAAGGTAACCTTCTTCGCTGTCCACTACACCTCCAATTTTGGTGTCATCTGCAAACTTACTAACATACCTCCAACGTTCATATCCAAATCATTTATGTAAATGACAAAAAGTAGAGGAACCAGCACCGATCCTTGTAGCACTCCACTGGTCACAGGCCTCCAGTCTGAAAAACAACCCTCCAATGCCACCCTCTGTCTTCTACCTTTGAGCCAGTTCTGTATCCAAATGGCTAGTTCTCCCTGTATTCCATGATATCTAACCTTGCTAACCAGTCTCCCATGGGGAATTTTGTCGAATGCCTTACTGAAGTCCATATTGATCATGTCAATCGCTCTGCCCTCATTAATCCTCTTCGTTACTTTTTCAAAAATCTCAATCAAGTTTGTGAGACATGATTTCCCATGCACAAAGCCTTGTTGACTATCCCTAATCAGTTCTTGCCTTTCCAATCCTGTCCTTCAGGATTCCCTCCAACAACTTGCCCACTATCAACCTCAGACTCACAGGCCTGTAGTTCCCTGGCTTGTCCTTACCACCTTTCTTAAACATTAGCCAACCTCCAGTCTTCCGGTACCTCACCTGTGACTATCGATGATGCAAATATCTCAGCAAGGGGTCCAGCAATCACTTCTCTAGCTTCCTACAGAGTTCTCAGGTACACCTGATCAGATCCTGGGGATTTATCCACCTTTATGTGTTTCAAGACATCCAGCACTTCCTCCTCTGTTAAATGGGCATTTTTCAAGATGTCACCATCTATTTCCCCACATTCTATGTTTTCTATGTCCTTCTCCATAGTAAACACAGATGCAAAATACTCATTTAGTATCTCCTCCATCTCCTGTGGCTCCACACAAAGGCCACCTTGCTGATCTTTGAGGGGCCCTATTCTCTCCCTAGTTGCCCTTTTGTCCTTAATATATGTGTAAAAGCCCTTTGGATTCTCCTTAACCCTATTTGCCAAAACCACTTTATGTCCCCTTTTTGCCCTCCTGATTTCCCTCTTAAGTATTCTCCTACTGCCTTTATACTCTTTTCTAAGGATTCATTTGATCTATCTTGTCTACACCTGACATATGCTTCCTTCTTTTTCTTAACCAAACCCTCAATTTCTTTAGACATCCAATGTTCCCTACACGTACCAGCCTTTCCTTCCACCCTAACAGGAATATATTTTCTCTGGATTCTTGTTATCTCATTTCTGGAGGCTTCCCATTTTCCAGCCGTCCCTCTACCTGCGAACATCTGCCCCCAATCAGCTTTTGAAAGTTCTTGCCTAATACCATCAAAATTAGCCTTCCTCCAATTTAGAACTTCAACTTTTAGATCTGGTCCATCCTCAGTAGAGATGTAAAATAATAAATGGTTAAATAACAAGTGTTGGTCTTCTGATTAATGTATTGTGGTTAATATTTAGAAAAGGTGAATAAAATAATTATGATATTATAATACCACATTGTAAAATGCAGTACTACTACCATCATGTAGGCACTCACAATTTTGAAAGTTGTCCTCACAATAGGAGTACATCTGTGCTCTGATTTGATTTGATTTATTGTTGTCACATGTACCTAAATACAGTGAAAAATTTTGTTTTGCAAGCAATACAGGCAGATCAAAGACATAACAGATCATTTAGACAGAGTGAGGCATACAAAGTTGCATCTGCACAAGGGAACAAAAGCAAGGTCAACATTAGATTTGAAGTTAGTGAAGTCTGTTCAGTAGTCTAAAAGCAGGGAAGAAACTGTTCTTGAACTTATTGATACATGTGTCTGCTTTGTATTTTCTGCCTGATGGAAGAACAGAACAATCAAAAAGGAGTCTTTTTTTAATGTACATGCTTGGCCAGATTTACTCTTTGGAACCAACATGTTGGATGGGTTTTTGCCTATTGTATCCATTCAACCTGGGAGTTCCAAATGCAACTGTTACCCTTTCTGAGGGCACTAAACTTCACCCACTTCACAGTCATCCACTGGTATAATCTTTGCAAGCAGTTAATAGGAGAATTGTACTTTACATCTGTCTGCTGCTAGCAGCATAAGCTTCTCCATGGCATTTCTAGTTTTGTCTTCAATGCCCATGAGTGCAAATATTCAATTACGCAGCTGCTAGACATTACGCCCTAAAAACACTTTTGTGCAACTACTTGTGATACAGATTTCAATTCTGTTAAAACCCAGATAGGATTGGTTGGCCAGGATCAAACCCATGTCTTCTGAATGAAAGCCCGATATACTATTCCTGTACCATTAAATCAATCTGGATTGTAGAGATTAAATAAATATGAAAATATTTAATTGTTATTAAACATAACTTAAGTTTTAAAGGGTAACCTGATGTAATCTTAATCATTTACACAAATACCTTTTTAAACAATATTTACATCAACAATGGTCATATTAATTAATAAAGTTCAACAAATTTTAGAATGCTCAGAGGTTGAAGATTGATGTTTGTGGAAGATTGTTCCAGTTATTAATTGTTCTAGAGATATAAGGAGTTGGCAAAGGAAGCACATTGGTTTGTTTACAGATGGAGCTGTCAGTTATGAGCTCTTCAGGCTCAGCCACTTTTTGGTCTGATGTACTGTTTACAGATATTTAATTGTCCATTCAAAATGTTATAGTGATATGTCAATCTGTGGGCCTTTCTTTAGTTCCAGAGGCTCTGCCAACCTAATGTCATGACCAAATAAGAGACACTATTCGCTCATGAATAATTGTTTCTAACAAAAGGAGCTCTAAGCATTTAACCTTCTCAAAGACGTTATTCTTAAAGCAGAATATTATTCCCAAATATCTATGTCCCAACCATCTAGATGTGGTCTAAATGATGTCTGGGTTAGCATTTACTTCGCTGTAGCTGAACAGTGATGAATGTTCTATTTCATGAATCCAAGCATTTTTGATGCGTTGCAGGCTACTGTTGCTGTTTTTGTACATTACGTTTTAAATTACATTGGGTGTGGATTCCTAAGTAATGTCATTATTTTGTAACTTCACGTGGGAAATATGTAGTGTGTATTTGAGTGCTGATTGATGTTAAGTATTGCTTATTTGTCTGATATTGCATTTCTCAACATTGAATTTTTATTCTCCATATATTAGCCCATTGACAAGTTATTTAGATTATTTTGAAGGCAAAATTCATCTGCAGCTTCAGTCTTGGCTATACAGATTGGGAGTCATCTACAAAGAGATTGACCTCACTTGCTATTCCATCTGGATGTAATTTTCAGGAGAAAAAACAAGTGTGAGCCCAGAGCAATAACTTGATGCATTCCATTGGAGATTGGTTTCAACTTTAAGACTTTACCATTCACTGCGACTCTTTGTTGCCATTTGGTTAAAACAATATTCTTAATCATGGTCTACTATCTCCTCAGGCTCCATAATGATTTAGATTATCTAGTAGTTTCATGTGTGGTACGTGATCAATAGCATTGGAAAAATCTAAAATATCTACACCTATGATGATGCAGTTGTCAAGGTTTTAAGTCAGATCATAAAGATATGTTGTGATTCTGTTGATTTATGAAAGGCATACTAACTCAACAATAAGGATATTCTGTCCTTCAAAACATCTCATCAGCTGACTATAATTGATGTGTTCTAGTTACAGGAAACACTAGCAAGTGAAATAGGACAGTTGTTTGTTGGAGCAGTTCTGTCCTGAAAGTTGGAGAGGTATTATCTTGCGGCAGGGTGACAGTCCTGCTTTCATGGATTGTTGAAAAATATGCTGTGACTATGATGCAAACTCACGTGCTGCAGTTGTATGTGTTTGGTTTGCAAAGTTATCAGGACCACAAGCTTTGGAGAGATTGTTGTTATGAAGGAGTTTCTCAATTTTTTTGATGTAATTGTAACATCAAGCATATTCTTGTAAGCTTGCTCTCATACTAGACTCCCCCGAAGGCACTCTGTTTTCTTCCTTGAAAGTGCTCTGAAACTGTCAGCTCAAGAGCTTCAGCCCTTTCCCGGTCATGCAGTAAGAACCTATGTGTATTTCAGTGTTATCCCTTTTGGTATAATGCTCCTGTAGAACTTCCTGGAATTTTCTGTCCTGGCCAGTTCAATTTCATATTTACAGTTGGCACATTAAACCTCCCTGTTGATCGCAGTTTGACACTGTTCAAACTTAATCCAAACTTCTTGTTTCTTGGAAAGATCATTGTTTCACCAAGGCTGTTTACACTGAGTGTTATTTGTCCTTCTTCGGCCTTTCTTTTTGAAATAGACTGTAAACCATGGAGTACTCCTTTTTCCAGAAGAAATTTTGTAAGAAATGTGCAGATTTATAAGATTTACACATTTGGTGAGCCCTGTCCAGTTCTTGCACACTGAGATGTTCTGAGGAGAGTTGTTGAAAAGCTGTTTTGCCATCTGTGCAGCTTGGCTTGAAGGCATCAACATTGAGAGTTTCCCACTGCAGCACTTACCTTGCTCTGTTTTGGCACAGTGATGCTTTATGTAATGCTCATTCAAGACTGCTGAGTGGTCACTTATCTCAGGATGAGTGTTGATTGTCTCCCCATCCCAACCCAAACCAAACCTCTTTGATTTTCTACCTTTCTTTGCTCTTTTAGAAAATTCCTTAAAACCTGTCTCTTACCAGGCTTTTGGTCACTAGCTGTAATATTGTATTTTTTGATTAAGTCTTAAATCTTGCTTTATAATAATCCTGTTAAATGCCTTGGGCATTTATTGTGTTAAAGGCATTATATATGCAAGTTGTTGTTGCTTGTATGTATCTGAGTAAATAATAGTATTGTTAAAAGGCAATTACTAAACAGAAGTAATAAATATGAATGTTAGACATTTGTGCCATAAATGATTTCTCTGATAAGTATTCCGTTATCCGTGGGAAGGGGGCTGGTTAATTAGTTGTCTAAATAGCTAGTGTGTGGTTCATGGTAACACCAATCGCATCAGTTTTGATCCCCATTGCCTGGTGAGGTAGACCTGGAACTTGTCTCCACTGTCTGGTTCGTTTTAAAAATCATGGCATAAACCATGGTTTGGAGGCCCTTGAATAATTGAGGATGCTACCTGGAGAAGAGGAATATCTGTAGTAAATACTGAGGCTTGAAACAGCCAAATAGCACCAAGTTTCCAGAGATGAGTTCAGTCAAGTTTTCTTATTTAGTATACTGTTAGTTCTTTTCCAAATTCCCTCAGGATGGTCTTTTTTTAGATGAAGAAATAACCCACCTCACTCATGTACAGAAAGCTCTGCTGTATGTCATTTAACCAGGTTCATGGTTCAGAGATATTTCCTTTTAATAGCCAGTTCAATCAGAAGCTTTTATATAGCAGAGGTTACTCAAAAATTCACTGGAAATCCTACCGAAGGCTGTTGCCTAGAATACATTAAAATTTTGCAGAGTAGTTAATTGGCAACTCTATCACTTAATTATGATGCACAAACTGTCATTAGAGGTACAATCAAAATAAAATGTTAAGCTTAACTTGAAGCGTTTATTTTAAAATGTGTTTTATCTCCATTATTAATTCAAACTTCCAAAAACTTACTGCAAAGGAATGTCCTCTATGAACATTTGTATCTTGCCACTTTTACAGTTAACTGTCAAAATGTATTGCAGTGAAACCTTTTGTGCAATAATGTTCATTGCATAGTCTGAAAATCCAGATTTGTTTTATTGTCTCAACTGAACCCTAACCCTAACTCTAACCATTACCAAACCAAAGTTTACAGATCAAAGAAAAGTTAAGTTCAATGTTTGTAGTTTAACTGTACTTGTCTTTATTCTCATGCCTAGATTATTGCTGTAGCCCTTTAAATTCAAATTAGGCTCTTAGTTGCCTACAACTTCCAATAATCTCCAAAAAATGCCTTTCCATTATGTGCATAATGCAATTTAACTTGATTTTGCTGCTTCCATCTATTGCTGGAAATCAGTTATTCCAGAAAGAAACTAACCTAAACTAATATGTTCTCTATTAGGTTTCTAATACACTGCTGTGAAGGAAAGTGATATAACATTATAGATTATAACTTGTATAATGGCAGCTGAAGCTGGAAATATATTTGATTTCTCTATTAGTAAGCAAACCATAAACAATTAATTTTAATTCTGATGTGAACAGATTGCTTAACTGATGCTCCAGTTTATGTAGTCTCCCAAATCACAATAAACCAGGCATGGATATTGTGGTGTTAAAGAATCTAACAGAAATTTATTTCAACTATTATGTACAGACATTACTCAGTCTGGGCTAATATTCAGCCATAAAATTACACCAAAGGAGCATGTGTCCAGTGGAGTATCATGCTTCAAGTAATTATTGGTAAGATGAAGCATGAGATCTTTAGATCTTTTGTCACATGCTATGATACGTTGATAATATAATGAGCAGGTCACTTTGAGGCATATTGACATATGACTGTGAGACAGAACACATTTTCCTTTCCTCAAAAATTAAAATCTTACACTAAAGTAATATACATGGCTGTGCATTGGCAAATGTTGTGAATTTGATATGAATACAAACAGGTTAAACACATTTGCATGACTAATATTTTAAACTTCAAGGTAACACTTCTGTGGTTTGAGAGCTCATCCTGATATGATGATTGTTTATTCATCTTGAAAGGAACATGTTGTTGTCTGTTGCACCTGTTTGACAGCTTGTTTGTCTTGTCACTGATTACTGTCACTCAACATCATCACATAATCATCAGCATTGGACTGTTCTTTCTCACTCTCTTCACCCATGTTTGGGGTATGTTGCACGTCGGTCTGAATTGGCTTCTGTTCCTTTGTAGTGTAATAGGATGATCAGGAAAAGCTTTGTATGATCTAGGTTGGTTGCTTTGCTGCTGTCCAAGTATTTGGATTTCTAACTTGCACTCTGCCCAGTGCATAGCTGTGATTGTTCTCTGCTTGCTCACTTGTTGTGTACCTCTTTCATTCTTATCTGACTTTGAAGAAGAATGCCCTGTGCCTCAGGATGGCGAAATAATTTGTTGCCGGGTAAGATCATTTGCATTGCTCTTTGAACATACTGGGGGATGGTAATTCCTACTTCATTGGTGTTGCATGAAAAGCTTTGCTTTGTTGGTTGTCACTTAATGATTATTGACTTAATAGTGCGTCCTACACATTCTGTTCGACAATTTGAACATGGACAGTAGGATGATGAAGTGATATGGGTCATTTCTTCTTTAATGCCACATATCTTAAAGTGGTTTACTAGTGTGTTGTATTCAATTAAGACTGTCTTTTTTTTCAATTAGGACTGTCTAACTAATCAAGACAGGGTCAGTCATGCATGGTATGTTACATTGTTGAGGAATGGAACATTTCAAGAAGTAATCTGTCACAAGGATGCAGTCTTCCCTATACACAATGAATAGACTTGCTTCCCATTTTGTCCAAGCAGTATGTCGAACATTGGATGGAGGTTCCCTCCATCGCTGGGGTTGATACATTCAGGATCCTCTCATGTACTAGGGTGGAGTGGGGGGGGTTTATTTGTGTGGCAACTGACAATTTGTAAGCAGTTTTCAGATAGTTTATTTAGTTTGATAAGCAGCAGTTCAGATGTGAGGCATTATTTAATTATACTAACAGAAGCAATATATAACCTGTGACAGATGAGATTGCTTTCTAATCTCATTGCCATTCTGCAGAATAGAATAAACAGATGTGATGGACTCTTATGATTGAGAGTTGTGGGAAGTTAATACCTGATGCTTTGAGATAGTCTTTAATGGTAGCAGTCATAGTTGTTCCCATGGACCAATGTCAGGAAACTCCTCACCTCCTCCCAAAAAGATGGTGGCTTGTTAACCTGGCGGAGGTGGTACAATTACAACCTTTTAAAAGGCATTTGGATGGGTACATGAATAAGAAAGGTTTAGGGAGATATGGACCAAATACTGACAAATGGGACCAGATTAATTTAGGTATCTGGTCAGCATTAATGAGTTGGACTGAAGCGTCTGTTTCCATGCTGTACAACTCTATGACTCTGTCTGAGGGTTAGTTTACAGTACTTACTTAGAATAAAATATTATGTTCTTAAAGTTGCTCATACTTTGATAACAGAGTACAATGGGCAGCAGATATGTCATTGTTGTCAGTTGAATAAAGCATTGCTAGTTAAAACCTCATGATACACGGTAAATACTAGAAAAATTCAGTTTTAGAGGGACCCCAATTTCTAACAGTCCCTCCTTTGGGAAGAAAATATCTTTATTGACTTATCACTACTAATTATTAATTAACTATTTATAAAATTAAAGTTCAGGTCCGTAATTTCTTGATCATGTGTCATAGATGGCATACAAAAGTTGTAGAACTGTGGGTATTGACTTTGAGTCTGTGTAAATTAAAACTGTTCATTCCTTCGTAACAAAACACTCAGCTGTACTGATGAAAGATATTATTTAAATATCAAAAGCAGGAACAGACCATTATAATCTTCCAGCTTTCTGCACTACCCTAGACTTGCTTCCTGTCCTAGCTTTGCCTTTTTGTGTGCACTTCACCTTTTTAACTTTATTTATTATTTAATTAAGTTAACTTTAGAAATTAATTTTCTCTTGAAAGACTTGCACTCAGATCAAACCATTTAACTTAGGTTAATGCCCTATTTACAGATATGTACAGCTGTCTGTTCACAGAAACTAAGTTGCTTAAGAGTGAGAATGCACCCATCTGTTTGAATATTCTGTTATCCAAAGCTGCTGTTCAGTTGATTTTCAACTTTACAAATATTTGTGACCAAGCTATTAGAGTCTTTGATAGACTTTCAATGCTGCTACTATGTTGTAAGTTTCCCACCAATAGGAGTTGTTAACTGATGTGACAATGTTGTTTCATTAACATAAGGAACTAATTCTGGATAACATGGTACTGAAGAATCCAATAGACATTTATTGCAACTAACTATTATGTGCAAACATTACATTCATTGGGTACATAAGTGTCTGGGCTAATATTCAGCTATTATATTACAGTGGGGGAGCATGCTTCCAGTAGAGTGTCATGCTTCAAATGGTTTGAGGTAAAATGGATTATGAGATACCTACATGCTCTGATCATACAGCCATGGTATGGCATACTGGCCATAAGAACTAGCACAATAAATTCAAAGAGTATAACATGTTAGATGGGTTGAAAGGATTTTGCAAACATTTGAGCACAAGCTACATTAGAATCATAGAATAATGTACCATAGAATATTGTGGATACAAGAGCAGGTCAGAGGAATTTTGCAAGGGTAACTCACCTATTATCAACCTCCCCATCCTGTTGTAATATCTAAAAGGCATGTGATGGGAGTTTAATGGAATAACTCAATTTGTGTGGATGATTGTAGCTCCACACTGAAGAAGCACCATCGAGAGAAAACAGCCTGCTTGATTGAGGTGTTCATGAAAGTGGGAGGGTCTTCTATTCAGGGATTTGGTCAGGCTTTTTTTTGTGCAATTATGTTTTTCTCAGCTGTAAACACATGCATGGGTAAAACACCAAATTTTATGGGCAAGAAGTTCTGAAGAGCACTGGGACCTTCTGTGTCCCATTATCCAAATGTCCATTTTCTGAAACCTAGGAGCATCACTCAGCCTCTGCTCGTCACCTGCATCACCCCTGGGAGATATTAGAGACCTGGCAAAGAACAGTGTCATGCTTTAGTGCTTCCCGAGAGGCTCATCTGAAGCTTCTCCAGAAGACAAGAACATGCTTCACTGTGATTAACAATCAGAGGCCATTCTGACTGACAAAGGCAGCCTTGGCAGTGGTAGCTGGTGAACCCAGTGGTCATGGGTAGCTCAAGTTGTCCACTTGCCAACCAATCAATACTCTTCCTCTCAAACATTGTCCTCCTGACCTGGTATTCTTGTGGATTGCCCTGATGAGTGCAAGTTGAAAAGCTTTGACAAAATGTAATGTATTTCAGCAATAATAGAAAAACTTAAACCTGCCAGTGAGATACGTGATTTTTGCCTCCAACCCAATTAATTTCCCCAGCTTGCCATTCTAAAAGCTCTGGGAGGGCCTGGAAATTCCACCAATTGAATTTAAAGTACTGGGCAGAGATGAGTAACTGTTGAAGCACTGGTTTTGTGTGTTAAAATTATAGTATCTAGAGCTGGAAATTGTTGAATAAAATTGTTGATTTTAACTCCCTAATTTGCGAATTCAAAATACTCATGGCAGCTGTCTGATTTCTGAGTAAATGGCAGGAGGGATTTTGAGAAGGTTCCTATGATCTGGGATGGATTGGAATCTGGGAACAGGAGAGATCACAACCTCCATTATGGGAAAGTTTAGTGTTAAACCTAATAGTGCCTTTTCCATCTTGATGTTGTTAGGTGGAACTATTGTGACCGGCTGCTTAGGCACTGGCTAATGTCTGGAAATGCAAACTGATATACTAAGTTTAGGTGATGCCCATCTGTTTTAGCTTGCCTGAGAAACTACTGGATATGGTTTGGATCTGACTGTGCAAATAACCTGTTCATTTTTAGCTGCGCACCCATTTAGCAGAAATCAGGCCATATAATAAAAATCAAAGTCCATCAGCCTGAAATGGTTTTTTTTGTTATAGAAGCTGGAGGGGGTAATACAATATGCTGTATTTTCTGATTAATACATTAATTTAATTTGTGACTATTTTATTAAGTTAGTCATGACATAATGCACTTTTGCAAGGTTTAGAAATAGATTACTCCATGACATAATCCTTTGCTGTTAAAGCTAAGGTTCATTTTAGGTTTCAGATCACCATACAGTACATTCGATGTAACAACAATAACAACAACCCAGCTTTTGCAGCATTGATGAAAGGGTGACAAGTGGCTTCATCATACCTTCTAATTCTTAAGTTGCTTTCTATATTTCTGGAGAGTTCAACCACATGCAGTGTTCTTTTTGCATTGTTTATTATATTGAAAGATAATGTTGCTTCTCTGAGACATTATCTAATTCTGACATACAGACTAAAAAATAACCTGTAAGCAGTTTCTTTGGATGTATGTCCAAACTCTTCTGATGTCCTATAGCATTTCAACAGTAACTAACTGCTTCTTCTTTGCTGTAGACATCCACTCTCTGCAGACCTCCATTCCCCATCAGGACAGTTTCAGAACTCTGTTATTTCCCCAAACAAAGGCCCAACCAATCCCCATCCACCAACACCATCCTCTGCCTGGCTGAGCTTGTCTTCACTCTGACAACTATCCTTCCAAATCCACCACACACTTTCTCCAAATAAAAGGTATTAGACATGGATGTAGAAACATTCCTAACATTTAAGAGGAATTTAGATGTGCACATATGGTGCCAAGGCATGCAAGGCAATGGGCGAAGTGCTGCAAAGTGGGATTAGAATGGTTTATTGCTTGTTTTTGACCAGCACAGACTGATGGGGTGAAGGGCCTTTTTCTGTGCTATAAATCCCTATGACTATGACCCTGTGATTCTATTTGCTCCTCACAATGTGGTCTTCTTCACAATGGAGAATGTGACTGTGTTCCACTCAAACTCGATGCAAGCTTGAGGAACAACACCTCATGTTTTGATTTGTCACCCTGTAGCGTCCTGGGCTCAACACCAAATTCAGCAACTTTAGTTCATATCCTCTCTCTTCATCTTGTTTGATGTGCTGTTTTCTTCCCCTTGTTTTATTTTGTTGGGTTGGCCTTTGTCTTTTTTTTAATCCCATCATATTGCATTCAAATTTTTACTTCATTTGGCCATTACCTTTCTGTTTGTCTCATCCATTATGAAATCTTTTGAGATTTAATCTACCCCAGACTCCACCCCATCACATAGCTTTTCCTTTGTTCTTCATTCCCCATCCCGCTATGAACATTTAAATCTCTTCAATTTCTATTCTTCAGTTCTGAGAAAGGTCATTGACCTGATGATGCAGCCTTACCTCCCAGGTTTTGTCCAGTTTTTATTCTTCCTACTTCAGCTTTCAAGCAACTGTTGCATTTTGCTTTTCCAAAGAAAAATTGAGCTAAATTCTAACAACTTGTCAAAGGAGCATGATAAAAAAAAATTGACACCGAGTCACACCAAGAATTATTGGGGGAATGCCCAAATGCTTGGTCAAAGTATTAAGGTTTCGGGAGTGTTTTAAAGCATACAAGAGAGAGAGGGAGAGAGAGGGGTACAGAGCTTTAGAAAGAGAATTCTAAAGATAATGGGTGCTGAAGAAATGGCCACAAATATTGAAGTCAGTAAAAATGTAAATGTTCAAGCTGCTAGAATTGGTGGAGGACAGATGCCTTGGAGGATTATGGGGCTGCAGGAGATAACAATGTTTGGGAGAGATGATCACATGACGGGTTTGAACACAATGACTAGAATTTTAACAATGATGTGTTGTTTAACAGGGAGTCAGTGTACGTCTCTGAGCACAAATATAAAGATTTAATGGAACTTAACTGTGACTTATAGCACAGTGGCAACAAAGTTTTAGATAGCTCAAACACAAAAATTCCTGAAATATTTGTTATGGTTATTATATTGGTGCCCTGAGCTAAAGCCATTTTAGGATTGTGTTCCTGGTATCCACAGACCCCTGTTGTAAGCGGACTTTGGGCAAGGACAAAGTTGAGTACAGTGGAATTTTATGGCTCCTCCACAGTGGATATTAAGATGTAAACTAAACTGCTGTGGCTGCAGCATCATGCCCATTACCTACCTGTCTCCATGAGTATTTTACCATCAGCTTACCTGCCCTTGGGCCAATTGAGGTCCTTAAATATACATTTTTAAAAATTCTAAAAGGAGGATCAGCCATTTATGGTTAAGTAAAGAAGTTGGGGAAAGCATCAAATTTAAGGAAAAAAGAATATAATTGTCTTTACCTGGTCTGGTCTTCATGTGACTGCAAATACACATTAACACAGTGATTGTGTCTAAAATATCATCTGAAATGGCCTCACAAGCTAGGGTAGGCAACACATGTTGGCCTTACTGACAGTGCCTATGTCCCATGAAGAAGAAGTAAAACACAAGGTTACCGAGAAGAGTCAGCCTGATATTTTGGAAGGGAAGTCACATTTCACCAATTCATTATATTTCTTTGAAGGAGTAATATGTGCTGTGATAAAAGGAATCTGTAGCTGCAGTGTACTTGGGGATCCAGAAGGTATATAACAACATGCCAGTCAAAGTTTATTGTGGAAAATAAAAGCCAATGGAGTCTGGTGTAATATATTAGAATGCTTAGTAGTTTGGCTTACTTGCAGAAAACAGAGTACGCAGAAATGGGTCTTTGTCTGACTGGCAGGATTTGTTAGTGAAGCCCACAGGGCTCTCTGCTGGGGCTCACTGACTACAATTTGCAAGAATGACTTGGATGAGGGAAGGATGTTGTGAAGAAGATGGAGGGAATTTGCAGAATAAAATGGAGAGAATGGGCAAAAATATGGCAGGTGGAGCTTAAGATAGGAAAATGTGAAATTGTTCACTTTGGCAAGAAGAATGAAAGAGTAGATTGTAATTTAAATAGCGAACAGCTACGGAATACCAGCTGCATGATTTACCAAACATTAGTATGCAGGTACAGCATATATTCAAGAAGGCTAATGGGTTATTGTGCTTTTTATGAAAGGAATTGAAAATAAAACAAGAGACGTTATGCCTCAGTTCTGAAGTGGTGAGACCACATATCGAATATGTGTGCAGTTTGGAACCTAATCAGGTCAGCCATGATCTTATTGACCATGTTCCTCTGTTCCTGTTTAGTATGTTTGTTTTAATCACAAATTAGAGGAGGAGGGAGAAGGGAGTGAAAGTACGCAGATGAGAAAGGAGAGAGGGAAAGGAGTATGGGAACAGGAGGGAAGGGAGCGATAAGGATAAGAGAAGAAAGAGGGCGAGAGGGACAGGAGGGTGATGGCCGAGAGGGCAAGGGAGGGGAGTGTGTGAGAAGGAGGGAACAGTAAGAGACGGGGGGTGGGTGGTCGTTTGTCGGGGTGGGGAGGGGCATGAGAGAGGGAGAAGGGGAAAGCAATTGAGAGAGAAAGAGAGGGAAAGGCGAGATGGTGAGGGCACAAGTCAGGACATGAATGTGGGTGAAGGGACAGAAGGCAAGAAGGGACGAAGGCAGGGGCGAGAACATGAGAGCGTTGGGAGGAAGCAGGGGAACAACAAGTGTAGAGGAACAAGGTGAAGGGAATGGGAAGGAAAAAGGGCAGGCAGAGCAATGGGAATAGAACGGAGCAGGGGTAGTTGGGTAGAGTGAGGGTAAAAGAGAAAGGGAGGGCTAAAGGGGAAGTTGGGGGAAGGAGAGCGGAAATGAGAAGGAGGGGTGATGGAGAGAATAGCAGTTGTAAATGGACAGTGATAGATTAAGCAAATGGATAAAATTATAGCTGGTAATGTTTAATCCAGAAAAATGCAATATTATTTTTTATGGAGCTAAGACAATTCAGGAGCAGTATGAATTAGGTACACAGAAGGCTCTAAATGACACTACGCAAGTACAAAAATGCCCAAAAGCTCATGGAATTTTAGACTTTTTGTGAAGGGAATTTAAAGGGAAGGAAGTTATGCTCTGGATTCATATTTGGTTGACTACATCTGGAGTGCTGCATTTATTTCAGGGCTCTGCATCTCAAATAAAATTTACTGGTCTCAGAGAGGGTGCGATGCAGATTTAGGTTGGCTAACAACATTTGAGCACAGAAAATTAAGGATTAATTGAACTGATATAGTTGTTTGACTGAGAGATTTGTTTGATAGAAAGTCTTTAATCTAGAGTCATAGAAATATACAGCACGGAAACAGGTCCTCGGGTCCAACTTGTCCATGCCAACCAGAAATCCTAACCTAATTTAGTCTCATTTACTAGCACTTGGCCCATATCCCTCTAAATCCTTCCTATTCATATACCCATCCAAATGCCTTTTAAATGCTGTAATTGTACCAGCCTCCACCATGTCTTCTGGCAGCTCATTCCATGCACATACCACCCTCTGCGTGAAAAAGTTGCCCCTTAGGTCTCTGTTATATCTTTCTCCTCTCACCCTAAACCTGTGCCTTCTAGTTCTAGACTGCCCCACCCCCAAAGAAAAGACCTTGTCTATTTATCCTATCTATGCCCCTCATGATTTTATAAACCTCTATAAGGTCACCCCTTGGCCTCCGACACTCCAGGGAAAACAGCCCCCACCTATTCAGGCTCTCCCTATAGTTCAGATCCTCTAAACCTGGAAACATCCTTGAACATTTTTTCTGAACCCTTTCAAGTTTCACAGCATCCTTCCAATGAGAAGGAGACCTGAATTGCATGCAATATTCCAACAGTGGCCTAAGCAATGTCTTGTACAGCCGCAACATGACCTCTCAACTCTTATACTCAATGCACTGACCAACAAAGGCAAGCATACCCATCGCCTTCTTCACTATCCTATCTACTCACAACTCTACTTTCAAGGAACTATGAACCTGCAATCCAAGATCTCTTTGTTCAGCAACACTCCCAAGGACCTTACCATTAAGTGTATAAGTCCTGCCCTGATTTGCCATTCCAAAATGCAGCACACCGCATTTATCTGAATTAAACTCTATCTGCCATTCTTCGGCCCATTGGCCCATCTGATCAAGATCCCGTTGTACTCTGAGGTAACCTTTTTTGCTATCCAGTACACCTCCAATTTTGGTGTTATCTGCAAACTTACTAACAATACCCCCTATGTTCACATCCAGATCATTTATATAAATGATGAAAAGTGGTGGACCCAGCGCTAATCCTTGTGGCATACCACTGGTCACAGACCTCCAGTCTGGAAAGCAACCCTCCACCACCACCTTCCGTCGTCTACCTTTAAGTCAGTTCTGTATCCAAATGGCTAGTTCTCCTTCCATTCTATGAGGTCTAACCTTGCTAACCAATCTCCCTTGAGGAACCTTGTCAGATGCCTTACTGAAGTAAATATAGTTCACATCTACTGCACTGCACTCATCAATCCTTTTTGTTACTTCTTCAAAAAACTCAGTCAAGTTTGTGAGACATGATTTTCTCTGCACAAAGCCATGGTGACTATCCCTAATCAGTCCTTGCCTTTCCGAATACATATAAATTCTGTCCCTCAGGATTCCCTCCAACAACTTGCCCACCATTGACGTCAGGCTCACTGGTCTATAGTTCCCTGGCTTGCCTTTACCACCTTTCTTAAACAGTGGCACCACGTTAGCCAACCTCCAGTCTTCCAGCACCTCACCTGTGACTATCGATGATACAAATATCTCAGCAAGGGGCCCAGTAATCACTTCCCTAGCTTTCCACAGAATTCTAGGGTACACCTGATCAGGTCCTGCAAATTTATCTACCTTTTATGCATTTCAAGACATCCAGCACTTCCTCTGCTGTAATATAGACGTTTTTCAAAATATTACCATCTATTTTTCCACATTCTATATCTTACATGTCCTTCTCCACAGTTAACACTGATGCAAAATACTCTTTCAGTATCTCCCCCATCTCCTGCGGTTCCATACAGAGGCTGACTTGCTGACCTTTGAGGGGCTCTATTCTCTCCCTAGTTACCCATTTGTCTTTAATGTATTTATAAAAACCCTTTGGATTCTCCTTAATCCTATTTGCAAAAGCAATCTCATGTCCGTTTTTTGCCCTCCTGATTTCCCTCTTAAGTATACTTGTTACTGCCTTTATATTCTTCTAACGATTCACTCAATCTCTCCTGTCTATACCTGACATATGCTTCTTTTTTTTCTTAACCAAAACCTCAATTTCTGTAGCCATCCAGCATTCCCTACACCTACCACCTTTCCTTTCACCTGAACAGGAATATACTTTCGCTGGACCCTCATTATCTCATTTCTGAAGACTTCCCATTTTCCAGCTGTCCCTTTACCTGTGAACATCTGCCCCCAATCAACTTTTGAAAATTCTTGCCTAATACTGTCAAAGTTAGCCTTCCTCCACATTAGAACTTCAACTTTTAGATCTGGTCTATCCTCAGTAGAGATGTAAAATAATAAATGGTTAAATAACAAGTTTTGGTCTTCTGATTACTATTTTAAAACTAATAGAATTATGGTCGCTTGCCCCAAAATGCTCCCCCCACTGATACCTCAGTCATCTGCCCTGCCTTATTTCCCAAGAGTAGGTCAAGTTTTGCACCTTCTCTCTTAGGTACATCCACATAGTGAATCAGAAAATGTTCTTGTACACACTTAACACTTTCTTCTCCATTTAAACCCTAAGCACTATGGCAGTCCCAGTCTATGTTTGGAAAGTTAAAATCCCATACCATAGCCACCTTATTATTCTTACAGATAACTGAAACCGAACATAGAACATAGAATGTTACAGCACAGTACAGGACCTCCAGCCCTTGATGTTGCGCCGACCTGTGAAATTAATCTGATGCCCATCTAACCTACACCATTTCATTATTATTCATATGTAAATCCAATGCCCGTTTAAATGCCCTAATGTTGTCGAGTCTACTACTCTTGCAGGCAGGCTGTTCCATGCCCCTACTACTCTCTGAGTAATGAATAACTGTCCTAAAACTACCACCCCTGAATTTAAAGCTATATCCCCTTGTGTTAGCCGTCACCATCTGAGGAAAAAGGCTCCCACTGTCCACCCTATCTAACCCTCTGGTTATCTTATACGTCTTGATTAAGTCACCTCTCAACCTTCATCTCTCCAATGAAAACAGCCTCAGTTCCCTCAGCCTTCCGTAAGACCTTCCTTCCAAACCAGGCAACATCCTAGTAAATCTCTTCTAAACCCTTTCTAATGCTTCCACATCTTTCCCATAATGCGATGACCAGAACTGTACGCGATATTCCAGGTACAGCCTTACCAGTATCTTGTACAGCTGAAGCATGACCTCGTGGCTCCAAAACTCAATCCCCTTATCAATAAACGTCAACACACTCTATGCCTTCTTAACAACCCTAATAACCTGAGTGGCAACTTTCAGGGATTTGGGCACCAGGACACCGAGATCTCTCTGTTCATCTACACTGCCAAGAATTTTACCATTAGCCCAGTACTCTGCATTCCTAATACTACTTCTGAAGTGAACTACCTCACACCTTTCCGCATTAAACTCCATTTGCCACTTCAGCCCAGCTCTGCAGCTTATCTATCTCCCTCTGTAACCAACAACATCCTTCGGCACTATCTCCAACTCTGCCTACCTTAGTGTCATCTGCAAATTTATTAACCCATCCTTGTACGCCCACCTCCTGATCATTTATAAAAATGGCAAACAGCCGTGGCTCCAAAACGGATCCTTGCAGCACACCACTGATAACGGAACTCCAGGATGAACATTTCCCATCAACCATCACCCTCTGTCTTCTTTCAGCTTGCCAATTTCTGATCCAAAACACTAAATCACCTTCAATCCTGAAAACCCTTATTTTGTGCAATAGTCTACTATGTGGAACCTTATCAAACACCTTATTGAAGTCCATGTAAGCCACATGAACCACCTTACCCTCATGCACCTGTTTTGTCACCTTCTTGAAGAACTCAATAAGGTTAGTGAGGCCTTGCAAATTTGTTTCTCGATTTCCTGCTGACTATTATGGGTCTATAATACAATCCCAATCAGGGGATCATCCCTTTCTTATTTCTCAGTTCCACCCAAATAACTTCCCTAAATGTATTCCCAGGAATATCCTTCCTAAGTACAGCAGTAATGCTATCCCTTATCTAAAGTGCCATACCCCCTCCTCTCTTGCCTCACTTTCTATCCTTCACAAAGCATTTGTATCCTGGAACATTAAGTTGCCAGTCCTGTCCATACCTGAGCCATGTTTCTGTAATTGCTATGATATCCCAGTCCCATGTTCCTAACCATGCCCTGAGTTCATCTGTCTTCCCTGTTAGGCCTCTTAAATTAAACTGCATTCATTTCAATGCATCAGTCCTACCTTATTCTCTGCTTTGTTCCTGCCTGCCCTGACTGTTTGACTCACTCCTTTTCCCAACTGTACCTGTCTCAGATTGATTTCTTTCCTCACAAATTCCCTGGGTCCTCCCCACCGTCCTGAGCAAGTTTAGTGAATCTCCCTGCCAGTATATTAGTCCCCTACCAATTCAGGTGGAATCCATCCTTCTTGTACAAGTCACTTCTACCACAGAAGAGATTCCAATGTTCCAAAAATGTGAATTCTTCTCCACTGCACTAGCTCCTCTGCCATGCATTTATCTCCTCTATCCTCCTATTTCTACCCTCACTAGCTCATGGCACCGGGAGTAATGCAGATATTACTACCCTCGAGGGTCTCTTTTTAAATTCTCGCCTAACTTTCCATATTCTCCCTTCAGAATCTCATCCTTTTCCCTTCCTATGTCGTCATTTCCAATGTGTACATTGACCTCCTGCTGGGTCCTCTTCCCCCTTGAGAACATTTTGCACTATCTCTGATACATCCCTGATCTTGGCACCAGGGAGGCAACACATCAGTCTGATTTTTCACTGCTCGCTGCAGAAACATTTATCTGTGCCTCTGACTAGACAGTCCCCTAAAACAATTGATCGCTTAGAACTTGATGTACCTCTCATTACATTAGAGCCAGTCTCAATTCCACAAACGTGGCTGACTACGCTACATTAGGAGAAAGTGAGGACTGCAGATGCTGGAGATCAGAGGTGAAGAGTGTGGTGGTGGGAACGCACAGCATCCGAGGAGCAGGAGAAGGCATAAGCCCTTCATTGCATTCCCCTGAGAGTTCATCACTCCCTACTTTTTCCAAAACAGCATGCTCGTTTGAAATGGGGATAGCCACCGGATACTCCTGCACTACCTGCCTACCCCTCCTCCCTGCCTGGAGTTAACCCATCTACCTGACTGTATCTGTGGTTTTTCTCCCTTCCTATAACTGCCATCCATCACACCCCCTAGCTCTTGTAAACTCCTGATTGCCTCTAACTGCTGCTCCAATTGATCCATACGATCTGACAAGATTCATAACCAAAGACACTTCCTGCAGATATAATCATGGAAGCTCTCTCTAAATTCCCACATCTGTCAGGAAGAGCATATCACTCTACTAAGTGCCATCTTTGCTCCTTCACAATCTGCAGACCCTGAAAATAGCACTGTCTTTTAGCTCTAAAAACCAGTGCTGCAGGCTAACTTAGTAATTATGGTTTATATTTTTAAAATTTAATAAAGAGACAGATCTCAATAAAACATATAATCAAGAAAGAACCCACTCTACTCACTACTGTTGACTTACAGCAGGGTTACATGTTAAAAACTATGCACTTACCTGTTCCTGTGCTGTGAGCTCTCCCACACTGGTTCCTCCAAAGTCAGCTGTGAATGTTGCTGTTTTTTTTAGAGACACTTCCATGTCCAGAGATACATGAACTCAAACAGCAAATGCAGTAACTGTGCAGACTCACTGCTGCGTCAGTTAGCAGTGTAGGGTTTTTTATCTCTCTCTCCTTCACTGACCATGTGGTCACTGCCTTTTGTCTGTCTTCCTCCTTTTAAAAGTGCCGTTGTTCTGATCTTTTTTCCCCAAAGATCCAAAACAATGCAATACCATGTAAAACAGTAATTACCACTCCTGGAATTTGAGGCAATCTCCTTCAACATCTAAAATACCTCAAAAAAAGGAGCAGTGCCAACAGCCACAATTTTTTCCCATTCTCCATCTTCGATTACCTAGAAACCTAGTTTGAAAGATCCAGAACAAGAGCATTAAATTTGTAGTTTGGCTGTTTACATATAATGTTCGGAAGCTTTCCTTTCCCATGAAGGACAGTGGAAATCACTAGCGTGTTTGTCCCAGTCATCATCCAACTGTTTCTTCACATCAATGACCCTGTATGCTCCATGGCTACCAACCCCATTGACCTATCATCCATGCAAATTGGCATTGACAAACTACCAGCCTCACCTCATTATCATGCCTGCACTCAGGACAATTCACAAACCACTTCAGCCCTTCAACATTTTACTTTGGAGCTCAGGGACACCTATGATTTGCATGAATCTGCCAAGTCCTTTTGTGTACAGACAGACACACACACGCACACATCTCATCTATTTGTACACCATAATTTTTACAGCTCTTAGCTTGCTTTCTTAGTATTCAGTCACTTTGCACTGTTTTGGAGGCAGTCCGCCTCTGTTTACTTCACATTGCTGGTTTACCCTATACTGTACTCATTGACTTTGGCACTGACTTTAGGCTGACTTGGTCTAAGGGTGTGGCTTCCAGTGGCTATCTGCAGCTGAAAGAAAAATTGCCCTTTTCTCCATCACCCAACCACCAAGAGCTCCAGCTCCCTGTCCATGAGGCAGGGAGTGAGATCTCCTTTCCTCTGGGCCATGTCCTCGGGGATCATGGTCAAGTACTATAGCATGAGGGCCAGTCCTTGACTTGCAACATTTGAAATAGTTTGCAGCTGGGCTTTAAGCATAGTGCCAGTAGCATGAATGACATAAGGTTCCAATGATGGCGAGGACTTCCATATCTCCAGCCACGTGATGCCCTGAGAAAGGCAGCAGTAGGCAGATTCTTGTTAGACAGGAAAATCAGAAGTTTTCAGGGGTAGGTGGGAATGTGGAATTCAACACAAACATGTCAGCAATGATCTTATTGGAGCAGGGTCAAGGGACCAAATGGTCAACTTCTGTACCTATATTATATGTTTTGTAAGGCCTGAGTCAATTATAATTAAAGTTTTAAATAGCCCAGTTGTATAACTAATAGGGTGAAGAGTGAAGATTTTGTGAGAAATGTAGTTCTGAGCAGTGGTGGAACAGGAGCCATAAATCTCAATCGACAAAACACTTTCACTGAAAATGGAAAAAAATTGCACCCGTTGCTCTTTCTTCAACACTGGCTTTACATTCATTTTGTAGCTGTTAATGTGGAGATAACATCTGCTCTGTTCTTTTCTTGTTTGCAGCTCTCCTGTATGCAACCATCTTTGGTAATGTGACGACGATCTTCCAGCAAATGTACGCGAATAGCAACAGATATCATGAGATGTTGAACTGTGTCCGAGATTTTTTGAAGCTTTATCAGGTGCCCAAAGGCCTCAGTGAGCGTGTCATGGACTACATTGTTTCTACTTGGTCAATGTCGAAAGGAATTGATACAGAAAAGGTACAGAAACTGAAAAGAACACACACTGATCTTTTCTAGTGGTTCTTTAGAATCTTTTGACATAATTCAATCTTCTCTTGGTGGGGTTCTGATCTTTAGATAGGTTCAAACACCACTCTAGGACTTGAGTATGTAATGCATTTTGCCATTCTGGTGGTGTACTCAGGGAGAACTGTATTGTTTAAGTGTGAGAATTTAGGGTTCACTTTAAGTTTAATTGCAAAATTGTATGTGGTTTTGTTCTCCTTGTGCATGGAAGAATGTAAGTAAATACATTGGAAGCAGTTCAGAGGCGATTCACTATCATGATACCTGCAGAGAGTTGGTAGTCTAATGAGGAAAAGTTGGACAGGCTTAGTTTGTTTTCACTGGAGTTTAGAAGAGTGAGAAGAGGTGGTTCAAATGAAGTGCTTAAGGTCCTGAAAAGTCTTGACAAGGTGAACATGAATAGGACGTTTCCTCTTGCGGGTGAGTCAAGAATTAGGAGGCACTTTTTCAAAATCAGAGGTTAATCTTTAGGACAAAGTTGGGGAGAAATGTTTTCTTTCAGAGGATTATGCACCTTTGGAGCTTTGTGCCTCAAAAAGAGGTGGAGATGGGGGTCATTGAATATTTATAAGGCAGAGGTTGATAGATGTTTGTTAGGCAGTGGAAGCAAAGGTTATTGAGGGTAGATGGGAATGTGGAATTGGAAACTCAAATAGATCAGCGTGATCTTAATGAATAGTGGAGCAGGCTTGAGGGGGCAAACTATCTACTTCTGCTCCTATTTCATACGTTTGTAAAGTCATGGACAGACATAGACTGAATTTGAGAGAACAAGTCTAAATATTTCCCAGTCTTGATTATTTAGAAGATCCATTCCAGGTACAAATGTTTTCACAAATCCTGCAGAATTTATAGTGTTTATCATAATAAATATGAAAGGTTTCCTCTGGAATGCCACTTTGCTACAAAGGTTGATTGGGCACAGGTTCCTTGTTCTTGTCTGTTGACTAAAGTTCTCCTTCTTCCTTTGGTCTTCCTTTTTGTGTGCAAAACCATTAAGAATCATCATTTATTAACCGTGGCTAGCCACTACCTTTGTTCATAATCAGACACAGCCTGAGTTCTAATTGGTTTATTAACGCATGAGCTTGCACGTTCTGTTCATGATCAATTTTGGATTAGCTAGGTGGTGTCTGGCTGACTCCTGATTGATTTCATTCAGAGGAATGGTCATCTTGCTGAATAACATTTCCTACTGTTTTTAGTTTCATGCTTTGACATGCCAATTACTTGATAAGACTATCCCTTTTATAACAGCTCTCCCCTCATTACTTACCAACTTGACCAACTAAACTTTACCAAGTTAAGGTGGCACCAGTGAACAATTTTTGCATCTGCACGAGTGTCACCTCCTAGTGATTAACTATCACCTCAAGTATCCCAACCAATGCATCTGAATATTTTCCAAAACTTATCAATATCTTTTAATGACAAGAAGATGTATGACTCCACAACAGCTGTGAATGCTTGGAAAAAAATTAAATTACAGTGAAAGATAACCATACATATAGGTGTGTTACATGCTTTAAGTTACAAAATGAAACTTCTTAAAACATATATGTGACTTTGAGTAAAAGCTTTATACCTCAAAATATTCTCACGTGTTAGCCCAAGTGTATATTAGCTTGAGCTATAATAGCAACTATAAGACCATAAAACTTAGCTTAGGCCTCGGCCATTTGGCTTGATTCCTGACAGAAAGTATTGACACTTAAGTACACTCAAACAGAATACAGGTATAAATTTATTCGTCACTTATTTCATTAAGTCAAAATGGTTAATTATTTAAAAATAACTCATGTATAAAAGTTCTGCATTTGACATGTATTGTTAAATAAAGTGATCATCTATTAAGGTAGATGTAAAAGATCTGATGGCCCTATTTAGAAACAAACAGGGAGTAAACACATAAAAACATTTAGCATTAATACTTCAATCCCTAGCAAAAACTAAACGTAACTGTAAAATTACTCCTCCTACACCAATAAACTTTTTCACTTGATAATCCTCCTTGAGCTATGGGTTGAAGCTGAGCTCGTGATTTTTGTTTCCCAAGCTCCATTCCATTGGTGTTCAGATGTACTTCACATTACATCAGTCATCAGCTCTTGCTCAGCACTCTCCCAGGCCTCATCCTCTTGCTTTCACCTGGTTCATGCAACTCATTGCCTGCCAATCGGAATTCCAAGTCCACATTCCTCTAGATGCCAGAAGTCTTTCTCAGCTATATATTGCTTACTATCTTGTATTTTTGAAAAAAAGGAGATAGCTTTGAATATGTAGTGAAAGAACATGTGAGAGTAAGAAGGAAGAGTCAGTTTCTAGTACAAGAGAAGCTGGACTTGCTACAAGACAGCTTAAGGTCTGCCATCCTGTGGCAGTGCCATTAGTGGAAGATCTGATTGTTACTTTGTAAAGATTTATGTTCCTTCTCTAATTGAACACCTCAAAGTACCATGTCTAAGTCTGACATGATGAATATTCCATTGAAAATTCTACTTTGCAAATTTGTTCCAGATGCAGTAAGTAAGCAATACAAATTTTATGCTGCTTACACAGATTACTCAAAATGGATTGCACAACATGCCATAAAAATAATTGAATGATACATTATACCACTCTTGTTAGATAATGGTTAAATGTGAAAGAATAATATGTTAGTTTCCTGTCCAATCTTGACTGGCTTGTAATAATTTATGGTTAATGTTTTGAGAGTTGATTTTGATTCAGTTTGGTGGTTTTTGGCTCTTATAATGAAGTGTGACTGCGTAAAAGAACAGCTGCTCCTTTGTAGTTGCTTAATAGAGATTTGAATACTCCCTTTCAAGTGCAAAGTTGAACTGTGAATATTGCCTCTTCAAGTTTCTGCTCTGTGCTCATTAACTGTCAGCATAGCAGAAAATAGGTGTTGTAGTTCAGTGATTAAAATTCTAGTTCATTTTAAGCCTTTGGATGTCGGGAATAACATTGTGAAGTCATGTTCTTCTTTCAATACCTTCCTTTTAAGTTTCCTTTACCATGTACATTCCAGTTATATTTGGGGCTAACATCAGTGCAATGTAAGTTTTCAGTTTGACCTGAACAACAAACATGCACAATATGAAGTCCCATAAATGTTAGTTATTGAGTTTGTTTTTAAAAATTGGAGCAGTTCACAAAGGAATAGTGAATTTAGATTCAAATTCAAGTTGAAACCTATAGATAGAGCAATTTTATGCCTTTGTAGCAAAATCTCCCCAACATTATTCTGAAATCAAGGCCAGAAATAGTGTAGTGGCTTGTCAAACAAGCCGGCGCTATAACATGTCAGTTTGATGCTCGTTTTAATCATCATGGTCAGGCTGGGTGTTGGTAATACTGGAGAGCAGGACAGGAATTTTATTCTCCTCCAATAATGGCCAAACAAAACTGTTAAAATGTTTTCAATGCGATAGTTTAAATGTTTAAAAGGCCATACAGGCTTCCACAGCTTGAGAAATTGATCATTTGAAGGGAGGTGGGTAAAGAGTGAGAGCTAACTGAAGCTCCCCCACAGCATGTCTCCACACTCAACAGAAGGTCAGTGGGACAAAGAGGAACTGGTACTTGGTGAGGGAGTGTCTTGGCATTGATAGGATAGGTGATAGGAAGAGCGGGCATTCAGCGCCCATACTTTGAATGGAGTCATCACATCACTGACATTGGATCAATATGAGGCTATGTGCTCAGGAAAAAAAGGCTGTGCTTAGCACTAGGGAGTATGACTGTCAGAGATTGGATTCTGTGATGTTAAGATGGCAACACCTTCTGCATGAAGAGCAGAAACCTAAACATCAGGAAGGCAGGGGAGAGGAAACAGAGGTTAGAAAGTAGCTAAGACCAAACCTTGAATGCAGCTGAAGATAAGCTACCTATAGCTGACTCAGAACCAGTGCTCCAGAAGACTGTGATCCCTTAAACAAATGGTCATGGAGAGATCTGTGTCCTCAGCTAACCTGCCAGAGGCTATCAAAGTCATTATGACCTTGAGCTGCTTTGCTTCTGGTTCCTTCTGAGCATGAGCTGCAGACCTTGGTGGCATCTTGCAAACGGTCACCATTGTACTTGTTGGTCACTGAGGCCAGATGCAATGTTATCAGGCCAAAGGCATTTCATTTCACCTTCATCATTGGATTACCCACATTCATGATTTGCACCTATCAAGGCACCTCGTGACTGGCCAGTGAGATCCATGTGTAGGAAAGGCCTCCATTCCCTCAATATCAAACTGTTCTGTCGCCACATCACAGACTCCAGGTGTGTACCCACTTCTTTTGTAGTTACCATGGCTGCTCCATCCTTTGACATTCCAGGGTGCCTCTGACCTTCATTCCAACCCTCAAAATGCCTGGATGCATTCTTGGGGCAATGGATTTCCCTTGAAAGGATAGGTATCCGTAAGTGTGGAAGCCACAGGTGGAACCACACAGGTGAAGCTCGCAATACAACCTGCTAAGTAAGACAGCCATTGATTGGCCATTCAGATAGTAGCAGCATTTGGTGATTCTTTCCCTGGAACCCTGACATTTGTTGATTCTTTCCCTGCAACCACGAAAGTCTTCATCTTTGGAATGAGTAAATGAACCTTGGCCAAACTGGTTCGATGCTATTCGTATCTAATTTCTGTTAAGGAGTCCAAAACTGACCACAGTATTCCAAATGTGTCTCAATAAGTGCTGTGCAGCTGCAGTAGAACCTGACTTTTTTTATTCCATTCCTATTACAATAAACAACATTCGATTTGCCTTCCTAATCACTGGCTGTTCCTGGCAGCTGCCTTCTTGTGATTCATGTACAAAGATACTCAGATCACTTTGTTACACTGAATCTACTATTTCTCTCCCATTTAAATATTATACAGCCTTTCTATTCTTGCTGCCAAATTGAACAAGTTGGCATTTTTGCATATTATATTCCACCTGCCAATTTTTTGCCCACTCTGCTTAACCTGTCTAAATCTCTTTGCAGACTCTGTACCGCCTATCAACAATAAACTTTCTTTTCTATCTTGGTGTTATCTGTAAGTTTAGCTGTCATACGTTCCATAGTTTTATCCAAGCCTTTGATGTAGATTGTAAATACATGACTGTGATACTCCACTGGATAGAGCTTGACAAGCCAAAAAAGACTAATTTATACGTAATGTTCCTGTTGGCCAACCAATTAATTATCAGCTAATATATTACTACAGGATGTGCTTTTAAATAATAGCATCTTATGTGCCAGCTTTTCAAATGCTTTTTCAATCAACAAGTTCTCCTTTACTCACCTTACATGTTCCCTCCTAAAAGAAAACTACTAATTAGGGAAACTCGCTTTCAATTTAACAGTCATATTGACTTTGATCGCATCACGATTTTTTTAAGCATCTTGCTATATAATGTTCATAATGGACTATAGCAACTTCCCTATGATAGATATAAAGATGCTTGACTTCCAGCTTTCTGTTGTTATATTAGCTATTTTCTAATCATCTGAGACACTTCTGGAATCTCAGGAAATTTGTAAATTTATAATAATTCCACCTATTACCTCTAAATCCACTTTTTCAATATTCTAGGATGCAGACCATTTGGGTCTGGGGATTTGTCAGCCTTTGGTTCTAAAAGATTTCCCAGCACCTTTACCTGGTCATGGTGATTGTTTTATGTTTCTCCTTCCTGTTTCCCTCCTGATCTGCAAATAAAATGGGGACGTTTTCTACATCCCGCCTCAGGCGACTCTCTCTGTGGAGTTTGCACGCTCTCCCCGTGTCTGCATGGGTTTTCTCCGGGTGCTCCGGTTTCCTCCCATAATCCAAAAAAAAATGTGCAGGTTAGGTGAATTGGCCATGCTAAATTGCCCGTAGTGTTAGGTGAAGGGATAAATGTAGGGGAATGGGTCTGGGTGGGTTACGCTTCGGCAGGTCGGTGTGGACTTGTTGGGCCGAAGGGCCTGTTTCCACACTGTAAGTAATCTAAATCTAATCTAAATCTAAATCTAATCTTTTACAATTAAATCAGACATAAATAACTGTTGAGTGCCTCTATTCCTTCCTTGTTTCCATGATCAATTCCCAAGTGTCTCCCTCTAGAGGACAATACGAGCTTGACTTACCCTTTTTCAAATTAAATAACTGTTAAACTAAGTAATTGTTGCAATAACTATTGTTTTCATGTTATGAACTTGATTTCTCTCATACTCTACTTTGTCCCTCTATTTGGTTTTTAGTTGTTCTTTGCTGGCTCTTAAAATCTGATCAATCTTCTGACTGTTGCCAAAATTCTTTGCTGATGTTTACAGTGTTTCTTTGAATTTGATACTACTGTTAACTTTCTTATTTCAACACTGATAATACATCTTTCTTAAAGAGTCTATCTTTCTCACTGGGATTAATCTTTGCTGAGAGGTATTAAGTATCTCCTTAAAAGTGTGCATCACAACTGTCCTACCATTTAACATAATTTCCCAGTTCAGTTTAACTAACTTCACCTTCATGCCTTATAATTCTTTTTTGAGATTTAAAACACTAGTCCTCAACTATTACTTCTCCCTTCAAACTGAACATAAAGTTCTATCCTGTTATGATACTGTCACCCAGTGCTCCTTTACCAAGAAGTTATTGATGAATCCTGTCTTGGGTTTTTCGTTACCAGGACCTCTCATGCAATCCCTTTCCCCCACTATTTATTTTAAAATGATTTCTGCAATCCTGGTTTTATGACTTATCAGAATACTTGGCCCATCCCAGTGAGAGGTGTAAGGTTTAAAAGGAGCCTGAGGGGCAATTTTTTCACACAGAGGCTGTGGATATATGGAATGAGCTGCCAAAGTAAGTGATGGAGGTGAATACACTTACAACTTTGATAAGACATTTGTATAGGTACATGGATAGGAAAGGTTTAGAGGGATGTGGGCCAAATGTAGGAAGATGGGACTAATTCAGTTTAGGAAACTTGGTCGACGTGAACAAGCTGGGTTAAAGGACGTATTTCTATGCTGGGTTAGAGTGGTGTTGGAAAAGCACAGCAGGTCAGGCAGCATCCAAGAAGTAGGAAAATCGACATTGCGGGCAAAAGAGCTTCGTCAGGACTGTCTTCAGTCCGGGTGAAGGGCTTTTGCCCGAAACATCGATTTTCCTACTCCTTGGATGCTGCCTGACCTGCAGTGCTTTTCCAGCACCACTCTAATCTAGACTCTGATTTCCAGCATCTGCAGTCCTCACTTTTGCCTAGTATTTCCATGCTGTATGACTCTAAGACTCCATGATGCAGAAACTGCTATCCTCAGTACTGCTGCCAGTGCCATGTGAGTCAAAATCTAGTTGTCACACACCAGTCTTTGAGCCATGCGTTCATTCCTCTGATCTTATTTACTTTGCTTGTGATTGAGGTAATAATCCGGAGATTATTTGCTCCTTCCTAAAAGAAAACTAATAATTAGGAAACTGAGCATCCATTTAACAAAAGCCATGTTGACTCTGATCACATTATGATTTTCTAAGCATCTTGCTATAGAATGTTCATAATGGATTATAATAATTTCCCTATGGTAGATATAAAGCTGCTTGACCTAGAATTTCCTGCCTTTTACCTTCCTTTTTTAAAAAAAATAAACATGTTATACTAGCTATTTTTTAATCTGCAGGGACCCTTCTAGAATAATCCAGGGATTATTACCTTTGAAGTTCAATTTTCTAAATTAGCCTGTAGCTGCTCATAATCCCTAAACAGAATCTCAATCCTACTTGTATTGGTACCCATGCCAACTATATCCTCTTCCTCCCATTGTAAGTACCTCCAGCTGACATCCTGAACATTGGCACTAGGCAGGTAACACAGTCTGGATTCATGTTATCAGCTGCAGAGAACTATCTATGTCACTGACCATACTCTTTCCTGTGAGCACAATATTCCTATTTGCTCTCCCCATTTGAACATGGTGTCATGGTCAGTTCACTCGTACATCTTACAGGCCCCATTCTCATACACTCAAACTGCAAGAACCACAAAATTGTTGGACAATTTCAAGAGCTGAGACTCTCCATTTCTATCTTTCTGGTCCCAATACCTGCCTCATTTGTAGCCATACCCTCCTGTCCCTGACCATGAGCAGCAACCAAATTGTCTTGTTTTCCTCCTCCTCAGCAGAACTTTCTGGCTATCTGGGGAAGGTCTCATCGTATCGATGCTCCATCAAGCTAGCTCGGAATACCAGATACTCCTGTGCCCATCCCTACAACTTTGAAAAGACATTTGGACAGTTACATGGATAGGAAAGGTTTAGGGGCCTATGTACCAAATGCAGGAAAGTGGGACTAGTTAAATTTAGGAAACTTGGTCGACATGGACAAGTTGGGCCAAAGGATCTGTTTCCGTGCTGTATGACTCTAAGACTCTATGATGCAGAAACTACTATCCTCAGTACTGCTGCCAGTGCCATGTGAATCAAAATCCAGTTCTCACACACCAGTCTTTGAGCCATGCATTCATCCGTTTGATTACTCAAGTGAAATTACTCAAGCCAGTGCAATCTTGCAAAAATATCCTTACCCTGACATTCAGCCCTTATAGGCACCACAATAACTCATGTTTTTCTTCCCATGCATTAAGCCTTAGGATCTATAATTACTGGACTAAAGAATTCCTGACCCTTCCAATTATTTCTCTCCTAAGATGCATTTAGATGTCCATTTTATATCAAGGCAAGTAGGAACTCTGGATATTCAGCGAGGATGGCTTAGTATTTCATGGAAACACACTGAAGTCTCAAACCAAATATGATGTTGTATATGCTGTTACAATCTACATAGTTGAAGTGTGGTTCCAACATTGCACAGGTTTCACTTGTAACTATTGATTTTTCTTTAGTTGTAACTCATTTCTAGAATGTACATCCTGAATAAATCAAAACGTCTTGCATCTAAATTGCTGGCTACTTTTGTGAATGTAGTTAAAAATCACACAACACCAGGCTATAGTCCAACAGGTTTAATTGGAAGCACACTAGCTTTCGGAGTGACGCTCCTTCATCAGGTGATAGTCCAACACCGGCATCTCCAAATCATTTGTGAATGTATTAAGCAAAGCTGAACAGAAGCTGGAAGTGTTTTCCTTTTCATTTTAGTATCAGCGTCCCATTCCACCATTTTGTATTTGAAGTCCTCGGACAACATTCAGAATTTATTTTCAGTGCTTTGTTATTGTGGAAATATAGTATTTCTTTTCATATCTTGCATGACTTTATGTTGTATTGTTCAAGTATGCTGTGATACAGACAGCATTGTTATGATTAACAGAACCTTTTTGCTGAAACAATACTAAGAGAGCACAAATTAGTGGTAAATTCTCAGCTGCATATTGAAGCTGATTCTCCCTACAGACCAATAAAATATATATTGCTGAAAAATACACATTTTATTGAAGCTTTTTGTCCTCAACAGATCAGGACAATGCACAAAAGTATCAGTGTAAAGGTAAACAACACTTTATACTGTATGAGAAAAGAGTGCTAAAGGTTGGCAAGTGGACTCATTGGTAGGAGCATTGCCGTGGAAAATGTGCCAGTTAGTTGATGAGTGATGGTAAACTGCCAATTTTTGTTTAATTTTAAACCAATTGGATTGACTCTGATCAAAACTGAGAATGAATGCAAGGATGAATTTCATCTATTTCATTGTATTGAAACAGGCACAATGTGTGTACATGTTATTTTTGTCTGCAAAGGACCCTGTGTTTTAATTATTTTTAATTCAACCTATTTATTTCTAATAAACTTGGTCAGGGATGCTATTACACACTTCTGGAGCAGGTGGGACTCGAACCCAGGTCTCTATGTTCAGGGGTAGGGATACTACCATGCACCATGTGGCTTCCAGTATGCACATGTCACCGCGAGCTTGACTGACAGTCATAAATTGGTTGTAAGCATTATTCTTAGCCCACTCTGCGTGAATTAGCAAATGTTGTCTAATTGCTGAATTGCATTTAAGTTTGGACACATTGTTCTGAATTTTTTTCATACAGGCTGGTTTGTGTAGGGTCAGTACCTTTTTTGTTGTGAACAGGTGAAGGGAACAGTTTGACAGAGGGATCTGTCCAGCCCAAAAACCTAACAATACATTGTCACTGACATTGCTCATTTGTGTGATAGTCTGAAAGCCTTTTTGGCTTAATGGTAGCATTTTGTTAATGGCAAATGCTACTCATGTTACTGCTGCATTGTAGCTTCACTTAGTTCAACCTTGGAGATACCTTACCCTTCCAGTATAATCCAAAATAGTGGACACTTTTCAGGATCAAACTGTTGACTTTAGGCCTGTTTAGCAGTTCACTGTCAGTCTTTATCTAACTGGTGCTTGTTGGTCTGTTGTAGGAAAAGTTTTGGGAAGGATTATAAGAGAGAGGATTTATATTCATCTGGCAAGCAATAATTTGATTGGAAATAGTCAACCTGGTTTCATCAAGGGCAGGTCGTGTCTCACAAACCTCATTGAGTTTTTTGAGAAGGTGACCAAGCATGTGGATGAGGGTAGGGCAGTTGACATGGTATACATGGACTTCAGTAAAGCCTTTGATAAGGTTCCACATGGTAGGCTATTGGAGAAAATGTGGAGGCATAGTATTGAGGATGATTTAGCAGTTTGGATTAGAAAATGGCATTCTGTAAGAAGCAATGAGTGGTGGATGATGAAAAATATTCAACCTAGAGTCCAGTTACTAGTGGTGTGCCACAAGGATCTGTTTTGGGACCACTGCTGTTTGTCATTTTTATAAATGACTTGGTTGTAGGCAGAGGTGGGTGGGTTAGTAAGTTTGCAGATGATACTAAAGTTGGTGGAGTGGTAGACAGTGTGGAAGAATGTTGCAGGTTGCAGGGGGATTTGGATAATCTGCAGAATTGGGCTGAGAAGTGGCAAATGGAGTTCAATGCAGATAATTGTGAGGTGATTCACTTTGGTAAGAATAACAGGGAGGCAGAATACTGGGTCAATGGAAAGATCCTTAGTAGTGTGGATGTGCAGAGGGATCTTGGTGTCCATGTGCATAGATCCCTGAAAGTTGCCACCCAGGTTTATAGTGCTGTTAAGAAGGCATACAGTGTGTAAGGTTTTATTGGTAAAGAGATTGTGTTTTGGAGCCGTGATGTCATGCTGCAACTGTTCAAAATGCCTTGTGCGGCCTCACTTGGAATATGGTGTACAGTTCTGGTCGTCCCATTACAGGAAGGATTTGGAAGCATTGGAAAAGGTGCAGAGGAGATTTACCAAGATGTTGTCTGGTCTGGAGCAAAGGTCCTATGAGGAAAGACTGAGAGACTTGAACCTGTTCTCATTGGAGAGAAGAAGGCTAAGGGGGGATTTAATAGAGACGAACAAGATGATCAGAGAATTAGATAGGGTGGACAGTGAGAATCTTTTTTCTAAGATGATTACGTCGGCGTGTATCAGGGGGTATAGCTGCAAATTGAGGGGTGATAGGTTTAAGAAAGATGTTAGAGGAAGGTTCTTTACTTAGAGAGTGGTAAGGGCATGGAATGCCCTACCTGCTAATGTAGTTAACTCAGCCACGTTAGGGGCATTAAATAGTCCTTGGATAAGCATATGAATGACGATGGGATTATGTCGGGGGATGGGCTTAGATTAGTTCACAGGTCAGCGTAAATCGAGGGCCTGTTCTGCGCTGTATTGTTCTATTTTCAATGTTCATGGCAACCCCTCACCAGTCAGAGTTCACTTGCCACACAAGCAGGACTGTCTTCTTAAACAGTGATAAATATTGGATTTTCTTTACATCTGTATTTCTTGCCAGTTGTTTTAATGAGTGAAAGATGAAGAGCTTTGACAAAATGTATCTTTTTCAGCAGTACTCAAGATCTGTATTACCAAATGCATATTTATGCATATTATATGTATGAAACTTGAATAATATGTTACTTAATTACATATTGCATTTCTGAATCCCTGAAACCTTTTTTTAACAAGCTACAATGATTTCTCGTAACTTGTATTTCATATACAGCATTGTTGAAATGATTGTATCGTTGTTATATGATTCTTAGCATTTCCCTGACATATTGAAAGTTTTTTTTGCAATTGTGTGGCAAAATCATGAAAGAATTGATGTGATTTTGCTAATGATGTTTATTTTCACAGGTTAATTAGTATTGAGTAATATCAAAAATGAATGGTTTGCTCTGTGCAGATATATTTACTTGTTGAAAATGTGTTCCATCTGGTTTGAATGCAAGATGTTCTATGTGCAGTGTGTGACAAATTAGTATAGTGTGCTATTTCTAAATTTGTGAGGCAAAAATTGATTTTATTTGCATATTTCTCTATAGGTTCTAGAAATTTGCCCAAAGGATATGCGAGCAGACATTTGTGTCCACTTAAACCGCAAAGTGTTCAAGGAGCACCCAGCATTTAGACTTGCAAGCGATGGCTGTCTCCGGGCTCTGGCAATAGAGTTTCAAACCATACATAGTGCTCCAGGAGATTTAATTTACCATGCAGGCGAAAGCGTGGACAACCTTTGTTTTGTGGTTTCCGGGTCCTTGGAAGTAATTCAAGATGACGAAGTTGTTGCAATCCTAGGTAAAACTTAAAAACATGCTGTATTGATTCTGGTTACTTTTGTGGATGTTATACTGACATTTAGGCTATTTAGAGGTCAGACAGTAGTAACTCATATGCTTTCAAACATTCATAATACTATGCATTATGGAAACTATATGTATCTAAAAATATCTGAAAGTATATTCCTAGTTGGCTAGATAGGCAGTATGACAACATACTGTGGAGTGTACCAATTAAATTTGCATTGAACTGAAAAATTTGCTAATAGTATCATAGCTCACCATTGTTATTTTGCTTAGGAGCTTAAATGATATTGATCTAATAAAATTATGTAGATCGTACAATAGATGACTATGGATAACATGAGTGATCTTAATTGGGTAAGTTTGATAGGTGAGAATCATACATTAGTCAGAAAAAATAGCTTTTATGCAATACTTCTCATCACGTTAAAATGTCTTAGCTTGCTTCATAGGCAATTAAATACCTTTGAAGTGCAGACACTAGAATTATAGGAAACATGCCAGCTAATTTGTGCACTGAAGCTCTTAAAACGGAAATGAAATACTGACCAATTATTTGTTTTAACGTTTGGTTAAAATTTGTGCTAAAGAATGAGAGAACTTCCTTGCACTTTGAATGATGTTTTAGTGGCCTTTAAGTCCACCTTAGATGACAGACATAGCCTCAGTACTTCATTTTTAAACTCTTAGATTTTGTTAGATTTTAGTATTAAAATTCCTTCAAAGTGATTTTGCTATTTGAGTTACATGTAATATGTCTTTTGGGGAAAAAATGGGTTATTTCACAACAAAGATAGTATGGATAGGCTCAATTGACAGGACATTATCAGGCTAGAATTAAGATTAGTTTAGAGAATAGCAACAGAAGGAACTTGGCAGTTGAATGTGTTTACGATTAAGTAGTTGAATTACAACCTTTTCAAAGTTGAATTCCTTTTCTTTATAAAAATGTAGATATTTTACAAAATTATCTCAATATTTATAAAATTAGCAATCATTGCTAACTAAACAAATTATTGGTGAACCATATGTATATGTCAATGATTTTATCTTGATGAAAAGTAGATTTGCAGATAGAAAGTAAACAGAATGTTATGAAGATGTGAAGTCCAAATATGGAATGTATGTGAAGGTAGGTGTGTTACAAACTTTAATATTAAAGAAAGAAAAAGCAAGCATTGGAAATGGGAATGTTTCTTGGTACTTTACAGACAATCAAATGCTTTATGGATTGCAGGGATATTCTGCACCGGTTATTTTTGTTAACTTTTGATAACTTTGCAAAATAAATGCATTTTCAAAATACAATACTTAAATGAGCAAGAACAGACAACAGCAATCCAGAACTCCAGAAGGCAGAACAGGAACACCGATTCAAGGGATTTAAATGAAATGGGTAACCCAAGAGCACTATCCTCCAATACCTATGCAACAAATCTGAAATGACTACCCGACCACCTAGGAATCTTAGTGGCCCACAAACCATTAGGCACCTTTCACCAGCTCCTCACAAAGGTTAAAGACGAGACACCCACATCCAACAGGACAATCATCTACAAGAAACACTACATAGGACAAACAGGAAGCAAACTGACCATACAAGTGTACGACATCAACTCGCTACTGCCAGATGTGACCAGTCCCCCCTCATTTTGAACCACACAAAGAAGGACACAAATTCAACTGGGACAATTTAACCATCTTAGCACAGGCGAAACAGGGACACGGGAGAGAATTCCTTGAAGCCTGGAACTCAATAATCAATAAACACATTGAACTGGACCCCATATACAAACCACTCCGATACAGAACCAGAAGTACCAAAAAAATGGAGACACGTAAATACCAGGTGGAACAGACCACCAACACCATATCAAAGGCACACTGACAATGTCACCTAGTGAGGCGACAAAAGTCTGCAGAAAAACTACACCAACTCAGCAAACGACTCTAAGACTTCACATTTTCAATTATGTACTATAAATCAGAGGTCCTCATAAGGATGTATTGTGTGCAGCAAATGGCAGACTATTTTCCTTCTTATTGTGAGGAATAGAAAGTAAATATCATATGTGGATTCTATTCTTAATTTATGGCAAATGTTTTGGCGTCAAGCTTAGCATCAATGGCAAAAAGGAGCTTTATGATTATTTAGATATGGCTGAGACTTTCCCACATTCTCCCCGTGTCTGCGTGGGTTTCCTCTGGGTGCTCCAGTTTCCTCCCACAGTCCAAAGATGTGCAGGTTAGGTGAACTGGCCATGCTAAATTGCCCATAGTGTTAGGTGCATTAGTCAGGGGTGAATGTAGGGGAATGGGTCTGGGTGGGTTACTCTTTGGAGGGTCGGTGTGGACTTGTTGGGCCGAAGGGCCTGTTTCCACACTGTAGGGAATCTAATCTAATCATAATGATATACAATATTACTCATGACCATGACAATCAATGGCACTTCCAGACAGTCACCTCACAACCTCAGCAAATCATGTATATGTTATGGACAGACTCGTAGGCTCACAATATCGTAAATAGTTAATGTTTCTTTCAGAAGAAAAGAGGGGATGTTGTGTGTATATCTTGTCTTTAAGAGAGCTCACATTTAAAGACTCCATGTGTTGTATATACAGTATTGAACTCTGCCTGGTTGGTAGTCTGGTGTAAACCATGCAAACTTCATACATCCAAATATCAGTTGGCTTTCTGTAATGCCTGCTTCATAACTAGTAATGTGTTTTATTGTTTTAAACAAAATAATAGTTTGTTAATTCCTGATGAATGCCCTTTGAAGCCTGGACCTCATCCATTTGCTACTTCAATGTTTGTTTGGTTTCCTTTCTATCCTGCTTGAACTGTTTCACTAGAGTATTTACATTTGGAAGGACTGGCTCCTGAGTGATCTGCAGTGCCTTGTTGTGTCTCCTGTGGATCTCCAACTTTATTTGCAGGTCTGCCGTTTTCTTCAGCAATACTTTGAGAGCTCAAGCTAAAGTTTCTGCAGCTGCTCTGGCTCAGCTTGGTCTGTTTTCCTGTAATCTGGCAGTCTTTTCATTGAAGTGATAATGCAGAGCTTGTAACTCATCTTGCCTCTTTTTCTTACTCTTTCAACTCATTATTCATCTTTGTGAGCTGGCAAAAATCACCCACTTCCTAAACATTTCTTCATCTCAAAATATGGTATTCTAAATTTTGGCTTTGTTCTGAGCTAGTTGTTCAGCATTTTCCTCTTAATCCTTGCCTACAGTAAGAGAGCTGAAATTTTAATCCATTAATTCAGAACAGTGGTGTCCCATTCTTTTTGCAAATTCAGTTCTGTAGGTGTTTATTGAATAGTCTACTGCTTTTTCTGTGGTGTTTCTGACATCTGACTGGGTTGTGACTAGTGCTGGTATATCTGCTGGTGACACCTAAATGGAGTAATTGTGTTTGCACCGCAGCACCATTGATCCTGCACTTGGAATTGGTGAACTGACACACACTCACAGTTTTGTGTTAGTAAGTTTTGTAATCGCTTCCCATGTATATGGGGCATGTATTTTGAAGGGGTACTATATTGGTGTTTTCCCCAAGGCACTTTTAAACAATACTGAAGATAATTATTTAAATTTGTGCAAACACTTTGGATGGTGTGATGCCATTGATATTTTGTATGAGATTGACAATGTGCAATATATTCACTAGTCTTTGTCTCATCATGAACATTATGGTTTGTTGATCATTTAGTATATACACTTCTGGTGTGATAGTAGATGGTAGCTTGGAGGTGCACCTTGTGTATGGTCTGTTTGGGTCAGTGCACAGTTCACTGTAGTTGTATGAGCCTTTGCTGCAGTTCATTCCCTCTGCTAGTGGCTTTTTCACCCACATGCCTTACAAAGTTCTTTCAGAGCTGGGAATTTGAAGGCCACATTTTCCACATGAATTGTTATCTTTGGATGTCCTAATGATTGTGTGAACTCTTGAGTTTGTACTTAGGGCTTGTACACAATAGACTTGCAAAGTTCACATTGTACTTATGACCATGCGTTGGCATGATGCGTAGATATCTATGGGGACCTGAATGACATGGGTTATGCCAAGAAATGTGGCAGAATCCCATGCAAGTTCTGACAAGACCAATCTCAATGTTGAGAAACAACCTGTTGCACTTTTGTGCAAATGCTAGGTGTCAAAGGGAGTTATTAAGTGCACATCTTACCTCATTAATACATAGCTTCCTATCTTATCAATCTTGCCCAGCAAACTATCACCTTTAGCTACTTTGATTCCCTGAGAAAGGTGCCAAAAAGCATAACAAGTGAAGTGAAGAATGGAATGATGTGTGAGCCAAGGCAGACTGGGTGTTATGAATGTCATTCAATGAAACCTATAACTAGATTAGATTACTTACAGTGTGGAAACAGGCCCTTTGGCCCAACAAGTCCACACCGACCCGCTGAAGCGCAACCCACCCATACCCCTTTACCTAACAATATGGGCAATTTAGCATGGCCAATTCACCTAACCAGCACATCTTTGGACTGTGGGAGAAAACCGGAGCACCCGAAGGAAAAACACGCAGGCATGGGGGGAATGTGCAAACTCCACACAGACAGTTGCCCAAGATGGGAATTAAACCCGGGTCTCTGGCGCTGTGAGGCAGCAGTGCTAACCACTGTGACCGTGCCACCTCATTTTCATTTATTGACTTGCATAACCTGGAACCGTGGAAATAAGAAGACAGGACTGAAATGCTATGGATCTCATGGAAAGGATCTCATATGAATTCTTGTCTTAACACCTTCAATATTTGGAACAATAGAAGTTTGTTGCATGGAAAGAGGCTATTGGACTTATATATTTCAGACGGCATTATCATCTCTAATTTTAATTACTCCATCAGTTGTGACTGTTCCTTCAGCTACCGAGGCCCTGAGCTCTGAAATTCACTCCTTAAACCTCTCCCACTTCACTATCTCTCTCTCCTCTTTTAAGGTATGCCTTAAAAATACAAGCAATCCAAATAGACATGCAATATCCTGCCTTCATCACTTATCTTCATGTTCTCCAATCTCAAGATACTCTCTCCTCACAGGAAATGAATTCCGTCAGCAAACATGTTCTTCCACTAGCAAGTGTACATTTCTTGTAGTTGTAGACAGCCTTCAGGAAATATAAGAAAGATATCCAGATATTACAAACTGCTTGAATATCTAGACAATTGCTCACCTGACTAGTCCATGTTCCATCATATACAAATTTGTGTTCATGCATATTGGTTCTGGTGGCAATGCAGTTAGGTCAGACAGAGAAAGCTATTTTTGTGCCCAATTAGAAGTGTTTGGTGCAGTTTGGTTGCACTGAAGATTGTATACAAAAGGGGAATGATGATCTGCTTTTGTTTAAATGCCAACTCCCTGAGAGCTCTCTCGTTCACAACTTTGGTTTGTGTCGTACACAATTGGGTCTAACTGAAATTTACATGAAATTCCTCTGATACAAGAAACTTAATCCTCAGTTATACTTGTTGCATTAACTCAATGTATCACCATGTATCGTGACTTTCACAGAATGATCGTCCTCTTCAAATAAGCTATTTTTCTTTGCTGCCTCTCTCTGAGCAGCTCCACCAGCGGTTCATTATGAAAGGGGTGTTTCGTTGTCATTTCTCCTCAAGTTCGTATCTTTTGCCACTAGAGATTTTAACTTATTTTACCCATTAAAAATTACCCTCCCATTTAAGACCTAACAGCAATCATTTAACAGCTATTGCCTAACTAGATCATCCACCCCAGACAATTTACAAGGAACCCATTCAATTAAGAGCCAGAGAAAAGGGACAGATTTTAATGGCCCTTTCCCAGTGGCACATTTAGAGGTAGGATGACATTTAAAAAGTTAGGAGTGTGCAGGGTGGGGATCCCTCTGTCATTTCATCACCACCTAATTAAGCCCTTAAGCATCTTATCCCATCGCTATTGGCATTGAATGAGCAGTAGAGATGGTCTTACGTTTACTTGTGGGGACTGGGGGGAGGCCCTTTGATCAAAGGCACTTGATGCCTTATTGATGGACCTGAAATCTGGTTGAATTGAGGGGGGGGGGGCACTTACCTGCCCATCCTACCCTCCCTCAGCTTGGCCTTGGGTACCTAGTTAATCCTGGGCCTGTGGTAGGTGCCTGCCACCACTCCTGCAGTGGCCTTGAATCTCCAGCAACTGTTGGCAGGCAACATTTCCATCTCCTTGGGTCTTTAGTTCTGGGAAAGGCTAGATGGTGGTCATTTAAGTGCCTGATAGACATTTAATATGGTGGGCCTTCCCAACGGAGGTGACACAGGGATTTTGCCTGCTGTCCAGCTGGAGGACAAGATCCCCATGGCCTAGTTTAAATTCAGTTCTAACCCCCCAAAGAGTCAATGAGTACAGCTGTCCCCACTGCCTATGGACTCACAAAGCCAATAGTCATCTTAATTCTGATGTTACTGGCCTTACAGTTATACCAGATCTTCTTATGTGTCTTAGGAATGGCCAATGTCAGTTCCTCTTAGTGTCAATGTCTATACAGGAATTGCATACATATTATTGTACTAGCTGCTGCAGCAACAATTAATGAGCCCCTCTCTGAGATTTTGCTGTCATTATCTTATTGATTAAAGTCAAAGACCTGCTAAGTAATGTGGCCAGTCCAGGAAATTTTAAATCCTGTGTACTTGATCTATCAGTTGCAACTAACCCACCAACGAAATTAAAATTTGAAAGAAGTAGTGTTGTTCCATCCAAGCTAATGTAAAATATGGCACATTTAAGCTGCTCAACATTCACTGAATTGAAAGGTGGCCTGATCCAGATGGAAACAACGTTTAATGATGTGTTTAGAATGACATGCTTTAATCAATAACACTTTTCTTTCTTATTAGTTGATTTAAATCAGGCACGAGTTTTTATTCAGATGAGTAAGTACGGGCTGGAACTGATGAATCGATGAGTACTTGAGCCACTAAAATAGAGATACTGAGTTTTAGGACAATTAAAATAAATAATAAGATTAAAAAGTTTGAATTGGTCAGTACAGGAAACAAATAATTTTTTTTTGTTCGTGCAATAATCTGTGGTAGTACTTGTGAGATACAAGGTGATCAGCAAAGTATCCATTTACAAATTCAGAATTGTAAAATTATGTTGCATCTACAAAGTGAAAAGACGTTATTTGTGCTTGGCTAGAACTAAAATCATTATTGATTTTTGAGATGTAATTAAACTAATGAAATATCATGGTTATGTTGGAGTTGTCAGAAGGGAATTACTTGCTAGAATTATTCTTCTTATTTTATATTGATGTACCCATGTGGATAATAGAAAGAAGTATGGTTTAGTAATCAGAGGCCATGCAGAAATTGGAATAAATAGGGCACCATTTTTGCTAGTAAAAGATGAAATTATTATAGTTAAGAGACGGCTTCTTGTTTAATCGGAGGCAAGACAAGATTTATGTGGAAGGTATGTTCCAGTTTTGTCTTATATTTAAACTAGTTCAAACATTTTAATCAAAAACAAGTTGTTGGAAAAGCTCAACAGGTATGGCAGCAGTTGTGAAGAGTGATCAAAGTTAACATTTCAGGTCAGGTGACCCTTCCTCAGAAGTGAGGAAGGGTCACCAGACCCGAAAAGTTAATTCTGATTTCTCTGCACAGATGCTGCCAGACTTGCAGAGCTTTTCCAGCAACTTCTGTTTTTGTTTCTGAGTTGCAGCTTCCAAAATTCTTTCAGTTTTTATCAAATATTTTAAAATTGTTTATTATAGATGACAAACAAATGTTTAAAACTGTTAATGTTTTCACCATCCTTCAGAAACTGGGAGTTGAAGTACTATGGCTACTTTGGTGGTAAATATTTTATGCTGAGCATCAATTGAGTCACTTGCTGTAGGCTGTGAGGGTAGATCCAATTAAGTCAAACTGCATGTTCTGCACATTGTGAATTTTGGCTGTCAGTGAGGCTGTCTTCTGCTGCAGTAAAAATGGTAGGATTCAGGTCACATTTTTAATATCTGATGAAATTTGGAAAATTATTTTACTATGCATGTCATACTAATATTTAGTAGCATTGGACAATATTGCAATTTTATCTTTCATATGTTTGAGTGGTTTTATATGTAACAAATTCAGTACATAAAATTCATGCGTCATGTGCAAAGTCTTAGTGAACTTGAAAATTGATGCAAGAGCAGTATGAAGACAATAAGTTGTCTTGAATTAAACATTTATGATACCTCTATATCAATGTGTTAATGACAGCAGAATCTACATAAATAGAGGAATTTCACATATGACTGATGTTCCAGAGATAATAGCAGGCATACTCAAGAGGAAACATAGGAGAGGTTTGAAAGACTTTGAATTAAAAGATAGAATGGGAAGAGGAAAAGTAGGCACTGGTTTCAAGAGACCAATTAGTAGTGCAGATTCAGCAATTTTTCATGTGTACTTTAAAGCCAAACATATTGATCAACAAGACAGAATCTAATCATCGCCTCGAGACATTCAGTTGTGTTACTATCACTACACTGTTACCAACATCTTGAGGGGTACCATTGACCAGAAATTGAACTTGAACAGCCACATAAATACAGTGGCTTCAAGAGCAAATAAAAAACTTGCAATGAGTAACTCACCTCCTGACTCCCCAAAGCCTGTCCGTCATCTACAAGGCACAAATCAAGAGTGGAATAAAAAGTCTCTATCTGCCTAGATTAGTGCAGCTCCAAATCCACTCAAGAAGTTGACACCATTCAGGATAAAGCATCCATTTGATTGGTACTATAGCCATAACCTCCATCCCTAACACCACTGTTTATCTACCTGCATCAAATAGATTGGGTGATTCAAGAAGGCAGCTTACCATCACCTTCTCAAGGACAACTAGGAATCAGTAATAAATGCTGGCCGAACCAGTGACACTTGCATCCAATGAATGAATAAATGTTTTGTTGCAATGTCATACCTCTCATTATTGTACTAATTTTTTTTTTCTAAATTATTTGTCATATCACTGGAGTAGGACTGAAACCACAAACTTCATTACATAGATATAGGTTTATCCAAATGAGTTTGTCAAGGCTGATGCCTTTGTTATAGTCTGTAATGTAGGGATCCTTTGTCTACCGAGGGCTTCTTTTTATAGTTATGATATAAATATTAGGGCTTAAATTGCACAGGCTGTCTATGAAGCATTTTTACAGTTTCCAAAAAGATTTCACAGGTTTTCTGTTGATTAGAGTTACAAGGAGATTGGTAGAAATCTAGAAACTTTAAGCTCTACGTATAAGGAGTACAATGTACCAAGAGTTTAGATTTGCATTTGCTTGTGTTAGTGGAAATATACAGTCCCAGTTGAATAAGCTTAAATGCTTAAGTTACCTTTTATTGGTTTTGCAACTGAGTTTGTGCTGTGCATTCCCTAGCTCAGCATGAATTTGACTATATCACTTTCTGTTAATAGATTATTTCCTGCTGTTTCTGGCATTACTCATTATCTTCTCAAAGGATGAGAACAAGGATAGAATAGTGTACTCATCATGAAAAGCTGAAAGAATGGAAATGCAAAGATATGAGAGTGTGGGATGTTAACGTACATTTTCATTAAAATGTCATGCAGGTATACAAGGTAATCAAAATAACTAATAGAATGAAGGCCTTTATATGTAGAGGACTCTGATTCAAGGATGTACAAGTCATGCTTCAGCTAAACAAACCTTTTGTTAGACCATGCCTGGAGATTTGTTAGTAGGCCTGGGGACAACATCTTAGGAGGTAGTACTGTTTACATTTACCAGAAGATTCCTCAAGTTTAATTTGGAAAATGATTGCAATCCCTGGCATTTAGAAGGTCAGGAGGTGATTTGATTGAAATTCTCAAGATATTAAGTTGAAAGGTTATGGTTGATATAAATTGTTTCTCTTCATTGGGTAGACTAGAACTGGAGGGAATGGTATTAAAATCAGAGTTCGACATTTTAAGGAATGAAATTAGGAAAACATCTGAACACGACTGATGGTAGAAGTTTGGAATTCTCTTAAAGTACAACTGATGCTCGATCATGTATTAATTTTAAATCTGAGATTAATAGATATTTGTTAACCAAATATAGTAAGAGTTTTGGAGCAAGGTGGTTACATAGAATTCTGATTGCAAGTCTGCCATGACCTCATAAAATGACAGAACAAGCTTGAGAGTCTAAATGGACTATTCTCATTCGAATGTTTCTATAATTAGTGTGATCACGAGGTGGTGTAATAATTGACTAAGTCAATGTTTTTGCCGTAGAGTCTGCTAGATATGTCAGAGTGGATATTCAAACTCTCCAGTATGTTCAAATTCATGCAAATCTGCTTCAAGTGGTGTCCATGGTCAATTTTAGCCCTCAGTGATGCAGTGGTACTTAATATAGAACAACAGAATTTGGTTTGAAATTCTTTTTCTCATTCATTTAAATTCTGTAGGAAATGGATCTTGCGGATACATTCTGTGGGAAATATAATGAATGTTAGGCATTTGCTATTAAGTTTTTAAAAAATATTCATGGGATGTGAGGTCACGAGGAAGTCAGCATTCATTGCCCATCCCTAATTGCCCTGGAATAGATAGTTGGGAGCTGCATTTTTGAATCAGTGCAGTCCTTGGTGTGGAGGAACGCCCACAGTGTGGTTAGGAAAGGAGTTCCAGGATTTTGACCCAGAGATAGTGAAGGACATGCAATATAATTACAAGTCAAAATGGTGTGTGGCTTGCAGGTTGTGGTGTTCCCATGTATGAACTGTACTGGTCTGTCTTGATGAATGGGGAAATAAACAACAATGTGATTAAACAACAATCAATATATGCTAAACTAAAAATGTTAATTTATATTTTCCACCTATTACACAAGTTTTATTAATTATCTTTCAAAATGTAATGCTTTAATTCTGGCTAAGTCAGATCCCTGAATGAAACTTAGCTTGAAAGGCCAAATTTTGTACTTTGTTTAAACTGTGGTGGTCAATGAGTTTTGAGAAGATTTGTAGCTCAGGTTGAGGTTCTGGATGTAAGTTTGCTCACTGAGCTGGAAAGTTTGTTTTCAGACAATCATCACCATACTAAGTAACATAAGTGAACCTGTAGTAAAGCACTGGTGTTATGTCTTGCTTGCTATTTATGCGTTTAGATTTCCTTGGGTGAGATTTTCTGTCTCCGTGATGTTATTTCCTGTTCTTTTTCTCGGAGATAGATAGATGGGATTGAATATGGTGGTCAGTTATTTAACAAGAGTCTGCCAGTGTACTTATAACAGAAATAATAAAATGTTTAATAAACAAAAATAACATGAATTATATTCACATGAGACAAAAGGGTTAGATACATTTCATTGCACATACCCTTGAAAAAAAAAACATTCATATTATTCTTTTTTATCCTAGTAATATTCTTAAAAGCACCCACACCTTACTGAAGAGTCACCACCATCTTTAGGGTTTCTTGCTCAAGTCCAGACTGGTATGGCTATAACCATTTTCCTTTTGAAGTGTATTGTAGATGCTTTTTTAAAACTTATTGTCTCTCTGACACCTAAAACAAACTGCAAGCTAAACTCACTAAATCTTCCAGCTCAGTGAGCAAACTTACATCCAGAACCTCAACCTGAGCTACAAATCTTCTCAAAATTCACAAACTCAATGTCACTTGATATTTCAAAGCAAAGATGCAATTTTCCTAATATTAGCTTCCAGCAGTCTTTTCTCTGCCACACACCCCTGACTGACTTCCTGGATTGTTCTCCCTCTGAGACCCTGGACCCCTGTTGCTAGGTAATAACACAGTTATTTTTCCTCTCCATGGTTATTTTTAATGCTCAAAGCTCAAGGGTGTAAAATGCATGTAAACAAGAAGGCCTTTGGAGTCCTTGTATGAAGCCCAAAATAACTCTACAAAATGAAACCATGTCTTCCTCTCCTTAACACATGCAATACAAGCTCTAAATTAAACATAAAGTTATATATTGTTCTTAACAGTATCGTAGTAACCTGCAACAACAGAAAGGTCAGTCAGATTCTATGCAGAGAAGAGAATAAAAATGTTCTCGGCTCTTCATCGTAAGTGTATGGCATCACAAGTGAATAGATTTTGAAAAGGTATAAAACAAGGGGAGGGGGAAATGTCAATACATAACCAACTAGGAAAATAAAAAAAGTGGCCTTTGAAGAATTGAACAAGAGATGGCAGAAATAATATTAATATAGTAGAAACATACTTAAGGAAAAATGAAATGAAGGATAAAATGCTCAATGCGAGAAGTTGTTCAGCAAGGCAGAAGAGGGAGCTGAGATCTGGGAATTATTTGGTCTGCTTTTTATGGATAAAGCAGAAGGCCTAAAAACTATCCTGAGAGGATATGGTTGTGCAGAGGGATTTTTTAGTCATGATTAAAACGAAGTGATTAAGACCAAGAAAACTGGAATTTGTTAAAGTGACAGTGTGTCTCAGAAGAGTTTCATCTGTAGATTGGCAAAGGTCGTGCATGGAGGAAAGTAATTAGCATTGAGATGAGACTAAATAAATTTAATGGAACAGGAACAGCCAAAAATGATTGCTTCATAGAACAGTCCTTTTTTGCTTCATATAGTCTTATGATATGAACATCTTTGTGCAGGCCAGCATTTCTTATCCACATTAAATTGCCCCTGGGAGTAAGATGGTGAAATGCTTTGTTCAGCCATTGCAGTTATGTGATGTGGGTATATCCTTAATGCAGTTCGGGAAGTAGCTTCAGAATTTTGAGCTAGTGACAGTGAAGAAATCCAGTCAGGATGGATTGCTACTTAGAGATGATCTTATGGATGGTAATGCTTCCATGTGTTTATTGCTTTTGTCCTAAGTTGTAGAAGTCGAGAGTTTGGAAGATGCTATCAAAGGAGGGTTGGCAAGTTGCTGCATGCATCATGTAGATGGTATATACTATTGTCACTGCATACTGATGGTGAAAAAGTGAATGTTTAAGATGATGCAAAGAGTACTAATCAAACAGGCTGCTTTCTGGATGGTGTTGCACTTCTTGGGTGTTGTTGATGTGTGCATTGCTGGCAAGCAGGGAGTATGCCACCACTTTGCTGACTTGTGGCTCGTAGATGGTGCACAGACTTTGGAGAGTTAGGAAGAAAACTACTTGCCACAGAATTGCCAGCCTCTGACCTGCTCTTGTCGAAGTGGTATTTCTCTGATTGGTCCAATTCAGCTGCTTGTCAATAGTAACTCTCATAATGTTGATGATGGAGTATTAAGCAATGATAATGACATTGAATTTATAGATTCTATCATGTTGGAAATTGCCTTTGCCTGACACTTAACAAATGTTACTTGCCACTTGTCAGTCATAGTCTGAATCCTTTCTAGGTCTTGGTGCATGTGAGCATAGATGGCTTCAGTATTTGTTTCAATTTCCACACATCTGACATTAATGGAGGATGGCTATTGCTGAAACAGCTGAAGGTGAACTAGCCTCCGATGAAACCTTTAGAAACTCCTGAAGTGATGTCCTGGAACTATGATGTTTGATCCCAGCAACCTCAGCTATCTTCTTTAGTGTTATTGGGGCAGCACGATGGCTCAGTGGTTAGTACTGCTGCCTCACAACGCAGCAGGTTCAATTCCAGCCTCGGACGACTGTGTGGAGTTTGCACATTCTCCCCGTGTCTGTGTGGGTTTCCTCCCACAATCCAAAGATGTGCAGGTTAGGTGAATTGACCATGCTAAATTGCCCAGAGTGTTAGGTGCATTAGCCAGAGGGAAATGGGTTTGGGTGGGTTGCTCTTCGGAGGGTCGGTGTGGACTGGTTGGGCCAAAGGGCCTGTTTCCACGCTGTAGGGAATCTAACCTAATCTAAAAATGTATGCCTCCACTCAGTGGAGCACATTCCCCCATTTTCATTTGTGCGAGGACTCCTAGATACCACACCCACTCTCATACTCCTTTCACGTTAAGGACATTTTCTCTTACCTCATCTCTGGAATTTAGCTCTTTTGTCTGTGTTTATTCCAAGTACTGATTAATATCTTGATTTGAATCACCCCTTGCAGAACCCAAACAAAGCATCAGTGAACAGTCTGTTGCTGAGTAAGTGCTGCTCAATTGAACTGTCAAGGACATTGTCCATGACCTAGTTGATGATTCAAAGTAGATTGATGGGGCTATAACTGGCAAGTTCAGATTCATCCTGCACTTGAAGTGTTTTACCTTCAAGGGGATAGTTAAGAGCCGGAAAGTGGAATTAAGTTGGAAAGTATTTTTTTGGCTGGCATAGTTAAGATCGGCCAAATGGCCTCCTGTTCTGTTAATTGCATGGTATCAGCGCAGGAGGAGGATATTTGTCTGTGTCATCCAGGAAAATACTTCCAAACCTAATTCCACTTTGCACGACTTGTCAGTACCTTTGTAGACAATGGGACTTCATCTCGCCCAGCTTATTTTAGTTTTTTAAAACTACCATGAGGCTTTCAAACAGTGTTCTGGATTCTCAATGTATTCTGGGTAAAAAATCAACTTTCCTCAACTTTTTCTACTTAGAGTCATAGAGATGTACAGCAGGAAATAGACCCTTCAGTCCAACTCATCCATGCCGACCAGATATCCCAACCCAATCTAGTCCCACCTGGCAGCACCTGGCCCATATCCATCAAAACCCTTCCTATTCATATTACCCATCCAGATGCCTTTTAAATGTTGCAATTGTACTAGTCTCCACCATTTCCTCTGGCAGCTCATTCCATTCATGTACCACCTCTGCGTGAAAACGTTGCCCCCGAAGTCTCTTTTATATCTTTCCCCTCTCACCCTAAACCTGTGCCCTCTAGTTCTGGACTCCCCCACCCCAGGGAAGAGACTTTGTCAATTTATCCTATCCATGCCCGTTATGATTTTATAAACATCTATAAGGTCACCCCTCAGCCTCCGATGCTCCCAGGAAAATAGCCCTAGCGTATTCAACCTCTCCCTATAGCCCAAATCCTCCAACCCTGGCAACATCCTTATAAATCTTTTCTGAACCCTTTCAAGTTTCAAAACATCTTTCCAATAGGAAGGAGACCAGAGTTGTGTACAATATTCCTAACCAATGTCCTGTACAGCCACAGCATGACCTCCCAACTCCTGTACCCAATACTCTGACCAATAGATGAAAGCATACCAAACGCCACCTTCACTATCTACCTGCGACTCCACTTTCAATGAGCTATGAACCTGCACTCCAAGGTCCCTTTATTCAACAATACTCTCTAGGACCTTACCATTAAGTGTATAAGTCCTGCTCCGATTTGCTTTCCCAAAATGCAGCAACTCACATTTATCTAAACTAAACTCCATCTGCTACTCCTTAGCCCATTGGCCCATCTGATCAAGATCCTGTTGTAATCTGAGGTAACCTTCTTTGCTGTCCACTACACCTCCAATTTTGGTGTCATCTGCAAACTTACTAACTATACTTCTTGGACCAAGCTCTTTCAATCTATGTCTCCCGGTTATTGACTTCTTGAAATAAGTCTTTTTGATCCACTCAGAAGTCTGGCCATTCATAATTTGATACATCTCAGTTAAATTTTCCATCAGGTTCATTTGTTGCAAAGATAACAATCATAATATCCTTTCATGGACTGTGAATATCACTGGTCAGTGCAACACTTGATGCCCTTTCCTAATTGCTCCTGAGCAGAATGGCTAGCTAGACCATTTCAGGGAATGGTTAAGAATCGTACACATTGCTCTGGGGTCACATGTAAGTCAGACCAAGTAAAGATGGCAAATTTTCTTCCCTAAAGAATATTTGTAAACATTTTTGTTTTTACGGTAATCATTGATATTTGTCGTGGTCACCATCATTGTCATTAGCTTTCTATTCCAGATTAAGTTCCACCACTTCTATTTGTGTATCAACATTGAACTTAACTTTTCCCTGTATCTTTTATAATGTGATCGCATCCTTCCTGTAAAGTGGTGACCAGAATGGTACACGGCATTCTAGCTATGGATTAACTAGTGCTTTATATAGCTCCCGGGTAACTCTAATGTTTCAGCTGATAAGTATTCCATATGTTATTGTAACCATCTTACTAAGCTGTTCTGTTACTTTCAGAGGAAGGTAGCAGACATAAGATAATCTGCTGCTGTGTATATATATATCAGCGTCTGACCATTTACCATATTTACGTCATTGTGTATGCCCTTCCTTGTTTGATCTCCTCCAAAGCATTACCTGGCATGTCTTTGGATTGAATTCCAGTTTTCTGTTTTCAGCCACATAGCTTCATTGATATCTTCCAACAATTAAATGTTTTTTCCCTCACTATCAATGATATAACCAATTTTTGTTTGATCTGCAAACATCTCTCTTAGGCCCCCCACACAAGTCTAAATCAATGACATATACCATGATCATCAAGAACAACTATATTCTGTTCCCTATTTGATAGTTTAGTCATCCTGCAATTTTTAAAATCATTTTCTTTAAGCTAAAACTAATTACTGATGCACGAGACCATGAACTAATTTATAGTTTCAATTTATACTTGAGGATCCAATCACTAGCCAATTATAGCACATGTCCAAATTTTATTCCACTGATTTAAGCAGAATTCATTTTTTACACAGGTTCACAAACATAATTACAGAAATTGTTTATTTATAATGAAGCCTTTTATCATTGAAGAACATGTACTTTAATTTTCTCTCCAACTATATCTTGAAGCCACGTTTACTGTTGAATAAGCAAATGAAGTTTCGCTTGAAGGCAAGTTGTCCTGCTACTCTGTCCACTCATAAACCATGCAAGTCCTGAGGATGGTACTACCATCTCATTATCTCTGTCTCTGCAGGGCACTGGAATGACCTTTGTCTGATATCCCCTATGCAGTACCACTCATTAAAGAGCATGGTGAAGTGCAAAATGAAAGATCTGCCCTTTTGCTATTTTCTGAATTGTTCTGATTGTCTGAAATGTAGTACTGCCTGTTGAAAATATGAACAAAAACATTATCCAATGTTGTATTTTAATTAGCTATGTTGCTGTGTTTTAATGTTGCTCCTTACCTCATTCATGTTTGGACATTCATATGAGTTAAGTTTAATTTGTTGTTTTATTTCACAGGTTGTGGGCATCGCTGACTGGTCCAGCATTTATTGCCCATCCCTAATGCCCTGGACATTATCCCATAATTGGCTAGTGATAGACTCCTCCAGATTGTTGAAACAATAAATTAGTACATGGTCTCGTCCATCAGTAATTAGTTTTAGCTTATTGAAAATGAAGGTGAGCAGCCTTCTTGAACCACACCTAATTCCAAGTCAGAGTAGTGTATGGCTTGGAATGGGACTTGCAGGTGGTGGCATATCCAGGTATCTACTGACTTTGTATGTAATTACATCAGATTTGCACTGTTGCGCAAGAATTGATTATCAGATCAATGAATTGACCCATGTGTTTTATGTCTGACATTCTGACTCGTGTACCTCAATATTTCCCACTGGTTTTCAGACCTTGACAGTGGAGACAAATGGAAGACCCAAACTTACTGACAGTCAGACCGGAGGACCTATTAAACTTTAGGGGCCTCTTAATGGTCTGCTTCCATTTTTGCCATCTATTTAAGATGGTGAGTAGGTGCCCAATATGCATAGAAGGCTGGCAGCTCTAGAGGCTTAGCAGCCCCATCAGCAGAGACAAGCACTGCTGAGGTTAATTGGAATTTGGCACCTTTATGTGGCAGCACCCATAGAGAGATAATTTAAAAATTAATACTCAGACCAGGCTGACTGGACGGGTTCCAATTGGAGGAACCTCCTCCAGTGGATTACTGGGGCTGCAAGTATAGTGTTGCCTCATCATGGAGCCCTCTTTGATGTAAGGAAGCTCTGGGAGCCAAAGCTGGCAGCATTTAGATAAAGTAGACAAAATGCTGATAGGCAGGAAGATGTGCCCCATTTGGCACCTTAATTACCTGTATTCGTGCTCATTTCAGTATCAGCATGCAATTGATCTGCATGCTTCCCACTTCCTCTGCTATTTTCCTATCTTCCTGCTATCACAACCTGACATCCCAGTGCTGGGAAAACCCTTCTCGTGGTACAATATTTCTTAAAATAAAAATGTTCTTTTCCTTAAAAAAGAATACATGGTTAATTGTTGGTGATCAAAATACAGTAGATTAATGACTGATATGAATGATTAAGGAAATCAATGTAGCCAGCTTAGATGCATGGAAAAAATGATGCACAGGGAAGAGAAACAGTACCACAAAGAAATAATGAGCAGTTAAAGTTATCTCACTGCCTGGAGGGTGAGCTGTCACATTAACAAGTAGCTGTTACAAACTGGGTTCACTTGCATTCTGTCACAGTGAGTCCATACCCAGTGTGCTTCCCGTATAACTGTTATTCAGTTACAGCTGTTATTCCCTAATATCTTTAGTATTCTGTTCAAACCAACCATTTGGTTCTAATATTCTAACTGTATGAAATATTAATTTTCTTTAATTCAATGGTGACATTTGATTTGTCATTCTAACTGTACTCTTCTGAACAATTACAATTTGCATGCTCCTTCAGTTCTTTGTAACACGAGAGTATTTTGTCAGTCCATTTGTTGGGTGTAAATCTGAGATTGAGCAGCATTTCCAGAACAACCCTGAATATATTTTTATTCATTCATGGGATGGGGGCATCGCTGGATAGGCCAGCATTTATTGCCTGTCCCAAAGGGCAGTTAAGAGTCTGTTGGGTCATTGCTAAGAGTCTGGAGTCATGTAGGCCAAACAGGTAAAGATGGCAGTTTCCTTTCCTAAAGTGCATTAGTGAACCAGATGGATTTTTCTGACCATCGACAATGGTTTCATGGTTATCAGTAACTCTTAATTCCAGATTTTATTGAATTCAAATTCCACTACTTGCTGTGGTGGGATTCGAACCTCAGTCACAAGAACATTACCTGGATCTCTAGATTAACAGTCCAGCAATAGAATCACTAGGCCATCACCTCCCCTTGTGCTAATAGCTGTACAAACAACCAATTTACAATTTAAGCGAGTGGGCAAAGGCATGGCAGATTATAATTTGTGAAAATGTGAGGTTATGCAGTTTGGCACAAAGGACAGAGGAGCTAAATATTATTTAAATGGAGAAAAACCTGCAGAAAACTATTGGAAGAGAGGAATTTGGGAGTCCTTGTCTAAGAGTCACAAGAAGCTAATATCCAATCTCATTGGGTAATAAGGAAAGCAAATGGGATGTTTGCCTTTATTTCAAGTGAAGTTCTGTTGTAAGATGGTAATTCCGTTCTCGTGCAATCTCGTGTTATAAGAAAATCGTGTAATAGCAGCACCGTTTAAAATAATGGGGCCAGAATTGCATTATAACCAACACACGTGTTAAAAGTTCATGCAAGAGAAACTGTGTCCCCAATTTGTCAATTGTGTTATCGCAAATCTGCATTAAGAAAATGCATGTATAGCAGAACGACCTGGACGGTATAAAAATAGGGAGGTTTTGCTGAAACTATACAAGGCGCTAGTCATACCACGTCTAGAATACTGTGAAGAGGTTGAGTAATTTGTACTCTTATCAGGGGAACAACATGGTTAGACTTTGCTCCCAACACTGTCAAGCCACTGTAACTCTGATCTATTTTTTCGGCTTGGGAGCCATTCATCTTGTAGGGTTTTTGTTTGATGAAAGCCACATTGCCAACAGGCTTTGCAACGTTAAGATGAAGTGTGAAGAGACTTCTGTTGGTGTCCCCTACCATTTGAAGAGATATGAAACCAGCTAAGAAGCAAAAGAAAAGAGACAGATAGGAGAGCTACTGGTCAACTATCCATGCTCTGCCTAATCTCCTCTGTTAATCGTATTTGATAGATGGGAAAGGAGCAGCTGGTTGCAGTCTTAGAAGTCATAGAGCCAAAGCGTCTATTACATGTTCAGTTTATTGTGTTAATTGTAGATTTAAACTGCTGTAATTATGTTTGAAACACTCAGTGGCCAACTGCACAAAAAAAGTACCTTTTTTAAACAATTGCATCAATTTTCTTTGCACTTCAGTATGGATCAACACTTTTACAATGATTGTGAAGCTAATTGTGTGGCTTGAAATTATGTTGCTGGAAAAGCGCAGCAGGTCAGGCAGCATCCAAGGAGCAGGAGAATCGGTGTTTTGGGCATGAGCCCTTCTTCAGTAATGAAGAAGGGTTCATGCCTAAAATGTAAATTCTCCTGCTCCTTGGATGCTGCCTGACCTGCTGCGCTTTTCCAGCAACACATTTTCAGCTCTGATCTCCAGCATCTGCAGTCCTCACTTTCTCCTAATTGTGTGGCTTCACAATTGACAGGATAGAGCGCCCTGTGATATGTTGCAAAGGTAATAGTTATGAAGAGTAAATGTTCATAATCATTGGCTCCACCTATGCTACTGATGTCGCATATGGTTTGTGGGTGGAAAACGAGAGTTCTACTCCAGCTTTCAGAGGGGCCAGATCCATATGTACAGCTCCCCAAGATCCCAGAGATTTTATTTAACTAAATATAGTTTTACTTCTGCTATCATGCAGCCATCTTTTTGAACTACTGTGATTCTTTCCTGGATTTTTATGATAGTGTACCCTCTACCTCCAATCAATAATAGATCCAAGACACACAAAGACAGAGGAGTATTGGTAGTAGCAAATGACTTTACACAACTCTTACAAGTATCACATACTGTTAGAAGTGGGAATTTTCTCAAGACACCAAGAGTTGTCACATAGAAAAACATCACATTGTTGCAGTGGTATGGATCTAACAACCACCACAAGGAGAGGAAGTCCAGAAGGCTTAGAAATAAGGAAAATGATTGATTCAAGTTACTTTGCCACTTTAAGAGTATTACTACATTAAGAAAGCACAGACAACAGCCAGACAACTGAAAAAACGTGATTACTGGTAAAGAGAGACAGCAGCAGCCGTGCAAGTCGCAAAAAGGGAAACTCAGCACTTTAAAGGTAAAACTCCATTTAGAAGCTGGCAAGAAGAGCTGGGGCAAGAATGTGCACTAGAAAATGAGAGGAATGCCAGCCACATTTAAAAAATACAGAGACTTTAGCGAAAGAACATCCACAGGCTGCATTTGAAAACTATAGGAGGTAATGGTAGAGATCCCTAAGCGAAAGGGAATATCAAGGGCACAGAATTAGGAAAGCTTTGGAATTTATTTAAGTTTAAAAGCAAGCTTGTTGGCAGAAAGATTTATAAAGGTCGCAGCCAGAAAGCTTTCTTTATGTAGTTTAGGATTGGTTATTTAGGATGTGAAAGGTGAGAAGAAGTAGGAAAACCTGACTGCAAGAGGCAAGGAAACCTGAGAAGTGGGTAGCTGCCATTTTGATAAAACCCTGAAAATGGTGAAAAAATTTGGTAAGTAGTAAAGCTAGACATATTACAAAAAAAAATCAAATTTGAAAAGCTTGAAAGCAATTAATTGCGACAGAACAACCCATAATACAATTTGAAGATTTATTGAAGAATTCAATATAGTAAAAGCGTTAACGAGACTGGCATATAAAGGGAATACTGCAGCACTGCTGTGATGTGGAGTTTAGCAAACTCTATTATCATTCAATTTAAAACAAGCATCATGTCTTAAACAATAAGTAGATTTAAATCAATATTGAAATTGTTCACATTTGAAATACCTTTTCAGTAATAAAAAGAATCATCACCTTGAGGGGAAAAGGAAAAATATATCATACTGGCCAGTACATTCAAGATCAGAGGTCAGCATATTGATTGAACTCCATGGAAGAACAATTCTTAAGATACATATTGCTTTAAACTTAAACAGTAAAACTGAAACTGAGCAAGTGAATCCATTATTATATTCAGTGGGTTCAATTATGGATGGTGTTATTAACAGAGAAAAACATCGAGGAGAGTATAGACACTTTTGAAGAAGTTCTTGGAGCTTTTGGTAATTACTTCAATTTAAGAACATTTTCAGATGAGCAAGATTTAGGAGAAAAGTTTGACTTATGGAGCTATATGAATGTAGTCATTAATGATCTCCTCAAATTACTGGAAAATTGAATCTAGAGCCGTTATAACAGAATTCCTAACTGACAGAACTGTTGTTCAAACTTTTGGTAAAACTTTGTCAGATCTTTTAACAATCCAAAGCAGATTTGACTTCGAAGAAAGCTATTCAAATTGTGATGAAAGCAGAAGCCAGGAAGACATGGACAGATCCTGAAATGAGAAGAACAACATTACCTAAAGCTGATAACATAGCATCTTACTTTTATAAAGGAATGGATACTTTAAAGATGCATGTAACCTTCTGTACACAGATATCAACCAGTTGCAAAAATGCAGTGTAACTACTGTGTGCAATAGGACTCATAGACATTGATGATATCCAATTGTCACTGAGGGAATTAATATTTTTTAAGTTGTAGGTCACTTCCAGATGATATGCAGAAGATTAGACATAAGTTTCAGAATAGTGGAAGTACTTGTGATCACACACGAGTGATAAAAAGGTCTATTCAGTAGAATGCTCATCCTCATTGTAAACTATAGCTAGATTTGACAAAATACCTCCATTGGAAAAGATTCCTCAGGCATTCCCAGGAGAAATAGCTAAACTAGACAAGCCAGAAGAGCCAGAAGTTGTTTCTGCCATTGGACAAAAAATAAAGAAGGGTCACTGGACCTGAAATGTTAACTCTGCTTTCTGTCTACAAACACTGCTAGACCTGCTGAATTTTTCCAGCAATTTTTGTTTTTGTTTCTACCACTGGATATGCTGTTGGTACAGGAGCAAATGTTCCTATTCTATCAAACCAGTAACTGTGACTAAAGAAGCAGAGTTGCAGCCTTTCCTCATAGGACTACCTGGTGAAATAAGTGACAGAAGCATTGGACTGCAACAAGTTATATTACAATAACAATGTTAATAAGAGGTGAGAATTTTTAAGATTTTCACATAACCGATATCACTTTTGAGTCTGCTCACATGTCTCAACCTGAGCTTAATCTAAAGAGCTAAAGGAGTCGGGAACCTCCTAGAGAACATCTGGCCCAGAAGTAAACAGCTGTTCAAACACTGGTCCATGAACAGACTGATATTGACCAGTCAGTCAAAAGTAACCAGCAAAAGACTTCACTGGACTTCCCAGATTCATAATAGAAACCAAACTGAAGAAAGAATTAAGTGAGATTGCTAATGTTGGCATAGAGAGCTGTTTAATATTAGCAAAAAGGAGGAAGGCATAGATTTCACAGGAATGGAGGAAGAGTTCAGTTCTTTGTCTTCTAAAATGAGACATTCAAAGCCAGTGACTGGGATAGTGTTGAGAGAGTAGCAATCTTTCATTAACATGATTGAAAGTATGGAAAGGTTTCCTTCACTGCTCAAGCAATGACGACAATGGGTGATTGAAGGCATCTAGTATGATCAACAACTTTAGGGAGATATAAACTCCAAGGGAGCCAGACCAACATCCACTGATCCAAGACATGATCAAGAAAAGCCTGGTAGATGCATCCAAGAAACTGCAAAACAAAGAGCCACTACTACTACCTATTTCAATTAGAAAACAACTGCCTATTCCAGAACATCATAAGAAAGCAAATACTTAGTTCAGTGGAGCAGCTGTCTTCCAGGAATGAAATTCAGGACATTTGTGAGGTCAGAGACTTGAGGTTGTTGGTATGTTAGTAAATGTTGCATAATTATATACATGATTGTAGAATGGTTTAACTATTGGGGTAAAAAAAAGCTTGGAATGAGATGTTACTTAACATAATGGCTCAGAAGCGGTTTTAATGTTTCATTGGCTTCATCATTTTACTGCTGTCACATAGTCAGTGTGGAGATAGCTTTATGAATAACAGATTTATGTGTACTGGCTCCCTAGGTTCCTTGTAATTATATCTAACCTGGTTGTATTTATTGCAATTGCAGTAAATTATCTTGCTGTCCAAGAAGATTGCAGCTTCTGTAAATACTGTATTGTGATGCATCCTTTATCACTAATCGATAGATAGGCCCAAGACAAAGCAAAGACAGATAACTGTTGGTTAAAACAATGTCACCCAGTACAACATACTGCCTGAGGTGGCAAGTCCCACAAGGTATCAGGAATGGTTATCTGGGAAAATACCACATGATGTGTCATTTGAGAAGATAGACAATAGGAAAGAAATCATTGTGTTCTTCATAAATTCATCAATTGGGTTCCATGCTTTTGAGTTGGTGCTGTCATGTACTTAATTCCCAAGGTTTGTTGACTAAATGTCACTTCTAAATTGGAACCATGTAGAATTAATGAAAAATGAAATAAATTTTCGCAATGAGAAATCATAAAAACCCTTTGTGAAGTGTTGACTGTGGCTTGATCATGCTGTTTCTCCAAGGTTTCAATGATCTCCTGCTGTAGTTATGGTAGAAGATGCCTGTTCCTGCAGTACAGATTTTGTACTGGTACTTACTAGCATTTGCAATTTCCAGAATGCCATACTGCTTACTTAGTCATCATTGCGCAATGAGAATTGCCTGACTAAAATGCTAACAGTGTTGTAGAGGTATAAAATACTTTGCTGTGAATAATTGTAAATGTGCTCCTTGTTAGAATACAGGCAGCGACCAGACTAATGCTTCAATGGATTTAGAAATCAAAAGAAATGTAAAGCAGAGTGCTGACTTGCTATTTTTCTTTTACTTAATCTTTTTTTTGTGGGATGTGGGTGTCACTGGCTGGCCAACACTCATTGCCTGTCCCTAGTTGCCCTTGAGAAGATAGTGGTGAGCTGTCTTCTTGAACCGCTGCAGTCCGCCTGCAACTGTATTGCAAACTCAAAAATACCCCTAATGTATATTGCTTATTTATACAAATATAACATTTGTTCAGCCAGAGAGTGATGAATCTATGTAATTCACTGCCACAGAAGGCTGCCGAGGCAAGGTCATTGAGTGTATTTAAGACTGAGATAGATAGGTTCTTGATTGTCAAGGGGATCAAGTGTTACGTGGGGAAGGTGAGAGAATGGGGATATGAGAAACCTATCAGCCATGATTGAATAGTAGAGCAGACTCGATGGGCTGAATGGCCTAATTTCTGCTCCTATTTCTTATGGTCTTATAATCTTTCTTTCCCTCTCTTTTCTTGTGTTCACACTAACCCTCATCTCCTCCAAACCAGCATAATATGTTTCTGAGATTAAATCAGGTGTACATGTAATTGAATGATTTTAATTCTTTTATAAAGGAGGTATTCTCTGAGTATGTTTTTTAGTCTTTATTTGTTCTTTTGACCTTTTTGTGTTCGCCTTTGCTCACTTGGCATCTTGCTTGCAGAGAGTAGAAATATGATGCCATTCTAGACCATGGGTTGATTTCCACCCCCCACCCCCTACCATTATTTGTCAATGCTTCCATTCTCTAATTATTTCACTTCTTTGTTGGGAGAATCAATATCTGCCTGCTCAACATGACTCAATTTGGAATGAGCAAACCAAATCTCAGCCTTCAGTGTGTCCTTAATTGGTAAGCGCCATAAAGTTTATTTCACACTTGCTTTTAGTCGTTATTTGTACTGTCTGACCAAATCACAACTTAGCCAATGCTAATCTCCCTGAAGCTGATAAATTGCTTCATGGATGCAGTTATTATTGATCTAATGGTTAAAAAATACATTGTTTTAGATCAACACTGGTAAGTTTCTTTCTCAATTCTAACTGTCCCTTACCTTCAATCATTGCAGAGTAATATTATTTCCTAAAAAGATGAACATTTTACTGAAGCTTGTAAGATCTCATTTTAGTTGTGGTTCTGTTCGTTGAGCTGGGAATTTGTCTTGCAAACGTTTCGTCCCCTGTCTAGGTGACATCCTCAGTGCTTGGGAGCCTCCTGTGAAGCGCTTCTGTGCTGTTTCTTCTGGCATTTATAGTGGCCTGTCTCTGCCGCTTCCGGTTGTCAGTTCAAGCTGTCCACTGTAGTGGCTGGAATGTTGAGTCCAGGTCGATGTGTTTGTTGATAGAGTCTGTGGATGAGTGCCATAACACAGACTCTATCAACAAACACATCGACCTGGACCCAATATACCGACCACTACAGCGGACAGCTCGAACTGACAACCGGAAGCGGCAGAGACAGGCCACTATAAATGCCGGAGGAAACAGCACAGAAGCGCTTCACAGGAGGCTCCCAAGCACTGAGGATGTCACCTAGACAGGGGACGAAACGTTTGCAAGACAAATTCCCAGCTCGGCGAACAGAACCACAACAACGAGCACCCGAACTACAAATCTTCTCCCAAACTTTGAATCTCATTTTAGATTTCTGTTTGACCTTTCGTCTCTGCTTTGCTGAATGAATTCAGAAGTATTTTTGTTAGATATTTACCATTAACACCACTGAAATAAGGGCCGATTAAGGGCTTTTTCTTTGAATGGGATGGAGATGGGAAGGGTAGAAACTGGTTCAGAAAGGTGTTTGGTTATGTGCTGTTTATGTTCTTACTGCTGTATCATTTTTACAACAGGAGAAGGTAACAGATGGCTAACTCTCCCAGGAGTCCAGTTGAATCACTTAAGTGGCCAATAGGTGCTCTTCCTCCCTCCACTGCCATTTTACTAACAGCTGGGGAGAATCCTTTACCATGTAGGAAGACTACCAGTTAACCCCTGATGGTTTCATGTGGGTTTCCAGGGTAGGGCTGAGGGCTATAAATTAAAGGTAAACACTTGACAGTAAAGGTTCATGTAAAAATACATTAGTTGTTTTTGCCTTTAAAGTACATTTAAAGAATTATATGCAAACACATTTTATAAAGTAGCTAATAACAAAGTCATAGAGTCGTACAGCATGGAAACAGACCATTCATGCTGACCAGGTATCACAGACTGAACTAGTCCCATTTGCCTGCATTTGGTCCATATCCCACTAAACCTTTCCTGTTCATGCACCTGTCCAAATGTCTTTTAAATGTTGCAATTGTATGATTAGATTAGATTACATTTCAGTGTGGAAACAGGCCCTTCAGCCCAACAAGTCCACACTGACCCGCCGAAGTGTAACCCACCCATACCCCTACATTTACCCCTTACCTAACACCATGGGCAATTTAGCATGGCCAATTCACCTGACCTGCACATCTTTGGAGTGTGGGAGGAAACCGGAGCACCCGGAGGAAACCCATGCAGACACGGGGAGAATGTGCAAACTCCACACAGTCAGTCGCCTGAGACGGGAATTGAACCCGGGTCTCTGGCGCTGTGAGGCAGCAGTGCTAACCACTGTGCCACCGTGCTGCCCGTGTATACGCCTCTACCACTTCCTCTGGCAGCTCATTCCATACACGCACCACCCTCTGTTTGAAAAAGTTGCCCCTCAGGTCACTTTAATAGTTTTTTCCTCAAAACCTTAAACCTATGGCCTCTAATTCTGGACTCCCCTTGCCTTGAAGAAAGACCTTGGCTATTCACCTATCTATGACCCTCATATGGTGGCTTAGTGGTTAGCACTGCTGCTTCACAGCGCCAGGGACTTGGGTTCGGTTCCAGCCTGTGGAATCTGTGTGGAGTTTGCACTTTCTCCCCATGTTTGCGTGGGTTTACTCCGGGCATTTTGGTTTCGTCTCACAGTCCAAAGATGTGCAGGTTAGGTGAATTGACCATGCCAAATTGCCCATAGTGTTCAGAGATGTGTAGGTCACGTGCATTAGTTCGGGGAAATGTAGAGTAATAAGGAAGTGGAATGGGTCTGGATGGGCTACTCTTCGGAGAGTTGGTGTGGACTTGTTGGGCCAAATGGCCTGTTTCCACACATAGAGATTCTGTGATGATTCTTCTCTAAGGTCACCCCTTAGCTCTGATGCTCTTGGAAAAAAAGACCCAGCCTATCCAGTCTCTCCTTATAACTGAAACCTTCTTGTCTTGGCAACATCCTCGTAAATTATTTGTACACCCTTTCTAGTTGAATAACATCTTTCCTATAGCAGGGTGATCAGAATTGTACACAGTATTCCAAAAGTGGCCTCACCAGCACCTTGTAAAGTCACAACATGATGTCCCACTTGTATACTCAATGCTCTGATCGATGAAGGAAACCGTGCCAAATGTTCTCTTCACCACCTTGTCTACCTGCGATGCCACTTCCAAGGAACTCTTTGAGTCTGCACCCTAGCTCCCTCTTGTTCAACTACACTGCCCAGGGCCTTACCATTAACTGTGTAAATCCTGTCCTGGTTTACTATACCAAAATGCAACACCTGACATTTATGTAAATTAAACTTAATCTGCCACTTTTCAGCCGGTTGGCCCATTTAATCTTACTCTTACATAACTTTTGTCACTGTTCCAGTTTTGGTGTCATCCACAAACTTAATAACTTTACCTTCTATATTCTCATCCAAATATAGTTCCAGTATACTTGCATATGTTAAATGTGGTGAATGAGCAATTAAATTAAAATAGTGTAAAACTATCTCTATTCAGTTTTAACAATATCCTTTAATATGTATTCCTACTAATGTACTGCCTTCTGCTTCAATATATGATCATTTCCTGCACCAATGCATGTGATCTCTGAATTGTGATTGTCAATTTAGTGCTGATTAGCACAAAATAAGAAGTTTATTTCAGCTGTAAATATGTAGTTTTTGAGTACACTATGGGATTATTCAGCCTAATTTCAATTTGTGTAAATTTACGACCCTTACAGATATGAGAGAAAGCAAATCTTTACATATCATTGTAATTAGAATCAAACTTAATGTAATAGAACCAGATACTAGCCATAATTATATCTGACACATAGGAAGATGGTTGTGATTATTGGCAGTGAGTCAACTCAGCTCCAGGACAGCTCTACTGGAGTTCCTCATGGTATTGTCCTAGGCCCAACTGTCTTCAGCTGCCTAACCAATGATCTTCTGTCCATCATAAGTTCAGAGTGTAAATATTTGCTGATGATTGCACAATATTCAGCACCATTCATGACCCCTAAGGTACTGAAGTGGTCCATGCTCAAATGCAACAAGACCTGGACAATATCCAGGCCTGGCCCGAGAAGTAGCAAGTAATATTTGTACCACACAAATACCAGGAAATGGCGATCTCTAATATTAGACAATCTAGCCACCATCCCTTGACATTCAATGACATTACCATCACTAAATCCCCTACTATCAACATACTGGGGGTTGTCATTGTCCAAAACTGAATGAGATTCACCATATAAATACAGTGGCTACTAGAGCAGATCAGAGACTAGGAATCCTGCAGCGAGTATCTCCCCTCCTGACTTCCCAAAGCCCGTTCACCATCTACAAGGCACAAATCAGGATTGTGATGGAATACTCCTCACTTGACTGGATGAGTGCAGCTCTAAGAACACTCAAGAAGCTTGACGTCATCTAGCACAAAGCAGCTTACTTGTTTGGCTCCAGATCCACAAACATTCATTCCGTCCACCACAATATCAGCAATGTGTACTGTCTATCAGATGCACTGCAGAAATTCACCAAGGCTACTTAAACAACACCTTCCAAACCCATGATCACTATCATCTAGAAGGACAGGAGCAGCAGATACATGGAACACAACCGCCTGCAAGTTCCCCTCCAAGTCACTCACCATGGAAATATATCGTCATTCCTTCAGTGTCACTGGGTCAAAATCCTGGATTTCTCTCCCTAGCAGCATTGTGGGTCTACCCACAGCACATGGACTGTAGTGGTTTGAGAAGGCAGGCCACCACCATTTTCACATGGGCAACTAGGGACGGACAAAAATGTTGGCTCAGCCAACAACACTCATGTCCCATGAGCAATTAAAAAAGACTGATGTTGCATTTCAGAAAGTGGGCATATTTCTGAATAGCTGATGAAAGTGAATGTTTGGAGTGTAATTAGCAGCACAGTTTAGTACCAATGATGCAATATTTTCACTAACAGGAATGAAAAGATCTGATCACAAGATAAATTGATAAAATGGAATCCACTTGGACCAGATTAACTCTTACATCTAGGAAAAGATTTCAGTTTCCTCATCACATTCAAAATTGGCTCAGTGACAGGAAATAAAGATAATAATCAATAGACATTTTTGTGAATGACAAATGGTTTTCAATGGGCATTCCATGGGACGTTATTGAGTCTCTTGCTGCTTGCATATATTAATGACTTGGACTTTAATAAGCAAGGCATGATTGGAAAATTTGCAGATGACACAAAAATTGACTGTACTGTAGTTAGTAGTGAGAGGATGGGTGAGAGTACAGAGGAGATTTACAAAAATGTTGTCTGGGCTTGAAAATTGCAGCTAGAATGAAAGATTTAAGCTAAGATTTTTTTTCAGAACAGAGGAGTCAGAGTCTGAAATGCACAAAATGATGATGGGCTTAGCTAAAGTAGACAGGAAAACTCGCTTTCCAATAATGCAGTGATCAGTTGGAGGGGAGGGAGTGAAGGGGCACAGATTTATAGTGATGGAATGGTAAAAGGATTAGCAGGAACATGATCAAAATTTTTTTTGTAACCTATAGAGTGGTGTGTGTTTGGATGTCACTGCTTGGTTTGGTGGTGGAGGTAAAAACCCTCTATTCATTTAGTAAGTCCCTACATCTGTATCTGAAATACTGTAGTAGCAGGGCCAAAGTGCCAGAAGGTGGTCTTCGCATGGGTGGCTGGATACTTTTCAGTTGGAACAGATAGATGGGCTGAATGCCTCTTGTCTGTGCAGTAACTTTTCTGCGGTGCTAACCTCTTGGGAATGTCAGATTCTGTTGCCTTCTAACTCCCAAAAAACTTTTCATCACTTATCCAACAACACAGTACAAAATACTGACTCTCTAGCGAGGAAAGAAAGTTTCTTTCGTTCATTGTATAAAGGCCTCTCTGGCCAGGCCAGCAATTATTATCCCCCTGAATTGATCACACGGCAGTCAAGAGTGGTCCACATTGCGGGGTGGGTCGAGTCACACATGGGCCAGATGGGGTAGTGATGGTATCTTCCTTCCCTAAGGGACATTACTGAACTAGATCGGCTTTTCTGAATTAGTCTTAATTACAGATTTTTATTGAATTCACGTTTCACCATCTACCCTGGTGAGATTTGGACCTGGGTCATTGAATCCCTACAGTTCAGAAAGAGGCCATTCGACTCTCTAAAGGGTATTCCACTCAGGCACAGACTCAGAAACATACACAGACCCCATCGTATCCCTGTAATCGTGAATTTACCGTGACTAATCCACCTAAAGTGCACTTCCCTGGACAGGTCAGACTAATTTAGCCTGGCCAATCCACCTAACTTGCACATCTTTGGACTGTGGGAAGAAACCGAAAAGCCCAGAGGAAACTCTCTCACACACAGGGAGAATGTGCAATCTCCACACAGACAGTCACTCGAGGATAAATTGAACCGAGGTCCCTGGTGCTGTAAGGCAACAGTGCTAACTGCTGAGCCACCATAACTGGGTCCCCAGAACGTTAGCTGAATTTCAGGTCTCGAGGTCTATTTCTGAAACTGAATGCATGGTAAACTGAGCATATTAAAGAGAGAATGTTCACAAGATCTGCAACACTCAACTTGTGAGTTTGGTTACCAACTCAGTATTAATGGTGACTAACGCATAATGTCCCCATTCTGCATTCTTTTGTGCACTCGTGCCACAGCCATGCCAGCAACCTTCAAAACACAGCGTGTTGTTCAGGATGTGCTGGCAGTGATTGACTGTCCTTTTATGAGATTTCAGACATGTGTAGCATTGCCAGCAGGTTGCACAACCGAGCCCATAGTTGGAATCCCCATGTGAAGAAGCTGTTATTGACGTCCACCCTGGATAAACTTTAAGCTGCTTCTAATCCGTGTGCCATGTTGTGTAGTTCTGGATTATTTTGAAGTCACATTCTGGGCTATATTTAAATGGGTACCCTTAGCTGCTTCCTTTCAAGTATAAACAACTCACAGCTTTCAATCTTTGTTCAGAATTTAGCCCCTTGTCAACAATATTCAACATCTTGACATTCCTCTACCATCCCTATGCTCTGAGTGTTTTTCCTGAATCTTGTAAACTCGGACTATCAAATTCCTGAAGGCCTGAAATTACTTGTGTTGTAGAGTTTTATCAAGGCATCATTTAATTCATATTTAACACTGTTGTAATCTTGTTGATTTTCTTGCTTTATATCAATTTGACATGCTAAGCATTGCATCCAGTATTAATCCTGTTTCATCAATACATATACACAAAAGCCACATTTTTTTGGTGAGGAGTACCAAATATATTAAATGTCTTCTGTCTGTTGATGGACAAATTTCTTTGGTAGGTCCCAGACTACTTTCTCAGCCACAGTTGCATTCTGTATTTCCATACAATCTGTTAATTTAATTAATTTGCATTAGGTTTCTGAGTCCGTGGGGAAAATTCAAATATCTTTGTTATAAGGAATGAATTGCAACTTTTGCTCTAAATAATAGGTAGTGATGTCCCTGACTACACCCCTTTAGAGAGGGTTTGTATAGATTCAGATCATTCGTGGTCATAGCATTGACCCTGATGGTACTCCACTTGGTATTAACCAAGCCTGACATCACTCCCTGACTAGCACTGCTATGTTTCTTTCTGTTCCACTTTCAGAATAGTGCCTTGAACTCCCAATACCCTCTGAACCTGAATCAACATGGAATGAGAAACCTTATTGAAGACTGCCTTGAAATTAAGTGACAATTCTAGCGTAATTAGTGTATCTACATACTGAACCTTTTAAACATTAATTGTATAATAGTGGTGATGAGGGCTCTGTAGTGCAGTGGTTGTGTCCCTACCTCTGAGTCGGGAGGCCTGGGTTCAAGCCCAGTGAACTCAGGTAGTGTGTGATAACATTGTGGAACAGGTTGTTTAGAAAATATATATAGCAGTTGGATTTTCCATTTTTTAACATTACAAAGATGACCATTTTATTCCTGTATTTCCCATGTTGTCCTCATTTCTATAAAATATCAGGTTATCCAAACAAGATGATTGGACCCCACAAGTCTCCAATATGGCACAGCTTAGTTTTAGTGCTGAGATATGCATTTTGGAAATTTCTGTCTCTGACCTTCAGGGCTATTAAAAAGTTGGTATCTGCATCAGGTGGTATACATCTGGTGGCCAAAGAGATTTGAGCCATGTGGAGGGTATCTTTTATAATTACTTTCCATTAAATTCTTTACAAATTGTCAATTCCCCTAAAACCATGGCTGTACTCACCATTTGAACAAGTATAGTCTATGGAACATTGACTGGATCTAAATACTCACATGCAGTTTGGGGACTAGACTATTAAGTTTTGATAAACGTTTTGGGCCTTTTGCACGATTTATACTTAACTTAGCTAATAGGAGTTCATTAGTAGAGCTGTGCATATGGACAGGACTCATTATCCAACTTGTTCCTGAGGACTCTGTGGAAGCCAAAGATGCACAAGAGCTACAGTTCAATTTTATACCTCTTGTCCGTGATGAGTCATTTGACTTTTTTGCTTGTGATCCTGTCCCATGGCTCTGTATACTGTTAATATAAGAGTAGCAAGAGGACAGAATCCATGTTCTCCACTCATTGTTACTTCCAGAGTAACATTTGTACACCTGAATTTGTACATAAAAAAAGTGATGACAGTAATAATGTTTGATTTTCAAAGCAAAAGTCTTGAGATACAGGACTGTTTGAATTAAGAAATATTTTATTAATTAAATACTTTCTAATTCAAAATAGTGTTTTTATTTTGATTTATAACAAAAAAAATTTAAACTATCTGAAAATGTTCAGTCTAATGCTGTTTGCATTATGGCACAACAAGAATGGAATTTCATTGTTTCTCCCATTGTGAGTTTGGTGGTGGAAGGTGTTTAATTAGATAAGAAGGTAATGCATTTGGACCCTGTTTCATTCCCCCCTCTGCCCTATTTAAGACTATGATAGGAAGAGTCATTTTTTAAGCCATTCTGTCCTATCTTCAATTGAGGCCTTTACGCGGGCAATTATTGCCGCTGATATTTACCAAGTTGCAAGGAGGGTAGCAACTATGATGGACGTTGAAAAGGAACTTTTTCAATGTTGCTTGCTTCAATAAAGTTGTAGCTCTCATTAAGTGACCCATTCTTGGCAATGTTGGACCTTGATGGGTTTAGATTAGATTAGATTAGATTACTTAGATTAGATTACTTAGATTAGATTACTTACAGTGTGGAAACAGGCCCTTCGGCCCAACAAGTCCACACCGCCCCGCCGAAGCGTAACCCACCCATACCCCTACATTTACCCTACATCTACATTTGCCCCTTACCTAACACTATGGGCAATTTAGCATGGCCAATTCACCTGGCCTGCACATCTTTGGAGTGTGGGAGGAAACCGGAGCACCCGGAGGAAACCCACGCAGACACGGGGAGAACGTGCAAACTCCACACAGTCAGTCGCCTGAGGCGGGAATTGAACCCGGGTCTCAGGCGCTGTGAGGCAGCAGTGCTAACCACTGTGCCACCGTGCCGCCCACAGTGGCTGCAACCACAGAGACCCAAGTGATGCTACCAAGCAGTGAAGAGCTGCTAGACATGGTTGGCCAGCAGCTCTTAGCAAGTGAGACTTTGGCTCCTGTGGTCTTTGGCCTGGTGAAGACCCACTTCTGCCCAGTTAATTCATTGGGCATTCCTGCAAAGAGGTGCTGTGGTGCCCTTTTTGACTGTCCAGCCAGAGGGTGAGACCATCGCCACCTCCGTTAAATGCTCACTCCTTGACGTTGTTAGTACTGTTGTATAAGGGTGTGTGGGTCTGCAAGGGTGAATGCTGATAGTAATGTTAAATGCACTTGGTGGGAGAAGAGCTTTGGATTTCAAAGGAGTACCACACACAGTCTCCATAACAATGTCTATTATATCAGAGAAACTTGTACATAATTGTTAAAATGAAATAAACTACATCTTGTTTAAGCCAAGTGCATTGTCTAGTTAGACTAGCTATGTTTCTGTACCATTGTCAGACCAAGTGGGCCCTATCAATCTCTACACTAAAAACAGATATTGGCAGCAAGCTTATCATATGGTGAGTGATAGTGCAGACTGCCTCATGCAACAAGGTAGTCAGTGATGAGGATTGTCCACACAACATTGTAAGCAGTGGTGTGGATTCCATTTTGTCACTTCATACAGTAATTTAAGAACCTAGCTCCTGCAGACTGACTACAATGAGCTGAACATTCAAGAACCCAAAAGAAGACAACCTCCTAGCAAGACTTAACAAGGAAGGATCTCTCGACAAAAATGAAAGCATTTTGACCTGGAAAGAGGAATGCTTTAGCAGGAGAGTTACAAGCTCCCTGAAACTAGAATATTAGTCCTTCCAAGGCTATGACAAATTGCATCATGTGCCAGAGACCTATAGGAGATGTTCTGAGTCAGGGTTCAACTAGAAAGCAAATGGATATCGAAGACTCAATGAATAAAGCTATACGCTTTTGCTGAGCGGGGAAACCTTTAAGAGACTTTCAGAATGGGAAAGCTGAAGGAAAGGAAATACCAGTAGCTCTGACCAAGCATTGCCACTGGAGCAGTTGGCAACATGGCGCATGGCTACAATATGGGAAATCAAAGGCACCAGAAGTAGTTCAAACTGGTTATAGAACCAGGGATGTCATGAAACCAGAATTAAAGTGATAAAGAAGCTTATTTAGAATCTAAGTGGACAAGGTCTAATGGAAGAAAAAGGAAACTTCATTAAGATTGCAAAAAAGCTGGGATATCTTTTATTAAAACTGTGATAGATGCATTTATTAATGCTGTATGTAGCAGGGATCAGTCAGAAAACCAACATGCTTAAATCATGCATTATAATTAAAGCCACAGGAATCAGAATTTATTTAATAAAGCAGTTAAGGAAATATAAATAATTTCTTTAGGCTACAAATAGGGAAATTCATTTGGAAATGTCATAAAAATGTGTGAATTTTCTATTTTATCTGTGAAAAGCAGAAATTCTCCATTTTGACCACAAAATTTCAAGAAAATCCTCCAGTTACAGCACACTGTAGTAGCAGCACAATTGCTGCAAATATAAAAGCAAGGCAAATAAATGATCACATGAGGAAGATATAAAATCAGAAATAATATTTCCAGGAAGATTAAATTACGGTGATATGCCACATAAAACACAGAGTGGGACATCTCAAAGAAGGGTTCATAAGGTACAGATTAACTGCTAAATTAGCTACTAAATAAAAAGCTGAACAAGTTAAGACACTTTTATATTCAAATGGGATGTAGTTGATGGTGTTATAATTCAACAAGGTGTTAGTTAAGCAACTGATGCTTTTGGATAAATTCTGAAAGCCTTTGACAATTAGTTTAACCTCAAACCAAAACAAATTTTAGAAAGAGCAAGGTTTAACAGAAGAGGTCATAATTTAAGGGAATCAATAGACAATTTCATTAATAATTCAGATACGTTAGTGGAAAATGTGACGATAGTGATTTAAAGCTAAAGTTCACGGGAAGCAGAATTATTGTTGGAATTCTGTTGAGTGTTTGACAGCCTTATTAGACTAAAGAAAAGATTTGACTGCAGACAAAGCTGTACAGGTGATGAGCGAAGCAGAAGTCTGGAAGCAGAGTAAATCAATCCAAAAAAAATGTCATCACAGGAGATCAACATAATCCATTCTTGGGATACAAATGTTAACAGACAAACATGAAAATTTCATTAAGTTAAACATGATACAAGAGTGATTGTGATTGTGATTATGCTTTCAGATATCAAACTGTAGTTTGAAACACACTGTCCACAGTCAAAACAGCGCAACTGCATGGTTCAAGTGGTATGCTACTTAAAATTGAATGGATACCACAGCAACAATCAAACACTGGGTTTGATTTCACCATCAAAATTGCTCGTTCTTGAAGATGAATGCATGTCTTGCCCTCTGGGATCAGCCAATGATGGAACATTCAGTTTGGAAAAGTGGATCATAGAATAACTGGTCAAAATTCAACTGGTAGATAATTTCATGGGGCTGCCTAGATTCATGCTAGAACCCAAAAACAAATTTGAATCAATTTAGGTTATCTGTGCTGGCACAAGAAGTTTATTTTGTATTGTAGGCAAGATGGAAACCTGTGACTATAGTGAATTGGCTGAGATGTTTTTCACTGCTATTGGCACCAAAGAGAGTTGACTGCCAGGATCAGCAATGTTTGTGAGTAAACGCTGGCAGCCACCTAGCCAATGAGCAGCATACCCCACTTGAACTTATTCAATCATCTGTAACGAAAGTAACACAGATTGGAAAACAGCTTGGTGAATGAATAGTTATGACAGATTTAAGTCAGATGCTGAAGTGATTCAGAAGATGCATGTTCAAACAGAGCATTTCATTTCCTTATCTTGCTAAGAATGATCCTCAGGAATAGTGACAGAGATCTTGCCAAGAAAGAAACAATTCTCAAATGGTACAAATAATGAAGTGAACATTGTAGTTTCACCAATACCGCATTCACTGAAGCTGAATGAAAGTATCCAAGTTAACAAGTTTAAAGTAAAGAGTAGAAAATTTCAACACAGATTTACCAGCAGATTGAGAGTGATACAGGTTGGGGGCGTAGTACATCTGGATGCCACCCCTGAGAAGGGGCAACTTCTGCCTGGAGATCCAGGATACAGTCAAGAGATTGCCCGCTTCAGCGATTTGGGATTCTGCAGAAAAGAAATTGCCTGTTTCAACAGGACAGTTATTTTCCATAAATGGGATTCATGAGATTATAGGTCCTGTGGGTATTGCAATGGAACACTTGCCTGTTTGAGCAACAAGGAGATCCTCCCTGAAAAGAACCCAAAAGATGAACACTCTTTCTAGGTGAACCAGCAAGTTTCTTATATTTCTTTTAGCTTCCTACATTATGGTTTTTGCTCAAATGTGGAAACCAAACACTGATGGGAGATCACTTAACAGAACACCCTCGCACAGTTAATGAGGTGATCTAAGCTTTTGGTCACCAAGTTCTGCTCAGTCTCCCACTCTGATGCCTCTACTCATGAATGCTCAAGGAACATCACCTCTCCTTTTAAATTAGGTACAGAGCATTCTGAACTTAGCATTGAGTTCAACAATTTCAGATCATAATCACTGTCCACATTTTTTCAGACAACAACTAATCATAATGGTTCAGCTATTCCCTATTTACATCTACTCTCAAACCACCTCTCCTTTATTTATTTCTCCCTTTACCAAACCCTTCTGCCAATCACCATCATTCTTCTTGCTTTTATTCTCACCTGCCTTCACTCTACCATCATTTTTCTTCTCCCTATCCTTTAGTTGCATATTTAGTTGTCAAACTTTGCTTAAATTTTAATGACCTGTCTCCCCTGATGTTGCCAGATCTGCTGAGTATTTCCAGGATTTTCTGTTCTTATTGGGAATAACCATTTGCTATTAAATAAGTTGGAAACACCCACCATCAGCCACTCTAGTAAGATAGTATGGAGAGGTTTTGGAAAATGGTTTTCTGTTTGGCCACTAGTAAATCAAAATAGAACGTCAGGCCTTCTTTTTATCTTACAATCTTTGTTTAATTCATAAAATAAATGTTAACAGAAAGAAGATGTGAAAATCATTGCATATAATAACAATTTTTAAAGAAAGCGTAGTGTTGTATATAGGACTGTCATATGTTGTTTTTTTTTGTCATGGAAACTGGCTTGATTAAATTCTTGGAAGTTGTAAATCGATTTTAAAAGCAATTACAGAAGATTCACAGTTCTAACAGGGTTTTTGATTTGGTTTTTTACAAATCCTGGCAGCAATAGATTTTCATTTTGAGTTTTTTTACATCTGTTTATTGTGTTGAATGTTCTGTAACATGCCATATCTCAATGACATTAGCTTACTTGTTTGAAGTGTTACATAAGGGACAGAGCAGTTCAATTTGTCAACTGAGTGGTGATGGTGTAATGCTGAACCCTGCATATAGCTGCCTTGGCCACTGGAAGTTGGATCCTGTTCAGATATCATTTAGTCCATCCAAGATGGTAAGGCATGCAAAATATTATCTTAGACATTTGTGTATATTCCTTTATTTGCAAAACTTCTTCATTTATTAAAGTTTTATTTTCTATACATCATGTAGAAGAAACCTTTCTCCTCAAGTCATCACTTACCTGTAACTTTTCATTTAAAAAAAATATTTATTAAAGCTTTCTCTTTCTACCATGTCTTACCAATTTTATGTCGCTTGTTCCATATCCTGTGCTGGAGATGTTGACCCTGGCAAGATCTCTGTTGGAGAGGCTTTGGATTTATGTTGGCATGTTGGCCAAATTGCCTTTTTTTAATGTGTTCACAGATGTGAAAGGCTGTGAAACAGTACAGGCAGCACTTTATATTGCTGTTAGTACAGTACCTATCTTTCTAAATAACCTATTCAGAGATGTTATGACATACCTCTGGAGCAAGTGGGACTTGAAGCCAGACCTCCTGCATCAAGGTAGGGACATTTCCACTGCATCACTAGAATCCACACATATGAACATTTCCATGTGGATATCATGGATATGGCATGCAAAATTAACAGCTGTATGATATTTAGTCAGAGTCATACAGCACGAAAACAGACTCTTTATTCAAATCAGTCCACATCGACCATGTTCCCAAATTAAACCAGTCCCACCTGCCTGCACTTGGCCCATATCACTCCAAACCTTTCTTATTTATGAACTTAATCCAATGTCTTTTAAATGTTGTAACTGTACCTGCGTCCACCACTTCCTCTGGCAGTTCATTCCACACACGAACTACTCTCTGTGTAAAAACATTTCTCCTCATGTCCTTTTTAAATCTTTCTCCTGATACCTTAAAAAATGCCCTCCAGTTTTCAACTCCCCCACGCTAGAGAAAAGACCCGATCATTCACCTTATCAATGCTCCTCATGATTTTGTAAAACCTCAATATGATCATACCCCAATCTCCTGCGCTTCAGTGTAAAAAGTCCCAGTCATTCCAGTGTCTTTTACGTCTCAAACACTCCATTCCTGACAACATTCTTGTAAATTTTTTCTGAACCCTCTGCAGTTTAATAACATATTTCCTGTAACAGGGTGACCAGAACTGCATACAGTACCCAAGAAGAGGCCTCACCAATGTCTTGTACAACCTCAACATGATGTCTCAACACTTATACTCAAAAGTCTGTACAATGAAGGCAAGCATGCTAAATGCCTTCTTAACCACCCTGCCTATCTGTGACACAAATTTCACAGAATTATGCACAGCAAATAAATGTCTTATGATATCCTTTTTCTTTCTGTTCACCACATGCCATTAGGAAAGTGGAATGTTGACCTTTATAATGAATCTTGTGTGGAATACTATAGGCAATGCATTCTAATGAGAATTGACAACAAATTAAATGTTGGCATCCTGAAAAATTTCATTATGATTCTTCAATTAATAGATGAAATTTATATTGAAAGCAAAACAACCTTAGTATTGTTTAACCTGATTTATCCTAGATTTATGATAATTTGTCACAGAACATGGTGATACTGGTACTATATATACTGTTTCCACTTTTGTAAACAGAATTGCATAGTGATTAGACTGATGATACATTTGGTTGCATGACCTGCTAAAAATGCATTGACTCATTGAAGGCTTGCCTGTTTTTGTGATAATAGCGAGATACAGAGGTTAACGTGTATAAATCATTTTTAAAAGGCCATAGTGTTATCTGGGACATAAATCCAGCAGATTGAAATGTATGATCACTGTAACTGCCCATTATGTTAGCAGTGGCATGAGAAATTAGTATGGTCACCTTCACTCAATGCCTGAGAGTTAGAAGGTCAAATGTTTAAATCTATTATATGGTATGTGCTATAAATAATTTAATACAACACTGAAGGTGTGCTTACTGTGTTTTAGAGATTGTTATTTCATTAGTATACTTAAGATCTTGAAATTAGGCTTTTGCTATTTCTTTTTTTCACACCTTCGATGCTTAGTTTTCAATTTCTGGTTGAGCCTGTTATAAGAGACAAGTTATTGTGAATTACAACTGTAAGGAGTAAACCTACTTCTTTGAAACAATCAAGCGAAGAAATATGCCGGTGCAGTATTGAAGTACAGAAGAGGTTCCAAACCTTTAATGTAGAGGGCAGATGTATTAGATATTCTAGTTTTATATGATTAGGTCAAAAGCCAGTATTAGGTAAAGACTATTTTTGACAGGTGCCTACACAACAACATTTGGTATTATGGACGATAGCATGTTTCTGGTGAAGAAAGTATGGCTCACCACATTGAAAACCTAGGTATCCATTTTACGCATGTAAATAGGTAGGACACAATATAAGAGGTTCAGCTAATTTTGGAATGGAGGAGCTAGATCTTATGATTCTGATTCTGTATGGACTCAGGTAGGAGAAGAATTGGTACCCAGAGACCAAATCTGGAAGTCCAGCCCCCGTTGTTATTGGAGGAGGAAAGAGTAGAGGCTTGGTAACTTCACATGATGTTGCTTAGAAATTACACGCTCCATTCTAGGAGAGGGAATTTCAGAACTTGAACGATTTTAAACAAAGCAACTGGGTTTTGAAAGCCTTTTTAAATTATACCTGGTGGTTGGAGGTGTTTGAAAGGTAATTAAAAATGATGTTGCCGCCTGCATAGTTCATGAAATACTATAGCCTGAGTTAAATTTGTAACTACTAAAGTGCATTGTAACATTGTTGTGATTGGAAATGTAGGTGACCATTAAATAATGAGTTGCCAAATTGTTATTGTTGACAATTCGTAATGTATCAAGTGAAAGAACAGCATTTTTAAAGTGTGTTAGAATATATCATCAACCGGATAAAGTGCTGTTCTGCATTGTATAATGTTGAAAAGCTGATCTAGTTTAAGATTTAGAATAACTTTGTTAAACTCTCCCCATGGCTTTTGTTAATTCTTATCAGACCAGCTGAGTCATTAGTTTGGCTGTTTGACAGATGTATGAGTTTTCATTCTTTACATATGTGCTGAACCATATATTTGGGTAATGTCTGAGCATTTCGCTATCTTCACGGATTCTGCACTGCAGGGTTTGTTGACATTGTTATTTAGGAGAACGTTACTTAGCTGCTTTTTGGACTAATGTAAAATTCTGTGCATCAGGCTTTGTTTAGGAAGGTATTCTAAGGGAATGTCAGCTTCTTTATGTTCGATAGATATATTAATTTCTAAAAATATCTGAAAAAGATAACAGTTTATGTGCCTAATCAGATAATGTTTGTTTTTACAGATTTAATAACTTTAAAGTGTTATTGCATGGTTTGTGAGTTTTGTTTATAATGAATAGTGAACACATGGCTTGGGGTTGAGAGGGTAGTTGAGAGCAGGGAACAAGGGTTGGTGACTGGGGCTAAGAGGAAGTACAGAGGTTTACTGTGTTATGTGGCTTTACACTGACCTGTGAAATCAGGCCCATGTTTCTGAGAATAGAGGTAGGCTTTTAATCTGGCTATCTCAGCCTATTATGACAGCATGCCCAGTGCCAGGCCATGCCCAACTCCCCAGATGAAAATCCTGGAGCCAATATTGCCAGACTGGAGACAGGATCACTACATCAGACATCAGAAAAAATTCCCAACTTCTGATTCCTGTCAGAATGTCTTCTGTTAAGACTGGGATGCTCGGAAAATTCCTAGCCTTTACTACAACCACTGCACTAAACTTCTTGATGTAAGTGCAGTGAATTGAATTGATTGAAGACTTGGTTTTGTTCTTCTGGATGAATTGCCCAGTCAGTGCGTCTGGCTGAAACTGATGCAAATACTTCAGCCTTGACTTTTACACAAAAACGCAGAGTTGCCATCATTGTGTATGTACATGTTCATAATACCTCTTCTTGTTGTTAGTTGTTCAATAGTCCACCACAGTCTAAGACTGTATATGGCAGGACTGCACAATTTTTTCTAATCTTGGTGTTGCAGACTCACGTAGCTCTGAATTTGGTCCACTGCTTCTGCTATTTGGTTTGCATGTTTCCCTGTATTGTAGCTTAACTGGCACCATAGTTTTACATATATCTAGTGCTGCTTCTGGTATGCTCTTCCATGCTCCTCATTTGGATTTGTCTCATTTAATTAATGATCCTCCTGTCAGTGGAAACACTTTTCCCTTATTTATATATGAAAAATCTTCATAAATTTAATCAGTGCCAAATAGTATTGCTTTTAAATTGTTTGTTGGCAATCTGATGCTGTAATGATTAGAGAAAATCATTTTTGGGAAATAGAAATAACAATTGATACATATCTAGTTAATGCAAAGGAACGTTGAGTTGGAACCAATAGATAAATGATTGTGTTTGCCTTGGAATAAGCCCTTCAAGCACAACAGCAGAAAAGGCATTGTTGCACGAGGCAATTAAAATGCAGGGCAACCAATGTCAACCTGTACTTTCATGAAAAGTAATAATTCATGGCCAGTCAAAAACATTGTTGGAACACTTTGACAATTTGCTTAATGTAGAATCTACAGACCTTCTGCTGTAATGTGTGATCAGATTAGCTGTTTTGCAATCAAGCATCCAGACAAAATTGGATCAAAGTTATGGAGCTGATTAATTGGCTGAGGGTACAAGAGTCTCAGCTGTCGTAATATTGTTCAGTGTTCAAACTCAGTAAGAATTGAAGGTAGATCAATCACATTACTCAAAACATTGGATGGAGTTTTTTTCAAATCTTCACAATTAACAACAGAAAACAATTAGTTTTTGAATGCAGAAGGGACCCCTACTCCAGTTATTTCCTATTCATGCTTAATCCCAGGGAAAGTATTGTGTTAGGCCATAGCCAACAATAGTATTGGATATTTGTGCTCCTTAGGGCTGAAATGTTATTAGATTAAAGGAAAAGAGTTGTGATTTTCTCAAAGAGTAAAATTCTGAGCATTGGTGTATTTTAGACTTCAGCAAAGGACAACCAAGTGATTGATAAGTTTGCCTATAGTTTCCTCAGTGTTCTCTCTCTCCCCCCTTTCTTGAATAGTAATCCACAGGGGTCAGTCTAGAATATAGGGAATATTAGAAAAGCAATATATCTGAAGTCACTTCTTTTAAAATTCTAGGATGTTAGCCAATAGATCCACTGGATTTGTCAACAACGTACACTGATTTCTTCTTTACAAATCACAGATTAAATAGAATATGAGAATAAACTATCAAGACAGATCAAATCCGTTAGTAAACGCTTTGGGTCTGTAAAAAGGAAAAGATTAACAGAAGTGAGTATGACTCCCTTAGAAGTTAAGCTAGGAGAAATTACAGAGGGGAATAGGAAATGATAGGGTCAATGTACAAATACTTCGATAGAAAAGATAAAACCATTATGACACTAGTGGGAATGTAGGGAGCTACAAGAATGAGAAACATTACACAAATCTGGAATTGAAAACTAGCCTTAGAAATGGTGACCATGAAATTTCCACCAATTGTTATAAAACCCATCAGGTTCATTCATGACCTTTAGGAAATGAAATCTGCCACCCTTTCCCAACCCTGCCCATATGTGGCTCCAGATCGCTGGTTGACTCTTCAAAGCTACCCCACTTTAAAGGCAATTTATGGGCCACAAAAGCAGACCTCGTCCATGACCTACCCTTTCCAACAGAGAATAAATAAGGAAGAGATCCCTCCTCCCAGCATTATTTGAAGGGATAATGAACTCCAATCAGATTAGTTTCTGGCTGATTTCTATTCAATCCATCTCAATGTAGAAACTCTGTGGTAAGGAAAGGCTGTGGTTATGAACAATTGATCACCACTCCACAGACCAATCAGTGGCTTGTTGCTGCCTGAATCTCGCATTGTACACATCCCCTAGTGTCAGTTTACCTGTTTACCCCACTGGTTGAACAAGCAGCCATGAAACACCACTTACCAAAGTGTTGGTAACCTGCTTTTAAAAAGTCCAACAATCCCTTCCACAAATCCTGTTTTTTTTTTCTCTGAAACAGTCCTCTCCCATTTCAGCTCACAATCAAAAATGCTGAAAAGTTGGAAGATAAAAAGAAATGTAGAAGATAGGAGGAGAAGTAGGCCATGCTCACCTGCTCCACCATTCAATATGTCTCATCATTGAACTCAATATCTTAATCTCACCCTCACCCCCATATCCCTTGATAAGTTTAGCCACAGAGCTATATTTATCTCCTTCTTGAAAGCACATGATGTTTTGGCCTCAACCATTTTCTATGGTAGTGAATTCCACAGACTTACCACTGACATTTCTCCTCGTGTCAGTCCTAAAAGGTTTATACTTTATCACCAAGCTATGACCGCTGGTTGTGAAGACCCCCCCAATCATCTGGAACATTCCTCCTGCATCTAACGTGTTTAGTCCTATTAGAGTTATTCAGTCTTTATACAGGAAAGGTAAATACAATGTGTTCTCTGATTATTGGAATATGTCATTGAATGCAATATGTCAGGGTGAGGTCCACTGAAAATAGCAAGAGGAGTAGGTCATTTAGCCATTTGAGTCTGCTCTGCCATTCAATACAATCATGGCTGATCATTCAACTCATTACCCTCTTTCCACTCTCTCCCTATTCATTTGGTCTCTTTAGTCCTAAAAACCTGCCATGAATAAGAGGCAGTGCGTGCAAGCTGTTTGATTTGTATACAAGGCCTATAATGGTTGAGGTCAAATTTTAAATGCTGGATGTGAGTGTTGCTTCACAGAAAATGATAGTAGATTGAGTGAAGGAGATGTGGGGATTGGTGAATGGACAGTATATGAGTCTGCGAGTTCAAACATAAGGATACACCATTGGAAGATATATTCAGTGATTTTTGGCCACTTGTGTTAGGTGATATTAACTGGGATTATATTCATTGGAATTTAGAAGAATGAGGGGGGATCTTATAGAAACATGTAAAATTATGAAGGGAATAGATAAGATAGAAGTAAAGATAATGTTTCCACTTGTGGGTGAAACTAGGACAAGAGGGAATAGCCTCAAAATTAGGGGGAGCAGATTTAGGACTGAGAATTGAGAAGGAATGTTTTCACCCAGAGAGTTGTGAATTTATGGAATTCCCTGCCCAGTGAAGTAGTTGAAGCTTCCTCATTGAATGCTAGTAAAGCTAAGATGGATAAGTTTTGAACAGTAAAGGAATTAAGGGTTATGGGGAGAGGCCGTGTAAGTGGAACTGAGGCCACAAGAAGATCAGCCATGATTATACTGAATGGCGGAGTGGGCTCAAAAGGCCAGATGGTCTACTCCTGCTCCTATTTCTTTTCTTATGGTTAAACTTCTTCCCTCATTGCATCCAGGTACACAAAGCAGGATTGCTGACATAGATAATGATGACTGAATACTCCAAGCCTTCTCAGAACCTGTTTAGAGGTCACCAAGCCCTCTGCCAGTAGAGGAGTAGGCCATTCTCTGCTGTGTACCAACACCACAAGTATTCTACTACATCATTGTTACTCTTCTCCCTGTTCAAAATCTCTTAACGGTGTTCCAGCACATGCTGCAGCCAGACTGCTAAAAGGTGCAACCTTTAGGTAGTGCAGGCTACTGTTGAGTAATTCTAAACCTTGGCCCATGCTGATGCATGCAGAAACTCAACAACACCTTTAGCTGTATGCTTTTAGTATTTCAATTCACAGATTGCATGACACTTGCCTGCTGCCTCCTTAGAAAGATTAGGTTAATTAAGCAATTCACTTTGTCACTACTCATTTTTGCACCTCAACCAAATTTCCCTTCCTAACAGTCATACTGAATTATCTAGGATCTTCGTAAGATTTTGGGTGTACCCAAAATACTGTGTATTCATTACGCAAGGCAAACATTTCCCTTCTTGACTGACTCCTAGGATGAGGGGATAGTCCTGAGTAGAGATTGAATAATGTCTGAGAAAATTCATTCACATTTCGACGACTGAGAGTTGGCCTAATTGTAAGATCATATTTGGCCCCTGACTAGGAGTCTAGGAAATTTCGCCATCCAATGTGTTGTGAATATTTGGAATTCTGTACCCCATGGAGTTAAAGATGGTCAGCCGTTAAGGATATTCTGGACAGAGTTTGATAGATTGTTGGATACAAAAGGAATCAAATGAAATGGGAATGATGCTGGAAGATGTGGTTGAGATAGAAGGTCAGCCATGATCTTAATGAATGGTGGAGCAGGCTCAAGGGGGTGAAATATTTTATTTTTAATTTCTAATGCTGTTGAAAAGTATTATTTTGATTTGTTCTGTTCAACAATTGTCTGGACTTTGAATCCAGTTACAAATACAAGATTATTTTAGTTGATAGTTTTGGCTGTCTCACTGATCTCAAAAATATCTTCCTGTCGCCAGTGAGGCTTTCCGATGCAAATAACTTGATTTTTGCCAACAATGAATCTTTATAAAGTATATACTCATGTAAAAGTTGAATTTTTTAGACTATTTTTAAGGTTAAATTTATGGGATCGACTGTTACAAGGATACTACTTTTGAGGGACTAAAATTTAGCCATGAGAAATTGTCAACAGCCGCAATTCCAATCAAATCCTGCATGAAGGAAGGAAGATCAGGGGTAGATCAGGGATTTGGTAATTATAGTGAAGTAAATGCATAAAGGCCTATCTTGTATAGAAAATGATGGTGTGATAAATTTTCAATAGTGAACCTAAGAAATCTCTAAGGTAAAAACAATGACTGCAGATGCTGGAAACCAGATTCTGGATTAGTGGTGCTGGAAGAGCACAGCAGTTCAGGCAGCATCCAAGGAGCAGCGAAATCGATGTTCCGGGCAAAAGCCCTTCAGCAGGAATAAAGGCAGAGAGCCTGAAGCGTGGAGAGATAAGCCAGAGAAGGGTGGGGGTGGGGAGAAAGTAGCATAGAGTACATTAGGTGAGTGGGAGAGGGGATGAAGGTGATAGGTCAGGGAGGAGAGGGTGGAGTGGATAGGTGGAAAAGGAGATAGGCAGGTAGGACAAATCCAGACAAGTCATGGGGACAGTGCTGAGCTGGAGGTTTGGAACTAGGGTGAGGTGGGGGAAGGGGAAATGAGGAAACTGTTGAAGTCCACATTGATGCCCTGGGGTTGAAAGGTTCTGAGGCGGAAGATGAGGCGTTCTTCCTCCAGGCGTCTGGTGTTGAGGGAGCGGCAGTGAAGGAGGCCCAGGACCTCTACGTCCTCGGCAGAGTGGGAGGGGGAGTTGAAATGTTGGGCCACGGGGCGGTGTGGTTGATTGGTGTGGGTGTCCCGGAGATGTTCCCTAAAGCACTCTGCTAGAAGGCGCCCAGTCTCCCCAATGTAGAGGAGACCGCATCGGGAGCAACGGATACAATAAATGATATTAGTGGATGTGCAGGTAAAACTTTAATGGATGTGGAAGGCTCCTTTAGGGCCTTGGATAGAGGTGAGGGAAGAGGTGTGGGCGCAGGTTTTACAGTTCCTGCGGTGGCAGGGGAAGTTGCCAGGATGGGAGGGTGGGTTATAGGGGGGCGTGGACCTGACCAGGTAGTCACGGAGGGAACGGTCTTTGCGGAAGGCGGAACGGGGCGGGGAGGGAAATATACCCTTGGTGGTGGGGTCTTTTTGGAGGTGGCGGAAATGTCAGTGGATGATTTGGTTTATGCAAAGGTTGGTAGGGTGGAAGGTGAGCACCAGGGGTGTTCTGTCTTTGTTACGGTTGGAGGGGTGGGGTCTGAGGGCGGAGGTGCAGGATGTGGACGAGATGCGTTGGAGGGCATCTTTAACCACGTGGGAAGGGAAATTGCGGTCTCTAACGAAGGAGGCCATCTGGTGTGTTCTGTGGTGGAACTGGTCCTCCTGGGAGAAGACATGGCAGAGGCGGAGGAATTGGGAATATGGAATGGCGTTCTTGCAAGAGGTAGGGTGGGAAGAGGTGTAATCCAGGGAGCTGTGGGAATCGGTGAGTTTGTAAAAAATGTCAGTGTCAAGTCGGTCATCGTTAATGGAGATGGAGAGGTCCAGGAAGGGGAGGGAGGTGTCAGAGATGGTCCAGGTAAATTTAAGGTGAGGGTGGAATGTGTTGGTGAAGTTGATGAATTGCTCAACCTCCTCGCGGGAGCACGAGGTGGCGCCAATGCAGTCATCAGTGTAGCGGAGGAAGAGGTGGGGAGTGGTGCCGGTGTAATTACGGAAGATCAACTGTTCTACATAGCCAACAAAGTGACAGGCGTAGCTGGGGCCCATACATGTGCCCATGGCTACCCCTTTGGTCTGGAAGAAGTGGGAAGATTCAAAAGAGAAATTGTTAAGGGTGAGGACCAGTTCGGCCAGACGAATGTGTCGGTGGAAGGGTACTGTTGGGGACGTCTGGAGAGGAAAAAATGGAGGGCTTGGAGGCCCTGGTCATGGCGGATGGAGGTGTAGAGGGATTGGATATCTCTAGCCTAAGAAATCTCTAGCCTAATGTCTAGTTATGTGCTTTGGGCGGCACGGTGGCACAGTGGTTAGCACTGCTGCCTCACAGCTCCAGAGACCCAGGTTCCATTCCCAACTCAGGCGACTGACTGTGTGGAGTTTGCACATTCTCCCTGTGTCTGTGTGGGTTTCCTCCCACAGTCCAAAGATGTGCAGGCCAGGTGAATTGGCCATGCTAAATTGCCCTTAGTTTTAGGTGTAGGGGAATGGGTGGATTGCGGGTTGGTGTGGACTTGTTGGCCCAAAGGGCCTGTTTCCACACTGTAAGAAATCTAATCTAATGTTGTGAATTGTACATCAAAACATATAATAGCGCAAAAGGAAATAATTTCCTCATCATAACATTTATGTACAAGATAATATCTTGACACACACGTTTTGATCTATTATCTGTGCGGAACGAGAATTGACTTTTATGCGAGATATGTGGAAAATTCCAGATTTTTTGGCCAAAAATAAGGGATCAACCTTTACATGACTTTAATGAGAGTACGTACGGTACAGTTCAATAGTTGTCAAGATTTCTTACTAACTATATTCTTGTTTCAACTCATCTGATCATGACACTTCCTAAGTTTGAATTTTTCATAAAGGTGTTTTGATCACATAACTACTCAAAGATATTTCAGGGGAGGTGATGGCCTAGTGACATTATCGCTGGACTGTTAATCCAGAGACTCAGGTAATGTTCTGAGGACCCGGGGCAGGTGGTGGAATTTATATTCAATAAAAATCTGGTTCACTAATGTCCTTTCGGGAAAGAAACTGTCATCCTTACTTGATCGCACCTACATGTTACTCCAGACCCACAGTTGACTCTTAACTGTCCTCTGGGCAGTTAGGGATAGGCAATAAATGCTGGTCTAGCCAGTGATAGTCTCATTCTGTCAATGAATAAAAGAAAGTGGTGGATTGAAATGTGATAGCTATTATCGCTAGTTGGACACTTTTATACCTAACTCATGTATATACAGTGATTTGATCACAACCATCTAGCCAAAGGAACAACCAAATTTAGAATTATCATTTGGCAAAGGATACAAGGCATATGTTTTGGCAGCTTCCATCAGTTGCTCCTCTAAAAGTCAAAATAACATTAATTATCTTGACCAGTTCATTGACCAATGTAGAAAGATCCACACCAGCACCACCATTCATGTACTTATACAAATGAAACAAACAATTGGACTTATTGCATTGCATTCACTATGTCCATTTTTCAACTGTGATTGCCATACAAATTAGCCCACAGACTAAATTTCAAACCTTTCACATGGCCTTATTGTCATTTGCTGGTGACAATAATTACTGGTGGAAATCTACAAATAACAATCTGAAGCAGGCTATGAAACAAGTGATAATCACCTGACCTTTAATGTATAGCATCAACCCCAACTACTCAGTATCAATTAATATCCATGTATCACAAATGTCTCTGAAATACCTCCCAAGAGGCCAATATCCCATCACCAAGCTGCCCTACATTTACACATGGTAAGCCCCTGATTCTGACACTACCACATCAGAGCTAGAACCCAAAGTTTCAGAATTTCTGACTCCTCTTTTTATCTATCAGCCTAATTGAGGCACTCATTTTATGAGGTCGAGCTGGCTGACCTTGTTACAATCACTCATTCTTAACTGGACTAATGCAAGTTAATTTTAGCTCTTCCCAGCAAATGGAAGTCAGGCTGTATGGTTGTTAGAATTGAACAGATAACTTCTCATTCAAATCTGTTTGTCTTTGATGTAACTAGAGGCCTTTGTTGGATGCCTCATGAATTGAGGCCTGATTGTTCGATAGGACCCGGATACAATGTTAAATGGGGTGAAAGTGAGGAAACTGCTGCACCTTTCCTGTTAAGCTCAATCAAGTGTCAACTAGTTCCAAGACAAAATCAAATTGTTTCACGAAGAGACAATGAATTTACAACGTGGCAAAAAGTAGTGGTAAGCCGGAGGATTGGGAAAGTTTTAAAAATTGACAAAAAATGACCAAAAAAACAAGAGAGGGAGAAAGTAAACGTTGAGAGTAAACAAGTAATATTAAAATGTTAAGAGCTTCTTTAAAAATACAGAAAGGAAAGGAGAATGAGGACAAATAAATAACAATAGGAAAAGGAAACATAAAGAGTTAAATAAACTTGCATCCATCTTCACTATAGAAGACACTGATAGTATTCTAAAAGTACTAAGTAATCTTGGGCAAATGTAGTAGAGGAAGTAAATACAATAAATATCACTAGAGAAGAAGTACTAATGAAGTACTGGCAAAAAGCAGAAAGTGGGAATAAAAGGATCCTTCTCAGGGTGGCAGCCAGTGACAAGTTGTGTTCCACAAGGCTTAGTGTTGGGACCACAACTTTTCACTTTATACATAAATGATCTAGATGAGGGAACTGAGGGCTTTCTGGCTAAGTTTGCAGATGATACAAAGATAGGTAGAGGGACAGGTAGCATTGAGGAGGTAGGGAGGCTGCGGAAGGATTTGGACAGATTAAGAGATTGGGCAAAGAAGTGGCAGATGGAGTACAGCATGGGAAAGTGTGAGGTCATGCATTTTGAAAGGAAGAATAGAGACATGGGCTATTTTCTAAATGGGGAGAAAATTTAGAAGTCTGAAGTGCAAAGAGACTTGGGAGTTTTAGTCCAGGTTTCTTTCAAGGTAAACTTGCAGGTTGAGTCAGTACTTAGGAAGGCAAATGCAATGATGGCATTTATTTTGAGAGAATTTGAATATAAAAGCCGGTATGTATTTCTGAAATTCTGGAATATTGTTCGCAGTTTTGAGTCCCATATCTCAGGAAGGATATATTGGCCCTGGAGAGTGTTCAGAGGAAGTTCGCGAGAATGGTCCCAGGGACGGAATGTTTAATATATGAGGAATGTTTGAGGACTCTGGGTCTATACTCAATGGAGTTTAGAAGGATGAGGGAGATCTAATTGAAACTTGCAGAATACTGAATGGCCTGGACAGAGTGGATGTTGTGAAGATGTTTCCCTTGGTAAGAAAGACTAGGACCTAAGGGCACGGCCTTAGAGTAAAGGGAAGACCTTTTAGAACAGAGATAAGGATAAACTTTTTCAAACAGACAGTGTTGAATCTATGGAATTCAGTGCCAGAAAAGGCTGTGGAGGCCAGGTCATTGAGTATATTTAAGACTGAGAAAGATAGGTTCTTCAGCATGAAGGGGATCAAGTATTACAGGGAGAAAGTGGCAGAATGGGATTGAGAAACTTATCAGCCATGATTGACTGCTGGAGCATACTTGATGGGCTGAGTGGCCTACTTTCTGCTCCTATGTCTTTTGGTCTAAAAGGGATGAAGGCCGATTGACCCTGAACCTGATGACTTGTGTTCTTGGATATTAAAGAAAGCAGCTACAGAGATTTTGGATACACTCGTAGAAATCTTTTAAGAATCTTTAGATTTTGGAAAAGTCCCAGAAAATTGGGAAACTGCCAGTATAGCACTTACTTCGCGGAGTGCAAGACAAAAATCCATTAACTATAGGCCAGTGAGGTTAACATATGTCATTGAAAAAATGTTACACTTTGTTTTAGAGGGTGTAATCCCAGAGCATTTAGAAACACAGAATATAATGAAAAACGTCAGTATGGCTTCATGAAGAAGAAATCCTGCTTGAAAAAAATCACTGGAATTCTTTGAGGAGATAGTAAGGAGGAATCCAGTAGATGCAATTTACTAATTTTCAAAAGGCATTTGATAAAATACTGCACCACTTCTATTTTGGTGTTATCTGCAAACTTGCTAACCATGTCTCCTATATTCACATCCCAATCCTTTTTGTCATTTATATAAGAAAAAGAAGATCATCTCAGAGTACAGTGGGACCTTAATCAGACGGTGTCATTGGAGCTTAATTTAGATAAATGTGAGGTGTTGCATTTTGGTAAGGTAAACCAGGGCAGGACCAGTTAGTGGTAGAGTCCTATGGAGTGTTGATGAAAGGCTTATGCCCGAAATGTCGACTCTCCCGCTCCTTGGATGCTGCCTGACCTGCTGTGCTTTTCCAGCGCCATACTTTCCGACCCTGTGAAATGTTGACAAACAAAGAAACCTAGGGGTGCAGGTGCATAGTTCCTTGAAAGGGGAGTCACAGGTAGACAGGGTGATGAAGTAGGCATTTGGCATGCTTACCTTCATTGGTCAGAAAATTGAATACAGGAGTTGGGGTATCATGTTACAGCTGCATAGGAGATTGGTGAGGCCACTTTTGGAATGCCGTATACAGTTCTGGTTGCCCTTGTATAGGAAGTATGTTGTTAATTTTGAGAGGCTACAGAAAAGATTTACAAGGATGTTGCCAGGACTGGAGGGTTTGAGCTATAGGGAGAGGCTAAATAGGCTTGCGGTTATTTTACCTGGAGCATCAGAGGAGGAGGGATGATCTTATAGAGGTTTATAAAATCATGAGGGTATGCATAGAGTGAATAGCCAAGTTCTTTATCCTAGGGTGGAGGAAAACTAGAGGGCATAGATTTAATGTGAGAGGAGAAAGATTTAAGAGTGAGCTGAGGAATAACATTTTCACACAGAGGGTGGTGTGTATATGGAATGAGCTGCCAGAAGAAGTGGTGGAGACTGGTACAATGACAACTTTTAAAAGACACCAGGATGGGAAAAATAGGAAGGGTTTAGAGGGATAAGGGCCAAATGCTGGCAAATGGGATTAGGTCAGTTTGGGATGTCTGGCCGATGCAAATAGGCTGGATTGAAGGGTTTGTTGCCTTACTGTATGAATCTATGACTCTCTGACTCTATGAAAGGCTACTTAATAATATAGGAGCCCATGATGTTGCGTGCCGTACATTATATAGCCATCCTCTATCAATGCTAATGTAAGAGAGTTGGGATAAGGCAGTAATTTTCAGGATGTGAACCTGTAACTATGGGCGGCATGGTGGTACAGTGGTTAGCACTGCTGCCTCACAGCGCCAGAGACCTCGGTTCAATTCCCACCTCAGGCAACTGTCTGTGTGGAGTTTGCACATTCTCCCAGTGTCTGCGTGGGTTTCCTCCAGGTGCTCTGGCTTCCTCCCACAGTCCAAAGATGTGCAGGTAAGGTGAGTTGGCCCTGCTAAATTGCCCATAATGTTAGGTGAAGGGGTAAATGTAGGGGAATGGGTCTGGGTGGGTTTCTCTTTGGAGGGTTGGTATGGACTTGTTGGGCCGAAGGGCCTGTTTCCACACTGTAAGTAATCTAATCTAATGGAGTGCCATAGCAATGATTACAGGGGCCACAGTAATGACTTGAATGGTGGAAGTGAGTATATCATCGCCAGATTTGCAGATGATGCAAAATTAGATGGGAATGCAAGTGTTGAGGATGACACAAAGACTCTGCAGAGGGATATAGACAACTTAAGTGAGAAGGAAAACCCTTGGCAGATTGAATATAATGTGGGAAGATGTGAGTTTGTGCTAGCTGGCAGGGGAAATATTATTTAAATGATGAAAGACTATAGAGAGTTGCAGAAAATATGGTTTGGGGGTTCTTGTACATAAATCACAAAAAGCTGGGATAAAGTTCAACAGGGATTAGGGAAGGCAAGTAGAATGTTGGTCTTTATTTCAGATGGAATGGAGTATAAAAGTAGGAATTCTAGATTAAAACTATACAAGGCATCAGTTAGATCACATCTAGATTACAGGGAACAGTTTTGGTTCTGTTATCTGAGGAAAGATATACTGACATTAGTGGCAGACTACAGAAACTTCACTAAGTTGATCCAGGATACGAGGGATATTATTATGAGGTGAAGTTTCGTAGGTTGGGCTGTACTTATTGAAGTTTAGAAGAATCAGAGAAGACTTACTGAAACTTAGATTTTAAATGGGTGGACAGGATTGATGCAGAAAAATGTTCCCTCTTGTGGGAAACTATAAGACCAGACTCCATAATCTCTGAGTGAGGGGTTGTCAATTTAAGATCGAGGTGCGGACTTCTTTATCGCAGGGGCTAGGTCATTAAGTACATTCAAGGCTGAGAGAGATTTTTAATCAGCAAGGAAATCAAGGTTAATAGGGAAAGCATAGGAAAATGGAACTGAAGATTATCAGATCAACCACGGTCTCATTGAATGGCAGAGCAGCCTTGATGGGTTGAATCGTCTACTTTTGATGCTATGTCTTATGGTGCTACAGAAGACACCATTCTAGTAATATAGCATATTTCAAAAATGCCCAAAAAAGAACTTCAGCTGAGCTAGAAATAAGTGCTAGGTATACGCAGGGCTGCTTTCTCATCAGAATGAGACAACCACTGGTGGTTTAACCTGAGGGTCACCATGCCTCAGGTAGCAGCAACAAGAAGGATGTCAGCTGCACTGGTTATCAGTTAGATTTATAAGTATTTTCTGCAACTGTTTGATACTACATAGTGTCAGTGTTCATCTTGTTTCCAAGTCTGTGAAGATTATATCAATCACAGAGTCACAGAGACAGATTCTTTGGTCCAACCTGTCCATGCTGACCAAGTTTCCCAAACTAAACAAGTCCCAATTGCCTGTATTTGCCCCATATTCTTCTAAAGCTTTGCTATTCAGGTACCTGTCCAAGTGGCTTTCAAATGTTGTAATTGTACCTGCACCTACCGCTTCCTCTGGTAGTTCATTCCACACACGAACCACTCTCTCTGTTACATTTTTTCCCTCTCACCTTTAATATATACCACCTACAAAAAAGATGGTAGCAATACACCATATCTGTGCCCCTCATGATTTTATGAACCTCCATAAAGACACCTTTCAACCTCCTACACTCCAGTGAAAAAACTTCCCAGCCTATTCAACCTGTCTTTATAACTCAAACTCCAGTCCTGGCAGCATCCTGGTGAATCATTTCTGAACCCTCTCCAATTTGATAATAGCCTTCCAAAAACAGGATGACTAGAATCGTTTGCAGAACTCCAAAAGTGGCCTCACCAACATCCTGTACAACCTCAGTATGAAGTCCCAACTCAATTGTCTGTCAATGAAGGCAAGCGTGCTAAACGCCTTCTTAACCACCCTGTCTACCTGTGATGCAAGTTTCAAAGAACCATGTAGCTGAACCCCTGGGTCTTTCTGTTCGACAACACTATCCAGGGCTCTACCATTAATTGTGTAAACCCTGCCGTTGTTTGTTTTACCAAAATACAATTTTCACATTTATCTAAATTAAACTCCAATTGTCATTCCTCAGCCCATCTGCTCAAATTATCAAGATCCCTTTGTAATCTTAGGTAAATTCTTCACTGTCCACTATGCCACCGATTTTCATGTCATCTGCAAACTTACTAACCATGCTTCCTAAGTTCTCATCCAGATCGTTACATAAATGACAAACAAAAGTGGACCCAACACTGATCCCTGTGGAACAATGCTGGTCACAGGCCTCCAGTCTGAAACTCCGCCCCTGTCTTGTAACATCAAGCCAATTTTGTATCCAATTGACAAACTGTCCCTGAATCCCATGTGATCTACTTTACTACTTAGTCTGCCAAACGGAACCTTGTCAAAGGCTTTACTGAAATCCATGTAGACAATGTCTACCACTCTGCCCTCATAAAGCTTTATGTCACTAAGGCACCTAGTTAACAAAATACATAATCAATAGAAGTCAGACAGAAACTTCTACAGTAACTGGCACAAAGGATCATGATTGGGTACACTGGAAGCTAATGACTTAAATTATAGCACAGTGCTGTACATATTCTTCAGGGAAGCATCAGAGGCAGCACTACATTTATTTGTTCCTCCATTATCTTTCTTCCATTCATGCCAGAGGTGGACTGTGTGCTGATGACGTGTCAGAATGTGTTGTTCCTCAGATAATGAATGCTGTATCATCGAAACAATATTCAGACTTGGACTGGTAAATGGCACAAATGTTACATGGCAAAAAAGTGTCAAGTAATGACTATCTCTAATTAGAGCATCCAGGCAGCTACTAATGGTATTGCTACTGCCAAATCTTTTGATAGCGAGACCTTGCAAACATCATTGACCAGAAACTCTCATAGTCCAGCCACACAAACAGTAGGACATCGAGGTGATATAAGAGACTCATGTTTGCAAATGAAGAGAGGCATTTGGTATGCTTTCCTTTATTGGTCATAGCATTGAGTGAGTATAGGAGTTGGGAGGTCATGTTGTGGCTGTACAGGACATTGATTAGGCTACTTTTGGAATATTGTGTGAAATTCTGGTCTCCCTACTGTAGGAAGGATGCTGTGAAACTTGAAAGGGTTCAGAAAATATTTACAAGGATGTTGCCAGGTTTGGAGGGTTTGAGATATATAGAGAGGCTGAATAGGCTGGGGCTATTTTTCCTGGAGCGTTGGAGACTGAGGGGTGACCTTATAGAGATTTATAAAATCAGAGGGGCATGGATAGGCGAAATAGAGAAGATCTTTTTCCTGGGGTGGGAGAGTCCAGAACTAGAGGGCATAGGTTTATGGTGAGAGGGGAAAATTTAAAAGGGACCTAAGGGGCAACATTTTCATGCAAGGGATGGTGCGTGTATGGAATGAGCTGCCTGAGGAATTGGTGAAGGCTGGTACAATTACAACATTTAAAAGGCACCTGGATGGGTATGTGAAGAGGAAGTGTTTAAAAGAATATGGGCCAAGTGCTGGCAAATGGGACTAGATTAGGATATCTGGTTGGCATGGACGAGTTGGACCGAAGGGTCAGTTTCCGTGCTGTACATCTCTATGACTTTATGTGAAGCCTGTCCACTATACACAAGGCACAAGTAGGAGTGGTGGGTACAGCTGTCTGTGAATTGATTGATAAACTAATAAATAGGATTCATTTAATCTAATGATTAGGAGTAATATATCTTAATTATAAATATCTTATTACTTTTATGAATAAATTGATTATTCCAGGTGAAATTAAATTAAATGTTAAGCCTATTTAATTTTGCACTCCATTCAAGTGTGTCCTGTTCACGATTCATATTTTAGGTAATTGAATAATATAAATCTAGTTTATGTAGATAATTCAGGCATGCAGTCTAATTTAAGAAATTATTGCAGTACAACAGCAAACTCTTTATAAATTTCATACTTTGGTTATTAATGCTTTATCAGAGGTTTCTGTTCACTAGAACAACTTTTGAAAACATTTCAGAAGACAGAGATTGTGGCTAACACCATTGCTGGGTGGAGCAAGATGCGATCATGCATAAAATTGGAACGTCGTTTTGAAATTTGCAATGCTGTTCATTCCTGATAAAGATCCATAGAGAAAAGTCTATCGGTGTCATCCATGGTAACTATTTTTGACAACATGAGCTGCCACCAAGTATTAAAACACTGATATCCAAAATGCAGTTCTTTTGATTAGCAGAACAGAAAACAATAGGTGGAATTTTATAGGGATCTAAGTAACATAGATCATGGTGAAATGACAGAGCCACTTGCAAAGTTAGGCAAAGCCCATCTTGACATCAGTTTCTTGATGCATTTTCTAATCAGTCTGTTCAGAGATATTATTTCACATCTTCAGAGCAGGTGGGACTTGAACCCAGGCATCTTGATCCAAAGGTAGCAGCATTACCATTGCACTCCAAAAGCCCCTCACTGCAGCCTATATATTCTTCATAAGCAAACTGGCAAATTTCTCAAGGCAATGGCAAGTTTCCAAAAAAGGGGAGATTATTGATCGTTAAATGCCTTAAATGGTCGTTAACAGCCCAACTTGCTGCATCACCTTTCAGGTTTCTATCTTACCAAACTTGCTAAACAAGTTAGATGTCATGAAATCTCAGCACGGAAATCAGCAATAGTCAAGAAATCCCTTGTGGTGGAGATCTCTCAAACAAAAACTCATTGCAAATGCATTCAGCCAAAAAAAGGGAGTTCAGTTGAATGTATAAAATAAAAATAAATTGACCACACTTTCCCTAGAGAATGTATTCTAAGACATAACTCGAGTTTTGCATTCAAAATGTCTGTTGAAAACTTCCTGTACCTGTCACTTGTTGGAGCTGCATTGTGGGTGTATCTGTGCAGCCCCAAATGGGCTATGATGGCCATGTTTAATGATGGTGCCTTATTGCTGTGTTGGGAACAATTTAAAAAACAATTAACACATTAAAAATACTTTAGCTGTTGAATGGTTTGGGTAGTACCGATAATATGGCAAGTTGTATATAAATACAAGTCTGTCTTTCACATATGCAATTATGTTTAGTGTAATGTTGAAATGGAATTCAGTTTTTTAATCTGTAATTGAATGTCTCAAATGGATTAAAATGTTGTATAGAGAGCATGTTAATTCTAATTTAATATGATAAATTAGGGCAGAATAATCAGTAATTATTCTGACTACTGTTTAGAGAGAACACAATGATCTCTGAGAACAACTCAATCACCAGCAGGGCTGGATTGAATTTCTAATTAGACATTAAAATATCAAGAAATCTCCAATTGCATGATAGAAGCAATCAAAGCATTTTATGGATCATAGAATTATTCTTTCTGAATGCATTACATGAACCTCAGAGCTGGATCCAGAGTTGTTATACAAAGACAGGGGGCTGATTCGGATTTGGTTAAGTTGGAGTTGCCTCAAAGTTTTGAATATTCTGCCACAAGGCTGAGTGAAGTTTCTCGCTGTGTCTGATTAACTCACCTCATTAACTACATGCCACGTCCCTATGATGTCCATCACATGTGATTCATTCCCAGAGCAACTCGCTGCTCAGCAGATATCCTCAAGTTCCTTGGGCATCTCTGGTGCTTTGCCATCTCTAAAAGGCCATTGTACACCCAGACAAGCACTATCAGGCTGGAGCTGCCTCCATGGTTCCTGACATTTGTCCTGAAAGTGACAGCCAGAGAAAATTGGCACCCATTATGTACACAGGATGTACTACTGGACAGGCTGATGCAACCCTGGAACTTGCTGTTCCCTTGAGGATGAGCAGTGAAGGCCATAATACCACACCAATCCAGCCTGGTGCGAGATTGCCACCTGGTTGAAGCAGTTTCAGCCATCTGAAAGAATGCCCAGCAGTGTAGGAGGAAGGGTATGTGCCACCATCTTCTTTTTGATACCTTACACTCACTATCTCTGCTGCTGTATCCAGCTCCCACCAAGGATCAGACTCCAGCACTCTCTCTCTTCCCCTCACCATCTTTCCTCCCTCACTCTCACCCACCTAAAATTCCTGACAACATTAACCACGCATGACCTCTGGACTTACCATTCCAGGACCTCCTGACCAATGGCTAACTGACTGAGGACTGCTGGCAACCATGACAAACTTCCATCCTTTGTGTCTGTGCTAAACATCTCACTGCTCAGCAGATATCCTTGAGTTCCTTGGGTATCTCTGGTGCTTTGCCATCTCTAAAAGGTCATTGTACACCCAGACAAGCACTATCAGTCTGAACCTGCCTGCATTGTTTCTGACCTTTGTCCTGAAAGGCAAAATAGAAATAATATGAGCCTGGTATCTCTGGCTGAGGGTGTAGAGTGCTTAAAGGCAATGCAAGCAATGCTAGGCAGAGATGCTATCAGCATCCAGGTATGCTCAGAGTGTGTGTGCTATGACAGTGAGTGAAGAGCCTGATCAAGTTGATGAGCTGAGTGCATATCCCTGAGTGCACGGAGTCCTTGCTACAGTATTACAGTGATAGTTCCTGGTGCAACCTGAGGTGCAGCATTGAAGTGCAGAAGTGAGCATTCTCAGAGGCTGGCAGATGGTGGATACCAATGTCCATGGACGTGGAGTACATGTGGCCAGTGCCCAAGGAGCTTGCCCTGAGATTTTGGTGCCCAGTATCCAATGTAGGGATTGTTGGGAGTAAGTGTAGTTTCTATGTTAAGATTGCTTGATGCCTAGCTTGTTTGATGAGTTTGATAAGATAGAAAGCTGAATATTAATGAGATGGATTGGGTCACCAATAGGCATTTATACAAGCTCTAATCCTTCTTAATTGGCAACTCATCGTTGCCTCATGAGAAACCTGCCTTACTGCTCTAAAAGCCATTAAGGATGCAATGAGTTGCTCCTGAGATCGAGATCAGTTTCACTAGACGTCTTGTCCAATTCTCCCACTAACTTTACTATCACTCATGTCACTCAGACCCCAATAAGATTCAGCCCAGAATGTTTAACCCAGATGCACCTTATATTGGAAACAATAAAAAGTGTGAATGCTATTTGTTTGACTGAAACAAGTTGTGGTCACTCTAAACCATTGATGATACTACCTCCTGGTAAGGAATTTCAAATACTTAATTTCAAGTAACCCTGAATATTTTAAAGATTGAACAGAGAAAATTGTCACTATTTGTTACGAAGTACTAGATACAATATTTTGTTGCATGGAATGTACAAAAATTCTCTAAAGGTCAGTTAACATTTATAAAGTAAGAGGTAATCGTGCTGCTTATGGCTGTTGATTAGTATCCCTACACTGTGGAAACAGGCCCTTTGGCTCAACACTGACTCTCTAAAGAGTAACCCACCCAGACCCATTCTCCTACCCTATATTTCCCCTGACTAAGGCACCTCACCTACACATCCTGGAACACTGCAGGCAACTTAGCACAGCCAATTCACCTAGCCTGCACATCTTTGGGCTGTGGGAGGAAGCCCACACAGACACAGGGGGAATGTGCAAACTCCACACAGACAGTTCCCTGATACTGGAATTGAACCCAGGCCCCTGGTGCTATGAGTCAGTAGTGCTAACTGCTGAGCTACTGTGCCAACCCAAATGTATAAAGCATTGTTTACACCCTAAGATGCATAATATTTGTACTTTAAAACTGAGCGTAATTATTACCTTACTACATAAATAAATTAATCTATAAGTTAAGAAATGTAGCACTATCCTGGGAAGACCTGTGCAAGTCTGTAGCTGTCACATTCTAAATCTCATCAGGTCGTATCTGTGGCACAATCAACAAGACCTCATGGCCTCTTTAGACCCAATGATGATGAGTTTAAAAATGTTCCTATACTGCACATTTTTACTGTGGAATAGCTTCTGCAAGATAGTGAACAATTAAAAAAATCAGAACAATTATAGGACTGTCACAAGGACAGTCTTTTGGAACTGTTTAATAAACCTTTGAACTGAGGCGCTGTCTGATGTCTCAGGTGGATTGAAAAGATTCCATTTTATTTGGAGAGTGGAGGTGGTTTTCAGGGTCTGTACTTATTCTTCAGTCGATATCATTGAAATAAATCTAGTCATTGGCACATTGCTGTTTGCTGTGTCACTCTGTGTGAATATTCCCAACACAATAATAAAAAACTATACTCTCCAAAAGTACATAAAGTGCTTTGTAAAATCCTGAGGTCATTGAAGGCATGCTACATGCTTTCTACATGTTTGTCTTTTCCAGACTGATTCTTTACTGAGAAGCTACATTTTGCATTAGTTTTGTTTATAAAATAAATGTCATCTAGTTCCAGATTCTTCATCCAAGGAAACACAGACTAGGTGTAGGATAGATCTTTTCAGCCTTCTTTGCCATTCATTAAGATCTTGACTGATGGGGTTGTGTTCCCAACTCTACCCTCCTTTCTGCCCCCCTCAAATGCATGACTCCCTTGTCCATTAAAACTCCATCTAACTCAACCTTCAACAAATGCAATGACCCAGCCTCCATTGCTTTTGGGGAAGAGAATTCCATGCATTAACAACTCCCTGAGAGATAAAATTTTCCTCTACTCTGGTGAGCCTGATGTTGGTGGTGGGCAAATTGTTGGAGGGAATCCTGAGGGACAGGATTTAGATGTATTTAGAAAGATAAAGACTGATTAGGGATAGTCAGAATGACTTTGTGCATGGGAAATCATGTCTCATGAACTTGATTGAGTTTTTTGAAGACATAACAAAGAGGATTGATGAGGGAAGAGCGGTGAATGTGATCTATATGGACTTCAATAAGGCATTTGACAAGGTTCCCCATGAGAGACTGGTTTGCAAGGTTAGATCTAATGGAATACAGAGAGAACTAGCCATTTGGATATAGAACTGGCTCAAAGGTAGAAGACAATAATAATGGTGGTGGTGGAGGGTTGCTTTTCAGACTGGAGGCTTATGACCAGTGGAGTGCCGCAAAGATCGCTGCTGGCTCCACTACTTTTCATTATTTATATAAATGATTTGGATGTGAACATGGGAGGTATGTTTGGTAAGTTTGCACCAAAGATTACACCAAAATTGGCAGTGTAGTGGACAGCAAAGAAGGTTACTTCAGGTTACAATGGGATCTTGATCAGATGGGCCAATGGGCCGAAGAGAGGCAGATGGAGTTTAATTTAGATGAATGTGAGGTGCTGCATTTTGGGAAAGTAAATCTTAGCAGGACTTCTACACTTAATGGTAAGGTCCTGGGAAGTGTTGCTGAACAAAGAGACCTCGGAGTGCAGATTCATAGTTCCTTGAGAGTAGAATCACAGGTAGATAGGATAGTGAAGAAGGCGTTTGATATGCTTTCCTTTATTGGTCAGAGTATAGAGTACAGGAGTTGGGAGGTCATGTTGCGGCTGTACAGGATGTTGGTTAGATCACTTTTGGAATATTGCATGCAATTCTGGTTTCCTTCCTATCGGAAGGATGTTGTGAAACTTGAAAGGGTTCAGAAAAGATTTACAAGGATGTTGCCAGGGTTGGAGGATTTAAGCTGTGGGGAGAGGCTTAATAGGCTGGGACAATTTTTCCTGGAGCATCGGAGGTTGATGGACAACCTTATAAAGGTTTATAAAATCATGAGGGGGAACAAGGCCTTTACTCTGGTGGGGGAATCCAGAAGTAGAGGGCATAGGCTTAGGGTGAGAGGACAAATATATAAAAGAGACCTAAGGGGCAACCTTTTCATGCAGAGGGTGGTGCATGTCTGGAGTAAGCTGCCAGAGGAAGTGGTGGAGGCTGGTACAATTGTACCATTTAAAAGACATCTGGATGGGTATGTGAATAAGAGGGATTTAGAGGGATATGGGCCAAATGTTGGCAAATGGAACTAGATTAAGTGAGGATATCTGGTCTGCATGAACGAGTTGGACCGAAGGGTTTGTTTCCGTGCTGTACATCTCTATGATTCTATGACTCTGTCTTATGAGAGAAAATTGCTTATTCCAAAACTGATTTTAGTCTCCCCTACATGAGGAAACATCCACCAGCTACCCATTGTATCCAATCCTCTTGGATCTTATATGTTTCAATATATTCATCTCCCAATCTCTTAACTCCAATTGATATAGCCTAACCTGTTCAACCTTCATAAAGTAAGCCCCTCAAGAATTAATCTAGTAAGCTTTTGTCACACCACATATGAGGCAAATGTATCCTTCTATTGTATAGAGTACTCCAGGTGTAATCATACTAAAACTCTGTACCAAAGCAGCAGGACTTCCTTTCTCTGTACTCCGATCAATGGATAAAAAAGCCAACATTTAATTTGTTTTCCTAAGTGATTACTGGACCTGAGTGTTGAACTTGTGTTTTGTGTACAAGGGTACCTAAATTGCCCAGGTAAGAAAGCATTTCACAATGACAGTCATTTAAAAAAAATCTGTTTCCAGTCTATGACACGACAGGCAAACTCTGGAGTTAAAACGTGCTGTAGAAATGGATAGAAAGTAGTGATTTCAACAACCTGAGTCTTTTCCTTATTTTCATTATAACTTCTACTCTGTAAGTTTCCAAAGGACATTTAAATACTTTCACTAATCTCTTCCTTTTTACATACCTATCGAAGCTTTTACATACTATTTTTATATTGTTTGCTGGTTTCTTCTCATTATTTTTGTTCCTTTGGATCATTCTTTCCTGGTTTCTAACACCTTACCAATCTTTAGATTAGATTACTTTAGATTACGTTACAGTGTGGAAACAGGCCCTTTGGCCCAACAAGTCCACACCGACCCGCCGAAGCGCAACCCACCCATACCCCTATATTTACCCCTTACCGAACACTACGGGAAATTTAGCATGGCTAATTCACCTAACCTGCACATCTTTGGACTGTGGGAGGAAACCGGAGCAGCCGGAGGAAACCCACGCAGACACGGGGAAAATGTGCAAACTCCACACAGTTTAGGCTAACTATCTTCAGGGAAACATTTTCAAGCTGTAATAAAATGCTAGTCTTAACCTCTTTATTTAGCCACTGATGTTTCATTTTTCTTGTGGGCTTTTATTTCTTTGTGGAATTTGTATTCATTGAAGATTATAAAATATTTTCTTAAATGCGCTTAATAGCTTGTCAACGGTAATACTACTTAATATATTTTCAATCTATCTTAGCCAGCTCATCTCTCATATTGACATAATTGGTTTATTTAAGCTTAAGAAGCTGAAGGGGTGTAATTACACCATGGAAACTTCCATAGACAGACACTTTTAATAATAACACATGAATTTGGATAGGAAGTGAATGCCGATGTAGGTTTGTAATAGCTATATTACACAGATTACTATTTCTACCAATATAGGCATATCTTCCTGTTGGAAGTTTTTAAAATTTTAGATGATACTGTAAAAATTCACATGTATATTTAAGTGTTTTGAATAAAATAAAGAAACAGTTAATGTTCAGATTTGATCTTCAAACAATGACATCTGTGATTACACAGGATGTCTTTGATAACATGGCTTTTTATAACATATAATGTTTCTGTTGTTAGAAAACACCTGAGCTGAGCAGAATCTTGGAGAAATGGGAGTAAAAATCATAATGATACAGTTAATGTTCTTTTCCCATTGTGGCAATTTAATACCTGCTGCTTTTTTAGGTAAAGTTAGGGTAGTGTATTTTTAGAAGGACTGTGATAAATTTTAATAGACTGTGAGCGAACATCACAATCTGTAAAACCAACTGCACACTGAGCAGAGGCCTTGTCAGGTGAGTTTAACACTTTGCTTTTTGAGATGAGGTGGCATCGTAGTGGAAGGGGTTTTGTGTGAGAATGTAGTGCGAAGGTGGGGCCTGATGACTTGGTTGAAGGCAATTTGGATCTTAATCTGTCAGCCCCTCAAGATAATCATCCCTCACATCTTCAATCCTGCTAAATCCTAAATACCTCCTACCCTGCTGAGCTGCAGCTTTCCGAGTGATGTAAAGCTCATTCCTCATCCTGATACTTTTTCTGCCATTGCAAAACCCTGAAACACCTCAGAAAGCTCAGCATGCTTAAACCATTTCTTTGATTTCAAAATTAGTCCACCAGCCTCAGGCACTGACAGCTCTGTCTTGAGTGATCTAAATCTCTGGCTCTCAAATCTTATTACCTGCTTTAGTGTCCAAAAATATCCTCTCAAATGTTTCCTGGGAACAGATATTTCAATCCACTGCAAGTACTATCAGACCCTTCAATGTGGCATTTCCTCCTCATCACAGGGCTATCCCAAGGCTAATAAATGTGTCTGTCCTGTACAGTGTATCAGTGTTTACATAATATCATAAGCTATGTTCCAAACTATTGCTTAAGACGTTGGTATATTGTGCACCTGTCAGGTGACATCTGTCATGCTCAGTGCTGTCCTTTTGTTCTCATATTATGCATTTATACTTTTGTGTTTTTAGTGTGTACTTTTTTTAGTCCAGGAACACTTTTTGTTTGTTGAGTCATTAGATTTGTTGAAGACAGCTGCTGCCTGTATTTGATTTTGCAGTGGGAAACACTGGGAAACATCTTCCTACTCATGGAGGTGGGTTCGGCTCAGAAGAAGAAACCCAGAAAATTTTCTAAGAACTGTGTTGATCTGGATTGCTAACATGTTTCTGCCCACTGCTGTTTTTTTCCTATAGGCAGCTGTGCCCATTCATGCCAACCTGTGTGACTATGGTGGGAAGCTTAATAGGTTTAACAGTGGTTTTTGCACAGCAAGTCGGCTTCTTTGTGTAGGAGCCCCTGCTACGTCAGCACCCTGCCAATCTAGAGGAGGAAGCTGCGCGGTTGGAGCTAAACATTTTGAAGGATTTTTAGTTTTTACAGGTGGAAAATATCAAGGCTGATGTATTCCCATGTCATAGCCTTGCTATTGAATGAGTATTTCCTGTAGGCTGTTTCTTCTATTAGTGCGGGCCTGATCTAGTGACAGCCTTTCCTGTCTAATAATGAAAACACTTACATTGCATCACTGCTGCTCCCACAACTTTGCTCTCTGCAATGTTCCCACTTGTGACACATTTAAGGCTGTCAACCATTACATCTCCACCTCACCTCAATTTATAAATGCTGGTGGTGTGTGTCAGTTTTCTTGATGAAAGAAACAGACAGCCAGGAGAACGTGGCGGAAAATAATGGTTTAATGCCTTATCGCATCTTTCAGAAGTGCCCCAAACATGAATTTGGAGCACAACCAGTATATTACAGAGGGAGAAAATAGCTCTTTTTGGGCTCAAGGTTTTGTAAGGTCGACAACACTAAAAGGAGTGAAGGTTCTTCTGCATATTGTTACTTACTTATCATGCTGTGGGACCAGTTTTTAACTATAGTTCTTAGCTTTGGGCTAAGAATTCCACGTGGACGTTTTCAGTAGCATGGTGATTTGTTCTGCATGGGGAACACGTGTTGTTTCCATACATTTAGTACAGCACAAGGGGAGATGATGGCTTTGTGGTATGATCACTGGGCTGTTAATCCAGACACCCAGCTAATGTTCCAGGGATCTGGGTTCAAATCCCACCATGGTAGGTTTCCTTTAGGGAGGAGGGATAAAAAACAGCCATCCTTACCTGCTCTGGCCTACATGTGACTCCGGACCCACAGCAATGTTGTTGTCTTTTAACTGCCTCTGGACAATTAGGAATGGACAATAAATGCTGGTCTAGATGCCTTCATCCTGTGGAATGAATTTATACAACATAGCATATGCCATTTACTATCGTTTCAAACTTTCCAATATCAAGCCCTTACCATTGTTCAAGTCCCAATGTGTTAACAATTGCTGTACTGTTAATGAGGATACATACAATAAAATGCTGCAATTGTCCTACCATTTTTGTTACAGAGTGACAGTAATGCATAATTTCTGGGGAAAGATGCTTCTTATTTACAAACAATTTTGAAGTACATTTTAGTATATGCAATAATTATATCATACATACATTTCATCATGAAGTCTGATTGTTTAGCCATCAAATACCCTTAACACGATATGGTTACCTGCTCAATTTCAAAATAATGAAGTTGTGTGATGTATGCTTAATACATGGTATTCCAATGTATGTCGTTCTTAATTGAAGTAATTTGACATAAAATAAATTGCTCTTGTAAAATGGTAAACAGCAGCATTTTATCTGATCGTGTTAACATTTGACATGATCTTTGGAATATTATCTGTTATAGAATACCAGTGTTGAAAGTAAATGATCAAAAAATTCTCATGGTGCAAAAATGTCACAACTCTGTAACTCATTTGTTTTCTTTTAAATCTTGCCCAGGGAAGGGAGATGTATTTGGAGATGTTTTCTGGAAGGAAAATACCCTTGCGCAGTCATGCGTCAATGTTAGAGCCCTGACTTATTGTGACCTTCATGTTATCAAAAGAGATGCCTTGCAGAAAGTACTGGAATTTTATACAGCCTTTGCAAACTCCTTTTCAAGAAACCTTATCCTAACATATAATCTTAGAAAAAGGGTAAGTCTGTTTTTTTTTCAATATGTGATTGTATTGTCTCAATGAATAAATATTGTAATATGTACACTTTAGAAAGTAAAAGTACCTTCCATTCATCCTGATCCATCTTGGTTGATGCTTTTATGTTTATGGTGCAACAGTTTTGTTGCACTGTGGGTTGTAATTGTGTTTTGTCAGTGGTTTCAATACACAGTTCCAATAATATTAACATTTGCTGAATAGTATGCAGTGTCCAAAATTCAATTATATACCTAACAAATATATAGGTTCGTTGTTTTGCTGAGTTGAGAGAAATAATTTTATTTCAGTGGTACTAGTTACCATAATATAGTTAATGTCCTCTGGGTCATAGAATCCCTACAGTGTGGAAGCAGGCCATTTAGCCGACAGAGTCTACACTGACCCTCAGAAGAGCATCACACCCAGACCTAGACCATCTGCGTAACCCTGCATTCCCTGTAGCTAATCCACCTAGCCTGCACAATCCTGGACTCTGTGGGTAATTTAGCACAATCAGTCCACCAAACTTGCACTTCCATGAAGTATGGGAAGAACCTCATGCTGTCACAGGGAGAATGTGCAAACTCCACACAGATAGTCACCTAATGCTAGAACTGAACCTGGGTCCCTGGTGCTGTAAGTCGGCAGTGTTAACCACTGAGCCACTGTGCTGCCTCTAAACCGGTGTTCAGTTTATTTAGCAAGAAAATTCTTTAAAAAAATATATAAAGTATGTAATACATTTTTTAAGCAGAGCTGCATAATTTAAGGTTGTAACAGATGAAATTTGAATTTGCTTTCTCAGTTTATTGGTTTTGAGGTGCAACATGTTGCAAATTTTCAAGACTTGAATTAACTAAAATAAATATTAGACAGGTATTAGAGGACTATCAACACCCAACAAAAAAGCCAGATTAATATTTCATGGAATGATTCTTCCACAGATTAGATTAGGCAGAGTATGAAGAAAAACACAAAGAGTTGACGGGTCCAATGATCTGTTTCATTTCATTTTTAAAACACTCAACAGCAGAGTGCCAATCACTCTTCTGATGGAACATCTGTTTATTGCTACTATTTTCAGATATTATTACCATTTAGGAGGATTATTTGCATGCATCAGGGTATATATTCTGATTAAGTGCCTGAGTATGAGCACTTAATACAACCATACTATGTTCCAGTGTGTATTAAATTTAAACACTCATTAGCTCATTTCACATAAGTGTCATTACTGTAGTGTTTATGGGAATTTAGTGTGAACAGAATAAGACAAAAAAATGTAAGTTACAGAAAAAAATTGTGCTACAAATTACATTGCAATGTAGAAGTAGAAGACTGAAATTTTTCTTGAGTATTGTATGTATCTCAAAAACATACCCCATGTATCTCAGAAAAACACGCATTAAATTTTGGGGAAACTAAATAAAAGAAATGAAAGAACTGCTGATGCTGAAAATCAGAAAACAAAATCTTAGCAAAACTCAGCTGGTCTGATAATATCTGTAGAGAGAAATCAGTTAATGTTTTGGGTCCAGTGACCCTTCCTTAGAACTGTTCTGATGAAGGGTCACTGGACCTGACAAATTATAGATTCATACAGATATACAGCATGGAAACAGATTCTTCGGTCCAACCCGTCCATCAGCATTTTCCGATTTTGTTTTTGTGTTTGAAATGTTAGGGTGATGTTTTAACCATTATTATATAGTAGCCTTGAAACGCCAACCTGATGTCCTATTGTTTTTTAAATAAAATGTTTATTTTGAATGGAGGCTTTTCATTTATATTAGATCTGATTTCATTAACAATACCAGTTTCAGTGTTTAGTAATTGCATGTAATATGCTATATTAGCAGAATAACCATTATGCCATTACTACCATCACTATATTTTTGACAACCAACCTTCAGTTGACGATCTTAAAATGCTATTGTTGACATTTATGTATTTGTATTGATTGTAGCAAGATCAACCAGGGGGACTTTATAGAATATGAGTTCCCTGATTGGGACTGTCTATCAGGCTCAATCAGGGAGCCCTAGCTGACATATATAAACGTGAGTGTCAGACATCCTGTTCACACTGAGAGATGGTTCTAAGGAAGAACCTTCTGAATTGTAACAGTTTGGGTTTTACAGTCTGGAATTCATACACTTGATCATTCATTTGCAGACAGATATTTTCGCAGTTAGTTGGAGTTGCCTTGGACCATTGGTTGATGGTGCTTGTGTTTTTCAGGTTGCATCATGGGAACATTTGTTGTTGGCCAAGGTTATGTTAGATATAGACATAAGTCTTTTTTCACAAAAACACACATTGCTAGAGAAACTCATTAGGTGTGGCTGCATCTGTGGAGAGTAGGCAAAGTTAATATTTTGAAAAGGGTCACTGGACTTGAAACAGTAACTCCGCGTTCTCTCCATGGATGCTGCCACACCTAATGGGTTTCTCCAGTAATTTCAGTTTTTGTTTCAGATTTCCAGCATCTGTGGTTCTTCATTTTATTTCAGTCCTTTTGAACACCTTGGTTGGCAGGTAGTGGAATATTCCTCTGAGCAATCTATTATCTGAGCCTTTGCTTAGTTTTTTTTAACAAGTAACAAAGAGGATTGATGAGGGAGGTGCGGTAGAGGTGATCTGTATGGACTTCAGTAAGGCGTTCAACAAGGTTCCCCATGGGAAACTGGTTATTAAGGTTACTTCTCGTAGAATACAGGGAGAACTAGCCATTTGGATACAGAACTGGCTCGAAGGTAGAAGACAGAGGGTGGTGGTGGAGGGTTGTTTTTCAGTTTGGAGGCTTGTGACCAGTTGAGTGCCACAAGGATCAGTGCTGTGTCCACTACTTTTCATCATTTATATAAATGATTTGGATGTGAACATAGGAGGTATAGTTAGTAAGTTTGCAGATGACACCAAAATTGGAGGTGTAGTAGACAGCGAAGAAGGTTACCTCAGATTACAATGGGATCTGGACCAGATGGGCCAATGGACTGAGGAGTGGCAGAAAGAGTTTAATTTAGACAAATGTGAGGTGCTGCATTTTGGGAAAGCAAATCTTAGTAGAACTTTATACACTTATTGGTAAGGTCCCAGGGAGTGTTGCTGAACAAAGAGACCTTGGAGTGCAGATTCATGGCTTCTTGAAAGTGGAGTCACAGGTAGATAGGATAGTGAAGAAGGCATTTGGTATGCTTTCCTTTATCGGTCAGAGTATTGAGTACAGGAGTTGGGAGGTCATGCTAGGGCTGTACAGGACATTGGTTAGGCCACTGTTGGAATGTTGCATGCAATTCTAGTATCCTTCCTATCGGCAGGATGTTGTGAAACCTGAAAAGGTTCAGAAAAGATTTACAAGGATATTTCCAGGGCTGGCGGGTTTGAGCTATAGGGGAAGGCGGAATAGGTGAGGGCTGTTTTCCCTGGAGCATTGGAGGCTGAGGGGTGACTTTATAGAGATTTATAAAATCATGAAGGGCATGGATAGGGTACATAGATAAGGTCTTTTCCCTGGGGTGGGGTACTCCAGATCTAAGGGCGTAGGTTTAGGTTGAGAGGGGAGAGTTATAAAAGAGACCTAAAGGGCAACATTTTCATGCAGAGAGTGGTGAGTGTATGGAAGCTGCCAGAGGAAGTGGTGGAGGCTGGTGCAGTTGCAACATTCAAAAGGCATCTGGGTGGATATATAAATAGGGGGGGGTTTGGAAGGATATGGGCCAGGTGCTGGCAAGTGGGACTAGATTAGGTTGGGATATCTGGTCGACATGGGCGAGTTGGACTGAAGGGTCTGTTTCTGTGCTGTACATCTCTATGACTCTATAATGCTGCTGGTCTACTTCATGAAGCACAGGTAGCAGAATTGATACAGTTATAACAATTTTATAGGAATTTATTTTTTCCTTGAATAGAGAGAGAGCAAATAATTGCATGCAATAATTGCTAGCAACTACAAAAGTTCTGAAGACAGCAACAAACTTAAAAGCAAAGGCCGGCTATGAATTGCAAAAGCCCACTTGCATTATTTGTCCTAATATTTTCAATCTATCTGCTCCAAGTTGTTATTACACACCTCTGGAGCAGTGGGACTTGAACCGAGCCCTCCTGCATCAGAGGTTGGGCCTCTAGCAGAGCCCCACAAGAGCCTCATTACTTGTTTTCTATGAATGTTTGAAATGCTGTAAATGCGTTCTGACTGTCTGAAGGAGTTTGGCTAACATTTGCATTTTTCTCCAGGCCATTAATGAGTTTAGGGCATTGCAGGTCACAGGCTTTCAACCACATGGACTGTTTGGAATAGAGCGCACAATGTTTAAAAGGAGCTGAACAGGCTTGATATATGAGCAGGCAGTGGCCGGCATGCAGCAGCAGAGCTATGTTGATAGAGACTGATAATATCATGGTCTATGTGTAACCTCTTAATCTACAACATGCATGGTTTATTGAAACAATTAGTGTAAGTATACAATTGCTGGAATTAGAAAGTAACTGTAATTACTAAGTCATTTGTGAAAACAGCAAACTATATTTGTAATTGGCTGCATTTAAGGATGACATTAGATGGAGCACTACAGACGTACATGCAGAATGAGAGCACTCGTTAGAATGAAATGTGCTTCAGGGTCAGAAGTTGAAGAATTGTGCAAGTTGAATTATCCCATGATCAGTGCAGGTACAAACTGTTGACCTCTGTCCTACATGCTTGCTAGTGATCTCAAGCAACAATTCCAGGACACAAGTTTCCGTTTGAACAATCACAATGCTTTATTGCACTAAAAGCAACTTTGAATTTTATTATAAAGTTTGGGAGAACTAATGAAATACTATAGTTAAACTAAACTATTCTTGTGTGTGTGTGTTGTGTGTGTGCATTTGCATATCACCTGTCTGTCCTCAGGTTGATCAGCCCTGGCAGAGAGGTACTCCTTTGCAAAGTCTCATTTTTGGACCATCTTCTGGAGTGTATGTCCAGTCTCTCTCTCTCTCTTTGTGGGTTGTCCTGCTTTGAATGGTCATAAGTCTTCTTTTAACTTCTTTTCTTCCCAGCCACTGGAATTAGTCCCTATTATCTCTTGTCCTATTCTTCACAATAGGACACAACAGGTCCATTTCTTGATGGAGTCTCTCTGGTTCCAAACTTGGCAAAAAAAACCCCAACGTACTGCAGATGCTGGAAATTTGAAAGAAAACAGAATTTGCTGGAAAACCTCAGCCTGTCTGGCAGCATTTGTGGAGAGAAAGCGCAGTCAATGTTTTGGGTTCAGTGACTGTTCTTCAGAACTTTCCAAATTAACTAAGTTCGGTGTGCTGTAACAATACAGTACTGCAGGAAATACCACATCTTTGTATTGATTCCAATGAACTCATTGTCCTTCAAGCATTTGATCAGCAGTCTCTGGTAATGAGATTAACTCCTTTCTGAGTATCACAGCGTCCCATCACTGAGCACTTTGTTGGTCAGCAATATTTGGTCTGCTGTCTTTAAAATTCAGAGCTAACAGAAATCTGACTGCAATACAATAACTGGGTAGAAATTGCAATTTTTTTTTGAATTACTAATCAGACCCCAGCTGAAGTATTATTACTTGTGTTCACCTACAGTGGCACATGCACAACTAGCTCTCAGTGGCTCTCTTTAATGGTGACACACATTGGGAACACACTCTGTTTGTAATTTATGGTGATATGTTTATTCTGCTGTGTTACATTTCTTTAATTTTAATACATACACGTCATTAGAAATTCACTCATTGCATAAGATGCCAAAGCCAATGCACTATTCATCTGGAAATAATTGTCAGTAAAGAAGCTGTCTAGGAAAAGAATTCTGAAATTATACTGAAATTGTACCTTTGATCAAATGTATATTGTCAATGGCTTTTAATAGAAGAATTGTGAAAAATGCCCTCTTTTTAGCTTGCCCTAGTGTTGCCTATGAAAACAATACCTAGTTATATAATTATTACCATTTAAGTAATAACTGCAGAGAAGTGAAATCCTTTTGCAATGAAAGACACTTACATTTGAAGCATCTCCCTTTTATGAGTTCAGTTAGCCTGCACTCAGTTTAAAAAAAAGTCACAATTTCTGCAAGCAGCAAATACCAAGGGAGCCATTTAGTTGCCAGCTAATAAAAAATGAGCAGTGGATGCAATCCTGAAACGGTGATGCTTTGATTGCATTTACTACTTATGGGGTTGCTACTCTATAAATCTTTCTTCTCTCCTGCAGTGCAGTGGTGTGGATTATTGAATCTTTAACAATAGCAGTTTTCATTTAAACAAGGGCCTGTACTGACAAAAGAATTAAAGTTATTTTTTTCCCCTCTCTCTGTTTCACAGAGATAATCTGTATGCCCCAGTTCACAGACACATTCTTTCCTTGGAATAGCCTCGCCTTGTTCAGTACACCAGGCCAGTTCCTGTCCTCTGTGATACTCCCACTGTTGGTACTGGTTATAATTCCTACCCGCTGCCACTGCTTTGAGTAAGAACTGGCTGAATGGTCCAAGAAAATTTTTGGTCTCACTGTAAATCAATATAGTAGCTGCAGCCAGGATTGGCATTGGGAGGATTATTAAGGGGCTGCGCTGCAACAATTTTTCAACCATCTCTCTCGGGGAATAAATCACCTATTTTCTGAAAACCTGCTGATTTATATAGAGGAGGATTAAAAATGCATTGTCTTGAATTAAATGTACAGTTCATGTCCCAAACTAACTCAGCGTGTGTGCCTGCAGAGACTTATTAAATGTCTGTAAATGTGTGACAAAGTAGCTGCACTCTACTTTCTAGTTTTTCATAGTTCTTCCCTGCAGCATCTTTATGCCAGGCCGTTTTGTGCTAATATTCACAACTCTATCAATTTTTCATCATTCTAATGTATAGGGCAGGATTTTCTCTTTTTTTTACATTTTAACACTAAATTAATGCAATGGAGAAAAATAAGGCACAAGTTTCCAAATCAGCTGTTTTCATTTTCCATAGGATGTGACAACTCTATATTCCTGACAATATGTTAACAGTGAGGGACTGAATGGGACACAAGTGAAAGCTGAGTCACTGTCATCGCCCACTGGTCCTGACCTTGCATGTTCTGAGCCTGACACTAACTGGCTTCTCTGCCCCAACTCGGCTCTGCTGCAGCAGCCGTCCAAATGGACAGGAATGGAATCTGATTGTGTGCAATGCGTATGTCTGCCTACATCCAATTAGTATAGTAATCGTAATCGTAGAGATCATGATTACGGTTTGAGATAATTAGCTATCTTCCTAATGACTGAATAGAGCTTTCTCCTGTGCCCAATTTATGCTGAATTACATCACTTTTATTTTTATCAGGACACAGTGATAGTTCTTAAAGACTAAGAGAAGTCCATTGGGAATCATTTTTTAAATTCAAACTTCCGGCTTAATGCCTTTATTGGGAAAAAAAATGTCCTTGACAGTTTAAAAAAAGGGAGGATGATGATGAGTGTGTTAGGCAGTTCAGCTAGTGCCACTGCTATTCAGGTGCTTCTCACAGCTGTGTATGGAAGCGCTGACGTTGTGATGGTGAGAGATCTGCTCATTGAATGCTAGCTGCCTGTTGTGTATCAGGTGTCTTCTTGGCATGGAACAGGTAGATACTGAGCCCAAGGCATAAGATTTCAGGCAGGGCACAAGGCAACAACGAAGTTGGGGCAAAATGATAGAAGGGTCTTATTTAACTATTTAAAAGGGGTTGTAGAGCTGAATCTCTACCTCAGCCATTCCAGTTAGGTAATGGGGTCAGCATTAATGTGAACAGTATTTGGAGGACTCCTATTCCATCTTATACACTGATTGCTTATTGCCTTTTGACTTCCCCACCAACACGGAGGCAATGCTGAGAGCTGAAGTGCATTTTCAGTGCACCCGATTTTCTGGGTAGTTAGTGTATTTCAGTGCTCAATGTTCAGCATCAGCTCCTAAATTTAAAACTGTTGTTTTCCATCTCTTCAAAAATTGTTCATTAGCTGTAACCTGCTTGGAGATTTCCAGATACAGTATCATCTTAGAGAGATGATGGCCTGCTGGTATTATCACTAAACTGTTAATCCAGTGGCCCAGGTAGCGTTGGGACATTGATTCAAAGCCCACCATGGCAGAGGGTGAAATTTGCATGCAATTTTTAAAAGAAGTTTGGAATAAAAAGTCTCATAATTTTCAATTTTCAGGAAAAAACCCCATCTAGTTCACTTTTGTCCCTTAGAGAAAGGGACTTTCATTCTTACCTGGTCTGACCTACACGTGACTCCAGAACTCAACTTAATAATTAATAACAATCCTTTAATAAAGATCAAACTGATTTTAGGGCTTCTCTACAGAGGTAATTATAACTTGGGGAATTTAGCCAAGCATTCTTAAAAATATCATGTTAGCTTTTGCAAAAATAATGGCAAATACCAATTGTAATTCTTGGAACAGAAGGTTTTTTTAAACTTTCACTGGCTTGGGCATCCAGACTTTATTTAAATGGTTAGAAATTTAAATAACTTCATAGCATGACTGTTCTACTGACCTTATCCTAAAGATTCATGACTGCTATACTGCAGGCTAAGGCCCTTGATCCAGCAAAAATATATTCTGTTTGAATTCAGCACTGAGTTCAATTGGCCTGCTTCGGATTTTCCTCATTTGTGAGTAACACCCACCTCTTTTCCACTATTGGAATGGGATCAGAAATGATAGCAGGAAGTCCATATCTAGATTCCAACCATCAACCTTCGAAGGTCCATTAAGTCACTATGATGATGCGAGAATGCGAACATGGAACACCTTCCCTTTGCTTAGCTTTGAATTTTCAGACTGAAGGGTTTGAGCGGAAAAAAGGAATTGGAAAGATTGGAGCTGTCTGGTTTGGCAGATGTGGCCCAGCAGGAAGGATGACCTGATGTAGAAGGCCAGAACCTAAAGCCGTAAATTCTTTCCTATTTCTCTGAACAGGAAATTTGCTGAAGTGTTTTCTCCCCAGAATAACAACAATAAATTATATTTGTGTAGCACCATTAGTGTAATAATAAAATCCCAAGCTGCTTTGTAGAGCATTATAAAACAAAGTAGGAAACAAAAGATATTAGGTCAGTGTGTCAAAGTTTTGCTTAAAAAAGGTTTTGAGGAATCTCTTAAAAAGGAGAAAACATAAGTGGAAAGGTGTAGAGGGAATTTTAGAGCTTACATCCTAGACAACTGAAGGCATTGCCACTAATGGTGAGGCAATTAAAGTCAGGAATGTTTGACAGGCCAGAATTAGATTAACACAAACATCTGAGGTTTGCAGGGCTGGAGGGGATTACAGGTAAAGGGAGAGGTAAGTTCCCAAAGCCATTTGAAAGACAGTTTAAAAATTTAAGTTTTCAAAGTGTTCTGATGTTACTTGCTTGCAAGCTAACACAGATAAGCAAATACAGTAGACAGGTAAATGGGACTTGGTGAGTTCAGACATCAGGAGGTGATCCAAAACTGCCTTTTATGAAGGATAGAATGTTGGAGACCAGCCAGGAGCACCTTGAAATAGTCAAGCCTCGAGGTAATGATGCAGGGATGAGGGTTTCAACAGCTGATAAGCTGAGGCAGGACAAATATCAAGGTGGAAATAGGCAGTTTTAGTGATGCTATAAATATGTGATGGGAAGCACATTTGGGGTCAGGTATGACATCATTGTGTTCAGGCTGGCTTAGTCTCAGACAGTTTGCCAGTGACACACTCATCCTATGAAAGAATGCATTTTAAAAGTTAAATTAACAGCTTCAAACTTGATTAAATAGATAAAGATAAAAAATAGAACAGCTTATATTAAACTTCCTAGGAATAGAGCAGGAGGCCAAGGACAGGGAGCAAAAAGGAATTTCAAATGGCTTGGGAATGATGCTGGTGTACTTAGATGTTCACACAGGAACTCACCCTATTTGCATTTGGTTTGTCCAGTAAGGGGGAGGATTCATTGTTAGTAATACATTTAAAGAAAGGAGAGAGGAGAAAGGATCTTAAAGACATGAGGGGCATTTTTTTTTTAAAAAGTGCTGAATGAATTTCTAGAGCAGGTGGTGGATGCAGATACAGTTACAATGTTTAAAAAGACATTTGGATAGTACAGGAATAAGAATGTTTGGAGGGATATGGGTCAAGCACAGGCAGATGGGACTAGTTTAGTTTGGGATTATGGTCAGCATGGACTGAAGGGTCTGTTTCAGTGCTGTATGACTATAAATACAGTATACGGAGGATAAAGAGCTACAAGTACTTTTGTTAATTCATTTGGAAGGAACATTTGGAACCGCAACAGTGAAAAGGATAGAATTAAGTGCAGATATTACATTTCTTATGCTGGAATGGGAAGGGAGAGATTGGATGTTGAGGATCATTGAAGAGTGGATCAGGGTATCATGAAATGAATTGTCCCTTCACAAGGTTGAAAAGAGATCACAAGATATTTTTGCTGGAGGCACCATGCTGCACTTGGTGCAATTAGCAAAACACGATTTACTGGATGTAGAGATTAGTGAAGAAAGGGTTAGAGCCGAGTGTATGAAACAGAGAGCATAATCAAGGGCCCTGCCAATCACAGTTGAAAAATGTGGTGCTGGAAAAGCAGCAGGCTAGGCAGCATCCAAGGAGCAGGAGAATCGATGTTTTGGGCATAAGCCCTTCTTCAGGACCTGCCAATCACAGTCAATTTTCAGTTGAGGAAAAAGGAAGTCATATCAATCACAATGATATAGAAGGTGGCATTGTCAGAACTGATGTGATGGAGACCAAAAAATGATGAAATAGAATAGAGTCAGACAGTTGTAGGAGACAGTGAGCTTGTGTTGGATATTGAGGAATAGCTTATCCCTGGAAACAAAGATCAAGAAATTCATGGAGTTTTGAAGTTGTTGGTTGATATTGGCCAGGCCAACAGGGAGAACTTATTTGGTTTTTTCTTTTAAAAAAAAGACCTACAGGATCTTTCATGTTCATCTACAAGGTTAAGTTGAGCCTCAATTAAATGTCTCAGGCAGCAGTACTTTTGACAGAAATACACTGAAGCCACAGCCCCTCAAGGATTAGATTACACAGTATGGAAACAGACCCATCAGCCCAACAAGTCCACACCGATCCTCTGAAGAGTGAACCGCCCAGACCCATTCCCCTACATTTACCCCTTCACCCAACACTATGGGCAATTTAGCATGGTCCATTCACCTAACCTGCACATTTTTGGACATGGAGGAAACCGGAGCACCCGGAGGAAACCCACGCAGACACAGGGAGAATGTGCAAACTCCACACAGACAGTTGCCTGAGGCAGGAATTGAAACCTGGTCTCTGGCACTGAGGCAGCAGTGCTAACCACTGTGCCGCCCAAAGCACATAACTTCCTGACTCAGTGCTACCATTAAGCTACAAGTGACACCTCATGTTTATCATTGATATTGTTTTACATCCATGTCACCAACAGAACAATGGTTTTTAAAATAAACTGTAAAAGGATAAGATTATCACATGTTTTTGTATTTCATTACATTTGCTAAGATTACTGTTGAAATACAGTTTTAATGATATCTTTCTGGCTGATAGTTTACCACGCCTACTGACTCAAGAGATGTTCATTAACATCCATAGATGCTTGCAATGATCATGTCACTTCAGTTGACTATGCACCATTCCTTGGCACTTCCACTGTCAGGTGTTGAAATGTCACACTCCATCATTGGCATATTCTGCTTAAACAAGATTCTCACCTTCTAAAATGATTAATCTTAAAATGAATCTATAACAAATCTGGACACTATAGCTTGTCATAAGGGTTCTAGAAATGAATTTCCACAGAAGGCTTGTCATTTAATAAAAAGAATGAAATTAGTAATTTAGCATATCTTACACAGCGATGCTGAATCAGCTTCTGTAAATTATGAAGATATTAATAAGTGTTACCTGATTATGAACAAGTGAAATATATAAACTGGTTATTAAAACTGGCATGTTGAAATGTGTTAGTTTGAATAATTAATGCTCAGAAGACCTAAAGATGATCCTTTGCACAAAAAAGTAGCAAGTATATAAAAATGTTGTAAGTTACAACATGTGATTGGCAGGGAATGGAGAAGAAAGAGAAAAGTGCATTAATCTGTATGACCACATAAATGCAGCTATTATATTCACTACTATGTGAAGACCTTTTTATACTTAATAATTCTTTTCAATCTTCCCCTTATTCAATATGGGAAGGTTGGGAACAGATATCTGAATGGACTCTCTTGCCAGACATCTTATCATTCTAGTTCAGTTTCTTGATACAAGTTTATTATTTGAAACAAGCATTTAAAGTGTAAAATAAAATGGCATAAGGTGAATATGATGTGTTAATAAGAGCAAACATTGGATTCTGGGCTGCCGCTAGTGCAGATGCCAAGACACTGAAAACGTTTGTTTCTTTTATCAAACGTGAACATGCATCAGGTGCAAGATCCCTCATTGGTGCTGTTTAAAGGGTTAGCCTCCAAAGAAGGTGGTGTTCCTCAGTAACTGCTATCAGTTCTGCTGTGGAGTCAGACTCCAGCATTGAATTAAACCCCTGAACCACCCTGCCATTCCTTTCAGAGACAGCCCCTTGATACCCCTTCTCCCACCAAAGCATGTCCTCTCTCCTCTTGCCAGTCTCCAGTGTTAAGGTCTCCAACATCATATATATCAAAGTAGGAGCTGTCACATTCAGCGATGCTCTATTTGTGTAGTGCCCTACTTGCAGACACTCATGTAGTCAGTATCTACTTCCTTCCAATGACTGCAAGAAAGGGAACTTGGATGTTTGGGGCCTCACTGAGGCAAAAAGGCAGAGGCTGGAAATTACTCAGAGACACGTTTGCTCTCACTGTCTGTCTTCCCAGAAATTGCAACTATGCAAAGGCAAAGAAAATACCTGATACCACACCAAAGTGGGTGGGAGAAGTGACTTGATCTATAAGGAACGGGACTGCAAAATCCAGCAATGTGAGGTCCTTCAAGAGATGACAACATCTCCGTATTGACCCATTCACTGTCCATATAATCTTCAGGCTGTCAATCCCTGATGACCCTCAAGCAGTTATGCCTGAAACGTTGATTCTCCTGCTCCTCAGATGCTGCCTGACCTGCTCCGCTTTTCCAGCACCGCACTCTTGGCCCTCAAGCCTCATTGTCTCTTGTACACCTCCCAGCACAAAACATCGCTGAACATTTCCTGCAAGACCGCTGAAGCCAGTGATGCTAGATTAATATCTGTTCACCGAACAATGCTACCTATTTTCTCCTTTTGTTCTCTCTAACTGATACTGATTGCCTCTGGGTCCTCTTCTCACTTGCTCGAAGTCATGCTGACTGTCTGTCAGTGCTCCTTGCACTCTAACTAGTGCATAAAGTCTCTGGGTTCTCCTTTTGCTTCCACAAGACACATGTCTATCTTTGTGGATTCAGTTGTTGATGGAATCACACTGATTTCTTCCCGAGATACATACAAGTCAGCTTTTGAAATTCAATGAGTATTCAAAGATAAATAGAAACTTGATGGCTTCTTGGAGGTTGTGATAGCCTTCCTAACTCACTCGAAACCTGACAGAATGCGATTCATCTAAGTGAATGGTTGAAATATTTAAAAGAAGTTTAATTACCTTGACGACAAGGTGACACGCGAGTTTGGGATATATTGATCAGAATCTTAAAACTAGGATTAGGTCAAAATTTAAACATTCAAATTTTCACCTGCTGACTCCAAGTTGTCAGATAACCTCAACACTTGTATACATGTAAAATGCAGAAAATCTAAAATAAGAAAACAGAAAATGGTGGAGATACATAACAGGTCAGGCAGCATCTGTGGAGAGAAATAGAGTTAATCAATTATCTTTCAACAGAACTCAACGCTTGGAAGAAAGTCAGTACCAATTTGGCATTTGATAACTTGTACTCAATCTTCCTGCAAGTGTATCATGACCTAAAATTCATTCTCCACTGCCCGATGTGCTTAAACTAATTAACATGGAGTAATTTCTCTCATTAACTCTTGTGAACATAAACTGCAACAGGTGCCATCAGCATCATAGTACTTCACATTTATAATTTTTCATGTTTACTTTCATGAGAAAAACAATAGCATGCAGCTTGATGTCAAGGAATTGCAGCTGAGCACCATTCACAGCAGGAATTACTGTCCAACAATCAGAAATCAAAGCTCTTACTTTTTTAGAAACCTCCCTAGTATAAGGAGAATTGTAGCTACCTCGTTATCATAGGTCAGCTAGCTCACTAAAGCTTCTTTGCTTTATCCCTTTTATCTTTACTGCTCCTGTACAGATTCTGCAGATTGGAGAAATGACATGCTGCTGTCAGTTTACAGACTATGACCCTCCCTTAATTTATTATTGCCTTTACTGAGATTAAATTTTCTTGAAGACTGTGCCTCTTTTGCTGGATTATGAAATAAAATCATTGTAACAACAATAGACCTTGACTGCTGTTTGTGCAGTTGCATCATCTGGCTTTTGTAGATAATGTGTTACTGTTGTTTGCTTGATTTATTTTCATTCATGGTTTGTGGTCTACATAAACAATGTGGTTCCAAGCAATAGCCAGTGCCTATTTAAGGATATCGATTTTAAAATGGAGGAAATTATTGTCAAAATTACTGAACTCCTAGCTAACTCCTAAGATATTTTACTGACATCTGATGTAATGTATTTCCACAAGAAAAATGATTAAAGTATCCTATGAGTAAAAGTAATAAATCCTTTGATCCAACTGTCATGGTAGGTTTCTAAAGTGTGCTATTTTTGTAGCAATTGTGCTGTAAATGTTTTTGATGGGGGATAATTTATCCAATAATGAAAATCATTTTTAATTGCTTTATTATAACTTAATTAGTATGGAATTAATTTGATACAAATTAGTTTGATAGCACAAGTGCCCAATACATTCTCACTTCATATTTAATGCATTTGTGTACTTTTGCATTTAATGAATTCTAAATATAAGAAAGAACATGAATTAATAGAATGCTTTTCATGACTTCACACATTTCATGGTGAATTACAACCTGGTGTATTTGCTGTTGTAATGTCAGGAAATATAGCAGCTGACTTTATACTCAGCAAACTAAACAATCAGAAAACCTTCCTCATCTTGGGTGAGGTGAGTAGCAGAAGACTAGCAGAACTTTCTTACTGTTTTTTTGAATAGTTCTGCAGGGACATGACAGAGCATTGTCCCACACAGAGGTACTTTCTCCCAACCCAACAGCACATTTCTTCCAGGATCTTCAAATCCTAGCTGATACAGAAATGTAAGCATGGCGTTCCTTAGCAAACACTGGGGAGCAGAGTCAGGAGAAGGCATGGATTTTACAGCCCTAATTACTATATTCTGTCTGGTAACTCTAAAGTTAGAGTCTTTGAGTGTGGATTAGTGAATGGATGGGTAGATGGATGAGCAGGGATGTGAAGTGAAGCGGAGGATGGGGTGAGATGAGTGTGTGTAGTTGGGTGAGTAGGTGTCTAGGCGAAGAGATGGGTGTGGTAGGTGAGTTGGGGGAGGTAAGTAAATTGATAGTCAATTGGTCAGGAGTAGTCAGTTTGGATTAGGGTAATCAGCTTGTCAAATGCTACTCAAGTTTGTATGTGAGGGAGTCTGGGTGGTCTGATATTTTGGTTGGCTCAGGAGGGTAGTGCTGAAAAATGTGTTGCTGGAAAAGCGCAGCAGGTCAGGCAGCAAAGGAACAGGAGAATAGACATTTTGGGCATAAGCCCTTCTTCAGGAGGGTAGTCCAAGGAATGGGTCAGTTCAGGGGTCAAATGGTAAGGGGGGATAGTTTGGTCTGTTCAGGGCTTGTGGTCATGTGTTGGGGTAGTCAGATAAAATATGATGGAACTGACTGGAGTCTTCAACTCTGACTCAGAGTTGGAGCTGTTTGCACAGTATATTAAGCAGCAGGGAATTGCACATGTGTGGTTTAATTTTCCCAGGCAATTCCCATATTAGTCCACACATCATGACTTCCACTGCATCCTGATATGGAGATCAAGTGATTTTGGCCAGGGTCTTTTATACTTAACTGAGAAGGCCAACAGAACCTTGATATCTTCTCTAAAAGTGAGATCACCACAGTATTGCAAGAAAGCTGGATGAGGTGTTCAAGATTTTGGAAGATTACTTTAAGTCACAACCTTCTGACACTGAATTGTCAAGCTGAAAGTCCCACCCAGTAAATGTGATCCCTTAGAAATATATACCAAAGCATTATTAATGCTTTATTAAAAGAAAAACATCTAGTAATGTGCATATTAGATTGTAATTATTTCTTCTTCAGGTAGTTTTTCCTCTTAAGCTGTGTTCTTGGGACAGCTGAACTGAAATATTTTAGAGCTGAGAAAATACTGGAAATACACAGCAGGCCAGTCTGTTTGTGGAAAGAGCAAGTGATTTGACTCCGACAGAAATCTTTGAATCTGCTATACTGGCTCGCAAGAGTCATCTGCTGTTGTACGGTGGTTCAGTTTGCAAGCTGGTGTTGAATAACAAACAAAATTGGCATCAGCTTGAAATCTTCATTTTAATATTAATTGATGCTGAATGTTTTTCCTATTGTAAAATAGCCTAGACTGAGTTTGTGCCTTTACCAATGCCATACAGAATTGTCAAAAATATGATAAATCTTACCTGAAATTGATCATGGTGAGTGAAAGACTAATTTACTTATCTAAAAAGGAGAGCTCAAATGATATAATACTAATTAATATTGCTGTAAGATTCTAAACATGCCTTCTGAACCTGTTTCCTTATGTCATGCTTTTGTTACTCTGATGTAAATGTATTCTATTTTGAATCTCTATATCCATTTGGTCACACAAAAAAAACTGAATCTACATTCCTCAGACTGGAATCGCACTGTCTTGACAGTAGTAGTCCAATAACAACTCAGTTAAGGATCATGCAATCTCTGAACCTGCACTGCAGATAGGTGTCTATGCTCCAAACTGTTTTTCCAAAACTATATTCTGATCAGCTTATTCCCTGGCCAGCAGCACAGCTTCTTCGAAAAGCTAGCATTTGTTTTTCCTTTCCAGTGCTGCAGGGGCTAATTCAGTGAATTATTTAGTCAACAACAATTGACTACATTAATTGTTATTATACAAGGAACTTTTAAACTGGATATAGTCCATAACAAGTGAAAAATATGCATAATGATGAAATCTGAAATATATCAAATAATATCTAATGTAGAAGTATATCTCACAATTGCAGCATAGAATAATATCATACAGAAGAGGCCTTTCAGCCCATCAAGTCTGTGCCACCAAAAATAGACTCCAACTGCCACAGTCCTACTTTCCTGCACTACACTGATGGCCTTGATTGTAATGACAATTCAAGTGTTCATCCAAGTACTTTTCAAAGATAGGGAGATGACCCACTCAACTAGCATCACATTCCAGACCCCTACCCCTCCCAGGATGGAAAAGACGTTTACTCAAATATCCTCCAAACCTCCTACCTTTCACTTTAAGAGTGTGGACTTTAAACAAAGTGAACTCAAACACAAGAAAAGATTCAGAATGAAGAACTAAGCTTATTAATGCTTTTTTTGCTTTTGCCGTCCCCCTTCCCAAATCCTAGCCACAGGATCATTTTTCTCATGGAGGTAGGTAATCTGTGACTTTAGATGTACAGCAGAAGTGTACACAGCTCTGCTTGTCGACTCTCAGGAGGGAATCTGTTTGTTCAGAGGACAGGGTCCTGAGGGTCTTGTTGGGAAAATGAATGAATAGGTTGCTACATGCCTCGGCTTCTTTTCCTTCTACAGAATAAGAGAGCACACCATGGAGTGCTAAAACATTGCTTCCACTGTCTGTCTCTCTCTAGAGTAACCTCACAACACAGATATGAGCTGCTGAAGAATGGGAGGAGGCAGTGGAATTTAATGACTTGGATGAGGGAAGTGAATGTACAATAGCCAAGTTTTGGATGACAAAAGTAGGTGGGAAGGCAAGTGGTGTTGATAATGCTGAGTTACAGATGGCTATAGGCATGTTAAGTGAGTGGGCAAAACTTGGCAGAGGGAATGTTATGTGGGAAAATGAGGTTACACACTTTGTTAGAACAAATAGAGGAGCTAGATATTATTTAAATGGGAAAGACTGAAGACAGCTTCAACACAAAAGGAATTTGTGAATGAATCACAAACGAACAAACAAGTTCAGCTTGTATGGAATATTGGCTCTTATTTCAAAGGTAATGGAATAGAAAAGGAGGGAAATAATGGTAAAACTATATGTGCTATTAGTTAGCCTACACCTTGAATATTGTGAACAGTTCTGGTCCCCTGATTGAAGGGGAGATATGCTGATATTGGAGGCAGTCCAAGGAAGGTTGACCCCACATATAAAGAAAATTTCTAATGATGAGAGATAGAGTAGGCTGAGTCAGTAGCAGAATAAAAGGAGACCTTATTAAAATATAAAAAATTCTTGAGGGACTTGACAGAGTAGATACATGGTTTTCCCTTGTGGAAGAATCTAGAGAGTATATTCTCAGAGTAAGGGTTCACTCATTTAAGAAAGGGAAGAGTAGAAATTAGTGATGCAGTACTGGTACATTTAAATTCAGTTGTAACTTCACTAATAATCCCATATCTTACCTTGGCTGTTAATGTCCATCACTTTTGGCCATAATACAAGAATACAGGCCAACATAAAATAAGCATTCCAAATAAAAAACTTAGAACTCAAATCTGTCACATTGCATACAAATACCAACTATTCATCTGTGTTCATTCAGTGCCTGTCATGGAGGGGCAGGTAAGGGGGATGGGCTTCGCCTTTCTAGTGCTCCTATTCAGTTCTAGCCCAGTGATAACAACACAGCTGGTGGAAGACGGCTAACTTTCAGGGCAAAGAAACTCTGGATGGCTACACAGATGTCAGGCAAGTCTGGGCAGAGAAGATCTGATTTTAGAAATTGACAGCCTGCCCACAAAACATTAAGTACTATGAATAATTAAACGTCAACTGAGTTGACTGAAAGCTTGATTGACCCCACTATTACCCTCTGCATTCCGTAATATAGTTGGTGTGGGCAGGCAGGAGTGGTCAACCCTGGTGTTAAATAGTATTTTTAAAGTAGCAAGAAGGAAGGTGTGATGATGCTGTGCCTTTAACTAGGTTATGTTTCCTTGGTTTTTTTTTCTTTAGGAGGACATAAAGACACAGGTTCCAAAATGTCTGGGGTTTATCTACTTGAAGCAGCTTTTGGGTTGAAAAAAACATTTGTACAATGAAAGGGGAGTGGCCAGTTCTCCCAGCTCAGCTTTACTCTGTTTAGGTTTGGTTTGAGCAGGCAGGCAGTTGTGAAGCTGCTGCAACCATAGAAGCAGGTCCATGCTGATCCTCCCTCAGATTTCTCCTGTAAGAACCGGTTAGATTTTTTCCTTTGCTTTTAATCATAATTCAAACTGTTTCATTTCTGTTGCCTCTAAATCAAGCTGCTTCATTTTCAATTGAATTTTAGCCTTCTAAATATTCTGATAGCGTTCCCAGCAAGTTTAAATGCTGAGCTATTGCTGTAATTATCTCTCCTCTCCTCATGGAAGGAGGCAGCTCCAACCCCAGCTTGGCCTTATTCATCTTTTGTAAAACCCCAACGTCACTTCTTCCACCCTCAAAATTCTTAGCAATCACTCTTTCAGTCACTATCTCGAGCGCCGTTTACACCAACCAAAAAAATCAACAGCCAAAACAAAAAAAAGACACTAACATACATCGCTCGCTGCCTTTGGATCCAGCAACCCTAATCCCAATCAGAACTAGGGAACAAATCCCACAATGAGCTCCCAAGCTGTTGTTACGCCCACTCAAAACATTAAGAAAATAGGCCAGACTCTAACGCTGCTCGTTGTTTTAAGCAGATATATGGTAGATAATTGAGGAGTGATGCAGCTGGCCCAACCACTTAATTTCAAACAAAACAGAATTTATTTGCAAGATTACCAAATGCAACAGAATACAGAATAACTAAATGTATCCAAAAACCCAACAGATGATCCCAAATTAATGATGCTGTTCTAAATACTTGCAACAATCCCCATTAACACCCCTTTGCAAAAATAAAAAGGAAAAATCTAACAGGTTCTTACAGGAGAGATGCCAGAGAGAGGGAGGATCAGCATGGACCTGCTTCTTTGGGTCCAGCAGCTTCTCAACTGACTGCCTGCTAAAACTAAACCAAACCAGGGTGAAGGTGAGCTGGAGAACAGGCAACTCCCCTTTCATTGTACAGGTGTTTTGTTTTTTAAAACCTAAAAGCTTCTGCAAGTAAATCAACTACAGGCATTTTGGAACCTGTGTCTTTATGACCTCCTGAAGAAAAAACCCAAGGCCAACATATCCTTGTTTAAGGAGCAGCATCACAAAGGACAGGTACTATTTTTAGAGGGTGCTTGACATGCACCCCACAGATTGTAGTTCCTCTTCCTTCCTCCTCATCTCCATTGCAATCAGGTTTGGCTGGCAGCTCTGAAGGATAGGAGCTGAAAATGTGATGCTGGAAAAGCACAGCAGGTCAGGCAGCATCCAAGGAGCGGGAGAATCGACGTTTCAGGCATGAGCCCTTCTTCAGGAATCGAGGAGCCATTCCTGAAGAAGGGCTCATGCCCGAAGTGTCGATTCTCCTGCTCCTTGGATGCTGTCTGACCTGCTGCGCTTTTCCAGCAACACATTTTCAGCTCTGATCTCCAGCATCTGCAGTCCTCACTTTCTCCAGCTCTGGAGGATAGGACTTCCTCCCACTGATAGGCAGAAATCCCATAGTAACCTTGTTCATGCAGACCAGTTTGCAACTAACTTTGTAAATCAGGGTGGAGAGGTTGCAGTCCCACCCCCTGCCCTTTATTGCAACCCGAGCCTAACATTGAAAAACAAATTTAATGCCATAAAATGGCAAAACCAGAGATACAGTTAAACCTGTGAATGAGACATCCTAGTCTGACTGGTTTTGTATATCTCACAACAATGCTCCAGTACGACCAGCATGTTCATTTCCAACTTTTTTTAAGCTGGTCGTTCCCTCTGATCTCTAATGGTTCAGAATATTTCACCAATAATCTTCAATAATCTACAAAATTAAAAAATATTTTTGATAATTGATACAAGTCACAAAATACTCAAATTATCAGATTGAAAATAGATATAAGTCAAGTTTGAAAGTGTAGGATAAATTGTCCAATTGACAGTACTGGTCAGACTCAGTTTTAGCTGGAGTTTACTCACTCCAGTCTCACCCTGTGTCAATGGGTATTGGATTCAGAGTTCCACTCCAGAGATCTGAACACCAAATCCAGATCGACTCCAGTTCAATATTGAGGAAATACTACACAGCTGGGCTGCCATCTGTTGTATGAACTGCCAATTCTCAGCCCTGTCTGCCCCTCATGTTTGATCCCAAGGCATTCACATTATAAAAGAGATGTGTTTGCACTGGAGAGGGTGCACAGGAAATTTGCCAGGATGTTTAATGAGCTGGAGAGTTTCACTCATGGAGAGATCGGATTGTTATCCATAAAGCAGAGGAGATTGAGAGAGGGCATGATGGAGATGTTTAAAATTGAGGGACATGGTCAGGGTAGACACTAAGAAATTTTTCCCCAGTGACCAGAGGTATAGATTTAAGGTAAGGGGAGGGAGGTTTAGAGGAGATGTAAGGAAAACCTTTTTCATCCAGTGGATGGTGGGAATCTGCAACCCGTTGCCTGTAAGGGTCATAGAGGCAGAAACCTCATAACATTTAAGACATATTCAGATGTGTATTTGTGATACCAAGGTATGCAAGGCTATAGGCCAAGTGCTGGAAAATGGGATTGGAACAGTTAGCTGGTTGTTTTTGATCACCGTGGACATGATTACCAAAGGGCCTGTTTCTATGCTGTCGATCTCTCTGACACTATTATTATGACGACATGGGGTAAACTCCCCTGCTTAATTTAAAATCAGCAACACAGAAAAGATTTATCCCATGCAGTAATTGGTGAAAATTCAATAGGCCAAGAACTAGTTAAAGTAAAAATTAACAACATTATTTCTTAAAGTATAACAGAGAATAATTAAACTAACAACTATTTAAAATTCCTTTCTCTAACCTATCTTTTACCTTCCCTTCTATAATAAAACTCCTGAATACAATTTACAAAACAAAATTTCTTATCTCAAAACCAGGCAACTTTCATTTTCTCTGAACTCCAATCTTCTTGGGAATTTCTGCTTCACAGGTTACTGGCCAATAAAGGTACCTTTTAAGAGAGTGACTGTTCAGCTAAGTTTTTTTTAACAGACTGGTAAATGGGCAGTTCTTCTCTGAACTGTTCAATTTTCCTCAGTCTTATACTCCCAAAACATCGGATTGTGTCATTGGCTTTTAAGATTGTCAATATACTCGCTTCAAACTTGATTGGAATTTGGTTTTTTTTGGGGGGGTTTAATTTCAACTGATTGGCCTAATTCAAATCTTTTTTGTCGTCTCCTGGCAACCAGCTAATTTAGGTTTCGACCAAGTATTAATTGTTACCTTATTGAGAACACTTGGTGCTGTCAGGTAGCTCTACCAGCTTTTAACTCTCTTAAAGGTACAGTACACCCACATCTTCACAACACTATGACTGTTTTGAATAAATGCACTCTCTTCAATCAAAATGGCAAAATAGTATTACTGGTCATTTGCTGTTCTTGGATCTTGCTGCGAATAATGAAATTCATGAGCTTCCTCAGGAACAGAACCCTCAGGGATACAGAGGAATAACTATACTCTCAGCTCTGCAAACATTAAAACTACATTTAAAAAGAAACATGATATCTCCCTTTTTGCATCCAGACCGCGTAACCTTTGTGTTGGTTGTGACACTTTGAAATTTGGAGATAACTGACCAAAGTATATTTGGTAAAGGTAAATAAACCGTGAAAATTGTTACTGATCCGCTGTTTAAGCTCTCCGATAATTTTGGAATGTTGATTGACAGCCAAAGAACATGGACACAATGGCCAATCTTTCTTTTTCACTTCACCTTCATGAGTACAGATTGAGAGGTCAATTTTTTGCACATCTCCAATTAGGCCTTCACTTTACTTGGCTGGTTTGTCCTAGTTCCTTGTAATTAAAAAAAAGATCAATGTGCTGTAGTCCTACTTCTAAACTGCAATCCCTCCAAGGGGGGATCTCTATTGGAAGCAATCGGTCGTTGATTGTATCCCACAGAGTAAAGATAGCATCACCTTTTATGTGAGACTGGGCTGCTCAGAATTGTGGGAATACAACTAGAGATGTGACATTGTGAGAGAAGAGAAAAAAAAGAGTTAAGGGACTATTAGTTGTTTCCACCAGATATGTTCCCACCCGATAGTTGTTGAAGCTTATTAGGTGTTGTTTAGTTGTATATTTTTCTGTTTAAATTCACTGTGATAGTGAATACAAGAAGTTCACCATGTTTTCACTGTCAAGTGGGAGCTGAATAAAGGAAGTGTGCTATATTTGCCTCAGTTTTATTATTGTTGGAAATCAATTTGTATTGTAGAAGCTTAGTTGGAGGATATTGAAAAGCTGAAATAGTTAGGGTATTCAAACAAAAAGTAATGATTAGATGACATTAAACTTGGGTTTCAAAGGTCTGAAGACTAGAAGAAATGTAAGACTAAAGATGATAATGATTTCAACAATTTTGTGATCTTAAAAGAATGTATGAAATGAAGATTAAAGAGCTATATTGGATCTTGAAAACAGAAGCTTGATGGTGCAGCAACTAAGAACATTCTTACCCAGTTACTAGTGGTGTGCCACAAGGATCCATTTTGGGACCACTGCTATTTGACATTTTTATAAATGACTTAAATGCAGGCGTAGGTGGATGGATTAGTAAATTTGCAGATGACACTAAAGTCGGTGGAGTAGTAGACAGTGTGGAAAAATGTTACAGGTTGCAGGGGGACTTGGATAAACTGCAGAATTGGGCTGAGAGGTGGCAAATGGAGTTTAATGCAGCTAAATGTGAGGTGATGCACTTTGGGAAGGCAGAGTACTGTTTCAATGGAAATATTCTTGGTAGTGTGAATGTGCAGAGGGATCTTGGTGTCCATGTACATAGATCCCTGAAAGTTGCCCACCCAGGTGGATAATGCTGTGAAGAAAGCATACGGTGTGTTAGGTTTCATTCATAAAGGGATTGAGTTCCAAAGCCGCAATATCATGCTGCAACTATAGAAAATGCTGGTGTGGCCACACTTGGAATATTGTGTACAGTTCTGGTCCCCATATTTCAGGAAGGATGTGGAAGCATTGGAAAAGGTGCAGAGGAGATTTACCAGGATATTGCCTGGTCTGGAGGGAAGGTCTTATGAGGAAATGCTGAGAGATTTGAACCTGTTCTCATTGGCATGAAGAAAGCTAAGAGGGGATTTGATAGGGACATACAAGATGATCAGAAGATTAGATAGGGTAGACAGTGAAAGTCTTTTTCCTAGGATGATGACGTCAGTGTGTACAAGGGGGCATGACTACGAATTGAGGGGTGATAGATTTAAGACAGATGTCAGAGGCAGGTTCTAAAGACAGAGAGTGGTAAGGGCATGGAATGCCCTACCTGCTAATGTAGTCAACTCAGCCACATTAGGGAGATTTAAACAATCCTTAGATAAGCATATGGATGATTTTGTAGGGGGGCGAGCTGAGAATAGTTCACAGGTCGGCACAACATCGAGGGCCGAAGGGTCTGTTCTGTGCTGTATTGTTCTATGTTCTATGTTCTAAGGTTGGAATGATGTTAATTGTCAGAATCTATGGAAACGATCTACATGGTTTATTTTTAGTCAGACTAATGTAATTTGTAATGACTTGTCAAGATTATATTTTTCTTCTTTGATTTTGGATTAGAATAAAGCAATTTTTAAATTATATTTTTCACATAATAGGACAAGAAACATTGCTTTAAAGTAGGATTACTTTTTGATATAATACCTGTACAGCATTAATGAAAATCCTTGAGACACTACTATAATCCTTATCCTCCACAAAAATATACAAATAGCACTGTATCCAATACCCATGTTGTCTGCATTTAATTACACAGCTACATTATTTGAATTCATTTTTGTTCATGCACCATTGGTACATAAATTTGTTGGTAATGCCTGAGATGCACATCCCCAGAGGGCTGTTTCATTGAAATAAATTCATTGTAAAAGAAGGATTGCTATTTTAAATAAATTAGTATTTTACTTATGAAACTGTATTGAGGTACTATGTTTCAGTTAATATTCTGCAAACTTTCTGCAATTTGAAAACATAGATATTTATATGCTTATTTTCCTTTATTTATCCCATTAGCCTTTTCCATTTTAGATTATTTTTCTATCTTTTCAGATTCCAATATTGTCCAATTGAAAAACAAGCAGGCAATCTCCAGCCTTAGTGTTGTTTTTGCCACTGTGTGGCAGGCCACTGGGAGTAGCATGAGAGCAATCAAGCTTGCTTACTTCTGATCTATTTTACTTGCTTTATTTGAGGAAGCTGTTGGCATTGCTCCCTGATGACCAAACTAAAATGTCACACATACTTTGTTCATGATTTGGCATGTTGGTACACTAATATGCTGGACTGTTGGAGCATTAAGTGTCTAGCCTCAGGATGTTAAAGTTGGAGTACTTACCAATGGTAATATCATTGAATATCATGGGAGATGGTGTGATTCATTCTTGCTGGAGGTAATCATTGCTGGGCACGGTGCAGTGGATTGTTACTTCCCTCTTAGCAACTCAAGCCTAAAAGTTTTTCAGGTCTTGTTGCATATGGACATGAATTGCTTTCGTATCCGAGAATTCACAAACAATACTGAACAAGGTGTTTGAATTGTTTCTCTTCTGATCTTATGATGAAGGTTAGCGAGGAAGCAGATAATTGGGTCAAGGACACTCACCCTGAGGAACTCCGGCAGTAAAAGTAGAGATGATTGACCTCCAACAACGTTAGTCATCTTTCTTTGTGTTAAGCATGACCAGTGGAGAACTTTTCTTATGATGCCTGTTTTGCTAGAGCTCCTTGGTGCTACACCCAGTCAGATGCTCCCTTGATGTCAAGGACAGTCACTCTCACATGACTCTTTGAGTTCAATCTTTTTTCTATGTTTGGACTAAGAGAGTGATGAGGTCAGGAGCTGAGTAGCTCTGGTTGAACCCAGTTTGAACATCAGTGAGCAGGCCATTGTAAGTGCTGTTGGACAGCACTGTCAACAAAAACTTCTCTCTCTTTGCTGATGATCAAGAGTAGACTGATGGGGCAGTATATGGCTAGTTTGTATTAGTCCTGATTTTTGTGGAAAGAACATACTGCCAGTGCTGACTAGAGATGCAAATGGTTTCTTCAAATATTCTTCCCAAGTCTTCACTATTACTGCAGGAATGCTGTCGGGACTCATTGCCTTTTGGTGTATATTCTTTGCAACAATTTGCATTTATTCTGTGAGAAGTCACATTTGGTTGTGCTCATTCAATATTTTAGACCATATAATATTAAGTTAGGATTTTAACTTCAATAGCTATTTAAAAAGCATCAGAGGCGCTAAAGTTCAAAAGCTGTACTTACTTAGCATCTCTTTGACAACCTCACAGCTCCCTTGAACTGTTAAATTCTGGGAGCTAAAATAACTGATATTAATCCTAAGGAGTTATTACAGTTTGCATTTCACTTGCTTCTTAATGTAATAGCATTGCCTCACATTGATTACATAAATCTAAACAGTGAGTCTGCCGTGTGAGCTCAATGCTGTTTGACTAACTAAAATATAGAGAAAATGTTCCTTGTTTGGAATCATCTAATATAAGCAGCCAGTGTATGTGGTGTTTATTGAACAACAGCATAACTGAATAGTGTACAAGAATAGACTTTATTTAGTTGAGTTGACCAGTTAGGTACCAAATTAATTAAATATGTAACATTTCTCTTCTGTGCACAGCATTCCCAAACCATGTGAGACAAAAATCAAAATTGGTATTGCCAATACTGCAAACGATATTCAGTTATAATGTTTGATAAGGCACTAAAGGCAGCAATATTCTTCAGTCTCTAGATTAGAGTGGTACTGGAAAAGTACAGCAGTTCAGGCAGCATCCGAGGAGCAGTAATTCATCAGCTTGCTGTATAGGCAAAGTTCATAAAGGTTGACATCTGTCCAGTTTTCTTAAGGCTGCGTTATAAATTTGACAAAATAGAAGTAATTGAAGAGTTGTACTGAAAATAGGAAGAGAGACAGAGATGATTTACTCAAATTAACACTGACTATTACCCCTTCCCAAAATGGTTGTATGGAGGAGGTGATCTTACTATGTCAAATGCAGAACAACCATTCATTTAGCTGGGTGCTGTTATGACTTGGCTTTGACTTTACAACTTTATGGTGAGAACTATGTCAGAGAACTATTTTGTTAGGCAATCTGAAATCACATGAAAATACAGTAAAGTAAAGTAACAGCTCTTTAAAAATTATTTAGTCATGGATGTACTTCCCAGTTTTGCTCACTGAATAGCCTGCTGGGTGGTTTCAAAGGAAATTAAGAATCAACTACATTGTGGTGGGTCTAGAATCATATTTGGGTCAAATCACAAAGGGATTGCAGATTTCCTTCCCTAAAGATGACTGGGGATTTTGTTTACGATAATTTGGTCACTCCTTGCAATATCATTGACACTTTTTAAAAAGTCATTCCACATTTATTTAATTTACTAAATTTTTAAATTTCCCAGCTGCTGTGGTGGGATTTAAACAGAACTCTGAATCATTAGTTCGGGCTTCTCAGATACTAATTCATTACCATTGTGCTACTATAATATATACTCATCCAAGTAGATAAACACTAATTGAACATTTCTGAAGCATACATGGATAAAAATGGATGCTGAGACACAGAAGTGTTTAGAAATACAGTGGCCACAGAAGTAGATTTTAAGGAGAGGAAGGTGAAACAGTGAAAGGAAGTAATTTCAGACAATATGGTTGAAGACACGACAGCAATGTTAAGGAAAAAAGAATGGGGATGCACTGGGATCTCCATGCAAATGACCAGAGAATTTAACTTGTGGGGGTTAAAGTTGCAAGGATTGGAAATGGCAAGGCCATGAAGGAAGTTAAGCACAAGGATGAGAATTTTGAATTTGACAGATTGCAATGGGACCAATGCAGTCCAATGAGGACATGGGTCATAAATGAGTGAAATTTATGTGGAATGTGATACAGGTCACAGAATTTTGGATAATATAAACAAGCTGGGTAATCCTGAGCCAGAGGGAAACTGGAAGGGTAGAATCAACAGTGAAAATATGGAGTTTGTGTTAATGGTTAAAGACATTAGATTTGGATTCTCATTATTTGACTGGAGAAATTTGTGACTCATTAAAGTCAAGCAGCCTGACACTCAAGTGATATTGAATGGTTCAAGGGAGATGGTGGTAAGGGAGAGGTGGATTAATCAGTGTACCCGTGGTAACTTAATTCCATCCTTGCTGGTAATGTCACCTAAGCAACGGCGTGCTAATGAAAAGGAGAAGGTGACCATGCAATAATTCTACAGATTGATTCTACAGAGCCATTGATGCTGATCTGGGAAAAGAGTTCACTGCTGCAGTGATTTGATTATGATTGGTTATGTAAGGGAAAGACTGACCGAGGGCAGTATCATCTAGATGGAGGAACAGTATTGGAGGAGGATTGTGTGGCTGACTGTGTTGAAATCACAATCGACTGTTGCGGTCGCTGAGCATGCCTCTTATGTTTTTGACTAAGTTCTTTTGCAGGGAAGGATAGCCAACATAAAGAATTTTTAATCAGGACAGATAGGGCTTTTGAGGTTCAGTTTTTTGGGATGGAGTAATGATGATGATTTATTAGATGAAGGATATTGTACCAAAGGAAAGGGAATACTTTCTAATGTCGGAGTCAGGAAGGGAAATTGAATAATCAGATTCGTGGCAATGGGAACAAGGAGCTAGAGGGGATGTCTCATGAACTTGGAGAGAATAAGAGATAGGTGAGATTAATTTGTCAAAAATGTTGATTCAGAAGTGTTTGGGTTTGTGGCAAAGGAAAGAAGCAGGAGAGACAGCTGGAAGATTGGGATGCAATACTTTTCAGATTGGGAGGGGCAGGTTCAGGGACAGGGAAGGACAGGTATGCAAAACAATATTGGCTGGTATCCCAAAGCATTGCTGTCTTTTCTTTCCAAGGGAAGGTAAGTACTGAAGTTGGAAATCCCCATGGCTGAAACTGGAAGGCACTTGAAATGCTTAATTAAGAGGGGGTTTGCGTATGGATTCTCTCTTTCCCAATAGTGGAGGAGTTTCATGCCCTGACTCCAAACCAATTGGTTGGTGAAGACAAATGCATACTGGGAAGAACTTCCAGCAAAATGGACGAGCTGGGAAGGTCTTTATCAGGTACACCAAAGAGAACCAGCCATGGGTGTTCAGACAGTGGCTGCTGTACTGTAAGGAGTGCTATCACTGATTTACGAGTGATTGACAAATTTTTGGAAGGCACTTAATTTATCCAGAAATACCCATACCTCTAGTTGCACTTCTGTACAGCCTGCTTTCAGAGCATCATGGGATCAGATTCTGCAGTTCTATCTCTACTGACTGACAGTGGTAGACGTCACTGCTCCAAACTTTAATATAAAAATCCATGAACTCTTTGTGTTGGCTCTTGAAGTAAATGGTAGACAGTGGTGTAAAAAGATGAGGTAGAAAAGAAGTGGAGAAAGTTTGGGGACGAGAATCATCCCAGAGTCAGATTTGGTTTTCACAGAGGGAAGCATAGTCTTGTAGCGCCCGATTTGATGATGAGGGCCAAAATTGGTTGTGTGCCAGTACACAAATTTCTAAGTCTGACCCTTTAGACTTAAAGAAACAGAGGGTGCCATACTGGGATATGAACAAAGATGATTGTGAGTAAAAGAATTCTGTGCATAAGGCACCAAAAGGAAAGGAAAGCTCAAGCAGATTGCAGAAGGATTATGACAAACACAGGACAAAGGCTGGACCAAGAGTTAGCAACAATTTGCCACCTGAAGAACCTTCCGAAACATTTTGCCCAAAGTAGAAGAGAGAAAAGATTGGCATTTCTCAATCAAATGTTTGGCAAATTGCCATGCACTTCTGGCTGAATGCAGAATTGCATATATAATAAACAAGGTGTATTGAATTCATGTAAAAATGTAAATTAAAATAGACCTAACTGTGAACTGACCGATTGCATTTTTAATAATTTCTTTTGCTACCATTTTGTCAGTAAAGTCAAATTTAATTAGGATGTATGGAATTAAGACAATAAGTTTTCAGCTATTGATTTTTAAAAATAATTTACAAATAACGCATTCTGAATAATTTATCATCTCAGCTATGCTAGAAACAATAATGGTTGCAGTCATAAAATCTATTCCTAGAATCACCGATATAATTGAAAACTATGGTGTTGCTATATCACTCAAGCAAGTTTATTTAGACCATGATGACGTTTTTTATTTAAATAGGTTATTTGAAACTGTACAGAGCAGGAAACTATTTAGCCTTTGGTCTCCACAGTAAAACATGACTCCTACTTTTCTTGGCCTTATTTGAGTTTTAGGCTTCTTTTTTCATTCTAATGCAATTGAATCTGAAAATATTGGAAGTTACAAACAAGCTTTTAAAGAGTCATATCATGTCTCAGAGCCCTGGGCTAAGCAGTTGAGATTTAGGTTTGAGGGAAAGGTCTGGTTGTCACTTGCCCCCACCAGGTATATTTATTGGCACGTGGGCACATGTTAGACGCCAGGAAGCTAGAGCACCACTGACCTTCCCATCCCTCAGCTCACCCCTAAATACAGAGGGTGGGATAATGTCAATATTGGAAGTCCACCCACCATATATAAATAAAACCTCAGTTAACTGAAAATATGCTGCCAGTGCCAGATTACAGTAGGCTGGGCAGTTGTGTGGGAAGAAGCAGGCTGTTCTTATGAAGATGTTTATAAAATGGTGGGAAGAAGGGGTGACAAGCTGCTAAATTTAGTGATGGTTAAGAGGTGTACCAGAAGTAGAAGGTATGTGCTAGCCAATGATGTTTCCACAGGCAGTGGAAAAGAAGAACTACTTTTTGAGGCTCACCAGCCATGCTGTGATTAAGATCAATAATAAAATAATTAATATTTATGTTGGAAGGTTGTTTCAATGTACTGCTCTTTGTAAGCCCTGACTCTTACCTCAGGAAGAAGTCAGCTAGTTAAACTCACAAGGAATGGCTAATTGACTGTCTCCTTTTCCGGAGATATTGCTTGTTGACATCTGGACAGGAGACTTTTATTGTATATTTGTGGTGCTCCCAACATTTGAGTTTGAAGAAGCAAGCTCTAAGTGAATAAAAAATGATAAAATTAGCTTCACTAAAAAGCTTCTACATTTCAGGTCTTGACCATTGCATTTGCAAATGTAAAATATGTTAAGAAGCTTTAAGTTTCACATAGGGGAGTGATTTTGAGTTTCAGTGCACTTCAGGCAGTACAAGGAAGCCTGCTTGATGACCTTGTCATGAGGTGTGAGCCATTTTGATGACCCAGAACCAATGTCCACAGTGAGGTTGCTAGTTGAGAGAGGAAGAATTTTTCATGGTTCCAACATAAAACAGAATCTGATTTTTAAAGAAGGCATTTGATATGCTTGTGTTTATTGGTCAGTGCATTGAGTATAGGAGTTGTGAGGTCATGTTGCAGCTGTACAGGACATTGGTTAGGCTACTTTTGGAATACTGCATGCAATTCTGGTCTCCCTTCTAAAGGAGGGATGTTGTGAAACTTGAAAAGATTTAGAAAAGATTTACAAGGGTGTTGCCAAGGTTGGAGGACTTGAACTATAGTGAGAGACTGGGGCTATTTTCCCTAGAGCATCGGAAGCTGAGAGATGACCTTATAGACATTTATAAAATCATGAGGAACTTGGATAGGGTGAATAGCCAAGGTCTTTTACCTGAAGTGGGGGAATCCAAAACTTGAGGGCATAAGTTTAAGGGTGAGAGGAGAAAGATATAAAAGGGACCAAGAGGTAACTTTTTCATACAGAGGGAGGTGTGTGCATGGTATGAGCTGCCAAAGGAAGTGAAGGAGGCTGGTACAATTACAAAATTTAAAAGACATCTGGATGAGTATATGAAGAGGAAGGGTTTAGAGGGATATGGGCCAAATGCTGGCAAATGGGACTAGATTAATTTAGGATGTCTGGTTGGCATAGACGAGTTGGACTGAAGGATCTGTTTCTGTGCTAGATATAACTATGACTCTATGTCTCTCTTTGCAAGTTACATCTTTCTAAAATTCCTTGATGGCTGTAAGAACTACAGGTTGGTCCACTCAGTGCTTGGTGCCAAGGAGCACCACATGCACAATGTGTGCTGTGTCCATGATCACTTCAGAATTACACTGGAGAAATAGATATTTCTCTGGATACCCATTTGTGTATAATAAATAGACTCCTAGCTGAGAGAGGCACCCGACTTGGTCACCATGGAAAAAAACCCAAAGCAGATATAAGAATAAGCAGAAATGAGTGGGACATGACCATAAGTATATCACTGGGTGAATATGGCTCTTGTGGACCTGCTTCTTAAACTTACTCCCCAGTGCCCCACAGATTTGTTTCATCCTCTGGCATTGGTGCTTAAGACACATCATGAACACTTACTGCTTTTTTCTTGTATTTTCAAGTTGTTTACACAATATGGGCGGCACGGTGGCTCAGTGGTTAGCACTGCTGCCTCACCATGCCAGAGACCCGAGTTCAATTCATGCCTCGGGCAACTGTCTGTGTGGAGTTTGCACATTCTCCCTGTGTCTGCGTGGGTTTCCTCCAGGTGCTCCGGTTTCCTCCCACAGTCCAAAGATGTGCATGTTGGGTGAATTGGCCATGCTAAATTGCCCGTAGTGTTAGGTACATTAGTCAGGGGTGAATGTAGTGGAATGGGTCAGGGTGGGTTGCTCTTTGGAGGGTCGGTGTGGACTTGTTGGGCCGAAGGATCTGTTTCCACATTGTAGGGAATCTATTCTAATGTATTCCAGATCTGCTAACTGCTCAGATAAAAATCAGAAATGAGACATGAGGTACATAGTGTTTACATAAATGTTGCTTCACTGTCTGGTACACAAGAAATGCTTTCAGCAAACTTGAATGTGCTCAGGAACCTGAACTTGTGAGTAGTTCAAAAGACACTAGTGCCAAGATCATCCATTACTTGAATTAATGTGGATGTGCAAAATGGTCAGCTGTAAGCACAAACCATCATGGGAAGTGTAAACACTTTAGATTTTCTATTGTGATTTTCTTTCTGGAACATAAAGGCGAGGAGACCATTCTCATGGTTAATTGTAAACACAAAAGACAAAGACTTAAAATGCAGTCAGGTTACTGTTAAGTGGAGTCAAAAAGCTAGTGACTGATGCTAATATAGAGATTTACCTAACCCCCAGAGCCTCAGCAATCCCTGAACACTTGCAAATACAAGATCTTGTCCTTGACTCACTGACAATGACTCACTGCTTGAATGCGACTATTAGTGGTTTTATTCTTCACTATTTTGTAACTTTCAAGTCATGTTGGATGATTTCAAAATAATTTTTATGGTAGACAAATTAACTTTGTTACTTTTTCTATCTATAATAGTTTGTGTAATTTTCATGATGACTGTTAAAGCTGGAATTCATTACATGATGGTCATTTCTGGAGAGCGTAGAAAAGCGTGACACAGACTTTGCTGCTTGTTTGTGTGAAATTAACAGTAATATTTAATGCTGTTTTGCTATCTGTCCATAGTTCTGATCAGATTTAATAATTACTAAGCTAGTTGCTGCCTAAAATTCTACGCTCAAGTGCCCCTTTTTGTTTTCCTCCACCTGCCAAGGACTCTTTTCAATAAAGCTGGGGTGTTTTGTTCTAAATCAAATCTTAAAAGCAATATGTCAGTTTATTGCTTTCTAACCTTTTGCCATTAGTTAGTGCTTCCATAGAGATCTCTGTGTCGCCAGTTAAACAGTGCTATTGGCTTTGTAGGAGAGAATAGCCATTCCTATCAATCTTTCTACCATTGAATATGCCTCTTTGTACTGTAGCAGGGCACTCCATCTGACTATTTGACAGAACCATTATTATTTTCACTTAAAAGGTTAGCCAAGTTAAAACATATAATCAGGGACTTTACTCAGGCATGTTGATGAAGAATCCATCATTTCACCAGAGAAATTATTGCAACACAAGATTAAAATGTTCCTGCAGATAAGGAAAACTGTTCAGCCCTTCTTATTTTACTCACTCAGAAGGAACCTCTGCCCCCATTGCTATCTTAAACAATTGTTTGTTAATAGATTCAGGAATTTTTGTCTTCATCATATATGAGACTCTATCTCAATTGTTGTGAAGAGGCAATTCCTGATTTCAGCTCTAAAAAGATCTTGTTCTGTTTCAAAACTGCATCCCCTTGTCATACTCTCACTGGTTAATGTAAAGTAGTATATGGATTAACCATTTCTGACCATATCATATACAATCACATACATTTGTCCAAGGTTACATCCTAGATATCTCCTTTCCAGTACTCTCCAGAATTTCTCATTATTTAGACCCCTGACAATAGAATCTTATGGTTGTTCTCTGCTCTGCTTTTAATATTTTAATGATTCCCTTTATTCCCCTCAGCAACTAGGAATGGACAGAGTGTTTAATGTGTGGTTTATCCACAATATTCATAGAATGATCAAAATTTCCCAACATTTACATGCTACTGCTTTAGTTGTGTAGTTCAAGGTTGCATTGTCTTTGTTGATGGCAGGTTTACATTAGACATATTGAGCACTGAATTTACTGAAGCCCATGATTTCTTAAGAGTTTTGGTTCTCACCAGCTTTTTCGTTCCAGTTACACTTACATCTGTTTCTGTAGCATGATTCTTCAGGAATATATTGCTAGCCTTACGTCAAAAGCTATATTTACTCTGCCTCTGGGATACTTGCTCAGTTTACTGCCCAGCCCTTTCTGTCTGCAATAGGCCTATTGGAAAGATTTGCGGACCCGTAATTAATCTGTTTGGTTGTGATATGTGTTCAGTAGTCATCAAGTTTTGGGGTAGGATTGTGGGTTGCACATTTCAAAAGCATTTTCGCATTTCTCAGCCTAAGATACATTAGCCTGAACCATATAACAGCAGTCATAAAGCTATAAACCAATAGCATTATTGTTGTCCTGGTATATGGCTCCTTCCCTACAGAAAATGTTTAACAACTAACCACAGTTAGACAGAATATAATTTAATCCACCCTTTCATAATTAAGTTAAAACAATCCATTCCTGAATAATAACTCAGTTTGAACTGGAGTGGGACTTGGACACAGAATATCTGGTTCAGAGGCAGGGATGTTACACACTGCAGTCAAGATCTCCTTTTCTACCTAATTCCTAGAGATTCTGTCATAATTCATGGAATATGGTAATTTGGCTTCTTGTGGAATATTTTACTCTCTCCTGCATTAATTTCATCTCTCATTCAACCCCAAGCAAACTTTTGTGTATCCATATATTCATTATATGAAGACTGCCTACTTCCACCTTTGTATCATTGTCTGCATCTGTCATACCTCCTCCCATCTGCTGTTGAATACTTCATTCCTTCCCAATTCCAGCCTTGATTTGATTTGATTTGATTTGATTTATTTGTTGTCATGTGTATTTTGTTACAAAGTACAGTTAAAAAGTATTGTATAGTCTCGCCACTCTCCAGTGCCATCTTAAAAAACAGAGAAATAAGCCAAAATATAGAATATAAAGGCAGAAGAATATAGACATAAATAAAAAAGTGTTCATCTTTACAATCCTTCTTGTTAATTGCTCCATGACGGGCCATGGGCCTAGTAGCTAGGCACAAGCTCCCTTCGCCATGCATCCACTGCTGGAATGAAAGTCTCTATTCTTCAGTGCCACTTTGTCTGCACCAATTTCCTCGCCACAGTGAGTCCTTGCTAGACCTCGCCAATGCAGGCACCACCAATGCAAGGTACCGCGCTGGCTCAAAATCGATGCCACAGCCTCCATGAGACTGCTTCAGGCCCACTGCACCGATGCATTCGATGCAGATGTTGTAGGGTCTCATACTGGGCCCAAACCCGCCTCCGCTGTGAGCCTGTGCTGCACGGAAATGCCACTGGAATCACAAACTCACCTTCACCACAGCAGCCGAGTTGGTGATAGGACCGCCTCGTCGATGCACCCAAACTCTCTTTGACAGCACTGCTATGACACCACACTGTGCCTACCTGCTGACTGCCATGTGCCCGAATGTGCCTACTTTCTAACCACCATGAATCCGCACCGTGTCTACTTGCTGACCACCATGAATCCGCACTGTGCCTACTTGCTGACCACCATGGGTCCGCATTATGTCTACTTGCTGACCACCATGAGTCTGCACTGTGCCTACTTGCTGACCACCATGAGTCCGCATTGTGCCTACTTGCTGACCACCATGAGTCCGCACTGTGCGTACTTGCTGACCACCATGAGTTTGCTAGGAGAAAGTGAGGACTGCAGATGCCGGAGATCAGACCTGAAAATGTGTTGCTGGAAAAGCGCAGCAGGTCACGCAGCATCCAAGGAGCAGGAGAATCGACATTTCGGGCATGAGCCCGAAGAAGGGCCCATGCCCAAAACGTCAATTCTCCTGCTCCTTGGATGCTGCCGGGCCTGCTGCGCTTTTCCAGCAACACATTTTCACCATGAGTTTGCACTGTGCCTACCTGTCATCTGCCATGAGTCTGCACTGTGCCTATTATTGACCAGCGCAAGTCCACACTGTGCCAACTTGCTGTCTACCATGAGCCCGCAGTGTGCCTACTTGCTGAGCACCATGTGTCCGCAGTGTGCTGACTTGCTGACCACCATGTGTCTGCACTGTGCCTACTAGCTGGCCACCATGAGTCTGCACTGAGCCTACTTACCACCATGAGTCCGAACTGTGCCTACTTGCTGACCACCATGTGTCTGCACTGTGCCTACATGCTGACCACCATGGGCCCGCACTGTGCCTACTTGCTGACCACCATGGACCCATACTGTGCCTACTTGCTGACCACCATGAGTCCACACTGAGCCTACTTGCCAACTGCTATGAGTCTGCACTGTGCCTATTTGTTGACCAGCACAAGTCCACACTGTGCCTACTTGCTGACCACCACGAGTCTGCACTGTGCCTACTTGCTGATCACCATGAGTCCACACTGTGCCTCCTTGCTGACCACCATGTGTCCACACTGTGCCTACTTGCTGACCACCATGTGTCTGCACTGTGCCTACTTGCTGACCACCATGAGTCTGCACTGTGCCTACTTGCTAACCACCATTTGTCTAAATTGTGCCTACTTACTGATCACCATTTGTCCACACTGTGCTTATTTCTTGACCAGCCCAAGTCCGCACTGTGCCTACTTGCTGATCACCATGAATCCAACTGTGCCTACTTGCTGACCACCATGAATCTGCACTGTGCCTAGTTGCTGACCACCACAAGTCTGCACTGTGCCTACTTGCTAATCACCATGAGTCTGCACTGTGCCAACTTGCCGACTGCCATGAATCTGCACTGTGCCTATTTGTTGACCAGCGCAAGTCCGCTCTGTGGCTATTTGCCGACCACCATGAGTCTGCATTATGCCTACTTGCTGACCTCCATTTGTCCACACTGTGCACATTTGTTTGCCATCTAAAGTCCACACTGTGCCTACTTGCTGACCACCATGTGTCCGCTCTGTGCCTACTTGCTGACCACCATGTGTCCGCTCTGTGCCTACTTGCTGACTGCCACGAGTCTGCACTGTACCTACTTGCTGACCACCATGTGTCCACACTTTGCCTACTTGCTGATCACCATGAGTCTGCACTGTGCCGACTTGCTGACCACCATGAGTCTGCACTGTGCCCACGTGCTGACCACCATGTGTCCACACTATGCCTATTTGTTGACCAGCCCACGTCTGCATTGTGCCTACTTGCTGACCACCATGAGTTCTCACTGTGCCTACTTGCTGACCACCATGAGTTCGCACTATGCCTACTTGCTGACCATCACGAGTCCGCACTCTGCCGTCTTGCTAATCACCATGAGTCTGCACTGTGCCAACTTGCCACCTGCCATGAGACTGCACTGTGCCTACTTGCTGTCCACCATGAGACTGCACTGTGCCTACTTGCTGTCCACCATGAGACTGCACTCTGCCTACTAGCTGATCACTATATGACCACACTGTGCTTACTTGCTGAACACCATGAGTCCGCACTGTGCCTACTTGCTGACCACCATGAGTCTGCACTGCGCCTACTTGCTGACTACCATGCGACTGCACTGTACCCTGCTTGCTGACCACCATGAGTCTGCACTGTGCCTTCTTGCTGACCATCATGAGTCCGCACTGTGCCTATTTGCTGACCACCAGATGTCCATACTGTGCCTACTTGCTGACAGCCATGAGGTTGCTTTGTGCCTATTTGTTGACTATCGCAAGTCCGCTCTGTGTCTACTTGCTGACAACCATTTGTCCACACTGTGGCTACTTGCTGACCACAATGAGTCTGCACTGTGGCTACTTGCTGACCACCATATGTCCACACAGTGCCTACTTGCTGACCACCATGAGTCCGCACTGTGCCTACTTGCTGACCACCAGGAGTTCGCAATGTGCCTACTTGCCGACTGCCATGAGCCCGCACTGTGCCTACTTGCTGACCAGCATGAGTCTGCACTGCTTTGAGTCTGCACTGTGGCTACTTGCTGACCACGATGAGACTGCACTGTTTCTACTTACTGACCACCATGAGTCTGCACTGTGCCTACTTGCCGACTGCCATGAGCCCGCACTGTCTGCTTGCTGACCACCATGTGTCCGCTCTCTGCCTACTTACTGACCCCCATGCGTCCGCACTTTGCCTACTTGCTGATCACCATCAGTCTGCACTGTGCCTACCTGCTGACTGCCATGAGTCTGCACTGTACCTACTTGCTGACCACCATGAGCCCGCACTGTGCCTACTTACTGCCATGAGTCTTCACTGTGCCTACCTGCTGACTGCCATGAGTCTGCACTGTGCATACTTGCTGACCACTATGAGTCTGCACTGTGCCTATTTGTGGACCACCATGTGTCCACACTGTGCCTATTTGTTGACCAGCCCACGTCTGCATTGTGCCTACATGCTAACCACCAAGGGTCTGCACTTTGCCTACTTGCTGACCACCCTGAGTCCGCACTATGCCTACTTGCTGACCACCACGAGTCCGCACTATGCCTACTTGCTAATCACCATGAGTCTGCACTGTGCAAACTTGCCACCTGCCATGAGACTGCACTGTGCCTACTTGCTGACCATCAGGAGTTCTCACTGTGCCTACTTGCCGACTGCCACGAGCCCACACTGTGCCTACTTGCTGATCACCATGAGCCCACACTGTGCCTACTTGCTGACCACCATGCGTCCGCACGGCTTTGAGTCTGCACTGTGGCTACTTGCTGACCACCATGAGTCCGCACTGTGCCTACTTGCTGACCACCATGAGACTGCACTGTGCCTACTTACTGACCACCCTATGTCTGCACTGTGCCTACCTGCTTACAACCGTGAGTCTGCATTGTGCCTACTTGCTGACCACCGTATGTCCGCACTGCCTACCTGCTGACCACCATGAGTCTGCACGGTGCCTACTTGCTGACCACCATGTGTCCACACTGTGACTATTTGTTGACCAGCCCACGTCTGCATTGTGCCTGCTTGCTGACCACCACGGGTCTGCACTGTGCCTACTTGCTGACCGCCATGAGTCTGCGCTGTGGCTACTTGCTGACCACCATGTGTCTGCAATGTGCCTACTTGCTGACCACCATGAGTCCTCACTGTGTCTGCTTGCTGACCACCATGTGTCCGCTCTGTGCCTACTTATTGACCACCATGTGTCCGCTCTGTGCCTACTTGCTGACCGCCATGAGTCCGCACTGTGCCTAATTGCTGACTACCACTCTGCCGCACTCTGAGTCCGCACTCTGCCGTCTTGCTAATCACCATGAGTCTGCACTGTGCCAACTTACCGACTGCCATGAGTCTGCACTGTGCCTATTTGTTGACCAGCGCAGGTCCGCACTGTGCCTACTTGCTGACCAGCACGAGTCTGCACTGTGCCTACTTGCTGACTGTTATGAGTCTGCACTGTGCCTAATTGCTGTCCACCATGAGTCTGCACTGTGCCTACTTGCTGACCACTATGAGACTGCACTGTGCCTACTTGCGGTCCACCATGAGTCGGCACTGTGCCTACTTGCTGACCACCATATGACCACACTGTGCTTACTTGCTGAACACCATGGGTCCGCACTGTGCCTACTTGCTCACCACCATGAGTCTGCACTGTGCCTACTTGCTGACCACCACGGGTCCGCACTGTGCCTATTTGCTGACCACCACGAGTCTGCACTGTGCCTACTTGCTGACCACCATGGGTCCGCACTGTGCCTACTTGCTGACCACCATGGGTCCGCACTGTGCCTACTTGCTGACCATCTTGAGTCCACACTGTGCTTATTTGCTGACCACCATATGTCCACACTGTGCCTACTTGCTGACAGCCATGAAGTTGCTCTGTGCCTATTTGTTGACTATCTCAAGTCCGCTCTATGCCTACTTGCTGACAACCATTTGTCCGCACTGTGCCTACTTGCTGACCAGCACGAGTCTCCACTGTGCCTACTTGCTGACCACCATGAGACTGCACTGTGCCAGCTTTCTGACCACCATATGTCTGCACTGTGCTTGCTAGCTGACCACCATGAGTCTGCACTGTGCCTACTTGCTGACCACCATGAGTCTGCACTGTGCTTACTTGCTGACCATTTGTCCATACTGGGCCTACTTGCTGACTACAATGAGTGTGCACTGCGCCAGCTTGCTGACTGCCATGTGCCCGCACTGTGCCTACTGGCTGACCACCATGAGTACGCACTGTACCTACTTGCTGACCACCATGAGTCCACACTGAGCATACTTGCTGACCACCATAAGTCCGCACAGTGCCTACTTGCTGACCACCATGAGTCCGCACTATGCCTACTTGCTAATCACCATGAGTCTGCACTGTGCCAACTTGCCATCTGCCATGAGTCTGCACTGTGCCTATTTGTTGATCAGCGCAAGTCTGAACTGTGCCTACTTGCTGACCACCACTTGCCCACACTGTGCCTACTTGCTGACCACCACGAGTCTGCACTGTGTCTACTTGCTGACCACCATGAGTCTGCACTGTATCTACTTGCTGACCACCATGAGTCCGCACTAAGCCTACTTGCTGACCACCATGAGTACGCACTGTATCTACTTGCTGACCACCATGAGTCCGCACTAAGCCTACTTACTGACTACCATGAGTCTGCACTGTGCCTACTTGCTGACTGCTATGAGTACTCACCGTGCCTATTTGTTGACCAGCACAAGTCCGCACTGTGCGTACTTGCTAATCACCAGGAGTCTGCACTGTGCCTATTTGTTGACCATCGCAAGTCCACCCTGTGCCTACTTGCTGACCACCATAAACCCGCACTGTGTCAACTTTCTGACCACCACGACTCTGCACTGTGCCTACTTGCTGATCACCATGAGCCCACACTGTGCCTACTTGCTGACCACCATGAGCCCACACAGTGCCTACTTGCTAACCGCCATTTGTCCAAATGTGCCTACTTGCTGATCACTATTTGTCCACACTGTGCCTATTTGTTGACCAGCCCACTTGCGCACTGTGCCTACTTGCTGATCACCATGAATCCAAGTATACCTACTTGCTAATCACCATGAGTCTGCACTGTGCCAACTTGCCGACTGCTATGAGTCTGCACTGTGCCTACTTGCTGACCACCATGAGTCTGCACTGTGCCTACTTGCTAATCACCATGAGTCTGCACTGTGCCAAATTGCCGACTGCTATGAGTCTGCACTGTGCCTACTTGCTGACCACCATGAGTCTGCACTGTGCCTACTTGCTAATCACCATGAGTCTGCACTGTGCCAACTTGCCGACTGCCATGTATCTGTACTGTGCCTATTTTTTGACCAGTGCAAGTCCGCACTGTGCCTACTTGCCGACCACCATGAGTCTGCACTGTGCCTACTTGCCGACTGCCATGAGTCTGCATTGTGCCTACTTGCTGACCACCATGAGACTGCACTGTGCGTACTTGCTGACCACCATGAGTCTGCACTGTGCCTACTTGCTAATCACCATGAGTCTGCACTGTGCCAACTTGCCGACTGCCATGAATCTGTACTGTGCCTATTTTTTGACCAGTGCAAGTCCGCACTGTGCCTACTTGCCGACCACCATGAGTCTGCACTGTGCCTACTTGCCGACTGCCATGAGTCTGCATTGTGCCTACTTGCTGACCACCATGAGACTGCACTGTGCCTACTTGCTGACCACCATGAGTCTGCACTGTGCCTACTTGCTAATCACCATGAGTCTGCACTGTGCCAACTTGCCGACTGCCATGAATCTGTACTGTGCCTATTTTTTGACCAGTGCAAGTCCGCACTGTGCCTACTTGCCGACCACCATGAGTCTGCACTGTGCCTACTTGCCGACTGCCATGAGTCTGCATTGTGCCTACTTGCTGACCACCATGAGACTGCACTGTGCCTACTTGCTGACCACCATGAGACTGCACTGTGCCTACTTGCTGACCACCATGAGCTTACACTGTGCCTACTTGCTGACCACCAGGAGTCCGCACTGTGCCTACTTGCTGACCACCAGGAGTTCACACTGTGCCTACTTGCCGACTGCCATGAGCCCGCACTGTGCCTACTTGCTGACCACCATGTGTCCGCACTGTGCCTACTTGCTGACCACCATGAGACTGCACTGTGCCTACTTACTGACCACCATATGTCTGCACTGTGCCTACTTGCTTACCACCGTAAGTCTGCACTGTGCCTACCTGGTGACCACCATGAGTACGCACTGTGCCTACCTACTGACCACCATGAGTCTGCACTGTGCCTTCTTGCTGACCGCCATTAGACCGCACTGTGCCTACTTGCTGACTGCTATGAGTACTCACTGTGCCTATTTGTTGACCAGCACATGTTCGCACTGTGCCTATTTGCTTACCACCGTGAGTCCGCACTGTGCCTACTTGCTGACCACATGAATCCGCACTGTGCCTACTTGCTGACCACCATGAGACTGCACTGTGCCTACCTTCTGGCCACCATATGTCCGCACTGTGGTTACTAGCTGACTACCATGAGTCTGCACTGTGCCTACTTGCTGACCACAATGAGTCTGCACTGTGCCTACTTGCTGACCACCATGAGGCACACTGTGCCTACTTGCTGACCACCATGAATCCGCATTGAGCCTACTTGGTGACCACCATGAGTACGCACTGTGCCTACTTGCTGACCACCATTAGTCCTCACTGTGCCTATTTGTTGACCAGCATAAGTCCGCACTGTGCGTACTTGCTAATCACTATGTGTCCGCACTGTGCCGACTTGCCAACTGCTATGAGTCTGCAATGTGCCTACTTGCCGACCACCATGAGTCTGCACTGTGCTTACTAGCTGACCACCATGAGTCTGCACTGTGACTACTTGCTGACCACCATGAGACTGCACTGTGCCAGCTTTCTGACCACCATATGTCTGCACTGTGCTTGCTAGCTGACCACCATGAGTCTTCACTGTGCCTAGTTGCTGACCATTTGTCCATACTGGGCCTACTTGCTGACTACAATGAGTGTGCACTGCGCAAGCTTGCTGACTGCCATGAGCCCGCACTGTGCCTACTGACTGACCACCGTGAGTACGCACTGTACCTACTTGCTGACCACCATGAGTCCACACTGAGCATACTTGGTGACCACCATGAGTCCGCACTGTGCCTACTTGCTATCCACCATGAATCTGCACTGTGCCTACTTGCTGACCACCATAAGTCCGCACAGTGCCTACTTGCTGACCACCATGAGTCCGCACTATGCCTACTTGCTAATCACCATGAGTCTGCACTGTGCCAACTTGCCATCTGCCATGAGTCTGCACTGTGCCTATTTGTTGATCAGTGCAAGTCCGCACTGTGCCTACTTACTGGTCACCCTGAGTCTGCACTGTGCCTACTTGCTTACTACCATGAGACTGCACTGTGCATACTTGCTATCCACCATGTGTCCACACTGTGCCTACTTGCTGACCACCACGGGTCCGCACTGTGCCTACTTGCTCACCACCGTGAGACTGCACTGTGCCTTCTTGCTGACTACCATTTGACTGCACTGTACCTGCTTGCTGACTACCATTTGACTGCACTGTACCTGCTTGCTGACCACCATGAGACAGCACTGTGCTGTACTTGCTGACCATCATATGTCCACACTGTACCTACTAGCTGACCACCATGAGACCGCACCATGCCTATTTGCTGAACACCATATGTCCACACTGTTCCTACTTGCTGACCACCATGAGTCCTCACCATGCCTATTTGCTGACCACCATAGGTCCACACTGTTCCTACTTGCTGACCACCATGAGTCCGCACTGTGCCTACTTGCTGACCACCATGAGTTTGCACTGTGCCTACTTGACGGCTGCCATGAGTCTGCACTGTGGCAATTTGTTGACCAGCGCAAGTCCGTACTGTGCCAACTTGCTGACCACCATGAGTCCGCACTGTGCCTACTTGCTAATCACCATGAGTCTGCACTGTGCCAACTTGCTGACTGACATGAATCTGCACTGTGCCTATTTGTTGACCAGCGCAAGTCAGCACTGTGCCTACTTGCTGATGACGATGAGACTACACTGTGCCTATTTGCTGACCACCATGAGTCTGCACTATGCCTACTTGCTGACTACTATGCGACTGCACTGTACCTACTTGCTGGCCACCATGAGTGTGCATTGTGTCTACTTGCTGACCATCATGAAACTGCACTGTGCCTATTTGCTGACCACCATACGTCCACACTGTGCCTACTTGCTGACCACCATGAGTCCGCACTGTGCCTACTTGCTGACCACCATGAGTCCGCACTGTGCCTACTTGACGACTGCCATGAGTCTGCACTGTGGCAATTTGTTGACCAGCGCAAGTCCGCACTGTGCCGACTTGCTGACCACCATGAGTCCACACGGTGCCTACTTGCTGACTACCATGCGACTTCACTGTACCTGCTTGCTGACCACCATGAGTCCGCACTGTGCCTACTTGCTAATCACCATGAGTCTGCACTGTGCCAACTTGCCGACTGCCATGAATCTGCACTGTGCCTATTTGTTGACCAGCGCAAGTCAGCATTGTGCCTACTTGCAGATGACGATGAGACTACACTGTGTCTATTTGCTGACCACCATGAGTCTGCATTATGCCAACTTGCTGACCACCATGAGACTGCACTGTCCCTACTTGCTGACAGCCATGAGTCTGCACTCTGCCTACTTGCCGACTGCTATGAATCTACACTGTGCCTATTTGTTGACCAGCACAAGTCCGCACTGTGCGTACTTGCTAATCACCAGGAGTCTGCACTGCCTGTTTGTTGACCAGTGCAAGTCCGCACTGTGCCTACTTGCTGACCACCATGAGTCCGCACTGTGCCTACTTGGTGACCACCATGAGTCCGCACTGTGCCGACTTGCTGACCACCATGAGTCTGCACTGTGCCTATTTGTTGACCAGCGCAAGTCCGCACTGTGCCTACTTGCTGGCCACCATGTGTCCACACTGTGCCTATTTGTTGACCAAACCACGTCTGCACTGTGCCTACTTGCTGACCACTACGTGTCCCCACTGTGCCTATTTGTTGACCATCCCAGATCCGCACTGTGCCTACTTGCTGACCACCATTTGTCCACACTATGCCTACTTGCAGACCACAATGAGTCTGCAGTGTGCCTACTTGCTGACTGCCATGAGTCTGCACTGTGTGTATTTGTTGACCAGCCGAAGTCTGCACTGTGCCTACTTGCTGACCACCACGAGTCCGCCCTGTGCCTACTTGCTGACCACCATGTGTCTGCACTGTGCCTTCTTGCTGACCACCATGAGCCCGCACTGTGCCTCCTTGCTGACCACCATGTGTCCGTATTGTGCCTACTTGCTGACCACCATGTGTCCGCACTGTGCCTATTTTCTGTCTACCATGAGTCCTCACTGTGCCTACTTACTGACCACCATGAGTCTGCACTGAGCCTACTTGCTGACCGCCATGAATCTGCACTGTGCCTTCTTGCTGACCACCATGTGTCCACACTGTGCCTATCTGTTGGCCAGCCCACATCCACACTGTGCCTACTTGCTGACCACCATGAGTCTGCACTGTGCCTGCTTACTGATCACCATGTTTCCGCACTGTGCCTACTAACTGACCACCATGAGTCCGCACTGTGCCTACTTGCTGACCAGCAGAAGTCCGCACTGTGCCTACTTGCTGACCAGCACAAGTCCGCATTGTTCATTCAAAATTTTAATTGCTTTTTACTAAAGTGTTAGATAATGTCAGCTATGTTGAGAAATCTGGGAAAATCATGTGGACAGTCGAACAAGGCCTTTCTTGATGTCGGGAACAATGAGTTGCATTTTCCAGTAGGGTTCTAGATGTTGAGGTAGGATTCTTGCTTGGAGATGGCAAGCTGCTTATCATTAAGGATTATTATTTGTTATCACCCTCATTAACAGCACCTCATTAATATGCAGCTTCCTATCCTACCAAGTGCTGTGAGGAAACTAGATGCTGAGAATTCCCGACTTGAAAGCCAGGGCAAATCTAGCTCATTGCTTGCTCCTCTGGATCTCTAACTTTGACATGCAGCGCCAATATCTCAGGGCAATCCTCATGGAAAGCAGTTGCATAACCACATACACGGACACTGGCATCCCACTGGCAGCCTCACCATGTCATCATGATACATGCCTCATCCACTTCTAGTACACTTCTTACTTTAATGCTTTACCAGGAGGTATGAATGATACTGTAAGGATAGTTTGTTAGCACACACCTAATTCAATGGCCTAGACCTGGCTGGATCTAAGGGTGACTTACGTGCTCTTTTAGCATTCCCTCACTCCTACCTGAATGCTCACAGTATCCCTGCATTTTTGCACTTTGCTCCCTCATCCAGAACTACGAAGCTCACAATATTGCCATATTGCCTTGCTGTTTAGCGCACACAAAGCTAGGAAACTTCTCATGATGGTGAGCAGACTTCAGTCAAGTCAGAGGAGACAGCGTTTGGTCAGGGAGTCGAGGCACAGTAAATCAAGAGCATTGTCCATTACCAACCTAGGGGTTTCAACACAGACAGCCCCTCAGGATCTGGATCAGGATGCTCTTGTAAGGGAGAGGATATCAGTTAGTCCACCATCCATGTTGGCTTTTTCTGGCCTATGGTGGGCTGTTTGTTCGTGGATTGAGAGAAATGTAGGTATCAAGGGAGATGAAAGTGGATGGCACAGAAGATGGTGTTGGTGCCAGTTGGAGAAAGGTGGTGAGGTATCTGGGCAAACTGGTTGAATAAGAGCAAGTGAGGGAAGATATTGCAAGCAGTAATGAGAATGGAAGAGCATGACCCTCAGTGGGAAGTGGGTGTATTGCAGAATGGAGTGAGTGTGAAGTAGTAGAGAGCAGGTGGTGGCACTTATTTTGTCAGGTCAGAGAACTTTATTGATCTTCTTCCTACACTGTTGGGTATTCTCCAGATGGCTGAGACTGTACTGACCTGGGTGGCAGGCTGGCAGTGTCTGGGTCGTAGCTTCCCGTGCTAAACCTGGGGGAAGAGAACATCCCTCCTCTCCACTCTCCATCCACAAGAACCACCATGTCCTTGCACACCAAAGTTGCCTCAAATGTCACAAACTGTGCAGTGTAGCTCAAGACTGACAGTGCCTGTTCGAGTGCACAACAGCCTTTCAAAGGTGGCATTGGAGACAGAGATATCAGTCCATTCCAGGATACCAAGTCAGCGGTGTGTTCCTCCGGCCACTGCAAAAGGAAGAATTGGACTAGCATTGGACAAGAGGAGTGCCATAGTTTCAGAGTAGATACTTACTGAAACAAATTTGGGTCAATAACGTGAGAAAACCCACTAGACCTTCTGGGGAGCAACCCTCCATGAAATGACATTTAGCCAAAGTACTGTACGATTCAGCCCTATATGTTTAAATTAATTGTGTGGGACACTCAATGATGTAAATGGATTAGAAAATGTATTGATGTCCAGTTGGAGTATCTGGCTGAACTGGATTTGGAGAGCTTTTTGGTTTTGGTGTCATGCAATCTTACTGAAACCTGATAAAAACCAAGCTTCATTAGACTTTGCCAACATCAAAGCTACAAGTCATACATAAAACATCAATATGTAAATATATTCCAAATCCTTTTGAAGGCAAGTCCATTCAAGTAAAAGTTGAAGTTGCTTACTCCAAAACTACTATGCTGAAACAAGACTTCCTGGTCAAACTGGTTTTAACCACTTTGAAGAACAGCATGATTGAATGTTATCTTTCTGTGAAGTATCCCTCTGTTTATGCTTACTGTATCCACTCAATCTACACCTTAATCATGGCTGACATCATTGCTGGTGCTTTTTGCCTTACACATGTATTCCTCATACACAATATTTGGACATTAAAGTCATGAGACAAACCAGGTTTTCCTCTCATCTCACTTCAGATCCATCCTGTTTATCTTGGAAAGTCAAATTGTTCCATGATAAAAAGTTCAACTGTTAACCCTTGATTCTTCAAGATATCCAGCATTTAACTCTCTAGGTACAAGTCTCCTGTCATCATTGTGTATTCTGTTTGAACCAGAAATATGGCATCAAGTTTCCCGCAATTCCACAAAATAACTGTTCAATTCTGACAAGTACTCAACAAGGACTATAACCATTATCATTGCTAAATTTATAAATTGCCCTCTCATCCCATTATAGTTTGACATATTTTGGCTGCATGGTCTCAAGCTCCATCAACCCATCTGCCTCTCCATCTGCCTATTGATTCCTTGCTTAGACCTATCCATATCTCCATTTCCCTCTCTTGCAGTCCTTTCTTAAAATAAAAGGCCCTCTAGACCATGCTTGTAGATATAGCATTTTAAAGATGAACATAAGACCAATATTAAGAACTGAGCTGCACACAAAGAGTTTTCAAAATATGAATTAGATGAGCTCTCAGAGAACAGTCATGTCTGTGCTGTGACTTTATTGAAATTGGCTGTAACATGGCAACTCAGCCAGTGCTGCATCATGGAGGTCATGTGATTATAACAAATCAGGAAGTACATTGGTGCAGCATTTCAGTTCTGAACAGACTCTCAAAAAGAAAACAATTGAAAAAACTGCATTCTTGTTGCAATCAACTGGATGTTGAATTGGGCTGTTTGAAGGGCTTTTGCCCGAAACGTTGATTTCGCTACTCGTTGGATGCTGCCTGAACTGCTGTGCTCTTCCAGCACCACTAATCCAGTATTCTGTTTTAGGTTTAGTCTGGATGGATAATTAAGAAAACTCTATTCTTCTGTAATTATCATCTAAGCTTCTGAACACATTTACAGACTAGTTTATGTAAATTATTTCATTTATTTCATGTAATTTTATTTATGGTGATAGTTAAAGTTTTGGTTCAGGCTGGTAAAGAATGTTTGTATGCTCAAAATGCTTACAAACATTCATCTCTAGATATCTTCCTGCAGTATCAAACATGGGCTTTTGGAATTAGTCACAGGTATGTGCAGGCACATAACCTAATTTGTCCCATTAGTGCTGGGAAATGGCTTGGACCATGTTCTATCAGGGTGCGAGTTTTCTGTGTTGAAGCTGTCCCACGCACCATGGAGTTGTAGAGATGTATAGCACGGAAACAGACCCTTTGGTCCAATTTATCTATGCCGATCAGGTTTCCCAACCTAATCTAGTCCCATTTGCCAGCACTTGGTCCATATCCCTCCAAACCCTTCCTATTCATAAACCCATCCAGATGCCTTTTAAATGTTGCAGTTTTACAGCCTCCACCACTTCCTCTGGCAGCTCATTCCACGTATGCTCCACCCTCTGTGTGAAAACGTTGCCCCTTAGGTCCCTTTTATATCTTGACCCTTCACCCTAAATCTATGGCCTCTAGTTCTGGACTCCCCCACCCCCGGGAAAATACTTTGTCTATTGATCCTATCCAGCCTGTCATGATTTTATAAACCTCTATAAGGTCACCCCTCAGCTTCCAAAGCTCCAGGGAAAACAGCCCTAGCCTGTTCAGCCTCTCCCTATAGCTCACATCCTCCAACCCTGGCAACATCCTCGTAAATCTTTTCTGAAGCCTTTCAAATTTCACAACACCTTTCCAATACGAAGGAGAGAAGAACTGGATGCAAAATCCCAAAAGTGGCCTAACTAATGTCCTGTACAGCTGCTACATGATCTCCCAACTCCTGACCAACACTCAGACCAATAAAGGAAAGCATACCATACACCTTCTTCACTATCCTATCTACCTGCAACTCCACTTTCAAGGAGCTATGAACCTGCATTCAAAGGTCTCTTTGTTCAGCAACACTCCCTAGAACCTTACCATTAAGTGTATAAGTCCTGCTAAGATTTGCTTTCCCAAAATGCAGCACCCCGCATTTATCTAAATTAACCTCCATTTGCCACTTCTCAGCCCATTGGCCCATCTGATCAAAATCCCGTTGTATTCTGAGGTAACCTTCTTCGCTGTCCACTACACCTCCAATTTTGTTGTCATCTGCAAACTTATTAACTATACCTCCTATGTTCATTTCCAAATAATTTATATAAATGATGAAATGTAGTGGACCCAGCACCGATCTTTATGGCACTCCACTGGTCACAGGCCTCCAATCTGAAAAACAACCCTCCACCACTATACTCTGTCTTCTACCTTCAAGCCAGTTCTATATCCAAATGGCTAGTTCTCCCTGTATTCCATGTGATGTAACCTTGCTAATCAGTCTCCCATGGGGAATCTTGTTGAAAGCTTTACTGAAGTCCATATAGATCACATCTACTGCTCTGCCTTCATCAATCCTCTTTGTTACTTCTTCAAAAAACTCAGTCAAGTTCGTGAGTCATGATTTCCCATGCACACAGCCGTGTTGACTATCCCTAATCAGTCCTTGCCTTTCCAAATACATATACTTCCTGTCCCTCAGGATTCCCTCCAACAATTTGCCCACCACTGACATCAGGCTCACTGGTCTATAGTTCCCTGGCTTGTCCTTACTGCTTTTCTTAAATAATGGTACCACGTTTGCCAACCTCCAATTTTCTGGCACCTCACCTGCGGCTATCGATGATACAAATATCTCAGCAAGAGGCCGAGCAATCACTTCTGTAGCTTCCCACAGAGTTCTAGAGTTACACCTGATCAGGTCCTGGGGAATTATCCACCTTTATGCGTTTCAAGACATCCAGCACTCCCTCCTCTGTAATATGAACATTTTTCAAGGTCTCACCGTCTATTTCCCCACATTCTATATCTTCCATGACCTTCTCCACAGTAAACACTGATGCAAAACACTCATTTAGTATCTCCCCCATCTCCTGCGGCTCCACACAGAGGCTGCCTTGCTGATCTTTGAGGGGCCCTATTTGCCTTGTCCTTAGTGTATTTGTAAAGACCCTTTGCATTCTCCTTAACCGTATTTGCCAAAGTTATCTTATGTCCCCTTTTTGCCCTCCTGATTTCTCTCTTAAGTATATTCCTACTGCCTTTATACTCTTCTAACGATTCACTCAATGTCTATGCCTGACATATGCTTCCTTCTTTTTCTTAACCAAACCCTTAATTTCTTTAGTCATCCAGCATTCCCTTTACCTACCAGCCTTCCCTTTCACCCTAACAGGAATATACTGTCTCTTATCTCGCATTATCTCATGTCTGAAGGCTTCCCATTTTCCAGCCATGTGAACATCTGCCCCCAGTCAGCTTTTGAAAGTTCTTGCCTAATACTGTCAAAATTGGCCTTTCTCCAATTTAAAACTTCAACCATTAGATCTAGTCTATCCTTTTCCATCACCATTTTAAAAGTATTAGAATTATGGTCACTGGCCTCAAAGTGCTCCCCCACAGACACCTCAGTCATCTACTCTGCCTTATTTCCCAAGGGTAGGTCAAGTTTTGCACCTTCTCTAGTAGGTACATCCATATACAGTCTCAGAAAATCTTCTTGTACACACTTAACAAATTCCTCTCCATCTAAACCCTTAACACTATGGCAGTCCTCGTCTATGTTTGGAAAGCTAAAATCCCCTACCATAATCACCTTATTATTCTTACCGATAACTGAAATCTCCTTACATATTTATTTCTCAATTTCCCTCTGACTATTAGGGGGTCTATAATACCAATCCAAAAAAGTAATCATCCCTTTCTTATTTCTCAGTTCCACCCAAATAACTTCACTGGATGTATTTCTGGGAATATCCTCTCTAAGTACAGCTGTAATGCTATCCCTTATCAAAAATGCTACTCCCCCTCCCCCCTTGCCTCCCTTTCTACCCTTTCTGTAACATTTGTATCCTGGAACATTAAGCTGCCAGTCCTGTCCATCCCTGAGCCATGTTTCCGTATTTGCTATGATATCCCAGTCCCATGTTCTTAACCATGTTTTGAGTTCATCTGCCTTCACTGTTAGGCCCCTTGCATTGAAATAAATGTAGTTTAATTTATCAGTCCTACCTTGTTCTTAGCTTTGTTCCTGCCTGCCCTGACTGATTGGCTTGCTTCTTTTCTCAACTGTACCAGTCTCAGATTGATCTCTTTCTTTAGTATCTCCCTGGGTCCTACACCCCAACTCCTTACTAGTTTAAATCCTCCCGAATGGCTCTAGCAAATCTCCCTGCCAGTTTATTAGTCCCCTGTCAATTCAGGTGCATACATCCTTCTGATAAAGGTCACTTCTACCCCACCAGAGATTCCAATGATCCAAAAATGTGAATCCTTCTCCCATACACCAGCTCTTCAGCCACACATTCATCTAGTCTATCCTCCTATTCCTACCCTCACTAGCTCATAGCACCTTGAATAATCCAGATATTACTACCATCAAGGTCCTCCTTTTTAAATTCCTGCCTGACTTTCTATATTCTCCCTTCAGAATCTCATCCTTTCCCCTTCCTATGTCTTACTTTTCCAATGTGTACAACAACCTCCTGCTGGCCCCTCTCCCCTTTGAGAATATTCCACACCCTCCCTGAGACATCCTTGATCCTGGCACCAGGGAGACAACACACCATTCTTATTTTTCGCTGCTGGCCACAGAAATGTTTGTCTGTGCCGCTGACTAGAGAGTCCCCTAACACAATTGATCGCTTGGAACCCAATGTACCCTCATTAAATTAGAGCCTGTCTTGATACCAGAAACTCAGATGTTTGTGCTACATTCCCCCGAAAGTCCATCACCCCCTACATTTTCCAAAACAGTATGCTTGTTTGAAATGGGGATAGCCACAGAAGACTCCTGTACTACCTGCCTACCTCTCCTACCTTTCTTGGAGTTAACCTAACTACCTGACTGTTTCTGTGGCTTTTCTCCCTTCCTATAACTGCCATCCAACACACCCCCTAGCTCTTGTAAATTCCTTATTTCCTCTAACTGTTGCTTCAATTGATCCATTAGATCTGACAGGATTTGCAACCAACAACATTTATTGCAGATAAAATCTCAGTAACCCTTATGCTCTCCCAAAACTCCTACATCCAACAAGAAGAGCATATCACTCTACTAAAGGCCATTTTGCTCCTTCTAGTCTACAGACCCAGAAAATAGCACTGTCTTATTGCTCGACAAAATGCTGCTCCAGGCTAACTTAATACTTACGGCTTATATTTTTAAATTTAATCAAAAGACAAATCCCAATGAAAACATATAATCAAGAAAGAACTGTAGATTTATCGCAAGGCTGAATTTAAAACTATTTACCTATCTGTTTCTGTGTTGTGACCTCTCCCAAACAGGTTCCTCCAAGCGGGCATTGGACAAGCATATGGAGGTTATTGGGCTAGTGTAGGTTAGGTAGGCTTCGGTCGGCGCAACATTGAGGGCCGAAGGGCCTGTACTGCGCTGTATTTTTCTATGTTCTAAGATCAGTTGTGAATTTTGCTGTTTAGGTTTTCCATGACGCACTCCGATGTCCAGCGATAAATGAATTCAAACAGCAAAGGCAGTAACTGCACAAATTCACTGCTGTGTCAGTTAGCATTGTAGGCTTCTTTCTGCTTCTCCCTTACAGACCATGTGCTTGCTGCCTTTGTCTGTGTTACTCCCTTTTAAAAGTGCCGTTGTTTTGACTTTTATTCAAAGTTCCAAAACAATTGCAACAGGATGTAAAACAGTAATTGCTGCTCCTGGAATTCAAGGAAATCATCTCCAACACCTAAAATACCTCAAACAGGAGCAACCTGTTACAGACAGAAATTTTTCCAGTCTTCCATCTTGGATTACCCAGAAGCCTGATAGGATTAGGCACCCAAAAAGAGTCAGAAGAGGTCTACTGGATGGAATCACAGTGATTTCATGCTAAAATAACATCAAACCTAGAGTAATAATCAAGTCTCAATCTAAATCTAAATAATCATGAAGTCTTGATTTTTGTAAGTTCGTGGATCCATCCCGGTGTCTGAAGGACATCAGAATAGGAATGCTGTGTCATAGAGTGATGTGATAATTATTCAGTGGTAACGCCCATCCTGTTCCTGCTGTTCTGATTCAGTTACAGTTACCCCTCAGTGTTTCTTTATGGAAACCCATTCATCAAAAATACATGGTTCCATGGAAACCATGCATTTTGAAAATAGTTTTGATTGCAATGTTTAAGGTGCTACGTTCTCTCTCTGAATGATAATGTAATTGTATCTGACATCCTGTGGCAATGTGCTAACCACTATTAGGTGTATTATTGCATTTAATAATATGATATATTACAGGAAGAATGGTATGGTGTCTTCCTGATAGGTAGTTTTGATTCAGTTGGCAGCTTATTCCAACAAATGGTCAATTCAGATGTTTGCATTTGGAGGAATTGTATGTCTTTTTGGAACTTTTCATGGAATCATATTATCCCTATAGTGCGGACCCAGCCCCTATGCTATCCCCATAACTGCACATTTACCATGATGGATCCATGGACAATTTTGCATGGCCAATCCAGCTAACCTGTACAGCTTTGAACCATGGAAGGAAACCCAAACACCAGGCAGAAATGGAGAGAACCTGCATCCCTGATGCTGTGAGACAGCAGTGCTAGCTACTGAGCCACTGTGCTCCCTCCCATTTGTTCATAAACAGTTACGAGAAGGATACTGGTGTGACTTAAGGGTGATCCACATGTTCCTTTTCTTCATGTCATATGCCTGCACTGCTGACAAATTCTCAAATCAACTTTGTTTTTGTGTAGAGAGCATTCCATTTGTATTCAGTCTCTGTTGGCTCTGTGTATTTCCATAAACATTGAAACCAGGTGTTGATGAAACTTGGCATTTGGATTGTTTATTTAACAACAGCAGCAGTAAGAACAGTAATGAGAGATATTAGAAACGTACATTGCAGTGCTGTACTTGAGGATTCCCCTAAGAACATGCCATTGATGTTGCTCACTGAATGACAATCTGCAAAGCTGAAAGCATATGCTGTAAAACAGCAGCAAGCTGTGTAGTAAATGTTGGCATTGTTTTCTGCGTGGAGCCAAGTGATTTTGTTACACCCTTCTGCTCTTGAAGTATCTTGTTTCATGGCTGCCCCACAAACTTAAATGAACAGCTCAGCAAGATTTTACACCTTTCTCAGTTGAAGTCAGAGTCAGTGTAGATTTATAAAGATCAAATTGTGCCCTTTTCTGAGGAAATTATTGAACACATTGCCAAAAGAAATGGAATAAATATAATGTATTTAAAATTGAAAATTATTTCTATACAGTGCACCCGTCGTGATAAGTCCTATGGGACTGACACCATACTACAAGCATGAATAAATAAGGATGGCAGACTTGTGGAATGTAGAGAACAGAAGTAACTGGATTTTTCTCCAAATGGCAACATGTAGCTAGTAATACACCCAGGAATTTGTATCCAATTCTTATTTTCAATTCATTAAAGCAACTTGGATACAGGCACAGAAAGCCAGGTGTCAAATTTCACTGATAATGCAAAATTAGAGGGCATGGCAAGTTGCATGTATGATTGCAGGCGACTGAATCACGACATAGATTGTGGAATGGTGCAGATATGCAGCAAGTGGAGTTCAAGCTATAAGTGGTGTTGAACATGTAGGAAAAAGAATGGAAGAATCAACCTAGATGGGCAAATTCTTATCGAGTGCAGGTACTCGATATGATGTAAGGGTTCTGGTGCAGACTTCTTTAAAAGTAGGATTGCAAATTTGAAACTCTGAAAAGACACATTGATTTGCAGGATCTTACATAAACAGCTGCCTTCAAAATCAAACCATAAAGATATATAATCATGACTTTAGCAGATAATTTACTACTGTGGATTATAACTAAACTGTTGACCACACCACTGCTATCCTGGCCCCTAAACAAATTTTCTTAGCCGTGCCTTCTTTGGATCTCTTCCTGCACACACTAATCAATAGGCATAAAGTTAAATCAGGATCCTGTGTGTGTCAGCATCTTAGTTTATTGTGAATTAATCTAATCATTATTAAATAATGGCAGATGGTGACATGTAACTCCATTAAATATCTGGAATTAAATTACTTGATGACGACTGGAGAACCACGTCACTTGTCATAAAAACCCATCTGGTATCATTGAGAAAGAAACCTACCATCCTTACCTGACCTGGTCTGTATGTGACTCCAGATGCACAGCAAGGTGGTTGACTCATAACCACCCCATGAAATGGCCAAGAAAGCAGTCAGTTCAAGGGCAATTAGGATTGAAAGTAAATGCTGATCTAGCCAGTGACATTCTGTGAATGATTTTTTTTATAAAAAGGGCCAGTTCAATCATAGTGCAATATTTTGAAATCTTTGTTTCAAACATTTGACAAAAGGGTTAGCTCACATTTGCTTGTATAATAGGGAAAGCAACAAATTTTAAAAGCCCGATACTGAGGTCTTGTTGAACAATTGCAGCGTATCTTTTGACAGTTATAAGTATCAAATCAGGAAAATCTTCCAAACTGCTTGGCACATTGTGCATAATTGCAATTTAGAATTAGCACAATACAATAGTTTAGTCTTCCTACTTGTACACTGTTCTTGGTATTATCATGAATTTGTTGTGAAAGAGGAGAAAGTGAGGGCTGCAAATGCTGGAGATCAGAATTGAGAGTGTGGTGCTGGAAAAGCACAGCAAGTCTGGCAGCATTTGAGGAGCAGGAGAATCGACGTTTCAGGCATAAGCCCTTCCTGATGAAGGGCTTATGCCTGAAACGTCGATTCTCCTGCTCCTCAGATGCTGCCTAACCTGCTGTATTTTTCCAGCACCAGACTCTCGCCTTTGTTGTGAAAAAAAATGGCATGACAACTTGTCATTCTTATCAAATACATTTGAAAGAAAACAAAGAAATGGTTTTCTTTTCTCAACCACAAACTCCCTTACCTAATCAATTTTTGGAAAACCGGGCATATAATGAATACATAAATAAATTAAAACAAGTATGATATAGCTGGGATTACAAAGACTTGACTGCTAAGTGATCAAGGATGGGAACTGAATATCTGGTGGTGTTCAGCATTTAGGAAGGACAAGGAAAATGGAAAAGGTGATGGAGTTGCATTGTATTCAAAGAGGAAATTAATGCAATAGTGAGGAAGGATTTTAGCTCCAACAATATAGAATCTGTATAGAGCTAAGAAACACCAAGGAGCAAAAAATATTATTGAGGGTTGTACATACTCCCCAAACTGATGATGGACGATATTGGGAATGGCATTGAACAGAAAATTAGTGATGCATGCAGTGAAGGAACATCAGAAATTATGGGTGACTTTAATCTGTCTATAGATTGGGCGAATCAAATCAGCAACAACACTATGGAGGAGGAATTCCTGGAGTGTACACAAGATGGTTTTCTGGGCCAATACACTGAAGAATCAATTAGAAAATAGGCCATCCTATTTTCCTGTAATGTGAAAAGAATAATTGCAATTTAGTTGTGTGAAGCCTCTTGGAGAAGAGTGACTGTACTGTGATAGAATTCTTTATCAAGATGGAGAGTGATCTAGTTGAATCTGTGATTTAAGGTTCCGAACCTAAATAGAGGAAACTATTATGGTATGAGGCACAAGTTGGCTATCATCGGTTGGGGAGCATAAAATAAAGGGATGATAATGAAAAGGCAATGGCAAACATTCAAAAAGTGCATGGGTTAACTGCAACAATTTGCATTCCTATCAGGTGCATAAGTAAAATGGGAAAGGTGGCCAAACCATGTGTCACAAGGTAAATTAGAGATAACATTACATCCAAAGAAGCTGCACATAAATTGGCCAGAAAGAAAACAGACATGTGGAGTGGGAGCAGCTTAGAATTCAGCAAAGGAGGACAAAGGGATTAATTAAGAAAAGGAAAATACATTGCAGGTGTAATCTTGCAGGAAATTTAAGAACTGACTGTAAAAGCTTCGAGATGTAGCGAGAAAAAGATTCTTGAAAACTAATGTATGCCCCTTCCAGTCAGAATCAGGGGGATTTATAGTGGGGAATAAAGAAATGGCTGATGAGCTAAATTCATATTTCATTTCTGTCTTCACAAAGGAGGATACAGATAACATACCAGAAATGTCAGGGAACACTGGGTTTAGTGAGAGGGAAGGACTGAAGGAAATCAGTATTAGGAAAATGATGCTGGGGAAATTTATGGGACAGAAAGCCGGTGATCTACATCTCAGAGTACTTAAGGAAGTGCCACTAGAAATAGTGGATTCATTGGTGGTCATCTTCCAAGATTTTCTGGAATCTAGAATGTTTCCTACAGATCAGAGGGTAGATAACATAATCCCTCTATTTTATAAAGGAGGTAGAGAAAACTGGGAATTATAGACCAGTCATCTTGATGTTGGTTGTGTGGAAAATGCAAGAATCCATTATAAAAGGTTAATAGCAGACCACTTGGAAACAGTGGAAGGATTGGGCTTACAAAAAGGCTTACATGCTTGACAAATCTACGAGGGTATAACTAGTAGAGCTGATGAGGGGGAGCCAGTGGATGTGGTTTGTTTGGACTGTCAGAAGGCCTTCAACAAAGCCCCACATAAGAGTTTAACATGTAAAGTTAAAGCACATGGGAGTAAGGATACTGCATTGAGATGGATAGCAAACTGGTTGGCAGACAGAAATCAAAGAGTAGAAATAACTGAGTCTTTTTGTGAAAGGCAATGATAAGTGGGGTACCGCACTAGAACTCAGTGCTAGAACTTCATTTATTCACAATATATTTGTGATTTAGATGAGGGAACTAAATGTACTGTCTCCAAATTTGCAGATGATTCAAAGCTGAGTGGGAAGAAGAGCTGTGAGAAGATGCAGAGATGCTTCAGTGTGTTGTACAGGCTGAATGAGTGGGCAAATGCATGGCGGACGGAATGTAATGTGGAGAAATATGAGGTTATACACCTTGGTAACAAAAGCAGGAAATCAGATTATTATTTGAATAGTTATAAATTGAGAGAGGGGAATGTGCAAGGCGACCTGGGTGTCCTCATCCATCAATCACTGAAGCAAAGCATGCAGGTGCAACAGGTAGTAAAGAATCCAAATGGTATGTTGGCTTTGTAGCAAGAGAGGATTCGAGTACAGGAACAGGGATGACTTACTGTAGTTATACAGACCAGACCTGGAATGTAGTGTGCAGTTTTTGTCTCCTTATCTGAGGAAGGATGTTCTTGTTCTCGAGGGAGTGCAGTGATGGTTTACCAGACTGATTCCTGGTATGTTGGGAGTCAATAATGAGGAGAAGTTGAATCGATTAGAATTGTATTCACTGGAGTTCCAATTGGCAAGGTAGATGCAGGAAGGATGTTCCCAATAACAAGGGTCATGTCTAAGGATATTGGATAAATCAATTAGGGCTGAGATGAGAGATTTCTTCACCCAGAGAGTGGTAAGCCTGTGGAATTTGCTATCACAGAAAACAGTCAAAGCCAAAACATTGTATGATTTCAAGAAGATGTTTAATTAACCATGTGGGGCTAAAGGGATCAAAGGATATAAGCAAAGACCAAACGGTCTTAAGATTGAAAAAGAGCACTAGGTCATTTCCCTTATTTCTGAACATTTTCATCAACATCTACTTCAAAGAAACAAGTGACAGCCGAACCAAACATAAGTCTGGTCAAAGCATTTTTTTTCTCAAGCTGCTACTCTTTGCTCAAAAGAGTTAGCAGAGGATGTTACTCCAGTTACAGACACACCATCTGGATGTGATGTGCAAGGAAAGAAAGCAGATATTTTTCTGTGACATGTAAAGAGCAACACTCCCAATAAAGAAGATAAAAGTGATAAAAACAGAATGTGACATCTTTCAGATCCAATGTGAAGCAGCTGCTCAACATGATCTGGAAGTCATCAACTCAGCGGAAACATTGTATCTAGCAGACGAATCTCGCACCTTGCTCGAATCAACCAAACTATCCAGCAACAAGATACAATTTTCCACCTGTTGCAAGTAGTGATGAAAAGATGGCTCAAAAGCATGTAGAGTAACCTTGTTGCAGTGGCCTCCTGCCCTAATGGCATTGTGGGTCTACCTACAACACGTGGACAGCAGTGGTTCAAGAAGGCAGCTCACCACTACCTTCTTGAGGGCAACTAGGGATAGGCAATAATTGCTGACCCAGCTAGCGACACCAATGCCTGAGTGGATAAGTACAAAAAGGAGTATTGTGTATACTGAGATGGATTGACAACGCAAGATGACAGTTTCATAGAATCATAGAATCTCTACAGTGTGGAAGCAGGCCATTTGGCCCATTGAGTCCACACTAACCTTCTGAAGTGCATCCCACCCAGATCTCCCCCCCCCCCCCCCCCCCCGCAACATATCCCTATCACCCTGCATTTCCCATGGCTAATCCACCTAATCTGTACATTTTTGGATTGTAAGAGGAAACTGGAGTAGCACTCAAACACCCTGCCACTTGACTGGGCTGTCACTTGTTTCTTTGAAGTAGATGTTGATGAAAATATTCATAAATAAGGGAAATGACCTGGTACTCTTCCTCAATTGATATATAATGTTAGAAATATTAAAAAATTAATAGGCCATTTGGCCCTTCGAGCCTGTTCTGCCATTAATTATGACTATGGCAGATTGTTAACTCAAAGTCTGTTGGTCAAAGCGAGTAGTGTAGTTCTTTCTGGGGAAATGAGAGAAGAAATTCTTGCATCTGTGCAAGCCACCTACAAATTGAATCAAGTTTGAGGAAGGCGAGATAAATGTTCGCTGGCAATCGTCAGCCATAAGCAATGAAATCTAAGAACTCTAACTCCCAAGCTGAGCAAGTTAAAAAGTCGTTGATGACACATGACATCCCAGAGAGGCCATAGACGAAGCTGGGCGTGACCTCTTCACTCTCACGGCAACTGATTACCTTGTCAGCATAGACTACTATTCTTACTACTGGGAAATGTACCAGCTGACTTACAACAGATACTGGTGGGAGACTGGAGGAAATCTGAAAGACCACATCAGACATTATGACTTGCCTGAAATTGTGATGAGTGACCTTAGCCCTCAGTTCACGAGTGAAGAATTCAGCTGCTTCTGAACAAGGGTTACTGGACTCTAAACGTTCACTCTATTTTCTCTGCTCAGATGCTGCCAGACCTGCTGAGTTTTTTCTAGCAATTTCTTTTTTTGTTTGTTGGAGGGATTTCAACTAGATGCAGAGACTGGAGAAGTTAACATCGTTTTCCTTTGAGTAAAGGATGATAAGGAAAATTTGATTGAGATTTTCAAACCTACGGGTGCTTGTAAGAGTGAAAATAAAAATAAACTGTTTTGGTGGCAGAAAGGTCAGTAACCAGAGGACACAGATTTAAGGCAATTGGCAAAAAGAACTAGAGATGAAAGGGGAATTTATTTTGTAGAGAGCAAGATTTTATGATTAAGAATGCACTGGCTGGAAGAGTGGTGAGGATACAAGAAATAATAACTGTGAAGGGAACAGTACAAATATTTGATGGGGAAACAAGTACTTTACAAGAATTTGAAGTAGGGAAGGGGAACTAATCAGATAGCTCTTTCGAAGATGAAAGATGAAAACTCTTTAAAGTTTGTTGACCTGAATAGTCTCTTCTTTGTTATATCATTTTATAATATAAATTTTAAAAAGTTCATCTGTAAAGAAGTACACATCCGCAGTGGCGTACAATCCTGGTAATTTGATCCAGAAATTCTGTTTCCATTCCTGGATCAATCACAGAAGAGCGGCCAGTTTACCGACGTATTGTTCCACGGGTCAGTGTATGCAGTCAGAAAAATGGTTCCACTGGGGAAACTGCAGTTTTGATGGCTGTCCTACTGTGCATCCACAGAGTACTCGTGCTTAATCCCTCGTCCAGTAAAGCCTCAGTAATTTCTGAAATTATTTCATTAGAAAAAAAATGAAAAATCTATAGGGAGGATATCTTTTGTACCTCAAAATATTTTCCAAAACGATCTGCATGAACACTTGCGTTTTATTTCTAGGACCCATGTGCATTTCAGTTAAAGGCTTTGAGTGGGAAAAAAACCCTCAAGACCAAAAGGTACAGATGATATTTATTCAGGAAAGGTAAACTGTTAATGACTGAGGTGAAAATTGCCCTGGATTTATCTCTACCACAAATCCATTAGGAAAGGAAGGAGTTATTCCAGTCTGTTTCAATCTTATTTTTTGCAAAATCTCAAAAAGACACAGCAGGATATTGGAAGTAAGTTAAAGTTGTACAGTAAGATGTGTTAAATAATTGTTTCAGTTAAAATAGTGATTTTCCAAGGTTCTGGAATTCTGGCCTTATATGGATGCAATAATGTATTAATAGGATAACCACTAAAAATAATTTCAAAATGATTTTTAAATGGTGCAAATTTAAGTAAGGTTTCAGGAAGAGTGAGATTCATATGCATTAATCTTTGTTGGCTGGACAGATTGATAATCCTGTCAAAAAAAACATGGATTTGTAAATAGAGACACAGAGTACAAAAGTAAGAATGGTAGACCACACCATTAGAAATCATCGATTGGGTTTAAACCCTGTCAAGGCTCCACATTTTGGGAAGGAGAACAAGCTTTTGGAGAGGATGTAGAGAAGACTTACTAAAACTAAACCAGTATAAATAATTTCATTTATGTGTTAAAAATTATAATTGGTTGGTCCATTTTGAGCAGAGAAGTTTAAAGGTAGGTTAAATGGATGTCTTCAAAATGATAATTTTTGAAGAGTAAGAATTAACTGTTGAAAGACAGTACAGGTGGTTTGTTATCCAGATGACAGAGATTTGAAGATAATTGGCAAAAGAGTCAAAAGACTGTTGCGACCCTGTTCCACACCCTGACTTGTTATCTGGAATGGACTGGAAGCAGGTTCAAAAAAAACTTTCAAAAGGGAATTGAGTAAATATTTGAATACAGACAACATTACAGGGACAACTGCACAAAGAAGGAAGAGATTGATTGAGTAGATCTTCCAAAGTCTTGGTACAGCTATAAGAAACATGGACTGGAGAGCTTCTTGCTGTGCAATGTCATTCTCTGAACCATATGCTATAACAGTGAGGATAAGATCTGGGTACCTTAGGTAGAATGCTGCCTGAAGCAGCCCGCTTGATTGGCACTATGTCACAAGTATCCACGCCTTCCACCACCAACGCTCAGCAGCAGCAGTGTGTACTACAGGGAGTTCTCCTATAATGCTGTAGTTCCCTTCCAGCAAAACCTCAGTTAATAGAAAACCACTTAATATAAATAATGGGGCCTGTGGAAAAAGTGGGGTTAGGGCCAGACCAGCAAAAACTTTCACTCAGGATCACTCAAAAATCACCCAAAAGCCTAACACAAAATATAATACAGCCTGAATGAAGGTTGAAATCATATTTATTAATGAAACAAAAGTAAATTTTACACAATACATTTAAAAAATGTAAGAAAGTTGCTCTCTGTACAGTACCTTTCAAAGAAAGCTGGTCTGTCGGCAGTTGACATCGGCTCAAAGATTGGCACCAATGTCAGCCATGTGCAGTATAGTGTGAACACTGGCATATGCGCAGAGTGGTGCAGAGAATTTGGCACAGACATTGGTGCATGCGCAGAACAAAGCACAAGAACCAATCCCAGTCAGAATCACACTATTGCCAGTGGAGGTAAGCGTTCTCCAAAATACTGTTCCCTAATTCTTCAGTGACATTATAGTCAAATCACACTGTTGAAATGCACTTTATCCCAGAACTATCTGTATTTGTAAGATGCAGTGCAGGAATTCATCAAAGATCCTCAGACAGCACCTTCAAACCCACAACCACTCCCATCTAGAAGAACAAGGGCATCAGACACATGGGAATACTACCACCTTCAAAGTCCCCTCCAAGCCACTCACCATCCTGACCTGGAAATATATTGTCATTCCTTCACTGTTGCTGGGTCAAAATCCTAGGACTCCCTCTCTAAGGGCATTGTGATTCAACCCACAGCAGGTGGACTGCAGCTCACCACCACCTTCTCAAGGGCAATTAGTGATGGGCAATAAAGCTGGCCAGTGATGCCCACATCCCACAAATGAATGAATAAATAAAACTCCTTTTTTCCTATACTGATCTAGGGACTTTCTAAATGTTTGTGGTGAAGGATATACCATGAATAAGTCATAACAAGTGAGGCACTTAGGTAACAAGATAAAGTTTATTACACATTAGTAACTATTCACAGGCTGTATTATACTGATGTAACAGAAGACATGACTATCTCTAACTACAACTGCCTACATCTGCCCTAGACAATTCCCAGAGGAATTCCCAGAGGTGGCTCCATTCGGTGGCTGCATTAAATAGCAGAGTGGCGGAGCTTCAGTTTGTCTCAGATTAACTCTCCTATCCATTACCTTTTTCAGCAAACAAATCAGAATCTTTTGTCATGCGGTGTTTATGACACCCTGGACAGTTAAGTTGGAATTTTACCAATTTATTGTGACAGACTGGGAGGTGAGAAGCTGACAAAATGGTGTAGGAAGGTGTTAGGGTTTGTATGTGTGTAAGACATCTTGCAAGGGCCAAGCTAATATGCCAGCAGGGGGAAAGGTTGTAGAATGGTTGCCTAAGTGTCCAACTGAATGACCCGTTCTGTCTCTGTGGGTATTTTACCTGAAGTTTTAGGAAGGCTTGCAGTCCTGTGGAGTCATTGCAGTCCTTCAATAGAGTAATGCCAGTTAATTTCTGTCATGTATTCAATTGAAAAAGTGGGTAGCCTAGAAAATTCAATGCACTATGTTTGGATTCGGGAGGTAGGGTGTGGGGCTTGGAGAATAAGTAGCAACCACAAGAAACTGCAGCTAAATAGTGAGGCCTGAGGTGCACTTGGTAAACCTGATAACATCCTTAATTGCATGTTGTTGTTCATTACGTGATGCTGTCACATTTGGTGAGTAAGACAAACTCTTCTTTTGTCTTTTTAAGTAAGTGTACCAACCCCTTAATGTTAATGGATTAGGACTTCTGCTAAGGAAGCACAAAATGGAATTTCAGATGAAAGCATTAAGCTTTTCCACAAGTCCAGTGCCATACAGTGTCATCATTATGTCAATTTGAATCTCTTAAAACCATGTGGAAACCCATTTTAGTGGGAAATATTTCAATTGCTGCAAATAAACTTCCAACAGAATATTTTCATCAAATTATCTGGTGGTTGATTTACCAAAAATGTTGCAGAAAATCACATTCCTTGGGAATCTATTCATTAACTATAATATTATTCACTGTCATTAATACCACTAAGTAACACATGTTCATTGCTGACTGTGTAGAGAAGGTAAATGAAGAGCTAGACAGGCTGGATACAGGGATGATGGTGGGGAACAGCGATCATTGTTTGAAGACATGTGGTAAGCCATTTTGGACTGAAATGAGAGTTTCCTTCACCCAGAGGGTGACGTTCCATGCCACAGAAGACTGTGGAGGCCATATCACTGAATATATTTAAGAAAGAAATAGATATATTTCAAGAGGCTAACGCTATCAAAGCATATGTGGAAAGAGCAGGAGCTCAGTATTGAAAAAGAAGATCAGCCAGAATCATGTTGAATGATGGAATGGGCTTGATGGACTGAATGGCTTACTGTACTGCTGTTTTCTACTTTTGTGAGAACGTGGAATGCCACTGGGTCCAGCTTACTTTATCCATCCAGAATTATCAAATATGCCCCATACTGTCGCATCCAACTGCCTCGTAAATAATTCCAGGGATCTTATCTCCATCACACTACTCAAATTTTCATTCCCCAGGGGAGAGGTTTGCATTTGCAGAGCCACTTGCAGACTTACAGTGAATTCCCAGGGACAGACAGTGCTACAGGACACCCAGAAATAGAAGCTTTGTTCCCCCAAACAGGGGCATCTCGGCTGGAGAGCCACAGTCAGAGCCCCATTGTATCATTTGGAGGAGATTTCTTTCTAGCTGAAGGGACCTATCTGCCTTCTGCTAAGATCTGCTGTTGGGTCGCAGGCTGATAATTATCTGCAACCTGTATGAACTGGCTTCAAGAACAAGGTAAATCATGGCAAGAGCAAAGCAATATTCCTTGCCAAATAACCAGCTGATCCTTTGCCCTTTTCACCATCAGGTCCGGCTGCCTGAGGGTGCCAATGATGTGCTTTTAAGGGACGAGAATATGTGCTGAAAATTGGAAGGAGCGTGTAGCCCTGGTAAAACAAGAATAGAGGAACAATGCTGCACCTGCATTGCAGGTGTAAATCTGGTCAGTTATTATGAGGTACTCACCTATACAGCTCCTGCACTGTGGCAGACTCCTGAGCCATCTGCCATTTTGTCTGCAGATTGAAAATCAATTGTGTCTGCTGGAGCACGCTATATAAATCTCTTGATAAAGGGGATAGAAAGTACCCAGTGTCGTCCTCTTCCTGATATTCAGTCACTTTTGTGTGCAGCTGCATCATGCAGCGTGTGGACTGTCAGAAGCAAACACCAAGTGTCACTTCATGCTGTGGTTCCATCTGTCTCTGGGACTGTGAAGGATAGATCTGATCACATTGTTATGGAACACTCTATTCAGTTGAACTGTATCAACTGTCCTTATTGAAAGGTTTATGTAGAAAAACAGTTTCTACCAGAAGTTCATCAATCAGTGATCTGCATGTAACATTCTCAAAACCTGTGGGAAAAGGAGATGGTGGATCCTGTCAGAGGATTTCCTGAGCAGATTGTCAAAGACGTTTGGCAGAATGCCTCATTACCAGAACATTCAAACAAGTACAAAATGTAGCTTACCTGGTGTTATGCTGCTGTTCCATCAGATCCTTCCTGCTCATGTGAAGTCTCACACCTTCTGCGCTTGAGATGGCTGCAGTGGAGAAGAAACTGTCATCCAACTCCATCTGGAATGTGCCTTTACAAAACAATTCTGGGAAAAGATGCAATTTCTTTTGTCCTGTTTCACAGCAAGTTGCTTTGAAATGCAGGACTGACTCTAAAGGCTGGTGTTTGAGTCATGCAGCATGGAAACAGACCGTTTGGCCCAACTTGTCCATGCTGACTAGGTATCACAGACTAACTAGTCTCATTTGTCTGCATTTGGTCCATGGCCCTCTAAACCTTTTCTATTCATGCAACTGTCCAAATATCTTTTGAATCTTGTAATTGTACCCACCTCTACTACTTCCTCTGTCAACTCATTTCATATGTGCACCACCCTCGGTGTGAAAAAGTTAACCCCTAGATTCCTTTTAAATTTTTCCCCTCTCACCTTAAACCACTGCCCTCTAGTATTGGACTTCCCTACCATTAAAAAAAGACCATGGCTATCCATCTTATCTTTGCCCCTCATGATTATATAAATCTCCATAAAGTCACCCCTCAGCCTCTGATGCTCAAGGGAAAAAAGTCCCAGCCTATTCAGCCTCTCCTTGTAACTCAAGCCCTCCAAACTCGGCAACATCTTTACAAATATTTCCTGCACCCTTTCAAGAGTAAGAACATCCTTCCCATAACAAGGTGACCAGAACTGTATGCAGTATTCCATAAGTGGCCTTGTCAATGTCTTGTACAGCTGCAACATGAGGTCCCAGCTCTGGTCCCAGAGATGCAAATTGACATAAGCATCAACTGATGGTGGAGAACCATCAACTCAGTGAAATACTACCTTTGGTCTATCCAAAATGTCCTGGCTTCCCAGTACAGAGAGTTGCAACGAGCACAGTTCAAGATCTAGGACTCTATGCTGAAGGCTGCAATAAAACTCAGGGAAGCTGTCACAAAAGCACAATAGGGAATGGCAGCTGTTTAAACTGCCCATCTTTGAACACTTGGGGATTGGAAGCTGTAAAACCATTTAAGCTATATAATTGACATGGAGTGAATATTGTAAGTGCATTGAGACAACTAAAGGGATCCGCATACTGTATTGGAAAACATCAATCTCGTTAGAAGTCAACTTTGAAATCTGATGCAATACATTTTTATGGATTTTACAAATAAATTTTATTTTTATAAAACAAAACAGTTGTCCCCTCTGAAATTTTATTTTAAATGTTACTTGGAGATGCCCTCTCAATCCCTGACCTGTCTCAGCTGCACTGACCTTGCCCAGTGGTGCTGCCGAGATTTCAGAACTGCTGGCCTTCTGTAGGCAAATGCATCCTGACATCACGGTTCTGAAGCTTTTGAGAATATACTGTGAGACTTTTCAGTTTACAGAGACAATCAAAACTAGGAAGCAATCAAAAGCGAGTATCTCCAGAATAAATTGGACTTCCAAGTTAGTTTTAGTAAGTTCATTATTTTAGTTTTGTGTTATTGACTGTATGCAAGGCATGAATGTTCTTGTGAAATAGAGGTCACTTTCTTAAGATTTAGATAATACACTTCAGTACTCTGTAAGTGCATTGTTCTAGTGAAGTCAGACTGTAGTGATGTACTCATTATTGTAGGTGTCTCCTTTTCTCTCACCTGCATCTGATTTGCACTGCAGCAATTCCATTACTTAAAGCAGCAGAACAGGATTGTAAATAAAGATTGGCATATTTAATGACGAGTAAAGACAGCAGACCAAAATCTGTATTAGCCGATCTGCCATGACATTGACTCTCAACTCTTAGAAAAACTGCATGTTTAATCCATTAGCCCTTGGCAAGCAGCCACTTCCAAGATTATTGTTTCTTTGGGAACTGGGTGCGATCATCTGATCCTACTCCAATGAGATTAATTAAGGTTTATTTATGATAAGGGAACTCATTGTATAGGTCCTTCAACTTTGGTTTTCAGATTTTTTTTACTGTCTTCATCATTTCCAACTCTTTCCAGTACCAGTTTCAATTTACAAAAGTGAACTATCCAGTATTTTAACGAGACAGTCCAGTTTTACAAAAGCTAGCTTCATTTTTAAAGCCCAGTCGTTGAATATATGTTAAATATATGCCATCATAGTTTTAAGTGAGCATTCAGTCTTCCATTTGTTGGTCTATGGCACCGTGCCATAGAGCACGTGTAGTAATCCCAAACTGAAAATGAGTGTCTGCTGAATAGGTTAACCCAGGTGAATAGGAATGCTAAATGCAGGAGAAATGCTTGCAAATTTAAGCAGTCTTTATAAAAGTAAAAGAAAGAGGATTAGGGAGGAAACTAACTGTTATAAGAAAAGTAAGTACAGGTATATATGCTTAATGAGGGCAATCTCAAATGATTACACAAAAATAATTAATGCAACTATTAATTGTGTTCATTGGTTGTTTTAAAAAACATCATAGCATCCTTTTTATCCAGGGTAACGATACCACTTTGTTCATTTCATTGATACTAACATTTGCATATAAATTCACATGCACATAAATGCCGAGTAATATTACTGTTCTTAACCTGGAACCTTTTCTTTATGTGAATGCATTCTGGCCCAATGTTAAATAAACAAAAATGCATTTCCTGTGCAATAGAGCTCAGAAAGGACTTTATTTGAACCATTTATAAAAATCTGCTTTCACATTATGTTGTTGTGCCTGAGTTTCTCATAAGCAATGCCTACCAGGATATGCAATGCCTTTGCACCCACTTTGTTTTAGTATGTTTACAAAGGAAATTTCACATTTCAGTTTCTTGTGGCCAAGGTATCGCTGCTGAAATTGATTTTCCAAACACTTGGTGGAGAACCTCATCCACATTATTTGTAGGTGACTGATGATTCTCTGTCTGTCACTCTAATAGTAATTAAATTCTAGAAGTTTGTATGTGGCTTCCTTACACACTCTAGGCAGGCAGAGAGGTGTTGAGAAAGATCACTGTTGTTATATCATCTAGTTGTAGAATTGGCATCTCAGTGTGGCCTACAATGAGGTGATCCTCCTGAACAGATTCCTACTGACAAGAATGTCAGGGAGCCTATCTATGGAAAAGAACATGTCAATTTGGCAGTACTGATAGTGTGTTGGCACTTCAGCCAGTGCCAAAGGCTAACAGACTTGGTGAGGTGAGGCAAGGCAAGGATGCTGCGAGCCTGCAGGTAGGTGCTAAGTAAATGTGTGCTAGAAGAGTAAACGAGCAGCGCTGAGATGCAGCCCGGTCCAATATGTTAGCTGAGTGTTATCCAATTGCATTTGGCTGGTGCCCGTGCGTTGTGCAGTGAGATGCTGTTTTGTCTGAGCAAAATGGAAGCTTTTACAGCCAAAAGCAAGCTGAAATTGCCAGGTACACCCTCTGACTTCCGTGGCGAGCATTCTTGATTGTTAGCTAGGAAGCTTAATAATAATGAGGGGAGTTACAGTGTTAATAAAGTGCATAGCAAACTATAATCCTGTTTAATTGGCAAGAAAAATGCAGAGAAAATGTATTTGAGATGGAGTGAGATGCTCCTGACATCAAGTTTGGCATTGCTGGACGTTTCACATGATTCTGCTACAAATCTCTCCATTGCATCACTCAGACCACTTTAAGATTCCTTCCTTTGAGAGTGTTGGTCATGACCTGTGGTGCAAAGGATTCTTCAGTACTGACCTCGTGTTTTCATTTAAGTTTATCAATTTAATGGCTTCAAGATTTGTGGAGGATTGTTAGCGGTTGGTTACGTTTAATGATTTGTAGGTGGTGAGGTGGGGGTGATCTTGGAGCCCCAGTAGCCAAGATCCTCTGATGCCCACAAAATTAATTCCCAGACATGCTTTCAAAGGCCTTTTTGTTTGCGTTGCCTGTGTAACTGATTAGAGCATTAACCGCACAGGTTTCAACCTGTTTTGATGACAAATGACAGCCTATTAATGTTGTAGTACCACAGTTTCCATATCAAATGAAGTCTACCACCAGAATTAGGCAGGTGCTTTGACCATATCACATTATGATGGAGTAGTCACAACAATGTTATGGACCCATTAACATTAGATAACGACAATGAAAATCACTGCCCACCAGGTTTCCCAATGAGAAGCTTAGCTTGATCCCTTTGAAATACTTTTATAAAACATATTTTGGATATTTAAATATTTGGTTCAAATTCTTTATTGAAGCATGTGAAACGATTACATTACTCAGCTTTTGTATTGACCTGAGTCTTAAGAAATATTGTTATACATCGGTTTTTCCACTCGCTGATGTAAAATGTCTTACAGCTGTTCAGATTTTATTTTAAGTACTTTCTTCCATCTGTGTGTATGTGTGTATTGATTTGAATGAGCAAATTGCTTGGTTGATTGACATAGACAGAATGCAGGAGTGCGGGAGAGATTATTTGTTATTTTCCAAAGGAAAACAAATTTCTGTTTCATGTTGCTTGATCTTAATGGATCTCGATATGTTTCTTACTACCAAAGCTAAAAGAGAATACTCAGTGGAATGCAAATCCTTTCTACCTCCATGTAGTAATAATCATTTTTATATGCTTTTGATATAACCCAGTGGAGCTTAATATAATCCTCTGGGATTTGAGTTTTCCTTATCTCACACAAGTATCCAAGAAGAGTTCACAAAAGGAATTCCCGTGAGATGGATGGTAGCAAGCAGTTTAAGAACATCGCAGAACATGAGGAAAGAAACAAGTACAGATCACGGTTGGATTTCAGAATTAATGAACATGAAGCAAAGCTTGTGTGCCTGGAATGCATATTAATTTTAATGGACAATATATTGTGTGGGAGCACACTAACCGTATCATTCCAATTCCCAGCAGAGCTTCAGTGGTCCACTGTTCCAGGGTAATGGAGCTGAATTTAAAGCCACTACAGTTGCCCCAGAATGGGTCATAAAGTTGTTGGCAATCCCACTGCAGATATTTCCATTTGCTTCAACAAGATTGAATGGCAATCAGGCAGTTACCTGCCCCCTTTGGGGCTCCTGTGTCTTGAAAGGTGAATAACACACGTGTAACAGTTGCCAGGCAATATGAGGGCTAACAAATAGGCATATTACAGACCCATGGGTCAGTGAGCTGTGCCAGTTAATGTGTTCTGATGCCAGCATTGTCATGAGTCTGTTTATAAGCTGCTTTTAACAGCTGTTGGCCTATAATGTGTAAAAGGTTAGCCTTTTATGTTTCTGACATGTTATTGCACCAGTAAACTCTAGCAGCCACTGCACTCGGTGGATTTGCAGACTAATTTGTCATCTTGAATTGATTTCTGCCGAGATGCTGACTGATGCCTCACAGAGTCCTCCTTCAAGTTCCTCCCCTGATACTGAGGTCAATATTGGGATATTGCAGTCAAAATGCATGGCACTGGAAAAGCACAGCAGGTCAGGCAGCATCCGAGGAGCAGGAGAATCGACGTTTCGGGCATAAGCCCTTCATCAGGAATGTGATGGGAGGGAAGGGGGCTGAGAGATAAATAGGAGGGTGAGGATGAGGTAGCTGGGAAGGCAATCGGTAGAGCAGGTGGGGGTTGATGGGGTAGGTCTGAGGGGAGGGTGGAACTGGTAGGTGGGAAGGAAGATTATGGGCGGCTCGGTGGCACAGTGGTTAGCACTGCAGCCTCACAGCGCCTGAGACCCGGGTTCATTTCCCGCCTCAGGCGACTCTCTGTGTGGAGTTTGCACATTCTCCCCGTGTCTGCGTGGGTTTCCTCTGGGTGCTCCGGTTTCCTCCCACAATCCAAAAATGTGCAGGTTAGGTGAATTGGCCATGCTAAATTGCCCGTAGTGTTAGGTGAAGGGGTAAATGTAGGAGTATGGGTTTGGGTGGTATACGCTTCAGCGGGTCGGTGTGGACTTGTTGGGCCGAAAGGCCTGTTTCCACACTGTAATTAATCTAATCTAATCTAATCTAAAAAAAGATGGGCAGGTAGGACAGTTCAAGAGGGTAGTGTTGAGTTGGAGGGTTCATCTGGGATGAGGTGGGTGGAGGAGAGATGAGGAAACTGGTGAAGTCGACATTGATGGGTCCCAAGACAGAAAATGAGGCATTCTTCCTCCAGGTGTCAGGTGGCTTGGATTTGGCGGTGGAGGATGCCCAGGGCTTGCATGTCCTTTGCAGACTGGGAGGGAGAGTGCATTATCCTCTGCCATTTCTGCCACCTATAATCAGACTCCACCACCAGAGACTTGTTATCCCTCCCCACATATATCAGCATTCTGCAGAGACCATTCCCTTGTTAGGTCCATGCCACCCAGCAAACAGCCCTCCACTCCCGGCACTTTTCCTTGCCACTGCAAGAGGTGTAAAACCTGTGCCAACACCAGCCTGTCACCTCCGTCCAAGACCCCAAAAGATCCTTCCATATCCGGCAGAGATTTTCCTGCGCATCCAAACACCTCATTTACTGAGTCCATTGCTGTCAATATAGTCGCTGCATTGGGGAGACAGGACACCAACTCATGGAATGTTTCAGGGGACATCTCTGGGACACACACCTAACAACTCCACTGCCCTGTGGCCAACCACTTCAACTCCCGCTCCCACTCCGCCAAGGACATGCAAGTCCTTGGCCTCCTCCGCCGCCAAATCCAAGGTACCTGATGCCTGGAGGAAGAACACCTCATCTTCCGCTTGGGACCCTCCAACCACACAGCATCAATGTCAGCTTCACCAGTTTCCTCATCTCCCCTTGTCCCACCTCATTCAAGGTCCAACCATCCAACTCAGAACTGCCCACTTGAACTGTCCTACCTGTCACCTTCTTTCCCACCTATCAGCTCTACCCTCCTCTCCAACCTATCACCTTCACCTCCCACCTGCATCTACCCATCGCCCTTCCCAGCTACCTCATCCCCACCCTCCTATTTATCTCTCAGCTCCCTTCCCACCTCCACCTTCCTGATGAAGGGCTTATGCCTGAAATGTTGACTCTCCTGCTCCTCAGATGCTGCCTGACCTGCTGTGCTTTTCCAATGCCACACTTTTTGACTCTGATCTCCAGCATCTGCAGTCCTCACTTTATCCATTGGGATATTGCAGTGGACTCAATTTGAACACAGATTCATGTCCCACTACAAAATCATATGCTAGTACCAGAAAGACCATTAACCTAATAAACCAGTTCCTTCATCCTAAACTCATTCCACCAGTCTTTGAGTTTAAAGTGTTAATACGTTTATGAGGAGAAACAGCCCAAGGGAGTTAACTTCACTGGATAGAAAATGGGTATGTTGTTAAAGGGGAACTGTAGTTAGCCTCTCTCCGAGGGCTGCATTTTCTGGAAGCACCCAATATGGGTAATGAATAAGTATATGGGCCCCTGTCATTATTGACTTTGCGACATTTAATAGCAAGAATGGTTACTATCATACTGGCTTAAAACCTTGGTTCCTCAATTTCTTTGAACTGGAACCCTCAGTGATAAGCATTCATTTCTCCAGAAGCATAACTCTCTGGGTGTCAAATTAACTGTAAATTATTGTGCAACACTCAGCTATATAGTCCAAAAGATTTCCAGTGTAATCTTTGGTGTCCACTGAGTGAGCTGATCTGAACCATGGCAGCAGCATTGGTACTACAGTTTGTCTTCTGTCCTGTCTGCTTTTGAGGCAAATGATTTCTGTTCTATATTACTACTTCATGGCCCTCTCTAGATAATAGTAAGGGACATTGGGTCAGGACAGGCCAGAGCTCAGCTGTAATATAACATATTGGATCTCAATATTTGAACTCATACATGAAAAAGTCGTTTAACTGCTGCCACTTAGAGAACTATACACTTAATGAGGTTTACCCTGAAATATATATCAATTCAAATATGTTGGACAGCATGGCGGCTCAGTGGTTAGCACTGCTGCCTCATAGTGCCAATGGGGCCAGGTTTAATTCCAGCCTTGGGAGACTCTCTGTGTGGAGTTTGCATCATCTTGTATGTCTGTATCAAATTCCCTCTTAGCCTTCTTCTTGCCAATGAGAACAGGTTCAAGTCTCTCAGCCTTTCCTCATAAGACCTTCCCTCCAGACCAGGCAACATCCTGGTAAATCTCCTCTGCACCTTTTCCAATGCTTCCACGTCCTTCCCGAAATATGGGGACCAGAACTGTACACAATATTCCAAGTGTGGCCGCACCAGCATTTTGTATAGTTGCAGCATGATATTGCAGCTCTGGAACTCAATCCCTTTATGAATGAAACCTAACACACCATATGCCTCCTTCACAGCACTATTCACCTGGGTGGCAACTTTCAGGGATCTATGTACATGGATTCCAAGATCCCTCTGCACATCCACACTACCAAGAATCTTTCCATTGACCCAGTACTCTGCCTTCTTGTTATTCTTCCCAAAGTGCATCACCTCACATTTAGCTGCATTGAACTCCATTTGCCACCTCTCAGCCCAATTCTGCAGTTTATCCAAGTCCCCCTGCAACCTGTAACATTCCTCCACATTGTCCACTACTCCACCGACTTTAGTGTCGTCTGCAAATTTACTAATCCATCCACCTATGCCTGCTTCTAAGTCATTTATAAAAATGACAAACAACAGTGGTCCCAAAACAGATCCTTGTGGAACACCACTAGTAACCGGACTCCAGGCTGAATATTTTCCATCGACCATCACTTGCTGCCTTCTTTTAGAAAGCCAGTTTCTAATCCAAACTGCTAAATCACCCTCAATTCCATGCCTCTGCATTTTCTCCAACAGCCTGCCATGTGGAACCTTATCAAAGGCTTTACTGAAATCCGTGTATACCACGTTAACTGCCCTACCATCATCTACATGCTTGGTCACCATCTCAAAAAACTCAATGAGGTTTGTGAGATACGACCTGCCCTTGACGAAACCATGTTGACTATCTGAAATCAAATTGTTGCTTGCTAGATGATTATAAATCTTATCTCTTATAATCCTTTCCAATACCTTTCCTACAACAGAAGTAAGGCTCACTGGTCTATAATTACCTGGGTCATCTCTACTGCCCTTCTTGAACAAGGGCACAACATTTGCAATCCTCCAGTCCTCTGGTACCAAACCTGTAGACAATGACAACTCAAATATCAAAGCCAAAGGCTTTGCTATCTCCTCCCTAGCTTCCCAGAGAATCCTCGGATGAATCCCATCTGGCACAGGAAACTTGTCTACTTTCACTCCTTCTAGAATTGATAACACTGTTTGTAACTAACCTTGATCCTTTCTAGTCTAATATCTCGTACCTCATTCTTCTCCTCAACAATATTCTTCTTTTCCTGAGTGAAAACCGATGAGAAATGTTCGTTTAGCACCTCTCCGAACTCCACAGGGTCCACACTCAACTTCCCACTTCTGTCTTTGATTGGCCCTATTCCTATCCTAATCATCCTCACACACCTATAGAACGCTTTAGGATTCTCCTTTATTCTATTTGCTAAAGACTGCTCGTATCCTCTCTTTGCTCTTATTAACTCTCTCTTTCAATCCTTCCTAGCTGATCTGTAACTCTCCATTGCCTCATCTGAGCCATCTTGCCTCATCGACACATAAGCCTCCTTCTTCTTCATAACAAGAGATGCAATTTCTGTAGTAAACCACGGTTCCCTTACCTTACCTTATCCCTTCCTCCCTGCCTGACAGGGATATACCTATCAAGGACACGCAATTTCTGTTCCTTAAACCAGCTCCACATTTCCATTGTCTGCATCCCCTGCATTTTGCTACCCCATTCTGTGCATCCTAATTCTTGCCTAATTGCATTATAATTGCCCTTGCTCCATTGATAACTCTTGACCTGTGGCATGTACCTATTCCTTTCCATCACTAAACTAAACGTAACTGAATTATGATCACTCTCTCCAACTCTCACCTACAACTAAATCAAACATCTGGTCTGGTTCATGACCAAGCATCAGATTTAGTGTGGCCTTCCCTCTTGTCAGCCCTTCGACATACTGTGTCAGGAAACCCTTCTGTACACATTGGACAAAAACTGATTCATCTGACGTACTGGAGAAGAGGGTTGCATATCAATGAACTGTCTCTATTGCTATTTATATCACCATGAGTGATGGATGAGAAGATGCTAACCTATTTGTTATTAAATATTTCCATGACCTGTAGTCAATACTTTATCAAATGAATGAAAGTATTTTACTCCATCAATCTATGAATTAATTTCTTCTGTAAATGCAATCTTACAAGCATGATGTAAACTATTCCAAATGTTTCAGGTGTGCATTTCATTTTTGTAACTTGTTTAAATAGAGTTTAATTCTACTGAAGGCAAATTTAGGATAACAGCTGTATATTTAAGATAATTTACAATAATTTTAAGTTGGTTTTCAATCCTAGTCATTTCAAGGCTGTTCACAGCTATCAAATGGTTACCTATTTGTAAATATTTGCTTGCATTTTTGTTACATAGTTCAGCTTTTATTTATTTAAGTGTTTTTAAATTTATGGTTTATTTTCATCACTAATAATTTCCTGTATCCTGACTTCTACTCCACCTATAACTTTGCCAACCTTTTCGCTACTGGCACTAAGAGAAGGTTAGCAAGGAAAACCTCAGGTAGTTATTTAAGGTAATTATTTCATGTCCATCACTTGCCTGGAGACTGTGGTGGCGAGCTGTCGTCCTATGGATTGGACAGTGCTGTAAGGAAAGGAGTTCCAGATTTTGATCCAGTGATGGTGAAGGAATTGTGACTTAGTACCAAGTCAGACTTGTGCAAGTTGGAGGGGAACTTGTGGATGGTCTTCCCTTGCATCTGATACTTGTATTCTTCTAGATGGTGAAATTATGGGTTTGGAAAGTAGTATCTAAAGACTCTTGGTGAGTTGCTAATATTATTCATTTCCAGTAGAGAAATTTGTGCCTTCACTTAGCATCACTTCAGTGCTGAGATTAAACAATTCAGATTGGAAAATTGTTAGTGTAATCTAATAGTCTTTGATTTCCACCAACTCATTGTTCTTGATGTTGGCCAGTCAAAATTTACTTTTAGCATTTGTACAAAGCTTGACTTAGATCAGAGTTTATTTCAGACCATTGGAGCGGCAAGGTGGAAAGTTACTATGAAAATAATTGTTTTGTAGTACAGAACTTGAATATTTCTGGAAAGAAACAAGACACATTTTGTTGAAGCCTTTCATCTTGCACACATCGGGGGAATTTGCATGAATACCGATTCAGGAAGAAAACCAGTATTTACACTGCACGAGAGGAGAGTGCTGACTGGCAAATGGACTCTGAATTATAGAACTATTCTCATGGAGAATTCACCAATCAATGATGATTGACAGTTAACAGCCAGGCTTGTTTAAATTTTAAACCAGGCAGGTTTGGTTCTGATTAGTCAGAGCATTTGCCTGAAAAACAAAGCACTGAATGGCTGTCACTAATTTTGTTGTGCTGGAACAGGTGCAATACATATATATATATTCTTTCCATTTGCAAAGAACTGGGTCTGTGAATTAATGTGCAAAGTTCCCAGTATATGCAGTGCATTACACTGCAAGCTCAACTGACAAACCTAACTTGGTTGGATTTCATAAGACTTTTTTTATACAAGAGTGAACAAAGCAAACAGTCAATACTATCTAAGTTATGCTCTAACATACAGAATTAATGTGATTGGCATGAATTAACAGGGAAACTGTGGTTAAACATAACACAAACTATGTGTTAAATGACAGACACAAGACAGGTCCTCAGATTTTTCAGTGATCTACCGAGGTGTTAGTGATCACTGTGAGTCACAAGATGTTGAAAAACTCACATTTCCTCACGAAGGATTTTTCCTGCTCTCAGTTCAGTCTAGAGCTTCTGATTAACCTCAGCTGCTTTTCCAAGTCAGACTGCCTCAGTGATTGTTTGACTTCCAGTGGCTGTTCTCCTGAGACTGATTCACACTGTATTCGTGATCCTGCAAATGATATGTAGTTATCAGAATGATCTCTAGCTGCTCTGAGCAGAATTCCATTGGTCAGAGGTTTTCCTTTGCCCCAAATGCCACCTATACTCAGGTGACTTCCTGGCTCCTCTGACCCATAGTCACCCCAGCTGCGCCAAGCGATTACTGCTCCTGCCTCTCTGAATCTCAGTCTTCCTAGTTGCGCTGAGTAATTACAGCTCTTTGACCTCTGTGAGCCCCAGTCTGCCCAGTTCTACTGAGAAATTTCTGTTCCCAGGCCTTCTGATGGAAAGCAGCTAAACACAACATTTCAACTACCTGGAGTTGGCAGATTTCTGATGTGCCTCTGACTCAGACTGGGTTCTCTGAGCCACAGCTTCCTCAGCAACACAGAGCTAATTGTAGACTGCCGACCCTCCTTTCTGTTCATTCCCCGTGGACTGCTGTTCACTCTACCCTTGAACTTATTTCTGACTTTTGCAAATCTCCTAAAGAGACTCAATTCTGTTCTTAGTTAGGGTCCTTATATCCACCCTTGGTACATTCTTAAATGTTACAGTCTCCAGTCAAACAAAGGTCACTTGCACAGGTGCTAACCCACAATAGTTTCACACCTAAAACACACAGACAAAAATCCAAAAAAAATCCCTCACAATCGAGTTTGTAAGTTCTATTCCAAATGACCCACTCTATATTATGCTTACATCCAGTCTGACACATACATTGTTTGACCTTGACCTTATATTTTCTCATAGTTCAATGTTCCTTTCTGTGGTTTGATGACTTAAATTTTGTTTCTCTTTGATTTGGGAAGTGAAGATAGTGGAAAGATTGGTGATTTCTGGCTGTCTGCTGAAGTAAGGAGACCCCTTACAATGAGGGGCTGATGCAATGTGACTGATTCACAGGCCTGACCTTTACACACCAGGTGGATTAAGGTGCTCCATCTCTTGCCGCTACCTAGATTTTACAGTCAATGGGCGAGGAGTTGAGTGGGCCACCCACCTGTGGCCCAGTTGAGGCAATAAGATATCTTAAGTGGGCAACTGAGTTTCAGTTAGTGGCCTTGTTCTGATTAAATGACCAGCGAGAGAGACCTGTGTCCAGTATATAGCCCAGAAGCTTTGATGGAAAGTTTCTGCCCAGGGAACATAGAACATAGAACATAGAAGAATACAGCGCAGTAACAGGCCCTTCAGCCCTCGATGTTGCGCCGATCAAAGCCCACCTAACCTACACTAACCCACTATCCTCCATATACCTATCCAATGCCCGCTTAAATACCCATAAAGAGGGAGAGTCCACTACTGCTACTGGCAGGGCATTCCATGAACTAACGACTCGCTGAGTGAAGAACCTACCCCTAACATCAGTCCTATATCTACCCCCCCTTAATTTAAAGCTATGCCCCCTTGTAATAGCTGACTCCATACGTGGAAAAAGGTTCTCACTGTCAACCCTATCTAACCCCCTAATCATCTTGTACACCTCTATCAAATCACCCCTAAACCTTCTTTTCTCCAATGAAAACAACCCCAAGTGCCTCAGCCTTTCCTCATAGGATTTTCCTACCATACCAGGCAACATCCTGGTAAACTTCCTCTGCACCCGTTCCAGTGCCTCCACATCCTTCCTATAGTATGGCGACCAAAACTGCACACAATATTCCAGATGCGGCCGCACCAGAGTCTTATACAACTGCAGCATGACCTCAGGACTCCGGAACTCAATTCCTCTACCAATAAAAGCCAGTACGCCATATGCCTTCTTCACTGCACTATTTACCTGGGTGGCAACTTTCAGAGATCTGTGTACATGGACACAAAGATCCCTCTGCTCTTCCACACTACCAAGTAGTCTACCATTAGCCCAGTAATCCATCTTTTTATTACTCTTACCAAAGTGAATCACTTCACACTTAGCTACATTGAACTCCATTTGCCACCTTTCTGCCCAGCTCTGCAGCTTCTCTATATCCCGCTGTAACCTGCCATATCCTTCCTCACTGTCTACAACTCCTCCGACTTTCGTATCATCCGCAAACTTGCTCACCCAACCTTCTAACCCTTCCTCCAGGTCATTTATAAAAATGACAAACAGCAATGGTCCCAAAACAGATCCTTGCGGAACACCGCTAGTGACGGCACTCCAAGATGAACCTTTGCCATCAACTACTACCCTCTGTCTTCTTCCAGAGAGCCAATTCCTAATCCAAACCTCCAACTCACCCTCTATGCCATATCTCTGTATTTTCTGCAGTAGCCTACCATGGGGGACCTTATCAAACGCCTTACTAAAATCCATATATACCACATCTACCGCTTTCCCCTCATCTACCTCCTTAGTCACCTTCTCAAAGAATTCAATAAGGTTTGTGAGGCACGACCTGCCCTTCACAAAACCATGCTGACTATCCTTGATCACATCATTCTTATCCAGATGTGCATAAATCCTATCCCTTACAATTCTCTCTAAGACTTTGCCCACAACAGAAGTGAGACTCACTGGCCTATAGTTACTAGGATTATCCCTACTCCCCTTCTTGAACAAGGGAACCACGTTTGCTAGCCTCCAGTCCTCTGGCACTACTCCTGTCGACAAAGAGGACACAAAAATCAAGGCCAATGGCTCTGCAATCTCCTCCCTTGCTTCCCAGAGAATCCTAGGATAAATGCCATCAGGCCCAGGGGACTTATCTATTTTCACCCTTGCCAGAATTTCCAACACCTCTTCTATACATATCTCAAAGCCATCCATTCTACTTATTCGTGCCTCAGTATTCATATCGACAACAATGTCCTGTTCCTGAGTGAATACTGACGAAAAGTATTGGTGGATCAGTTGTCCTTGCCTGGACTGAGTTTGGGGTTTGAGGAAAGTCTGCATTGCTGGAAGTGTGGCCGACATCTGTTTTTTTTTCCTCAGTTAGATGAATGTATAGGATTCCACAAAGCTATAGTCAGCAGTGTCCTGTTTAACATGTAATCTTTATTTCTTTTAAATCAAACTGTTCAGGTATATTGTGACATACCTCTGGAGCAGGTGGGTCTCAAGCCAGGCCTCCTGGCTTAGAAGTAGGGTCACTACTTCAAGAACCCCAACATTTTTTTTAACTAACATTACTGCAAACATTAGTGATAATTTTTGCAGTGATGTTATGGGACCTTGCTGTGATTTCCTTTTGTCATCATGAGAAATGTACTTTTGTTTTACATAGCAGTTTACTTTGGATATTAGCATTGTATTACTTAGGGGTAAATGTGTGCATTTTGAGAGAGCTGTGAGACACTTGCTCAGGCTGTGAGCAAATTGAGCAGTCAGCTTGGGGAGCTCAGGGATTTAGAGTGGAAAATAGTTAATAAAATGTAATAAAATTAATGGAGGAAATCATAAGTGCAGAAAGAAAGTATAGATACTTTCTAATCAACCTGTTTAGAGTTATTATTACACAACTCAGGAGTAGGTGGGACTTGAGCGCAGGCCTCCCGATCCAGGTCCACAACATTTCTTAGGTAGACAGTACACTCAGAGAGGCAGAATTTAATTCTTGCTTATCCCATGATCATGCAGCAGCTAGTCAGTTAGGGGAAGTGATCTGCGAACCCATCAAGTGTTGTGATGGGCCCTTTGCCATTCTTGCATGTCTAATAATGGTGTCTCTGTACCTTCTGATGCCTCCCTCTGCACTGCTCCTTCACCACTCATCCAACCAACAGTATTGGGCTTGTGTTTACCATGGGTCTGATTTTAGCTGTTGCATTGGCTGTTGTCTTGGATTTAAAGTATCACTTTATACCCTTCAGCCTGTACCATCAAGCCCTCCTCCTGCAGTCTTTGCATCTCAAGTCTGTACAGTGAAACCTTCCCCTTCTGACCTCTGGCGGTCAGCTTGCAACCCTGGAAATCCTGACGTCCTTCTGTGGAAGACAGCATAAACTGGCTGACCATGCACCTCAGAGAACCAGCTTTCATTGGCCTGGGACCTGTAAGCCTGTGATCCCCATTCACCACTCACTTACTCCCATATGAATTGAATAACGTTCGGCAAAATCTCTCTTAATTGCTTTCTGAAGAATTTTAATTGGCTTCCTGCAACATTTGTGTGCAGTTTTTCCCACCTTGCCACCATCCTCACACTAAGCCCTTAGTTTCACTGTCAGGATTCCGAGTCACCCACTCCTGCACAATGCTATGGCGTCTTCCATCATAACATCCACTTCAGCAGTTCTCACAACATTATATTCACGTCTTGATATTGAGGATTGTATAGACAGATAGACAAGCCCCTCAGCTATCACCTCACAAGACTGAAATGCTTTGAAATGTTGTTGTTTAACATTGTTTTGTAATCGTAAAATGTAAAAATTAACCTTAGTTTAGAACTCAACAATTTCTACTTTGCTCCTTCTGTCAGAACCTAATAATAAAGGATGATTGCACTGTACTCGTCCCCCGCCTATACTTAGGCTTCATATGCTTCCTTTCTTAGCCACCCTCACAATTCAGAGACATTTATCTTATAAATTCCACCCTGCTGGGATCTTTGAAAATAGTCTTCATTACATAAGATTAGAATCATGACTGGAACTACAGTGGGTTTGTTTTATTGCCTTATAGGTTATTAGGAAATGGTACAAAACTTCACGTCACAACTATGTCTCTTGTTAGCTTTAAAACAGAATGAGGATGACATTATTTAGAAAGCAGTTTGTTAGTGCTTAACAGTGTTGTCAGTTGCTTAACCCAGTGATACCATCTCAAATAAACAGACACTTCATTTCTCAATCAATAAATAGTCAGAACAAAACCTTATAAGGGTCAGAGTGACATGGGCTATGGTGTGATATGTGTCAGAATCAGATGAGACATTAAGTGAGGCCCAGATCATCTCGCCCTATGGTTTTCACATGTAGTGAGATTCTGGCCAGGCAGCGATGAGCCAATTGATGGGATTAATGTTTCTTACGCTCCTTGTTGACATCTAACTTGCCTCATTATTATTTCAGTTTCAATCTTATCAAAGTCACCAAACAATCCAGCAGTTAGTCCCACCTGACATGAAATCCAGAGCGAGTGTTTGGCAGGTTCATCTCACTGCCTCCTTCGAGCCACCTCCATGTTGCCCACAGCAAAACTGCAGAGAATGGCATGGTTGGCATTCACTTGTATCTTCTCCCACAGCCACTGGCATCCAACTTGAAGTGCAGCACCCTCCAGTGGCATCTTTGCAGTGCATGACAGTGTGCAAGCCTTGACCTGTCGAGCAGGGGATACCAGCACAATAGTACGTGGTTTAATCGGGTACAGTTGCCACACAGGAATAGATATCCAGTCCACAGTGTGGATCAGACTGTCTACCAGATATGGTCCGTGGCGCTCTCAGTATGCCTTCAGCTGATGTTTACTGACATCTCCTCAGCTTGCATGTTTTACCTTCTCCTACTCTGTTCCGTCCAGTGATAATTCATGCAAGGCAGTGTTGCTGGGAGCATCCATGTAGGTCCAGAATGAGTGAATGCTACTACAGAAAGGCCAGAGATGCAGGCTGGTCCAGCCCATGAGCTGGGTACATGTTGCTGAGCATATGATGGCCTTGCTGCAGCATTGCAATACTTGCAGGCACAGTCTGAAGTGTGAAAGAGTTCTGTAAGTTGGTTGGTTGGTAATGTTCCATGAGGGTGTTAGAAGCTGGCACATATCAGATGCCACTATCTGTAGACTTGGTGGTGTGTGTGTAGCCAGTATCCTTGGAGCAGGCCCAGTATTGGAGATATTGGTGCCGAGTGTCCAACATGGAGCTTCTTTGGAACAAGCGGTGAGCTAAATTCGCCAGGTATTCACTCTGGTTTCCATGTCGTGCTTTCTCAATGCCTAACGTGTTTGCTGCATTGGTAAGATAGGAATATTAATGAGGTGAGTTGGGTTGTCAACAGGGCATTTAACCAGCTGTAATCCCACTCAGTAGACAACTCATTGCTGCCTAGCAAGAAACCTGCAGCACCACTTTTCAAAAACAGAAAAGATGGAGTGAGACACTCCTGATCTCAAGGTTGGCATCACCAGATTTCATGCCCAATTTTGCTACAAATCCTTCCATAGCCCATGTTGCTCAAACCTCTATGAAGATTCCACCCATGCACCTGTAGGCTGTCTACACCCTAGTGACTCAAATAGATTGGCCCTCTGTGTGCTGTACACCTCCCTGTCCCAGACAATGGCGACCACTCCACTCAACACCAATGCAGAGACCAGGGAAAGGATATAACGTCAGTGACCATGACAGGCAATGCTGCCAGCAGAATCCATCACCCTTTGTCTAACTTGTTTCTCTTGCCTCCATATATTACAACAGGCTCTTAACATCGACATCAACATGGATGAGTTGGACCGAAGGGAATGTTTCTGTGCTGTACATCTCTATGACTCTATAACTCTAATCCATGGTACATCTCATTTCCCTGCACTGCATCTCTGTGTTGCCTCTCATTCTGCAGCTGGGAAGGATGAACCTATTTGGCATGAACTCCCTTGACCTCAGAGAGTTGTTTGGGTGACTTTTGCGAGTTGGTTTCTGGGTGGAGCAGGCATTCTGAGGGTGCCCTGGCCGGAGGTCTTCTCCGGAATCTCCACATGTCAGAGGAGGGTAGGTAGGGCGGAGGAGGAGGAGAATCCAGACACCTCTGAAGTGCCCTGAGAGGAGATGTCTGAGGAGCTTGTCTATAGTTTTTCCTCTGCCCTGTCAGTCAGTGAGGAAGGGGCATCAGAAGTGAGTGTCAGGTTTGGTGTGTAATGAATGACACTAGTGAGGTTACTGTGCAAGTTGCAGTGATGACATCAGAGTAGGTACTCCACTACCCCATCCACCAGGACCTCCACATCAATATCACAGAATTGTGATGCCACTGCCCTCACCTGTGACATTTTCGGAATGATTGTTCCTTGATGGTTCGGGCAACTTCAGAGTGCCAGTGTTTTTCCGGATGCACAGAGACCTTTTAAAGAAGCTCTGAATGCCAATCCTTCAGTGGATAGCAGTCAGTGTCAAATTTTTCTGGGAATGTCGGGTGGTATAATGGGGCTAGAACTGGGCAAGGGGGCACCAAAAGGGCAGGGTAGGTAATCAGTGAGGAGAGCTTGGTGAGATGTGGTGAGAAATCCTGCTAGGCTTTCTGTCAAGAAACCCTCAGTGAAACTCGACAAAACTGACACTTCGCCAAAAATTGTAAGATTCAGCTCAGTGGGCCCATTACAGGAACAGAAGCCCATTACAGTCTAATTTAGTAACACAGCTGAAGAACTTGTATTTGAATCACACTTTATGACATCTTAAAATCCTTTCCAATGAACTCCTCGGATGCTGCCTGAACTGCTGTGCTCTTCCAGCACCTCTAATCCAGAAAATGATCTGCAGTCACAGCTGTTTTGTAGGAAAATGAGACAATCAATCTATGTATTGCAAGATTCACAAACAGCAAATTAATGACTGAATGGAAAATGTGGTTTAGCTGGACTTTATTGGAAGAAGAGCATTGGGAGAGTTTCCTGCTTTTTTAAAAACAGCATCATGAGATCTTTTGCATCCACCTGAGCTCACACACAGTTTAATGTCTTTTCTGATAGATGTCATGTCTGAGAGTGCAGCACTCAATCAGTTCTGCACTGGAGTGTCAATATGGATTAAATGCTTGGGTTCATAGTGGAGCTTGAACACACAGTCTTCTGGCACAATGGCAAAGTACTACCAGAAATAGGGAGGAGTAAAATTTGTCTTCAGCAGTAGCACAAAACAGGCAACAATAAACTGGCACTCCCTCTCTGATTTTCTTTTCCATTGATCAATTTTATCCTCCAGCTTCTCAGCTCAATATCAGGATCAATGGCCTGATACATTATATGTTATACAGCATAAAATAACATCCCCTTCCATTCACTGTGAGCAACACCACTGGGAGATCTGGAATGTGAAAGTTAATAGAATTTATTTTTGGCATTCTCTTATTTGCTGAATGCCTTTGATATAAGCCACAGATTTCTGTGACAGTATGGACGTAAATAATTAATCAACTCAAGACATGCACTATCCTTTTTAAGCGATATTTTTAATGTTCAATGTCCTATAATTAAAAAACATTGTGTGCATCGTACTGTTCTTCATCAAGGGGAAAAAAATGCACATTTAATGCAATCCAGTTACAGAAAGTACTCTTCAGAAAGTGATGATTTATGCTACTTGTACACAGCGCATGAGGATTTTGAATGAGGAAATGCTGATGGCACAACAGTGTGAAGTTTCCTTGTTATTGTTATAGGTTGTGGGCACCACACTCTCATGCTAGTGCCTTTAGGTCATAACATTATGTAATGATTTAAAATTGTCGTAAAAAAAACGGATGTAGCATGTTGCATATTTCATACCTGTCTTATTTGAAAGAATTAAATGTTTTACAATCAAATTGCACAATAGAGCTCAATGTTAATTATGACACAGGAAGAGATTGACATATCTGGCCTTATCAAATTGCAGCCTGAAAATTATATTGTAGTACTTCAACCAATTACCCAATCTTTTTAAACAATAAAAATTTAGGAAGAAGGAAACATAAATAAATATTTTAAATATAACCTCACAGGAGAGTTTTCTGTCATGAATTCCAAATGGATTAACATGGTTGAAAGGCAAGTTTTTTTACACTGAGGGTAGAAAATACCTGGATTGTGCTGAAAAGGTTTTCAGTTTAGAAACGCATCCTGTGTCGTGTGCAGGCTTGGTGGGCTGCAGGGCCTGTTGCTATTCCTTTGTTCGTCATTTGTTCTTTGTTCTAAATGTAGCTAAATGAAGTTTGATTTGTACCTCATATTAATATTTTCCTCAATTAATCATCACAGCTTTTGCTTTCTGATTGATAAAATTAATGGTCGCGAAGATGATTAAAAACAATTTTTTGTGCATTCACCATGATTAGCAAAATAATTGGAATGTGTTCAGAAGTTAGAAATTTCCAAAAGAAAGGACGATTTGTGTCCATGTAACACTGTTTGGAGGTGCATCGATAAGTATAAGGGTTTATTTACGTATCTCGTTGGTATATTCTTCTGAAAAATGAACATTGCACTGCAGGTAGACTGCAAGTGAGATGAACGAGTGAGAAGATTTCATAGTATCACTGTAGAAATGACAGAATTGAATAGTTAGGCAAAAGTTTAGATCAGAGTGGTGCTGGAAAAGCACAGCAGGTCAGGCAGCATCCAAGGACCAGGAAAATCAACATTTTGGGCAAAAGCTCTTCATCAGGAATAGAAGCAGGACGCCTCCAGGGTGGAGAGATAACTGGGGTGGGGCTGGGGAGAAGGTAGCAAAGAGTACAATAGATGAATGGGGGTGGGGATGGAGGTGATAGGCCAGAGAGGAGGGTGGGGGAAGGTAGCAAAGAGTACAGTAGGTGAATGGGTGTGGGGATGAAGGTGATAGGTCAGGGGGAGGATGGAGCAGATAGGTGGGAAGGGAGATTGGCAGGTAGGACAGGTCATGAGGACAATGCTGAGCTGGAAGGTTGGAACTGAGGTAAGGTGGGGGGAGGGGAAATGAGGAAACTGGTGAAATCCACACTGATGCCCTGGGGTTGAAGTGTTCCGAGACGGAAGATGAGACGTTCTTCCTCCAGGCGTTGAGTGGTGAGGGAGTGGCAGTGGAGGAGGCCCAGGACCTGCATGTCCTCGGCAGAGTGGGAGGAGGAGTTGAAATATTGGGCCATGGGGCGGTGGGGTTGATTGGTGCGGGTATCCCGGAGATGTTCCCTAAAGAGCTCTGCAAGGAGGCATCCAGTCTCCCCAATATAGAGGAGACCGTATCAGGAGCAACAGATTTAATAAATGACATTGATTTCTGGATGTGGAAGGCTCCTTTGGGGCCTTGGATGGTGGTGAGGGAGGTGGTGTGGGCACAGGTTTTGCAAGGGAGGGTGCCAGGACGGGAGGGTGGTTTGTTCGGGGGTGTGGACCTGACCAGGTAGTCACAGAGGGAGCGGTCATTGCGGAAAGCGGAAAAGTGTGGGGTCTGGTGGTGGAGTCTATTTGGAGGTGGCGGAAATGTCGGCGGATGATGCGGTTAATGCGAAGGTTGGTAGGGTGGAAGGTGAGCACCAGGGGTGTTCTGTCCTTGTTACGGTTGGAGGGGTGGGGTCTGAGGGCGGAGGTGCGGGATGTGGATTAGATGCATTGGAGGGCATCTTCAACCACATGGAAAGGGAAATTGCGATCTCTAAAGAAGGAGGCCATCTGGTGTGTTCTGTGGTGGAACTAGTCCTCCTGGGAGCAGATACGGCAGAGGTAGAGGAATTGGGAATACGGGATGACATTTTTGCAGGAGGTAGGGTGGGAAGAGGTGTAATCCAGGTAGCTGTGGGAGTCGGTGGGTTTGTGAAAAATGTTAGTGTCAAGTCGGTCGTCATTAATGGAGATGGAGAGGTTCAGGAAGGGGAGGGAGGTGTCAGAGATGGTCCAGCTAATTTAAGGTCAGGGTGGAATGTGTTGGTGAAGTTGATGAACTGCTCAACCTCCTCGCAGGAGCACGAGGTGGCGCTAATGCAGTCATCAATGTAGCGGAGGAAGAGGTGGGGAGTGGTGCCGGTGTAACTACAAAAGGTGGACTGTTCTACGTAGCCAACAAAGCGACAGGCATAGCTGGGGCCCATATGGGTGCCCATGGCTATGTTGTTATTTAGTGGTCATGGGGCAAGGTGTTCGCAGGCTTCAGAGAGACCTATTGTAAGCAGTTTGAAATTGAAAGGCAAACCATTGTATTGACCATGAAATGCAAGATACTAGTTTAATACCACTATCACCTGCTTCAATACTTGACATTGTTGTGAATTCACGCCTAAAATCTGAAAAAATACATTTTCTGCAAAACACACTGTTCAATGAAAGATGTCTAATTACAATGAGTTTGTAATTCATGTAGTAAAACATTACCTATCTCAGATTTAAAGTTAACAACTGATTCGCATCAACTGCCATTTGTGAAAGAGAGTTCCAAACCTCTACCACCCTTTGTATGTAGAAGTGCTTCCTTACATCTCTCCTGAACAGTCTGGCTCTATTTTTTCAGACTACCTCCCTAGATCTAGAATCACCAACCAATTGAAATAGTTTATTTTTATCTACCCTGTTTTTTCCTGTTAATATCTTGAAGACTGTGATCAGATCACCTCTTAATTTTCTAAATTCTAGAGAAACAAGGCTGACTTTGTATAATCTCTCCTCATAACTTAACCCCTGAAGTCTAGATATTATTCATTTAAACCTTGTACTCCTTCCAAGGCCAGTATATCCTTTTTGAGGTGGTGCCCAGATCTACTCTCAGTACTCTGAGTGGGGCCTAAACAGGCCTTTGTATTGCTGTACATAACTTCAGCTTCCTTATGCTGCAGTCCTCTAGCTGCAAAGAACAGCATTCCATTAGCCTTCTTGATTATTTTTTGCACCTCCTCATGGCATTTGAATTAGGCATCTGAATCCTCAAGTCTCTTTGACATCAACTATACTTAATTTAATACCATCTAGAAAGTACCCTGACCTATCCCTTAGGTAGTGCATTACTGTGTATACTGTGGATGCTGTAAATCTGAAACAAATGCTAGAGAAACTCAGCAGGCCTGGCTGTATTTGCAAGTCTGAAGAGATTCTTCCTCAGAACTGAAGTTCTGGACTGAGAAGGAACAGCTTGGGTCAGTGTCATCCCAGTCTATCTTGCATGAAGGACGTCACAAGCTCAACATCCTGAGGTGGAACAGTGCACACACTATGGATAGACTTTAGAGACAGTAAGGACTGCAGATGCTGGAAGCCAGAGTCAATAGATGTGAAGCTAGAAAAGCACAGCAGGTCAAACAGCATCTGAGGAGCAGGAAGGGTTTCAGCCTGAAACGTTGACTTTCCTGCTCCCCGGATTCTGTCTGACCTGCAGTGCTTTTCCAGCTTCACATCATATTTACTATGAATACACCCTAGCATTCTCTGTCCACGACGCCACACTGCCTCAGAGAACTCTGCCATGTGTTGGCATAAGTTTCCTGCCATTGGTCAAGATCTGTGTGTGTTTGTGTGTGAGAGAGAGAGACTCCTGAGAATGTGCACCTGGGCCTGCCTGACCATGAGTCTTCCCGCTGCTCTCTCTGTCTTTTCCTCCCTCATTGTTCACCCTGCTGTCCATTCGAATTTCATATGAGGCGCCACTGATGTCTGTGTGTCTGCACTGGAATAAAGGGCTAACTTCCAGGATGGCACCCGTTAAGTAGTGGAGTACTACAGGACTCAGTGCTAGCTAATTACAATACATATTAAAGGTTTGGATGGGGAAGATGAATGTACTTTTGGCAAGTTTGCAGATGACACAAAAAATAGGATGAGAGGCAAGTGGTAATGATGATGCAATTAGTCTGAAGAGGAATAGTCATAGGTTGAGTGAGTGGGCAAAAAATATTGGCAGATGGAATATAATGTGGGAAAATGAGAGGTTACATGTTTTGGTGGAAATAATAGAGGAGCTGAATATTATTTAATAGGAAAAGACTGTAGAAAGCTACAGCACAGAGTGATCTAGGGGTCCTAATACATGAATTATAAAAAAGCTAGCATCCAAGTTCAGCAGATAATAGGGAAGGCAAATGTAATGTTGGCCTTTACTTTAAAAGAAATGGAGTACAAACATGAAAAGGTCTTACCATACCTATACAAGGCACTACTCAGACCACAGCTGGAATGCTATGCAGTTTTCGCCCTGTTATCTAAGGAACAATGTACCGGCATTGGAGGAAGTCTAGAGAAGATTCACCTATGTTGATTTTGGGTACAGACAGATTTCCGAATGAGGAGAGGTTGAGTGGGGCTTGTTTTAATTGGCATTTAGAAGAATGAGCGAAGATCTTATTCAAACATATAGGATTCCTACGGGCTTGTCAATAGTTGTTTCCCCTTGTAGGAGAATCGAGGACGAGAGGGCATAATCTCAAAGTCAAGGGTCACCCATTTAAGACAGAATTGAGGAGGAAATCTTCCCCTCAGAGGGTAGTGAATCTGTGGAATATTTTACTTCAGAGAGCTGTTGAGGCTGGGTTGTTAAGGATATTCAAGGCTGCAATAGACAGATTTAAAATCAGTAGGAGTTTCAAATGGGGAGCAAGGTGGGAAGGTGGGGTTGAGGATGATCAGATAAGCATGATCTCATTGAATGGCAGAGCAGACTTGATGAGCAAAGTGGCCTACTTATGCTCCTATGTCTTATAGTGCCATTAATTGCATATTCCTTCTCTTCAGATGTCAGTAAAGATGTTCCCTGGCATGCCTTCACTCCCACTCCACATCTATCCCTGTGGAGTCATAAGGAGGTGGAAATGAATAAAATGATCAAATCTGTCAGCATCTGGTCCTGCAGAGCTGAAGCAAGTCATTGGAACCAATGCTTTATTTGAAAGAAACGAGAGAAGAGGGAGCTCCATTCCCAACTCCTGATATTTTTAGGATTTTTCAAACTTTTTTGCACAAATTCTTATTTTCCCATCACTCATTTTCTCTCAGCTTTCATCCTGACCACATTAAGGAGAGGCCTCTCCATGGCTGTCAGCTTGGTGAGGTTTGGCACTCCTGAGCTCTTTCTCGTACATCCTGTACTCTTTTCATTTCCAAGGTCAGGATGGAGAAATTTAGGATCATAATGCCCACCTTCACTGTTCACAGCTATACTGACACGTGATATTTTGCCCCCTACACTTCTCCTCCTGATGTGAGAGAGATTCACTGACGGCTCTCTAATGCTCTTAATGCATGACTGGTCTATGGCATTATACACCCTCAGGCTGCTTATCTCATGTGTAAGCATATGACTGCAGACCTGAGAGCCTGCACTCATCTTGTCAGTCCACAGAAGGTTAGCGAAACAGTAACAATGCATTTTCCTGGTCCTTCTCATTATATTGCCGCCACTCATTGCCTCCAGTTAGATCTGCCAGGTATGGCCAGTTTGTTTTCTCTAAATGCTCTCCGGGAATAGAATGGCATGTCACTGCCTCCAAAAGAGCCTCAAGAAAAGCATCACTGAATCACCAGGCTGCCCTTTAAAGTGTCTTTATCCCTTTGACCAACTATTCTCCTTCTCCTCCTGTTCCCCACTAATGTGCAACCACAATAATGGCTGCTGGTTCACCTTTAAATCACGATTGTCTTACTGCTGTACACTGCCTACTCCCCACTTCTGCCACCCCTCATCGAAATGCCCTTATTTCTAATTTGTCAGCTTGTTAAAAATTGTGTCAGGCATCAGACTATATGTAGCTGGAACCTGGAATTACACCTGACCTGAGGGTATTGGTCTTGAAATGAAATTAGTGCCTTGTATTTTTAAAGATGAGATCCATGGGTTTTTCACTGAAGCCTTACCAATAATACCTTCTCCTGAAAATTAGTTCAGAAACTGCAATTTAAACTAAAAAGCATTGTAAATCTTAATCTTGATTTGGATTTAATATATCATTTGTAGAACAATTTCTACAACCTAAACTGGAAAACCCCTTTTGAAATACATCTTGCTTTTGAGTTAGTATGGAACATATCTTTTGTTTTATTTCTATGCAGACTTCCAGTCCTGCAAGTATCACATTGTCCATAATCATTGCATCCAAAATTTGCATCAAATGTCTTATTGTGTTATATATTGTATAAATAGGTGTAGTTTTCTAACATTTATTCTCCGCTAATGGGCCTCAGTAAATGCTTAGAACACCATTTGAAAATAATGGAATCAATCAAATTGTTCATTAGGATATGCTTTATTTTACTTAATTGTGGAAACATTTTAGTGATAACTTTAGTTAATAATAATAATTAATAATCTCACCAAGTAATATGAGTACATTTCAATTATTTTTAAGTCTGTGCAAGTAAATTTGCATCTCCATGTTACACAGTTGACATAATGTACTTGTTCTTTACATCTGCGACGAAAATGTACCCTTCTCCACCTGTAACACATGATGAAAACAGAATATGGAGGAGATCCGGAGATAATTCAGAAATATCCATGATATTTTAAAACTTCCAGATTTGAATAAACTGGAATAGTTTTATATAGCACTGGTGCTGGTACTTATGGGCCAAGTCAGTTGTTCTACTTGTCAGCATGTAATAAACTTTGTTGAGTTTTGGTACAGCACTTATAAGGAAGGAAAAGAAAATTCTCAACCATGGAAAATGCTCATCTGTATCCACTCTTCCTTGTCATAAATGTTTTACAATTAGCATTAGGAATGTCATTCTGCTCACTCTTCCAGTTCAGGACTTCTAGAATTGAAAGCAATAGGTGACAGGAGAGAATGGGTGAAATGAAAGGACAGAAACTGGAGTACAAATATTTAAAGTATAATGTTTAAAAAATTCCTGAGAATGGAATTGCAATCTGCCCAGATTATGGATCTACCAAATCTATAGTCTATTAAATTCCTACCAGTAGACAGTACTACTGCCTCTTTTAGATCCTGAAAACAGTTCTGGGCAGTGCCATGTTCACTTTCCCAGAGTATCATATGTAACTAACTCGATGCACCTCTGATAAGTTTTGGGCCTTTCACCTGTTAAGAACATATCGTGCAATGAAGGCCATCAGAACCCTTAATCTTTGTTCAAGCCACCCTGCTACTGTTGCTCTCAGAGGGACACTGCTATTGTCCAATCACACTTGGACTTTAGATATGCATCTCTATAGATGCAGGCACTATCTCTTTTTTACATGACCTACAGGAAGGATTCTCACTATGGCAGCAAATAGCTTGAGTCAGGAAACTTTCCAATTTAGCTGTTCCTTCTTAGTTTAAAGAGCCCACAATTCTTTCTTTAGAGAAGTGAGGACAGTATAAATCGAGTCTGTTAGCTCCGTAAGTAAATCGTAAGCAGCCATGAAGATGGGAGAGTGCGAAGCTCGGCTTGTTAGAGGGCTCACTTCAATTCTTGAGCGTCATCCTTCAGTTCTTAAAAGAGCTATTGGGCTATCAGTCTCTCAACTCCCTTGTACTGTATCCACATCCCATGACCCTTCTGTGCTAACTCGTTGCTCTCCCACCCACACTGATCCACACTGTACAGCCTCTTAACCCCATCCTGCCTACATAGCTACATTGTTTATATTCATTCATGGGATGTCAGTGTCACTGGTTAAATTAGCTTTTTATTACCTGTGTCTTGTCACCACTGAGAAGGGGATGTTGAGCTGCCTTTATGAACAGCTGCAGTCGTTGGTGCAGGTACACCCACAGTGATGATACTTAATCTCGTAAACACCATGAAAAGACCCCGGGAGCCATGTGGAGATGAGAAGGAAAATTCTATTGAAGGAATGCAGGACTCAGTCATTCACAATTTATACTGAAAAATTTCCATTATCTCATCCAGTCAAAGATTCTGAATCCCTTGGGCTATTCAATCTGTTATATAAACAAGCCCTATTCAGTAACCACTTAAAATATGGATAATCCTCTAATAGCTTATTTCAACTGTGAACTCAACAGTCACCCCCACCACCACCACCATTGCTAAGATAACTGCTTTTTAGCTTATGAAACCTTCTCAAGTCCTAATGACCCCAGCTGTAATACCAGCTAATGGAAAATGTGATCAAAAAACTCTATTGTAACCGCAGGAAGGGATGGTAATATTTCTTTCCTAGCCTAAGGCAGATGGCCTGTTAATCAAAGCCACCCAGCACAGTGTATTGTTTAGGTTTACCTAGCAGTTTCTGCCATTTTTCCATATTTAAAGGGTTGGGGATGTTTAAAACTTAAGGTGATGATCCTTATAAAGAGTTTAACAGCCTTCAACTGTGTTTAAGTTTACCCTATCAAATTTATGACTTTCACAGAGCATGTTAAGACCAATGTGAGATTTGAGCTCAGCACACATTTCAAATGGCCCTAAAACAAAATAAAGATCTGTAGGTGCTGATGATCTAAAACAAATAAATATAGGAATTACTGGAGAAACTCAGCAGGTCTGGCAACATCTGTGGAGAGAAAACAAAATTAACGTTTCGAATCCAGTGACCCTTTTTTGAGTTCCTTCAGCAATTTCTATTCTTGCTTGATTCAAATGGCCTTCCTCATTTCAGGTTCCAGTCAGTATGATGCAATTCTCTCCCTCCTGCCCCCCCAAAAATGGGATCTCTCAGAACTGAGGACAGAACTTCCACATCTCCATCCATCTTGCCATTTTTAAGGGTCCACAGATTCTTCCGAACTTCATGTAAATCTGTCCCATGTCTCTGGAATTAGATTGCCTCTCATCAGGCACTGTTCACCTCCTTTTCACAATTGCCTGCATCATTCCCATTTAACAAATTCTAATGCCATTTAAGTTTATTGACATTGCTCAGCAGAGCAAAAAAGGAATTAAAAGAATCTTAAAGAAAAAGACATGAAAAAAGTTTGAGTACAGTCCCTATTACAACTTTCACTTGATGTAACTATTGATCTTTTTAAATACGACTACTATATTGCTTGTAATTTGCATCTGTTGAGGAAGTGGCAGTGTCAACACTGATTGAGAAGGGATGACCAGGGGATGCAGTAGTGTAACCTGGTAGCAGTTGACTCCTGTTTGAATATTCGAATCAAATTCCTGCACTTTTGAAGTCTATCCAAATATTGATGTAAGCACATTACCAGTGGTAAGTTAACAGTGGAAGGTAAGCTACCTGGCTTTATGTCTTTGCTGAAAGGCACAGACAGAAGTTCTGTGAGGTTGTAAGTTTTGAATGAGTTGGCAAAGAGTAAAAAGTCAAGACAAAGATGTTGGGAGCATTCAAGTAAGCACAAACTGAATAAGCACTAAGGGAATGGAGGTTGACATTGACTTTGTCATGGATTCACCACATCTTCATAGATATGTCCAACTCACTTAATAATAGTTTGCCATTTTCATACTGTACCTTGGAGTGGCAACACACCTTTCAAAGTGAGTTGGAGATGTGCCATGAGGATGTTTTAAGGCAGTTTTTCCAATGGCAACCTCTTTAACATTACAGTTGGTGGCTACCCAAGTTCTGTCATGTTAGGAAATGAAGGCCCAGCAAAGTGTTGGGAATTGTTGCAGTCTAGTTTCTTTCCAACATGTGGGAGAATAGTAAATTGCACATAAATGAGGTGAGATTAGATAACAGTGAAGTGTAGGTGCATGCAAATAGTCCTCACTTCGCTTTTGAGTGAGATTCCTGTCTTGCCGTTAAAAGCTTGAGTGGAAAATTAGACAGTTGAGGATCTCATCTCGCTATATTTTACCAACTGACCTGCCATTGCCCACATCATTCAGGCCTATTCACACTGCTTTGCTTTTCTCTTAAGTGTCAGTGCCTTACCAGTTGAATATTTCCAACAATTTCTGCGTATTAGCTGTAAATAGTAGCCTGTTTCAGTAGAGAGTTAATGTTTGTTGCTTTCCAGGACCACAGTATTCTTTCAGAAAAACTCTAATCGCTGAGTGCTGCTTATAACTGAAAAAGCTAAAAATGAACACCTCACATTAGATAAATAGGTTAGTGTCTTAGCTGGACTTAAATGCCAGATGTAAACCAATATAGTAACCTGATTTTCTTCTTTGAATATCAGTTTATCTATAGTTCTAGCAATGTTTGTTATTGCTGAGATTTCAAGTATTTTTATCTAAACAATGATACGGATGTTAAATGGTAATTGCACAACAAAGGTTGAGGTTTTACATATGTTCGGTACATAGCAAATGAATTTGTTTATCCTTATTGGAAAAAGAACATCAAAAAATGCTCTATTTATTCAGGGGCTTCATTTTTTATTTATAAAGTACATTTGCACTTCACAAAATGCAGTCATTTCTACAGACTTATACCATTATACTGGGTAGTGTTGTCAAATAGAGAGAGACCTGGGGCTTAATTTTGTCACAGGTAGACAGAGTGATTAAGAAGACGATTAGTGGACTCCGCAAGATGGCAGTGATTCTGTAGAACTGCTGTGGATGGCTCTGCCTAACAGCCAAGGCATGTTGGTGTTTTTTTTGCCATTCCCTTGCCATTCTACGAGAGAGTTATTCATTTGAAGCCTTGGGAACACATATTTGTTAATATTTAGGAGTGGCAAGGATGCGAATGGGAAAGGGAGTGAGCAAACAGCAGCAGGGCACGCAGTAGCGGCCTCTCCTGAACCCCCGAGGGATGTAACTGATCCGCAGGAATTGGCGGCAGCGATGGTGAGACTGACTGTGAAGGTTGAGGCTGCGATTGAGGAGATCTGTGCCCAGATCCAACCCATACTGCAAAAGCATGAACGGGATCTCCAGAGCCTCAGGGCATGGATAGAGGAGATAGAGGTCAAACCACGATCTTGGAAGCGGAGATGGAGTCCTCATCCAGACAGATCCAGGTGCTGGAACAGCAAGCACGGGCCTTTCAAGATCAGGTTGATGACCTCGAAAATCGAGGTCAAAGGACGAATCTATGGATTGTCAGGCTCCTGGAAGGTGAAGAAGATGGTTAGCCAGTCAGCTGCTTGGAATGCTGGCTGCCACAATTCCTGGGCCTTCAAATCGAGTTTGGCTGGCTGCAGATTGGAAGGGCCTATCAGGTGGCAGTATGCAGGTCTGGGCCAGTACAGTGCCCCCACCTGGTCCTAGTGCACTTCCACACATACAGGGACAAGCAAAGAGTGATAGAAGCCTCCAGATCACTGGGGAAAGGCACTGCTGCACAAGAGGTCAAAAGTTATGTATTTTTGGATTTTTTTCGGCATCTGTAATTCGAAAGAGGAAGTCCTTCGCTGAAGTTCACCAGTGGCTGAGGAACCTCGGCATCCAGTTCTCCATGAGGTACCTGACAGTGCTCCGTTTCAGCCATGAGGATCCAGCTTATACGTTTGACTTGGCGGATAAAGCCAAGGACTTTGTGGACACTTGAAAATAGTCTGATTGGTCTGAAGACTATGGTTAATGCTTGTCCTTTTTCCTTCTTTTCCTGTGTTTTCCCTTTTCCCTTTTTCCTCTCCCTAATAATTTTCTTTTTCATAAAAAAAATCTAGGAATATGTTGTTCCTATTATATTTTTATAACTGGGAAATTTTATGGGATGCCCTTTGCTGTTCTCCTCTTTTGTTTTGTTCTTTTTCTCTTTTAGTCACACTTGGGGTTGACATTTAGCCAGGGATGGGCAGAATGGTTATCCTGACTTTGTCTTCTCTTGTTGATTTAAGAATGATCTCCTTGTTAATTTATTTATTTTTGTCTAAGTCTTGGGCACAGTCTGGGCTTAAGGGAGCTGTGAAGGGGGAGATGGGTAGGGTGAGTGCACCCTATCAACAGAGGGGAGAGTGTCCCGTTCAAGGTTTTACATTTGGTTTTCTTTGTAGTTTTTTTGGTAGCAATAATTGTTTGTAGTTATGTTAGAGTAGTTTTTGTATACACAATTGTACAAGTCTGAGTCTCCATTTCCTTATGCTCTTTGCATTGCAAGCAGGGTTTTCCCTCCTGGGGGTTCAAGAGTCTCTGAAAGGGGATATGGCTAAGTGTCTTGTTAAACAGTGCACCTGGAACATGGAGGGAAGTCATTCACCTGTTAAAAGGCAAAAAGTGCTTTGTAACCTTAAGAGGGAAGGAGTTGATATCGCCCTGTTGCAGGAAACCTATTTTGATGATGGGAAACACCTGAAGTTACAACGGGGGGCTTATGACCAGATATTCTTTTCATCCTTTACTCCGATAAGTAGGAGAATGGCTATACTGATCCAGAAAAATCTTCCATTTACATTATTAGAGCAGGTAAAAGATGAGCAAATGCAGTTTGTGATACTTAAGGCCCTGATACATGGGAAGGCATCTTAAATGTCTACTGTCCCCCGGCACATCCCCTCAAATTTTTGATTAGTGCCTTCTCTAAGCTGAGTGCGTTTAGAATATGGCACATTGTGATGGGGGGATTTCACTTGCCTTTTGGATCTGACAGTGGACAGGATGCCTAGTGGGCCCCCAACTATTTCTTCGCAGGCCAAGCAGGTGACTGACTTATGCGAGGAGTTGGGGCTGGTGGACATTAGGAGGTGTCTTCACCCTACCGGCAGGGACTTCACCTTTTTTTCAAAGCTGCATAAATATCACACGAGGATTGATCTTTTTCTGGCTCCCTCGACCCTTCTGGATTCGATACTGGGTTGTAAAATTGGGAATATAGCTATCTCTATCATGCGGTGGTCTATTTAGAGGTTAAGGCCAAGAGTGAGGGTTAGGATCCTTTTCTCCTCAAGGATTCCAAATATGTGGAATACTTTCTGAGGGAGTTTCTGTTGACTATCAACTCATGCACATCTAGAAGTCTGTCTATGCTATGGGAGACCGCTAAGGCCCTTGCTATTTCCTATTCGGCTAGCCGGAGACGACAGAAGGAGGAACAGCAGCATCTACTCGACAGCCACTGAGGCGGCACATTTTGCGAGGCCTTCGGTGACCAAGCTACAGAGGATCACGGCCCTCCGGGCTGCTCTGAATTCAGTACTTACACAAACCGCAAAGAAAGAACTTGCTTTTGCTAGACAAATGTTGTTTGAGTGTGAGGATAGGCCAGGGAAGTAGTTAGTGTATCTGACAAGGAAAAAGCGTTCTCCCCAATCCATTACTGCAGTTAGAGATAGCGCCAGGGGTCCTTACATGCAATGCCAAAAGGATTAATGAGGCTTTTCAGAGTTTTTACTCTGAATGGTATTGGTCTGAAGGTTGCTAGGATGGATGGGTCAAGATGGAAATCTTTTTTAAGGGCTGGGACCTCCTGGGGATAACCTTGGAACAGGCCTCTCTCCTCAATGCTCCCCTGATAGTTCAGCAAATACAGGAGGCAGTTAGGCAACTTCAAAGTGGGATAGCGCCTAACCCTGATGGTTTCCTGGGTGAGTTTTATAAGGAATTTATAGGGATTCTGTCAGGGTCAATGCTAGAAATGTACAATCACTCCTATATGCATGAATGCCCACCACTGTCTTTGAGAGAAGCTAATATTTTCTTAATTCTTAAGAAGTGGAAGGTTCCTGAGGATTGTACCTCATACAGGCCCATCTCTCTATTAAGTTCAGATTTTAAGATTCTGTCTAAGATTTTGGCACTGAGCTTGGAGAAGGTGTTGCCCAATATTGTCAAAGAGGACCAAACCGGTTTTTTAAGGGGCCATAGGTCCTCTAATAATATTAGAAGGTTGCTGAATATGGTCCAATCTTGTCAGCAATGATTGATTCAGAGGTTAGTGATTTCCTTAGATGTAGAGAAAGCATTTGACCAGGTGGAATGGCCCTATCTCTTTTATGTCTTTGATCGGTTTGGGTTGGGTGGGGTCTTTGCTAGTTTGGTGGAGGCTTTATGTCGCCAACCTCAGGCTGTGGTCATCACCAACGGGGTGAAGTCTGGGAACTTTAGGATTGACAGGGGTAGTCGTCAAGGTTGCCCCCTCTCACTGCTGTTGTTTACGTTGGTGATAGAGCCGCTGGCAGAAGCCATTCGTCAGAATGTCCACATAACTGCTCCAGAAGTGGGATTGAGGGTACACAGAATACACTATATGCCGATGATGTCCTTCTGTTTTTATTGGACATGATGACTTCTGTACCCCATCTGATACAATTTGGAGCTTTTTCAGGATATAAGATGAATTTTCAAAGTCAGAGGCTATGCCTTTGGGGGACCTTAAGGAAGTGCTAGAGGTTGAAAGTGACCCTAGGTTCCCCTTTGAGTGGTCAAGGATGGGTTTCCAATACCTAGATATTTTTATTACCCATGTTTGATTGGTTATTTCGGACTAACTTCATTCACCTGCTCGACAATATTAGGTGGGCTCTCCAGAGATGGGATGCTCTTCCAATTTTGTGCTTGGGACGAATAGCCCTTATTAAGATGAATGTCCTTCCTCGTTTGCTTTATCCCATGTGTATGCTCCCTATAATGTTTCCCAGGTCAACATTGCAGAAGCTTGTGGGTTGGTTTAATTCTTTCGTTTGGCATTGTGGGCGGTTCCTCGTCAGGCGACTGACTGTGTGGAGTTTGCACGTTCTCCTCGTGTCTGCGTGGGTTTCCTCCGGGTGCTCCGGTTTCCTCCCACAGTCCATAGATGTGCAGGTCAGGTGAATTGGCCATGCTAAATTGCCCGTAGTGTTAGGTAAGGGGTAAATGTAGGGGTATGGGTGGGTTGCGCTTCGGCAGGGCGGTGTGGACTTGTTGGGCCGAAGGGTCTGTTTCCACACTGTAAGTAATCTAATCTAATCTAAACTTACTAAATTGCAATTGCCTCAAGGAGGAGGAGGAGTTGATTTCCCAGACATCAGGAGGTATCAATTGAGTTCCCTGCTGTCCTTTGCCTGTGATTGGGTAGGTAATGATCCAGGCTCAATATGGGTGGATATAAAGGCCTCCAAGGCAAAGTGCCCTCTTATTAACCTGTTGTTCATGGATAAGATAAGAATAGTTATGGACCATTGCTGGAACCCCATTGTGATTAGTCCAGTCAAGGCCTGGAGGGCAATGCATCAGAGTGAGGGTTGTTTATCCAAGACTTCGCCCCTCACCCCCATATTTGGCATGCCAGGGTTCCGACCAAGGATGATGGACTCAGGGTTTAAACTATGGGCAGCGAGAGGAGTTTCTAGTTTGGGAGACTTGTTTGAGGGGGAGGTTATGATGTCTTCCGAGCAATTGAGCCGCAAATATGGGCTGTCCAGTAGAGATCTTTTCCTTTTCTTTCAGATTAGGGATTTCATCCAGAAGAAGACTATGCTTCTCACTAAACCCTCTTAGCCCGATACAGAGAGGTTGTTGCCAAGTGCCACAAGCACCCTTTCGGTTAGTGCCCTCTATCACCTACTGGGTGGTAGGGCCTGGCAGGATATTAACCGGCTCTGTGAAGTCTGGGAGCAAGAGCTAGAGGTGGAGATCTCTTCGGAAACATGGGAGGACATATAGGCGAAAGATCTCAATCTGTAATAGGACGTAGGCTATGCAGTTAAAAGTTCTGCACAGGGGTCACTTGGCACCGGAACGTCTGGTAAAGTTTAAAAAAGGGGCATCTCCAATGTGCCTCAAATGTAAAATAAACGTCAGTACTCTCACTCTTTGCTTCTGGACATGCCACAGGCTCCCTGTTTATTGGAGTGATGTGGTGGCAGCGATAGGGAGGGTATTAAGGACCAACATTAAAGTAGACCCGACACCTCTCTTTCTAGGTCTACCAAATTTATCATCTTTAGATAATAATTTACCATCTTTTGAGAAGAAGCTGTTCAATATTCTTACTGTGCACGGAAGAATATTCTGGTGAATTGGGGTCTGAGAACCCAACAGGCTTGCTGGGATGGTGAAAGTTAATTATAGAGCACATTCCCTTGGATTTTTCACAAACAGACCATTTTTTAATAATACATGGCAGCCCTCTTTGAGTTACTTGGATACAGCTTTGTCAGCTATCTTAACCAGGACATTCATTTAACTAGGATGGTTAGGTTTGCTGAGCCCTGGGACATGTGTGTTCTTTTTAGTCACTTATTTATTGGTGTTGTTTTGCACAGTGTTTGGTTTTGTTTTGTTTTATAGGATAGGTTAGTAGTTGGTAGACGGTAGTTGTAATTTGCATTTTTAAAAATTATACTGGTATTTGTTATATTTTCTATAACTTTATATTTTTGTAATGTCAAAAAAATGTTTTTTTTGCTAATAAATATATGTAAGGAGGCAATTAGCGTGCTTGCCTTCATTGCTTTGAGTATAGGAGTTGTGATGCCATGTTGAGGTTGTACAGAACATTGGTGAGTCCTCTTCTGCAGTGCTGTGTGCAGTTCTGGTTGCCCTACTATAGGAAGGATAAAGTGGAGAGGGTTCAGAAAAGATTTATCGGTTGTTGCCGGGAATAGAGGGTTTTAGATAAAAGCAAGTAGGATGAATAGACTGGGACTTCTGTCATCAGAGCATAGGAGGTTGAGGAGTGGCCTTATAGAGGTTTATAAAATCATTAGGGGCATTGGTACAGTGAATAGCAAGGATCTTTTCCTTAGGGTCGCAGGAATTGAAAATGAAGTGGCATATCTTTAAGGTGAGAGGAGAACGTTTTGAAAAGGACGAGGAGCAACGTTTTTACACAGGGGATGGGTCCTGTGTGGAATGAACTGCGAGAGGAGTAGTGGATGCAGGTACAGTTACAACATTTAAAAGATATTTGGATAAGTACATGAACAGGAAAGGTTTGGAGGGACATGGGCCAAGTGCAGGCTGGTGGGACTAGTTTAGTTTGGGAACATGCCCGGCATGAACTAGTTGGACCGAAGGGTTTGTTTCCATGCTCTGTGACTCTATTTGATTACAAATGTGGTAAACAGCACTTTATTGGACAAAATAACATTAGCTTCCTTGACTCTTGGCATCTATAGTCACAGTTTCAATTGCATATTGTTTCCCTAATGGTGAGGATTTTCCTGTTTCCTTTTGATAGCCAGGATTAACGATATCAGAAAAACAGTGAAGCAATCGATTTCATAAAATTAGCTGAATCCTTGGAGGTACTTGAACTGACTTGATAATGAGCAATATGAGGACAGTCACTATGATATCTCAACAACAATTGATCCAGGAGAATTCCTTGTATCATATAATTATTATCTAATTTACATTGCCTTTACAGTGAAGTTATGTATAGAAACAGAAGGAAAAGTGTCATTGATTTTAAAATTTACAATGTTCAGAGGAGTATGTTAATTATAGAGAAAATGCATGATCTCTTTTTACTTTAACTATAAAGGTAAATAAGTGATTAATTAGCAACAATGTTTTAATTATTTAAAAAACTTAAGCCCAACCTGAGTGAGAGAAAATGGCACAACTATTGTGTTGTTAGGAGTATCACTGCATTAAATGTACTTTTAATAATTAAAATCAGGTTTCTCAATAATACAAACAATGTAGGGAAAGCAGATGGTTGGTATGGACTTGAAGGGTCGAATAGTCTGCTCCAACACTGTAGGTATTCTATGGTTCTATGAAAATAGGACAGTACTGCAGTTCTGCACTTAAATTTACACAAAACATCACTACAATGCTTTAGTTAGTAAGTTAAATCTTTCTGATTTTTGCTGATTATCTGCTCTTCCCCTCGCTTCTAAAGTAATTGACTCCTTACTGATATAAATAGGTAAGATTTAAAAGACTGCACAATCAACTCCATTGTTTGCTAAGTGCCAGTCACCCTCCAGTACTTTGACAAATCATAATTCGACAGGTTATGGAACGGCAAAATGCTGTTCACCTTGGAGGGGCATCACATCCCGGTTCATCCCATCCTCACCCAAAGTCGACCACTTATCCACTTTCAGAAGGGTTAGTGGATAGCAATTAAGACTGCAACCTTGGCCATTTACTTTCTTTGAATCTGAATCCTCTCTGATCATTGCAACCTGGGCATAGAATTGTAAATCGAGAGTGCGTTGCTGGGAAAGCACAGCAGGTCAGGCAGAATCCGAATGAAGGTCTTATGCCCGAACTGTCGGTACTCCTGCTCCTTGGATGTTGCCTGACCTGCTGTGCTTTCCCAGCACCACACTCTTGACTCTGATCTCCAGTATCTGCAGTCCTCACTTTCTCCTGGGCATAGAATTGTGACCTTCCTGATCTTAGTGGATTAGTTGCTTGCTCTTCTTAGCAAATAATTGAGGGTCAAATGTAGATCTTTCTCAATCAACATGTTATCCCACCAAATGAGAAGGATTTATTTGGTGCACGATATTTTTATAGGAGGTAATTGTCAGAGACCTAACATCTATTAAACATTGCCAACTGTACTTCCATAAACAAGAAAGTTAATGGCTTCAATTTACTTCAACTTGAAGGCAACAGATTACTTACCTGTTTTACTGTGATAAGTGCTTTCAATATTTAATCTGAATAAGCTGTGGGAGAAAGAAATCAAAGGATGTATTGATAAGGTGAAATTGTGTTTATAGATTGAGGAGCAGCTCAGTGGAATTTAGAAACCAACATAGACAAGTAGGAATGAATAGCCTGTTCCTCTGCTGTAAATTATATGAAATTCTATTTTGGATGAAACTAAACAAAGGGTACTGGAAAGTATAAATATTGAAAATACAGACCGACTTTCTGCACTAGAGTTGGAGTATATACTGGTTCATGGCCTTGCATGAAAAATCCTGCAGAGTGTTTTAAGGAACACCGCCTTTTCTCATGTAATGCCAGCAGTTTCGGAAGTTCATGGAGGGAGGAATGTGGACTTCCTGTGTCCCTGGATTTCATGACTATCTGAGCAAGTTCAATGACGCCTGGTGAGACAAGGTAAACCAAATTGCTAATGGAAGTGGATCCGCCTAGAATTCCAGGTCAGTTTGGTGATCTTGAACTGAAGGAGTTCAATATGTTAAAAAAACACATATTTAGACAGGGAAATTGGCGTTTCTTATGGACAACTGCCTGGCACTTCTACAACTGCACCGTCCCCCCATCTCCATCAAAACCCAGGCCACTTCCCTTCTTTAGCATGCCATTGTTTGGCTAAACATCATGCCTCAGTAATGGCCAGACTCTGTGTGTCACATGGACCCACCACGTACTATAGGAAATAGGTGTCTGGACAATTCCCAATTCCATATGCATGAGCAAATTCTCCAGAGATGTGCTTCTCATTGTCACTGGGAGGGAGAGCATTGTGGCTGTGGCCTGTCATTGGGCCAGTCCATCCAGGAAAGAATTTGGAGGCAGTCATATGGCTGGCTGATGAGGCAGGTTGTTTAAATGCCCCTCCGTAATGCTTTGGGACTTAGTCCAGGCTGTAATAACAACATTAAGGCCCTCTAGCCCTTACCCCTCACAGCCCCTGCCACCCACACAATCATCATTCTCCCTCCATACTGTCATATTGCCTTTTACCTAGCAGATACAAATCATACTTTATCATCCATCTGTCATGGCCTCTTATGCTCTACATATCCCACTGTTCAACCTGTGGCTCCTCATACCCTCATGCCAAGCCATGCCCATGTAGCCAACTCCCATGTGCCCTCGTAAGGCATATGCCCCCCCCCCATGGCCTGATGCACTCCATTGTTAGCCACAGCACATCCATGTTCATTCATCCAATGTATAGAACCAATGGATGCGAGAGTAAAAATAGCATTTTTTTTTAATTTTAAAGAATCATTCATTCATAATTTTCAAAAAAAAACTTCTTTTACTCTGGACCAGATCTTTAAAATATAATTAGCAGAACCTGGAAGCCCTTGAAACCTGTCTCAAGAAACATTATACAATTGACAGCACAGATCAGAGTGCTATCAAGCAAACAATGTTTTGTTTTCTGGGGTACAACTATTTCAACACCCGAATGGATTTCTGCAAGAAATGCATTCTGAGGCTTATTGTCATAGTTTGATATAGTATGGGCACAGATGTGCCATAGTTTACAGGGGCAGCGGGGGGTCAACGGTAAAGAGTCTGGATGGGGAAACGTTCAGAAGGTTCTATATTTGAGATCCCATGAACCATGAATTCTCTAAAAGGTGGCCTAACTCCCTGAAAATTACAATGGAGTAGGAAAATCTTATCCTCACGATCGAGCCAAACAGGTCAGAATCTGCAGAATACTACCTCATGACCCAATCTAGCCCATACCCTTAAAAGGCCTTGGTGAAAATGTGAAATCCTGAGAATGGGGTTCGGGATCTGTGAATCCTGGTCACCCTTTTCACACTTCCACAGAGTTTCCCTGACCTCCTGGAAATCCACTGCATAATCTCTAATCTTTTAAAACATACACTGAGTACCTAAACGTTATTTCTGACTTAATTCATTGTTCTATTCCTTGTTCATTAAATTACATCCTTCAGTTTAATTTCTCTATAAGGCTGTTCCATTATTATTAGAAAAAGTTTAAAACCCTATTATAAACAAATTGTAATCTGGGAGTAATTGAAATGAAGATGTACTGTAAACTTGTTGCAGGATCTCTGATCAACTCTATTGTGTTGCAACCTCAATATTTTCTGAAAGGGCAAGTCAGCTTAAATCTATAGTGCTGAAAACGAAAATGGCAGCTGATCCTTTAACCACTTTGTGACACCCTGATGTCATGACCGGCATTATTGTACATGCAAATTATTATGTTTATTTAGGATACTAAACTGTTCAAAACAGGTCATCTTAAAAAAAATCATTGAAACATTCTTCCCCTCTTCTGGAGTTGAAGTGGATGTTTAGAGAAGCACCATCATGCAGAGAATTGTTCATATGTTACTTGAATATTTTCTGCAGTTGTGCATACTGATATTATCAGAAATCTCACTTGAAAACTTGCTGATACGCATGTTCGTGTGAGGAATCTGACCACCAAATTGTATGAAAAATATTTGAAACAATTAATGAAGTACCGGTAGTCAGAAAGGAGATGTTGGGACTTCTTTGTGATAACAAAAATACCAATAAGTATAGGCTTTAAAATGAATTAGACATAAACTTCATTTATAGTAACCAATAGGTAACAAATGAATGTGTAATTCATTTGGAAACAAGAATTTACGAAAGCTCTAATTTTGATTATACTTAGCTATGTAATATTGCTAAAATTGGTCATTATTTATAGTTTCAATTATTCATCCTTTTCTGTAAGAGCTAAGAGGCAATCACACGTATTCCTATGAGAAGAATACGCCAATGTTCTACTTACGCACATTGTGAATTATAGAGTTCTATATTAAAAATATCATAATTATTCCTTGGTGGAGAGAGACGTTGTGTTCCTACTAGATGCAGTTCTGGAAAATATAATCAATCCTGCTCCTTCACTTCTTGGCAGCCAGTAACAGTATTTTTTATAGATTAAAATAAAAACCTTTGTTGGTATTCTAAAATGTTTAAGGGTCGGGGTGTAAATTGGCTTACTTCTCTTCATTCAGTAGGATTCATGCAAATATTACACAATGCCAGTTGACAGTCTTGCATTAAACATAACAAGACCATTAGGATTCATTATAATCACAGTTTGCATTTGCTTAGGAACAGTTAAAAACAAAAGCAACTCTATTGGAGTTTTGGTTACACCACCTCTTCTGTATCCCCTAAACACTGAGGGATTCATGCATCCTCAGTCCTTAATGCAAATAAAATGGGGATAAATAGCTGAATTTACTAAAGTCAGCATTTAGTGCATAGTGTTCCCATGAATAAAAAAGCTAACTATTACTTGGTAAGTGATGTTGGAGGTGAAAGTTAGGAGAGATCAGAATGGGGATGGGAAGGCTGTTGAGGTAGAAAATTGTAAAGGGATCAGGTTCACAGTTGCATACAGGACAGCATTTGTAAAGTACTCACCTGAACCACATTTGCTCTTTTGAGTTTGGGGACATTTGAGCTGTAAGTAGTTGTAAGTAGTTGTGAAAAGTTTCCTTGGTTAGAGATAGTACTGTGACATGACTGTTTCACATGGAAGTAACTTTTGGGACCTTGGATAATGATGGGGAAAGGGTCAAAGGAATGGATGCTACTTTTGCCGCAAAGGGAGTTGCAAAAGGCATCAGCAGAAGAATGAAAAAATGGATCGTGAGGGACAGCAGAGAAGAGGTGGAAAGAAAGGTGAATATGTTGATGTATCATTGTAAGTGGCAGTGGATTGATTGAGCACAGTGGCTGAAGGACTGAACATTGAGTAGAGAGTGATTCTGACACCATGAATGGAAATTATAGCAGAAACATAATAAACATGATACTGCATGGTAGACTAATTAATAAAGCTAGGTCACATAGAATTCAGGGTGAGTTTGCCAATTGGATATATAATCGGCTTACCTGCAGGAGACAGAGTGTGGTGGTGGAGGGTTGCTTTTCAGACTGGAAGCCTGTCACCAGTGGTGTTTCACAGGGATTGGTTCTGAGTCCTCTTATGTTCATCATTTACATAAATGATTTGAATGAGAATATGGAACATATGATTAGTAAGTTTGCGAACGACACCAATGTTGGTGGCAGAGTAGACAGTGAAAAAGGTTTTCTAAGATTACAAAGGGATCTTGGTCAAATGGGTCAATGGGCTGAAAAATAGCACATGGAGTTCAATCTGGGTAAGTGCAAGGTATTGCATTTTGGTCCAACAAAAAGGGCAGGGCTTATACAATTCACGGTAGGACCTTGGTGTTGTAGAACAGAGGGACCTAGGGGTTCAGGTGCATATTTCTTTGAAGTTTCTGTCACATATAGACAGGATGGTTAAAAAGGCATTTGCCTTTATTGCTCAGTCCTTTGAGTATAGGAGTTGGGAAGTCATATTGAGACTGTCCGGAACGTTGATGAGGCCTCTTCTAGAGTACTGTGTCCAGTTCTGGTCACCCAGTTATAGGAAGGATATTATTAAGCTGGAGAGGGATCAGAAGAGATTTACCAGGATGTTGCTGGGTGTGGAAAATTTGAGTTATAAAGAAAGGCTGGATAGGCTGGGATATTTTTCACTGGAGTATAGGAGTTTGAGAAGCGACCTGATAAAAATTTATAAAGTAATGAGGGGCATAGATCGTTAATGGTAGTTGTCTTTTCCCTAGGATGGGGCATTTCAACATTTGGGGGACATGTTTAAAGTGAGAGGAGAGGGATTTCAAAAAAATACATGAATAGCAATTGTTTTCGACAGAGGGTGGTTCGCATGTGGAAGAAATTTCCTGAGGAAGTGGTGAATATGGGTACAATTACAACATTTAAAAGTCATTTGGATCAGTACATGAATAGGAAAGGTCAGCGGGATATGGGCCAGGAGCAGGCAGGTGGGACTAGTTTGGGATTATGTTCGGCATGGACTGAAGGGTCTATTTCCGTGCTACATGACTCTATGAATCTATAAATAGTGTGAACATAGTTATATATCCACTCTAGCAGTGTGAAGAAACAGGAATACCTTTTAGATGTTCTGACTGGAAAATAGAGTCGTCAAAGGAAATACAATGGAGATAAAACCCAGCATTTTGCTGCAATGGAGAGCCTGTTTGTTTGTTGCGGCAAAAGTTATGGAAGACATAGAATTTAGACTTTTCAATCTCTGAACCCTTGTGGGTGGGAATCAGCAACTTTTTGGAGAGAGGATTTGTATATCCTTTGGATATGGGGGTGCTGTCATGTGCTGTTCAGAATTATTTACTATGCAGATAATTGTGTGTAAAGTGTCAAGAAGTATCAAGAACAGATACATTATGAAAAGTCATATCAAGGTGTGTCAGCTGTCAAGAAGTGTCTCAAGTGTCAAACTGTCAGGAAGTTCGAAGACCTGTCAAGACTTTTCAAGAATGAAAATCTGTCAAAACTCTGTCAGAATGTACTTTCATGAATGACGGTGCTTTTCATAATAGTGTTGGCTGCAATTTAGATTTTTTAAGTATTAATAATTATGTTGTTCTCTTTTGTGCAAGGGTACTTGCAGATAGGCAATAATTTGGCATAAAGGCTATGGAAGGCCAAGGGTGTAGGGAGCTTAGTATTGAAAATGGACATGAGGGTCAGTAGAGGGGTAGAGAGGCATAGGGTGACATAATGTATTTGGAGAGCAATTGGAGATGGGTAGAGGACTTTTAGTTGAATGATTGGCATGGATGGGATATGGGGGTGGCGGGGAGTGGTGTGCATATGAAGTCTAAGGTCTGATGGAATTTTTTTTAGTTTAGTTTTGGAACAATATTGAAATCTTGAGGCAGGCTTTTCATCTGGCCTACCTTGTAACCAGCAATCTCATCTCATTTTGTTGGTTTTAACTTCCAAACCACTCTATCTGCAGGCTGAAATTGGGAGCGTAGGTAGCCATTTTTATAGGCTTGTTAATGGAGCTGTGATTTCTCCCACTCCATGTACCCAATCTGGGAACAAAAACTGGCACCAGGGAAATCAAGAGTGGGCACTGGGCTTTCACATGACGTTGAGTGGAAAAAAGCATAATCCAGATACTTTAGTATATGTTAGGAGAAACTGAGGGCTGCTGATGTTGGAGATCAGGGTTGAAGAGTGCGGTGCTGGAAAAGCACAGCAGGTCAGGCAGCATCTGAGCAGTAGAATCGATGTTTCGGGCATAAGCCCTTCATCACCCATTCCTGATGAAGGACTTATGCCCGAAATGTCGATTCTCCTACTCCTCGGCTGCTGCCTGACCTGCTGTGCTTTTCCAGCACCAGACTCTCGACTTTAGTATATGCATGTATGACTTAGATATTTTGCCTGTTTGAATTGTGCTGTTTGAATGGGCTTTTTTAAAATTTAGAATGCCTCCTTAATGCTAAGTATTTTTCTTTGTAGTCAGCTGGCATGTGGAACAAGATTTGTTGTAATAGAAACTTGGAGAGTCAATTAACAAACAAAGCTGTCACGACTATGTATAATTTCAGGGCATTGTGAGTGTAATGCGGCGAAGCCTAAGGCACAAGGCCTAACTTGATTCTATTTCACCACATAAACCTTTCACTATACTTTCTTATTTTTTCTCTTTTATTTCTTATTCTTTCTTTTGTTCTTTTTCTGCCTCTTTCTCCCACTTTCCCTCTGGCACGTTGTAGGTTGTATCTTTACAGCAGCAAAGAGTTCTCCTGTGTATTAGGAAAGGTCTGTACAAAATCGGTTATAATAACATGAGTAGAAAATTGAGTTAATGTCAGGAGAGATAGTAAGTCATGCTATTATCACTATTTCATAAGTGCACATTGATGGATCTTAAAGTGAAAACAAGACCTTGATCCAGAAACTGTAACAAAGGCCTCTCTCTCTCTCTCTCTATCTGAATTATTTTCATACAGAATTTGAACTGAACTGCACTCCTGCAAGAGCAGAACTGCAATAAAGCAATTGTTGATTTATATTAGATGTAATGATCTGGCCAACATGTGAGTCCATCATCAGGAATGTAGTTGACTCTGAAGTGCCCTCTGGGAAACTGGGGAGAAGCAATAATTGCTGGCCTAGCCAGTGATTCCTTGTCTCATGAGTGAATAAAATAATTACATTAATGAACAGTATTCTAGATTAAGTAGAATTTAGCTTATATGAACAACAACTGTCTGGGAAGATTGTGGCGTTGTGATAACGTCACTGAGGTAATCCAGAAGTCCTCACTAAAACACTAGGGACAGAAGTTAAAATCCTGCCTTGACAGTTGGTGGAATTTTAATTCAATTAGCAAAATCTGGAATTGAAACTAGACTTAGATATGGTTTCCATATTGTCAACAATTGTAAATAAAAACCATCTGGTTCACCAATCCTCTTGAGAGAAGGAAGTCTGCCATCTCGACCCAGTCTTGTATATGATTCACAGCAATGCCATAGACTCCTACCTGCCCTCTGAAGTGGCCAACAAGCTACTCAGTTCAAAGCAATTAGGAATAGGCAACAAATGCTCGCCTCACCAGTGATTCCAATTTAAGATGAGAGAATTAAAAGAAAAGTTGACTTGACTTAATAAGACCAGGAGCATATTTTGTCCGAGCAACTTAAAATATGTTTTAAAGCCTCGTGTGCATTAATTCAGTGACTGGCTCTGTGAAAATTATGGATCTGGTAATTAAGTTCTCCTGATATTGAAATATATCAGAAGTAACTCTCAGCTCTCTTTATTTGCATTCCACTTATTTATGATCATATTTGATCGATTTCTACTTTTGTGACAAGTCAATATAAAAAAAAGGAAGCACCTATTTTTGTTTTTATATTGCCGTTTAACTTTTGAGCACTGAATTTATATTATTTTGCTATAAAATATTTGTTTAAGAAGTATTCTACTTAGGGAATATAATTTGGTGCATTTTGATTGGGACATAAAGCGAGGAAGATGATTGTATTTATGGTGTCTTTCAAATGACTGATGCTTCTATCTGAATTGTAAAATTCCAAGTAATAAAGCCCACTCAGCCAAGTCCCCATTGTTAGCTTAAAACGTGCACTGTCATTCATCGTATGTAGGCGTCATTACCATTTCTAATGTGGGTTTTGGAATTCCAGTCGATTGATGTGCCTGTGGCTTAAGTGTGGCTTTCCTCATCCAGTCCTACAGCACAGGATATTTGTTGCTGTAATGTATTACTCTAAATATACTTCCTCAGCCTCATACGTTGATAATAAAAATGAAAGTATTTATTTTAAATGTTTGTCGTTTTTACAAGGTACTTTAATTAACAGGAAGAGAAGAAGGTTTGCATGGGTCAAACTTTCTCATTCCTTATTAGTCATAGGAAGCTAGTGGGAGTTAAATATGTACCTCATCAATGTCTGCTGTCAGCTCTAGGCATTGAAAATGTTTAATTGCAACTGAAATTGCAATTTAGTCAGATATAAATATGTCTGAAGCTTATCTAGATGAATAGTTTTTGCCAGATGTTCTAAGGAACCTGATGAATTGATTTCAAGGTGTTGGTACTTCATTAACTGAGCATTTTGAGTATCATTATTTGAATGAAGCATAGCAAATTATTATCCCATAATACAAATCAAAATAAGTTTGTCTTCAGCTGAACACTGCAATATAATTTCTTTAAAACTGCTGGTTGATTCAATATAAAGATGTTTGGTTTATCATGCCTGTGCTGACTCATTGAAGCAACTCTCCAATTAGTTTCATTTCCTGATTCTTCTACTTAGTCCTTATTCAAATATATTTTGAAAGTTATTATTGAATCGTCTTAATTGGATGATGAATGTGCTCCCTGGCATTGTCAATTTCCCGCAGAAATTTCTTCAGAGTCAGTGCCCAGGACCGAGAACAAAGGATTCTGCCCTGTGCCTGTTTATAAACCTGAAGGTGTTGGTACATATAAAATGGGTCAAGCTAAGCTATAAAGATAAGTGTATGGTATTAGGTAATTATATTAGGGATGATTTAATAGGACCCCACTAGCCAGAGAAAGATAAAAATTAGACACACAGCCGGTAGCAGTGAAGTGAATCTTGGGATGTGTTAAATCCAGAAGGAAAGTGTCACTATTTCCTGAGGAACTGTATGATAGCATTTACAGCCTCTGAGAAGTGCCTATTTTTACTTGCAACAGAGGAATGTTTGATACATGGACACGGTAAGGAAGGGCAGATTGATAAAAATAAATATTGTAAAAGATCATAAGACTGAGGCCTAAGTAATCAGTGGATTGTGTATATGGTACCTGTATGGTTGGATGGTACGATTTTATTTTATAGTTCAATGATCAGACAATTGATTTGATAGTTTTGGATTCATGTTAAAGGTATAATAACTCATTTATGTATTTATTTAGTTTGTGTGTGATGCAACAGTCACCTGGCCTCTGCAATTGTTTATATATGCCAGGCTGATTTATTGTAAATAGTATTGTGTATGTGAATACTTTGATAGGTTTACCCCCAAATCCAGACTGAATATCAGAAATAGCAATAGGACCTGTGAGCTTTTTAACAGCGTTATCACTTTGTCTAGCCACTGTCGAAAGATGTATGAGAACCCAGGCCTTTCTTTTCCTGCTCATCTTTAGGCTTGTATCATTTAGCTTATAAAATTATTAAGAAATTATATGCAGTAACAAATAAACTCTTGCTAATTATGAGGAGACTCCAGAACCTTAAAGAAAATCATTTAGTTTTTTTAAAAAACATCCAATTGTTTGATTGATCTTAGTGCACAACCAGAAGTTACTTTCAATGTACTGATTGTCTTTTTGAACTTTTGTCTAAAATCAGACACTATTAATCTAACAATTAGCACAGTAATTTTTAAAGAATTATTCACACTGAAACATAACCTTTTGAAAATAGATATAGGCTCTTAAATACTTAAGCAAAATAACTTTGTGGCCTTGAACCACAGTTCAACATTTTTGATTGCATATGAATTAGGAAGTAACCTTTTACACATAAAGCAGGGTTTTATTTGGAAAGTTTTGAGTTCTATCTGTTTCCGATTGAAGGTCAAGTTCTGTTTTATAGGTGCATAAGCAAGAATCATGGGTGATAATTACATCACAATGAAGTATTGTAATGTATAGTGCTATGACCTTATGTCACTCCTCGGATACTGCCTGACCGGCTGTGCTTTTCCACTACACTTTTTGACTCTGATCTCCAGCATCTGCAGTCCTCATTTTCTCCTAACTTCCTTTATAGTTGTTTGGCAGAACTAATACAGATTTAACCACTGACCATGTGGTCGAAGAAACGTGCATAAGTAACATATCATGACTGAATCATTAATCTCTAATTTTTAATTCTTTCATTCATGTAGATTGTGTTCAGGAAGATCAGTGATGTGAAGCGTGAAGAAGAAGAAAGAATGAGGAGAAAGAATGAGGCTCCATTAAACCTGCCTCCCGACCATCCTGTACGCAGACTTTTTCAAAGGTTTAGACAACAGAAGGAGGCTCGTTTAGCAGCAGAAAGATTGAAGGATGCTAATGATATCGAGAAAGGCATTGCACAGTTAGATGGCCATGTAGCAAATGCTGCAGCAACAACCAGTGTAGTTACAGTAACTGAAAGTCCAGCAACTCCAGTCCCTTCACAAGTGGTTAGAGCCTCGACATCAGAGACATCAGATCAGGATAAACTGCAGGCCCCAACATCTGAGCAATTTGCAGCTGCTAGACAATCTGGTGAATCCTGTAAGCGAAAGGGCTGGTCAAAATTTAAAGATTCTGCTTCTAAAGCAGAAGACTGGAATAAAGTGTCAAAGGCAGAATCGATGGAGACTTTACCAGAAAGAACTAAAACACATGAGGAGATGTCTTTGAGAAAAACAGATTCATGTGATAGTGGTATCACAAAGAGCGATCTGAGATTAGACAACGCAGGAGAAACAAGGAGCCCCCAGGACCGAAGCCCTGTGCAGACGGAGGCAAAGCACACTTTTTATCCAATTCCTGAACAAACCCTTCAAGCAACCATTTTGGAAGTAAAATGTGAGCTGAAACAGGACATAAAGTCCCTGAATAACAAGATCACCAATATTGAAAAACAACTTTCAGAAATACTGAGAATATTAAATGCAAGATCCTCAAATTCACCACAAGAAATATTTGAAATATCAAGACCAACAACCCCAGAATCTGATAAGGAAGACCAACAGTTCTAGATGAAGAGCCTTTAAGTGACAAAAATCAAACATGGGAAAATTCAGGTGTCATTTGCTAAACATTATCCAGTTTGAAGATGAGCTGTCCAGAGTGCTGAAATGATGGGACTTTATTGTGCTTGTTTTCTGATTTCTGGGAGGAATGCACAAACACTTGTGCACCTCATTGACAGAATGACAGCTGAAGAAAACTACTTTTGTTTTTACTGATTTTCTACATTGCATATTTTGATTAATTTTAAGGACATAAAATTACGAACAGTTATTCTATAAATATCTTTGCATGCGGCTTATTATGACATTTCATGGAAATACTTGCTGAAAAAATATTGATAATTTAAGATTCCTTATTTTGTAGCATAATGTCCGCGTAGCTCCTCTATTTAATTGGGATAACCAAAGGAACTTATGGAGATTTTACAGATCTGTACTGTGTTTCTTCAGATTAAATATTTATCACTTTTTTTCTAGATTATACACAAAACATATCACTTCTTTATGCTCCATGTAGCTTTATTTTTTCCCAGGACATCGATATATTTTTGATTATTTATTATTAAAAGTTACAGCTGAAGACCAACATCAATGTTGCTGCTTTGCAGCTTTGGATTTGGATCTGCTTCTTGTTGATAGTAACCTTTGCTTTGTTGAAGCAATTCAAATCAAACAGTACACTTTTTTTAAAAAAAAAGGTTTTATGGGCAGAAATTTAAAAAGTAAAAATAATTTGTAATTTTAGAACATAGAAGGGGTTGTCAGTTGTTTATGTTCCCTTTCCTGTTGTTTCTGCCTGCAGTCTTCTCATACCTTGGCTGTGTTTTTTTAAAAAAATTGCTCATTCCCACTTCTAAAGGCACAAAATTATGCCATGTCATTGTGCTACTTCCAGAAAAAGTGTTGGATGTGGGTACAGTTACAACATTTAAAAGACATTTAGATAAGTACACGAATAAGAGATGTTTGATGGTGGTGGTGATGATTTCGGGGAGGGGGGGAGGGGAGGGTGGGGGGAGTGAGGGGCGGAGAGATATGGACCAAGTGCAGGCAGGTGGGCCTACTTGAGTTTGAGATTATAGTCGGTTTGGACGGGTTGGACCGAAGGTTCTGTTTCTATGCTGTATGACTCTATGCGTTCTGCATTTCATCCTATATCTTGCCCTTTGCGTTGCGGTCATTGATCATAAGTGGACTTTCTGGATTATTTCTTCCATTTAGTTGTAGGTGTGCTACAACAGCTTGGAATACTTAATCAATTTCCAAGCTGAATTCTGAAAGACTTACACCTGTAGGCCAAATTTTATATTCATGTCACTAAATCAGACTCCCTTCTTCTAATGACACATTCAAGTCGCCAGTGTTTTTTTCTTGTTTATCCAGAAATCTACTGTTGAGCTAAAAGAGGCAGATTTTTATTTTCAATTCATTCTTGGTATTTGGACATCACTGACACAACTAGTTTTTATCCAACAGTACAAATGCCAGTACTCAACTTATTGACGCACTTTCCTAGAATCCAAACTTAATAGACAGTAATAAAAGCAGCTTAAACGTGGCTGCGTGCACATATATTTAAAATATGCCAGAGGATCTATGTATTTTCTGAAGATCGCTCTGCATGATTCCACTGGTCACACAAGATAAAAGTGAAATGGGATAGAATTGGTAAGCATTTTATTCCACTATAAAAGTGAATGTAAACAGTAGCTGTTCTACAGCAAAAAAACACTTGGAGAATTCATTCAGTAGTAGCATAGACAGACTTTTGTAATCCAAAGGATCTAGTGCAACATAATCAGTGCCGATTTATTATGTGCAGGCAGAAGAGACTTAAACAGTTCAAGACCAACAGAGCATCCGCTGAGTTATCAGCTCAAAGACAACATTTTAATAAAGACAACATTTTAATAAAAACAACATTGTAATGCATCTCAACACAGAGGAAGCTTACTTTAAAAACAGATGGGAACAATACAAATTTGTAATGTCAGCTTTTCTGAATGTTATAAGCAACAATTTAAATATCAGTTTCAGTTTGGGTAAATGGTTTAATGATGTAAAAGTTTCTACTAGTGCTGTTATATAAAGTTGTTTGCCCAAAATATAATTCTTTCCGGGGAACCACAGTTAATAATATTGTACAAGTTGAATACTGAAAGGCTACACTCGACAGGCTGTAAGAATTCAGTTTTAAACCGGGAATGATGTTTACATTGCTCAGTTAAAATGAGTGGTTTAATTCATTGTCATTAACCAGTAACTGAAATAATTCTGAAGTCTTTGTCAAATATCGACAATTATTTCCATGTATTTTTTCTACAGTAGCCTTTGTTAATTAATCTAGAATGAATTAGCTGATGTTACCAAGCAATATATGTGGTCTGCATAAGAGGTACTTAGAAGAAATGCTTTAATTTTTTAATAAGTTTAAAATCATTTCTAATGTGTATTTTTTACAATTCAGTTCAAATTGCTTCAGCTAGCTGAAATCATATAAAAGCTGTGATTTCCAAAGAACAATAAATGACTAATTTCTTAAAACAAGTTAGACAGTGAAATGAATTGATAAGACTTTTCTAATTGTGCATTAACCTTGCTGCTGGTAATCCATTCTGAATACTGACACAAGTTAAACAAAAAATGCTACGTATATTCAGATTAGCAACTTGCAATGGACAGATGTACTTAAAAGAAATTTGATGTATAGGGTATTTGAGTTAACCTCTCAGAGGCTGATTAATACTGTGTACAGTAGTCACAAGTTGTGAATTAGATTGCTGAACAAATCTTCTCCTTAAAGAGTGAAACCTCCTAAACTTCGGGGAAAATACCAATTTAAAGATGAAAACAGATTCATTAGATTGTTATGACTGGTGAAAATTCTGATATTAAAGAAAAACGTTCTGAATTTCTTTATTTATAGGGGCTTTTTGCATGAACCTGCAAACTGCATTCAATAGGGTCCTGTAGGAATGTGCTTCACTTATTTTCTTCCCAAATCAAAGAAGCACCAGATAACCTACGATATTGATTCAAGACTACTACTTTTAATTTTATCACTAGTGTAATTATGCACATACTCCTGTGAGCATGGCAAAAGTACTGAACTATTTTTGTGGTCAGCAAGAAAAGCTGCCAGTAGTGGCATATGTACCGGTTTTGCAACATTTACTGAAAATCAATTACATATAATTTATGCACATCATATATATTACAGTAACAAAAAAAGAAACATGAAGCACAAATTATTTGATTTGTAAAGATATGTAAACTTTATTTATAACAATAAAGAGTATTTTATACGTAAGCTTTTGGATTTGTGTATAAATCAATGAGATCTGTGATCGTCGGCTTATTAAACAGTCACATGCTGCCCTTTCATTTTAAAATTTAATTTTTGAAACAATGTGCTGCATAATATCATCTTCATGTTATTCATTAGTTAACACTGACATATAAAAATATTCCATTCACCTTGGGAACCTCACTTATTCACTAAAAAGATAGAAACATCATTCTGAAGTAATTAAAAAATCTACAACAGCAAGTATTGTTTGACAGTCAATTTCTCGGCAGTTGCAAGGACACAATACAACTAATGAAAGTTCCGCACAAATCAGCTGATCTAACTGAGAATGATCATAATAGGACCTATGTAGAAAATTATAATGTCACAATTTAATGAAAATGAATGAGTTTTTTTAATGTTTGAGATAAGATAAATTGTGACAGGTTATATGCAAAATAAAGCTTACAGCATCTAATGATGGCTCAACCTTAATTAGACTATTAAAACTATATTCTTTTAAAAAAGTATGAATACAACAAAAAGTCAAATGAATATGGGAAATGACTAAGAATAATGAAAAGGATAACATTCAGAATTATTTAAAGCCATAGCTATCCAATGGACCAATGCAAACTAGTAATCATTACTGGCAGAACAATATTTACTCTGTACGCACAAAGAGGATTTACACTTTTTCGTGCAGAAATTGTTCAGGCAGTCTAAAACGCTGCTGAAAAAAAGATTTCTAAACAACCAATAAGAAACACTATTACATTTATTGTTAAATTAAAATGACAAAATTTGTTTAGAACTTTAATTCTGGATGAAATCAACGCTAAAAGAGAGTACAGACAAGTAGAGGGATCAAGAGAGGAAATACACATGCAGAGCACCTGATTTCAAGGAATAATATTTGTCAGTCATACGTTCTCTTTAACATAAATATATTTAACTATGACTTTTGTGCTTTTTTAAATTCTATGTTCCCAGACCATTCTCCAGATGACAATTCCCCTTCCTATTCCTTGGTCTGCCCTCAGTTATGAGTTGGTAAATTCCTTCATTTTATTCCCAGCATGCCTCCTTTTTTTTTTGCATTTCCTGTCTGCAATATTATCAATTTGTTTACATTTCTCACTGTGCTTTTGTTATGAGATTCAAGGCAAAGATAAGGGTCCCAGTAACAAATGGTTTGAGGTGGACAATGGGCAGAATATTAGTGACCCTGCTGGCAGGTTTATTGGTGGGGCTGTCTCTGGACCATATCCATCTTATGTAAGCTATGTAGTCCTGCTTCTCGTCAATGAACCTCCTCAGAGGATTGAATTCTGGCTGCGTTCCTCACTGACTCTGAATGGCAGTGTGGGAAATTACACCATCTGAAAATTCCTGCTCAGTATTAGAAATAAAAATAGGTGTCCTTTGGCACAGAAAAGCTTTGGGGTGGTCATCCAATGCAAGTTGAAATAGGACTACAAGGTTGTGAGCAATCTGATTCAACCTAAGAAAAAATAATGTCATGGTTATAATTCTGTAGCAGTGGCAGAGGACAAGCCTTCAACCTTTTCAAGATTTAGTCGATGGAAACTGTGTGTAAGACTGGGTTGCTGGACAAGAACTACACAGAAAAAGTGGAGGCATTGTGGAGATGGAGATGGAGCTGGGTGTCATGAGTGGAAGTTGACCTCAAGGGTGTGGTCCTTGATGACTCCAAATCTAATGGTGAGGTGCAGTGGAATGTTCCAATGCTAATTTGATTTGGTTACGTTTAGTTCAGTAGGAGTCAAATCAAGTAAAGGCAAGCCCACTAGGCTGAAGACTGGAGTAAATACTCTGAAGGACCATGGTGTGGATGACAAGGACTTGGTTACCCACACTCAAGACAGAAAAATGTGTCTAATGTTTGACCATGTGTGGATTACATATATGCAACTTCAGTGAGCAGGGAACAGAGAATGTAAAGCTAGAGGTTAGTGAAACAAAGAAGAAGCAAGTACAATGAAGATCTTATTTTCTTGCTGATATAAATTTACCTTTTGGTAGAAACTATTCTTATATAATCAATTGCAATGCACAGCCTGCCATGACTCAGTTAAATTTGGTTCATATGAATATATGAGTTTTCTGATGTGATCATAGAATCATAGAGCCCCCACCATGTGGAAACAGGCCCTTCAGCCCAACAAGTGCACAATGACCCTCTAAAGAGTAACCCACCCAGACCCATTCCCCTGTCCTACTACCCTATATTTACCCCTGACTAATGCACCTAACGTACACATACCTGAACACTATGGGCAATTTAGCTTGACCAATTCACCTAACCTGCACATCATCTGATTGTGGGAGGAAGCCGGAGCACCCAGAGGAAACCCACGCAGACCTAGGAGAATATGCAAACTCCACACAGTCGCCAGATTTGAACCTGGGTCCCTGGCACTGTGAGGCAGCAGTGCTAAGCACTGAGCCATCGTGCCACCCCATAAGCACTCAATATAAGCACTCGAATGTAAGCACCGATATGGAAGAAGATAAACTACTGGCAAATGTCTAGCCAATGCACTCTTTGACCTGCTATCACTGATAATGCAATGTTTAAGCTTTGCATCACAATCTAGTTCAGGTTAATTCCTACAGATAAAGTGTTTTTTTAATTGAATATGACCCCTTAAATCTTCTTTGGGATTAGGTAACCAGATATAATTTATCAGCTAATCTGCATTAATCTCATTTAATAAAACAGGCTCGGAATCCTAACTGAATTCTGTAAATTAGCCTGTGACATGTAGCAAATACAACAAATTGTTTGTTTAGAATCACACTTGATTATATATGTGTAAGTCTGCCTTCCTTTTGTTCACTAATTTAATAGGGTTACAAGATTTCACCAAAATATTAGGTAGGGGGAATTTCATATATTTGCATTAATTTCACTAATTGACACCAAAATAAGAATTTAAATAACAGGTAATATAATGTGTTTTTGAAAAATAGTTATGTCAATAAGTGCTAATAAAGTCACCATACTCCTACTGGATCACAGGGCTGCTTTACTACAGAGAGACAACTGGTAGTGGTTTAATCTGAGGGTCACCACACCACAGGCAAGGGAGAGGCTGAGAAAGATGACCTCATAGTAACCTCAGATGGCGTGGCAATTGAACCCACACTGTTGGTGTTACTCTGCCTTGCAAATCAACCATCCAGCCAACAGAGCTAACCGAACCCACTACAGAAGAATCTCGATTATCCAAACGAGATTGGCAGGCAGTATTTCGTTTGGATGATTGATTATTCGGAAAACCGATTCAATGCCTCTCCTCTGGGACTCGGAGTTTCCTTAAGTTTCCTTTTTCCTCGCTGTGCCTGCCTTGCTCCCTCTTTCTGTCTCAGGGTTTGTTTCTGAGCAGATACACACTTGTGTGTAAGGGACCAGCAGCATTGCTGAAGCCTCTCCCTGCCGCTGCTTCACTTCAATGGGATTGCCAGACCGAGCGCTTGCTGAGTCTGCTCCCCGTTCAGGAGACTAGGCAGCAGCACACCACACAAACCCCCACCCTGCTGCGTGCTTTCAACTTTCCACGGTTCCAGTCAGCGGATGAAGCAGTCAGATGCCTCTTATCGCTTCTCCCCAAATGGGACTCCAGAACAAAATGAAGTAACAGAGTAGAGACAGCAGCCGGATTGGACAACAACAGCAAGACTGCTGCTGCCTTTGGGGGGCAGGGGTGAGTCTCAAAATAGCACACACACATGCACACAGCCACACACACAACTTTTTGACAAGTTCACACTCTGCCCTGTACAAGACAATGTTGGAGAGATTATCTGGCGAAAGTGTGTATAGGATACACCCCCCTGTAGAACTCCAGGGAAATTATGGGGGGAGAGAGGGGGACAGGAGGTCAGTCATCTGGTGATGGTGCCTGGGCTCCGATCAATGTCCAGGATTTTCTTGGCGTCTGTTATTTGTAAGCCAAATTCACTTTTAATCATTGTAAACAAAAGACACGATCAGTGTTGGTAACACCTCTTTGATGTAATGTTTTTATCGGGACCTAGAGATCTTTGGACAATCCAATATTCAGATAATCGAGGTTCCTCTGTATTTATATTAACACAACTTACACACACACCAAGGAATCATTTATTTGCACAAAAGTGCTGCACAGATTACCTGATTGTGTGGAAGCAAGCAATGCCACAAACTTGACAGCATTCTCTCTTATTATCATGAAAGAACGTCACGGATGTATGCACTGCAAACTCTCCTTCCCCCAAGGAAATCGATGCAGCTCCACTTCTGGTGCAGTTCTCTCCCCAAACACTATGCATAGCAGAGGCACATGTTAAGTTTACCCAAATAGTACAGCAAATTTGAAGATGAAAATGCAGCCAAAAGGTATCCAAATTAAGTTTTGCATTTTAAATATAAAACAATAACAAGATTTTTTTCAAGTTTAGTATTATTCGTTGTTTGACAGTACAGAACTTGATTAATGCCATAAAATGGATCAACAATTTATATCTCATGCGATGCAGAGTTGCTGGCAAGTGGACTGATTGGTTGAGGTAATAAACTGTTGCCTTTGAGAGGTGTTATTCTTGTAATTTTGTCTTGAGTGTTGATGAAAAGCTTTGACAGCATGCCTCTTTTTAAAACACGATCAATATTATACGAGTAGTAAAATATAGCTCGGTTAACAGAAGATTTAATTTTTGACTCGGTCATATTCAATTCCTACTTGGGCATAGCAGTAGAAATATGCCAGGACTGTTACAGGTATCCATGGCCAACCTGCAAAACAAAAATAATAAGCAGTGCTAATTACAAGGTATACATGGATCTCCTATCCTTAGATACTGTTCACAGTTGTGGTAATATAAATTTTATTTGGCATGCTTAATTAGATTGTATATTGAATTCAGTCACCAATTGCATTGTGCCTCTAAAATCACTTTTGCTTCTGAGTCAGCAGGTCTTGGCTCCAAGATCCATTCTATAAGCGCAAAGTATAATGTTAATGGAGTGCTACATTGTCAGATATGCTGATTTTCAGATGAGATAGTCTGCACTTAAGTAGATGTAAAGGATGCCATGGCATTGTCTTGAACAAAAGCAGAGAAACATTAGGGAAGCTGTTTTTATTTTGAAGAGCTAAGCCCTAGGTAAATGCGAGGTGCTGCATTTTAGGAAAGCAAATCTTAGCAGGACTTCTACACTTCATGGTAAGGTCCTAGGGAGTGTTGCTGTACAAAGAGATCTTGGAGTGCAGGTTCATTCATCCTTGAAAGTGGAGTCACAAGTAGATAGGATAGTGAAGAAGGCGTTTGGTATGCTTTTCTTTATTGGTCAGAGTATTGAGTACAGGAGTTGGGAGATCATGTTACGGCTGTACAGGACATTGGTTAGGCCACTTTTGGAATATTGCGTGAAATTCTGATCTTCTTCCTATCTGAAGGATGTTGTGAAATTTGAAATGGTTAAGAAAAGATTTACAAGTATGTTGCCAGGGTTGGAAGATTTGAGCTATACAGAGAGGTTGAATTAGCTAGGGCTGCTTTCCCTGGAGCGTTGGAGGCTGAGAGGTGACCTTATAGAGGTTTATAAAATCATAATGGGTATGGATAGGATAAATAGACAAGGTCTTTTCCCTGGGGTGGGGGAGTCCAGAACTAGAGGGCAGAGGTTTAGAGTGAGAGGGGAAAGATATAAAAGATATCTAAGGGGCAACATTTTCACACAGAGGGTGGTGAGTGTGTAGAATGGGCACCAGAGGATGTGGTGGAGGCTGATACAATTGCAACATTTAAAAGGCATTTGGATGGGTATATGAATAGGAAAGGTTTGGAGGGATATGGGCCAGGTGCTGGCAGGTGAGACAAGATTGGGTTGGGATATCTGGTCGGCATCGTTTGGTTGGACCAAAGGGTCTGTTTCTCTATGACTGTACATCTTGCTGTACATCTCTATGACTCTGTGACATGAACACGACATTTGCATATTGTTGCCTTCACAGTGATAAGAGAACCAAATTCAATTGGGGTCATGGAGGCCCTGAACAAGTCAGAAAACTTTGGGACAATACTGCAGTGGCCACTTCCGCAAGCCCTGACCAGATGTGGCAATTAAGTCACTGGTGAGCTGCAGTCAGATCATCTTCCCTTATAAAGGAAATATCCAATTTCTAGGAGCTACTGTGCAATCAGTTTGCTTGTAATTCCTTAGTCCAAGCAGCACCATCAGGAGTATTGGCCACTGTTGGAACAGCACCTAGACCAGAGAAGAAAAAATAAGGACTTGATTGGAGACAGCAGCAGCAGTGGAGAATTAAGGGGGTGGGATTGGAGGGTTTTTTGGGGGGGGGGGGTGCGGCAGGGTGAGGGGGGTAGAGAGAGCGAGCGAGCACAGTGAAGGGTAAGGATTTGCAGCAGTAGTGAAGATAAAAGAGAGAAACAGTTGGGGAATGAATGACGATTTCATAGAAAGCAGAAGCAAACTGGGTGTGCAAGTGTTTGAAAAAAAAGAGAAGGAAACCAAACTGTCACACCACAGGCAGGCTCAGAGTTCACTGGCTGAAGGGCATTATGGCTTTGATTCCCTTTAGCACTACTAGATTTATAATGTAACTAGATAAACACATAACTTTGGATATCAGTTGAATAATATTTGTAAATATGAGATCTAGCTAGTTGAATAAAACAAACTAAGAGCAGGTCAGATAATGTGGTGCAGCTGCAGCATGCAGATACTGGTGGAAATCTGTGATCCATGGCAACCATATCTCAGTAAAGGGGGTCCCTCACTTACCACTTATGAACATTCATGCTTACAAATGCAATCTCATACAGGGGTGTAATTTTAAAGACTCAATGTACGAAAATTTCCTGTACTTACAAAGAGTTGCTTTACATTGTTGTGCATTGAATTCTGACTTGGCTGCAACTCAGTTTGTGAATAGACTCCAGAACTGAATCATTTACAACTCAGGGTCTGCAGCTTCAGGAACCTGTGACTAGAGTTGATGAGCTGGAGTCCAATCTATAATTGTAAACTTATCTGGGCAACCTGTTCCAGAAGATAATCATACCCCTTTGGCTAGCTCTTCAGATTTGGTTTGTGTTCAGGGACATGGGTGAAACTGTAAGAGAGGCAGTTATGGGGATCCAGAAATTCACAATGAAGGATCCCCATAACTGCAATGGACCAACATCTTTGATGATCTTTCAGCTTGTTTGGATGACAGCAGGGATTGCAAAGAAGATGAGTAAATTGTCCACACACCACAGTGGAGTCAAGTGGTTGGAATATAGTTATAATAGGGGACAGCATGGTTGGGAAACATACAGTTCTCTGCAACATGAGCTGAGTGTGAAAGGCTATGTTGCCTGCCTGCTGCCAGGTAAAAGATCACCTCAGAGCTGGAGAGAACGTGGAAGTGAGAGGCAAACTATCCAGTTGTAATGGTCATGTGGGTACCAATGACACAGGTAAGACTAAAAAGAGGATCTACTAAGGGAGTATCAGCAACTATGGGCTAAATTTAAATAAAATCAGAACCACAGAGGTAATAATATTTGAATTACTACCTGAGTCAAACTGGTATAGGGTAGACAATATCAGAAAGTTGAATGAGTGTCTTAAAACATTGGTATGGGAGAAATAGGTCTGATTCATGGGGCACTGACATGAGTATTGAGAAAGAGGGACTAATACAATAGGGGTGGCCTGCAGTGAACCATGCTGAGATCAGCGTCCTAGTGAACTGTTTTTTAAAGCAACCCTTTTTTGTGTGGAGAGGGGAAGGGGAAAAATTAAGGGAACATTTGGAAAGTTAAACGACAAGACAATAGTGCAGGGTAGAAGAAGGGACAGAGTATTCAAACATAACAATGCCTCAGAAAATGAGGTCTGGACAGGGAAATATTGTAAGACGACAGAATTAAGGCTCTGTATCTGTAAGCACATGGTCTTTGTTACAATTTGGAAATGTTGATTGCACAAGTAGAAGTAAATGATGATGATATGATAGCCATCACAGAGACATGGCTGCAAATGACCATGGTTGAGACCTAAAACCTTAACAGTATTGGGCATTTTGAAATGTCTGGGAAAAAGGGAGGGAAAGCTCAGTTAATAAAGGACATTCAGTAGAGCAATGTGAAATGATCTTCATTCAGAGGATCAAGATATAGAATCAGCTTAGATAAGAAATAAAAACCAATGATAAGAAAAGGAATTAAAGCACTTGTCTAGGTACATTATAGGTCCTCAGTGTAATAACGATATTGCAGGATAGAGTGTAAACAAAGTAATAACGTGGGCTTGTAAAAAAGGAATTGAAATAATTATGAGGAATTTTAATCTGAAATAAATTGGATGAATCAAATTGGAAAACACAGACCAGAGGATGAAATCATAAATTACATTTGGAACAACTTCTGAGAACAATATACCAAGCAACAACTTATTTTTGACTAGAATAAAGAATGTTAAGATCTGTTCAGCAAAGTGAACTAATTCTCAAGTCCTGCTACTCCTGGGTTGCTAAAAAATTAAGGATTTAATCAAAGTATGTGAAGTCCCTAGTTTACCTGTTCGCTTGAATCGAGTTCACAGAAAACACTGATCTGGTTCCTGTATTTATTTGTAACAAACAGAAATTACTATTAAGTAAATTCTAATCATAAATAAACAGCTATGAATGATCAATGTATGGCTCTACTTGTTAAACAAATCTAAGTCTCTTTTAAAACAAAATCCCAAAAATAAAAACACAAACAATTAAAGTAGTATTTATGAGTGGACAGAAAAAAATTGGAAAGCAGAATTCAATAGCACCAGTCCACAGAATTCACTGGGACAATAATTTTGGTTGCCAAGACTTTCTGTTCTTCAATCTCCTTTTGCTGGCTTCTTTCACTTTTTTGCAGGAGGCACTGGGTGATTGGTATACTAACTAAAAAGTCTCTTAGTTTCTGGCTAAACCAACAGCTTACAGCAACTGGTGGGAGAAAATCTGGCTTTTTTCAGGCTTCAGGTGTTCTACTACAGAGAGAGAAACAGTCAAATCACCTGCCCTTCCAACAGTTCAAGGGCTTCTCACTGAATTGCTCATACCTAAAAAAAACTGTTCATCTGCCCAGGAACCAATCAGAGAATTGTAAGCAGGCTGATAACCTTTGTATTCATGTCTGGTCAAAATTGCACAAACCAATAAACTACATGTTACCAGCCAAGTCTCACATTGTTTAAACAAAGCAGCAGTGTAAATATCACACATAATGAACTTCAGTAATTTCAGAAATTCCTTACAAACTTCTTTATTTTAAAACTTCAATTTTTCCATATTAACCCCACTCTAAAATTCAGAAAATAAAATGATACCATGCTTTTACATTAATTAGCCAGGTTTAATTAATGACCTCATAGTAAAGGATTCACCTGGCAAAAGTGATCACATGATAGAATTTCAGTTTAATGGTGAGAAATGTGGGTTTGGTACTAGAGTCTCAAACATAAGGTTAAGAAGACAGAGTTGGCTAAAGTGGAATGTAAAAATGGGTTACAAAATAAGATGTTAGGGAAGGAATGGCAAATAGTTAAGGAGATATATCTTAATTGTCATCAACAATATGTTTCATTGAGAAAGAAGTCTACAAGGAGATTGCACATCTGTGGCTAACTAAGGAAGTTATGGATGGCCAGGAAAGAATGACAAAAGAAGGTTAGATGGGATGACAGAAATCCATCATGAAATATACAAACAGTGAATTCATCTATAAGTACATAAATAGGAAACAACTAACAAAAATGAGCACTTGTTCTTTGGAGGGTGAGACTGTGGATTTAATAATGGGAAGCAAGTAAATAGCAGAGACTTTGAATCTATCTTCAAAGGAGAAAACACCAGAAACATTCCAAGACTGGAAGAAAATCAAAACCAAAAGGGAAAGAGGAAAGTAAAACAATTCCTATCACTAGAGAAAAATAGAGCAAATTAGACGAAAGACCTGATTATTTGCATCACAAACACAGGAAAGAAAAAGTTGTAGAGATACTGGATTAGTTGGATGTTAGATTTCAAAATTTCTTAGATTCTGGAAATGTCATAGTTAACTGAAAAATTGCAAGATTTACCTGCATTATGCAAGAAAGCAGGGAGACAGAAAGCAGGAAATTTTAAGTCACTTAACCTATCATCTATCATTTTCAAATTGAATGGAGTGCCATAGAGTTTGGTGCTGTTCCTCACTGTTTACAATCTATATTAATGATTTAGATGAAAGGACTGACAGTACTGCAGCCAAATTTTCTATCAATACAATGACTGGCAAGAGTGCAAGTTGTGAGGAGGATACAAAGAGTCTGAAAAACACCAGACAGATTACATGAATGGGAAAAAAATTGCCAGATGCAGGATCATGTGGGCAAATTTGTTTTGATTTGATTTATTGTTGTCATATGTACCTAAGTACAGTAAAATTTTATTTTGCATGTCGTACAGGAAGATCATAATATAGAAGGATATGTAGAAACCTCTCAAAATTAAAGAGGTCTATTCAGCAGTCTAATAACGGGGGGAAGAAGCTGTTCTTCAATCTATTGGTTCATGTCTTTAAGCTTTTGTATCTTCTGCCTGATGGGAAAGGTTGAAAGAGATTATAATTGGGGTTGGAGGGGTCTTTGACGATGTTGGCTGCTTTTCCGCAGCAATGAGAAGTGTAGATGGAGTCAATGGATGGGAGGTGGGCTTGCGTGATAATCTGGGCTGTGTTCACAACTTTCCATAGTTTTTTTACTGTCCTGGGCAGAACAGTTGCAGTGCCAAGCCATGATGCATCCAGCTAGAATGCTTTCTATGGTTCATCTGCAAAGGTTGGTGAGGGTCTTAATGAACATGCCAAGTTCCCTTAGTCTCCTGAAGAGGAGGAGACATTATTGTGCTGTCTTGACCATCACACCTACAATGGGTGGTCCTGGACAAACTGTTAAGCATAGTTACTCCCAGGAACTAAATGCTCTCAGCCCTCTCCACCTCGGCTTCATTGATGCAGATAGGGGCGTGTCCTCCTCCTTTCTTCCTGAAGTCGATGATCAGCTCTTTAGTTTTGCTGACATTGAGGGAGAGATTGTTATTGTTGCACCATGACTCTATCTCCTTCCTGTATTCGGTCTTATTGTTGTTTGACAGCAAACTCATAGATGGTGTTTGGACGAGATTTGGCCACACAGTCATCAGGGAGTACAGAATGGGGCTGAGTACACTTCCTTGCGGGGTACTAGTGTTGAGGATTATCGTGGAGGAGGTGCAGTTGTCTCTCTTCACTGATTGCTGTTAATTAGGAAGCTGAGGATCCAATTGCAGAGGGCAAAGCCGAGACATAGGTCTTGGAGTTTGGAGATTAGTTTGGTAGGGATTATAGTGTTGGAGGCTGTATTGTAGTCAATAAGTAGAAGCCTGACGTAGGTATTCTTATTATCTAGATGTTCCAGGGATGAGTGTAGGTCTAGAGCAATGGCATCAGCCATGGACTTGTTCTGCCGCTAGGCAAATAACAAGGGATCATGGGAGGCTGGAGTTAATGTGGGACATGACTAGCCTCTCGAAGCACTTCATGATTATGGAGGTCAGAGCCACAGGGCAGTAGTTATTGAAGCACGTTGCATGTGTTTTCTTTGGTACCAGGATGATGAGGAATTTGAGGTTGTGTTTTTTTGCAAGAGGAAAAGTAAGCAGTATACTGCACAAATGGAGAGAAACATAGCAGAATGCTGCAGTACAGAGAGATATCCCACTATCCAACTTTAAGAGGCTTCTTAACACTTCCATCTTCAACTACATTATGAGTTGTCTGCTCTGATATCTCTTTAGGAGGCTCAATATGATAGTTCACTTGATAATGCTGTTGTGAAGTTGTATTACATTAAAGGAATTATAAGAATTTAAATTGCTGCTGTAACAAGGGAATTTAGAAACATATGAATAATGCTTTTTCAAACCAGCTAACAAAGACCATCAGTAGCAGTAACTAGAAAGACATTTGTCCACCAAACAGGCTGAAAATAAAGGAATCAATAATTAACATAATGAAGCTAAGTCAAATTCACAATCTAGATTAGAGTGGTGCTGGAAAAGCACAGCAGGTCAGGCAACATCCAAGGAGCAGGAAAATCAATGTTTCGGGCAAAAGCCCTTCATCAGGAATACAGGCAGAGTGCCTGAAGGGTGGAGAGATAAATGAGAGGGGGGTAGGGTGGGGGTGGGAAGAAAGTAGCATAGAGTACAATAGGTGAATGGGGGTGGAGATGAAGGTGATTTGTCAGGGAGGAGGGTGGGGGAAGGTAGCAAAGGGTACAATGGGTGAATGGGGGTGAGATGAAGGTGATAGGTCAGAGAGGAGGGTGGAGTGGTTAAGTGGAAAGGAGTATAGGCAGGTAGGACAGGTCATGGGAACAGTGTTGAGCTGGAAGTTTGGAACTGGGGTGAGGTGGGGGAAGGGGAAATGAGGAAACTGGTGAAGTCCGCATTGATGCCCTGGGGTTGAAGTGTTCCGAGGCGGAAGATGAGGCGTTCTTCCTCCAGGCATTGGGTGGTGAGGGAGCGGTGGTGGAGGAGGCCCAGGAAATGCATGTCCTTGGCTGAGTGGGAGGGGAAGTTGAAATGTTGGGCCACAGGGCGGTGTGGTTGATTGGTGCGGGTGTCCCAGAGATGTTCCCTAAAGCGCTCTGCTAGGAGGTGTCCAGTCTCCCCAATGTAGAGGAGACTGTATCGGGAGCAACGGATACAATAAATGATATTGATGGATGTGCAGGTAAAGCTTTGATGGATGTGGAAGGCTCCTTTGGGGCCTTGGATGGAGGTGAGGGAGGTGGTGTGGGCGCAGGTTTTGCAATTCCTGTGGTGGCAGGGGAAGGTGCCAGGGCGGGAGGGTGGGTTGTTGGGGGGCGTGGACCTGACCAGGTAGTCACAGAGATCTCTAATGCGAGTAGAAAAAGGTTCACAACAAACTACCAGTCAATGGAAGATCTCACAACAATGAATAGAGGAATATGGTAAGCTTCACTGACACCCATAATTTAAGTAAAGAATAACAGATCACCAGGCTGTACAGAATTATACCTTTTGCAAAACTGGTGTAGGTATTGGTTTTAAAACTACCATGTTATTGCTCTTCAAAAAGCCACTCAATGCAAATTTGCTATCAATCTGTGATATTGAACAATTGGTAATGCCTGTTGAATGCCATTAAATTCTTTCACAAATAGTTAAAATTTGTAATTCCCTGTTGTAATTGTTCATAAGTTTACTCTTCCATATCATAAAGGTGACTTGAATACAGCAAAGGCTTCACAGTAGGCCACTGCAAAACACTTCACAGAGATTAGTGAAACTGCTGTCCACCAATACCCAGGAACTAACCATCGCACTTTAGTGAAGTGAGAGGGAAAAGGAGTGTTCCTCTTAGGTTCATCAATATGACTTTGGGAACTGCCAGCTTTTTGAAGGCCCTGTTCACAATCATTCACTTACCACATTCTTTCCCAGGCTGTGCCTAACATTCAGCTCGAGATAGCTGCCAGTCTATTCCCATCCCACCAGATCTGGCTGGTCACAACTGGTGCTCTAGCTTCCCTGTGCTGGCATTTTGTATCTGTTTTTATATCAGCCTTAGTAGACCCAGAGTCACTAGCAAACATTAAATGACTCATTTTCAGTTGTATATGGATTTGTTTGTATAATTCCAGCATTTGTTCACCAAGTTTAATTTAATGCCAGCATTAATAATATACTTATTTTAGGCAAAGCAATGCAACTTTAATGCCAAGGGCTACCATTATCCTTTGATTACTGCCCAAATATTATTACAATAATCTGACTTGAAAGTAAAAGGTTTACTGGTGAAATAACTAACAAAATGAAATAAGGATATAGTAAATGCTTCAGCAGTTTGGACAAAAGAATAGTGACAATAGAAATAACTGTCAAGCCTACCTTACTGAAAAACAGAATTGTTTTCTCTCTGGATATCTGTATTTACTCCTGATTCTTCCTGCCCCAGAGATTAAATCATTTGCCGAATCTCTTTTATTCGTCTTTAAGGATTACTGGCTAGATTGCTTAATACCTGGCAAAATTATGAACGAAACATCGATTCTCCTGCTCCTTGGATGCTGCTTGATCTGCTGCGCTTTTCCAGCAACATATTTTCAAAACTAGGCATAAGTGGAGTTAGCTTCCGAATTTTACTCATTTTGAAATATTTACATATTTAAGGAGTCTAATGCCTATTTACAGTTGGCTCCTTGGAAAATTAAAAGTGCCCTGAGATGATATAGTAACTAGCACAACTCAGATGCAATTCTGGCTGTATGTTCAATGTCGTGACACCAAATTTTCGTGGGCTTTATTAGTACTGAAGTGCATACTGACCCACAATTGTCTACTAAATGCCTTCCCAGCTACATTCCCCCCAGCCCCATTTATGTCTCAGCCTGCCCCACTCCACCCGCTCCCCCCCCCCCACATTCATGATGAAGTACTTATGCCCAAAACGTCAACTCTCCTGTTACTCGGATGTTGTCTGACTTGCTGTGCTTTCCATGTCACACTTTTCAACTGAGAGATGACTGACCCAGTTCTGGCATTTAGACTGTAATAATCTAGTGATCTGGTGCAGATTTTAATTGGTTCTTAGAGTTGCATGTTAGTAAATAGGTTACCAATATCTAAAGACCATTATGGTACAGCTGTTGAAGTGGACATCTTTTATCCACACAATTGTGATGGGTCTAGGCCACCACTATATAAGGCTGCATTTTATATTCTGTTGCCCAAGTGCAAGCAGCATTGAGTTTTTTGGATGGTTTCTTGCCATGAGGCTTAACAAGATTTATTGCCCTATCACACCAAATTCATTTCATTTGCTGCCTACCCGACTCCTATGACATTGCTTATGTCTGATTCCATCCTGATCTTATCATGTATCATTCCTAGAAGAACTCACCATGCTGCAGATATCCATTGGAAAACCAGCATCTTTGCTGCCTGCACCATCTTTGAAAGACTGCTGTACACCCAGGTGAGCACTGGCATTCCGAAGCTGCCCTGCTCAGTGACTGTGACAGTGCAAAGACAGTGTCAGAACCTTGACAAGTGTCAAGTTGTACCATGATTTCCCAAGAGGGACCTGGAGGTCCTGCTGTTGGGGTGATGTAAACGAGGGGCTCTTCTTTATGCAAAACTGGCAGAAAAGGCCACACCACCAGACCCGGACAGTCCAGTCTGAGGTAGCTTATTGGGTCAGTATGTTCTCATGGTGTGAAGGAATGGCTAGAGTGCCATAAAGAAGCTCAATTACCTTCTTCTGCTCCACCAGGGTAAGTGCCGTAATGTTCTCTCTGCCATCCCATACTCACTCAATCTCTGCTGCCACTCCCACCGTCCATCATGGCTCATGTTCTGCCGTTTACCAATTGCCTTCAACATCATCCCTCTAAATTTATTCTCAACCCTCCTATCTCCTTCACCATTAACTCTGTATCATCTCTGCACTGCCTACTTACTCACTCAGGTCACCTTATCACTTCTCTGCTACCAGCATCAGCAATCACAGCCATGTCACTCTCTTTCAGTTTACTCAATCCTTTGCTCTCGTGATAATTAATGCACTTATTTCCTCTTCATTTGCACCTGATTAATTAGAATTTTTGGAATGCTATTAGTGTCTTCTAGTGTGAAAACTGACGCAAAGTATTTATTCAACTCCTTCCACTCTGATTTCCATTTTGAGAATTCTCAACACCTAGCTTGTTTGGCACATTTGGTAAGATATTAATGAAGTGAGAGACAGCATTAATTAGGCAATTAACAAGCTAATTGGCAACTTGCTGCTGCCTAGTTAGAAACTCACCTTGCCTTTTGGCAAATGCATGAATGATGCAGGGAGTTGCTCCTAATGTTGCAATTTAACTATCTCATACCTCCTCTTGACATTCAATGACATTACCATCACTGACTTCCCTACTATCAATGTCTTGGAGGTTCACCATTGGCCAGGAACTGATCTGGACTAACCACATAAATAATATAGCAGCAGGTTAGAGATTGGGAATTCTGTTATATGTATCTATCTTCTAACTCTCCAGGTACTTGTCCATGATCCAGAGGCACAAAGCAAGAATGTTATGGAATTCTCTTCAGTTGCTCAGATGAGTGTGACTCCAGCCACACACAATCAACACAATACAGGAAAATGTAGCCTGATCAATCAGCACTTTATCCACCACCTTAAACAATCACCTTCTCTACGTCCAGTTCACAATGACAATAGTGTGTACCATCTTCAAGATTCTCTGTAACAACTTGCCAAAGTTCCTTTTAAAACAACTTCTAACCCTGTGACCTCTGCCACCTAGAAACACAAGGGCAGCAGGCACATGGAAACAACTCCAACTGCAAGATTCTCTCTGAGCCACACATCATCCTGATTTGAAACTCTATTGCCTGTAGAGCCTATATCTATATCACATGGACTGCAAGAAGGTGGCTCACCAACACTTCTCAAAGGCAATTAGGGATGAGCAAGAAAGCTGGCCATGACAGTGATGCCCACAGCCCAAGAAAGATTTTTTTCTTGAAAACATGCTTATGAAAACATTTTTATAAATGGAGATATGCACAGTTCTATGTAGACGAGAGATCGTTTGAGATGATCAGGGAGAAATGTAATGGTAAATATCAGTTAAGTCATTGGTCATGTTTCTTAATAAAATTATTTGGATCTATACTTTTTTTTATTTCTGTCAAACCCTCCTGTGTCATGTCACTCCTCAAAATGATGCTCCTGGAATAGAGGTGCTGTCCTCCCAGCTTTTATTTATGTCGGTCTTGATTGAAAAATTATTAGGTATACCACAGTCACAAAGTCCCTATAGTGCAGATGGAGGCCATTCAGCCCATCGGGTCTGCACCGACCCTCCAAAGAGCATCCCAATGCCCCCAGGCATTACCAGGTCATGCAGCTTACCATGATCACAGATATGCATCCTTTCAGATTGGGCGATGGCTTTCTTCTGCACTATAATAACACTGCTTCAAAAGTGTAAAGTTATTTGCTGCAAGTCTATATATGAATGAACACAATACCCATTTCATACTTGACACTACCTTCACCTTCTTATCCATGCAGTCACATCATTTGTGCTTTTAAGTGGTAATTTAAATCCACAACAACCTACCAGCAGTCTATTAAGTAAAGCATTCCTGTGGAAGAAGGCAATAACCTCATCTCATCAGGTTCAGAGCCTCAGACTATCAACAAAGTATGTCAAGGTTTTTATTCTGGGCACTAAATGTAAGCTGTTGACATGATATTCAATTTGAATCATTTACATAACTATGAAAACATTCAGAGAAATGTATTTTACTCACTTCCGCATATGCCTGTTTCAGAATTTTTATTTACATATTACTTGGATCTAAAAGACAACTATTATAGAACTGCTATTGTGAACAATTCACGCTGCTGTTGGGCTGCAGTCAGAAAATAAATTAATCAGTTAATCAACTAGAAGCAACAAAGATTCGCAATCATTTTTCCTTTACTGATGAGCTTATTCAGTTTATATTATAACTTTAGATGACAGAGTCAAACGGCAATTAAAGCCATTATTAAAAGTCATTAAATTCTACTCCAACTTAATCTACTTTCTCAGAAATTCATTAATGGTTTCTAAAATGTGAGATTTCTGATCTTTTGAAATATGACTGACTAAAGAGACTTGTTTATTTTGTTTGAACAAAGGAAATAGGAGCAAGATTGGGCCATCTACCTCACCCTCCATATGTCTTGCATTTATAAGCTATAGCTAAACACTAACCTTGATTTTCATTCCCGGGTTGGATGCATAAAATTCTTCAACTAACCCCTTATGAAAACAAACATTTAATTTAAGTGCTTAACTTTTAAGAACGCAATCTCCTATGTTAACAAACATTTCCATTCAATAATTGAGCTTCCATTAAAATTCTCACTTAACAGATGCCCTATTGTGAAAATGTTGGGAGATCAGTAAATTAGCTCAAATCCTATAATAGCTATACTGACAGGCATTAAAATGCCTATCATGGTGTTATTTTAATTCACATATTTCTTTTAAGGCAGTTCCTTCAAAACTTTGGCAATATTATTGTGTTTATGCACTTTTTATGCACAACATGCCCTTTTACAATCCCAAAGGTTGCTTTACCTCCTCCACACCTCCTATTCACTCCCCTTCATCCTGATATACTCCTTATGTCCTACTCATGCTAACACATGCAACCTATCTTCTACCCATATCCAGAAACCCTCATAGAACAATACAGTGCAATGCAGGCCCTCATATCTCCCATGATACCATATGCCCCTCTACCACCTCTCATGGCTCTCTTTCCCGCTTCTTGCCAACTCAGTGAGTATCCTCCACTATATAGGAGAAAGATATAACTATATTGCTTAAAGTTCAGTTTGTAGATTCTCTATTGAGAAAGGCACTATCATTCATAAAAATACATTTTGACACTTGCTGACAATTCTTAACAGTTTGACACTTGTTGATGCTTGCTGACACTTCTAGATGCATCTTGACATGTAGGATGGTTCCAAGGGGTTTATGCATCTTATTCAAACAATCTTCATCACAGTCTCAAAATACCTAAGCAACCCCTTGCTCCAAATGGTTACACAACACCCCATTCCACGTCCCCTGAGAACTCGGACCATATCATGGCACCCCAGTTCCCCAAACCAGTTTGCTGCTGATCCAAACAAACAGTAGTCCCAGACTCCCAATTGGAGTCCCAGACTTCTTCCAGCACTGCCACAGAAATACTCTCCATCATGGTAAAAATGGTGTTTTATTCAATGACAGGATGCGCATGGCTCTGGTTAGGCCAGCATTGCTCAGAGGGCAATTAACGGTCAACCACATTACTGTGGAGTCATACGTAGGCCAGACCAGGTAAGGATGACAGTTTACTTTCCTAAAGGACATTAGTGAACCAGATGGGTTTTTCCAACAACTGACAACAGATTTAGTCATCATCATGACCCTTAATTGGAGTCCTCATTGAATTCAAGATTCTTTATAGGATTCAAATTCCTAAATCTGACATGGCATGAATTGAACCCAGGTCCTCATAACATTAGCTATGCTTCTAGATTAATAGTCTAATGCTAACTAAAATTGGGGCCTAGATCCTATGAAATGCTTATCTGTTATTTAATGAAGATCTACCATAGATACAAGTTTATTACCACGGATGCCCCTTACAAGAAAATAGGCACTTCCTGCCTGCTCCACTGTTCAAAAAGATCAAGGCTGATCGCCTACATCAACTTCACCATCCTTATGCTCCTTAATTAGTATATTCAAGACTGAGCATCGTCAGCTGTCTTCACGCCTCTGAGTGAAGAAATTCTCTCACATCCCAGTCCTAACTGGCTGACTTCTTATTCTGAAACTGCAATGCCTAATTTCCCAGCCAGAGGAATCAAAGTCTGAGCATCTAGCTGACAAGCCACTTAAGATTTTTATGTGCTTTAATGAGATAATCTTTCATTATTTGGTCCAAGACTACATGATCTCTCCTTGTAGGACAATTCTCATTCCAGGAATCAGTCTAATTAATAACTTCAGAAAATTTATAATATCACACCTTGGGTTCATTTATTGCTTTTCAACTTACTGTGAAACAACAGTAAATCTATGCTCTAAACAGTTAGTATTCACCAGTTTGATCAACTGAAACAAATTCTCTTGTATTTCATAATGATAAACATTACACAACAAGAACAACTAATTGTATTGCAATGAAAATGTCAGTTTTTCCATTTCAAATATTTCAATCATAATAATACAACAATCATGTCACCTGTAAAATATTATTGGCAAGATTTTATATGGCAGAGATAACATGATTAAAAGGCAAACAACATTCATCAGCAGAAATTTTTCAACTGTACCATCATGATTTTTCATCTCACCATACAGGTCTTCAGAACGTTAAAACACCCAATGAGAGAACCCTGTGTAATTGGATTGATAGTAGGAGCAGGATCACAGCAATGATATACAGTATGTCAGATACCTGGAGTTATTATAAGTTCAAAATGGAATTGAGGAACTCAGCTGTCAGTGTAAGTGGGAGCAAGGAGACCAATCATTTCTGACGATCATCAAAGCTTAGAGCTTAAACTGTTGCCTTGAAATCATTCCTTCCAACTGTTATTATTTATAATAAATAAGGTTTCACATTTTTTCCGGTCATTAATCCAGTTTTATAATGGCAGTACTATCAATGTGGCTGATTACTGTCAATATGTGTTCCATGTCCATGATATAAGGTAGTATTCCTCTCTTAACATGGAGTCTGAAGTTTCAATTCTCTGTCATATAGATAGCTAATGAATAGTCTCTGTTTCGCAATCCATCTCACACTCAAAGGTGCACATAACATTCATACTTTTACTTGTGCCCTTTGCAATATTTCCGGAAGGTTCTTCCAATTGCATTCACTTTCTTAGATCCATGTGCACAAGTTGCATATTTTAAATGTCCTTATACAGCCCAAAATATGCAATATATTAAGAAACTGACGCACACTTCAGAAACTATTACATGGTTCGGTACAGATTCATAGATTCATTTTTAGTAATTTTATGTAAGGTTATTCAGACAACTGAACAAGTAGACACCATTGTAAGAAAAAAATAAGCATTTTTAATGAGCTTACTGCAACTGTATTAATAATAAGCCCACTGCAGCTGTAATAATAGTACATTAGGTTAAATAAGTCAAGGAATTCATTTAATGGAAATAAAAACAATTATATTCTATTTCTTAGTCTGTTGCACTGCTTTGTGGAAGATTGTACATTTATGCCTACACAATATTTGTGTAAGTAAAAGCCTAAAGCATAATCAAACCAGTTCAACTTCAAATGTATCTTTGATGCCATATTCAGACCGAGTCTAATTTTTACAAACTATTTCTTGGGACTTCCAGCACAAATTCACCTGAATCCCAAGTCATATTGACAGGGGAAGAAATGCAGCACCAGAAAGGAGGCAGTGGATAAGCTGTCAGTACTTAAAGTTGACATTGGACTGGGACTGGATAATATGCATACAGAGATATTGAAGATGATGTGGAGGTATTGGTGTTGAACTGGGATGGATAAAGTCAAAAATCACACGACAACGGATTATAGCCCATTAGGTTTATTTGAAAAGAAAGCTTTTGGAACCTCGCTCCTTCTTCAGGTGCTAGTGAGAGAGGATATATTGGACACAAAACTTATAAGTAAAAGATGAAAGGGTGATACAACTGATGCAAATATATTGAAAGCGAGTGTGAAAACTGAGGCATTAGCAATAATCTTTTAATCTTCCCTGGATTCAGAGTCATGCTAGAGGATTGGAGAAGTGCCAACATTACCGTTTTCTTTCAAAAACCCTGTAAAGGTCAATCCAATAATTACAGACTGGACAAGTTAACTTGGTGGTGGGGAAATTTCTATAAACAATTATTTGGGATGGAATTTATAGCTTAATAGGAAATAGGAGTAGGAGTAGGCCATTCAGCCTCTCAGGCCTGCTTGGATATTCAACTTGATCATGACTGATCTACTACTTTCACATCATTTTCCCCTTATCCCTTGACGTTTTTAATATCTAGAAACCAATGAATCAGTTATTTTGTATGTTCATGACAAAGCTGCCATAACCCTCAGGGATACAGAATTCTCAACATTCCCCAATCTGAATGAAGAAATTCCTCCTCTCAGTTCAAAATGGTCTCCCCTTTTCTGAGATTGTTGTTCTACGGGGAATATCTTTCCAGCAGTGACCCTGTCAGGCCTTGTAATGATTGTGCATGTTTCTATGTGAATACCTCTCAATCTTCTAACTTCCGGAGAAGATATGCCCAGTCTCTTCAATCTCTCCTCAAAAGACACTCCTGCCATCTCAGTGATCAATTGGTGAGGCTTTGGTAAACTTCTTCTACAGCAAGAATGTTCTACCTTAGGCAAGGAGACAAGTATTCACAATACTCTCAGTAGGATGTCACCAATGCTCTAAACAATTGCTCCTGTACTCAAATCCTCTTGCAATAAAGGCCAACATATGATTTGCCTTCCTAATGGCTTGTTGCACCTTCTTTCAATGATTCGAAACAAAGACACCCAGGTGATTTTGGATACGAACATTTCCCAATCTCTCACTATATCAGAAAAACTCTTCTTTCTGTTTCTCCAATCAAGATGGATAATTTCACTTATTTTTTCCACATTATATTCCAATTGCCATGTTCTTTCCTGCATATTTAGCCTATCAAAACACCCTTGAGGCTTCCTCACTGCTCATATTCTTACATAATTTTGTGTCATCAACAAGCTTAGAAACATTTGGTTTCCACATTTAAACCATTAATAGAGATTATGAATAGCCAGGTCCTTGTGATAACCTACTAGTCAAGCCAACCAGGAATGATTCATTTACTCCTACACTCTGGTTTTCTATTTGTACACAATTGGAGAAAGTGAGGACTGCAGATGTTGGAAAGTCAGAATCGATAAAGTGTGGAGCTGGAAGGTGCACAGCAGGTCAAGAAGCATCAGTGCAAGGGAGTCCACATTTCAGATCTGAACCTTTCATTTGTAAATAATTCTCAACCAATGTCATATATTACCCCAATACTGTGTGTTCTAATTTTGTTCACTAGTCTCTTGTGCGGAACCTTATCGAAAGCCTTCTGAAAATTCATTTACACTACATCATTAATATCCCCTTATTTACAGCAAGTCACACCCACAAAAAAAATTAATAGATTTGGTTAAACATGATTTTTCCTTCATAAATCCCTGTGTTAAGTATTCAGTTCTCTCATCATTTGTAATATATTCAAGTATTTTCTTTACTGGTTATTTTCCCTGTTTTTTTCCTCTCTTTCCTACTTAAATAGTAGGATTATATTTACTACCTTTCAATCTATTGGAACTATTCCAGATTCTATAGAATATTGGAAGATGACCATCAATGCATCCACAATGTTTACAACCACTTTTTTCACACTCTGTTGATCATCAGGATCAAAGATTTATTCATTTACAATCTCATTAATTTCCTCAGTACCACGTTTTTTTTTACTAATTGTCATTTGGTTATACAGAGTTGGAACCTTTATGAAAAAAATGTCCAAATTTTTCACCATATGTTCATCAGGTCATCACCCAAGAATACCAATCCGGGTGCAAGCCAAAATCTATACTATGTGAGTGGAGAGTGTCAATACTACATATTCCTTTGGGTGTTCACAACAAGCAAAGTACTAAATTGAGCCAACCAGCCAGCATTTGCAAAGTTTGCAATACAGTGTCTACCATTAAATGTGATTGTGACTGAACAAAATTGTACAACATTGGAAAGTGTAGGATGATTCTAAAAACTCAGTGTGGATTTCATAAGGGAAAATCCTATCAACCTTGCTCGAGATTTTGTTTTGAAGAGGTTACAAAGAAGATTGTTGAGGGCAAAACTGTTGATGTGGTGTCAAAATGTGTGGTGCTGGAAAAGCACAGCAGGTCAGGCAGCATCTGAGGAGCAGGAGAAATAATGTTTTGGGCATAAGCCCTTCATCATTTTTTAACTCTGATCTCCTGCATCTGCAGTCCTCACTTTCTCCTGTTGATGTGGTGTATTGGACTACCACAACATGTTTGATACAGTGCCACACAACAGACTTCTGAGGAAAATTATAGGTCATGGAATAAAAGGGACAGTAGCAACTAACACTCCCTTTAAATTTTGCAAGCGCTGGTAAGTTCCATACACTCCGCTCCAAGGTCCATGTACGAGCAAGAAAAAACTACAAGGAATGTTGATAGCACCACTGATGCAAGAGAAGCTGAGGGATTGGAAACAGAGTAATAGCTAATATGTTCAGTTGTCCGCACTTTAGATACTTCAACTAGTTTATATATTAAAAGCACTTAATCATCATCAGTGAGGTGGACAAGGGGACTCTGAATTTGGTTTGCAGTTCAATTCAATATTTTAAAAAAATCCTTATTAAAAACATCACATGAGCATTTCCCAAATTCCCATTGTGTTTACTTTCTATCCAAGTCTATCTTTCTGAGAAAGTACATTACTCGCAACGATCCACATATGAGAGTTTGGTCATTAGAATGCCTTCGCTGACGTCTCAGACTGAAGGTGGATCTGGCAGATCAGGGCAGATTCTCACAAACACTCTCTCTCGTAGTCAAAGTGACTCAGTGAAAACTTGGCAAAGACTTCACCTGGCTCAGTTTGGAGCTCCAACCTTCCAGAGTGTTCTATGCACTTCGGCCAATGGGATCATGAGCTGGGTTCAACAGGGATCGTGCCAACACCTTTCACTATTGCCACATTGGAAGGTGTAAAGCACATTTATTCAGGCAGTCAAGATGCCAGAATGTCTGATTGATACTTTTCCAATACACAACCCTCAGGTTGTCTGTAACTGGTTTCTCATTTTGTAACCTCTTTCATCGTGGTTTCCACTGTTCCCTACAGCTGATAACTGCTGGTTGCTGTTTGATTTAGTTTGGTGAATTTTCTGTCAGGCTAACTTCTGTTGTGGTCAATTTAGAATGTTCAATTTTGGGACCTTGGTCATTTGACCACATCAATGTGGAGGAATGTTTGTAGTAGGGTTCCCCAGGGGTGGATATTCTGACCTTTGCTTTTTAATGAGACATACACATGATCTATATCTGGTTTTCAGAGGATAATTTCAAAGTTTACATATTACATCAATCTTAGGAGAATTGCAAATGGTGAGTTGGATAGTGTAGAACTTCAAAAGTACATTGACAAGTTGCTGGTTAGGTGGTTAATGAAGTTCAAGAAGAAGTGTGAAGTGATATTGTTCAGTATAACGAACTTGGAGGGAAAACATAAAACAAAGGGTACTCTTCTAAAGAGCAGGCAGAAACAGACAGACCTAATTCTATAATGTACATAAGTGATTAAAAATGTCAGGACAGGTAAAGATGATGCAGAGAGTATTCTAGACTTCATTAATAATGACATTGAATACAATAGCTAGGAAGTTCTGATGAACTTATATAGAGCACTGGTTAGACCCCAGCTGGGCTACTATGTACAGTTCTGGATACCATATACAAAAGATGAGAATAAGCTGGACAGAGTGCAGGAATGTTTTATGAAAATGGTTTCAGGGATGAGACACTTCAGTTATGAGGAAAAACTGGAGAAGTTGGGACTGCTTTCCTTGGACAGGAGAAGGTTAAGAGAACTTTTCCAAGTCATTAAGGTCTGAAACAGCTCCCACGTGTAAAATGATTGAGAACTAGAAGACACTGATTTAAATTTAAAAATCACACAACACCAGGTAATAGTCCAACAGGTTTAATTGGAAGTGTGCTTCCAATTAAACCTGTTGGACTATAACCTGGTGTTGTGTGATTCTTAACTTTGTACACCCCAGTCCAACACCGGCATCTCCAAATCCTGATTTAAATTGATTTTGCAAAAGAAACAAATACAAATTGAGGAAAAACTTTCCTCAATAGTAGTAGAGTTTGAAACACACTGGTTGGAAGTTGCTGAAGGGAGAACAAAGAACAATGAAAATTTATAGCCCCCAAACAGACCCTTTGGCCCTTCAAGCCTGAACTGATTCAAATGTACTGTCTAAACCTGTCGGTCAATTCCTAAGCATCTGTATCCCTCTGCTCCCCACCTACTGATGCATCTGTCCAGACTCATCTTAAATGAATCTCCCGTGCCTGCCGCTACCACCTCTGCTGGCAACGCGTTCCAGACACCCACCACCCTTTGTGTGAAGTACTTGCCGCGTGTATCCCCCTTAAACTTTTCACCTCTCACCTTAAAAGCATGACCTCTCGTTATTGAATCCTTCACCGGTCTATATCCTTCATGATTTGGAGATGCCGGTGTTGGACTGGGGTGCGCAAAGTTAAAAATCACACAACAGCAGGTTACAGTCCAATGGATTTAATTGGAAGCACTAGCTTTCGGAACGACGCTCCTTCATCAGGTGGTTGTAGAGGGCACAACTGTCAGACACAGAATTTATAGCAAAAGTTTACAGTGTGATGTAACTGAAATTATACATTGAATAATACCTTAATTGTTTGTTGAGGCTTTCATCTGTTAGAATACCATGATAGTTTCACTTCTTTCATATGTAAATCACAAAACCCTTTTCTTTAAAAGTTGCATTCTCTGGTTAACTGTAACAATTGGTGTTAGCTAGATAATATGTTGAAGGTGTTAGCCCCTGTGTTCTCTGTCTTTGCCATGATGTTTAGACTGATTGTAAACTAAAAAGTGAGATAACAGAGTCTTACATGAATTCATGCAGTTTTTGAGCAAAGTACAATGTAACTCTGCAAGTCCAAATTCACCCCACAAACGTATATATATATATATGTATGCATGTGTGTGTGTGTGTGTGTGTGTGTGTGTGTGTGTGTGTGTGTGTGTGTGTGTGTCTGTCTGTCTGTCTGTCCCCAACACAGACAGACAGACACACACACAGACCCACATGCACACATATACATATATATATTATATACACGTTTGTGGGGTGAATTTGGACTTGCAGAGTTGTATTGTACTTTGCTAAAAAACTGCATGAATTCGTGTAAGACTCTGTTATCTCACTTTTTAGTTTACAATCAGTCTAAACATCATGGCAAAGACAGAGAACACAGGGGCTAACACCTTCAACATATTGTCTAGCTAACACCAATTGTTACAGTTAACCTGAGGACGCAACCTTTACAAAAAAGGTTTTATGATTTACACATGAAAGAAGTGAAACGATCATAGTATTCTAACAGATGAAAGCCTCAACAAACAATTAAGGTATTATTCAATGTATAATTTCAGTTACATCACACTGTAAACTTTTACTATAAATTCTGTGTCTGACAATTGTGCCCTCCACAAGCACCCGACGAAGGAGCAAAAGCTAGTGAGCTTCCAATTAAACCTGTTGGAATATAACCTGGTGTTGTGTGATTTTAACTTTATATACCCTTCATGATTTTGTAAACCTCAATCAGGTCCCATCTCAATCTCCTTTTTTCTAATGAGTTGAGGACTCTTTATAGCAGAACTTCCTGGTAGACTGGCTCAGTCAGGACTCAAGTTTACACCTGGATTAGTTAAAAATATTGATTTGAGGTGCACTCTCCTCCAGATGGGCAAAAGTATGTCTCACTGCTGCTGAATCAATTTATAGGATCGCTAAATAAAAGAATGAATTTCTTTTCTAAGCCTTTATAAAAATAGGATTGAGGATCTGGGAGTCGTCAGCTTGTTGACACTTCCTCAGTGTTGGATAGTTAACGTTCTGACCACATTGGACAGGTGAGATATTTTACTTCCAGAATAGGTGTCTCCAAATAACTCAACAAACCCTGGTGGAGTCAGGCAGGAGGATCCTGTGTAAGCCACTGCAAGTTTGTCTCAAGTCTAATTTCAGAACAGACATCTACCACAAATAAAACTTGTCACACAACCATTTCCCATAGTGACGGTACTGACCCTTTAATTGGTAAAACCAAAGGTAACAGGTGAGGATGATTAGATTAGATTAGATTAGATTAGATTACTTACAGTGTGGAAACAGGCCCTTCGGCCCAATAAATCCACACCGACCCTCCAAAGGGCAACCCACCCAGACCCATTCCCTACATTTACCCCTTCACCTAACACTACGGACAATTTAGCATGGCCAATTCACCTAACCTGCACACCTTTAGATTGTGGGAGGAAACCGGAGCACAATGACTCTCTAGATACACTTTATTGAAATGTTTACAATGAATTAGATCTATAAGAACATGACATACAGCTGTTTTTAGAGACAAGCTTAAACTCTGAGAAACAGAGCTGTAACAGTACAATTCCCAATTCAATTATCTTTGGAGTTTGACAGTTTTATTTCAATCACTGCAAAACAAAGGATGGTCTTTAATACTTCCTGTGCATGTGGTGTCTGCAATTAAGCTAATCTGTCTGCAGCAAACTGTTTACAGAACATAACTCATGGAAATGAGTTTACAATGTGAAGATGAATCTAGTCTATGCATCAAAGAGCTTTCTCCAGCTGTGAGGGGGCTACTGAGAGTGCTATCAATCTTATTTTTCATACATTGCCTGTTGATCTTTGCAGAAAATGTGAAGAAAGTTGCAGAGATTTTCCATTTGGGCACGAGCTGAGCTGAATTGGGATAGAATCCAAATTATGCCTAACTCACCCACAGTGTTCCAGAGATCCTAATTTCAAGATTACAAGCGATGGGTAGAATGCACAGTTAATCAAATCCTACTATTCCACCAGTTGCACCAGTAGAATAAGTGTTTTGATTCAATGTCCAAAAAAGGTCAATTGATTCCTTTTTGTATTACTGCCAGAATAAAATAAACTTTTACCAGACTTCTTCAACAAACTCAAAAAAGTAACACAAAACTTCTTAAAATAGAATCCAGAATTAGAAGTAGATCCTCTTAATCCCAAACACAGACACACTTAGACAATATAAATGGACAGTAGATGCTGCAAAGACTTTTTTTTAAAAGCAAAGCAAACAGACCCCTGTTGACCAAGTGTCTGAAAACACAGGATAGAATTTGATGATTACGTCGCCAGGTTTCTTGTCAATGAATCAGATTGCTGACAGCCATAGACTGAAGGAAGATCTGGATTGAAGCTGGACCTGAGTCTTTAGAAAGTGGCCACAGTTCAGCTTTTCATTTTTGTACAATAGTCAGAAATACTGATATTTGGAAAGTTGACCAAAGTTCCAAGATCTTTTACTGAGAGAAGAAGGGAGAGAATTGTACTAATAAGGTTTCTTTCCTTATTTACCACTTGGTCTGCGAAAAGAAAATCAAATCCAGAGTTACGACACAACTATAATCACAGATAGTCCAGAGTCCTTATTGAAGCTGGTTTTTTTCAAACAATTAAGAGCCATAAGCCTGATTTCATAACTCCAAAAATCTTCATTTCTCTTTTTCTCCAAAGGCATTTGGCTTTCTGCGGACATCAGGTAGGCTACAGCATTTAGTAAACTGCTGCCCTCATTTTCCAAAAGATCACATGACAAAAACAATTTTTAATCCAGAAAGTGTCAAAACAGTTTCGAATCTTCCATTTTTCACATAGGCCATAAATACAAATACATATTCCTAACACAACTGAGCTCCAAACACATTGTCATGCAGAAAGTCTAGTACTGCTGCTGCAGGATTTAAAGTCTTGTAGAAATCTAAGAAGGCATATCTGTTTTTATATTAAATTACAAACTTTAAGCTTTTGTGAAGAGAACTACAAGCTCACAAGACAGTCCAACGGAATGGGAGGAGGTCATCAAGAGTGAAAATGCTTCCTCCATAACTTACACATCTGGAAGGAATGCAAGAAAGCATTCAATGATCAAACTAGATCAAACCAAGTAGGAAAACAGATCATTGCCTCCCATTAATGCAGTGTACTTTCCATGTATGGTATTTCCTCCCTTCATCCAATCTTAAGGTACTTTCAAGTCTTATTCTGTGAAAAATATTCTTTAGAATCAGCCTAAATTTGCTTCTCTCTATTCTACACAAATGCCTCTTCCTTACATTCTCTAGTGCATTCAGCCAAAATGAATCCTGACGGATAATGTAATGCAACTGGTTCTTGTCACATCCATTTTGGGCTGAATTTTATGTTCTTTTGATTACGTGCGCATCACGTTGAGTTTGATGGAGTGGTTCTCACTGTGAGGCCAAGCAAGGTTTCATACCGTATCTCATCAAACTTACCGCATTAACTGGCATTATTACCATTATGGCAAATATCAATTCGATTTCTGTCTCATCTTACTATACACTGTTCTCAGAGCAACTGACCACTGACTGGACATGCGCTCTGACTAGCGCCCTTGCCATCTTTCACAGCCTACTGCAAACCTGGCAGCTGCCCTGTTCAGGCGTGAAGGAATCAGGAGAGATGGCAGAGAAGCAGAGGCTGGTACAATAGTTCTCAGGGAGGGACCTAGAGGTCCTTGTGGATGGAATGGTTGAGAGATAAGGAGCACTATACATGGAGGACCAGAAGAGGTCACACTGAAGATCTAGACCCCTCCAAAGGGGCCTCTTGGTTCGAGATCGGTCAAAAGAATCACTAGGAGTACAGTCTGTTTAAAGCAAGGTTACCAGTTTAATTAAAATAAGGCAGCCTGGCACAAATTTGTCCAGCAACATAGAGGTTAAAAGCTTCTGTGTGCCATGCAGAAATGGCGCAATTACATTAAAAATTTACACATTATTTATATGTTTTTTAAGAGATAGTACAGCCTTAATTATAAGAAAAGACCAATCACATATAATAAGGTGACATAATTTACAGCAGGTTAACCCAATGATATTCCCCAGGAAAGGGTTCTTAATTTACGTGGAGCACCATCCCATGCAAGCAGTTCAAGGTTAGTTTGAATACTAAATCACTATCTTATGATTCATATTATGAAAAATCCATTGTTCTCTCTTATCTCTAAATACAACCAACTTAGCAAAGCATCAGTTCAAGTTCACACAGTCAAATCATTACTTGCAGCCATTTTGTTGTGTTATTTTAAATTTAAAAGTCATTTTGTAATTAATAAAAATCTACATATACTTGTTGCTTCTGACAACAGCCTAAATTCAAATTTTAGATCCTCAACACCAGCAGACTTGAACAACCTTGAGAGATCGCCACCCTGGTCAGCACCATCTTCAGGGTGAGGGGGGAAAAGTGCAGCAGTGCAGAAAGGTGAATGGCCTTCCCTGCTCCACCAATGTCAGTGCAATAATCTACTCTCTGCCAACTCACTGCACCCAGCCATTGCCAAACTCATGTTCTGTCACCTTTTGTTGCAGGTGAAACCTTTTCTCACTTGTTCTCATTACCCCCCAGCTTCCAACATTACTTACCCTTCATGCCATGTGTGCCATCTCCTCACTTCCTTGGAACACCGTAACACCTTTCCCCCACATGTACCAGACCTAATATGTCATGCCACCCACTTGCGTTGTACACATTCATCCCAGACGATGGCTTATGGTGGGGTCTGTGTGTGTGCGTGCGCGCACATGCATGTGTGCCTGTGTTGAAAAAGCACGGTTTTCCAGTGCGTGGTCTCATTGGCATATGGGATGCAAATATGCCTGCTTATTATGGTGAATGTACTGTATGTCATCAGCTGTCCCTTGGAATTGAGGATGACATTTGTCAGTCTAGCTAGGGAGCCCAACTTGGAATCCACAATGACGGCATGTTATTAGATAGTGAAATGGAATTCACAGCTCTAGGTTGTCTTTCTTCTCCTTCTTCTACCACCACCATTCCACTTCACAGCCAAGTCAGTGAGCCTTGAAGTACCTTGCACTTTGATGGATTATGAGGTGCTGTGCTGAGCAGCTGGAAACTTTCTTCTTTCAGTCAATGTGGTGTCAATGTCTCTATGCTTTAGGGTGACTTCATCATATCCATATATATCCGTTTTCAGCATTGGTTAAAGAAACTGCTGAAGGATTAGTTTTTGGGCAGCTGGACCCAATGGCCTATCTATTGGAGAGATGGCTCTCCAGCAATAGGGCTTTGTTATGATATTGGTAGATGGTGCAGGTTTCACAACAATAGTGATGAGTGGTTAATTTAACACAAACTTTGGTGACTTCTCAAGGTCCCTGTTGTCAAAGACATTTCTATAGCTTAAAGGAGGCAAACATGCACAGATGATTAAGTGCTGGACTTCTGCATCAATGGCAGGAGAAATGATGCACATCCCCCTGAGCCATCCCTTCTATGTAGGTTGTGTGGAGTTATTCAACTGACCCAGGAAAGCAACATATACGAGGTGTTGAAAAGCTCGAGTGTCCATTGCATGTCCTGTACATACAATGGAGACATGTTCTGCATTACAGGGGTGGGGTTTCTCAGGTTATTGCACCTGGCAGCGCTGAAACACTCAGAAATGACAGAATGCTTCCTGTCTTTGTGCATTCCAGTCCAACTGCTCTTCCTTCATCACAACTTTCCTTTCTACATTTTTGTTTACAGATATCCAAAATTTAGCTGGCAAATATATCTTCAAATAAAATGAATAAGCATCAATTATTTTCTGAGGAAGAAGGTCCATCAGTTGATATCAATGAAAGACATTTGTTCAACTAACATTGTGGGACCAGTGCACAATTAGTCACCAGATACAGGTGGGCTGCAACAACACCACAGGGAAAGATAATTCATTTGCTACAGTGAGGACACAGATGACTCAGATGAGGATTTTGACTTGGTTCCATACAGGAAAACACATATGAACAAAAACACAGATTTCTAGGTGTGACAAATAGATGAATGAATGGTTTTTACACTCAGCGCAATAGTTTTCAAACTGGAGTTCACAGTTTTACCATGGAATAATGTGAACTGGGAGGCAGAACATGACAATAGCTGCCATGTGTGCAATGCAGATTGGGGTGGTTAGTTCACCTAGAAATGGGGTATGCATGGAGAGACAGACTCTCCATGAGAATGAGAAGCAAGAACACTTATATCATTGGTATCCGTAAGTAAATACTTTTGTAGAAAAATATTAGAACATAATACCTCACTAATATACTGATTACATACAGCTTTTCACATCAAGATTAGATTTAACTAGAGAGTCAGTAATTACTAATCAATTTTGAAAAACAACTAAAAATGTTTGAGAACCACTGCTGGAGAGAGGTCATAAGTTTACAAAATAGAGGCTAACAACCCATTAGGGATCAATGATGTTTAAAACAGATTGCTATCAAAAGTGTGACTTACAGATTCCCTAATTGTTAGAGGGACCTGGAACCGAATCTAAACATAGATAAAGGAGTAGGAAAGGTATAATATATAAGGTATAACAATATAAATAAAAGACTATAATCCTCCATTGTGCTCCAGGCTGAAAGAAAATAAACTGAAGAAAAGGAATTAAATTCCTAAATGTGTGCTGGACTCTTCTTTAAACAATACATTGTGTGTCTATAGCCTTTAATAAAAGCAGCACATCCCAAGGCATACTAGAGAAGGTTATAAGAAAGGAAATTGCCACTGAGCAGCACAGTAAAGTACTAGGATAAATGACCAAAAAGCTTTTTTAAGAGGTAAAATTTAAAGAGTGTCTTAAAGAGTGATGGGTGAAGTAGTTCAGAGTTTAGAGCTGCGGCAACTGAAGGTGCAATTGCCAATACAGGGTGATGGAATTTGATACACAGATATCAGCTTGGGTGTACCAAGATTTTGAGGAGGCTACAGACACAGGATGGAGCTAAATCATGAAAAGGGTTTGAAAGCAAGCATAAGTATTTTAAAATCAAAGTGGTGGACTGAGAGCCGATGTGATTTAAAAACTACAAGGGTGACGGATGAAAAGGAGTTTATGTGAGAAAAGATAGCCCAAGTTCAGAAAATCTGAAGTTTATGAACGATGAGAGATGGGAGTCCAGGCAGATTTTGCTGCTTGTTGGATGCTGCCTGAACTGCTGTGCTCTTCCAGCACCACTAATCCAGTATTTGGTTTTCAGCATCTGCAGTCATTGTTTTTACCAGAATTTATTTAAAGTTGAGTGAGCAGAGCAAATGGGTGGAGGCAGGAGTAGATTCAGATAGTTCTCCTATAATGCCAGAGTTGTGTTCCAGCGACACCTTGCTGAATAGAAAATGGCTCAATAGAAATAACTGGGCCTCTGGGAAAGTAGAATTGGAGAAGTCCAGTAAAAAATATCATTCACGATTGCTCAAAAGTCCAATGCAAAATACAGCACAGCCGGAATGAAGGTGGAAATCATATTTATTAATGACACAAAAGTAAATTTAACATGGTACATTTAAAAAAGGCAAAGAAGTTGCTCTCTGTACAGCACCTCTCACAGAAAGCTGCTCTGTTGGCAGCTGACATTGGCATATGCACAGAACAGTAAGAAGGCCAGCACTGACATTGTGAATGGGCAAAATGGCACGGACATTGGTGCATGTGCAGAACCATGTGGCGATATCGGCGCATGCGCAGAACAAAGCATGTGAACCAATACCCGCTGGAATCTTCAGTGTTCTCAAAAATACCACTCCCAAATTCTTCAGCAATGTTATAGCCAAATCATGCTGCCGAAACAAGTTATCCCAGAACCACCTGTAATGGTTATTATGGAGGTGGAACTAGGCAGTATTATAGATGAAAAAGAGATGGGATTGAAGATTTATCTTAGGGCCAAACAGGACTGTGAGATTGTGGATATTCTGTTTCAGCATTAGGCTGTGGCTAGGAAGTGGGATGGAGTTAATGTCTAGGGAATGTAGGTTTATGGTGTGGACTGAAGCTCAGAGGGAAAGCCTGAGGCAGATGTGATAGCAGCATACAGCTAATAATCAGGGCTTTTAAAAAATAGGATATATTAGAATTGCAGAATATATATAACTATTAATAAGGAAACTACTCAATTTAGAATTCCATTACCAAAATGTAGGACAAGATTAAAAATATCACACAACACCAGGTTATTGTCCAACAGGTTTATCTGGGAGTACTAGCTTTCAGAGCACTGCTCCTTTATCAGGTAGCTATGGAGCAGGATCATAAGACACAGAATTTATAGCAAAAGATCACAATGTAATGCAAATGAAATGATACATTGAACAAACCTAGATTATTGTTAAATCTTTCATCTTTTAGAATGGATTGCAGATTTCTTAAGTTGTAACTTAAGTTACCTCAAGAACGTGACTTGAAAGAAGTTCTGGGGTTTACATATTAATGAACCGAAACCTGCAACCCATTCTAAAAGATAAAAGACTTAACAGCGATCTAGGTTTGTTCAATATATCGTTACCATTGCATGACACTGTGATGTTTTGCTATGAATTCTGCGTCGTATGATCCTGTTCCAAAGCTACCCGATGAAGGAGCAGTGCTCTGAAAGCCAGTAGTCCCAAATATACCTGTTGGACTATAACCGGGTTTTGTGTGATTTTTAACTTTGTCTACCCCAATTCAACACCTGTCCCTCCACATCAAAATACAGGAAGCAATCTAAAATAGAAGAGAGAGACCATAGACCTATAAGAAAATATCACCTAAGTCATAGGTTGTAGTTTCCAGAAAAAAATAGTTTTGAGTACATAATCTGAGTTGATAATTCATGTGGTATTGAAGAAATGCAATGTCGCTGTGGTGCTATTTATTGGAAAACTGAGGGCCAATCTGCCTCTATTGTTATATACAAGCCCAAAATACCATTCAAAATTGAACAAGAGTTCTCATCGCTATTTTTCTCTCAACCAACATTCCCACAAACAAGATTATGCTTTCATTCAAAAGCAAAATATTGCAGATGCTAGAAATTTGAAATAAAATGGAAAATACTGGAAATATTCCCAGCATCTGTGCAGAAGGAAACATTTTAGTATACAGCACTGTCTGCTCACAATACAGTCTTTGCAACACATTTGAGACCAAATGCAGATTGGGTGACTGCTTTGTGGAATTGGTCTTGCTGTATCTGCATGCATGATGGCAAGCTTCTGGTGGCCTGTCATTTTAATTCTTCATCCTTCTTTCCCATTGACGTCTCTGCTTTCTGATCCATTGCAATGTTCCAATGAAGCTCAAAACAAGCTTGAAGAGAAGTACTTTATCTTTCAATTAGGAGTACCTCTACAGCCTTCTGGACTCAACAGTGAATTCAATAATTTCACACTGCAATCTCTGCTCCCCCATATTAGTTACTTTACTTCCCATGTGTCAATGCTTCGTTCATTTCTTTTACTCTACTTTTTGCTTTTTGACAGCTGTTCGATATTCTGTGATTCATACATCAGCTGAGCCTGTCTTTTGTTTCTTTGCTTATCTCATTATCTCTCTGTACCAACATCTCTTTTGTCATGCAGAGTCTCTCACTTTCTGCCCAATCCCAGATCTGCTCTTTTGTTCTTTTTCCACTATCCCCCATATCACCTATTGAATAAAATCTTTTCATCGAGCTATTATCCAGTGAAGGACTAATTCCAGGCACTTGTATTGTTTAGGCACTCTGACCCTGAGAAGGAATCATGTGCAACATGAGACAAGTGCAGTCTACAACAAACTATAGATGGAGGTAACAAGATGTTCAAAGAAGAGCTAAACAAGGGGATAATTTCACTGTTTACGAGTAGCTGGAATGGAACAGTACACATTCGCTTCCTGAACATGGTGACTAGGCAATTGAAGATGTAATTGAATATTAAGATATCCACCCCCTAAAGAAAAGTATACAAACAAAGCATGAGAGGCATAGTTAAGGCAGATAGCCAACTCCTTTTTCTCATTGTCGGGAAGTCTAAAACTAGACAGCATAGGTTTAAGGCGAGGGGGGAGAGATACAAAGGGTCCAAAGGGACAATCTTTTCACATAGAGGGTGGTGAGTGTCTGGAATGGGCTTCCACCAGAGGTAGTGGTGAAAGCAAGTACAATTTTGTCATTAGGAAACATTTAGACAGGTACATGGATGGGATAGGCATGGAGGGAAATGGGCCTAACGCAGGCATGTGGGACCAGTTTAATTGTGAAAACAGGGTGGCATGCACAAGTTGGGTCAAAGGGCCTGTTTCCATACTGTAGACCTCTATGATTAGAGACAAAAAAACTGCAGATGCTGGAATCTAAGGTAGACAAGCAGAAGCCTGGAAGAACACAGGTGGTGGAGAAATCAACATTTTGGGTGTAACCCTGAAGAAGGGTGTTCTTCTAGCCTCCTGCTTGTCTACCGTTGACTTTTATGACTAAGCAGCTGAGGTGGAAAAGATCACATTGGATCATTGTATTGTTATAGTGAGTAATCCAGTGAGAAGCTTCAACTGTTGCCACAGCCTGGTGCCATTTTGAATAGTTTAAAAAAAAGAGTAAAAAGATATAACTAAAAGACAGTCTATCTTTGTTCCACTGTCTCCATTCTAAGCCTGCTCACCAGTGACACCTGTGCTGCCAGCCTTCCCCCACCGCCTCACTACTGCCTGCACAGGACACAACAACGTAACAGTCGCCACTCTTTAGGTGCCATCTCTTCGCTGTTGGACTCACCTCGCCGCCGAGTCCCATCCGAACCCAATTCACCCTGCAACCACACATCCCCAGCTCGACTACCACCAACAACTCACCAATAACCAGTAGTCCCCTTTTGGGCCTACATCAACTGCAACCAGGGGTCCGTAGCTCTGCTGCCACTGCAATGATACCAGGAAACCCACTCCAGGCATGCCACGCTGCTGCTGCTGTGCCAATGCCAGGACTCCCCTCTGCCAGTCGTTCTTGACTCTACTACCAGGCCAGGCCACAACCATGCCAAGTCATGCTCCAGCTGCCCTCCTCAGAGATGTTAACCTTGCTGACTCTGCCATCTTGAACTCTCCGCTGCCGATCACTGAAGGAGCTTTGTCACTGCTGTCATTTCCCCTCCACAATCCCCTGAATGCGGACACCCTTGCTGTCGCTGCCTCCAACTGCCAGGAGGTGCCACTGAAGCTTACGACCACCGGTAGGCTGCCATGACTCTGTACATGGTCTACTCTCGCTGACTAAACTGCCAAAGAAAACAAAAAAGAAAGAAAAAAGGAGGAAAAAGAGCAGAAGTAAAAAGAAAAAAGGAAGAAAGCAGATGAGAGCAGACAAGCCCCGGACAAAAGCTGGCATGCAACCCTGCCGCCACATTGGAACCAATTCATGTCAAATGTCTTGGTCAGTTTAAAGGTGAATCTTTGCTGCCTCCAGTGTAATACCTCCATCTAGGTCAAGAGGGAATTGAAGAAGAAAGTATTGTTACCACAAGCTACAGAGATCAGTCTGTAGTTGTCCTCTGTTGAGAGGCTGATTAAATTGGGCTATGCTTTCTGGAGTTCAGAAGAATGAGAGCTGATCTCATTGATTTACATAAGATTTTGAAGTGAGTTGACAGGATGAACAGAGAGATGTTGTTTCCCCTGGCTGAAGAATTTAGATTACAGGGACACAGTCTGAGGATAAAAAGCCAGCAATTTATGAGAGAGATGAGGAGAGAATTCTTTACTCAAAGTGCTGTGGAACCTTTGAATTTTCAAACTCAGATAATTGTGGCTGCTCCATCATTGAATATATTTAATATACTGAATATATTTAAGATAAAACAGATGGACTCTTGGATGCTCAAGGGATAAAGAGAAGGTGGGAAAATCAAGCTGTGAAGATCAGTCACAGTTGTTCAAATGGCATAGCAGGCTCAGTGGCTCATTTAGTCTGTGCATGCTCCCATTTGTCATGTTGCTTTCTAAGCCTCATTCATCTGTCTAATCTGAGACTGGTAAATCGTCCTCAGCTGCTACAGGTCATATATGTACTTATTCTGATGGTATTTTTCAGGTGAATTATTACTTTATCATTCCTCAATAAATTGCTTGTGACTCCTTGACTCCTTTTACTGATCTATGACCCTGGATCAATTCTTACAGAAGTACCAGTACTGAACCAATAAAACATAGAGGCAGTGGTGTAGTGGTAATGTCATGGCACTAGTAGTCAGGAAACGTAGACTAGTGTTCTGAGGACCTGGACTCAAATGCCATCAAAGCAGATAGTGAAATTTGAATTCAATAGAAATCTGAAATTAAACTTAACATCATGGCAACCATGTAACCATTGCTGATTGCCATAAGGAAAAATCCATCTGGTTCCCTCATGTTCCTTACGGAAGAAAATCTGCCATCTGCACCTGAGCTAGCCTACTTATGATTCCAAACCCAAAGTAATGTGCTTGATGCTTAACTACTCTCTTGGCAATTAGATCTGGCTAATAAATGCTGGCCTAGCTGGCAACACCCATTCCCCAAGAGTGAATTTTAAAAAAAAATCAACTATGATAAAAAAGCTTGCACATATACGCTCAATTTAAAACGATGCAACAATGGGACTGTGAATCAGCATTCAAGAAATAAGGATGCATCTGGAAGACCTGGATGAACGATGATCCTTTGTTACTTATCAATTCTGAATTCTACATGAACTTCTGTGTTAAAGAGAAAACAAGGTCTCTTTTAGGAGCAGTTCAATGGTTGTATTTATTTATCAAGATACATAATCCTAGAGACAGGATTTCTTACTCTAGCGCGGAAACTCTGAAATTTGATTAGGAATTTTATTTTTACAGAGATGGGTACAGAATGTGGTCATTTACTTTTAATAGTATAAATAATGTTTTTTTTAAAGAATGAACTCAACTAATCAGATTAAAAACTGAGAAATTACTACAAGGACTGATCTGTTCTAAATTAATTAGTCCAAATAAGTCCAATCATACTGTGTGTCACAACTGTGAACCATGTACTTTATATGCTAGGTGTACTCATACATTGAGTTGCTCATTAGATTTATTAATTAGATCATAAGCTAGATTTATGTAACAAAGTGGAAAATTAACTTCAAACACTTATCATCAAGGTACTTTGTCTGCCATGTTAAAACTGTAAGCTGATTCAAACTAGCTTTAGTGGTATAATTTCATGGCCACACTTCAGCTTTATATGTTCGTCTATAGGGCTATTTTAAGATTCACGAATTAATCCAATGACAAATTTACTTTATCTCAACAATTTTCACTGCACAATAGCTGCATTTAAGATCAGCAGTTTAGCATGACCAATCCACCTGACCTGCACATCTTTGGACCGTGGGAGGAAACCAGAGCACCTGGAAGAAACCATCACAGACACGGGCTGGAATTGAACCCAGGTCCCTAGCACTGAGGTGCAGCAGTGCTAACCACTGAGCTACCATGCCACCAGGGAAAGCTAAAAAAAAAGGACTACTTCATGCCAAATATTGGAAGCATTATGTGATAGACAGGACTATGCAATCTCATGTCAACAAATAAGATTTAAGCTCTGCAGTCCTACCACGTCCAATTGTGAATGGTGGTGGAGAATTAAACTATTAAGACAGGAGGACAAAGTTAAAAATCACACACCAGGTTATAGTCCAACAGGTTTAATTGGAAGCACACTAGCTTTCGAAGCACCGCTCTCAAGACAGGAGCAGACTTCACAAATATGCCCATCCTCCATGATAATGAGCCCACCACATCAATGCAAAAGACTGGGCTTAAGCATTTTGCAACAGACTTAAGTCAGATGTGTCAAGTGGACAATCCATTTCAGCCTCATAAATGCCAGTCTTTAGCCAATTTGATTCAATTTACATGATAACAAAAAATGGCCGATGGCAATAAATACTGGAAAGACTATGGACCCTGATGTATTCTGTCAACAATACTGAAGATTTGTGCTTGAGAATCTGCTGCGCTCCTTGCAAAGCTCTTCCAGTACAAGGGCAGCATTAACACCTACCCAAGTGTGTGGAAAATTGCCTAGATATGTCCTATACAATGAAAAGGAAAATCCACGACAGCCAACTACAGTCCCAACCAGCTAATCTTAATCCTCAGTAAAGTGATGGAATGTCATCCAGAGTGCTATTAAACAATACTTGCTTAGCAATAAATGCCCAGTTTGGATTTTGCCAAGGCCCCTCAGCTCCTGGCTTTATTACAGCCTTAGTCCAAAAATGAACAAAAGAACTGAATTCCAGAGGAAAGGCCCTGAACAGCAAGAGTGCATTTGACTAAGTATAAAGTCTTCTGAGGAATGGTCACTGGATGCAAAACGTTAACTTTGATTTCTCTTCACAAGTGCTGCCAGACCTGCTGAGCTTTTCCAGCAACATCCACTTTTGTTTCTGATTTGCAGCATCTGCAGTTATTTTGGTTTTAAGATACTGAAGCAGTCTCTGTCCAAATGTAGCATGACCTGGACAATATCCAGTTTTGGGCTGACAAGTAACATTTCTGTTTCACAGTGCCACGCAGTGACGATCTCCAAAATAGAAAATATAACTATCATCCTTTGACATTCAATGGCATCACCACTGCTGAATGCACCACTATCATCAGCCTAGTGGTTACCACTGCCTAGAAACTGTACTGGACTAGCCATATAAATACAGTGGCTACAAGAATAGATCAGAAGCTAGGTCATTTTCCTGACTCCCAAACTCTGTCCACTATCTATAAGGCACAAATCAGGAGTATGATGGAATATTCCCCACTTGCCTGGGTGTGTGGAACTCTGATAATACAATCTGAAGATTGACACCATCCAGGACAAAGCAACCTCTTGACTGACACACACACACTCCCCTCTCCCCCCGCCCCGCCCCCCCCCAATTCATAAACATTCACTCCCTCTACTACTAATGCACAGTACCTACAAGGTATATTGAAGAAACTCATTTAGACTCGGTTAGACAGCACCTTTCAGATACATGACCACCACTATTTATGACAAGGACAGCAGACAGATGGAAACATCATCTGCAAGTTCTCTGCCAAGCTACTCACCATCCTGACTTGAAATATATTATCTTTTCCTTCACTGTCACTCGATCAACATCCTCCAACTGCCCTCACTGTTAGCACTGAGGGTGCACCTACACTGAAAAGGCTGCAGCAGTTCAAGAGGGCAGTTCACCACCACCACCTGCAGGGCAACTAGGGATGGGCAATAAATACTGGTAGAGCTAACGATGCCCACATCCTCTGAATAATTGCAGAAAAAAATCAGAATTTCAAAATTACGTAAGTGGATAAGTCATCAATGCAATAAGAGTCAAGGTAGAGGTGTCATCAAAAACATATAAACCAAATACTGAATAATACCATTTACATACGAAATCAGAGCTACAGAAATGATACATATATGTTCGCCCAGTTGGAACTTATGTTTGTGGGTGGCACGGTAGCACAGTGGTTAGCGCCAGAGACCCGGGTTCAATTCCCACCTCAGGCAACTGTCTGTGTGGAGTTTGCACATTCTCCCTGTATCTGCGTGGGTTTCCTCCGGGTGCTCCGGTTTCCTCCCACAGTCCAAAGGTGTGCAGGTTAGGTGAACTGGCCATGCTAAATTGCCCATAGTGTTGGGTGAAGGGGTAAATGTAGGGGAATGGGTCTGGGTGGGTTGCTTTTCAGAAGGTCGGTGTGGACTTGTTGGGCCGAAGGGCCTGTTTCCACACTGTAAGTAATCTAATCTTACTTAGAGATACATAGCTAGGGGACCAGAAGCCAGTCAAATGCCACTGAGTGCTTGTTGTGTGGGAACAACAATTACAATTAATGCAGTAAAACATCCCAAGGCACTTCACAGGAGCATTATCAAATTAAATATGACATCGAGCTACTTTTTAAAAAATAATATATTTTTATTAAGAAAAAATAGATTTTTAAATATTACAAATACAAAACAATGCAATTCAAAACAGTACAAAACTAAACCCAAATAATAAAAAAAATTCCCCAACCCACCCTCCTATACAAATGTATAAACATATATAGAGAAGTATAAAATTTTTAAAAAACCTAAACAAGCTATTTAACTAACTAAATAAATACCTAACAACAAACAAATAAATAGTAATAACTCAGCCCAGCCAACACAAAACACTCATACATTCACAGTTCCTCCTCCCTGGATATTGGACTCATGAAACACAATTGTTACGGCTATATAAAAACCCTTGTTAGTGTGGCAGATAAATCTGTGTCCAGGTATTTCAAAAAAGGGTTGCCATGTCTTGTAAAAATTCTCAGTTTTGTGGTGTACCATATTTGTGAGAAAATCCAGGGGAATATGCTCCATAACAATCTTCCGCCAACCCGACAGGCCTGGGGGGTTTTGTGATATCCAACCTAGCAAGATATTCTTCCTTGCACAGAATGTAAGAATATTGAAAAGTTTTTCCTTATGCGAGTCTGTAGGAAATACAATGGGTAGGCCTAAAAGGAGCGAAATAGGGTCTTTCTCCACCCCGACACCTAAAATCCTCTCCATTGCACCCACCACAGTGCCCCAATATGTTTGAAGCCTGTCACAAGACCAAAGACAATAGGTAAGAGTACCCGTACAGACCTTGCACTTAGGACATGCTGAAGATACCCCTGGTTTAAATTTTGACAAACAGTCTGGGGCTAAGTGGACCCTGTGAAGAATCTTCAACTGTAAAGCATGGGTCCTATTGCAAATTGATATCTTCCTTGCATTCTCCCAAATATCCTCCCATGCCTCTGAAGAAACTTCAACACCCAGCTCTCTTTCCCACATCTTGCAGAGTCGATCAGACTCATCTGAGGTGGCACCCCACAATTGGTGATATAGAGTACTGACAGAGAGTGTACTCTTAGCCCTTAGTACCCCTCTTTCTATGCGAGATTTGTAGGGACCAGTCAAAGGTGTGGCCGTTTTTTGAATAAAATCCCTAACTTGAAAAAAAACGAAAGAGGTCTCTATTAGGTAACTCATACTTCCGTACTAACTGATCGAAGGACATCATTATATCTTCCTCAAATAAATCACCCATGCAAGATATACCCTTAGCTGCCCAACGTTTAAATCCCGAATCTATCATACCTGGTTGAAAACTCGGCATACCCACTAAAGGTGTAAACAAAGATATTTTGCCAATATTACCTTCCCTCTGCCGAATTGCCCTCCATGCTTTAACAGTATTGATGACAATTGGGTTATGGCAATATTCCCTAACTGTCCTCACCTTGTCCAATAACAGCAAACTGGTAAGGGGCACCTTGTCTGGGAGACTTCGATATCTATCCATATTGAAAGAGGGTCCCCACAAACCCAATCACTTAAGTCGGTCAAAAGCGAGCTTAATTCGTCATTTTTAATGTCCGGAAGGTCTACTCCCCCCAGTCTGTGAGGCAACTGCAGTTTGGCTAATTTAATGAGGGGCCGTTTATGGTGCCAGGTAAAGGAGCTGAACCAACTGTTCAGTCTCCTGAGTGTTTGTTTATTGAAAATCGGGGGGGAGCATCCGTATAGGCTATCGCAAACGAGGGAGGATATTCATCTTAATAAGCACTATCCGACCCAACCATGAGACTGGAAGTGCCTCCCATCTTTGGAGATCTTGTTTAATTTTTTCAAATAGTTGAGTAAAATTGGCTTTGAACAGCCAATCCAGAGCTGGAGTAATGAATATGCCCAAATACACAAAACCCCCCTGTGACCACCTAAATGGGAATCCATAGTCACTCTCAAGGGTCAACTCTTTCGTAAGACCACCCATAGGCATAGCCTCTGATTTAGCAAAATTAATCTTATACCCTGAAAAAGCGCCAAACGTGTGAATGTATTGTATCAGGCAAGGCACTGAGACTGCTGGATTTGTCAAGAAAATTAGAACATCATCTGCATACAGCACGATCTTATGTAATTTTCACCTAATTTCTGGAGCTGATATATTGAGATCCCCACAAATGGCCTCTGCCAACGGTTCAATCACCAACGTAAAAAATAATGGTGAAAGGGGACAGCCCTGCCGGCTGCCCCTAGAAATATTAAAATTGCTTGATCGTACCCCGTTGGTAATGACCGCAGGGAGAGGTACACTGTAGAGAACCTTTCCCCATTTTATGAAAACTTCGCCCAGACCAAAACGGTCTAGAGTATAGAAAAGGTACAGCCACTCAACTCTGTCATCTAAACAAATCACCAATCCCTGTATTGACTGCTGTCGGCATGCTTGAATTACGTTAAGCAGCCTCCTAACATTATTGGAGGATCTGCGACCTTTTATGAAGCCCGTCTGATCCTCTTTAATAATAGAGGGTAACACAGTCCCCAGCCTTAACGCAAGAGCCTTAGAAAGGATCTTAAAGTCCACATTTAAGAGTGAGATGGGCCTGTACGAAGCACAGTCTTCCGGATCCTTCCCTTTTTTTAAGGATAAGTGAAATATTGGCCTCGCTCAGAGATGATGGGAAACAAATATGACTGTATGAATCATTAAACATATTCAGCATCCAGCCTGACAGTCTACTTATAAATTCCTTATAGAATTCACTGGGAAGTCCATCAGGACCGGGCGTCTTTCTAGTCTGAAGCTGCCTCGCAGCTTCCTGCGCTTCTTGCTCTGATAATGGGGCATTGAGAAAGGACCGTTGTTCGGGAGTCACACCCGGGAGCTTCAGCTCTCTAAAAGAGGATTCCATTTTGGCCTGCCCCTCCTCACATTTCTCAGACTGACATAACTTAGAGTAGATTCTCTGGAACGCCACATTAATTTTTTTAGAATCACACGTTAGGTTCCCAGACCCTTTCCTAATCACTGTAATGGTTTGTGGGGCACTTCTCTTTCTGGCAAGGTATGCTAAGTATTTGCCTGGCTTGTCACCATGCTCGTATAACCTTTGTTTTGCAAAAGCCAGCTCCTTCTTTGCTGTCTGTGTGAGCACGGAATTTAATGTAGGCCGCAGTGCCGTAATCCTCTGTAGTTTGACCAACGAGGGTCTGTCAAAATAGGCCTTCTTGGCTGCCTTCAACCGTGCTTCAAGGAGACGTTGCTGCTCACCCTTCTGCCGCTTCCTACTTGTGGAACATGAAATAACTAACCCTCTGGCATAAGCTTTAGCAGTTTCCCAGAGAACAGATGAGCTATCAACCGAGCCTATGTTGATGTTAGGAATGCTCAAAATTCCGTAGAGAAATACTCCACAAACTTGCTGTCCATGAGAATAAAGGGGTCCATTCGCCAGTACCTTGAATCCACTGTAACATCCTTAATTTTAACAATGAGGTACACTGGAGCATCATCAGAGATGGCAATATTACCAATCGTACAGGATGCCACCAGATCCAGGGTTACCGCAGGGGTCAGAAAAAAAATCAATCCTCGAGTGACATCTATGCGGATTGGAGAAAAATGTGAAATCCCTACCTGTAGGGTGGAGACACCTCCAGACGTCCACCAACCCCAATTCCCCATGCAGACCCAATAACTGTTTAGTTTGTGCAGAGCGTATCGAGGGACCTTTAGGCAATCTGTCTACTGTGGGGTCCATGAGGCAGTTAAAATCTCCCCCTATAATAATGTGCCGAGACTTGAGACTTATCAGTTTAGAAAAAGCATCTACCAAGAATTTAAGAGGATGAGCTGGGGTTCAATAAACATCTAAAATGCCATATTCTTCCCCATTTATCAAGGCTTTAAGAATTACAAACCTCCCGTATGTGTTTTTAACACATTCCAACAATTTAATTGAGAGATTTTTCCTTACCAATATAGCCACTCCTCTACTTCTGGTACTAAATGATGAAAAATAAACTCGGTCAAAGCCATTCTGCTGTAATTTCAGATGCTCCTTGTCATCCAAATGTGTCTCCTGTAACAAAGCAATATCCACCTTCTCCTTTCTGAGACTTTAGAGTACCTTCTTCCTCTTAATTAGTGAGCGACTTCCCTTGATATTCTAGGTACACCATTTAATCAAATCATTAGCCATAATCTTTTGCAATTACATTTAAATTCCAGAGAGGAGGAACCCGAACCACAAATTGCTGAGCCTTAGTGTTGCGTGGTCCACCAAATATAAAAACTACATAAACTAAAACCACTCCATTTAACAAACATACAAAATTATTAAAAATAAAAAACAAAAACCAGAAAACAAACCACCATATAAAGCGCCAATAGCACTGAGTAGGGGAACTCATTCCCTGCCCAGAGCGGGCAACTACCCATCCCGAACTGCCCATAAATAGGCATCTCAACCACCTTGACTTCTCCCAGCTACAGCCGCATCGCAAGCACAAGCTAAAAAGAATAAACACCCCATAGAATATCAATATGAATAAAAAAACATTCTTTCATTAAAAAAAGGGGGAATAAATACACCACCCATCCTTTGGTATGTCCGAACTTAGAAATTTAAAATGTACATCTTAACCACCGCCAGACATAGTTTGAACCAAATTATTACCAATAGAGGGAAAAAAAAGGGGAAAAACAAAGCTCCAACCGGATTTCCTCCATTTCTTTTACAGAATGATAAATGCATACCCGAGCAACAATATTTATACGTACTACAATTGTTTAACTTAGGTTAGTTTGTCCACAGAGTCTCTTGCGTTCTCCGATGTGTCAAAGAGATGCATGGATCCATCTAAGGTGATCCGAAGCACTGCTGGATATCTCAGGGAGTACTGAATCCCAAGCTCCTTCAATCTTCTCTTGACACCATCATACGATTTTCGTTTCTGGATCACCGCCAGAAAAAACATGATCTTAGATCCCTTGTAAATTAGGGCCTTTGGATCCTTCCCCTGGAGTCTGGAAGCCTCCATGACTCTCTCATTATCCTGGTAATGATGGAACCACACCAGGAAAGGACGAGGGCGTTGACCCAGACCTTACCTCCATGCTGCGACCCAGTGAGCCCTCTCTATCTTCAATCCTCTCATGTCAGTCTCCAAGTCAAGGAATTTCGGAAGCCAATCTTCAACAAATTCCACAGGCCGCTCACCTTCCTTACCCTCGGGCAGACTGATGATCCGAATGTTTTTTCTCCTGCCACTGTTTTCAAGATCATCCACTTGGTCACACAAATTACGAACCTGCGAGTTCAGGGCTTGGATCTCTTCCTTGAATGAACTGGTATCAGCTTCTACCACTGTGACCCTGTGCTCCACCTCATTCGTCCTCTTCTCTAGGTCTCCCAGCTGCTGCTCATGCTTCTGCAACATGAGAGAGACTGGAGCCAGCTTCTCTTCAATCTGTTTCCCCAACATCTCACGAGATTTCGAGAGCTGGTTCACTAGGTCCTGGAGGGTAATCGGCTCCGAGGCTGCTGCAGGCCCGGCCTCAGATGCTCCTCCTCCCTTTTTAGGCATTTCTGAACAGCTGAAAATACAGATAAGTCAATTTTTAAATGTTTCTTGGGGCTCCACAATCTTTCCAACGCCCCAAGAAATCCTGATGACCTGGGTTGGGTGGGTTAAAGAACCGTCCTGCTCCTGCTGCGATATGAAGCTCTGCAGTGTGATCTTCTCAGATCGCCGCCATCTTAGATCCCTCCCCCGATATCGAGCTACTTAACGAGATACTAGAACAGGTGACCAAAACCTTGGTCAAAGAAGTAGGTTTAAAGGACAAGAGAAGCAAGAGATCTAGGAAAGAAATGCCAAACTTTAGGGCCAAGTGGCATGATCCCTATATAGACCAATAACTTTTTAAAACTATATTCGAATGTCCCAGGTTCATGACATACCGTTTCATGTTTTAAGATGTTTTTGGGACAAACTAAAGCAACTATTGAATAATCACTATTTTTGAAGGCAACCAATGTGATAAACTGCAGAAGGGAATTTTTAACACAACTGGAAAAACACACTTTGTAGGTATACTTTACACTGTCCTTTAAATAGATATTCAATTCTCCCAAACTCAGTCCAAAATGATGCTTTGTTCCGGAGAATTTACTTTTATTCTTTTCCTTTCACAATTTTATAATTTCTAACTGTGAAGTGTCTCTCACAGTTCAAGTTTTCCTGGAGATTCCTCTCTTTAGCTAAAGTTAGACAAATCTTTAAGCCTCATTTTAACTCTGCATGAATGTGATATTTCAAATCTGACAGCGAGTTCCCAGATGTATCCTAATGGGTAAACTGCAGTGTCTTGTTGCCTACAGTTGCTCTTCCTTTCCTAAACCCTAGCAGACTAATTGGTCTGTAGTATTCAGTGATAGGTGAGAAAAATCTGTCATCTAATATCAGTAATGGCTTCTTCTGTATCTATTCCATCTCAAGACATCACCATGGCAATACCCACATGGACTTTGCGTCCAGGCAGAGATACTGAATAGCTATCCTTAAAAACCAACCTTGAAAATATATTCAGTGACTGACCACCATGGTAAATATTAAAATTAAAATTTATGGTCTACCTAGCTATATTTCACTCGGGATATGACTTACAATGGGCTTGCATTATAACAGTTCCTGTTAAACTACGATTTATTTTTGGTTACAAAACACTGAGGGGGCATAGAAACATTGCAAATTGTTGTTAATATCTTTTTCTGTAGAATTTACTTTTACTATATATTTTCTCAAAATAATATTTTTCTTTGGGGTCATATGCAAAGTAAGTCAATGTCACCTATATTTCCTTCATGTTCCATGTTTGCTGTTTAGTCCTACTCAGTGCACAGTGCTTATTGTGAATTATTAAATGGCTCATGTTGTAAAAAAGACTGTCAACTTCTACAGCTCATATAAACCATGGGTTAAGCATCTTTTTTGGCAAACATAACATCACTGAAAGTCAGAAGAAGAAAGAAAATCGCAGTTTTCTTCTGCTTTCTTTTGAAGTTTTTGAAGCATTCATGTGCACTTTGAGTTTCTCCACCAAGAAACATCTTTTGTAATAGTTACCTGGCTTTCTTATTGTGTGTCTGTCAGCTCAATGTGTTTGAGTGTGCTTGCATTTCTTCATGAAACCATTTCTCCATATTAGGTTTTCTAATTCTGTTTATATTTTTCCCCAAAGGGATACGATTCAGTTTAGGTCCAAATAAGCATAACTAATCACACTCTAAAGATTGGGCAACTGCTCTAGTTTGTGTTGGACCAGATACAAACTTGTCACATAACAGGTATGTTGCTTCAGAAGTATCAATCTTAACTCATATTACCAATATTAACGCTGAATCAAAAGGTGTGGGTTTTCCCCCATTTCACAGACTTGAGCTGATTATTCAATGCAGTGTAACATAGGTGGTGCATTAGAGTTATTTTTCAGAAGAGTTATTAAACTAAAACCACTCTTAAAAGGCATAAGAGAAACTATGGCATCATATGAAGAAAAGTGAGTGATTTATTTTGATGTCCTAGTCAATGTTTATCCTTCATATTCTGAGAGGATATTTTTGTGAAGTTTCTATCACTGAGTCGTCACGTTGGTGCACAGTTGTGGAAAGCCCAGAAAAAGTCAGTAACCTGAACATTCTTTACAGGCCAGGGTGTTTTCCCTGGAGCATCGGAGGCTGAGGGGTGATCTTATAGAGGTTTATAAAATTATGAGGGGCATGGATAGGATAAATAGGCAAAGTCTTTTCCCTGGGGTTGGGGAGTCCAGAACTAGAGGGCACAGGTTTAGGGTGAGGGGGAAAGATATAGAAGAGACCTACGGGGCTACTTTTCACACAGAGGGTGGTACGTGGATGAAATGAGCTGCCAGAGGAAGTGGTGGAGGCTGGTATAATTGCAACATTCAAGAGGGATTTGGATGGGTATATGAATATGAAGGGTTTGGAGGGATATGGGCCAGGTGCTGACAGGTGGGACTATATTGGGTTGGGATATCTGGTCAGTATGGACGGGTTGGACCGAAGGGTCTGTGTCCATGCTGTACATCTCTATGACTCTATGACCGTGCTGTGTGTAGACTGGCACTCAAGTTTACCTACATTATAACAGTGATATTTCAGAAGTATTTAATTCACTCAGAAGCACAAAAGTCTCCAAGAAAATGCAAGCTCTTTCTTCTGGTTAATTGTTTAAATCCACAAGAGATTAGCTCAGGCATTTTGCTTCCCTGACAAAGCTGGTAGAACTATGATGAACATTCTTGCTATGAGTCAGAATCACATTGTACCATTTAGTATTTATGAATATAAATCTCACTCCCAAGTGCTGCACTTTTTAAATGTATTAATTTGCAGGCACTGCATAATTAAGTGCTTGAAGACTCATGCTAAGGTTCTAATTATTGCTGGATGGAGAAGAACAAGGAACACGCTAACATGTAACTTTTAAATTGGTAAGAGAAGGGATCTAAAATGGGACAGAAGACTGACTAAAATTCTGTAACAGAACTGTCTTTAGTCTTTGAGGAAGAGATGCTTGCAGAGTAGGTACATTCAAGCAAGCGGAAAATGTAGAAGAACCAAAGCTAAGGTTCATTTGATGATGAGAGTGAGGCAGAATATGATGAAATGCTAAAAAAGTGCATCTTGCATATCTGGTGAAATTTTCAAGCAAGATCCAGGTTGAATACTATAAGGTGTGAGAGATAGTGAAGTGGAAACCAGTTTTCATTCGGGAATCTGACTTGTCCCGGGGAATGATGAGGGGCACCTATGCATTCATGTTCACAGATCTTTGGAGAGCAAAACATATTGAGAAAGAAATTAATAAAGCATATATGATCTTAGGCTTCATAAATAGAAATATTGAGGACAAAAGCAGAGAAGAGTTGTGAAGATATTTCATTATTAAAATCCTATTGAGAATTTGTATTTTAAGGATTATGGACAATGGTTCATTTGAACTTTTGTGGAGAAAGTGTGACTGTTTAAAAAAAGTAGTCACTGAAAAGGCACTTAAGAAACATTGGGACACTTATTTAAAAAGACACGTCTTCAAAATCTCATTACTTAAGCTAATTGCTTGGGTTAATTTGCTAGAAACCACCTGCCTGGCTTTACGGCCATTTTTGGTTTGTAGATTGTTTGGTTTCACTTGAGACCCAGTTTGCGGAGAGAGAGAGAGAGAGAGAGAGAGATGCTATTCAGTTCAGCCTCCCACTTCCTCAGAAAGCTTTGTTGTGAGTTCACTGTGAGATTGAAAGTGCTGCTTCATCGGTTTCCTGAAAAGCATCTGAAAGAGTTTTCAACAATTCCTGAGCAAACTGCGTCTTCAAAGACAACACCCAGCTACATATGCCAGGATGCCAACTGAAAGCCATCTTGAACATTTCATTCTTTAATCTGTTTTAGTTTGAGAACCAACTGCCATTGACTAAGTTGTTTTTTACAAAGTCAATATTGCTGAGAAAATCTTTTTTAATCTACATTGTCAAACTATGTGTTAACTACCATAGCTTTACAGCTTTGCTGACTAAATCTTGGTTATAGTAAGACAATAATTTTGTTGTCCATTTTAAAAACAAAACCTGATTGATGAGTCTTGTTATGACTTAGGTTTAAGGGACACCAATTCTTTTCTAGTCCCAATCTCCATTAGTCAAGTTCTTTAATTTGGTTGGTAATAATGCCATTGTCTAAGTCTGAGACTGTGTCAGGTTCAGAATAAACATCAACAAATAAATGGTTTGCTCCTAAAATGAATTAAACAAACATGCCAAGGTTATTAACAAAAAGTCATTAACAAAAGAAGAGGGTTAAACTACGTATAAGATTGATTTTGTGACATCCCAAACTAAACGTGAGGACAATATGAATGTCAGACAAATAATTGAACATTACATAAAAGAATGACCCCCAATCCCAGTTAAAATACAGCAAGGGATTATAGAGCTTCACTCTAGAGATGTGGCCTTGAAACTCCCTCAAGAGCTTCTCTGTCATAGACTTCCTTGATGACTGCTCACATTCTGATGCTCCATTTCCCTTTCCTGGGTCTACACACTCAGATTCTTGGAAGTGGCATTTCAGCACTTAATTATTAGCACAACTCCAACGTTTCATAAAATCTAACTTTTCCATGATTATCTTTCTTGAAACTCTAATTTTGTTCAATTATACAAGCCAAGTACTGCTCTTCAATGCTGCACTGAACTATTAATGGTTACATGGCTTCTTCTGAGCCCCAACAGCTTCTAGGATTTTCTAGAGGCACGAGTTCTAATAACAGAGAACCAGCTGCTCCTGACTTCACACACGAGTCCCCAGGTTCACAAACTCTGTAATTTTGTTGAAGTTTTGGTACCATAAACTTGATAGTTCTTTTCTGCATAGATTTTACTTCTCTGGCTCTTTGAACCCAGCTATACAGGATTATTCAACTGCTCTAAGGAATTACCTGAACATTCCAGCTATAAAGAACTCAAAAATTAATTGTTTTTAGCTGCACAGGAACATTAGCCCTGCCTAACACTTAGAACTCTCTACAACCCTGATTATGACAATGGGCTGAATCTTAGGGTTTTTTTGACCAGTTTTTGGAGAGAATCTCACTCCAAGTCCCAGTGAGATTTCTCGGCATGTCCTCATCTTGTATGAATTAGATGGGCTGAATGGCTTCTTTTGGCGCCATAATAAGTCTGATTCTATGACTTTATAATTTTCCAAAATTCCATTAAGAAATAAATAATTTGCAATATATAAAACTTTTTACAACCAAAGATGTCTCAAAACCCTGACAGCTATAGTAATTTTGAAGGTTAGTCATTATTTTAAGGTCATGTTCAGCAGCATGCAGTATCTGTGCAGCAAGGTCTCAAGTAATATTGAGAAACAAGGGTGGTTCATAATGGGTAGAGGAAAGCAGGAGGCTCAGAAGCAAGGGTAGTGAAGTGGTTCCCAACAGCTGCCTCCCTGCAGTTGGTCATTCCCTCAATCAGACAGTGATTGCCTTCGTTTGTGAGATCACAGTAATCACAGGTGGTGTCAGGCTACTTGCACAGATTGACCTATCAGGCATGCCACAGGGCAACATGCCTACTTACCACTGGGTTAATCTCAGCAGCAGTGGGCTGAGACTTTCATGGTCCTTTACTTAGCCACTTGGGCCCTCAGTTGGCACTGGGGTTGCAAGGTTAACCATGGACCTCACCACCCAGAACTGGTGTACGTGGAAAGGTGTTAGGAGCTATATGTGCCACCATCCACATCCAATTAAGTACCCTTACTGCCTCCAATCTCACCACCTCTGGGAGCACAACAGTCCATCCATTCACTTAGACTCTGAAGCGTTCAACTGACATAAAAGACACTATATAGTGTTTTATTTCTGCTGTTTCATAAAGGATACAGATCATAATTCATGGTCTTAAGCACAATAGGTAAACATATTCAAAAACAGCATTTAGGGAATACTAAAACAAATACCAAACAAAAGACATGCTTGGATGTTTCCATCAATGGTAAACATTACCATTCGCTCATCCTGTTTAATGAATATCCTTGTTTAGGTGTAGGCATCATTATCTCTCTTCTGGATTTAAATGAAAAGATTAACCAGAGGTGTCAGCTGGCATGCATGAAATGTATGCAGCTTTCTTCCCAGAAGCCTGCCATCCATCTGCTCTTTCCCTTCAAACAATTCAGCCAAACTAGACTTTGCCAATATTAATGACTTGTTTGCTTGTTGGTTATGTGGGTAGATATGTGTAATCTTGAACTATTGTCAGGCAGCATAGCGGCTCAGTAGTTAGCACTGCTGTCTCACAGCGCCAGGGACATGGGTTCAATTCTATCCTTGGCTGACTGTGTGGTGTTTGTACCTTCTCCCCATGTCTGCATGGGTTTCTGCTGGGTGCTCGTTTCCTCCCACAGTCCAAAAATGTGCAAGTGAGATGGATTGGCCATGATAAATTGCACACAGTGTTCAGGGATGTGTAGGTTAGGTGCATTAGCCATGGTAAATGCAGCGTACAAGGATAGGATAGGGTGGTGGGTCTGGGTGGAATGCTCTTCATAGGATTGGTGTGGACTGGATGGGCTGAGTGGTCCGTTTCCATACTGTAGGGATTCTATATTCAATGCTATGTACTGTGCATTAAGACAGAGCATTTCCTATGTGTGTATGAACTTTCCTTGCTCTTGCTAGAAGATTTGTCTCATTTCGGGGCAATTTCATCTCTCACTTTGCGTGGAAACAGGCAGTAGCCTCATCAAAATAACAGCACAGTGCTTATGACCCAATTCCTATTGGAATCAGTGCCATTTTGTTGGATGTTGTGAAATAACCAATGATCTCCTATTGAAAACAAACAGAATCCTCATTATCCAAATTTCAGGTGAAAATCATAGAAACCCTACAGTGTGAAAGTAGGCCATTCAGCCCATCAGTCCACACTAACCTTTTGAAGAGCATCCCACCCAGACACAATCTCCTACCCTGTCAACCTGCATTCACAATCCAACGAGCCTGCACATCTCTGGACAATTTAGCATGACCAATCACCCTAACATTCACATTTTTGGACTGTGGGAGAAAACCAGAACATCCACAGGAAACCCATGCCAACACGGGGAGAATGTGCAAACTCCACACAGTCACTTGAGGTTTGAATCAAATCCAGGTCTCTGGCGCTGTGAGGCAGCAGTGCTAACCACTGAGCCAACATGTTACCCAATAGTCTCAAGACTCTCAAACTTTGTGCATACTGAGAGCGGGCGACATCCAGTTTTTATTCCTGAATCCTTGTCTGATTGCTTCTTTCATATTCCTAATACTATACAGCACAACATACTGCAGTATTGTTATTCCATGACACTTTGCAGTATTGCTTTAAACTCTTAACATATTTTCCTATCTCAGTCTGAAATTGTCCAATAGTGAGGGATGGGTTGAAATTTGTGATCAGACTCACAACTTCCTCACTTTGTGAATTCGATGACACTCAGCTGCTATTAACCGCTTCTTGACCCTGCCTCCAGTGCCCTTATTTCTCCATCTGTACCATTTCCCTTATCCAATTTATAGTTGTATAACTTAGATCAAAGAACTGTATGCTTAAGCATATGACTTGCCTGAGAGTTTACCAGTAGATCTGATTAGCTTAACTTGAGCAATGTCTGGACTCTCCTCCACATCAAAATCCCCCTATTACTGCAGAATTGTCCTTGATAGTGAAGGAATCCTAGATTCCTTGCATCAATAACAAATCACATTTTCTGACCTACTTCCTCTATTGTATCTCCAATATAAAATGTGAAGAGGTCATTTTTCTTCTCAAGTTTAAATTTATTACTTTACTATGTTAAATAACAATAGGGATTGTATGTGTGTTTCTGGATAGAGCTTAGTTTAATCAGCTTAAGGTTTTAAACGACAGCCTGTAGAGATTTATAACAATGAGGTTCATGGTGATACTGCACTTCAGTGATTTAAAAAAAGTGAATTAGTTTGGCTGCCCATTTCCTTCTAAATAAAGGGGCAGGCCTAGCATTGTTAAAGTGGCATCTAAAATCCATTGATCAACATGGATAAGTGCACCTTGGGTGTGTTGCCTGGAACCTGTGCCATTGAATTTTCCAAAGTTTACAGCTGAGAGGGAAGTCTCTCAATTAGCATGACAAAGGCAGATGTCCAGCTAATCAGGGTACATTGAGGAAGCCCATCATCTAGCAGAAGCTGGAAGGTTCAGCACAAGTAACTAAGTCTGGGAGGCTGCTTGTTTCCTCCACCCACACCAACATTTATATTCCACTTACCATCACAGAAGTGCAACTTTGAAAGGAGATTGTGTTTCATGTAAAAAGCTAAGCCTAAAATTCATCTTTAAGAATGCAGAACATGATTTGGACCTTCAGGCAGGTTCCTCTTGTCAAATTTAGTGGCCTGATATACCTGGCCTACCACCTGCTGATCCTACCTTCTGAAACATTGGTGATGTGGGACACTTTAAACATAAATGTTGTTTTTGCCAGGACATGACATGATTGATTTCTGTCAATGTTATCTTAAGAGTAACAAGATAATTGATGATTTAAGAAATTATTGCTTGTTATTAGGAATTCATCAGAAATGTGAACTGTCTGAAATTGTGAAAGAGTCCTTTTTTTGTTAATTCTCAAAGGAGAATGACAAAAAAAACCAAAGGAACTACCATTTCCCAGGGTTGGTAATATTCTCTTAATAAAACAATGTTGAAATGAAGTCGATATCCAGTCACCCTTTATTTACACGTACACGGTACATGGACTCTGACCAGGCAGCTCAAAGCCAGTCCCTAAAATGACTGTTTATTTTTTTTTCTCTTTTCTTTCTTTTTTCCAGCACTGTCCAGACAGCTACGTGATTGTGGCTAGTGACTGGGCTGATAGTCTCTGTTGTTCTTAGGTTATTGCTGAACAAATGTCACTTCAATGCACTGTCAATGTCCCTTTCTATCACTTTGTTCCTAATCAGGAGTCGATTGATAGGACAGGAATTGACTAGTTTAGATTTTTCCTGCTTTTTGAGGACAGGACATACCTAGGCAACAATTTAGTTCATGGTGGCAAGTATTGGAGATCAGGTTTTCTGCCAAAATATTGTCAAGTTTCATAGGTATCCAAAATCTTCAGCTGTTTCTTTATCACCTAAACTGAACAGAGTTGTTTTTTTCCCTTGTTACAATCTTGAGATTTATTGCTGTTATCACATTCTTCATCTTCACAAAATTGACTCTGGGCTACCTCTAATATTGTTCACTTCACATTGACATCACAGCTGCCATCTTCTGTTATCATTTATCCTGAATATTTAAAAACATAACTACATATTGTAGCACTATCCATTTCTACCTTCAAATGACCATTGTTTTTGTCTATTTGTGTTCATATTCAACCCAAATTCTAAGCTTCCAGATGTTACTTGAATTGCAATGTTTCTTATGATTCTGTAAAGTCTCCTGTTTATATCCGTCAGCCAGGGCTCCCTGATTGGCCCAGGGTGACAGACCCAATTAAGGATCTTATATTCAATGAGATCTACCAGGCCTTTGTTCCAATCACTACAAATATAAAAGTTAATTATACAAAAAGAAAACACAAACTTGCCGCCCTTTAAAAAAATCTATTTGAAACAAATGCAATAAAAATATTAAAAAGCCAGACTAAATTCTTTTACCCCTAACAACAACAACTTTATAGACACTCAAACCTCAGTGGAGGGTGTTATGGACCAGGTCAAACCCCCTCAACATATTTTAGGAAGATAACCCCAACCGTAACTTTTCTAGTTATTTTAGGCAGATGTAAGGAGTGATATCCCAGGAGTGATACAGTTGGCTTCAAGTAAAACAATTTATTTACACATCACCAAATGGAATACAAAAAAATCAGAATTTAGAATAACGAGTTGGAAACGTGACTGAAACGAGGAAACTGTTCCCCTCCCCCATCATATCTCAGTTCCAACCTCCCAACTTAGCACCACCCTTCTGACCTGTCCATCTTCCTTCCCACCTATCCTCTCCATCCCCACCTCCATCCACCTAATGCACTCTCAACTACCTTCCCCCAGCCCCAACCCCCTCCCATTTATCTCTTCACTCCTGAAGCTCCCAGCCTCATTCGTGATGAAGGGCTTTTGCCCGAAATGTCAATTTTCCTGCTCCTCCGAAGCTGCCTGACCTGCTGTGCTTTTCCAGCACCACACTCTCAACTCTAAATCTCCAGCATCTGCATTCCTCACTTTTGCCTAGTTGATCTTAACCTCTCAATCCCAAGACTCAGGTAATGTCCTGGGGACCAGTGTTCGAATCTTACCATGGCCGATGTTGCAAATTGAATTCAATAGAAAAAACATCTAGAATTAAGAGACTAATATTGAACATGAATCCGTTATTGATACTTAGTGAACCAGATGGGGTTATCTTATGTCCTTTAGGGAAAGAAACGGCTATCCTTATCTGGTCTGGCCTACATGTGACTCCAGCTCCAAAGCAATGTGGTTGACCAGCAACATCCACATCCAGTGAATAATAACAGAAATCAGTTTTTGTTCAGCAAATTTCTCCAATCATTCAAAGCTATTTTCTTTAATTAATAACTCTTCTGAAGATCCTTAATAAGCTAACTCCTAACATGTTTTCCTTAAAAACATGTCTTTAATGGCCATTCTTGTCTTCAACGGCCATTCTTGTCTTCAACAACCTTCCTTTCTGACATCACAAAAACCTTCTGGACCTTTCCTCTTACTGATTTCTAAGGCACTCAGGACTTCCTCTGCCCTAACTGCTTTGAAGACTGTTAAACTAACAACATACCTATGGTTACAGTCCTTTCCTCTCTGAATGCAGTTGCATGCTGGTTCTTCTGTATGGCTCTGACTTTCTGTCTAACTGGGCTCCTTTCGCAAGGCAACGTAAGTTTTTTTTCCTCTTTTGCCTTTTTTGTGATGTACTGGATTATTTACCCCTGTGGTTTAAAAGAGTTCAATGAAACACGTGAACAAAACAAAGCTCCAGACTCTCCACACGACTCTCAGAGCAAATCTAAAATTAAACTAAAAACTCTTCTTAATATAAACAAATAAAAATATAATTTCAAATTAAAGCTATTCATTGTTCTTCCACTTTAGTACCCAAGCTCCCAAACAATAACAACATATTATGAACACTCGTCACACTATAAGGATTACATTTAATAACTGAATTGATACTTTCATTGTAATTCCTACTGGAACCAAATAAACTGAAAGAATATCGAACCTGCAGTAAAGTGACTTTCAATGCAATCTGAGTTCGATTTTAATTGTCCTGTTTAGAGAGGCTTGACTAGAGATGCTGGAAACATCTCAACTCTATCTGCAAGAATGACCCCAACCTTACAGTAACTTGACATTTCAATACATCAGTTGGCTCTCATATTAACAGCTCTGTCTTATGTCTGTTAACTGTGTTGCAGTGAAGCCCAATGTAAGCTGAAGAAATAGCACTTCATTTCCCACTTAGGCACATTAAGCCTTCAGGATTCAACATTGCGTTCAGGGTGTTCACAGCATGAGAACTGTCCTCCATTTTCTACTGCCCTCCATAATGCCTTGTTTCCATGGATTTGTTCACAATGGAACAGACTTATTTTCTGATATTAACACCCACCATTAACACAGATACTTCATTTATAATTCTCCTCTACTACCAGTACCATTCACTTTACATTTTACTCTGTTCTATTCGCTCCTCCCCCTCCTTTATGAGCAGAAAAACCATTACATTTCCTGCCCAAAGAACTGAAATGTTAACTCTATTTCTCTTTCTTTAGACATTTGCAGACCAGCTGAATTTCTCCAGCACTTCCTGTTTTACATTAAAATTATGCCTGTTGAGTCTAAAAGTGACATATGTATGAATGGAGTAAAGCAGGAGCAAAGTCATTCAAAGTAATGGAAGTGAAAGCAAACAGTTTTTGTGATAGAGAGTATGTCAGTTTGGAAGCTCAGAGTTTAGTTGGATGTTGAAGCTGTTCAAATCTGAATTAACCCAAGGCCAGCCCTCTCCTCTCTTCGTTTGTTTCACTCTTACTGCCTCTTTTGTTATCTCTAACTTCTCTTCCATCATTCTCTCTTCTGCTTCAAAGTTTCTCACTCCTGCACAGAAGCAAAGAATGCATTTTAACCGCATTCTGAAGATGAGGAAATAAAGGTAATCTGAACAGTTGAATTGCATCACCAATAATTCAGAATTCATTACCATCAATAAAGGGATCAACAAGCATTTACTAGCCATGCTTCCAGGCTGGTCATGTTGCTTGCATACTAGGAGTTTGAATACTTTTGACAACATTTCATATTAAAACTAGTGGCTTGTCTCGTAGATGTGTCAGAACAGGCTTCTGGATGCAAAATTAATGGCTATACTTCAATTTATATACTATAGTTGCCTAAACATCAGTACAAAGTTATGTACATGGTACATCTGGTCAATCATTATGCTCTTAATATTCATCCTTACACAGCAGCTCCTATTTTGCCCAACATCTGTTATTAGTTTTTTAAAATTCAATTGTATCCTCTACCATATAATTACATCCTTGGGTGGCACAGTGGCTAGCGCTGCTACCTCAGTGCCAGGGACCTGGGTTCGATTCCAGCCTCGGGTGACTTCTGTGAGGATTTTGCACATTCTCCCTGAGTCTGCGTGGGTTTCCTCTGGGTGCTCCAGTTTCCTTGCACAATCCAAAGATGTGCAGGCCAGGTGAATTGGCCATGCTAAATTGCCCATAGTGTTAAGTCAGGGGTAAATATAGGGTAGGGGAATGGGTCTGGGTAGGTTACCCTTTGGAGGGTCGGTGTGGACTTGTTGGACCAAAGGGAATCTAATTAATCTTTCATTTTACTTTGCTTCAGACAAGAGGCCAAGATGTTGAACTGCAAAAATCTGTATTTCTGATTTAAGGATGATATTGTGGTTCAAGTTTGAGAATACAAGTTTAAAACAGTGGCAAGGCAAATGGTTAAACTCTATTCCACCAAATTCCATGTTTTTTAATTATACAGTTAGGAATAGGCAAAACTAAAGATTATAAAATAAACTTTAAAAATACTCTATGAATAAAACTAAATAATCAAAAACTAAATAAAATAAAGTCACAGAAATAGCTAACTGTATTAAGCTTTTAAAACCACTACTTAAACACAGTTCATTCAGCAGGGAAATGGTTGGTTATGTAGATAAATGCACTTCTTTCAGTTGGCTTTAGGGTGACTGTAAAATAAGTTTATTGTGCAGTGAAATCATTACGGTCATAAAGTCAACATGGCATGGAATTTCAACTTTGTTGTCTCTGGGAAACGTTTAGGTTGCAGGTGCAGTTGGGGGTGGGGGGGGGGAGGCGCGGTGGTCGGAATGAGAGCAGTGATCCATAATTTCAGGTCTCTGCCCTCTCATTTTACCTGAGGATAATTGAACTTTTGTAAGGAAGGGAAGGAGTAAAGCCTAAACCTGTGGTATATGCCTTACAATAAAGTGAGAAAGGTTGTTCCCACATGCTTTTCATCTTGCAGGTGGTGCTACAACCCAAAAAAACCAGAAGAATAGATGTATTTAGGGAGAAATCATGATAACAGGATCGAGGCTGCGGAAAGCGTGGTTGTCGGTGTAGGAAAGAAGTCAGGGTTGGATTGAATGTAAGAATTGCAACGGTGAATATTTGGAGGTGTCGAGCTTATGGTTAAGGGAATTAAGATGGATGGTGCAATGTGATCACACAGGGGTCCTACTGGGGGAGTTTGCAGAGATAGAGACCGTAGAGATGGGAGATCAATCAAACAAAGCATAAGGATTTGCAGAATAACTTCTTGCGTCGGGACGCTGTTCCTGATCTTTCCAGTTGGGCACAGATCAGCCTTGGCAGTCTTGACGTAACCCTGGAGCCCTACCAGACACTCTAGATCATGCACATAGTTCTATCACCTTGAAAGAAAGACAAAACTGAGCCACAAGTAGTACTGTAAGGCCATTTGCCTCATTGCTACAGTACAAGGTTTTAGAAGATGGTTATGTTCTTTTTTCCTTTTCAACTTTGGAAGAAATAGCAGTGAAGAGAAATGGGATATCCTACAAGGTTCTGCACAATAACCTACCTGCATGGCTTAGAGGCCATTATGGGTCAAGGCTGTACGTTACTGAAACGCACAGTTGTGATTTAATATCTGGAAACAGTAACAGAGGCAGATGTCCTTGATATTGCAGACTTCCAGTCCCAGGATTTTAAACAGGAACACAAAGAGCGAGAGACTGGCAGATACAGAACAGCAGCTCTTGCTGTCTGAAGGAAGGAAATGGTTTTTATCTCTTTTAGTTGCTTAACAGAAGTGTAGGGGAGGCTTGTCTACTGGTCAAAGAGAAGGAACCTGCAAAAATTTAAGACACTGCAAAATATATCTGAGTAAGGCGGAGAAATGACATCACCAAAGTTGGTCTTACTGCAGAAAGTTATTTTGGAAATACTCAGACAGATGAAGTAGTCTGAGGCCTTTAATGGCTGCTGTATGTTCTAACTCAATGAAACAATGAGCAGTGATCCATTAGAAGCTTGGAGTGATTTTAGACTTTAGCCTTGAGATGGTTGCAGCGGAGTAGGTTCATCCACTCCATCCACTGCTTCTTCTCTTTTTTTGCCTTTTTTTCTTCTTTTCTTAAATGTTTTTTTCTACTTACTTACCTTCTGGAGAGAGCTCAATTGTGGAGGCAGCTTTGATAATGGTATCACAGCTTTGTCAGGTCTGGAGTGTGGCAGCAGCTCAGGGCCCAGAGCAGGGACTTTGGTGGTCAGCAGCACTGCACCTTGTTGCAGTCATTAGTGTAGCAATGGCTGGGGACCTGAATCATGACCTTGTTGATCGGCTCAAGGTCTGATGCATGGCAGCGGCTGGGGGCTTGGACCGGCGCTTTGATTGAGTCCAATGCAGCAGTGAGGGAGGTCTCTCGGCATCTTTGGTGGCGGCGAAAGCAGGCAGCTTGAGGTCTCTTGGAGGGTGGGCCAAAGTGAAGGAGACCAAACCCTTATAAGGAGTTCGAGCCCAGCATGACTAAACACCTAAGAAAGACTATTGAACTTTTAACTTTATTTAGTATTAAGTGGAAAAATAAAGAAGGACTATAATGTTTAACTTTATTTCTTTATTTTTCAACTTTGTACCTAAGATTTTGTATCTAGGTACTTTTGTTCCTAAGGTAGTACCAGGAATGGTGACATTGTACACTTTTCACTGTACTCCTGTACTTCAGTATGTGTGACAATAAAATCTAATTCTAGATTATTTCCTACATGACTGTATTCGGTGGAAAACATATTGTAAAGTATACATGCAGCATGGGATTATCAATTGCATTCAGACATTCAAAAGCGCTATGTTCTTTGTGGTTTAGAGTATGTTGTCTACTAAGTAAGGTTTAGTTGGTGTTGTTTTCATTTTGCTTGTTACAGTTAATGTCTTAAAGAAATTGCATGACAGAACCTCAGAAGCTCAAATATATCATTAGAGTTATTGATGCCTAGACAGATCATACTGAACTGTGGGCTCTTGCTGGATATGAATCCAAAGGCTGAAAGTAAGCACACTGGAATTTACCAGAGTTTGAATGAACAAGATTACACAGTTATTTCTGAAATATTTATTGAAAGGTTAACATGACTACTTCTATTGCTCAAGTGTTTCTCAGAACAGATGACCTGGCTGTGAATGACTTGCAACAATTAACAAAAGGTCGATTTGAAGATTGTGGAGGAAAAACTAGAATAGATTTAGACGTAGGAGGCAACGTCTGTTGAGATATTGGCTCAAGACCTAAACTTCAGGGACAAAAAGTATAATCTACACAAAATATATGTTGAGTTAGCTAGAATTCAGTTACAAATGAAACATCGGAATCCGAAAAGCAGAGACTTGAAGAAGAAAGAAATGGAAAACTTTGAATTAGAAAGAGAGGAAAAGGAGGGAAAAAAAAATGAAGTGAAAAATTGACCTTGAATTTCAAAGATGTGGAGGTGCCAGTGTTGGACTGGGGTGGACAAAGTTATAAAATCACACAACACCAGGTTATAGTCCAACACATTTATTTGGAAGTACTAGCTATCGGAACGCTGGTCCTTCATCAGTTAGCTGTGGAGCAGGATCATGAGACACAGAATTTAGAGCAAAAGAGTACAGTGTCATGCAACGGAAACAATATATTGAATAAACCTTGATTGCTGTTAAGTCTTTCATCTTTTAGAATGGATTGCAGATTTCATATAGGTTAATATGTAAATCCCAGAACTTCCAGCCCAAATGTCTGTCCAGCTGCAACTACAATATTGAAGGTGCTGAACCTAGCCATCCTTAGTGTTATACACTATCTTATGGTCCAAACTGTCAAGTGAGCAGCTCCTGTACCATGAGTATGTTATGGAAACTTGGAAGGTGCTTGCAACTTTGCCAAATAGAGTGAAGGTTTCCAAGCTGCAAAGCACAGCTTGATCATCGTAACCACTGGTAACACTGATTCCTGGTGCTGCATGCCAAGAGTGATTGGGGACAGGATTTCTAGTCCACACAGTAAATTAGTATCTAAGGTTCAGATAGCATGTACAGCTAATAAGTGTCTTCCACCTGTACTGTATGGGTGCCTATGTAATATAATCGCCCTGTGAAGGGCCTCACATCACTCAAAGGTGAAGTGCATCGACAACTCCTTACACAACAAAACATATATCATACTCACTCTAGTTGCAGCCAATTTCACTGGTTGCCCCATTGTGCACTTGTTATTTATAGTACAGTGGAAGGAAACAATGGTTGCTCCCGACACAGTGAGTCTCAGGGTCAGTGTCCTACCTTTTATGAGTCCCCAAATGTACACATTCTCTTCTTTGCAGCCCTCCTCATTAACCCAATGGGCATAGAATACCCCTACATTCCCATTCATTCAATCTAAATTTCTGCCATTCTAAATCTTAATCGCCCTACTTTAACCCTTCTCCAGCCCCAACATTGAGCAAATACGATGGATACAGTAGCTTACCATCTGCCCCATCAAAGCTAGAGTATTGCTGACAATCAATAGCCACTCCTCCCACACAACCCTTTTCCTCCAGTATTCCAACACCTCCCAACATCATACTGAGTTGCATTCCTTCAGAATCGCTATCCTCTCATTATCCCTGCGAGGTAACTCCAATTGCCACAATTGAGTTCACCAGCTTTCCTGTGACAGCAGTGGCCTGATAACACTGAGTGGACACATTGACTTACACTCTTGACCCACTTGGGCAGACAGCCCCACATGATTAGTGACCATTCCCCTGACTGACCACCTGTGACTCCTGAGACTTTGCACAGGACCTAAAGGGCTGACCATGGGCCATGCCCTGGACTGCAGAAGTACTGACCCCTAACCCTGACCACCCCCCCCACCCCCACCCCCATCGGGCTGGCCAGGCCCCTGGATTGATACGGAAGGCTGTTTTTGACATACTGTGTTTGTGACCGCTTGACAGATGACAATTCTCCTTGACTTGATAGAGGACTATGTCAATTAGACTTTGAAACATGACCACTCAGTCATAGAAACCCTACAGTGCAGCTAGAGGCCATTTGTCCCACCAGGTCGGTACCGGCCCTCCAAAGAGCACCCCATCGAGACCCAGATCCCTACCTATCCCCTTAGCCTCCTCCCCCCCAATTTACCATGGCTAATCCAAATAGCCTGCACATCCTTACCTACATATACCAGACAATTTTTCAGGGCCAATCTACCTAGCCTGCACATTTTTGGACTGTGGGAGGAAACCAGAACACTCCGAAAAAACCCACACAAAGGTAGGACGTACAAAATTCCACACAGACAGTTATCCAAAGTTGGATTCAAACCCGGAACTCTGGCTCTGTGAAGCATGAGTGGGAGATGGATAGTGCAGGTGTGAGACTGATAAAGCGCAATGACATACAGCAACACGTCCACTCCCTTGACTGACTGATCACTGATAATAAACGTGACAGCTGCTTGGTTTTGTGTCTGCACTAAAATGCAAGTCAGCAGAGATGGACTTTGAACATTTGAGTTCTAACTGAGGGACAAATTGCAAAAATGAAAGACATAGCTATACAGAATTAGATTTTTGTGAAAGGAAATATTTAATAGGTAGTATAGAAGATTGTGCAAGATTTTGAAAATCTCAGAGAAGTAATACTAATGAAATAATGTAAAAATGATGCCCCATTTGGAAAAGACCAGAACACATACAATTGTAACAACTGTGTCAGGAGAGCAAGCAAACAAAATAATTCTTCGAGATACAGAGTGAAAAGAATTGCTGGCAGTAGTAGGTGAAAGGAAACTTCTTCTAGATGGCACACTAGTTAAGAATGTATTATGGGCATTAATGAAGGCTAATTAATCATTCCATTACAAAAAGTGAAATTAAAACATGATTTAATTTCTGATATTACAGCTGTGGAAATTGTGTTGAAGTCGTGTACTCATTCTGATTTTACACTAAGAAATGGTCTTGCAGGAGATAAAGCATTTCTGTCTCCAGTGACATTAGACAAGTCCCATGAAATTGTGGGAGTTAAAAGTGAAGAAGAAAAATCCAGGACTGTTTTAGAAAATGCTGCAAAAATTACTATTTCACAAGAGATGTCTCCAAAAAAGTCAAAACTCACACTGTTCATCTTAAAAATCCATTTGGCTTCAAATACCTGCTTTTTTTTTCTTTTGTCATCAGTTTTCAGTGCTTCTGCTGTCTATTTTGACATCTCTTGCTTGTGATTTTATTCAGACAGCTTGACTTCGGTTTCTGCTGCTATTAACTCTTTTGAGAATTAAAGTACGACATGGAAACAATTTGGGCTAAAGGCTTTGCCTTCTCCATTCAGGTCACAGAGTTATAGAGACGTACAGCATGGAAACAGACCCTTCGGTCCAAATCATCCAGACCGACCTTTCCATACACGTACCACCCTCTGCAAGAAAAAGTTGCCCCTTAGGTCTCTTTAATATCTTTCCCCTCTCATCCTAAACCTATGCCCTCTAGTTCTGGACTCCCCCACCCCAGGGAAAAGACTTTGTCTATTTGTTCTATCCATGCACCATATATTTTATAAACCTCTATAAGGTCACCCCTCCGCCTCCGACACTCCAGGGAAACAGCCTCTCCCTTTAGCTCAAATCCTCCAACCCTGGCAACATCCTTGTAAATCTTTTCTGAACCCTTTCAAGTTTCACAATATCCTTCCGATAGGAAGCATACCAGAATTGCACGCAATAGTCTAAAAGTGGCCTAACCAATGTCCTGTCCAGCTGCAACATGACCTCCCAACTCCTGTACTCAATAGTCTGACCAATAAAGGAAAGCATACCAAACCCTTCTTCACTATCCTATCTACCTGCGACTCTACTTTCAAGGAGCTATGAATCTGCACTCCAAGGTTTCTTTGCTCACCAATACGCCATGGGACCTTACCATTAAATGCATAAGTCCTACTAAGGTTTGTTTTCCCCAAAATGCGGCACCTCACATTTATCTAAATTAAACTCCATCTGCCACTCCTCCTCCATTGGCCCATCTGATCAAGATCCCGTTGCAATCTGAGGCAACCTTCTAAGCTGTCCACTACACCTCCAATTTTGGTGTAATCTGCAAATTTACTAACTATACCTCTTATGCTCACATCCAAATCATTTATATAAATGATGAAAAGTAGTGGACCCAGCACCAATCCTTGTGGGCACTCCACTGGTCATAGGCCTCCAATCTGCAAAACAATCCTCCACCACCACTCTCTGCCTTCTGTATCCAAATGGCTAGTTCTCCCTGTATTCCATGAGATCTAACCTTGCTAACCAGTCTCCCTGGGGAACCTTGTTGAATGCCTTACTGAAGTCCATTTAGATCACATCTACTGCTCTGCCCTCATCAATCCTCGTCGTTACTTCTTCACAAAACTCAATCAAGTTTGTGAGACATGATTTCCCACGCACATGGCCATGTTGACTACTCCTTATCAATCCTTGCCTTTCCAAACATATGTACATCCTGGCCCTCAGGATTCCCTCCAACAACGTGCCCACCACTGACGTCAGACTCACCAGTCTATAGTTCCCTGGATTGTCCTTACCACCTTTCTTAAATAGCGGCACCATGTTAGCCAACCTCCAATCTTCCAGCACCTCACCTGTTATGTTATCTTTTGAGAATCAAAGAATTGGAAATTACTTTTAAACTAATTGCAAACACTTCTGTCTCTGATATTAAAGCACATAGGATTCCACAATTAAAGCACAGTTTAAAATCACAAGTACTCAAAAAGAACCTTATCTGAATTTTAAAGGGATAATCAACCTTTTGGAAAATAATAGAAGAAAACATAAACTGTCTGAAGTAAGCTTTGCCAAGTCAAAGACAAAATCAAATGTTATCAAAGAAAGAAACCATCCAAAAGTAGCAATGCCTTAGTAACAAAGAGTCATGCACAATAGAAGTGCAGTGTTCCAGCAAAGCAAAAATATCTTGATCTGGAAAACTGACTTTTAGGGGCTTCATATAATGGAAAGATTCTGGGGAAAGGAAAGGAAATTTAGATGTCTATGTGGTTGCAAATAATGGCTTAAACAAAAACAATTGAATATAATTGGACTTTGTATCTTTAAAAAAAGCTCTAGAGGACAGTGTGACTCACCAATGTAATAAACTAACCCCACTGCCTGAAAAAGGGTTTGAATAGAACAGAATAGAATCCCTACAATGTGGAAACAGGCCCTTTGGCCCAACAAGTCCACACTGACCCTCTGAAGAGTAATCCACCCAGACATATTCCCCTACCCTATTGAACCTTTGAACACATTGGATACCTGCACTGCAGTCAAAGGAAGTAGACCTTGCTAATTTGCAAAAGCAGATTGAGAGAAAGAGAGAGAGAGAGAGAGAGACAGACAGACAGACAGACAGACAGAGTCCAACTTATCATCAGAACAATAATCTACAATCACAAGTGCCAGCCACTAACTGGTAATTGTATGACCACAGTTAATAGCATATTTGAGTTGGACATAGGTTTACTTTCTGGAAGTAATATATTTGAGTATTCAGGTGCTGAAAATCAGCGAAAAGTTGATTTGCTGGGAGTAAAGCAACAAAGCAGGGGCTGTATTACTTTCTTTTCTCTTCTTTTTGTTTCGAACTGTTAAATCTGTAACACTAATCTGTAACCAAGACAATTTTCCTGTTACCTTTTCAAATCCGTACCCATGTTAAACCTGATAATTGTGGGTACAAGTAAAATTACCCCATGAAGTGTAACAAACCTTCGGGCAAATCAATCTGTTCTGTTGTAATTGAAAGAAATATAAGTAGGAGTTTCATAAAAGGCAGGAACTCCTACAACTACAAAAAGAAACATTCCAAGATAAATGAAGGCTGTATTAAGAGAAAGAAAAAAAACTTTCAAAATTCATAGTTGTCATTATAAAAGTCTCCACCAATAATTAATCCCTGAAGACACAAAATTTGTATTGTTTACTGTGCAATTCAAATTGATTGTCAGTAATTAATAGCTCTGATACTGTTAAAATCTCATAGTGACAAGATTTAGCTTCCAGTGGTGACTTCAGCTAGTATCTGCTGTGCAAGTACAATAACTTAACAATAACTGATGCATTTCAAGGTTGACAAATAACAAAAGCCACTCCCATGAATTTAACAGTGACGCTCAGACAGTAACGTTTGAATTTAGCCATTAGCCATTTAGCACTATTAGCCACACGGTTACTTTGATGATAAAACCTCAAAATTATATACAGATCTAGATAAAGTTTTCAGAAGCAGCCTACACAACTTTCAAAAGGAATGACTGTGCTTGATAAGCCTCACAAAATTCTGTGCAAAAAGAACAAGTTAAAAAGGGGAAGTTCTATGGATGTAGTGGTTTAAGAAAGCCTTTGATATGATACTTCATGGAAGACTACTTGAAAAGACTAAGAAGTGCGCAGTCAGAGGGCGGACAAAACAAATTATGACTAAACTGAATGGGAGATCTTTTTTCCAAATTTTGGATGTCCGTCATGCTTTCCTTTAAGGTTTAGTTCTGGGACCACTTCTGTTTACTGTGTATGTCAATAATCTGAATATGGCCTTGGACACAATGATGACATAATATGTAGATAATACCAAAACAGGAGGCATTATCAATTCTTCTCAAGGAAGTTGCAGAGATGTTATAAGATATGACAATAGCCTTCTGCAAGGAAACGCAAATAAGAAAACAATTTATTTTATTGGCACAATGCAGCTTTTGGGAAAATATTTTCTAAATTATGAAAGGGAAAATGAAAGTTATAAGTAGACTAATCCCAGTCTAAGAACAATAGGCCAATAATAGGTTAATTCTGAAAAATTTATGATTTGGAGCTGCTGGTGTTGGTCTGGGGTGTACAAAGTTAAAAATCACACAACACCAGGTTGTAGTCCAACAGGTTTAATTGGAAGCACATTAGCTTTTTTTTTGTGGGCGGCACAGTGGTTAGCACTGTTGCCTCACAGCGCCAGAGACCCGGGTTCAATTCCCGCCTCAGGCGACTGACTGTGTGGAGCTTGCACATTCTCCCCATGTCTGCGTGGGTTTCCTCCGGGTGCTCCGGTTTCCTCCCACAATCCAAAAATGTGCAGGTTAGGCAAATTGGCCGTATTAAATTGCCCGTAGTGTTAGGTGTAGGGGAAATGGGTCTGGGTGGGTTACGCTTTGGCGGGTCGGTGTGGACTTGTTGGGCCGAAGGGCCTGTTTCCACACTGTAAGTAATCTAATCTAATCTAATCTTTCGGAACACCGCTCCTTCGTCAGGTGATTGTGGAGGGCACAAATCTAAGGCACAGAATTTATAGCAAAAATTTACAGTGTGATGTAACTGAAATTATACATTGAAAAATACCTTGATTGTCTGTTGAGTCTTTCATCTGTTCGAACACCATGATAGTTTCACTTTTTTCATGTGTAAATGGAACTATCATGGTGTTCGAACAGATGAAAGACTCAACAGACAATCAAGGTATTTTTCGATGTATAATTTCAGTTACATCACACTGTAAATTTTTGCTATAAATTCTGTGTTACGAACGAGCCCTCCACAATCACCTGAAGAAGGAGCGGCACTCCGAAAGCTAGTGTGCTTCCAATTAAACCTGTTGGACTATAACCTGGTGTTGTGTGATTTTTAACTCTGAAAAATTTAGGTTGTAAAAATTTCTACATATTTTTACAACGCTGTGGAATACATTGTGAGCATCAGTAACTAAGGCAGAAACTAAATATTCAATATTAAACTGGACATATAGATGAATGAAAAGGTAATAAAGAAATGTGGGAACATGGTTGGTGAATTAGACAGAATTAATTACTTGCTTACAGAATAAATACCAATGTGTACTGGTTGGACAAACTGGACTATTTCGGTATTATAATTTCTTTGTTCTTCCTGCATGAAAGATTGAATTATGAGCTGATTTTAAAAATGCATTTATTAACAGACTTCATTTTCCTGCTTTCCACTTAATAAATCTCTCTACATTATACTCTTTCCCAGAAAGCCTGCAGACCAAAGACTTGCATGGAAATTTTACTAGCTCTGTTTTAAAGTATCTAATAGACGGCAATACCTAGAAATTACAAGATTGAAACAGACCATTCAACCATGTTCACACAAGAAAATGACCTGGTTTGATTGAGCCTCTAATTTTCAATACAGAATTGAATGCCACCTCCTCACAACAATCAGACTGAGATCTGGACTTTAGCATTGTGCACTTATAGGTATGATTTAGATCCTTCTAAACCTGCCAGGCTACTACACATGATACCTCAGAACATGGTCTCATGGAAGGAGGAAAGTAAGTGGAATTACGATAGTAACTTCAAAAAGCTGCAGTTGTTTCCATAGTAACAACATTTCAATGCTATGCAAGATGACAATGGAACAGAAATCTCTCAGAACCTTTAAAAAAAAATCAGCCTTTGAAGAGTTGCAAAAGAGTTTAAACACAAATCTTTTGTAAGAATATGTAAAACCCCAAAAAAGTCCCTTAATCCTTTTGAATTCTGATACTATTTGCAAAACAACAGAAATTTATCCGAATTAAATATTTTGACTAATGGAGCTGAAATTATTGATATTGATGTTGCTCTAAATTAGGAAACTGCAGTAGACATCCATTAGGGCACTGGCAGGCACGGTCCCATGAGAACTTAGACATGCGAGTGTCAGTACCAGGACCTGCACATACTGCAGTTTGTTGGCTTGAAATGCTTGAACTGCAATTAACTTTCAACTGGGTTACTGTGTAGAACATTTTGAGACAGTAGAAAATTCCCCTAACAAGGGATGAAAAATTGATGCGGTTCTTTTAGAAACACTGCCGACAGTTGCAGCCTTAAAGGAATGACTGACCCTCTGAATCGAAGGAAGCATGTGAAGTGAACCAGAGACTGAGGGATATAGTTGGGTGGATAATGCAAAGTAACATAGGAAAGCTATCAGAGTATTATTGCAGCTACTGGCTTGAGTTCTCTTATTCTACATGACACTTGCAATTCAAATGTGATGTAATGAACAAGTACTTTTGCAGCATGCAAAAACTGTAGCCATGAGTAAAAATGCTATTTGACAGGGAATTTCTAACTAATCACAGGGTCATTAAAAGTTAAATCAATTCCTAGCAAAGAAAGAGTGTTTACTACAAGCAACACAATTGACAACCTTTCAGTGATTATTCATTATAGCATAGGGAGTGAAGGGTAAATCATTTAAAGTAAAGCAGTGAAATGTGTTTATAATTTTAGAATGCATGGACTACCAGTCGGACAACACAGACTTTTTTAAACCACAATCAACCAAAGGACCTTCACATCTAAAACTGAAGCCAATTCAGATGAAAATAGGACACATGCATATTTTATTATGCACACTCTTGCCACTATGCTTCATTTGCAGAACTTTTCCTCTAATGACTGAGTTGGTTGCAGCAGGATTAGCTGAGCCATACATCAAGGTGTGTCTCACATTTAATCTTTCCTTCCTTTGACGTTAACTGATTACCACCAGGGTATCAGTAATAATGTCACAATAAGTCTTCACCTTGGGTTAGTGAAGGAACAATCAACCAGAATTCATTCAATTCACCTCACTGCTAAAATAGCAAAAGGAGGGAGAGAGGGAAGGGTAGTTAGTTTTTTTTATGCTTAGCTCCAATCTTTTTTGGCAGCATGAGCAAGCTGGCACAGTTATGAAAAATATATACTGAATTGTTCATGTTTCACTCTCTTTATATTAACACCGGGCCATGATTTGTTGTGGGATTATATCTGACAGTATCTGTATTAGATATAATTCCTTGCATGTTTACTTTTTTAAAGAAGTTTTTGCATGGCAAATTGCTGAAATGGCACCCTGGTAATGACTAGTAGGGCATGTTACTGTGTATTATCTCAACTAATCAGGTTGAAATATTGTGAAATTCATCGTGTTTGGACTGAGACTGAAGTACAAATAACTATGGATAAAGACAATGTCAAATCAGTTACAGCAAGAAAAACAAGAGGAAAAAGATTGAATTAAGAAAGTACAAAGACAAAGTTAAAAATAAATTAATTTTAATTGTTTAAATCTTCAACAATTAAATGTTAAAAAAAGATACTTCATAGTTGCAATTGTTCATTTTCAGAATTTGTTAATAACTCACTTTTAAAAGGGTACTTCAACTGAAACAGATAAAGACTAACTTTCTGTGGCCAGCATGAAATTACAGGAACGTAACACCATTCAGTGGTGACCCCTTCATGTTAGTTCCAACAATGTGTTACCTATAAAAATAATAACTTGAAAAAATAATTTGGTTCATCAAGCCTGCCCATTGCAGAGATGGTACAGCCTCATCAACAGAAAAATCACCATTCTTCCTTCCAACTTCCTTTAATCACACAAACCCCTGAAACTGAAAAATGACCAGGGGAAAAGTACGATTTGCATTAAAAAGACAAGATAAAAAAGATAATCAAGCAACAAGTTGTGTTCATTCTATGTATGAAATGTACTGTTATCTGTCAACTCTGATGATACATATCTTTGAACTCAACTTTCTCTAGAATGCCTATCAAACTTATGCTTAAACAATGACATGGTCTCTATTCAATCACTAACCTCTCAGCTTCGAAGACTGCAACAAGAGCAAAGATGCATACAGGTAGTTATTTTTTACCTTTGATATAATGAAATATCCCAAGGCTCTGATAGGCAAATAAACTGCTCATACAAACATGAAAAATTGTTCAATGATGAAACAATCTCTCACATAATTTTGCAATTCCATTCCTTTTCTTCTTTGACTCCTCCACCCAATCAATGAATGTGTAATTAAAATTTCCAAGAACAATGATTTTGTTATGCCTACTCATTTGCCTCCTCCGTGTATAGTCTTCCTGCTCAATTTCCCTCCTACAAATAGGCGGTCTTTCATGCAAAACTATAAATGTAACAAAGCTTGCTCTTAAACTTTTGTCAAGTGCCTCTGCCAGAACTTCTTTTTTGTGCATATCAGTCATCTCTTCAGCATGCAAACTCCCCTTCAACAATACTGCCACTTTTCTTCACATTTTCCCAAGGATTAACGCAATTCAATGTGTTTGATTTTAATTTTGCAAAGGCACCAGGCAGTGATGCCTGTATCTTTGTGTAACCAATGTTCTCACCACCAGCTCATTTCCACTGAGACTACTCATGAGATGTCTTCCAGAGGCAGGAAGCCATTAAGATAACTCATCACAAACTATCCAGAGACACTGAGGCTGAGGCCAGACAGATGGATGGAGCTGGCGATGCTTTCTTTAATTCCACATTTCTGTGGGATATCGGTATCATAGGAGCATAGCTGCAGCCATAGACCATTCTGCAGAGGCACTCCTTTTATAAAGATGGCCCAGCCGCTCAGGGCCACATTTTATTTCAAACTTTCAGAAATTTTGAAAGCTCCCCCATCTTATGGTGCCCTCTCCTTTCACCTACAATATCAGTGTTCAACTCTTACAATGGGGCTGCTGGGTTCCCAGAGCCTCCAGGGATCCTGCAGATCACCCTTATTGAGTACTTCCTCCATATGTTCCCTACGGTCCCATTGCAGGATTTTCCAGATTTGATCCTGACAGTAGGATTGGGAGCTGGGAATGAAAATTATGTTCAAAAATATGCCTATATTCCACTCGTGCAATTTTGCAGCTCTGTTTTCTATTAAGCTATTAAACATCAGAAGTACTGATTGATGATAAATAATCTATGTAATAACAGCAACTGTATTTACATGAAATTACAGCCTGATTTTCCAAGGAGCTGCAATCTCTCACAGGGTGCTACTCTGTCCCTTCTTTTTAATGAAAGGAGATAGCTCCACATTTCGGACAGGAAATTTCAATTGGCACTCTTTCAGCAATGTAAAACAGAACCTCCATTTGACAGTTCTCTTGTAGCACAGAACGTTCAGGGGAAGGCGAGCCAAAGCCCCTTTCTATAGCAGGCATCTGCTGTATTTAAAGGTCCAGAGTCACAGCCAGCTACTTTGTCAGCTTCGGTCAAATGCTAAGTACATAGGGTAAGGACAAAGTTAAAATGCTGGGAGGATAGGATGCCAGAATGGTTGGAGGTTAGGGTGCCAGGCAAATAGGAGCAGGTTAGGTGGATTAGCCATAGGAAATTCAGGGTATGGGGTTGAGGCTGGGCGGGATGGTCTGAGGGTTATGTGGACTCAATGGGCTGAACGACATAACGACAGCCAGCCATAACTTCATCTCTTAGCAAAACCCCACTGCATCATTACCACCAAGTCAGGAAATTAACCCAGCTTTAGCAAAGCATGCAGGAGGGCATACCAAGAGCAGCACCAGGTACACCTAAAAATGAGGTGGGAACCTGGTGAAGCTACAATACAGGATAGCTTGTATGCCAAACGGAAGAGACAACTTGCGATAGAGTTAAGTGATTCCAATGGATCAGATCTAAGCTCTGCAGTCCTATCACATCCAGTCGTGAATGATGGTGGACAATTAAACAACCAAGCAGAACAGAATTCACAAGTATCTCTATCCTTACAAATGGTGGACCCAGCAGCGTGCAACAGATAAAGTTGAAGCATAAACAACAGTTGGGTCAAATCCTAGACGTTCCTCCTTAAAGGCATTGTGCGTCTACCTACAATAAATTGACTGCAGCAGTTTAAGACGACACTGCCACCTTTTTAAGGGCACTAGGGACAGGCAATAAATTATTGCCCAGCCAGCAATGCTAATCTCCCATGAGTGGTTAAAAATAAAAATGCATCTCCCCCCAGAAGTGTTGAAAGGATGATCCATCTCGGTCTCTTCTTGGAGGTCCCCATGATATCAAGAAATGGTTGAAAGCACTGGATTCTGCAAAAGCTATAGATCCAGCAATTATAATGAAAACTTGTGCTCCAAAACCACTTGCACTATAGACAATCAGTGCAGCTATAACAGTGGCTTCTACCCAGCAACATGGTGTAATATCAAAAACTTCAGAACTTTAATAATTGTTCATAGATTGATAGAATCAACAAGGATAAACTGTTACATGTGGAAAGCAGCAGCAATGACTCTGTCTGGAGTAAGCTGTTAAGGAACAAAGCCAGGTTGTTACGTAGAGACTCAATGCAATTAACCATGTTTTGGAAAGGAGGGAGTTGAGATTATATTAACAGAACTGCTTTAACACTGTTTGATAAACTGATGCTTAATTGCAACAAAGGACAAGGATTGTCCTGTAGAAGAATTGATGGAGTTAATCACAGAAAAGCTGCATCGTCAAACAGACAGTTAAGGGCAAATATGACAAGGAACAAAGAAGCTAGTTCTGATAAAAAGGCAAGCTGCAGACTTCCAGTGATTTGGATGAAACAACTTTTAAAAAGTCATCAAAATATCACACATAAACTCAGAGGACAAAAATCTGTATAACAATTGAACACCAGAACTCTCCTTTTTACAGAACTTCAAAGAACATGACACCAGAATTGAACCCTGGACACTTTCAGAGGCAGACACTGTTGTGAAATTCTGTCCAAGTTCCACCATTAATCGGGTAATAGCTAAAGTTGGGTTGAGAGGCTTAGCTTGCTGGTTTGAGGGGTCTTATTTTGGTTGCTACATGCAAAAATGTTTAAATAATTGTTACAGTATTTAATTGAGAGATTTATTAATAAGTGGTCGAATTAAAGGTAACTTAATTTACTCATAACAATGGAAATCTGTCTAGGTATATTCAAGAAGGCAGTTCACTATCAACCTTCTCAAACTCAGTTAGGGATGGACAATAAATGTTGCTCAAGCCAGATATACCCACATCCCATCAATGAACAAAAAAAAAATTAGTTCAAAACACCAATCTCCATTTCCTTTCAGCATCTGCATTTTTCTGATAGGATTTAGGTTTCTTTCTTCACTGCTGCACATTATTCTTATGCTGTATTATTCTTTTATCTTGTGAAGAATTATAGTGGCTCAGTGGTTAGCACTGCTGCCTCACAGCACCAGAGTCCCAGGTTTGATTCCAGCCTCGGGTGACTGTCTGTGTGGAGTTTGCACATTCTCCCCCGTGTCTACGTGGGTTTCCTCCCACAGTTCAAAGATGAGCAGGTCAGGTGAATTGACCATGCTAAATTGCCCCATAGTGTTAGGTCAATTAGTCAAAGGGAAATGGGTCTGGATGAGTTACTCTTCGGAGGGTCAGTGTGAACTGGTTGGGCCGAAGGCCCTGTTGCCACACTGTAGGGAATCTAATCTAATTGTTTGACACTAGGCCTGCAATAGGTGTAACATCCCTCTCTCTGGACCAGAAGGCCTGGGTTCAAGTCCCACCTGCTTCAGAGGTCTGTGATAGAAACTCTGAACAGGTTGATTAGAAAGTGTAACATTAAAAAGGGATAAATATATATATATTTTAAAAAATGTTCCTTTGTCTTATTTTTGCAAAATTTGAGTTCCAGCCTTGTGGCACTTCTCTGAATGGTCTGCAGTACTAGGAACATTTCCTTGTGTGTCACCACAAAAAGCAGAGGATTGCTGAATTTACAGATGGGGATAAATTTCCACAGTCCCTCGGAGATTAGTCCTTTGGTAACTGCAGTGATAGTAATATAATAAAAAAAAACCAATGTCACAGTATAATGCCATTGGCCGGAATCTTAGCAGCACACCACTCACTAAGCAGCTAGTGCAACATTTAAGTGACTACCAAGTGACCACTTCCCAACCTTTCAGGCGTTTTGCATGTGGCAGAAAATCCCACTGCCATGTGATAGTCTCCTAGCTGGTTCTGCACTGGGGGCTCTTTTGATGACCGCTCCATGGCTTCCCCAGGTGCAACAGTCACACCCACAACAATGACATTGCCCGATTTGGCCTGCCTGCCTGATACTGGCTTCCCACAATCCAGTTCACCTCTCTTCAAGGGCACCGTATCATCTGACTGCGTGATGTCCCTTTCATATCACAACACTAAGGCAAAGTTAGAAATCTAGATTATAGCAACGTGAATTATGATGAGGATAAGATAGGCTTGGGGACAAATTGATGCTGAGAGAAGTTTGATGTAAATTACGCCAATTTTCTAATGGAATTGATATCCACTGCTTATGAAAAGCTTTCCATAGTAACAGTGGGTATGTCAACCCCACCTATCTGGCAGAAAACAGATAGTAAAGCTGTTAAAATCCTACTAACCTGACATCAAACTTGAGTCAGCATCAACTGCGAATCAGGATTTCTAAAAATAGGAAATACTTCCTGTTAAGTGGATATGTTCAAGGCCTACAAGATTTTACAATATTATAAAAATATAAGTAGAGAATAACTTGAAGGAAAATAGTCACACCTTATGCATTTTCTTCTTCTAAATGCATATAAATGTAATTAGTTAACTAACTAAATCATGCAAGAATGAAAAAAAGCACATTTAATTCTGAACAGATACTGGTCCGATTATTAATTGAAGGGAAGAAGAGCACAGATGTCCATACTTTTCGGTTTCAAACATATGCTTGAAGTATTAGCACGGTGCATCAGATCTCCAGACATCCATGTACATAGAGTAGTATCCAGGGAATTTTTTTTAAAGAGGCTGTCAAGACTTTTCAAAATTGATACTGGCCCTCCAAGGTCCAGAAATCCAAATGACAACAAGAAAATCACAAACATATTGCACAGCAACAGTAACTATAAATTACTAAACATAAGCAAATTCCATAGGTACTGAATCTTTTTTTGTTCTCTACAATATTTCATAGTCCAATAAAAACCAAGATTATTTTTAATTTTACATGAAATGTTTCAGGTTATCATTGATATTTCTTTCTCTATTGTAACAATGGATAGCAGAAATTCATATCAAAAGAGAGAAGTTAAATTGTAACTTGGTCTGCCAGAGTGTTGTGAAAATGAAAATATTTTTGTGGTAAATTTCTTCAAACTTTCATGTTTCCCCAAGTTATCAAACATTTTGCTTCTAATAAATGCACATAATCTTGGTAATCCTGAAAATTAACAATATCATTTACCTCCAGTAATAGCAAACAGAAGGCATTAACTAGTCTTCTGGTGAAGTGCATCACTGACTTTGCTAGAAACTGCAGCGTTAGCATATTGGATACTGGATGAAGGCACAACTCTTGTGTAACACAAGAGTAAATAACTTGGGAGAAGACACTTGTTGTGCAGCCTAAAAGCCCACAAAAACTTAAGTTCTTTCTCCAGCTTTTGTCACAAAATACAATTAAAATGATGTATATCAGGCCACTTCTCTGTTTTTCAAAATTTCGTGACAACACTAGTAGATTCCAAAGGAGCCAAGTGCGATTTTGTTTTAAATATCTGCTTGCTTATATGATGTAGACTTCACTAGCAGGGACAACATCTATTGCCCATCTCTACCTGCCCTTGATAAAAAAAATTATAAGCCATTTTCTGAAACCGCTGCAATCTGCTAGAAAGGGAGTCCTGGTCTTTGACCCAGTGACAGTGAAGATGCAAGGATATATTTTCAAGTCAGGGTAGGTGTAAATCAGAAAGGCATTTGCAGGTGGTGATATTTCCATGTATCTGCTAGCCCCTGCCCTTTCAGGTTGTGAAGACTGGGTCTGTCATATATCCTTAGATAGTTGTACTGCGTGCTCAGTGATTCAAGGGTTGATTATTTGAGGTTGATGAGGTGCCAATTAAGTATATTGAATTATCCTCGGTGTCAATTATAACATAATGTTGACTGTGTTTTATACATGGGTGGAAAAGGCGTGGGATGTCAGATTATTCTTTGCAGGGAATATGCCACTGTGAATTTCTTGTGACTACAAAGTTTGTGTGACCAGTTCATTTAAGTTCCATATCGACAGTGGCCGAAGAATGTTGGTGGTACGTGGTTCAGCAATGTTAATGTGATTGAATATCGAGGGCAGGTAATGGGAGTTCCTCTTGTCAGAGAGGTCATTGCTTCGTACTTGTATTCTGACAGGATTATTTGCTGTAGGTCAGTCCAAACCTGAATGCTGTCCAGATGGAAATGTCATCCACAAACCATCCTTATGGTAATAGTAAGATGTCTGATTGTAACTTGATGTCAATATAGTGAGACCACCTAAACCCTTATCGATTGAGAGAAAGTGAGGACTGAAGATGCTAGAGAATCAGAGTCAAAACGTTTGGCGCTGGAAAGGCACAGCAGGTCAGGCAGCATCTGAGAAGCAGGACAGCTGAAGTTTTGGGCATAAGCCCTTCATCAGAAAGAGGGTGGGGGGTGGGGGGGGGGGAGCTGAGAGATAAGTAGGAGGGTGTGGGTGGGGATGGGGGTAGGTAGCTGGGAAGGCAATAGGTAGATGGAGCTGGGGGGTGATAGCGATATCACTAGTTTCCCAATCTCCCCTCCACCCACCTCATCTCAGATCCAACCCTCCAACATGGCACCGCCTTCTTGACCTGTCCTACCTGTCCATCTTCCTTTTCACCTACTTGCTCCACTCTCCCCTCTGAACTATCACTATCACACTCCACCTGCATCTACCTATTGCCTTCCCAGCTACCTTCCCCCCACACCCCACCCTCCTATTTATCTCAGTCCCCTTTCCCCACTACATTCCTGTTGAAGGGCTTATGCCTAAAATGTCTACTCTCCTACTCCTTAGATGTTGCCTGATCTGCTGTGTTTTTCCAGTGCCACATTTTTCGATCCTTATCAAGTGAGCCTTGCACTTCTGTCTTCTCATGCTCTTCCAAAAAACAAAACCACTTTAACAGATCCCACGTACATAAAGATGAAGAAATTACCCAGAGAATGGTAATGAAGAGTAATAAAAAAAGTAAACTTCATTATATGCAATACATTTAGAATTTAACACATAAGCACTGAAATTTCTATTTCTATCAAAGTGAAAAACCAAATTATTGATTAAAAAGCAATTGCACAAGATTAATTTAAACTCTATTTAAAATACTCTTAAGCATTAAGTGTTTGTTTGAAACAATGATAATAAAACAAAGCTACATGCAGGACTTTCTTACTGCATTTTTCTTCATAAAAATGAAAAAAAACCTGCAAAACCTTAGGAAATAAGGCTTCTGATCGATAACCCTTTTTACAAATGATAAATAAAACTGTTGTATAAGCTGGAAAGTGATAATTCTTTGATAAGAAAATTGCGTATATAAATTTCCTGCCTCACTACTGTCAAAAATGATTGCTGTGATTTCTGTTGTTTAACAGATCAGTAAAAATTTTTATATCAGAAAAAGTATCAACTGTTACATTCTGACATAACTAAACACATATTGTGGATTGTGAAAAATAATTCAACTAATTATATGCTTTTGAAATAAACGTTCAATCAACTGCTTACGTTAAAAAAAACAGTCTGCTTGTTTATAAAAGAGATGCCAAATGAAAATTGCAGTTTAAGCACATCCATATTTGTAGCCTGTCTTTGATATGTGACAATTCAAGCTCAAGTTTACTATATACTCAAGCACACTATAAAACTATATATATGTAAAAGAATGTATCCCTAGCTTTCTGTATTGATTCCCACGAGGCTAACCAAGGAGCAGAAACAACAAACATCGGAAAGAATGAAACAGTAGTACCTCTATAACGACAAAGGGCCCAAATTATTTTTCTAAAAATGCACATAATTTGACCTCAATTGAGAAAAATTAGCCAACAAAGCAAGCTGTTGTTGTAATGACTCCTCAAAGTGCAAGAGGTTTTAATGGCAGCTGATAAATTTGTCCTCAGGACTGAATGCTTCCTATTGGGACAAATTTCAGTCCTCTTTATTGTTAATGAATATCATTAAATCTGTATACAGCAAAATAACTGCAATCAGAATGCAAGTTCTAGGCATCAGACTAATTTAAGCCTAGAGGCATTAACTAATTTCTGCTGTGCAATAACAATAGAGCAGCAGGCTCACTCCAACGTTCTAATATAACGTAATGCAGTCATAAGCATCTGTAGCTTCAAAATCAAACTAAAGCAACAAACCAACTGAGGGTGTACAGTATTATGGAATTTGAAAGTACGAGCACAGTTCTGATGAAACATCACAAGCCTGAATTAATAACTACTTATCGCTCCTCAGATGCTGCCTAAACAGCTGAGTACTTCCAGCTTTTTCTGTTATTAGTCATGATGAGGAGGTGCCAGTGTTGGACTGGGGTGGACAAAGTTAAAAAATCACACAACACCAGGTTACAGTCCAACAGGTTTATTTGGAAGCACTAGCCTTCAGAGCTACCTGACAAAGGAGCAGTGCTCCAAAAGCTAACACTTCCAAATAAACCTGTTGGATTATAACGTGGTGTTGTGAGATTTTTTAACTCTGTTATTAGCATTACACATACCTTGATTGGCTTCTCAGCTAGATGATGACTCCTGGTAACTGTACACTTCTAATCCTCAACTCAACAAAATCACATGCCCACGTATTCATTAAATTTTATAAAATCAACTTTATCAAATGATACTCGATCAGCAGAGTTTTGTTACATTCTCATTGTAATTATTTTTAATTTCCATAATTATACTTTCTTCCTTGAAGCAAATACATGAGTATAACTGTTTTAATATCTCAACTTTGATCAAACATGTTCAGACTGCAATTACTTCAATTGGGTTTCTGCACTATCTCCCTTTACGTAGAATTTTATGATATAATGCAAGGAATTCAAATATACTTCTAAATAGATATACGGAAATTCCTATATTGTGTAGTATTGTCAGCATTAAAATTAAACATACAAACTTCAAGAGCAATTTATTTCCTTCCAATTGATACACAGTAGTCCAGACACAAGCATGGCTTATTTTTTCTAAGATGCAGGTGATTTTGTCTTAAAGTAATACAAGGAGAGTGTAAACAAGCCACCTGCATTTTGCCGAGTTAACAATGATTGGTTCATGAAAATATATAAGTATTTGGAAAGAATACTTAAATTGCTGCTATTATGTGTAATTACTGTACACTGCAATTACTGGAATGTAAAAATTAATTCTAAGACAAGAATGTGCTAAATTAAAATAAAAGTTTGTAGGTGTTAGTATTTCAGAAATTAGTGGGTGGCATGGTGGCACGGTGGTTAGCACTGCTGCCTCACAGCACCAGGGATCCAAGTTCTATTCCAGCCTCGGGTGACTGTCTGTGTGGAAGTTGCACAATCTCCCCGTGTCTGTGTGGGTTTTCTCCGGGTGCTCCAGCTTCCTCCCACAGTCCAAAGATGTGCAGGTCAGGTGAATTGGCCATGCTAAATTCCCATAGTGTTCGGGTATGTGTAGGTTAGGTGCATTAGTCAGGGTAAATATAGGATAATAGGGTAGGGATTGGGTTTGGGTGGGTTACTCTTCAGAGGGTCAGTGTGGTCTTGTTGGACCGAAGGGCCTGTTTCCACACTGTTATAGAATCCCTCCAGAGGAAGAAGCAGTCAGCCCATAATGGCTTCGGTGGAGCTATCTACTTTCTCGTATCTCGTGCTGAATTTTCAGGGCCCGTCCAGAGCTTTCAGAAAAGCAGGTTGGAGAACTTAATTAGGCAAAATCCACAATTCCTGATGGTGGGTTAAATTTTTGACATTAACTTCTCAATACATTTCAGGTAAGGATGCGTTAACTTAGCTTCTCTGTCGAGAATCTGCTTTGCAATAATTAGCACCATGAATACTAATACAGTCCATTGTAATATCTTCATGGATACAAATTTGCTGCCCCTCCTCCCAAGAACAGAAACATATATGTTCACAAATCCAAATATACACAAGACATCTACCTGGCTTGCTCCAAGCTCTGGTGAGGAAAGCACAAATTCATTACTTGACTTTTCAGTAACAAGTTCTTTCATTGAGCAAATGCTTCCCATGTTTGGGGTTGAAGAACCTTACTTTTCAGCAGCTCATGAGATGTAAAATTCATAGGCGGTCATGTTTCATGCATTCAGACACTTAGAGAGTTAGGATTGAATGCTGAACAGGGCCAATATCCTATATAACTGAGGCAGCTACACTTGCTTAAGGAAGCAAGCCTGACCAGGGCAGGCATGTGTGTCTTAAATGAAAAACAGGGACTACCTAAAACGGGGTATTAGTTTAAGTAATGGCACAACCTACAAGAGGCATCAACAAAAAAGGTCAACAGAAAGGTGTTCTGGGTACAAAGGAATGGAAGGGAGTTCAACTTGAATTTCAGCCATGAACTTTAGCAGATAGGAGAGAGGCAGAAGCACTGTGCTGCCAGTGGTACAACATGGATAGATGCAATGAGGTGAGACACTGATTGCACATGAGGCATCTGATGGAGATGCTTGACACCCAATTTTCTTTGTAACAGTCTTGTGCAGTGACAAGATCACACTGTTAACCCACATTCAAATGAAGCTTTGGGAAGATAGTGGCCATCTTATGGCACTGTATCTAGTCTACTCTCTGGTTGCCATGGACGCTGACCACCACAGCCACCTCCAGCCAGACCACCTTGGTGTCTCGGGATGATTTATTTTTGCCATTCCTGGGAAACAGCATTTTTTTTTGTGGACACCCTCCACGAGTACCCATTGGGAGGCATCCTTAAAGCATGGGACATTTTTTTGTCTTGAGTGCAGCACCTCCCAAAATGTGGATAATAAGCCAGGGTCCACTGATGGTCCTGTGGTACACCAGTCACACAAACTGCTTTTACTTCCACCCTCGACTCCTACCACTGAGTTAATTTTGGATCCATCTTGTCAAGTTACCCTGAATCCCATGTACTTTTACCTTCTTTATCAGTCTGCCATCTGGGACCTTGTCAAAAGTTTTGCTCAAATCTATATAAACTACCCTACTGATTATCACCTTGAAAACTTTGATCAAGTTAGTTTGGAATGACCTTCCTCTGACAAAGCCATGCTGACCATCCCTCATCAAACCTTGCCTCTCACAGATCAATTTTATCCTTCAGAATTTTCTCCAACAGTTTCCCTCATGACAGTGAAGCATCTGTTCAGCCAAATTAGACAGAACAAATTAATGTAGAAAATGGATTTTATCACAATACTGCCCATTGACTACTGAGACCTGGCTTTAAATCTAGCCCAAATGGATTACATAGGGATCCCCAACCACAACAGTCCAATTTAAAAATTAATTTTGGTAATTTCAGGCTGTTTTCCATAGCACCAAATGATGCTATAGTTTGACAATGTCAGCCTGACTAATTGAACTCTCATACTGGATTAGTGGTGCTGGAAGAGCACAGCAGTTCAGGCAGCATCCAACGAGCAGCGAAATCAACGTTTCGGGCAAAAGCCCTTCATCAGGAATAAAGGCAGTGAGCCTGAAGCATGGAGACATAAGCTTATCTCTCCATGCTTCAGGCTCACTGCCTTTATTCCTGATGAAGGGCTTTTGCCCGAAACGTTGATTTCGCTGCTCGTTGGATGCTGCCTGAACTGCTGTGCTCTTCCAGCACCACTAATCCAGTATTTGATTTTCAGCATCTGCAGTCATTGTTTTTACCTAATTGAACTCTCAGCAAACCTGTTCACATCTTTTCACATCCACATGTCAACCCAAACCAATCACCCTTTTGGTTTGGGAGCTGTTCAATTAGCACAAGTTGCAACACAAAAGCTCATTGCGATGGCTTCTGATCTGTCTTTCTTTCTCCTGAACTGAGGATGCACTCTCAGCTATACCATGCTTGTCAGAGCAGTCAACCATGTCTGATCCATTCCATATAGTTCTGCTTTCACCCCTCCCAGAACTTCAAAATGGCGTCATTGCCCTCACCTTACACTCTATGGGACTACACATTTAACATTTCAGCCTCCATCATTTTTACAGTACCAAATATATTTTCCACTTCCCTCCTCTATCTGCACTGCAAAGGGATTGTTCCCTCCACAACATTGCTATCATCTCCAATAGCACATGTACCTTTTCACATAACACCAATCTGTTTCCCTAATCTTTTTACACTGTGCAAAGACCCCAAAAGCTCCTCTGATGTGAAGTTGTAATTTACTTTGAGTTCTTTAAATTTTTGTCACTATATTCATTGCTCAGGATGGGGTCTCTTCTATACTTTGGAGAATAAATGCTGATCCAACCATCTGCCCTTGGCATTCAATGACATTATCATCACTGAATACCTAACATTATGAATTCCACCTCCTCATCATCAACATCTTGGGTGAGGGGTCAGTTAACTCAGTTGATTTGCAATGCAGAGTGACATCAATAGTGCAGGTTCAACTGAGATAACCATAAGGGACCTCCCTTCTCAACAGCACCCCTCACCGAGGACATGGTGACTGTCAGATTAAATTCACCACAAGTCGTCTCTCTAATGAGAGAGCAGCCTGTGTCTTTGGGGATTATGGTGACCTTCACGATTTCAATGTTCTGGGGGGGTTACCATTGACCAGAAATGTAACTGGATGAATGATATAAATACTGAAACTACAACAGTCTGTCTGAGCTGGGAATGGTTCATCTAGTAACTAATCTCCTGACTTCTCAAAGCCTGTTCACCAAGCTAGGAACAAGTCAGGAGTTTGATGGAATATTAATTTCTTGCTAGCTAATTGCAGTTCCAACAATATTTAAGAAGCTTCACCATGTTAAACATTCAATTCTTCATCCAGCGACAGTGTGTAACATATATTGGTGTATTGCAGCACCTCACCTTCCAAATCTGCTTTCTTTACAACCAAAACAGACAAAACAAGTACGCATATGACAAAAACACCATCTGCAAATTCAACCCAATATCATCCTTGTGTGGAACCATTTTATCATTCCTTCAGTGTAGTAATGCCAAAAACATGGAAATCCCTTCCTAACAGCGGTGTGTGTGTGCACCATGCAGTTTGCAACAATTCAATACAAGGTTCACTACTAATGTCTCAAGGACGATTAGTGATGGACAAAAATGTTGGTCTCTCATTCCATGAAAGAATTAAAAACAATTGGGTCAGTCTTTGCAGGGTACTTATGTTCAGTTTACAACCATGACACCTAGTTTCCAAACATCTCTCTTTTTAATTTTCTGATCTTGTACTTTTCGATGAATAAGAGATGAGACAATAGAATATTGGGTGAGTCCACTACGTACACCTGTAACTTGAGGCAGGAGCTCTTAAAGTGATTAGCAGTCCAGTTATATGTAATAACAAAACACTAAGATTGGCAGCTCCCCAATACAGTTTCAAGGTCAGTTTTAACATGGCACAATTACAATACTTCCAAAGACTAAAAAAATACAACTTTGGCCATTCTCACAATGATCACTAACACCTCTGAACCTGTGCCCAAACAAGCAGGTTACATATAGTGGTCAATCATGAAGTGAAAATGATCAAAATCCTTTTCTAAATAGTGGCCCCTTCAACGCAAGAAACAGGGATCTTCAGACCTGGGCCACTACCCTTTTGCAAGCATAGCAAATTCAGTACCTTCAACAACAGAAGTTTAAATGTAATGTGAATCACCTCAAAACTCAATAAGACAATATCTCAGCCACCTTTCACAAAACAGACAGGATAAAGGAGAGATGGGTAGAAGCAAAATCTAGTTAGATATAAAGCATGAAAGGTAGATATGGTTGCAAGATATAGTTTAGTTAATCCTTGAAACTGTTATTATAATAATTTGGGAAACATACTAAAAAGTATAAAAAGGTATTAAAAATGCTTGACTAGTTTATTTCCCTTGATGTATGCAGCTTCATGAAATAAGTATTTGAAATGCAAGAATATGACAATTCGATTTTGAAGTACAGAATTCTTTACGAATAAGTTTTAATGAGGAAGTCAAGTGTGTGGGACAGCAGAAACAATGAAGGAAGGATTTCTAATTCTTAAGAAAAGCTGTATTTTATTATTGACATACCAGTATATTGATGGATTTTTTTTGTTGCACTTGCCTAGTTTACAACCTTTTACTGTGGGTATGAAGGACACTCCCATCTTCCTCATTACCATTCTCTTCAGCTTCAGAAAGTAATTAGCCTTTCTCTGTAACAATGCCACAAATTACTTTGACAGCTATTATAATTTTTGGACATTCTTAAAAGACTGTACTGAGGAACTCAACAGGATTCATTCAAACATCTGACAAATCATAAGAAAGTGAAGGTCTACACAATTCTTGGTGTCCTAGAGACCTCAGTATATTGTTCTCTCACGGTCTATTAATTCATGCTGGAAACATTAGTCACAACATATCCTGTTTACCAATAAGCCAGCCCAAAACCCCAGAAGTGATTTTAATCTAACCTGCAGCAAGAAACTGAGGGGACTGGATTGATTATTTTACATTTCATCTGACTCCATTGATATCATTTATGCAAACAGTGGTGCAGCATTCAATGCTTTACATCAGGCAGTGACTATTGGAAATAAATGAATATTTGAAAAGGAGAAAACAGGGCTATGGGGGAGTGGAGAGTATCAGTAGTAAACAAATTCCTCGTCAACTTTAACAGCTTGCAGCCTGGTTTCTGCCGAGTGAGGGGGTTAAAATTCATCCAGCATTTTACCTCATAAGCATACATCCTTTTCCACTGCTCTGGTCTATAAACTGCCTGCATGCACAACTTAGCGCACAAATAACAAACTCATAATCCTTGGAAAATTAGCGATTCAAGAAGAGGAATTAATACAGGTGGAGGTAGTCTCACCGAGTGAGAGACCCTCATTGCCCCCTATGGAAAAGATCCACTGGTAATAAAGTGCCTTTTGAGGACTTGGAGCAGAAATCCTGGCCTCAAGGGCTGGTGGACATTATAACGATAGGAGCAGAAATAGGCCTTTCAGCTCAGAGTCTGCTCCACCATTCGATCTTGGTTGATAGATTTCTCAACCCCATTCTCTTGCCTTCTCCCCATGATCCTTGATCCCTTACCAATCATGAACCTATATATCTCTGTTATAAATAAGACTATAATACAATAAAGTGAAACAAGATGAGAAAATCTGCTCCTGCAAGCCACGCCAGAGGAGTGAATGTATCATGGACATATGGGAAACAGGACGGGTGAACCAACAAGGGTAATGGTGAGGCTCATAGTGTGACCCCTTTCACCCACAGCGTTCTTAATACTGGTACCTTAATAAAACACAAGTGTCAGTAAACAAGGACCTCCCCTTACCTGCCACTGACAGGAGCCTGAAAGCAAACAGAACAGGGTTTGGTTTTCCGGTCCTCCTTTGTGGTGACTTATTTTTCTTTATTCATTCATGAGATGTGGACACCATTAGTTAGGCCTGCATTTATTGCCAATCCCTACTTGCTCTGATGGCTGTTGACGGCCAACCATGTTACTGTGGGTCTGGAGCAACCTCTGGGCCAAAAGAGGTAAGGATGAAAGATTTCTTTCCCAAAAGGACATTAGTGAACAAGATGAGTTTTTACAATAATCAACAGTGGTAAAATTGTTGCAGTTAGGCTTGCTTTTTATTCTAGCATACCAGCAATGGCAGGATAAGGCCCTCAAGTGGATTTCAATTGTCTCATTACCAGCATTTCTGGCCCAGATTTAATTGAGGTAGAGATGGGAAGGTAGCTGTGGCCCCACATTGTACCCTCCTTCCCAATATGCCTCTGGGAAGTGTATTAAATTCCACCCAGCACATTGTACCTTGGCTCTGCTGTCTTTAGTTTCTAGTTTTAAATAGGGCTGTTTAGATTGAAATTGACTTGTGGTTAAGCTAAGATCTGTTGAATTTTACTGATGAAAACAATGGAACATGTGAAACCTGTTCTTTTTAGCCAATCCAAATACAGCTCAATGTTTATTATTGTTTCACAATTAACAAACAGATGCTTCTTTAGTTAGTTAAAGGATCTGAATAGGAAAGAATCCTTGCTTGACAATATGGTTAAACCTGCTAAGTAACTCTTAGACAGAACAGCATTGAAGAGGTTAATGATAGCTGATGAACAGTTGGCTCACATTCGTGTTTTACCTTTGTTTTCTACAGACATCCCACAGAACCCAGGAGATCTAATTTAAAACCGCACACAAATGTCATACAATCCTTAAAACATTTATAGTTGGCTCCAGATACACTGTGGTTAATGTAAGCCTTTTGATAATGACTATACATTCCATCATTGCTAATTCATGGAATAGGGTGACACACTTGAGTTGGCATGGTATAAGAAACTTAGTGTTTTTGACTTTCAGCAAATGCATTTGAGTTCAGCAGGAGGATCCCAGTAGAGGTGGCACAAATATAAATGAGTATCCCTTCTTCCATCAGGAGTTTTGACAGCTTTTTCTTGGGAAATATGCTTTCAGTCACCCATCACGGAAATTCTCATTTGTCACACTACTAGAATCTGTTTTTAAAATAAAAGAAATTCCGGAAGAGTACACCATCCAGCCACCAATATCCATTTTCTCACCCACTTCCCACAATTCCCTGACAGAATACAGGTCTTTCTATTGCAGTTTACCAACATATCGTAGTCCACTTATATACTGTGGAATTTGTCATTGCATTGTATAAGATCTGCTTGGGAAAAGTGATCACGTATAATTGATTACTCCTGTCTCCTAATTGATTACATACATAATCAACTTTAGCCAGCTCTTTCCTCAAACCTATATAAGTAGTTTTGTTTGAATTTAATATTCGTGTTTGGAACTGGAGTACATTGTTCTTAACATGGAATTCAGTTACACATGATCACTTTTGCCAAGCAGATCACATACATAAGGTAATTGATTAAACTTGGCTGTTTATACAATGCAAGATCTATACGAGCTAAAACTCTAACTACCTCTACAATCCATCATTCCTGGAAGCTGTTGTGAAAGTATTTTACAAACTACCGCTGTCAACTTAATTTGTCCAGCCTACACAAAGATTAAACTCCACATAAATTATAATATTGCCTTTGTTTCATGCTCCAATAATTTCTTGCGTAATGCTCTGTCTGCCAGTATAATTAGCTAGATTCATAAACAAAATCCAACACGATTTCTGACTTTTGCTGTCCCTTATCTTCACCAATATAGTTTCACTTCCTGATCTTCTGGGCCAAGATCTTTTTTTTACTACAAAAGGAAGAACTTCAAAGATTAGAGATCTGAAATAAAACAAAGTGGTGGAGAAACTCAGCAGGACTGGCAGCATCTGTACAGAAAAAAAACAGAGTTAACATTTGAAGTAAAGTGAGCCCTCTTCCTTTGATTCAAAATGTTAACTGTTTTTCTCTACACAGATGCTGCCAGACCTGCTGAGTCTCTCCAACATGTTCTGTTTTTGATCCTTTCTTGCTAACGTCCTTATGCTGCCCTTTAATATCAGAGCTATTCTTCTTCCTTTGCCATTCTGCCTATCTTTCCAAAATACATTTAATTTCTACACCTTGGCACCATGGCTCATAATTTAAACCAGTTATCTCTATTAGTGTCAATAGCTTATCTATATTATTGCAAATCCTTCATGCACTCAGATAAGGAGCCTTTAATTTTATTGTTTTACTCCAATTCATTACATTGATCTTACTCACTGACACCTTTGGCTAAATCTTACCTTTTCTGCTTAAGTGCAAATTGTATCAACTTTTCTGGAGGATTTTCTGCTGCAAGGCTGAAGGAGATTTCTTGCCCTATCTTATCAAACTTGTTTCATTAACTACCTAACCAGATCAAGTAATCAGCCTCACAACAAAGTCTACCCGCACCTTACAACATGCCATTCCATGATGCTGATCCAAGGGATGCCAGTCTTTCTGCAGTTGATATATGATTCCCTTGAACTGCTTGAGCTAGCACTACAGGACTGACAGTTGCCCACAACCTGGGCTCTAGTCGGACAGATCCCCATCTGTCGGCAACCTATGTGGATGACTCACCGTGGTCAAAATCCTGGACTGTGTATGGACTGTGTCCATGACTGATGATACAGAGACTGACTGACAGCAGTCCCCTTGACTGGATCGAGAACTGGCCCCAACAAGGTTTCAACATAGCAATTTGGTTGAATAAATGTGGAGTTTATTGTGCAGGCAGTTGGTATATGCCAAGTGTAAGTCTGAACTCTTGATGTGTCATTTACAGAGAAGACCACATCATCCCTGCCCCCCACCAGCAGATCACTACTGACAAGCAAGGCAAACAGCCAGTCTGTGTGTACTGTCAATAGAGCACTACTTATAACTTTTGGTTCTGGGTAATGTGCCAACCTGCTAACAGGCAAGGCTAGGCATATGATGCTGCAAGCCCACAGGCAGACATTCAGTTAGCAAGTGTTAAGAAGGCAAGCAACCCTAGGATGCTGGCCTGGACCAAGCCATGAGCTGGGTGCCTGCACCTGGTACAGAGTGTCCTTGCAGCAGCATTCCAATGATCATTGCCAGTGTGTTCCGCAGTTCAAGTCTGCACCTCTGAAACCACCTGCAAGTGGATCAGAGAGGTGCAGTGATAATCCTGGGGTTGGCAAATGCTGGATGCCAAGGTCCATGAATGAAGAGTATTTGCTCAAGCAGTGGGGACACTGTTTTATCTGAATGGAGTGAACGGCTGGTTACAACACCACAGAAAAATGTGCTATTGTTGCCAACTGAATTTCATGTTGTGCACACCCCCCTACTGCCAGTCTGTCTGCAGTAACCTGCTTCCACTGCTTGAACAAGCAACAGTTTAAACAACGATTATAACAGGCATTAGTAACCTGCTTTTAAAAAGTGTAGCAATCTCTTTCACAATGCTCGGTTTTTAAAAAATGAACTCCGTGTTTGTCTTTTCTCTTTTGGTTTATAAGTCATTCTGGAACTTTATATTGTTAAGAAATCTTGCAAATCCTTACTTCACAAGCAATCCACATCACAGACTCGTGCCATTCAATCCAGCAGGTGCATATCTACTTTTGTATTTCACAGGCATTCCTTCCGACCTTCTTCATTTAATCCCGACTCTTCTTTGAATTTAACATTTCAAGGTTACCTTAATTGTACTGACTGCCTTGAATTTCTTTATTTTTCATTCTCCGAAGAGTAAATACAGGCATCGTGAATGCAGTCTGCCAGCCATGAACAAAAAGCAGTCGGCTCATTGCCAGAGCTCCTTAAACAGCTGCAATGGTGCTTTCAATATCCCTCCCTGTGCATGCATGCTCCAACAGACAGACAGCCCACTGTGGGGTTCTCTACAGATTCTGGTGAGAATCTAAGTCAGCAGGAGTCTCTCAGTTCCTTGCTCTTGATGCTGAAAAGAAAAACCCATAATGATGCCAAAACCAAGACTTTTACTCTATCAGGAGACCTAATAAATGCTATTCAACTACATAAACAATCATTTCGAAATTTGTTGATAAAATCTAATACCAATTAATAGAACTGAGATGGAGTTAAGATTTTAAAAAAGCGTCAAAGCTACACAGACCTCAGAGATTTATATGGAAGTAACAAATTTAAACAAAAGAATTTTTAGAAATTGATCTAATGCACTGTTGTCTCATTAAGGAGCTTTTAGAAACTTTTAAAAAGAGTCCAAAGACTCGCATTCTCATAGGTCTGCATTAATATCCATTAAACACTATTGGTGTTACCAGCATATTTTGAATCTGTAATAATTTGTGCATGTTTGAAGGTATGGACATGAGGCTGAAGCAGGTCATAGATTCAAAGGTTTACAGCACAGAAAAAGGCCCTTCGGCACATTGAGTCTATTTCAGTCAAAAACAACCACTGGGCTATTCTAATGCCTTGGCATTAGTGTTCATCTAAATACTGATTAAATGTTATGAGGGTTTCTGCTTCTACCAGCCTTACAGGGAGTGAGTTCCACATTCCCACCAACCTCTAAATGAAAGGTTTCTTTCCTCACATCCCCTCTAACCTTTTGCCCCTTACCATAAATCTACCCATCTACCTTGTCCAAGCCCACATAATTTTAAACATCTCTTTAGACAGCTGGCCCCATTTGCAGACTGCTTGAGGAAAACAACATCAGTTTTTCCAATCTTCCTTCATAGCTAAAAATCTCCAGACCAGGCAACATCTTGCTAAATCTCCTCTGCACTCTCTCCAATGCAATCACATCCCTCCAAAAATGTAGACTCCACAAATGCACACATTTCTTTAGCTGAGGCCTAACCAATGTTTTATACAGTTCCAGCATCAATTCCCTACTCTTAAACTCTATGTCTCGGGTAGTAAAGGCAAGTATCCCATATGCCTTCTTAACCACTTTACCTACCTATCCCACTACCTTAAGTGTACGCTATGTACACTAACGTGTCTCTGATTCTCGGTGGTTCCCAGAGTATTCATCATAAATTCCTTTCCTACATGGGTGACTACTGAGAGAGCTACCTATTGTCCTTGCTGCTGACCTGCATGGCTCCTTTTCCTACAACCTGATTCTACAAGACTCCTTCCAACAATACTGACCTTTGACCCGGAGTTGTTCCTCATTCCTGGGACTTCAGGCGTGCTGCATCAGCAGCAGCCACACAATCTTCCATAGTTTTGGAATTATCAGCCACTTACTGACAGTTCTAGGTGGCCAGGATGTTATTTCCTGGGGTGCTCAGTTGGGAGGGAGGTCCACTGGTGTCCATTGATTGCTTGCTGGGCAGTAGATCTTCCTTCTCAGATTGAGCACTTTTGTCTCAGTGCTTTTGCAGGCAGCAAATCAGGTACCTGCTAAACTCAGAAGATTCTGTCCATAATTATTGTTTCACATAGATAACCAGAACATCAATATGTCAACAGATAGCCTTTTTTTAAAATCTGATTGGACCTTAGTCAACCTATGGTTTCATTTTCTTTTTTCCATAACAGTTCTTTGGCCATAATCAACTTGCCAACTATTCAGCACATTTTTCTTCTGTCTTCTAAACTATGATCACTTAAAATTGGCATTGTTGCATTTGCACTGATCAGTACAAGACATAACTTTGGCAACGTTTCTATCTTCTTCAATATTTTTATATTTTTGTTTCTGATTTTCAGAATTTGCAACTTACTTTGCATTGTATGTGCAATAATAGACTTTGTTAATTCTAATTATTAAAACATAAAATCACTGCTACGATTTATGCTCACACCAGTTAGTTTCTAAGTTATCTTTTTTTGAAGTCCTTAAGTAAATGTAAGCAACCAATTCTAAATTTAATTTACGAGAGTTCATTCTTTTCTGCAACGTTCACTTTATTGCATGGATTTCTATATAGATCTCTTTAAAGAAACATTTCTGGTGAATTGCAGTGCATGCATGGTGGTCCATGGGGACTTTTCACCTTTGAGATAAGAGGCCATTGTGTTCAAACTGAGAACTGTATCAGACTAATTTCAGTCTGAGATTTACTCTGTTATTTCACAATAATCTCACAATTGAAGATATCTGAGCAATCTCAAGATGGAGGAAGACTTCAATGTCAGCAATTTAGATCTCCCTTAGCTGATAATGATCTCTACTGATGTCAAGACTCAACTACACAGAAATATATAATTGGCTGTGTTTGCACCAAAGAGCAAAGTAATGTCCCATTTGCAATAATATCAACAAGTAGCACATCAAATGGAACCATAGAGACGGAGACTTTTAGCAGTAGAAAAACTACATTTCTATTCTTCCTACAAAAATGATCAATACCACATCACTATTCTGTAAAGAACTAGGCTTCAGGAAGCATTAGTGATTGAAGGAAATAAAACATTTTTTTTCTGTGGAATTCAATGCAATAGCAATCAAAGTAATTAACACCAAATTGGTTTACAAACTTGAGCTCTTCAAGAACACAATTCACATTATAACTGCTCACTTTAACTGCCATGAACTATAACAAAGATATTGACTACATAAGTAGTTGGAGCAGGTGTATGACATTGAGCTGCTAGAATCTGCTCTGTTGTTCAATAAGATGCTTGACCTCGATTCCCCTTTCTCATCTCCATTTCTCTTCATGGACAAACATGGACAACATCAAGTGAAGAAGCTTCTCAACTCAGACCTGTGATTGTTCATGATCTATTATTAATTGGAAACTTGAATTCTAAGGTGGACAAAACACATAGCTTTAAGCTTGAGTTATATTTACATATGGTGTTAAGAAGGATAACATCTTTTTAGTTCATTTTTGAGTTCTGATCGTGGTGACAAGTTGTGTGGAGTTTCTTTGCACTTAAATGAGGTCTTCTAACAAAACAAAATCCAGGTGAATAATTTTGGAAAAGGTGCACATAGGAAAAAGCTGGATTGTTTTCTCACAAAAAGGTCTTCTAAGACAGAGGGAGGCAGAGACAGAAACAAGCTTTCCTTTTAGAAAGACTGAACCATGCAGAAGGTAACTGCAAGTTTGTTTTGGAGAGATAAAAGTTATTTGGAAAGACAGAGGCCTGTAGGATCAGCAGTGTAGTTTAGCAGTCTTCAAAACAGGTCAGACAGAAATGTCCTGAATGACTTGGAAGTTACTAAGAGAAAAGTTACAGAAACAGATGGCTTTAAAGTGTCAGAGGAAAACGTTCTACAAAGTTGTTGAAGATGTGAGTTTGTATGTTAAAGAGTAAATGAGCTCTCAGCAGTTTGTTTACGGGTGTCATGAATGCAGAGGCTTGCCATACAGAAGTCAAATATAGTCATACCATTGATTGAGGAACTTTAAGGTGGAAACAGAATGACTTCCCTGAAAATTGAGTATCTGTAAGTTTGTTGATGGTAAAGGGGTCAGAACCTTTATTTTTATGTAACTGTTTTCAAATTATTCTCTATATAGTGTGAAATAGATTTTTTTTTTCTTTTGTATAATAAGCATTGCAGTTTCATTGAAGGTTTTGGCAGCCTCTTCTGAATATGGTCAATGGTTAATCACCACTGTAAACAGTTTGCAAAAATAAAAAATGTGGGTTATCAAGTCAGGTTTTACTCTGGGTTCTGATTTATCCAGTATTACTATCAGCTGAGATCATAAAAGTCCCTAAGGGTGGCCTTTAACCCAAGACCATGTTTTCTATTTTTAGATTTCGCAACAAGGAGTAACAACTACTCAGCTCCTACTTTGTCAAACTCTCTCAGATTCTTATCTTTCAATGTTGTCATCTTCCATCCTTTGAAACTCAAGCCAGAAAAGCCTCGCTCTATTCAATCGCTCCTCATGAAATGTCCCAAGAATCAATTTCATGAACCTGCAGTGTATATTCAACGGCATTAGTATCTCTGAATCCCCTACCATCAGCATTCTGTGGTTTACCATTACCAAAAAATTGAACTCGGCAAACCATATAAATACTGTATCTATAATAACCAAAGGCTTGAATTTTACAGACAATAGCTGATTTCCTGGCTCCTTGAAGCTTGCCCATCATCAACAAGGAAAAAGTCAGGAGCATGAAAGACCACCCCTCCCCCACTTACCTGGATGAGCACAACTGCAACAACACTGATAAAGCTCAACATAACCTAGGAGAAAGCCGCCCACTTTTCTGGCACTCCAATCGCTGCCTTAAACATTTAACTCCCACCACCAATTCAGTAGCAGCCCCACCAACTCAATGAGATCCATGTGTAAGATCTGAAAGATGCAGTGCAGTAACTCACTAAGATGCCTTAAACTGAAATTTCCAAACCCACAACCTCTACCACTTAGAACAAATCAGCTGGTACACAGGAGTACTCTCAGTTGCAGGTCTTCATCCAAATGAAACTCATCAATGTAACTTGGAATTAGGCTGCTGTTCCCTCATTGTCGCTGGGCCAAAATCTTGGTACCTACACCACAAAAGGCAGTTCAGCACTATCTTCTCAAAAGCATTCAGGGCTGGGAGGTGAGAGGGTTGCTCACTGACCTCTTTTTTTTTAGAAACACAGCAGGCACTGCCACGGCTCTTTAACTGAGCCAGATGATCAGCATTCTTCCTGATCTGTTGACAGTTCAGACTCTGACAGATAAGGATTTCTACTTGGAGATCCCAGTTATGGTCAGAGTCACTGAATTCCACATTATTCTGATTGCTGAAGCTTCAAACAATGGAAAGGAAATGTGGGAATGCTAGCCATCCATCTAGCCTATCCCCTCATCTTATATTCTACTTCAATCCTTCAAATCCTCTGCCTGAATAGAGTGGTGTTTTCTGTATTCAGGAGGAAACAGCCAGCCTGTCAAACCAAGCAGACACAGATGGAAGTGGTTGAGGTGTATGGTTTTCCAGATCTCGAGGCAATGCTCCAAGAGCTGAAAAGGTTAGTAGCATCCTACTCTCAAGTACCATCCACCACAGTTTGACTTTCTTAGCATCCTCTTACACAACAATGCTCAGATCAACACACATAACAGTTCCACTTATTTCCCTGCCTCCAGGTACCTCCACATAGTCTCATCAAACAGTCAGCATTCGCTCTCACTTTATTGACTCCTGTGTTGTATGTCAGATCTGCCAGTGTAGTGTAGATGTTGGTTTCTACTGGAAACATCTGGGAAACCTTGGGTAGGTTCACTTCATCAATCCTTTTTGCTGATATTAGCCTCAAACACAATTGTCCCCATGTAATTTAGTACAGTCATTATAATTCTATGACTTTCTAAGTGCCCTATTAACAATTCTTTAATTAATCCCATCAGAACACGATCTAAAATAACATATCCCTGCTTGCTTCCATAAAATTGTCCTATGAAACACTCAGATGCACTTCATCAGCTACAAGCTACATTTGCCAATCAGATTTATCCAGTTGATATAAAGATTTAATTCCCCCGAAGACAAATGAAGTTGTTGAAGCTAGTGATAGAAGTAAGTCAGTTGTCACATGTGCTTCTGTTTTTCTATCGCGACAGAGTTCAGCGGAAACTGCCAAATGCTCTTGTGATTGTAGAAGCTGTTCGGGACCTTGTTTAATGCTGGGATTATCCGAACAAAATACTCCCCGCCCGTCTCGTTTGGATAATCAAGGTTGTTCTGTAAATGCATGGGTTCGCTCCTATGAGCGGTTCAGTTTTCTGTCTTTCCTGGAATGTATCCCCTGGGGTGTGGGGGACTACGGTACATTCATTGTGGTCACTAGACATGAGAATTCAACCTCTAGTTGCCAACGTTTGCATTACCATAACAAGAATGTAAGAGAATTGCTATCCATGTGACTTTGTATAACACAATATACTGGAATGAAGGTTAAGGTGCTGACTACTCTGTTTTATATAATTTTGGGAAGACTTCTCAATCACATAGGGCAGAAACTTTGGGTAGGGATAGAAGTTGGTAGGAAGGCTAGTGTGCATATAAAATGATGCCACCAGTATGTTTCCTGTCACCATCCTGCTCTGAGGTAATTTTTCAGAGGCAGGAAGTGATGGTGAAAGGCTAGTCGATTGAATGCAGGCTCCTAGCTCCTTGAAAGGGGACTCTCAGGTAGATAGGATCGTGAAGAAAGCGTTTGCTTCATTGGTCAGAGCACTGAGTATAGGAATTGGGAGTCATGTTGTAGCTGTACAAGACCTTGGTTAGACCACTTTTGGAATATTGCGTGTAATTCTGGTCTCCCTCCTATTGGAAGGATGTTGTGAAACTTGAAAGGATTCAGAAAAGACTTAAAAGGATGTTGCCAGGGTTGGAGGATTTGAGCTATAAGGAGAGGCTGAATAAGTTGGAGAGGCGGAGGCAGAGGGGTGATCTTATAGAGGTCTATAAAATCATAAGGGGAATGAATAGGGTAAATAGACAAGGTCTTTTCCCTGGGGTAGGGGAGTCCAGAACTACAGAGCATAGGTTTAGGGTGAGAGGGGAAAAATTTAAAACTGACCTAAGGGGCAACATTTTCACCCAGAGGGTGGTCCGTGTATGGAATGAGCTGCCAGAGGAAGTGGTGGAAGCTGGTACAATTATAACATTTAAAAGGCATCTGGATGTGTATGTGAATAGAAAGGGTTTAGAGGGATATGGGGCAGGTGCTGGCAAGTGGGACTAGATTAGGTTAGGATATCCGGTCAGCGTGGACAGTTGGAGAGAATGGCCTGTTTCCGTGCTGTACTCCTTGACTGAGTGGAAGGGGGAGTTAATGTGCTTGGCCACCACGCGGTGGGGTTGTTTAGTAGGTGTGTCCCACAGATGTTCTCTGAAACATTCTGCAAGTTGGTGTTCTGTCTCCCCAATGTAAAGGAGACCACATCGGGAGCAATGGACATAGTACATGACGTGTGTGGAAGTACAGGTAAATCTCTGTCAGATGTGGAAGGATCCTTTGAGGCCTTGGACACAGGTAAGGTGGGAGGTATGGGCGCAGGTTTTGCACTTCTTGCGGCGGCAAAGGATGGTGCCGGGTGTGGAGAGTGGTTTGATGGGTAATGGGGACATAAAAGGGAGTCACAGATGGAATGGTCTCTCCGGAACACAGATAGAGGTGGGGAGGGAAATATATCCCTGGTGATGGGGGCATGTTTATTGGTGGCAGAAAGGTGGAGAATGATGCGATGTATCCGGAGATTGGTGGGGTGGAATGTAAGGACCAGGAGGGTTCTGGCCTTGTTGCGATTGGAGAGGTGGCGCTCAAGGGCAAAGGTACGGGAAGTAGAGGAGCTGCACTGGACGGCATTGTCAACTATGCGGGAGGGGAAATTGCGGTCTTTGAAGGAGGAGGCCACCTGGGATGTCCTATGGTGGAACTGGTCCTCATGGGAGCAGACACAGCAGAGGCGGAGGAATTGGTAATAAGGGATAGCATTTCTACAAGAGGAGGAGGTGTAGTTCAGGTAGCTGTGGGAGTTGGTGGGTTTGTAGTAGATGTCAGTGTTGAGTCGGTCATCAGAAATGGAGATGGAGAGGTCCAGGAAGGGGAGGGAGGTGTTCAAGATGGTCCAGGTGAACTTGAGGTTAGGATGGAAGGTGTTGGTGAAGTTGATGAACTGTTCAGCCTCCTCATGGGAGCGCGAGGTGGCACCGATACAATCATCGATGTAGCAGAGATAAGGTGGGGAATGGTGCCAGTATTTCATCGAGAGTGTGGTGCTGGAAAAGCACAGCAGATCAAGCAGCATCTGAAGAGCAGGAGAATCAATGTTTCGGGCAAATGCCCTTCATCTTCATCTGTCAAGTTTTTGTCCACTGCTTTAACTTGTCTTTATCCTTTTGTAGAATCTATGTCATCCTCACCAATTGCCTTCCCATATATTTTCCTGTCATCTACAAACATGGTTATAGTATATTCACTTTCCTCATCTATATACATATATCCTCCAGTACTGATCCCTGTGGAATAACATGAGTTAAGATTGCATCCTGAAAATGTCCCCTCATCCCAATTCACTCTCTTCTATTAGTTAGCCAATCCTCTATCCATACTAATATACTATCTTCAACACCATAGACTCTTACCTTATTAAGCAGCCTAACAGTTGATACAATATCAAACATTTTCCAAAAGTGGAAATATATTACATCCAATGCTTCTCATTTAAGCTATCCAGATTGTCACTTCCTCAAAGAATTCTAGCACATTTGTCAGACATGATGTCCCCTTCATGGAGCCATGCTGACTCTGCATTTCTAAATATTGTGATATTACATCCTTTATACCAGACTACCATTTTCTCAATAATAGAAGTTAAGCTAACTGGCCTACAGTTAGTAGTTTTTTTTGTAACTTTCCCTTTTCAAATAAAGGTGTCGAATTGGCAGTTTTCCAATCCTCTGGGTCTTGTACAGAAACTAAGGATTCCTGCAAGATTATTATCAGTGCCTCCTTTATCTCTGTAGCTACTTTGACTAACACCAGAGGATACATCCATCAGGTCCAGAAGATTTATTGGTCTTTAGCTCCATTAGTTTTCCTAGCACTTTTCTAGTGGGTATTTATTTCCTCACCTCCTTTTGTCCCTTATACACTTAGCAATTTTGGGATACTTTAGGATGCTATACTCCATTGCCATTTCTTATTTCCCCATTATTATTGCTCCAGCATTGTTCCCAAAAGGGCAAGTCATACAACAGCAGGTTATAGTCCAACAGGTTTATTTGAAATCACAAGCTTTCACAGCATTCCTCCTTCATTAGGTGAAGTCACCTGATGAAGAAACAGTGCTCTGAAAGCATGTGATTTCAAATAAACCTGGTGGACTATAACCTGGTGTCGTGTGACTTCTGACTTTGTCCACCTCAGTCTAACACTGGCATCCCCACATCATTCTCAAAGGGGCCTACCTGTACATTGGCTTCTCTCTTCCTTTTTACGTTTAAATAGACTTTTGTTGTCAAGTTTGATATTGCTTTAGTTTCCAGTTTTTATCTCCATGTAGTCGTGTCACTGTAATGGCTGCAAGATCATATCCATCTTCTATATTAGTGTTGTTAATTCATTAATTTTGTTCCAAATACCACATGTATTCAAATGAGGAGTCATTAATTTTGCCTTTTTAACCATTATTTTGCCTGTTTGATCCTATTCATTGCTGCTTTTCTATGTTTATATACTCTGTCCATTCCCATCCCACTCTGGGTATCATTATTCAAGTAGCTATGCTGTAATTCTGCCATACCCTCTTGTTTTGTAAGCCTACATTTCCTCTCTCTCCCTATATTTTCTCTTCTACCAATGTCATTGGTGCCAATGTGGATAAGGACTATAGGATCTCTCCCCTTCCTTTCTGTATTCTTCTCCAGCCTCAAAGAGGTGTCCTTTAATCCAGCACTAGGCAGATAACACAATGTTCGGGACCGTCGCTCATGGCTGCTAAGAATAGTATCTATCCCCCTAAATATATTGTCCCTTACCACAACTACAGTCCTATTTCCTTTCCTCACTTGATGGTTCCCTGTACTAAGATGCCTTAGTTGGTTTACTCATCCTCCCTTCAGTGCCCATTCTCATCTGCAAGAACCTCGTAACACCTGGAAAATTGTAGAGGCCGGGTGCTTCCACCTTGGGGCATGTATGTAGAAGAGCATTCTGCTGCTTTACCTGTGTTCCTGAATTTCCCACTGGCCTTCCAACTTTGAAAGCTGATTGTGTTCATAACTGGATGGCAATCTCACCCATGGCCATTAATTGATCAATTCAGGTAAATCAGAGTTGGGATATTGTCCCCTGATATAATAGAGACTTCTGAACCTGGTGGCTGGGAAAACTTTCTACCCCTCAAAGATGCCATTAAAATTATAACTGCAATACCTGAGAGCTATAATCACTTTGTGAAATTGGTAAGAGGTTATTGAAAGAACATGCCACATGGATGGATACAAGCTGTATCTCAGAGCTAACTGAGTCAGCTGCATGAAAATTAAATAGAAATCTCCCAGGCAAACTCTTTTCCAGTCGATACATCAACAACAGGTTGCAAACTCATTACTGCAACAGCAGATGAACGACATAAAACTTGACAGTAGCTGATTCAATGAATTGAAATGACTCTCAGCAGCAGAAAAGCTTGAAGGACCACATGCAAGCTCACCAATGACTCCATTAAAGTGAACACGACAGTTGTTACAGCAGATTGAAGTTGTTCACTAGCTTCACCTGGAACTAGAGAAAATTCTAACCATAGTGATACAAGGACCAAAAAATTGAACCATTTTCCTTTAGTATGATCTGACCTGGGTTTATTAGATTGCTTGACATGTCCAAACTTGAAAATGGTATCAGGATTTTAAAAAAGCAATAAAGCAGCTGATTTCAATATCATCCGATTTGAACAGAATACTTTTGAAAAGGCTTTTGTGGTGCAGTGGTAGTGTCTCTTCCTCTGAGCCTGGAGTCCAGGTTCAAGTCTCAACTGAACTGCATGTGTGTCATAACATATCCAATTAAGTTAACTAAAATAACTAAAATACCTTGGACTCAATTCATTGGCTGCTTGATTTGTTCAACTTTCACAAGATCCCCAAAATATGACATCGTAATCATTTTAAAACATGGTTAAGTGCTTAAAATTCCCTAAATATTCAGATTAACTTCTCATTTGCTTCAAATCATTTGAACACCTCATTGAAATAGTTACTCTGTCCATTTCTGAAAGCAGCCTGTTGCAGAACATGCAGATTTTCTCCCTGAAACAAATACATTAGCCAACTAATTAAACTGTCCCAGCATACAGAACATCATCGAATAACTGGAATTGTCATTGATGTGTGAGGTGCTCATCATACTTAATCACGAAATTCTTGTGGAGAAGGCTTTTGATAAGATGAAAGATGCTTATCTCTTGAGCTCAGATGAACTTTATTAACGAATTGCCATTCATTTATGGAGGTACGCAGTAAAAATGTTACTGAAATAGATAAAATAGCGGAGGGAATTTCAACTACCCTAATATTAGCTATGATAAATTCAGTGTAAAAGGTACAGAAGGCACTGAAATCTGCAAATAACTTAAGAGCCAACAACATTGCAAGCTCAACATGAGATAGGACCATTTTGAACTTAGATTTCAGGAGTGAAACTTAGCAGGTGGAAAGGGTATCAGTGGGAGAACAACTTAGTCATAATCCTAATGCATCTAGATTTCAAATAGTTTTGGAGAAGGATAAAGAAGGTCCAACAGCGACATTTCAAATTTAGGAGAAAGTCAATTTTATGAAGCTGAGTTGTGGTTTAGAAAAATAGATTGGAAGCAGCTATTTGAAGGTAAATCAACATCAAGGAGAAGCTGAAGAGGGTTAATAGGAAAACTGCTCCAAGCCATACCAGATGTCAGAAAGTACAGAGAGTTGGAAAAAACAAAAATGTAAACTTTGTTAGATATCAAAAAAGCAGAAAGCCTAGAAGAATATGAAAAGTTCAAAGATGAAATTAAAAACAATATTAGGAATGGACTGATTATCCATTATGCCAAAATGGCCCCAGGCATGTGTAATCATGGTTTATGACATCAGCTGTGCATGACAGGCCAAAGGAAGCATTTGTGCATGTGCAAAGGTCATCACCGCCTCCTGCACTGTGCTGTCCAGCCCTCTCTTACATTCATACAGCACAGACCCTTTGGTCCATTCCGTCCACACCAACCAGGTTTCCCAAACTAAACTAGTCCCATTTGCCTGCCTTTGGCCCATATCCCTCTAAATCTTTCCTATTCATGTACTGGTCCGAATGCTTTAGAAATGTTGTAACTGTAGCCTCCCAGCCCTCTCCAGCTGCTGCATTGCCCAAGGAGGAGACCTTCCTCGAGCCAGAAGGCTGAGTCTAGGAGCCAGGCTACACAGTTAGACCTGTTGCTCCACATTCCATCCCTCAACCTGTTGCTCCTGTTTGCCACCTCCTCAGCCAGGGTCCTGATGGCGCATGGGAGGCCATTACACAATGCTGAAGCTCAGGCCTTCACTACTGCAGCCTTCTTCCAAGGCCTCATTATCTGAGCCCCTTTAATCACACTAAGTAAGAGATATGATTCAGGCCACTGAGTCCTGGATCTCACAGAATTTCTGACAGGCTTTCAGCAGTGCCATTTTTGGAGACTCGCTGCGTTTCTGTCATTTCAAAATGACATGGGGTGCCTTTTCACACAGTATTTGCATCAAATTAGGAAAGTAGAGTAGATAGAAAAATACTGGCAAGCAATTAAGGAAACTCAGATACTTTATAAATATAAGAACAACAAGAAGATAACTGAAGAAAGAAAACAGCTAATTAGAGCAAAAAGGTAATTGTGTGTGTGGAGGTAGAAGACATCACTCTGGGTATAAAATGCTCGTGAGACCATAGCTAGAGATCCGTATAAAATTTGGGTCACTGCATTTAGGAATGATGTAATCACATTATGTTGGGCACAAAGGACTTAGTTAGGAATTAAGAATTAGACATGAGGGAAAATTGGATTAGTTTTAGAACAGAGGGGGGAAAATAGGAGATTCAATTGAGGTATAGAAGATTATGACCTAGATACTGTGTAAACAGAGGACTAATTTCCATTAACAGAGGGGTCAATAACTACAGGAGCAGACAAACTACCTGTCACTGGTAAGACTACCATCTTAATGTCTGCCTCCTGACTAGTTATGTGCTTTCTTTTGCTTGTTAAGAAAGAGGAGAGGTGAATGCTTAGTTTATAGGAAGAGAAGAGAATGGCAGAAGTTGTGAAAGGTGATTGTGAAACATGAATGAGTGAGTGTGCACATTGGCTGTTCAGATGGAGTCGTGGGATACTGACAGAGAGGGAGGGAGGGGCAGAGGGAGAGGGGGGCAGATGGGGAGAGGAGGAGAGGGGGAGAGGGGGGTGCAGGAGATAGCTTGGAAAGTCAGAATAACAGGCTTGACATCTGAAAGTGTTATATTACTCAACTAGCGTGTCTTTCTGAGGTTGGTGCACTGTTTCTAGATTGGAGGAATCATTCTGTTGCTGACTTGTTGGTCATGTCCATTCCTGCTTGCCTGGTTGGAGTTTCAGTGTGCATTGCTTGATATTGATGTGTTTTAAAATCCACTAATCATAGTTCAGTATTGATGAGAAAAGACACTTTTCTTTAAGCTTTTTGTCTTACACTCACCAGAACATTTACCTGAATACCAAAGTAAAGGGGAAACACTACCTTGTAAAATCATTCTGTTCCAATAGATGTATCCTACTCGATTCCCACAGAGAAACACCAGGTTGGATAAAATGAGCAGAGTTGTGGCAACACTCGCTAAAGCAGCATGAGCCCGACGCTGCATTCTGACCGACAAGGACTGTTCCTGGAAATGAAGAAAAGGAGATATAATGCACAGGGTAATAATCAGTGACTTTTAAAAAAACATTTAATGCTTATTTTCTTCATTTGCTTCCCCCAAATCACATATATTTTATATAAACTGTATACTTAAAATATTTGGCTGACACTGTTTCATAACCAACTTCTAGGGGATAGCATTCTCAATGGATCCCTAAAACCTTCCCTTTCTTGTTTCAGTTTGATCCTGTGACCAAAGGCCTGTTGGATCAAAATGAACATCTTTGCATGAAGAAGAGGGAATCCAAACCTTGGTATTCCAGCACTGCTCTAGCAAATCACGTCATTAACAGGATATAAAAACTGAAATTGCTGGAGACACTTAGCTGGTCTGGCAGCATCCATGGAGAGTAAGCAGACTTAATATTTTGAGTCCCAGTGATCCTTTTTCAGAACTGAAGACTGGGGAATGTGTGTGAAGGTGGAGAGTGAAAGGATAGGCAGAGAGAGACAAAGACAGCGAGACAGACAAAGGGATGGATATTTGTATTCCTCAGAGAAACAAACTCTGATAGTAGGGATCAATAGTAGGTGAAAATGGGTTGGCCATGCTTAAAGCAGCCATGTTATGACAAGGCCTGGGTGGTGGTGGTGATGGGTTCGGGGTGATGTTAAAGGTTAAGGACATGAAGTAAGTGCTTACGTTCTAATTATTTTTTAACATGATATTGAGCCTAAAGACTGCAAGGTCTCCAAGCAAAAAATGAGATGCTGTTCTTTCAGCTAGCACTAAGCCTCACTGGAGCATTGTAGCAAGGCCAAGTCCAGGGAACATAGTGAAGTGTTGAAGTAACATGCAACTGGGAGATCAGGGTCATTTTTATAGACTGACTATAGGTGTTCCACAAAGCTATCGGCCACTCCATTTCATTTCCTTAGTGTCGTGGGGACCATATCGAGAGCAGCAATTACAGTAAACAAGACTGACTGAAGTGCAGGGAAATTGCTGTCTCACCTATAAGTTATGTCTGGGGCCTTGGATAGTGAGGAAGGAGGGAGGAAATAAATGGGCAGGTGTTACGCCTCCTGGAATTGCACGGGAAGATGCCATGGGGATGTGGGGAGGTGTTGGGAGTGCAGGAGGAGTGGACCAGGGCGTCCTAGTGGGAACAATCCTTGTGAAATGCTGACAAGGGAGGGATGAGGCTAGGTATCTAGTGGTGGCATTTTATTGGAGGTAGTGGAAATGGTGACTAATAATCCTTGGACATGGTTATTGATGAGGTGAAAGGTTAAGGACCAGGGGACGCTATTTGTATTTTGGAAGAGGAGAGAAGAGGAGAGGGCAGAAGTGTGGGAGAGCTGAACACAGCTAAGGGCCCTGTCAACATGGTGGCAGGGAATCCTCAGTTGAGGAAAAAGTGGACATTTCTGCGGCCCCACCCCGTGGAAGTTGGCATCCTCAGAACAGATGTGACAGAGATGGAGAAACTGGGAAAATGTAATGGAGGGTATGAGGATGCAGGTAAACGTCAAGGAAGAAAAGCAGGGAGTCAGAGATGAACCAAATTAAGGTGACAGCAGGGTGAAAATTTCCAAAGAGGGCACATCTGCACTCACCACTACTCTCCCCTCCCACAATACCCCACAACATCTACATCTAAAAGATCATAAGTCACCACTTCCATCACCTCCAATGGATGCCTCCCCCCCTCCATTGTCATCAGTTATGGAGAGTGATTACTGGACTCAAAATATTAACTCTGCCTACTCTCCTAAGATGCTGCCAGATCTGCTGAGGTTGTCAAGTAATTTATGTTTCTCTTTCAGATTTCTAGCATCCACAATTCTTAGTTTCATTTCACTAGTACTATATTTGTATTCAATCAATGCTCTCCAGCATTTTTTTCCATTTTGGTCAACAACTAAATGAATATTTATCTGAAGGACTTAATTACGATAACTAGTCAAAACAAAGGAATATTTCAGATTTCATCAAATTTAAATTTGCAATTGTGGTTTGCAATTCTGTATAACCGATTACGTTGTACTTATCTACATAGAACATATGGTGTCCTTGGAAGTTTCAGCTGGGCAATGTACCCATTCTTGGTGGTAGTGCATGATGTTATATACCAAATCAGCAAGCTGCTTGTTGGATCAACATTTTTGTAATTTATTTTTTCATGGGATGTGCGCTTCGCTGGCAAGGCCAGCATGGATTGTCCTAAATGCCCTTGACAAGGTGGTGGTGACCCACCTTCTTGAACTGCAACTGTCCATCTGGTACAGCTGCATTGTTGTTAGGAAGTGAGATCCAGAAATTCGAACCTACGTCAGTGAAGTAACAATAACATAGTTCCAAGTGAGGATGGTGTGTGGCTTGGAGGGAAACACCACCATCTGCAAGCTCACTTGTATCCACTACCATTGTCCTTTTAGATTGTAGAGCTGATGGGGTTTGCAAAATGCTGATGAAAAAATCTGGCTGAAGTGGATTGTTGATAGGATATATTGCTGCCACTGTATGTCAGTGGCAGAAGAAATGCCAAACAAGTGGCTGCTTTTTCCTAGATGGTGTCAAGCTTCTTAACTGTTGTTGTAGCTGCACTAATTCAGGCAGTGGCAATTATTCCATTACAATTCTGACTTGAGCTTTGTAGACGGTGGACAGGCTTTGAAAAGACAGAGTTATTTTCTGCAGAACTTTTAACCTTGGATCTGCTTTCGTTGCCACAATGTGACTGGTCCAGTTTCTGTTTAATGGTAATCCCCAGGGTGTTGATGATGAAGCATTCAGTGATGGCAATGCCAATGGATTTCAAGGGAAGATGGTTAGATTCTCTTTTGTTGGACATGGTCATCTTCCAGCACTTGTACATCATGAATGTTACTTGCCATTTGCTGGGCTAACAGATATGAGGCCCTATCCTTAAGATTTCTCAGTGTTTCTTTTTAAAATCTACTTGCCCAGAATTTTATGATACACCCCTGGAGCAGGTGGGTCTTCTGACCCAGATATAGAAACGCTACCACTGAACTGCAAGAACCCTCACTGTAGGGATTTAGGCGAGTAGCACAACTATTCTCCACCCATAGCATTTCCAAACTTAAATCCACTGCCATATCTTTAAATTACAGAATGATGAATATATAATAAACCAACTAAGGATACAAAATGCTTAGTCATCTAACTCTGTACACATCTCAGACTATATTTTTAATTATTTCACCTTTGAATAATACATTTTTGTTTTATTCTCTTCAACTTAATTGTCACATCCATTGTCCTCTCTAGCAATTCCACATGCATTCTGAATGAGTATTTCCTATTCAATCATTATTTACCCTTTTAAAGCCAACATCTTCCTTATCCAGCTCAGCTCTCTCATTTTTGTTCTTTTTACTAAATGATTTTACACTTGTGGTCCTTTACACTTATTGGCATGTGAAACTTTTAAAATGTACCTACCTATGTTTTACAATTAAGAAACAATTTGTATAAATTTGTGAGCAATGCGTAAGAACATAAGATTTAGAAGCAGTACCAGGCCATTTAGCCCTTCAAATCTGTTCCACCATTCAACAGGAACAAGGCTGACGTTGTTGGGGCCTCAATTCCACTTGCCTATCCGTCCCACGTAACTCTCTCAAAAGTCTTAAATCTCAACCCCGAATAAATTCAATAGAAGCCTCTGCCATTTTCTGGGTAAAAGAATTCTACAAACCAAAAACCATCAGAGAAAAGAATTCTCATCTAGGCCTCAAAAGGGAGACCTCTTCACCTTAACCTGTGAAAGCATGTACAGCAGATTCACGATAAAAATGCACTTTGCACCATTTAATGTCTTTGTCATTATACAACAGTGTATGTTCCAGGTCATTCTGAATGCTGTCTCAGGTAATGCACAAATATTTTCAAAATAGAGATAAATAGCTAAAATAAGGGTTTAGGGCACTAATGTCCTTCAATCCTGCATTATTTATAGAGAACAGTACATGGCTAACACTATTTTAGTGAATATTTTGCATTATTTGAGCAGAAGCTGATACAAATCCAACACGGATTTGATGTACTTGCTGAAAGGGCTTTTGGGTCCCTATCTCTGGGTTTGAAGGCCCAGGTTCACAGAAATATGGAAAACATTGCAAATAGGTGCAACAGTAGGCCATTCAGCACTTCAAGCCTGCACCACCATTCAATACGATCATAGCTGATCATGCAATTTCTGTACTCCATTCCTGCTTTCGCTCCATACCTCTTGATCACTTTCACCACAAGCTCCGTCTTGAATATATCTAATGAACTGGCCCCAATAGCTTTCTGTGGGAGTGAATTCCACAGGTTCACAGCTGTGGATGAAGACATTCTTCCTTATTTCAGTCCTGAATGACTTACCCCTCGCTATGAAGGCCAGCATGCAATTAACTTTCCTCACTTGCTGCTGCACTTGCATGCTAACCTTCAATGACCTTTCCACCATGAAACCCAGATCTCATTGCACCTTACCTTTTCCTAAACTGCCACTATTCAGATAACAATCTGCCTTCCTGTTTTTGTGACCAAAGTGGATAACCTCACATTTATTCACATGTTACATTTGCCAAGTATTTGCTCACTTAACCAGTTTGTCCAAGTCATGCGACAGCCTCTTAGCAATCTCCTCACAGCACACACTGCCACCCAGCTTAGTGTCGTCTGCAAATTTGGAGATATTGCATTCAACTCTTTCATTGAAATTGGTAATGTATACTGCGAACAGATGGGGTCCCAGCAATGATCCCTGTAGTACCCCACTCGTCACTACTTGCCACTCTGAAAAAGACCCATTTATTCCAACTCTCTGCTTCCTATCTGCTAACCAGTTTTCTATCCATATCAATACATTAACTCCGATACCATTAGCTTTAATTTTCCTTACTAATGTTAAGAGATTAGTAAGGAAAATTAAAGCTTATGGTATCAGACGGAAATGATGGATAGAGAACTGATCAGCAGACAGGAAGCAGAGAATTGAAAAAACTGGTCCTTTTCAGTGTGGCAGGGAGTGACAAGTGACTTAATCCCACCTGCTGCAGAGATGTGTCATAACATGCCAGGACAGATTATATGTACTATGGGTTGAATCATACCAGAAATGAGAAAATTGCCATTTTTGTCAAGATTCATGGGAGTTCCTCTCCTCGAGGCCTAATGAGTTTCCTCATGCTACCAACCAAACTTCTCTTCTTTCACTAGGTGCCACATCCCTAATGCACCCCTCTCGTCTGATGCTAGCCTGTTACTCTGGTGCCATCTTCTCTCTACTACCTCACATTCACTCTATCACTGCTCCTGCACTCATCGCCCACTAAGGGTTATGTTCCTACTCACTCACTAATTCTACCTTCAACTGTACTTGCTCTAACGACTGTGCTAGCCACTTTCATCTCTCAATCCCTCCTTTGGTAGTTTCCCCTGGAATTAGACAAAGAACCAAGATGGATGTTGGGGTGCCCAATATTTGTCTCCTCACCCCTTACAAGTACAAGATCATGAGCATGACCATCCTAAGCATCCAACTCACTGTGCCCACATGCCTGGACAATATTGGCGGAAGCCCTTGACCAACTGTACTGGGATCCCTGACTGACAGAAGCTCCTCAGTTGAATTGACAATAGATCACTCTCCTTCAACCTTGAGACATGGCCATTTGGTTAAAGCATGTGCAATGTGCTTGCCACAAAGGGCTGCTAGCAAATGCTATAATGTGGCATTGAAATAAAATGGTGTCATACAGCAAACTATCTATCCCACTGACTGATGACTGCTGATAATCATGGCAAGCTGCTTGGCTTTCTGTCTATGCGGAATAGACAGCAAAGACACATATACTGTGAGCCTTTAAGCTCTGGTTGAGGAAGTAAAGCACAGCAAGACATGGACTCTGTAAGCATCCAGGTATGGGAAAAATAAATGAGTGCTAGGAGAGTGATCGATCAGCCCTGAGATGCTCCTTAGGGCTGTGAGCTGTGTTCCTTTTTCCGAGTGCAAAACGTCCTTGCAGAAGCATTTCAATGAAAACTCCAGGACACTCCAAGGTACAGATTGCAGCATACTGGAATGTAGATTCACTATGATGAAGCAATGAGGCTGGTATTGTTGGAAAAAAAATGTCTTTGGACGTGGTGTGTGCGCAGCTGATGTCAATGGAATGAGCCTTAAAATATTAGCGATGGGGTCCAAGATGAAGTCCAGAGGAAGTGAGCTGGAATTGCTAAGTACCCACTTAAGACTTTCATGTCGAGAATTCTCCGCATCTAGTTTCCATCCAGTGGATGGGAGAATGGGAGTCTGTATATTAATTAGGTGAGATGAGGTAGTAATGAGGGTGATGATGAGTGATAATCCCTTTTATAGAACATAGAACATAGAAGAATACAGCGCAGTACAGGCCCTTCGGCCCTCGATGTTGCGCCGATCAAAGCCCACCTAACCTACACTAACCCACTATCCTCCATATACCTATCCAATGCCCGCTTAAATACCCATAAAGAGGGAGAGTCCATCACTGCTACTGGCAGGGCATTCCATGAACTTACGACTCGCTGAGTGAAGAACCTACCCCTAACATCAGTCCTATATCTACCCCCCCTTAATTTAAAGCTATGCCCCCTTGTAATAGCTGACTCCATACGTGGAAAAAGGTTCTCACTGTCAACCCTATCTAACCCCCTAATCATCTTGTACACCTCTATCAAGTCACCCCTAAACCTTCTTTTCTCCAATGAAAACAACCCCAAGTGCCTCAGCCTTTCCTCATAGGATCTTCCTACCATACCAGGCAACATCCTGGTAAACCTCCTCTGCACCCGTTCCAGTGCCTCCACATCCTTCCTATAGTATGGCGACCAAAACTGCACACAATATTCCAGATGCGGCCGCACCAGAGTCTTATACAACTGCAGCATGACCTCAGGACTCCGGAACTCAATTCCTCTACCAATAAAAGCCAGTTCGCCATATGCCTTCTTCACTGCACTATTTACCTGGGTGGCAACTTTCAGAGATCTGTGTACATGGACACCAAGATCCCTCTGCTCTTCCACACTACCAAGTATCCGACCATTAGCCCAGTACCCCATCTTTTTGTTACTCTTACCAAAGTGAATCACCTCACACTTAGTTACATTGAACTCCATTTGCCACCTTTCTGCCCAGCTCTGCAGCTTCTCTATATCCCGCTGTAACCTGCCACATCCTTCCTCACTGTCTACAACTCCTCCGACTTTCGTATCATCCGCAAACTTGCTCACCCAACCTTCTAACCCTTCCTCCAGGTCATTTATAAAAATGACAAACAGCAATGGTCCCAAAACAGATCCTTGCGGAACACCGCTAGTGACGGCACTCCAAGATGAACCTTTGCCATCAACTACTACCCTCTGTCTTCTTCCAGCCAGCCAATTCCTAATCCAAACCTCCAACTCACCCTCAATGCCATATCTCTGTATTTTCTACAGTAGCCTACCATGGGGGACCTTATCAAACGCCTTACTAAAATCCATATATACCACATCTACCGCTTTCCCCTCATCTACCTCCTTAGTCACCTTCTCAAAGAATTCAATAAGGTTTGTGAGGCACGACCTGCCCTTCAAAAAACCATGCTGACTATCCTTGATCACATTATTCTTATCCAGATGTGCATAAATCCTATCCCTTACAATTCTCTCTAAGACTTTGCCCACAATAGAAGTGAGACTCACTGGCCTATAGTTACTAGGATTATCCCTACACCCCTTCTTGAACAAGGGAACCACGTTTGCTAGCCTCCAGTCCTCTGGCACTACTCCTGTAGACAAAGAGGACACAAAAATCAAGGCCAACGGCTCTGCAATCTCCTCCCTTGCTTCCCAGAGAATCCTAGGATAAATGCCATCAGGCCCAGGGGACTTATCTATTTTCACCCTTGCCAGAATTTCCAACACCTCTTCTCTACATATCTCAAAGCCATCCATTCTACTTATTCGTGCCTCAGTATTCATATCGACAACAATGTCCTGTTCCTGAGTGAATACTGACGAAAAGTATTCATTCAGTGACTCCCCAATCTCTTCAGCCTCCACACGCAACTTCCCATTACTATCCTTGATTGGACCTATTCCTACCCTAGTCATTCTTTTATTCCTAACATACCTATAGAAAGCCTTAGGGTTTTCCCTAATCCTACCAACTAAGGATCTTTCATGTCCCCTCCTTGCTGCTCTTAGCTCTCTCTTCAGGTCCTTCCGGGCTACCTTATAACTCTCAATCGCCCTATTGAACCTTCACGCCTCATCTTTACAAAGGCCGTCCTCTTCCATTTAACAAGGGATTCCAATTCCTTATTAAACCACGGCTCCCTCACACGACCCTTTCCTCCCTGCCTGATAGGTACGTACTTATCAAGGACACTCAATAGTTGCTCCTTGAACAAGTTCCACATATCAATTACGCTCTTGCCTTGGAATCTACTTTTCCAATCCACACATCCTAAGTCATGCCTCACCGCATCATAATTTCCCTGCCCCCAGCTATAACTCTTGCCCTGTAGTACACACTTATCCCTCTCCATCACTAGAGTAAAAATCACTGAATTGTGGTCACTGTCCCCAAAGTGCTCACCTACCTCTAGTTCTAATACCTGGCCTGGTTCGTTACCCAGAACCAAATCCAGTGTGGCCTCACCTCTTGTTGGCTTATCCACATATTGTGTCAGGAAACTCTCCTGCACACATTGGACAAACACTGACCCATCTAACGAACTTGAGCTATAGCTTTCCCAATCAATATCAGGAAAGTTAAAGTCCCCCATAACAACCACCCTATTACTGTCACTCTTCTCCTGAATCATCTTCGCAATCCTTTCTTCAATGATTCTAGGACTATTAGGAGGCCTGTAAAAGACTCCTAACAGGGTGACCTCACCTCTCCTATTCCTAACCTCAACCCAAACTACCTCAGATGGCAAATCATTGTCCATCGTCCTTTCCACCGCTGTAATACTATCTTTGACAAGCAAAGCCAAAGCCACACAAGCAAAGATGTCTTTCCTTGCAACGATGTGTTCTTTGTAAATGTTGTAAATGCAGTAAAGAATAATTAATGCTTCATATATTTATTTTTTAGTTCATTAGAAACTTGAACTTCATTCAGAGGAAATAATTCTGAAAGGATTACATTTTGCTTATTGCATGGAAATGCTAGTCAGGAGGGTTCCCTTGATGGCTTAGTTGATAAATAGGTTGTTTGGGATGATACTGCCATGTTCATAGATTCATACAGCACAGAAAAGGGCCTTCGGCCCATCGAATCTGTACTGGCATAACTACCAGTAAAAGTGCACGAATCCCAATTTCCTGCACTTGTCCCATATCCTTGGACAACGGTTTTAATTCCCTATCACAAGCTACTTTAGCTAGTTTAGTGTCCTCATGTTCCTGATTCTCTTGACAATATATATGAACTTTAGTTGGTCTCAGGGTGTCTGAGCAGTGTTTATGAGCTGCAGTTAGGTCTCAGACTGTTCAAAATGCAAAAGGAAAATTGAACAGTGTTGCTAGTCACTATCCAGTGATGCTGATGTAGTATATTTGTATATATGAAATAAGGACAGACTAAATTTTGATAATGTTTTTCTATCCTGCGGTCAAATATCCTGATGAGAAGGCATGAAAGGATGCCCAGCACCCTGGAACTATATCCTGACTTGGTTCTGGGTGAAGAGAAAATGTTTTAAAGTAGATAAGTGCAGCAGACAAAATAAAATTGTAATTCACTAAAAAAAGTTGAAGAAACAGTAATAAACATTCCAATCACATGCTCCTTATAAAGCCTTTATTGACCTGTTCACTAAAATAACACTAACTAGATGCATCTGTTCTATAAATAATGCCATGACATTAAATAGAAAAATAAGATCGTAACCCATGTTTAATCAATGTTTATTTTGTAATCATGAATGATATTTGTGTGACAATGTTTTTGAATCAGAGAATAGTGTGCTACATAGTGATTGGAATATTAATTGATGCTAAATAGATGTTACTTTCTTAATATTTGCCTGAGTAACAACAGACAGCAAGGATGAAAAAGAGGAAAGGTTAATTTTACGCTTTCCAAAAACTGAAAAGCAATTTAACCCTTTGTACTTAACTAGTAGATTTTCCCAAAATACTATATTTCAATTTTGTACACTCTGTACAGGATTATGTCAGTACTTACTCACTGAAATAGATTTTATGAATGCTTGGACACCCATAAATTGATGTGAAATGCTAGAACTAAATTGGATCTGAAGTTTAGGATGTAGGTTTGCTCGCTGAACTGGAAGGTTCATTTCCAGATGTTTCATCACCCTACTAGGTAATATCTTCAGTGGGCCTCCGGTGATGTCATTTCCCGTGGTGATGTCACTTGCTGTCCTTTTTCTCAGGGAGTGGTAGGCAGGGTCTAACTTGATGTGTTTGTTGATAGAGTTCCGGTTAGAATGCTATGCTTCTAGGAATTCTCGTGCATGTCTCTGTTTGGCTTGTTCTAGGATGGCTGTGTTGACCCAGTCGAAGTGGTGTCCTTCCTTATCTGTATGTGAGGATACTAATGAGAGAGGGTCATGTCGTTTTATGTTGATGTTCATGTATCCTGGTGTCTAGTTTTCTGCCTGTTTGTCCAATGTAGTATTTGTTAACAATTCTTGCACTGTATTTTGTAAATGACATTAGTTTTGTTTGTTGCCTGTATAGGGTCTTTCAAGTTCATTAGTTGCTGTTTACAGATCAGCATTCAGTAAAAATATGCCACTACATCACATAGCCACTGGTCAGATGTAGCGACAACATGAAAGTTTATATTATATGATCCTATCATTGTAGATGTTTTTCTACTTATATAACAGAAATAAATTGTAAGTTGCAAAATGATCATGCAGTATTTGGAAAAAAATTAATGCAATTTAAATCCTTCAAAAGAAATTTGTAGACCCAGAACATTGTGGGCTATGGTGAGAAATTTGGGAAAATCAGGGAATTTGGGAAAATGTCGAGCAAAGTCCTTCTTGATGTCCAGACCAAAAAGTTGCAATTTAAAACTAAGTCCCACATGTTTAGACAAGATTCTCACTAGTCAGCAGTGAGAGGCCTCCTCCTCCTGCAACATGTATGAGGTGAGGGATGCCATGGACGTCCCTGCTGATTACACTTGCAGGAAGTGCACCCATCTCCAGCTCCTCCAAGACCGTGTTAGGGAACTGGAGCTGGAGTTGGATGAACTTCGGATCATTCGGGAGGCAGAGGGGGTCATAGATCGGAGCTATAGGGAAGTAGTAACTCCAAAGATGGCAGATAGATGGGTGACAGTGAGGGGGACTGGGAGGAAGCAGCCAGTGCAGGGACCCCCTGCGGCCGTTCCCCTCAAGAACAAGTATACCGTTTTGGATACTTGTGGGGGGGGGGGGGGGGGGGGGGGGACTTACCAGGGGTAAGTGACGGGGCTCAGGCCTCTGGCACGGAGCCTGTCCCCACTACTCAGAAGGGAAGGGTGGAGAAAAGCAGAGCAATAATAATTGGGGACTCGATAGTTCGGGGCACAGATAGGCGGTTTTGTGGGAACGAGAGAGACTCACGTTTGGTATGTTGCCTCCCAGGTGCAAAGGTACGTGATGTCTCTGATCGTGTTTTCCGGGTCCTTAAGGGGGAGGGGGAGCAGCCTGAAGTTGTGGTCCATATTGGCACCAATGACATAGGTAGGAGGATTGCTGAGGATGTTAGACAGGCTTTTAGGGAGCTAGGTTGGAAGCTCAGAGTTAGAACGAACAGAGTTGTTGTCTCTGGTTTGTTACCCATGCCACGTGATAGAGAGTCGAGGAATAGGGAGAGAGAACAGTTAAATGCGTGGCTACAGGGATGGTGCAGGAGGGAGGGATTTCGGTACTTGGATAACTGGGGTTCTTTCTGGGGAAGGTGGGACCTCTATAAACAGGATGGTCTGCACCTGAACCTGAGGGGCACCAGTATCCTTGGGGGGAGGTTTGCTAGTGCACTTGGGGGGGGTTTAAACTAACTCTGCAGGGGCATGGGAACCCAGACTGTAGCTTTAGGGTGCAGGACCTGGAGTGTAGGGAGGTTAAGAATATGGCATCAATCTTAAAGGAGGGTGCCTGTAAACAGAAGAGTGGCTTGAAGTGTGTATACTTTAATGCCAGAAGTATACGAAATAAGGTAGGTGAACTTGCAGCGTGGGTTGGTACCTGGGACTTCGATGTTGTGGATATTACGGAGACATGGCTAGATCAGGGACAGGATTGGCTGTTGCAGGTTCCAGGGTTTAAATGTTTTAGTAGGGTCAGAGGTGGGGGTAAAAGAGGGGGGGGGGTGTGGCTTTGCTTGTCAAAGATAGTATTACAGCGGTGGAAAGGAAGATGGACGAAGATTTGCCATCTGAGGTAGTTTGGGTTGAAGTTAGGAATAGGAGAGGTGAGATCACCCTGTTAGGGGTCTTTTACAGGCCTCCTAATAGTCCTAGAATCGTTGAAGAAAGGATTGCGAAGATGATTCAGGAGAAGAGTGACAGTAATAGGGTGGTTGTTATGGGGGACTTTAACTTTCCTGATATTGATTGGGAAAGCTATAGCTCAAGTTCGTTAGATGGGTCAGTGTTTGTCCAATGTGTGCAAGAGAGTTTCCTGACACAATATGTGGATAAGCCAACAAGAGGTGAGGCCACACTGGATTTGGTTCTGGGTAACGAACCAGGCCAGGTATTAGAACTAGAGGTAGGTGAGCACTTTGGGGACAGTGACCACAATTCAGTGATTTTTACTCTAGTGATGGAGAGGGATAAGTGTGTACTACAGGGCAAGAGATATAGCTGGGGGCAGGGAAATTATGATGCGGTGAGGCATGACTTAGGATGTGTGGATTGGAAAAGTAGATTCCAAGGCAAGAGCGTAATTGATATGTGGAACTTGTTCAAGGAGCAACTATTGAGTGTCCTTGATAAGTACGTACCTATCAGGCAGGGAGGAAAGGGTCGTGTGAGGGAGCCGTGGTTTAATAAGGAATTGGAATCCCTTGTTAAATGGAAGAGGACGGCCTTTGTAAAGATGAGGCGTGAAGGTTCAATAGGGCGATTGAGAGTTATAAGGTAGCCCGGAAGGACCTGAAGAGAGAGCTAAGAGCAGCAAGGAGGGGACACGAAAGGTCCTTAGTTGGTAGGATTAGGGAAAACCCTAAGGCTTTCTATAGGTATGTTAGGAATAAAAGAATGACTAGGGTAGGAATAGGTCCAATCAAGGATAGTAATGGGAAGTTGCGCGTGGAGGCTGAAGAGATTGGGGAGGCACTGAATGAATACTTTTCGTCAGTATTCACTCAGGAACAGGACATTGTTGTCGATATGAATACTGAGGCACGAATAAGTAGAATGGATGGCTTTGAGATATGTAGAGAAGAGGTGTTGGAAATTCTGGCAAGGGTGAAAATAGATAAGTCCCCTGGGCCTGATGGCATTTATCCTAGGATTCTCTGGGAAGCAAGGGAGGAGATTGAGAGCCGTTGGCCTTGATTTTTGTGTCCTCTTTGTCTACAGGAGTAGTGCCAGAGGACTGGAGGCTAGCAAACGTGGTTCCCTTGTTCAAGAAGGGGCGTAGGGATAATCCTAGTAACTATAGGCCAGTGAGTCTCACTTCTGTTGTGGGCAAAGTCTTAGAGAGAATTGTAAGGGATAGGATTTATGCACATCTGGATAAGAATAATGTGATCAAGGATAGTCAGCATGGTTTTTTGAAGGGCAGGTCGTGCCTCACAAACCTTATTGAATTCTTTGAGAAGGTGACTAAGGAGGTAGATGAGGGGAAAGCGGTAGATGTGGTATATATGGATTTTAGTAAGGCGTTTGATAAGGTCCCCCATGGTAGGCTACTGCAGAAAATACAGAGATATGGCATTGAGGGTGAGTTGGAGGTTTGGATTAGGAATTGGCTGGCTGGAAGAAGACAGAGGGTAGTAGTTGATGGCAAAGGTTCATCTTGGAGTGCCGTCACTAGCGGTGTTCCGCAAGGATCTGTTTTGGGACCATTGCTGTTTGTCATTTTTATAAATGACCTGGAGGAAGGGTTAGAGGTTGGGTGAGCAAGTTTGCGGATGATACGAAAGTCGGAGTTGTTGTAGACAGTGAGGAAGGATGTGGCAGGTTACAGCGGGATATAGAGAAGCTGCAGAGCTGGGCAGAAAGGTGGCAAATGGAGTTCAATGTAACTAAGTGTGAGGTGATTCACTTTGGTAAGAGTAACAAAAAGATGGGGTACTGGGCTAATGGTCGGATACTTGGTAGTGTGGAAGAGCAGAGGGATCTTGGTGTCCATGTACACAGATCTCTGAAAGTTGCCACCCAGGTAAATAGTGCAGTGAAGAAGGCATATGGCGAACTGGCTTTTATTGGTAGAGGAATTGAGTTCCGGAGTCCTGAGGTCATGCTGCAGTTGTATAAGACTCTGGTGCGGCCGCATCTGGAATATTGTGTGCAGTTTTGGTCGCCATACTATAGGAAGGATGTGGAGGCACTGGAACGGGTGCAGAGGAGGTTTACCAGGAAGTTTGCCTGGTATGGTAGGAAGATCCTATGAGGAAAGGCTGAGGCACTTGGGGTTGTTTTCATTGGAGAAAAGAAGGTTTAGGGGTGACTTGATAGAGGTGTACAAGATGATTAGGGGGTTAGATAGGGTTGACAGTGAGAACCTTTTTCCACGTATGGAGTCAGCTATTACAAGGGGGCATAGCTTTAAATTAAGGTGGGGTAGATATAGGACTGATGTTAGGGGTAGGTTCTTCACTCAGCGAGTCGTAAGTTCATGGAATGCCCTGCCTGTAGCAGTGGTGGACTCTCCCTCTTTATGGGCATTTAAACGGGCATTGGATAGGCATATGGAGGATAGTGGGTTAGTGTAGGTTAGGTGGGCTTTGATTGGCGCAACATCGAGGGCCGAAGGGCCTGTACTGCGCTGTATTCTTCTATGTTCTATGTTCTATCTTATTGGCTAAACTAATATATGGAGGCTCCTGCTATAAATTAGACTGCAAATTCTTCATTTTGATAGAAGACTAGTATTTATTTTTCCAGTTTACTCAAAAACCTGATTCAGTATTATGGAGGACACGGCTACGTGTGCAGCACTGCTGCAAATTTATCTTGATTCCTCAGGAGTAGGGAATACAATGCTCATTTTTTCGAAGGTATTTGTCAGTGACATCAGTGAAAAATATAATAAAAAATAAAATGAATAAAACTTCAATTAATGTATTCTCTGCAATTTTTAAAAAACCTATTACATTAAGTAATACTATTTCTTAATTAATTGCTAAAGTGATGGTGACAGTACATTATAAAAATGTTACAAAGGCAAACTATACATTCCACTTATTAAATACCTCAAGATCAAAACAGCATAGCAGACCAGGTCACTCATTTGTGAAACAGTTCTGATTTTTTTTGGGTCACTGTGTAGCATTGTGAAGATGTTTTGAAATATGTATTTCTTTAGCTTGCCCAACAGTAATTAATTTATTATTCAAGGAACATAATGGCAACTGAAAACAGACATGAAAGCAGCCTGACAAAGGCAAATCAAAACCTCCAGGTTTGAGGATACTTTGCATTGAGTATTGGTCCTGTTGAATTTGCATTTCACATCAGATTTTCTGAAATTCCCAGAACTACAATAAACGTCAACTGTTTGATTTAAAAATTGTTGTTATTGCCCTGCAATGTATGGTTTACATGATAGAACTAGTTTGTATGCAGTTTTATTTGAATCAGTAGTGTATTACTATAGCTGCTTTCAAAAATCTGGCATTTTCATTACTTCATGAGACACGTTCAGATAAAAACTATATTCTATGAAACAGGTTAGTCACTTTATATTGTTCGTGGAAATTCAGACTGCCAAGTAACAAAACAAATTACAAGAATAATGAATAGTTATAGTGGACAATCTGGAAATTGACTGATGAAAGCTTGCATTTTCGGGGTAAATGATCAAAAAGTACAGTAGATATATTATTCATGAACAGGTAATTAAATTTATTTCATATACTGCATTAAGTACCAAAGAAATCTCAGAAGGACTAACTTTTGTCTCCAGCAATATTGACATAGTTCTATTTTAATTTAATGGTATCCCTCTGCCTGTTCCCACAGCAGGTTTATTTAACACAGGCAATTGCACACTTATAATGTACTGTCATAACTATGTTTCCTTTTTCCCACAATAGGAAACAACTGGATACTTGAATCTCTAATGTAAAATGTAGGGATATAGCACATACATTTTTCTTTCATTTTATTTTTAAAATGAGTGAACTGAATCAATTACATATAGATGATCAAATTATGAATATGTTACATGCAGGTGGCTCTCAAGTTGTATTATTTACTGACTGGTATTGTGTTTCACTTATAAAATTCGTAAATGTTTTAACAACAAAAAAATAAATGGGTTAACTATTTTAACTGATGAGTCACTGAGAAGGATTAGAGCAAATGCATGCTGATCATTGTGTAATTTATGCCAATTTGGAAAGGTGATAAATGGTGGTTAGAAACTAAACATCCAGTTTGCTATATAAATTATGATATTAAAAAGGGAAAATCATACAATCAAACAAAGAATTTAAGAGCAGTCACCGAGATTCTGGAAAAAAAAAGTACCAAATGTTGACAGGGTACTGGAATTTCCCAAGTGAAGCCAAACTATAGGAAAAATATACACAATCAGTGGTAGCCCATGCAGTACATTTTAAAAGGACAAGTACTTAATCAGTTACATTTTTATCAATGGAAGGAAATTCCAATGAACAATACTGCATATCTGAGTCAATTAGTCAAGTCAATTTCCTGTTTAAATATTGAATACTATAACTTCCACCCTATGAATTTGAGTAAATCATTGAAACCTAAATTATTTTTTTTAAATCCTTTTAAAAAGTCTTTTCTTGTTTGATCTGAAGATACAGGATTTAGGGTAATAAATATACAATCATTTTATTTATAGATTTTATATATTTGTCCTGGATGAACTCAAAAACTCAAAATATTACTTCAGAATACAACTTTTTTTTCTCTTCAACTAGGAATTTAATGATAAAGAATTGTTTTGAAAGTAACGAAGTAAGGATGTGCCAAACAAACAATACTGCTTTGGTTATTTTCAGTTAATAATGAGAGGAACATGTAGGCTCTAGCTTAGTTAAAAATCACACAACACCAGGTTATAGTCCAAGAGGTTTATTTGGAAGTACGAGCTTTCAGAGCACTGCTCCTTCATCAGGTGGCTGCGGAACAGGATCCTAGTGTTGTGTGATTTTTAACTTTGCCCACCCCACTTCAACACCGGCACCTTGACAGCACAACTCTAGCTTAGGATATTTTATAGAACAAAAAGAAAAGTACATGCAAATACAAAATCATTATCTGTTTCCCATCATTCTTTAATTTCTATTCACAAGTTATACTAATTAAACCTACTAGGTATACACTTCAGCTAAATTAAATTTTCATTGCATATATAAATTTGAAATTAAAATTTCAAGTGCTCAGCTGAAGACTAAGAAAATCTTCCACTTTCATTTAATGAGCATCAGGCTTGAACAGCAAGGAGCAATAATCATCAGTTTGCAATGTGGCTTACAATTATCTTTTCATAAATTACATTTTATAAACCATTAATATGGAAAAAGATTGATTAATTAGCTATCTTTTTCCATATTGATGTGGACTTGAAGCACCTATGTGGGACTTTCAAAACATTTCACAATTTAATTTATAATTTAAAGATGATAATTTTTATCCAACCTGTTCAGACATGTGGACAGACCTCTGGGACAGGTGGAACTTGAAGACAAATTGTCAAGCCCAGAGCTTGGGACTCTATCACTGTGACACAAGATGGTAAACGATTCAGAGTCCTTTAAGATGGAATTGAACCAGCAACATAAGGATGTTGGTTTTGTAATCTACTACAATCCTCCACTCTCAGCATTCATTGACAATGAGAAACAAAGTACTGTAAAGGTTTCCAACAGGATATATAAAACTGGCACTTACAATAATCTCCTGAACAGGTGAAATGGAACAGATCATCTTCAGTATGCTTTCTACCATTACTCCAGCCCAATTCAAAGCTGCCCAATTTAGCATGAAGCTATGGCCACCATGCCAGTAGCAGACAAAGCTAAAGGCCACGGCAGAAGAGAACATGATCCGTAGTATGCCATGCCGTGAACCTCCCAAAGGAACATAAATATACCTGCAGAAATAAGAAATCAAAAAATAATGAACACAACATTAGGAGGTTAGATTGAAACATATCTCTTCGATTTAATACTGTGGAAGTACATGCATAGGAACAAAACTGAATGAAACCCCACCCTTGCTGATATCTGAGAAGCAATTCCACTTTTAATCCTGCCTGCCTTCTGTGAATAGCAAAACTGGGTAATTAATAGATAGTCAGCTGCTAACTGCTATATGCCTGACCCCCTTTGAGCTTCCACCATTTTCGCCCTTCGAACTTGCGTCGCTAATTTAAATGAAATTTGGGAGGTAAATGGTCTTGACCCACACTGGACCTCACAACCGCTCCCTCCTCCATCACCAACACCACCATTTTCCCAACCCTCAGCCAGTGTGCCACAGTCCCATCATAGGTTACTATCAGTCTACAAAATTAAAGTTCTGCAGTGTGATTTTCACTGCACACATAGATATTCAAAACATTCTAAATAAATGAATGCTCCATAGTGCAATACCCTTTTACATAAATGGAAAAGTACTTAAGTGATTAGGGACTAATTAAGAAGATTTCTTATATGTATCCTAATTAACTCTGAAAATAGATAACTTCACAAATAAACATCCAAATTGCTTTTTTTTTATATAGAGACCACAGCTTCTACTGGGAAAAGGTTATATTATGTAAAGGAATTTATCCATTTTTGATTTTGTCAACTTGTGTTTAAAATCAACACAGAAGACTAGATTCAGTCTTGTTAGCAGTTTACACATCTGGAATGGTAGTTTTTGGAATTACAGAATTCCTATGGAATTTTGTCATAGGATAAAGTCACTTAGCAGAGGAATTTGCTCTTTTCTCTGGAAAAGCACAAACACTCACTAGAAATATTGTGATCTCCTGGTTCAGGTTGCAATATTGATATTCCTAAGTTAACAGCATGGCATCTTGCAACCTATTATTTATACAAATGTCTCATGCAGACTAACAAATGGCTCACAGCATGAGGTCAATGAAAAGGTGACCTTATGATAAAGTGATGGTTGGGAGAGTGGTGACACTTTAGCTATTTGCCTTGTGATCATTAGTTAAAGCGATTTAAACAAGTGATTAACATAGGGTAAACAACCAACCCCGAGGAATAGTGTATACTAGTGGGTGTGCAAAGGCAAGAACAGTTCTCATTAGGCTGTGGTCTTCTTCAGATGGAGAAATATCAAGACTGAGAGAGGAATATTGAAGGAATATCTTCCTGATACTTTGCTTATTGAGCAGAATTTGGGTCAAAGTCCTGTAATCTGATTTCCCATGACATTGAGTATGTGCCTACACCAATCGACTGCAGTAGTTCAAGAAGATAGCTCACTATCATCTTCTCAAAGGCAACAGAAATGGGCAATAAATTCTTGTCCAGACTGTGACAGCCAGATCACATGAATGAATTAAAAAAAAACAACTGCTTTATCAGTCTCCCCTTGATCACTGGCAAAGTAATGGAAGAGCAGCAATTTCTCATTTTTGCTCAGTTTGAGTTCCACCAGGATGCCTCACGTCATTATGGTTAGTTCAAATATGGACAGAACAGCTGAACTCCAGAGGTGAGGTAAGAGTAACATGCCTGGACACCAAGATCACATTTGACTGAATGCAGCATCAAAGAGCCAAGTCAATGGGAATCAGGAAAGCTCTCCATTAGTTGGAGTCATACCCAACATAAAGAAAGGTGATAGTGGTTGCTGGCAGTCAATCAGGTTAGTCCCAGGATTTCAGTGTAAGAATCCTCAGCCTAAGCATTTTAGCTGTTTCATCAAAAACTTTCCCTTTATTATAAGGTCAGAGGTGGGGATGTTTGCTGATGATTGCATGATGTTCAGCACCTTTTACAGCTCCTCAAATAGTGAAGCAGATGATGTCTACACACAAGACCTGGAAAATATCCAGCAGTGGGCTGATAAGTAGCAAGTAACATTCATGTCAGGCCATGATCATTTCCAACAAGAGAGAATCTAACCATTACCACTTGACATTCAATGGCATTTGCATTACTGAATTGCCCACTATCAACATTCTGCAGATTACCGTGACCAAAAAGTGAACTGGATCAGCCCTATAAAATTGTGGTTATAAGATATCAGCAGCTGTGAACTCTGCTTACTCTCATTTCGACTCCAATCACAAAGCCTGACGATCATCTGCAAAGCACAAGCATGGTGTGTGATGGAATAATCTCCTTTGGTCTAGCGCACCACCAGTAAAACTCGAGAAGTTTAACATTCACCAGGACAAATCAGCCTGTCTGATTGATACCCAGTCCACTACCTTCAACTTGCTGAGGAAGATACAGCTGTGAAAGGGAGTATTAGTGACTACCTGGTCAAACACTTGAAGGGAAAGTTCAAATAATGAAAGTAAACAATGTAAAAGTGAGAAACAGAAATCACTCCAGACAGAAGAGAACTTCAAGGTGCGCATTCAGAAAGAGAAGCAGCAGTAAATTACACACTACCACCAAACAAAACACTGAAGATGGTAGAGATTCAGAATAAAAAACAGGAAATATAAAAATACTCAGGAACAGTCATCCAGCAGAAATTTGAATGCTTTTTTCCACTCCACAGGTGCATGTAGATTTATAGTCATACAGATGTGCATCACGGAAACAGTCCCTTTAGTCTAACTCATCTATGCGGACCAGATATCCTAGCTTAATCTAGTCCCTTTGACAGCACTTGCCCCATTTCCCTCTAAACCTTTCCTATTCATGTACTCATCCAGATGTCTTTTAAATGTTGTAATTGTACCAGCCTCCACCACTTCCTTTGCAGCTCATACCATACACACACCACACTTTGCCCCTTTGGTCCCTTTTAAATCTTTCTCCTCTCACCTTAACCCATGCCCACTATTTCTGGACTCCCCCAACCCAGGGAAACACCTTGTCTATTCACCCTATCTGTGCTCCTCATGATTTTGTAAACCTCTATAAGGTCACCTCTCAGCTTCCTACGCTCCAGCGAAAACAGCCCCAGCCTGTTCAGCCTCTCCCTACAGCTCAAATCCTCCAACCCTGGCAACATCTTTGTAAATCTTCTCTGAACCCTTTCAAGTTTCACAACATCCTTCCTATAGGAGGGAGACCAGAATGGCACACAATATTCCAAAAGTGGCCTAAGCAACATCCTGGACAACTGCAACATGGCCCCCCAACTCCTATACTCAATGCACTGACCAATAAAGGAAAGCACACTAAACATCTTCTTCACTTTCCTATCTACCTGTAACGCCACTTTCATGAAACTATGAACTTGCCTCCAAGGTCTCTTTCTTCAGCAACGCTCCCTAGGACTTTACAATTAAGTGTATAAGTCCTGCAAGATTTGCATTTCCAAAATACAGCGCCTAACATTTATCTAAGTTAAACTCCATCTGCCAATCCTTGACCCATTGGCCCATCTGATCAAGATCCCATTGTACTCTGAGGTAACCTTCTTCGCTGTCCACTACACCTCCAATTTTGGTGCCATCTGCAAACTTACCAACTAAACCTCCTACACTCACATCCAAATCATTTATATAAATGACAAAAGGTAGTGTCTAAAGCACCAAACCTTGTGGTACTCCACTGGTCACAGGCTCCCTGTCTGAAAAGCAATCCTCCATCACCACCCTCTGTCTTCTACCTTCCAGCTAGTTTAGTATCCAAACGGCTTGTTCTCCCTGTATTCCACGTGATCTAACCTTGCTACCATGAGGAACCTTGTCAAATGCCTTACTAAAGTCCATATAGATCACCTCCACCATTCTGCCCTCATCAATCCTCTTGATTACATTTTTAACGAAGTAACGAAGTTTGTGAGACATGATTTCCCACGCACAAAGCTATATTGACTATCCATAATCATTCCTTGCCTTTCCAAATACATGTAAATACTGTACCTCATGATTCCTTCCAACAACTTGACCACCACCGACGTCAGACTCACTGGTCTATAGTTAGTGTTGACATTTTGTGGCACTTTATCTGTTTTTAGTTAACATTTTGGTAATCTTATTCAATTAAAATCCATTTGTACTAATGAATAATTTCCAGTGAATGCAGTTTCCAATTCTATGCCTGTTCCCTTCGTACCAAAAAACTCGATGTTATTTCAATACATACTTAGAGCAAACAATTTAATGTAGCAGCAAAATGAGCTTAATTTTAAGCAAGTATACAATTTCTGTAATTTTTTAAAAGTCAGTCCTCATGCACAGCATCCACACTGGTAGCAAAAAGTCCTTTCGTTTCAGGGCCAATAAGCAGAATTCCATCCCAAACAGGATTGTGGTGCTTTCAGTAACATTGGCTAACTAAACATAGCGGACTAAAAAGCCTTCAATGATATGCTTGATATCAATGTCAATTTTATAAGAGCTATTAGGGAAGCCATGAAAAAGATTGGCAAGAGATATGGGAAAATTTACACCAATGCATAAAAAAAACTTCTGTCTTGGAAAAGGATCAAAGTCACATCATCAGGCAAAATAGAGGGAACTTTACTTTCCATCTGGCATACCTGATCTGGAAATACTTGAAAAGAAATCAACCCTCTTCAATTAAAACAAAAGGATTTTGGGAGATAAATACAAAAATATAATTTTCCAGATCAAGGACTCCTACAAATGATTTATTTGTCAGAGCCAAGTAGTTACCATTACAATGAGCTATGCAGACCTTTAGAGAGGGTTATCACCATGGAAAAGCTCACAGTGGAAAAGAGGACTCTTCAACAGCTGACAATGGAGCTAATTTTCTGAATGTTCGGTCCTTCCCTGTGGAAGCATATAGTGCAAGATCAAAGGAACTCTGCCTGTGAAGTTTTTTTTTTAATTTTTACCATATGTGCCCCCGGGAGGCAGGATTCTCAACAGAAGTTTGCGATCAGAAAATTGCCACCTATTTTCCTATTTTATAAGAAAGGAAAAGATAATGAAAAGTTTCAGAAAATAAGTTGCAGATCTCCAAAAAACCTGGCATTTCAAATAAAGACCACACCATTTGAAAACAAATCACTATACTGAAATACGTGAGACAACTTTCATCGGCAGGAGTAAACAGAAACAAAGATACTTCAGAAGATGCAGTACTTACTAGATAAAAGTGAAAGAAATATTTTCTAAACAGACATTAAATATGCATACAGAATTTGGTTTATTTGGTGCATTTTCCATTTTTTTTAGGATAAAAATGTTAAGAAATAACCCTGCCAAGTTACTTTTGACTCCTGTATCACTGTAAGGGATGGAGTAAGTGAATTACTTCAAGGCTGACTGGTGGACCTGGATTTTAACCAAATCCTTTTGTGGTTTGGAGGGATGAAGACTCTTCATCATGTGATCAAAAGAATTGATTTCCCAAATATTATAATATAACATTTCAAATTAATTAGGATTAGGCCATTTGACCCCTCAGGCCTAGTCCCCTATTCAATAAGGTTATGTCTGCTGATCAACTGTGTCCTCAAATCCACTTTCGTACCTACTCCTCACTCCTTTGTTAATCAAGAATCTATCCACTTCGGCCATCAACATATTTAATAACCCTCCTCTCCTGCTGTCTGTTGAAGTGATTTCCATAGAGTCACAACATAAAAAAAAGCTTCTCCTCAAAGAAATAATTTCTCCTGATGTCCATCTTTCAAAAGAAACCTCTTAATCTTAAACTATGTCCCCTCATTCTGAATTTAAAAATCACACAACACCAGGTCATAGTCCAACAGTTTTAATTGGAAGCACACTAGCTTTCGGAGCGACGCTCCTTCATCAGGTGATAGTGATGAAGGAGCGTCGCTCCGAAAGCTAGTGTGCTTCCAATTAAACCTGTTGGACTATAACCTGGTGTTGTGTGATTTTTAACTGTGTACACCCCAGTCCAACACCGGCATCTCCAAATCATTCTGAATTTAACAGCATCTAAAGTTAATGTGCGAAGGTGGCACGAAGATAGATGAATGTAACATACAGCACATTTAAAGAGAAAGAACAGCAGCTCTGTTGGTAAAACTATCCACAGGCAGGAGCAGGAGTTCCTTTATAGGCCTTTGAGTGAGAAATCTGTTTCACAAATCCAAGGTACAATAGCAGATAGGTGCCATCAAAACATAAGAGAGGTTGTATTAGCAGTGAAAGTATTGAAGTTCTAGATCATGATTGGGGGATCAGTTAAAGCAGAATAGATCTAAAGATGGAATGACTTGACTGCATTAGCTTTTTGGGTCTGGAGGACGCCATCAGGCTCAAGACTAGGCATCCATGAGGCATTGTGGGCCATCAAAGGCAGCAGAATTGTACTCCAGCACAATCTATAACCTCATGGCCTGGCATATTTCCAACTCAACCATGACCATCAAGCCAGGCAATCAAACTCGGTTCAATGGAGAGTGCAGAAGGGCACGCCTGGAGCAGCACTAAATATACATTAAGATAAGACGCTAACCTAATGAAGCCACCAAACAGGACTACTTGCATGCCCAACAGCATAAGCAGCAAGTGATAGAGCTAAGCAACCCCACAACCAATGGAAGAGATCTAATCCCTGAAGTCCAGCCACATCCAGTCAGGACTGGTGTTGGATAATTAAACAACTCACTAGAGGAGGCCCCACCCTCAATGATGGAAGAGTCCAGCACTTCAGTGCAAAAGATAAAGCTGAAACTTTCACAGCAATCTTCAACGAGAAGTTTTGAGTGGATGATCCATCTCCACTTCCTCCACTGGTTCCCAGCATTACAAATACCAGTCTTCAGTCAATTCAATTCACTCCACGTGATATCAAGAAATGCTTGGAGGCACTAGGTACTTCAAAGGCTATGAGCCCTGGCAACTTTCTGGCAATAGTGCTGAAGACTTGTGCTCCAGAACTTGCTGCGCCCCTAGCCAAGCTCTTCCAGTACAGTTACATCACTGACATTTACCCTCAACAATGTGGAAAATTGTCCAAGTATGTACTGTACATAAAAAGCAGGACAAGTCCAACATGGCCAATTACTACCCCATCAGTCTAGTTTCAATTATCAGTAAAGTGATAGAAGATGTCATCAACAGTGCTATCAAGCAGTACCTGCTCAGCAAAACCCTGCTCAGTGACATCCAGCTTGGGTTTCGCAGGGCAACTCAGCGCCTGACCTCATTACATCGTTGGTTCAAATATGGACAAAGAGCTGAATTCTAGAGGTGAGGTGAGAGTGACAGCCCTTGACATCAATATTATTGTGGTTCTGTTCGCCGAATTGGGAAGTTGTGTTGCAGACATTTCTTCCCCTGTCTAGGTGACACCCTCAGTGTTTGGGAGCCTCCTGTGAAGCGCTTCTGTGTTGTTTCCTCCGGCATTTATAGTGATTTGTATCTGCCGCTTCTGGTTGTCAGTTCCAGCTGTCCGCTGCAGTGGCCGGTATATTGGGTCCAGGTCGATGTGTTTGTTGATAGAAGCTGTGGATGAGTGCCATGCCTCTACACATGCCACAACACATACCTGGGTTAGAAACCTCTCCCACAGACACAGAAAGAACAATACTGGCCAAGGGACTCAACTATAACCACAGGGACGCCAAGACAGCAGACTTCCTAGCAGCCCTAGAATGCACACGCAGAAACAATGGACTGACAGAAGAGACACATCAAACAGTGAGACAAAGTATCGTACCCCTTATAACAAGGAAAAGACAAACACACAGTCTCAACACCAAGGAGAGGGAAGCACTAAAAACACTAAGAAATGATAAGAACATAATCATACTACCAGCAGACAAAGGTAGAATGACGGTCATCCTGGACAAAGCAGAGTACATCTAGAAAGCGCAACAACTACTGGCAGATACCAACACCTACCAAAAGAGGGAGTTTGACCCCACCCCACAGCTCACCAATAGGATAAACAACACACTGAGGAACCTGCAAAAAAACGGACAGATAAACAGGTTTGACCTACAGAGAATGAAATCTGAAAGCAACACCACCCCCAGATTCTACGGACTACCTAAAGTGCGCAAACCAGACATCCCACTCAGACCCATCTTATCGCGACCAGGGACACCATCACACAAACTGGCTAAAGAACTACAACAGAAACTGAAACACCTGATCATCGGATCCAGACACTTGATACAGTCAACACAGGAATTCTTGGACATCATCAGAAATATACACATAGACAAGGAAGAAACTATGGTCTCATTCGATGTAATGGCACTGTTCACCTCTATCGACAAAAACCTAGCCAGAGAAACAATAGCCAACCTGCTGGACATACAGAACAGACAACAGGACGGGGAACCTATCAACAAAGACGGCATACTCAAACTACTGGGCCTGTGCCTCACAACACACTTCACATTCAACAACCAAATATATGAACAAATCAACGGCACACCCATGGGCTCACCCATCCCTGGACTCAGAACAGAAGCTATAATGCAAAGACTAGAACTTACAGTCTTACCACAAATTCAACCCAAACTCTGGGTCAGATATGTTGATGACACCTTTGTAATAATTAAAAACACAGAAATAGAGAACACACACGGGATCTTCGACACCACACTCACAGGAATCCGATTCACTAGAGAGGAAGAAAAGGACAACCAACTCCCATTCCTAGACGTGATGGTACAGAGAACACCGAACGGAGAATTCACCACAAAGGTTTACAGGAAAGCCACACACACAGACCAAGTCCTGAATTACATAAGCAACCACCCCAACACACACAAAAGAAGTTGCATCAAGACACTATTCAAAAGGGCCACAACACACTGCAGCACACCAGAACTGCAAAAAGAGGAAGAAGAACACCTCTACAATGTATTCGCCAAAAATGGATACCCCTGCAATTTCATCAACAGATGCCTAAGGGAAAGACAACGGAATGAGGACATGCCACAACCCAAAGGACTAGCCACGTTACCATACATCAAGAACATTTCTGAACTGACAGCCAGACTACTACGACCACTAGGACTCATAACAGCACACAAACCAACAGCCACTCTCAGACAACAACTCACCAGGACATAGGACCCGATACCCAGCATGAGCGAAACCAACGTAATGTACAAAATCCCATGCAAGGACTGCACAAAACACTACATTGGACAAACAAAGGAAGACAGCTAACGATCCGTATCCATGAACATCAACTAGCCATGAAACAACACGACCAGCTATCCTGAGTAGGCACACACGCAGATGACAAGCAACATGAGTTCGACTGGGACAACACTACTATTATAGGACAAGCCAAACAGAGAACAGCCAGGGAATTCCTAGAGGCATGGCACTCATCCACAGATTCTGTCAACAAACACATCGACCTGGACCCAATATACCGGCCACTGCAGCGGACAGCTGGAACTGACAACCGGAAGCGGCAGAGACAAACCACTATAAATGCCGGAAGAAACATCACAGAAGCTCTTCACAGGAGGTTCCCAAGCACTGAGGATGTCACCTAGACAGGGGACGAAATGTCTGCAACACAAATTCCCAACTCAGCGAACAGAACCACAACAACGAGCACCCGAGCTACAAATCTTCTCACAAACTTTGATCAATATTATACTTGACTGAGTGTGGCATCAAGGAGCTCTAGTTAAACTGGAATCAATGAGTATCGGGGTCAAACTCTCCAGTGGTTGGAGTCATATCTGACACATAGGAAGATGATCTTGGTTGTTGGAGGTCAGTCGTCTCAGTTCCAGGATATCTCTGCAGGAGTTCCTCAGGCTAGTATCCTAGGCCCAACCATCTTCAGCTGCTGCTTCAATGACCTTCCCTCCATCATAAGGTCAGAAGTGGGAATGTTCACCAATGATTGCACGATGTTCAACACCATTCACGACTCCTCAGAAACTGAAGCAGTCCATGTCCAAATGTGGACAATATCCAGGCTTGGGCTGACAAGTAGCAAGTAACATTCACACCACACAAATGCCAGGCTATGACCATTAACAATAAGAAACAATCTAACCACTGTCTCTTGACATTCAATGGTGTTACCATCACTGAATCCCCCACTATCAACATCCCAGGGGTTATCATTGATCAGAAACTCAACTGGACTCACCACATAAATGCAGTAGCTACAACGGTAGGTCAGAGGCCAGGAATACTGTTGTGAGTAACTCACCTCCTGATTCCTCATAGCCTGCCCACTATCTAAAAGGCACAAGTCAGGAGTGTGATGAAATACTCCCCACTTGCCTGGATGAGTGAAGCTCCAACAACACTCAAGAAGCTTGACAACATCCAGGACAAAACAGCCCACTTAACTGGCACTACATCCACAATCATCCACTCCCTCCACAACCAACGCTCAGTAGCAGTAGTGTGCACTATCTATAAGATGCACTGCAGAATTCACCAAAGATCCTCAGACAGCACCTTCCAAACCCATGAGCCAGGATAAGGGCAGCAGTTACATGGGAATAGTTCCACCTGCAAGTTCCCCTCCAAGCCACTCACCATCCTGACTTGGAAATATATGGCTGCTCCTTCACTGTTGCTGGGTTTAAGTCCTGGAATTCCCTCCCAAATGGCATTGTGGGTCAAACCACAGAGATGTACTGCAGCGGTTCAAGAAAGCAGCTCACCACCACCTTCTCATGGGGAACTAGGGACTTGTAATAAATGCTGGCCCAGCCAGCGACGCCCACATCCCACAAAATGAATACATAAAGAAAAACATATTTAAAGGTCAACAAAACACAATTTCAGTCATTACAAGCCAAGAATTTCCCTTCAGCCTGTGGTGACTGCTCTCAGAAACCAGAAATACCTTTTAACAAATTGAAGCTGTCTTTCAGGTTTGCTAACACAATCTTTCAGGCACTACTGTGTCACCAAGAGAAGGTCCATTTTCTTCCAGGGTGACCACACCAGGAGGCCATCTCATCAAATCCAACCAGCCTGTGCTGAGATTGCAGTACTGGTCAGGACTGGAAAGCCAATGATCTTCTGCTCCCTGCAATGGCAAGTAGCTCCATTTCTCTCCTCTACCTCACATTCACGAGGAGACTCAGTTTAACTCTGTCATTGCAGAGGCATCTCACAAAAGCTCAAGGCTTGCAAATCTTAGCATCACATCTGTAATATGTGGTCAAAAGCTCACACCCCATTATCCTCTCAAACCCCTAGCCCGTCCTGCCTACTGGGACTTCAGACTTACCTACCTGACCACTTTGCATTGTTATGCATTTTTACACAGTGCTGCTGCATGCATTTCTATCATGTTCAACCCTTCTCTTTGTCTCACTACAGGAATAATTGGTCCACAAACAGGTAGAGTGGGCCAAGACCAATGAGGAGGGATGCTAGATATCAAGATCTTCTTCCCCCTTGGAGGAAAGGTCTGCTGAGCTAGCTGTGGAAGACCAGAACTATTCCCGTGGTGATGGGAGATAACAAAAGGCCACATTGCGCTCTCCACTTCTCAAAGGTGCAGGAAGACAAACATTGTTCTGCATAACATAATCTGTATGTTTAGCAAGTAATTATTTTCTCTTCTCTTCTGAAGGTAGTAGCGCCACCAAGGACACTGTGCAGTGAAAGAGGCCACAGCATGAGGTGCTTTGCATCAGCACTACCTCTGCGGAGGAAAACTGTGAAAACAAGTAGTTCGCATATACCTTCCACCAGTGTCACCTTAGTACCTTAGCTAGAGTAGATTCAGGGATACAGCCTGATAAGCACATTACTGACATTTGGCTGCAGCTAATGAAGGAAGGAAAGACAGAAGTCTCTGACACAAAGAAGACTGCTGGAGATTAGGCACCTGCTCAGCCCCAGGAAAGACATGCCCCTGTCTTGGTCATAATTGAAATACTTGATTGGCAGGGAAAGGCTGGATGCAGTACAGGCTCTCTGTATGCTGAAATGAATGATGGAGTCTGTCCACATTCTCACCCGCTGTGATGGCTCCAAAGCATGAGCATTTGGCTGTCTCCAAGAAAAGGGGAGAAGCTACTTTGCTGACCCAGGTTGGCAAAAACTCTCTGTGCCATGGATGCTTGGCCAAAGGAAAGTTGAGAGAGAGGCAATGTATGTCAAACTCAATTTGGATGTTCCAACTTCTTAAGGAAACAGGATGGTGTCAAAAGCATCCACAGGGAGAAGCAGCATCAGAAAGGTACACTGGGCACTTCCTCTCAGCACGTTCCACATGCATCTTGCCCCTCCACCATTCTCATGGCAGTGACTCCATTACCATTACCTCCAACAGCTTAGGCAGAGGATGGTGAGTCTGTGCAGAACACTCTCAGCACCTTCTAGGCACATAGTCTAGCTGTCTAGGGGATGACCACAATGTCTTCAAAGTCAACCTGAGCTGTCTTCCAACCAGGTACAGCAGGCTGAGAAGGACCTGGGGTTCCAGTTCCTAGGCATGATGTATCCCACAGTCCTGGGCTCTGTTCTTGGTCCATATCAGTAGAAGCGGTATCAGTGAAAATCATTAGATAGTGCAAGGGCTCATTTCAAGCTAAAGCACTGCATGCATTGTGAGGGTGTAAGTGCATTTTTTGCACTGGCTCTCAGCCATTTGCAGATAAGCCTACAGCTCCTGTTCTGCACAAGTGCTGTTGACCTCCAAGACAGCTTTGTCATACAGCCTCAGTGCAGCAGCCTGCGGCAGATGGAGTTGTCTCTCACATCTTCTGCAGCAGTTGTTTTGCAGCGATAGTTGCTTTGCACAAGAGGAACTGCTAAATTGACTTCTGCTAAGCTTCCTCAACTTGCCGCAGGTCTATGAGAACACCAAGACAAAGTACGCAACTTGACTAAATGGGACCCTTTACCCCTAACATCTTTGTCTATAAGGCTCCAAGTTATACAGCTAAAGAGGGCTGTGTCACACCTGGTGAAGGACACAAGCAATAAGATTGTTGGACGCATCTACTACTGCAAGATTATTTCAAGATTATAATACTCCTTCTCATGCAATTTAATAATCTTGACCTCCGTAAAATGGTTCATGAAAGTGCTGATGGGACCTTGGAATAAGAACAAAAGCTGGTTGACCCTATTGGTTAAACACTAACTGAGACAGTGAGATTGGTGCATTATCATTGCCCACGGGACATAGCGAAGGTCCAGGAACACACCCTGCTTTAATTAACAGGAGGTATCGGTTACATTTGTAACATTCCCAACAAAAGTGAAGAGAAACAGTCTTGTGAAGGTATCAGTAAACATAGTGAAAGCTATGTACTCACCCGGATTGGAGCAGACGACCAAAGTTACCTGGTATGAACTGGATTTATGCAGTCAGGTTTCTGAAGCATCAAGTATCTTAATTTGGCAGCGGTTAATCAGAAAGGTGAAGTAAGTTCTAGTGAGTCATGTGATTAATGAGAAGCACATGCGTGGAGATAAAATTCTTGCGACTTGCTGGTGAAGACATTATCTTGTCATCCAGAGAAGAAAGACTTAAATATAACAGTGAGAATCTGATTTTTTGATTTTCACTCAAGTAACTCATCTCACTTGCCATTATTCTTGCTTCTCCAGGGAATAGAAAATCATGGCTGTCATATCACTTATTTGCATGCAGCTTATAAAAATAAGATCAAGATAACATTCTATTAATATCTAACTCATTGACCCACAATTACATGGCTTAAAAATAAACAAATTTTAAGATTCTTCTGCACTGCTGCTGGTACTTCTGAGAGTTATAGCTCATGTTCATGTACATGGAATTTATAACAAAGTTATAGTGGCACAGTGGGACAAGGTCCATGGAAAATCATCCTCTTAAAAATGCACACCAAATCTCACATACATATTCTCCGGCTTGTTAAATGAACATCCCTGTCCAGCAATTTTATTGCTCAGAAAACAAGCTTTCAGTTTATAATTTTAAATGAGTGTCTAGCAGATAATTTTATTCTGTTTGTTTCAGCTAAAAAAATTTATTTTACACTAACAGTAATTAAACATTTTGAAAGGCGTTTGTCAGTTCTTAAGACAGAAAATACAATTTAATTTGTTCTTTAAAAATTCACATTATTAATAGCTGTGGTCGTAAATCAGAACAATTGCAATCTGTCTTCTTCCATCTCATTGTTCACGTTTTTTGTATAGATGTAAACTATAGAACGTCCATGTGTAAACTATGACACGAGAATATTTCTGGATTCAGCTGCCACATTTCTTTACAAACGAAACCAGAAGAACACTTTCAGGATGGATTTCAAGAAGAGCTGATCATAAAGAGAGCAATTTTTTCAGATACCTTAGGTTTCCTGGGTTAGACATCCACACACAGACAGAAATTAATTAAATATAGCAGGGGCAGTCTTTTTTGTCACAAAGATCCCTTGGAATGATCCAAAAATTGACAATTTGCAGGAAATATCCCGGAACTTCAAAGAGTTTTTTTTTGACCTCTGACAGCATTTGAAGAAAGGAATTCTTAGAATCAATACAGATGCCAGAAATAAGATAAGGGAGCAGAATGGTTGAAAATGAACAAATAACACTGTTATGTTCCTGAAAAGGTCTCAATCTACAGGAACAGCTTTTTTGGTTAACTTCTGGTCTTCCAGCACTGCAATGAAAATCTAAGTGTAGTACCACATCCTCAATGGCCTGCTTACACATTGTAGGGATTCTATGATTTTAAAGGGTACAATTAAGAAATTCATGGATGATACAAAAATGGGTACAACAGAATATAGTGAAGACGATACCCATAAATTACAGGATGATATCAATGGTCTGGTGAGATGGTCAAAGCAGTGGTAAATGGAATTCAACACTGAAAAATGTGAGCTAACACACTTGGGGAGGACTAACAACAAAAGCGATTCACTATGAATGATCGGACCCCTGGAAAGTACTGAAGATCAGAGAAACTTTGGCGTGTATATCTACAGATCCCTAAAGGAAGCCAGGCAATTGAGAAGGTGGATAAGATGGCAAATGGAAAACTTCCCTTTTCTAGCTGAGATACATAATACAGGTGCTGTGAAATTATGTTGGAACTATATAAAATATTGGTTAGGCCACAACTGGAACACTACATGCAGTCTGCTCACATTATAGGACTTAAGTAATTGCACTAGAGAGGGTGCAGCGAAGACTTACTCTGATTGGAGGGTCTGTGCTATTACGAAAGTCTGTATAACCTGAGATTGTTTTCTTGGAGCAATGAAGGTTGAGAGGGGCCCTGACAGAGGTGCATAAGATTGTGAGGGGGAAAAATAGTGCAGATAGAAAGGCTCAGAGGGGAGTTGAGGAGAAGTTGTTTTTCACGCAGAGGGTGCTGGAAGTCTGGAACCTAGATGAAAGGGTGACTTAAGTCAGAAACTCTCGTAATACTTAAGCAAAATTTAGATGTTCACCCATGTTGTCATAGCCCTCAGGGCTATAAGCCAAAAGGTGGAAAATAAAATTAGTGAGGTCAGAATTTTATCGACTGATGTGCACAGATTGGGTTGAATAGCCTCCTTCTGTGTTGGAAACATGATTCTTTAATCATGGTTTCTCTTCTTCTATTCACCACTGCATTCACCAACCTGGACCCCACTTTCTGCCTGGTGCTCAATTCCTCTTCTATACATTATCCATTAATGGGACATGCGCTTCATTGGCAAGAATAACATGTCACCCAAGTGAGTGGTTTGCTACGCCATTTCAGAGGGCAGTTAAGAGTCAATCACATAACTAAGTCTAGAATTAAATATAGTATAAAATGTGGGTTGTGATAACAATCACTAACAATTTCATGTTACTGTTACTGAGACTAGCTTTCAGTTTCAGATTTATTAATTGAATTTAAATCCCAATACAATGGATTTAAACCAATACCTCCAGAGCATTATCCTTGGCCTCCTGACTACGAGCCTAATGACATTACATTTATGACATCTTCTCCCCCTAATTGCTGCAATACTATTCAGTTGTGGCCACCTGAAATTCTGTACAACTTCCAAGAGGGGCAGGCTACCTTTAAGACAAGGTAAAGTTTAAAAGCAGTTCACTGCCTGAAGTGATACTCCACAGTTTAAATAGCTCAGTTTCTGGATTAGACATATCAATATGGACTATATTATCACATCATTAAAACTATGCTTACAATATCAATTACCATGTCAAGCTTTGAGGCAAGTTAATTGTGCAATTTCTCAAAAATAATGTGGAGACCAAACAGTGGTGTGGCTTAAACCAATTGCAGATTCTGTTGAATTGTAGAGTCTCACCCTTCATTTTTAATTGAATATTTCAAGTCTGGCATTTTAAAAATCTTCAAGCGTTAAAAAAAATCAGAGCAACAAAAAGGAAAACTGGAGAAGATGTCAATTAGGGTATTGTAACCAAACAAAATAATCAAAAGAAAAAAGATCAAAAAAATGTAACAAGTATTTATTTAATTGTTTGAGATTTGGGGACACCCAATCTACAACCAATGAAGTGTTTACTAAATATAACTATTCTAATATAAGAAATGTAGCATCTAATTTGTACACAAAACCCACAAACAACAGATGATAGCTAAATATGTATTTTCTTTCTTTTCTGTCCTCCTTCTTTATTCCTGATGTGGAGGTGCCGGTGTTGGACTGAGGTGGACAAAGTTAAAAATCAAGAGTGTGGTGCTTGAAAAGCACAGCAGATCAGGCAGCATCCAAGGAGCAGGAGAACCAACATTTCAGGCAAAAGCACAAAGGGCTTTTCCTGCTCCTCGGATGCTGCCTGACCTGCTGTGCTTTCCCAGCACCACACTCTTGACTCTAATCTCCAGCTTCTGCAGTCCTCACTTTCGCAAAAAATCACACAACAACAGGCTATAACCAGGTTTTTTTTTGAAGTTTTAAAGAAGCTTTTAACTTCCTTATTCACTGTCACAATTCTTTTTTAAAATTTCTGTTCTTGATTTCACTTCAATTTGCCTATTCTAATTCACCTCTGCTATTGCTTTGATTCTTTCTCACTCCTGTAATTCCACTGGTTAACAGACTGTCTGTTAGTCCCATTGTTTACCAAGCTCTCAGATGTTTCATTATTCTTGCCATGCTGTTATCAGCTTGTACTTTAGAGTAAAAACATAAAGGAGCAGAAAGATGCAGGTAAACATTTACAGTCGCAAGATAATCTGCTCCATTCAGATTTATTCCAACTAAACATCAGGGTCCCACTGTCAAGTAAGCAGAAGTGGAAGTCAATCAAATCTGAAAGTTTACATTTTAACAATGAGTTCAATTAATTAACATATTAAGTAGAAGAATGTGAAAACATTTAGATGTAAATTCAATAAGCCTTGCTTTCTGAGGCAACAATAGACTCTATTTGGTAATGATTTTAGTTTGTACATATGGTTATAGTGCTTTGCATATTTACGAACATGGTCACCCTGTTTTTGCTTCCATTTACGTTTCCAAGATTTGGGCAATGCTATAGTTTGCCACTGCTTTCTGCAGACTGACTGACCAGGAGACTGCACCTGCTGACTGTCATCAGGTAAATTGTAAGTATTTACAGGATGATAACCAATCTGACTAGAGAAATAAGCTTCTGGCCCACAGGTAGGAATACTACCATTGCGCAACAAAATCTTTTCATAGTCACCCTAACAGCTCAAAAAGTAATATCACAATTTTTTAAAAGATGATGTGTATTAATAATCAATTAATGATGTTCCTGTTACTATATTTTACCACACATACCCACATGAAATTAAGAAAATATAAAGCTTACTTTGTGTAAACTCAAATCAAGCCAAACAATCATGAATTATACAAAAACCTGAGATGACATTTATAAGACTAAAAGTAAGAAATCAAAACCCATAATTCATAAATAAAAATAAAATAAATATTGAAAAGTCATAGAGCTCTAGACAAAGGAATTTTCACATATTGGGTGTAGCACCGAAGTCTGATGAATGTTAGTCTGTCTCTCAAATCAGAACATTTATATAACTGCTGTGAATTTTCTACCTTATTCGATTTAATTTACGTAAAATGCATAATTGAAAGCAATGAATCTCAATGGCTTGTAGACATTCTAAAAGAATCAGTTACAATAGATGACAATTTAAGACTAAATTGAGCTCCAACCTCTTCAAGATTGCTGGCTTCATTCTGACATAATGTCGCAACCTGCTGAGACGTACAGAAGAAGAATAATCTCGGTTGTATCCTAGAAAAGTGATACCCTATAATTCAGAAAAGCTCGTTAGATAGGCAAATTACCATTAGCTGTTCTCATTTAAAAATACCTCAAGTGCTTTTTTGATTTTCATGTAAGGTTCTTTTTGCTGCCTTGTAAGAAGCTGGAATGAAATACAGTGATGTAATTTCTCCCATTGTCCAACAGATGATCAATGGAAATGCTGGAGAAATTTTATAAATAACATTTTTGCTATTTCACCAAGATTTTTAATGAGCATCATGGAAGTTACAGTAGGGAATAGGAAGAACACTTACAACCTCAATTTGGCTGTATGTTTTCCCAATTGAAATTTCTCAGTAGTGTGTGTAGGTGTTGAAAAAACTACTTGGAATACAATGAAATTTTATAACGAGACTAGTAGCTAAAAGAAATACTTTATATTTCTATACAGCTTTGCAGAACCATGACAATTCCAGTGTTGTGTTGTCAATAAAGTACTTCTGCAGAGTAGTCACGCAGCAAGATAAAGGTGTGGAAATTTGCACACAGCAAAACTCTACTAATAACAATCAGATAATGACCAGATAATGTATTTTAATGACCTTTCTTCAGGAATAAGTATTGGGCAGGACATTGAGGAGAACTCCCTGCTCTTCTCTGAATATTGCAACTGGATCTTGTCCATTTACTTTAGGTTAGATAGGTACCTTTATTTAATTTCTCATTTTAAAGAAAGTATCCGTGCACTCTCTTGCTACAGCACTGAATTTACAGCATACATTATATGCTCGAGCCCCTGCATTGGGACACACCTTCTGAATCAGAGGCAAGAGTGTCACCACTGGCATCCAAGGCTGGCTGTTACTGAGTTTAATGTACTATTAAACAAGATTATCATATTAAAATATTAAACTATCATGGGAGCTCTACTCTTCCATACAGGAAAACAATGTACAAATTTACATATTTTATGAAACATGATTTGGTAACAGTAATGGAATTAGTGAAGGCTATTCACTTCCTATTGTATCTTCTGCAGCCACATTTGAGTTTGTTAGGCCATAAATAAGATATGTTGCATATTTCACACAGTTATTTCTTTATGTTTCAGCCAATATATCATCTGCAGGATTGATGTAAAGTCAATTCAGTGAAATTCACCTTAAAGTCTTCTTGGGATGTAGAAAGGAAAGAGCTCATAGAAGCATAGGAATCAGGAGTGGCAGTAGGCAATTCAGTTCTTCGGGCTAACTCCACCTGGCTGATCTTGCTATGGTTTCAACTCCACTTCCTGCCTGCTCCTCATAGACCTTTATCCCACTTTTCATGAGAAACATATCTACTTCTTTCTTGAATCTGCTGATTGATTCATTCTCCACTGCACTCTGGGGCAGTGAGTCCCTCAGACTCGTAACCCTCAGAGTAGTTTCTCTTCATCTCATTTTTGAACCCACCTCCTCTCCACTCTATACCCATGAACTCTTGTTCTAGTCTGCAAAGAAGGTTACCTCAGGTTACAACGTGACCTTGATCAGAGAGGCCAATGGACTGAGAAGTGACAGATGGAATTTAATTTAGATAAATGTGATAAATCTAAATGTTTATTTAGATAAATTGCTGCATTTTGGGAAAGGAAATCTTAGCAGGACATATACACTTAATGGTAAGGTCCTAGGGAGTGTTGCTGAACAAAGAGACCTTGGAGTGCAGGTTAATAGCTTCTTGAAAGTGGAGTCGCAGGTAGATAGGATAGTGAAGAAGGCGTTTGGTATGCTTTCCTTTATTGGTCAGAGTATTGGGTACAGGAGTTGGGAGGTCATGTTGAAGCTGTATAGGACATTGGTTAGGAATATTGTCTGCAATTCTGGTCTCCTTCCTATCGGAAGGATATTGTGAAACTTGAAAGAGTTCAGAAAAGATTTACAAGGATGTTGCCAGGGTTGGAGGATTTGAGGGAGAGGTTGAATATGCGAGGGCTGTTTTCCCTGGAGCGTCAGAGGCTGAGGGGTGACCGTATAGAGGTTTATAAATTCATGAGGGGCATGGATAGGATAAATAAACAAAGTATTTTCCCTGGAGTGGGAGAACTAGAGGCCATAGGTTCAGGCTGAGAGGGGAAACATATAAAAGAGACCTAAGGGACAACCTTTTCATGCAGAGGGTGGTATGTGTATGGAATAAGCTGTCAGAGAAACTAGTGGCAGCTAGTACAATTGTAACATTTAAAAAGGCATCTGGATGGGTATATGAATAGGAAGGGTTTGGAGGGATATGGGCTGGGTGCTGACAGGTGGGACTAGAATGGGTTGCGATATCTGGTCTATGGACAGGTTGGATGGAAGGGTCTGTTTCCATGCTGTACATCTCTATGACTCTGTAAATAGTAAAATGGTTATAAAAATCAGTAGGGTCAATTAGGGACCAAGTGGATTGATACATGAAAACCCAGTGGCATGGTATTCATGCAAAACTCTGCAGCTGCCTTGGACAAGGAGGTGGATGCTATCTTTACCATTGTGACAGGAGAGACTATTCAGTAACTCGAAGGGTTTTAAAATTGATGACATGGAAGTGTTAGATTGACTGTCAGTACTTAAAAGTTCACAAGGCTTTGGGATTGGATGCGCTACTGAAGGAAGTCAGAGTCGAATTTGTGGAGACACTGTCCATATCTCTTCAGTCTTCCTTAGACTCAAGGACTTCAAATTTGAAAATATTATGCTCTTGTTCAAAAAATGGTATAAGGATAAGACCAGCAATTAGACCAGTCAGTTTAACGTTAGTGGCGAGGCAACTCTTATAAACAAACAATGATTGTTTGTTTATATCCAAATCACATAAACATGTGCATTAATTAAGGAAAGCTATCATGGACTTCTTAAAGGAAAATCATGTTTAACTAACTTGGAATTTTTTTGAACATTTAACAAGGTATTGCAGCTGATGTGGCATTTTTGGACTTCCAGAAGCTGTTTTGTACCAGAAAACCTAACTGTAAGCAAAGTTAGACCTTATGAAATAAAAGGGATACTGGAAGGTGCACATAAAACTGGTTGAGTGATTAGAAACAGAGAATTTTGGTGTATAGATATTTTTAGATCTGGAGAAAGGTTTGCAGTTGAGATCCCCAGGGGTAGGTACTGGAACCTTTTTCAGAAATATATTAATGATCCTAATTCTTAATCATTAATTAATTTCAACTATACAGTTGAAAATTGCAAAGTCTGCAAATGATCTAAAACTTGTAAGCGTTGAGGTGGATAACGTAGAACTTCAAAGGGACATTGAGTAGTGGTGTGAGTAGATAGGTAAGTGGCTGATAGAACTTCAAGACAGGGAAGTAGATGGTGATATATTTTGGTAGCAAGAACATGAACAGGCAATATAAATTAAAAGATACTTTTCTAAAGGGTGCGCAAAAGCAAAGTGACCATGATATGTATGACCATACGTGATTAAAAGTGACAGAGCAGGTTGAGAGAGTACAATAAAGCATATGCTAAACTTTTATTAACAGGACAAGAGCAAGGAGGTTATGTTGAACTTGTATAAGACACTTAGATCTTAGCTGGAGTATTGTGAATAGTTTGAGGCAACACACTTCAGGAGGGACATAAATGCATTGCAGGGACATAGATGAGATTCACAGGATGGTTCCAGAAATGAGAAGCTTTAGTTGGAATGTCAGGTTGGATAACTCCTGGAGAGGTGAAGGTCAAGAGGAGAGCTGCTAAAAATTTCCCAAATCACGAGGGATCTGGAAAGAGGAAAGATGGAGGCAGATTGAATCAACAGGGAATTTTCAAGAGGGAATTAGATGACTACTTCAATAGAAATAACATGGGTTATGTGGAAAAGGCGAGGCTAACAACATTAGCTCATAATGCTCATTTGGAGAGGAACAGACATGATGGTCCGGAAGACGACCTTCTGCATCACAACAAGTCTGTGATTCTGTTTATTCTGTGTCATTGTCAGGGAGATAGTGAAGTTAGATGAGAAAATTCAAGCACATTAAAATAGGTTGGAAAGGTTTCAAGATATTTACATCCATTATTTAAAGGACTGATCTAGAAAGTCTATGAACAGTATTAAATGGAAATGCCGAGGTCTCAGACACCAGCAGGACAGCCAATGAGAGCCAAATGTCACCTCTTTTTGGGAAGGCTCACGGTTTTCAGTGTCAAGTGGACACCTCACTGACAGTGACGGGCCTTCCCTCTGATCAAGAGGCCGCCAACTTGAGTGAATGACTGTACCACCAGGAAGACAGTTGCTGCTGTTGGTACTACACTAACTCAAAAGCCCAGCATCTTTCTGGAACCCATGCCACACATGAGAAATGGTGGTGCAGAAGGGGTGCAGGGCAAAAAAAAGTCAGCAGCAAGGACTTGGGGTTACTCTCAGCATGCCCCTTGCATCTGATGCCAGGTCCTTTGATCAGGCACTGAGTGCCTTTGTACAAGGTACAACTCCTTCCTTCCTCCCAGGAACCTGTAAGCAACCAAGGATGTATTATCTTATCATTCTTCCTGCCTGGTGAGCTCCCTGCTTGACTTTGCGTTAATACCACTGATGGTGTGAACAGCACTAAGTGAGCAATTACTGCTTCCTACTATTGCAGCTCTGTTCGGGACCACTGACCTTTAAAGAAGAAATGCAAATACTGCTCAATTCACAGACTCAAGATTTCATTTTATTTAAGTGAAACAAACATCATTGTACATAAACTGACATTAAATAAAAGAAAGGCTATTAGTTTAAAACAAAAGCTTATAAATACTTATTCCTACTTTTACTCACCTCTTAAGACTTTCCTAATCTAAAAAACTTTTGAAAGCTCATTTACTTTTTCTGCAACTAACCCATAGATACACCATAGTGCGGCTCCTATATACATGACTACATATATACTCATATCAATTCTCCATAGAATTAATGTTCTTCTGAGACAGAAATCCTATTGAAGATCTTCTACTAAAGTTGACTACATGACCCTCCACTTTTTCTTTTACCAAGTCCACAACTGAGCCTTACAGAATAGTGAGAATGTGGAAGTGGAGAATATGTTTCTACTGGTAGTAGACATTCAGGACACAGCCTCACAGTGAAGGGACAACCCTTTTGAACTGAGAGGAGGAGGAATTTATTTAGCCAGATGGTGGTGACTCCGTGGAACTCACTGCCACAAAAGGCTCTGGAGGCCAAATCATTAGGTGTATTTAAGACAGAGAAAGATAGGTTCTTGATTAATAAGGGGATCAAGGTTAAAAGGGAGAAGTCAGGAGAATGGGATTGAGAAACATATCAGACATGATCGAATGGTGGAGCAGATTCAATGGGCTAAATGACCTAATTCTGCTCCTATATCTCACTGGCCTTCTATCAGCAAAGACGCACAGATGCATCAAATAGCTTTTCTTATCAAAACTGGTAGCTTTTAGCTCCTTTTATTGAGCTAATGAGAGACAGACCTGAAATGGATTGTCCATTGTTTTGCACTTTTAACTCAGGCTTTGAGATAAATATAGGTTACTTTTTAATTGCAATTAACTCCAACTTCAATTTTCTTGCTAATTCTATTGACTGAACTCTGGCTGCAAATCAGTCAGAAGGAAATCTTACCCCTCCAGAAAATTTTTTACAATTGACATAATCATTCTATTTCTTACCAAGTACAATAGAAGTTCATTGTTATAGCTTATTGTCTGAACCTTAGCCAACCCAAAATCCTGCCCAAAGATCCCAAACTGATAAAACTTTAATTCCCAATCTAAACATTATATTCCTGAAACTGAAATTTACATTCAAAGCACATGAATTATGCTTTATTTCTGCAACAGTATTATTCCAAATTATACAGTTGCGATGTGGATTTTCCCCTTTGCTGAGTCTCTGGAACACAGTAAACCTTTATAGGTACCTTACAGAACGCTATTAGATCCAGATGGACCACAATAGCTGCTAGGCGGAAATGGGTACTGCAGATGCTGGAGATTAGAATCAAAATTAGAGTGGTGCAGGAAAAGCACAGGAGGTCAGGCAGCATCTGAGGAGCAGGAAAATCGACTTTTTGGGCAAAAGCCCTTCATCAGGAAACTCACAATATCTGCTGTACACTATGCCTGTTCAGCAAAAGTCTTGGTTTGAAACAATGTGTGCTACTTTCGTACTTTTAATGCAGCAAACACCACCCTTATTTATATTTAATTTGGTAAAGGAAACACTTAGAGTCATACAGCATGTGAACAGATCCTTCAACACACCACTACTACGCTGCCCAACAAACACCAAGCCATTCTTAATCTCAATTACCTGCACTTGGTTCATAGCGTACAATGCCCTGGCATTTTAAGTGCTCATCCGATATTTCTTAAATGTTGCAAGGGTATCTGCCTCCATCACCCTCTTCCATATTTCTATCACCTTCCGGGTGAAATATTTTTTCCTCAGATTTCCTCTAAACCACTTACTCCTCATCTTAAACGTATGCCCTCTGGTCTCTGCCACAGGGAAACTATTCTGATGATCTACTCTGTCTAGGCCTTTCAATTTTATGTACCTCAATCTTGAGATGTTTCTTCAATCACTCGTTCCAATATCAAATAAGATTTGCCTTTATCAAGAGGGTTTTCTTTTCAGAAATGGGAAAGAGATCAGGTAGATAGTTTGTTCTTAGAAGGCTTTCCTCCAAATGGACCAGATAAAGCAAGAACCTCTCCAAACCAGTCATTGTTCATAAAAAAAAAGCCCCAGTAGGGGTCTACACCAAACCATACAGTTATCACCAGCCATGTGATTCACAGAAAACCTTGCTAAAAATGAAACTCTAACGTCCACAGTGAACTTGTGCAGACTGCTTCCTTAAAAAAAAATCACTCCAGGTATTTCCATCAATTCTGCAATAAATCAGTTTTCCACAATTCTTCAAAACTTAATTCCTCCAAGTAGTGTTAAATATAAAATGTCTTTGTAAGAGTGTAATGCATCTGCCCACATCTCACCTTCATCTCATCCCACAATCTCTTCTGGTTTATACAATGAACATGGTCTAAGTATGCACTATTATCCTCCTGCCTGCCCTCACCACAGCACCCCTTTATGTTTGCAGATATCCAAGAGCTACTACCTTGGCCAAGTAATAGCGTGACAGTGAAGAGGGCAAATAATCACCGCCACACTCTCACAGAGAAGCGACCTGCAAGTGGTGAGATGTTGAGGCACGAGTAGCCTGTAGACAGGGGAGGGGGGACAAGGACTGAGTGGGTGTTGGGTCTTTGGAATGTGAGGTCACACATGGAGGACCCAGGTTGGACAGCCACGCTGCGACCACCGGGGTGGCATTGTGCAGCAGCTCTACGCGGGCACCTGCGAAGGCACTGAGGGGATGCAAAAGGTGTGAGTGGATGAGTTCTTGTGAAGAATTTTCTAACAAGATCAGGAAAAATATGCATATCAAAAGCAATTGTTAATTAATGACATATTAACATGCAAATATGTATTAATTATCTCCCAGCTGTTTCCAATATCCTTACTTAGCTATTCAAACATTTAATTCATTGAGAAAGTGTACTTTGAACTTGCAAATATACATAGCAATGGAAAACAAGAGCATCACAGAGCAATAAATTAGCATGCTTACACTTATCTTTCTTCCTTTGGACAATTAAAATATAAACCTTAAGTATTAAATTACAGGGTTGCATTAATACCATTTTAATTCGTTATTTTGAAGACAATATTATTGGTAAACAAATGAGCATTTATGAGTCTGTGTTTACCCATTTTTCTTTCCATTCTATTTACACTACTTTGTCAAAAAGGAAGGAAGCTATATAGACCACCCGGCACAAGGGCATTGGAAATGACATCAGTACACTCTTGACCCGCAAAGTTGTCCCGACTAACATCCATCTTCTTGTGCCAAAATTGGGAGAGCTGTTGAACAGACTTTTTAAGCAGCAGCCAGAAATAGTGATGTAGGCAAAGTCCCAACTCCACAATCAGCAGAACATACCCATCACAGCTGGTAGCACAGTGCTCTGCAGTTCAGAAGGAGTTGCCTTTTGAATCCTCAACGTTGAATCCAAATTCCATGAAGTCGTCAGCATCAAGTCAAACATGAGCAAGAAAACCTCCTGTTTATCAAATACTGCTCTCCTTCAGTAGATTTGATTTATTCTTGTCTCATGTACTAAAGTATCTTTGGCATACAAAGCATAGGGTAATTGAACAGAACTAGGCATACAAAGTGAATTCAGTACTTGTCTAAGTTGATGACCACTAGAATGCAGCGAGTGAAGAACACACAGAACACATTCTGGCTAGGGGACTTCAATGTCCATTACTAAAACTGTAATGTCATTTCTGACCAAACCCTAAAGGACACAAATTGGATCTGTGGTAGGTGTGAGAAAATCAACAAGGGGGAAAAACCTGACAAAGTTATGCAGAGTCAAAGTCCTGCATTCATATGAGGGAAATCATTCACGGCGTTCTCCAATGCTAAGCTGTACAGATTTCAAATGGATCTATCAACTCAAAACTTGGCAGTTATGAGATGCTGTGGACCATCAGCAGCAGCAGAATAGTATTCAATCACAATGTGTAACCTCACAGCTTGGCTTATCTTTCACACCACCATCCCCATCAAACCATGGGAACAACTCTGGGTTCAATACAGAGTGCAGAAGTAGCACTAGGTATATCTAAAAATAAGGTGTCAACCAAGTGAGGGCATAAACACACTTACTGCTAAGCAAAGAACGCAACGTTCAAGTCACAAAGCCATACAATCACGTAAACAACAAATGAGATCAAAACTCTGTAGACCTGTCACATCCAGTCATGAATGATGGTGCATAATTAAACAAGTAATGACAGGAAAAGACTGCACAAACAACTCAATAACTGGGGTGCCCAGCACGTCACTGCAAAAGTCATTGCTGTAGCATTTACAAACATTTTCAGCTGCAGCTCTCAATGAGAGTACTGGTCCAGCTTACCCTCTCCCTGATGTTCCCAACATCACTAATGCCCATTTCTAGCCAATCCAATTCACTCTATGTGTTACCACAAAAAGAACGAAGGCACTGGATATTGCAAAGACTACTACACATTGTGGTTGAATGCTAATCTGCTGCTGCTGCTGATGACACCATTCCAGCAGTAGTACTGAAAAATTCAGCTCCACGACCAGCTGTGCCCATCTAAGCAATTCTATTATAGCTACAATACTGGCATCAACCACTCTTATTGCCCAGTTATGCCCTGTTCAGCAAAAGCAGGACAAATCCATCCCAGCCAATTACTAGCCCCAACAGTCAGCTTTCAACAATAGCAAAGTGATGGGAAGTATCATCAACAGTGTTATCAAGTGGCACTTTCAGAGAAATATCCTGCTCACTGATGCTCAGTTGGAGTTTTACTTGGGCCTCCCTACTCCTGACCTCATTACAGCTTTAGTTCAACTTGTACAAAAGAGTTAATCTTCAGAGATGAGACCAAAATGACTGCCCTTGACATCAAAGCAGCATTTGAATGAACGCAGCATCAAAGAGCCTTTGTTAAAATTGACAGCAATGACAATGGGGCTGGGGGATGGAGGGGGCAGCAGGTGGGAGTCTCCACTGGTTGCAGCCATACTTAGCATGTGGAAGATGATATTGTGGTTGGAAGCCAATCATACTCACTCCCTACATCACTGCAGGAGTTCCTCAGGAGCGTGTCTTAGGGTGCTTTATCAATGACCTTCCCTCTATCATAAGATCAGATTTTGAACTGCTTGCAGTTAGTCACACAGCGTTCACCACCATCTGTGACTCCTCACAAACTGGGCATTCCATATGCATAAGCAGCAAAACCTGAGCAACATTCAGGATCAGGCCTATAAGTATTAAGTAACATTCCTGGCATGAAAGTTTTTTAAAATTCGTTCACAGGATGAGGGCATCATCATCTGGGCCAGAATCTATTGCCAATTACCCTCTATGCAATTAGGAATTTAGAGTCAACAACTGAGGGTCTGAAGTCACATGTATGCCAGACAAAGTAAGGAGGGCAGTTTCCTTCCCTGCAGGATATTAGTGAACCAAATGAGCTTTTCCAACAATCATGGTCACTATTAGATTCTTAAAACCAGATTTTTTATTGAATTCAAATTCTACCATCTGCCATGGAGGGATTTGAACAGTTGTCCCCAGAATATTATCTGGGTCTCTGGATTAACAGTCCAATGATAATACCAGTAGGCCATCACCTCTGCTAATTACGGCCAGGCAATGACCATCTTCAACAAATGAAATTGAACCAACCATGTAAATCCTACAGGAGATCAGAAGTTGGGAACTCTTGTGGTAAATAACTGTCCTCCTGACCCCGCAAAGCCTGTCCACAAGGCACAACTCATGAATGTGATGGAGTTCTCTCAGTTTGCCTGGATGGTGCAGCTCCAACAACCAACAAAGACAAACTATCCTGCTTGATTGGGATCCCATCCAGCACCTTTAACAGTCACTCCTTTCACCAGAAATGCACAGTGACAGCAATGTGTACCATACACATACACGCATTATGTGTAATTTTTTTTTTTAAAAACTGATTAATGTGTGCTTTAAAACAACTTAGTTCCATTGCAAATTGGGATGCAATTATAGGGATAAAAAAAAGTCTTTCCACTTTTCTGGAAACTGCACTCCTAGAGAAGGTGCTACATGGACAGACACACAAAATAACACCTAAATCATGTTAGTGAGGTGTCTGCACAGATTTTGTTTCCCACAAAGCTGCAGAATTTATGCAAGCTTGAAATTTAAAAGACTGAAATATTGTTTCTCTCCAGTTCCTTCCAAACATTCATAACAGCACAGCTGAACTCTGCAACTGCTGCAAAATTTTATACTTGGATTTCAAAACCTAGAATAGAGTGATCAGAGAATTTAAATAACACAGGTTCAGGTGAAAGGAATTTTCTAATGTTCTTTTATTCACTGAAGGTAAAACACTTAATATTCACCAATTATGGACCATTTGAGCTCATGAAAGATCACAGCAATGTGGCTTCATCGCCATCTGCAGTTCTTTTTATTCATCAGCGATCATCACTTTCTAATTTTCCCATCTCAAAGTACAGTAGAATACTGGTGTTAAATAAGTAACACAAATAAATGCAGGATTGTTTGTCGTCAAGTTATGTTTACATTTATTTTGATTATGGACTTGAACATCTGCAAGTTCTCAATTGTGTGCAATACTGTGAAAGAAGCTCCCATCCCTCTTTGAAAATGTTTGCTACTTGCTGACCAATAACAATTTTTGACAGAATTTTTAGGGAAAGCCAAAGGAAGGCACCTTAGTGCCCATTTTTGGACAGTATGAGGTTGCTCAAGCAACCAAAATGGAATCAGCAATATACATTTGATTTCAAACAGAAAGACACCCATCAATATATTTGAGAATGGGGCTAAAGCATATACTCATGTCTAACATCCCAGGAGCTAGTTGAGATGATCATGACACTTGTGTGCAATCTGATTTGATGACAATGCTGCATATTCCAACCCATTCTTACACTCATACAAATGAACACTATGATGAGCAGCATTTAGATTCCCCAATAATGCAAATTAAAGCGATCAACTACCTATAAGTTGGTTGATCTTTTATTTCTGAACAGCATTGTACTTCTACGAATTTCGGTGCTTTTCAAGATTGCTTACAATTTGTTATGAAGTTATAGAAGAGTACACTACAAGCTGGCACAGCCTTAGAGAGGCTCAGAGAGTTCTGAATAAGGTAACAATGTAACGCTTGGTTGAAACAAATAGCAGCAGATGGCTTCAAATTCAGCCAATCAGTTTAAATTATGCCTTAAGATGCCAAAATCCAATCAAACTTGATTTTAGTATTTTGATAATATTAAAATCAGTGAAGCAATCTGATGTTTTGGGGTATAAAAATCAGACATTTTGAATACAGTTAGGGGGAGAACTACTGGCAGTCTGTACTTGTTGGTGGCTTGGCAGAACAGCTTTCTCAAAGGCACAGCAGAACATCAAAAAGACGACAAAGGAAAATCTGCAGAGGAAGATACAAAGAGAAGATTCAACAGCTGACGGTTTTGGAAAGTTGAATTATTATGTAAATCTTAATTGGGATTTTTCTTTATCAGATTAGTATTGTAGAGTGGGAGGTAAAATATAGGGGTAAGAGAAAGGAGTTGTAAATAGTTGCTGGTTTTACTATTCTCTGTTGGACTTAAAGAATAAAGTTGTTAATTTTTACTTTAAATAGTGATCTCTAGGATAGCTCTTTGCCTCTCGAATTGTAACAGATTACAGCACGGGCTGAATCTTTTCCGTGTCGTTACAAGTTTTAATGATGTGCTGGAAACTGTGCGGCAAGGAACGGATTTAAAAAGATTTCTGTTTGGACGAATTGCTCCAAACAGAGTCTGTGCTCATTAGATTTCTTCCTGGGGATAAGCATCGCTGAGAGAATGAAGAAAGCCCATGCAGAGCAAGATAAGCTGCAATAAATGGAAGGAAGAGCAGGAGCTGAAGGTCACTACATAGCTGTCCACTTCCACACAGAGTATCGAAGGAGGAAATTTTCTACCCAAAATTCAATGATGATATTCCCTTACGACATCTATGCTTCACCAAAAACTGTTCACAATCTGCCAATTGCTGCAGCCATGACTCCAAGCTCACATCTTGGCACCAACTACATCGCCAAGTGATTGCAGCTCTTAACTGCTAAGGACCTGACTTCTTTTAAGAGCTGCTGGGTCCACTATTTTTCATTATTTGTATAAATGATTGGTTAAGGTTATCTCAGAATACATTGGAACCTTGATCAGATGGGTCAATAGGCCAAGAAGTGGCAGATGGAGTTAAATTTAGATAAACATGAGGTGCTGCATTTTGAAAAGGCAAATCAGGGCAGGACTTATACATTTAATGGTAGGGCCCTGCGGAGTGTTGCTGAAAAAAAGAGATCTAGGACTGCAGGTGCATAGTTCCTTGAAAGTGGCAGGTAGGCAGGGTGGTGAAGGAGGCATTTGATTGGTCAGTATATTGAGTGTAGAAGTGGGATGTCATGTTGCAGCTGTACAGCACATTGGTTAGGCCACTTTTAGAATACTACATTCAATTCTGGTCTCCCTGTTGCAGGAAAGATGTTGGTAAACTTGAAAAGGTTTCAGAAAAGATTTACAAAATGTTGCTGGGGTTAGAGGGTTTGAGCTAAAGGAAGAGGCTGGAACTATTCTTACTGAAGCATCAAAAGCTGAGGAGTGATCTTATAGAGGTTTATAAAATCATGAAGACATGGATAGCCAAGGTCTTTTTCCCAGGGTAGAGGAATCCAAAACTAGAGGGTATAGGTTTAAGGTGAGAGGGAAAAGACTTAAAAGGGACCTGAGGGGAGAGGATTCAAGATGGCGGCGACACAATAGGTCTGAGTCTGCTGAGCTCTGCCTGGTCACAAAGTGGGGTACCTACCCACCCCTCAGTTTTAAACTATTAAAAATAGCTTTTTTTCCCAGTTGCTATAGTCATTTTGCACCAAACTTTAGCAGTTTGGTACATTCTAAAATGACTAAAGGTAAAGGATCACAGAGTTCACAACAGGTAGGTAGTCAGAAGAATATTCAATTGCTGGGCTTCCCGAACGGGAGGAGGAAGACCAGCTTGTTGACATTTTGGAGCAATGGCTCCCATAACTGCTGAAACCAGAGTCTGAGTTAGGCCGGGTGCGGGTCAAGTGGACCCGCCAAGTTGCTGTTCACGGGCCCGGGTCAGACGAACGCCCCGCCCGTTCCTAGTACGACTCCAGCAAAGCAAATGTTGCTGGCGACCTCCAGAGTTTTGGGGAAGGATCCCCAAGCTATGGTATACAAGGGATCCAAAATAATGCTGTTCCAGGACCTCTCTCCGGTTGTGGTATGCAAGAGGAAGGTGTTGATGAAGTAAAGAAGCGTCTAAGGGATTTAAATATTCAGTATTCCATGAGATATCTGGCAACGCTGAGCTTCAGTTACGGAGGGTCTGTGTATAACTTTGGATCGCCAGAAAAAGCAAAAGAGTTTTTGGATGCTCTCAAATAGACTGAAGGACTTGAACAATATAGATAATTACTTTATTTTACTCCTATTTTCCTCCTCTTTCCCCCCAAACTCTTTTTCATCCTTCCTTGGGGGGTGGGGGGGTCTTCCTTTTAACTCTTATTTATAACTTGCTTGGCTTATCTGGTTGTAGGGGGATGTTTTTGAGTTTTCCCTTAATATTTGCTGGGATTGTAATTTTATATATTTTATTTCATGTTGCTGCTTCGTTAAGAATGTCCAGGGTAATAATATGGAGGGTTGGTTGCCCACTTTTAATTTCTGTATTAAGACATTGGTATTTGTTTATCTTACTTTGTGATGTCTGGGCCGTGGGCATGGCTCTAGCAGGAAGGACTAATGGTGGGATTATTGGATGGTAGGAGTGCCCCCTGGAAATAAGGGGGAAAGTGTCCTTTTAGTTATGTCTTATATTATCATTTCTTAGGAGTAGTTCTTAGTAGTTTTGATTTAGCTGTTTCAAAGGTTGTATTTTTAAATTTACGTAAATTGTTTTTGGTTTCTACTCAATGCTTTTTAAGTGGTGTTCTTCCTCCTGGGGGCTCTCGGACTTTCTTGAATGATCGTGGCTAGCCATTTGTTTAAATGGTGCACCTAGAATGTTAAAGGGAGCCACTTGCCAAGTAAAAGGAAAAAGATACTATCAAGTCTTTAAAAAAAAAGCTGATATAGCCCTTTTGCAGGAGACATGTCTAATTGATGAGGAGCCTTTGCAAATAGCTTTGGCAAATAGAATTAAGGAGAATCCAAAGGGATTTTACAAATATATTAAGGACAAAAGGGTAACTAGGGAGAGAATAGGGCCCCTCAAAGATCAGCAAGGCGGCCTTTATGTGGAGCCACAGAAAACGGGGGAGATAATAAATGAATATTTTGCATCAATATTTACTGTGGAAAAGGATATGGAAGATATAGACTGTAGGGAAATAGATAGTGACATCTTGCAAACTGTCCAGATTACAGAGGAGGAAGTGCTGGATGTCTTGAAATGGTTAAAGGTGGATAAATCCCCAGGACCTGATCAGGTGTACCCGAGAACTCTGTGGGAAGCTAGAGAAGTGATTGCTGGGCCTCTTGCTGAGATATTTGTATCATCGATGGTCACAAGTGAGGTACCGGAAGACTGGGAGTTAGCAAACGTGGTGCCACTGTTTAAGAAGGGCGGTAAAGACAAGTCAGGGAACTATAGACCTGTGAACCTGACCTCAGTGGTGGGCAAGTTGTTGGAGGGAATCTTGAGGGACAGGATGTACAAGTATTTGGAAAGGCAAGGACTGATTAGGGATAGTCAACATGGCTTTATGCATGGGAAATCATGTCTCACAAACTTGATTGAGTTTTTTGACGTAACAAAGAAGATTGATGAGGGCAGAGCAGTAGATGGGATCTATATGGACTTCAGTAAGGTGTTCGACAAGGTTCCCCATGGGAGACTGACTAGCAAGGTTAGATCTCATGGAGTACAGGGAGAACTAGCCATTTAGATACAGAACTGACCCAAAGGTAGAAGACAGAGGGTGGTGGTGGAGGGTTGTTTTTCAGACTGGAGGCCTGTGACCAGTGGAGTGCCACAAGGACCGGTGCTGGGTCCTCTATTTTTTTGTTATTTACATAAATGATTTGGATGCGAGCATAAGAGGTACAGTTAGTAAGTTTGCAGATGATACCAAAATTGGAGGTGTAGTGGACAGCGAAGAGAGTTACCTCAGATTACAACAGGATCTGGACCAGATGGGCCAATAGGCTGAGAAGTGGCAGATGGAGTTTAATTCAGATAAATGCGAGGTGCTGCATTTTGGGAAAGCAAATCTTAGCAGGACTTATACACTTAATGGTAAGGTCCTAGGGAGTGTTGCTGAACAAAGAGACCTTGGAGTGCAGGTTCATAGCTCCTTGAAAGTGGAATTGCAGGTAGATAGGATAGTGAAGTAGGCATTTGGTATGCTTTCCTTTATTGGTCAGAGTATGGAGTGCAGGAGTTGGGAGTTTATGTTGCGGCTGTACAGGACATTGGTTAGGCTACTGTTGGAATATTGCATGCAATTCTGGTCTCCTTCCTATCGGAAAGATGTTGTGAAACTTGAAAGGGTTCAGAAAAGATTTACAAGGATGTTGCCAGAGTTGGAGGATCTGAGCTACAGGGAGAGGCTGAACAGGCTGGGGCTGTTTTCCCTGGACCGTCAGAGGCTGAGGGGTGACCTTATAGAGGTTTACAAAATTATGAGGGGCATGGATAGGATAAATAGACAACGTCATTTCCCTGGAATGGGTGAGTCCAGAACTAGAGAGCATAGGTTTAGGGTGAGAGGGGAAAGATATAAAAGAGACCTAAGGGGCAACTTTTTCACGCAGAGGGTGGTACGTCTATGGAATGAGCTACCAGAAGATGTGTTGGAGGCTGGTACAATTGCAATATTTAAGAGGCATTTGGATGGGTATAGGAATAGGAAGGGTTTGGAGGGATATGGGCCGGGTGCTGACAGGTGGGACTAGATTGGGTTGGGATATCTGGTCAGCATGGACAGGTTGGGCCGAAAGGTCTGTTTTCATGCTGTACATCTCTATGATTCTATGACTCTTTGAAGCTGCAGCAGGGAGGATTTGGTCAGGTGTTGTTTTCATCTTTCAATCTGAAAAATAGGGGAATGGCCATTCTTATCCAGAAGAATCTTCCATTCCAAACGTTAAGCCAGATAAAAGAGGAGTCCGGATGGTATATATTACTTAAAGCTCTAATATATGGAGAGGAGTATGGGATTTTGAACGTATATTGCACCCCCTCAGGGAGATTTTAATTGTATTATCGATCCCAAGGTGGACAGAAGACCTAGGAGCCCTGTGGGTATAAGTCTGAGATCTAGGCAGTTGGCCGATCCGAATAGGGAGTTGGGACTGGCAGATGTGTGGAGGTGTCTTCGCCCTAAGAGTAGAGATTTTACTTTTTATTCTAACCCACACAAGGGTCATACCAGAATCAATAGTTTTTTTTGTCCCTTCAACCTTTCTGAATTAGATAATATCTTGCGAAACAGGGAATATAGCTATTTCTGACCACGCAAAGTGTATATGGAGGTCAAGACTAGTGGTGACAATTTGGGCTTCCGGCATTGGCGTATGAACCCTTTCCTATTGAAGGATAGTAAGTTCATAGAATACTTCTTACAGGAATTTAAAGCTTTCTGGGACGTTAACTCAGGTGATATGGGAGACTGCTAAGGCATATGCATGTGGCGTGATTATCTCATATTCTGCGACTCAGAAAAGATAAAAGGGAGAACAACAGTATCTGTTTGAGGCTCACCTAAAGGCAACTGAGTCATCATATGTTGATAGCCTGTCCATTACTAAATTACAGTGGATTACAGCCCTCAGGGCTACTTTGCTGTTTGAGTAAGTGTGGTATTCAAAGCGGGAGATACTATTTGTGAAGCCAGGACTTTTTGAGCATGGCAATAAGCCAGGCAGGTATATAGCATACCTTGCCAGAAAGAAAAAGGCTCCACAATCCATTACGTCTATTAGAGAGGGTGCTGGTACCTTGACTTGTTACCCTAAAAAGATCAATGCAGCTTTTAGAAAGTTCTATTTTGAGCTGTATCAGTCGGAGGGCTGTGAGGACAGAGTGAGGAAGATGGAGTCATTTTTTAAAAAAATCTGGTCTTTTCAGGCATAACCAACCCCAGGCAGGTGTCTCTTTTGAACGTCCCCATGACAGCTCAGCAAGTACAGGAGGCAGTGAGGCTGCTCCAGAGCAGTAAAGCACCTGGGCCAGATGGATTTCAGATTGAGTTCCATAAAGAATTTGTAGACGAATTGGCTGGACCACTTACAGATATGTATAACTATTCATATAGTCGTCTCCCGCCCTCTCTGAGAGAAGTAAATATCTCTCTCATTCTTAAGAAAAAGAAAGCCCCAGATGTACTTCATACTGACCTACATCTTTATTGAATGTGGACTTTAAAATTTTCTCAAAAATGCTGGCATTAAGACTGGAGAGGGTTTTACCATTTATTATAAAAGAGAATCAGATGGGGTTTATTAAGGGTCACAGTTCTATTAATAACATTAGAAGAGTGTTAAATATGGTACAAGTCTGCCAGCAAACAGCGATACCGGGATTACGTCTCCCTTGATGCAGAGGGAGCATTCAACGGGTGGAATGGCCATACCTTTTTTATACTATGAATGGTTTGGCATTGGAGAGGTTTTTACCAAATGGGTCGCAGTGTTATATAACGACCTGAAAGCAGCAGTGATTACCAATGACATAAGATCAGATAGTTTTACTATTGGCAGGGGTTGTCTTCATGGATGCCCTCTCTCGCCACTACTATTTACACTAGTGACTGAACCGCTGGTAGATGCTATCCGAACTGACCCAATATAACAGCTCCCGAGGTAGGATCGGGCAGGCATAAAATTACTCTTTATGCAGATGATGTCCTTCTTTTCTTAAATGACCCATTGATATCTGTGCCCTGCTTAATTCAAGTGGTTAATTTATTTGGTATGTTTTCAGGGTACAAAATTAATTTTACCAAATCAGAGGCCATGCAGCTAGGAGGTCTTACCAGCGTATCCAATTTTGCAGATGGATCCCGCTTCCCTTTTCGGTGGTCACTGGGAGGTTTTCTCTATTTAGGTATTTTTATTACCCCAGTATTTGGTCAGCCATATAAAGCTAATTATATGCATTTATTAGAGAAAATAAGGTAGGACTTCCAACGCTGGGAAGATCTCCCAATATCCTGGTTGGGAAGAATAGCTTTGGTCAAGATGAATATTCTCCCTCGCCTATTATACCCCATGTGAATGCTTCCTTTGATGTTGCTGCACTGCGTAAGCATTATGGTTGGCTTGGTTCTTTTATTTGGATTTATTGACGGCCCCTTATTAAATTAGATAAGTGGCAGATCCCATAAGTAAGTGGAGGTCTAGATTTTCTGGATTTTCCCTGAGTTCCCTGCTATCCTATGTGGCTGATTGGGTCTCTTGTGATCCACAATCAATTGAGGCTTCCCAAGCAAAATGCCCCCTCATCAATCTATTATTTATGGATAAGATGAGAATTATTATGGATCATTGTAAAAACCCAATTGTACTAAATACAATTAAAGCTTGGAGAATAATATGGGATTTCAGCCAGACTTGACTGACGCTGGATTTAAAATTTGGGAGTCCAGAGGAATCCCCTACTTGGGAGATCTGTTTAATGGGGAGATCATGATGTCCTTTGAACAGTTGCATCAGAAGTTCGGGTTGCCTAGCAAGGATCTATTTCGATATTTTCAAGTATGGGACTTTGTACAAAAAATATTGATGACTAATCCTTACAAATCAGACATGGAAAGGAGAGTGCTGTGGTCGATGGGTGCACCCTCGGTCAGTACTCTCCATCACTCGCTAGGTAATACGGTATCAAAGGACATGGAACAGCTATATAAAACTGGACTCAAGAATTAGGGATGGAAATCTCCTTAGAGATGTGGAGGATATCTGGGAAAATGCCAGGAAGTTATCTGAAATAGGACTCAAACTATTCAATTGAAGATACTTCATAAGGCTCAGATAGCACCAGAGCAGCTTGCAAAGTTTAAGGCAGGAGCATCCCCAATGTGCCCTAAATGTAAAATGGTACTCTCACTCATTGTTTGTGGACATGCCATAAGATTCATAGATACTGGGACAGTGTAGCGAATGCCTTGGCAAAGATTCAGGAAACAGAGAGTGGGTTGGACCCAGTGTCTCTTCTTTTGGGCTTGCCAAATCTTCCCTCTCGAGATACATATGGGAAGAAACTGTTTACTATCCTATCCTTTTGTGCAAGGAAAAACATTTTAGCAAGCTGGGTATCAGAAAGTCCCCCAAGACTTTTGAATTGGCATAGGATAGTTATGGGACATATGCCCCTGGAAATCCTTACGAATATGGTGCATCAAAAAACAGAATTGTTTTATAGAACATGGCAGCCCTTCTTGAATTACACCAATGCAGATGTAATCGGCCATACTGTTTAGGGCCTTTGCTTAGCCGTGAGGATGATATTTGTCGGTTTGGGGGCCCCTGGGAGGAAGAATCCCGTATAAACACAGGTCTTGTTACGACTTGATATAATTTTATTTTGAATGCTTATTTTTTATTTATTTACATTTTTTCTTTTTTGTTGCTAGTTATGTATATACTGTCAATTCTTTTAATAATATAGAGTCTTCTTATATTTTATTTGTGTTTTGGTAGTCTGTAGAGTAGACTAGTAGTTAGCTTTCTTAATTTATATTGATGCTGTTATTATATTGTAAAGTGGTTACACTATTTTGTATTAGTTTTGTAATTTTGTAAAAGAAAAACCCAAAACCCTTTTTCTTTTCATTAAAAATATTTATTAAAAAAAGGGGCCTGAGGGGGAACTTTTTCACACAAAGGATAGTGCATGTATGGAACAAGCTGCCACAGGATGTGGTAGAGGCAGGTTTCATTACAGCACTTAAAAATACATCTGGATGGATATATGAATACATTAGAACATAAGAACTAGGAAGAGGAGTAGGCCATCTGGCTCTTTGAGCCTGCTCTGCCATTCAAAAAGATAATGGCTGTTCAGAATAGGAAGGGTTTAGAGGAATATGAGCCAAATGCTAGCAAATGGGACTTATCAGCTTAGTATATCTGGTCAGCACGAGTGATTTGGACAGAGTTCTATTTCCAAGCTGTATAACTCTATGACACTTATTTCTCCAGCATTAGCTATAACTGCAAAAAGATCAATGAGGCTCTCCACCCCAGGAGAGACAACTTCATCACCTGCCTTACTCCAGAGAGAAATGATAGAGAAAGTAAAGATGCTTGCAAAGGCAGTAACTTTTCTTATGGAGCTCATTGACATTAACTGCATGGATATTGTTTCAACTCACTTTATGTCAACTCTACAGTGTACTGAAGAGGAAATTTTCTCCTTCCCTGGATAACAAATGTGTGAACATTGATAGCACAAGTCAATGGTTGATATTCTCGTAGCAATTATAACTCTGCAGTAACCCTCTATGTCAGCTATATTTCAACACAGCAAATAAAAAGCTATCTGCTGGTAACATGTCTCATTTTTTCTGCAGAAAGCCATGCTGTAGTAACAAAGTGTTCAGAATCAGCAATTCCATTGCTTGGACTAATCTGTAAGAGCTCTGCAGTTTATGGCTGAACAGATCTTGAGATTTGTTGCAGTATGTTGTGTGCTGTATGCTGCTGAACTTTGCCATCATGAGGAACTCACCCTTAACATCAAAGGCAAGAAGCAAAGGAGCATGAGGAGGTGGAGGTAGAAGAGGACAAAGAGGAAGGGAGGCTGCAACACAGATCTCAGATAGAAAAGGCCTGCCTAACCGTACAATAAATAATGAACAATACAATACCCTTAATTCCAATCACGATTCAACAAGTCTACATTCCTTACATTTCCTGTTTCTGACAATCATTTGGGCCTCTTACTCATGATGCAAATACAAAAGCCAATATAAAATACACATTGAAATCCAGATTTAAAAATAAATCATGCCATCGTCCACATAAAAATAAATAACCCCTTATGCATTCTATTATGCCTCATCTAGACTGCCTGCGTGCAGTCTTAGGGCTCCTATTGAAATAAATCCACAGAGACCAGTATCCCATCATCAAGTCACCCTTTATTTACATGTGGAGAGTCTTTGACACTGATCTAATTCCCACAGAGCCAGCTCTCAGAGTGAACAGTTCTTTTTTTTTTATTTTTTTTTTGCTGTGTGAACAAAACCATGTATATTTATATCTTTTTTTTTTGGTTTTTTTTGTTCTTTTTTTTATATTTTTTTTGTTCTTTTTTTTAACCCCCACACTACCGCCTAACTGCGGTAGTGCTTATTTTTTCCCCAGCACCCATGGTGTGTGCGTGCAGGTGTGAGACACAGTGAAAGACACGAAGTGCACGAATCTTTATTCAGTTTCCACCACCAGGAAGATAGGAAAAACACCCGAGTGGCCAGTGACAAGCACTGCCCTTCAAACCACAGGGCAATGCTGTGTGAGCAAAACAGTGAAGGGGAGGGTAGGGATCAAATCAAAATAGAGTTGGAGGGAGAAATGATGCACTCCACTCCCTGCGGCGCCCACCTCTCCCTGAACGACTCCAGGGTGTCGGTGGACACCGCGTGCTCCTTCTCCAAGGACACCCGGGCTCTAACGTAACCCCGGAAGAGGGGCAGGCAGTCGGCCCTAATGACCCCCTCCACGGCCCGCTGCCTGGACCTGTTGATGGCCAGTTTGGCCAGGCCCAGGAGCAGACCCACGAGGAGGTCCTCGGACCTGCCCTCCCTCCTCCGTACCGGGTGCCCGAAGATCAGGAGCGTGGGACTGAAGTGCAGCCAGAAACAGAGGAGAAGCTTTTTAAGAAAATCAAAAAGGGAGTGCAAACGCCCACAACCAATATATACATGGTCCACGGACTCCACAGCGCCACAGAACAAGCAGTTGGGCTGGGAGTCCGTGAACCACCGCAATCTGCGGTTGCAGGGGACTGCTGCGTGCAGCACCCTCCACCCCAGATCCCCGAGAGAAAGGGGGAGGACTCCCGCGTAGAGAGCCCTCCACTGGGGATCTCCGCCGCCCGGTGGCAAATGGGCACGCCAAGGCGTGTCCGGACGGTGGATGAGGGAGAAGAGGTGGACGGTGTGCAGCAGCAGTCGATACAGGGCCCTCCTTTTTATGTCCCTAAAAGCAACAAAATTAAAATTCCGGAGGCGGCTCAGGTTGTGGGGCACAGGCTCCCGCGGGAAGTACGGGACCTTGGGGCCAATGTGAAATTCCGTCCGGGCCGGGGTGAGCGCGGACGGGATCCCACCGCACACCTGAGCGTCCTCCAACCGGTGCACTACGTCGGGTCCGAGCACCGCCGTTTTAAGGCGTCGGATGGCGGTGGCCACGTACCGGACGTCTACCGCTGCCCTGCTAGCTATGTCCTGCGGCAGCGTCCAGCCCAGGCCCCCGGCACCCAGCACGTCCCCGACCCTGGTCGCCCTCGCCGCCACGGCCCTCCCCTCCGACAGCCACTCGAACCCGCGAGTACGGAGGTGCGGATTCCTGAGCAACGGCTCCCTGACGACAGCCGCTACTCCAGCCGGAGGGTAGGCGCGACGCGATTCGACCATGTTCCAGACAGTGATCAGGTCCTGGTAAAAGACAGGCAGCACCTTGAGGGCGATCTCCAAACCGTCACGGTCGACGAACAGGAGCTGCGTGTCGTAGTTGAGGTTACGCACCTGGCGGAAAAAATACGTCGCCAGGGCGCACCACCTAGGAGGAGGCTCGACGTAAAGGTATCGCCGCAAGGTCTGAAGGCGGAACGTCGCGACCTGGGTGCGGACGCACACCAGCGACTGACCGCCCTCCTCGATAGGGAGACTCAGAACCTGCGCGGCGACCCAGTGCATCTTCTTGTCCCAGAAGAAGTCGACCAACGTTCTCTGGATGTCAGCGACAAAGCCAGGAGGAGGGACCAAAGTGACCAGCCGGTACCACAGCATGGCGGCCACCAGCTGGTTTATGACCAGCACTCGACTCCTGTAAGATAGCACTCGGAGCAGTCCTGTCCAGCGGCCCAGGCGAGCCGAGACTTTGGCCTCCAGCTCCTGCCAGTTGGCCGGCCAGGATTCCTCAGCCGGGCTGAGGTAGACCCCCAGGTAGAGGAGATGGGTGGTACTCCAGCTGAACCCCCGTAACTCCTCCGGCAGAGAGTCCACCCGCCACGGGCCGACCAGTAGTCCGGAACACTTGGCCCAGTTGATCCTGGCGGAAGACGCCGCAGAGTACACGGCCTGGCACTCGCGCATCCTCCCCAGGTCAGCCGGGTCGGTGAAAGTGAGGAGCACGTCGTCGGCGTAGGCCGAGACGACCACCCCCGTGCCCGCGCCGCGCAGAACCAGCCCCGACAACCTCCTCCGCAAGAGGCGCAGGAAAGGCTCCACGCACAGGGAATACAGCTGGCCGGACAGGGGGCAGCCTTGACGCACTCCTCTCCCGAAGCGAAGGGGCGCCGTCAGGGACCCGTTAACTTTAACCAGACACTCTGCGGCGGCGTACAAAAGTCGGATCCGGGCGACGAACCGCGTCCCGAACCCGAACGCCCGCAGAGTCCCGAGCAGGTACTCGTGATCGACCCTGTCGAACGCCTTCTCCTGGTCGTGAGACAGGAAGGCGCTCGGCAGACCAGCCCGTCGACAGAAATGGATCAGGTCCCGGACCAGGTGGACGTTGTCGTGTATCCTCCGGCCCGGGACCGTGTAGGACTGGTCCGGGTGAATCACGTGGGCCAGCACGGAAGCCAGGCGAGAAGACAACACCCTGGCGAAGATTTTGTAGTCCGTGCTGAGGAGGGAGACCGGACGCCAGTTCTTCAAAGAACGAAGGTCCCCCTTCTTCGGCAGCAGGACGATGACCGCCCTGCGCCAAGAAAGGACACTCCTGTTCTTTTTTTTTTTCTTTTTCCAATCTCCTGTTTTTTTTTTTTCTTTTTAACCCCCACACTACCGCCTAAGTGCGGTAGTGCTTATTTGTATTCCCCAGCACCCATGGTGTGTGTGTGCAGGTGTGAGACACAGTGAAAAGACACAAAGTGCACGAATCTTTATTCAATTTCCACCACCAGGAAGATAGGAAAGACACCCGAGTGGCCAGTGACAAGCACTGCCCTTCAAACCACAGGGCAATGCTGTGTGAGCAAAACAGTGAAGGGGAGGGTAGGGACTAAATCAAAATAGAGTTGGAGGGAGAAATGATGCACTCCACTCCCTGCGGCGCCCACCTCTCCCTGAACGACTCCAGGGTGTCGGTGGACACCGCGTGCTCCTTCTCCAAGGACACCCGGGCCCTAACGTAACCCCGGAAGAGGGGCAGGCAGTCGGCCCTAACGACCCCCTCTACGGCCCGCTGCCTGGACCTGTTGATGGCCAGTTTGGCCAGGCCCAGGAGCAGACCCACGAGGAGGTCCTCAGACCTGCCCTCCCTCCTCCGTACCGGGTGCCCGAAGATCAGGAGCGTGGGACTGAAGTGCAGCCAGAAACAGAGGAGAAGGTTCTTAAGAAAATCAAAAAGGGAGTGCAAACGCCCACACCCAATATATACATGGTCCACGGACTCCACAGCGCCACAGAACAAGCAGTTGGGCTGGGAGTCCGTGAACCACCGCAATCTGCGGTTGCAGGGGACTGCTGCGTGCAGCACCCTCCACCCCAGATCCCAGAGAGAAAGGGGGAGGACTCCCGCGTAGAGAGCCCTCCACTGGGGATCTCCGCCGCCCGGTGGCAAATGGGCACGCCAAGGCGTGTCCGGACGGTGGATGAGGGAGAAGAGGTGGACGGTGTGCAGCAGCAGTCGATACAGGGCCCTCCTTTTTATGTCCCTAAAAGCAACAAAATTAAAATTCCGGAGGCGGCTCAGGTTGTGGGGCACAGGCTCCCGCGGGAAGTACGGGACCTTGGGGCCAATGTGAAATTCCGTCCGGGCCGGGGTGAGCGCGGACGGGATCCCACCGCACACCTGAGCGTCCTCCAACTGGTGCACTACGTCGGGTCCGAGCACCGCCGTTTTAAGGCGTCGGATGGCGGTGGCCACGTACCGGACGTCTACCGCTGCCCTGCTAGCTATGTCCTGCGGCAGCGTCCAGCCCAGGCCCCCGGCACCCAGCACGTCCCCGACCCTGGTCGCCCTCGCCGCCACCGCCCTCCCCTCCGACAGCCACTCGAACCCGCGAGTACGGAGGTGCGGATTCCTGAGCAACGGCTCCCTGACGACAGCCGCTACTCCAGCCGGAGGGTAGGCGCGGCGCGATTCGACCATGTTCCAGACAGTGATCAGGTCCTGGTAAAAGACAGGCAGCACCTTGAGGGCGACCTCCAAACCGTCACGGTCGACGAACAGGAGCTGCGTGTCGTAGTTGAGGCTACGCACCTGGCGGAAAAAATACGTCGCCAGGGCGCACCACCTAGGAGGAGGCTCGACGTAAAGGTATCGCCGCAAGGTCTGAAGGCGGAACGTCGCGACCTGGGTGCGGACGCACACCAGCGACTGACCGCCCTCCTCGATAGGGAGACTCAGAACCTGCGCGGCGACCCAGTGCATCTTTTTGTCCCAGAAGAAGTCGACCAACGTTCTCTGGATGTCAGCGACAAAGCCAGGAGGAGGGACCAAAGTGACCAGCCGGTACCACAGCATGGCGGCCACCAGCTGGTTTATGACCAGCACTCGACTCCTGTAAGATAGCACTCGGAGCAGTCCTGTCCAGCGGCCTAGGCGAGCCGAGACTTTGGCCTCCAGCTCCTGCCAGTTGGCCGGCCAGGATTCCTCAGCCGGGCTGAGGTAGACCCCCAGGTAGAGGAGATGGGTGGTACTCCAGCTGAACCCCCGTAACTCCTCCGGCAGAGAGTCCACCCGCCACGGGCCGACCAGTAGTCCGGAACACTTGGCCCAGTTGATCCTGGCGGAAGACGCCGCAGAGTACACGGCCTGGCACTCGCGCATCCTCCCCAGGTCAGCCGGGTCGGTGAAAGTGAGGAGCACGTCGTCGGCGTAGGCCGAGACGACCACCCCCGTGCCCGCGCCGCGCAGAACCAGCCCCGACAACCTCCTCCGCAAGAGGCGCAGGAAAGGCTCCACGCACAGGGAATACAGCTGGCCGGACAGGGGGCAGCCTTGACGCACTCCTCTCCCGAAGCGAAGGGGCGCCGTCAGGGACCCGTTAACTTTAACCAGACACTCTGCGGCGGCGTACAAAAGTCGGATCCGGGCGACGAACCGCGTCCCGAACCCGAACGCCCGCAGAGTCCCGAGCAGGTACTCGTGATCGACCCTGTCGAACGCCTTCTCCTGGTCGAGGGACAGGAAGGCGCTCGGCAGACCAGCCCGTCGACAGAAATGGATCAGGTCCCGGACCAGGTGGACGTTGTCGTGTATCCTCCGGCCCGGGACCGTGTAGGACTGGTCCGGGTGAATCACGTGGGCCAGCACGGAAGCCAGGCGAGAAGACAACACCCTGGCGAAGATTTTGTAGTCCGTGCTGAGGAGGGAGACCGGACGCCAGTTCTTCAAAGAACGAAGGTCCCCCTTCTTCGGCAGCAGGACGATGACCGCCCTGCGCCAAGAAAGGACACTCCTGTTCTTTTTTCTTTTTTTTTTTTTTCTTCTTTTTTTTTTTTTCGTCACAACTCCAGGGTGTCAGTGGACACCCGCGTGCTCCTTCTCCAAGGACACCCGGGGAACACTCCTGTTTATTTTTCTTTTTTTAAATATATTTAACCCCCACACTACCGCCTAAGTGCGGTAGTGCTTATTTTTATTCCCCAGCACCCATGGTGTGTGTGCGCAGGTGTGAGACACAGTGAAAAGACACAAAGTGCACGAATCTTTATTCAATTTCCACCACCAGGAAGATAGGAAAAACACCCGAGTGGCCAGTGACAAGCACTGCCCTTCAAACCACAGGGCAATGCTGTGTGATCAAAACAGTGAAGGGGAGGGTAGGGATCAAATCAAAATAGAGTTGGAGGGGGAAATGATGCACTCCACTCCCTGCGGCGCCCACCTCTCCCTGAACGACTCCAGGGTGTCGGTGGACACCGCGTGCTCCTTCTCCAAGGACACCCGGGCTCTAACGTAACCCCGGAAGAGGGGCAGGCAGTCGGCCCTAACGACCCCCTCCACGGCCCGCTGCCTGGACCTGTTGATGGCCAGTTTGGCCAGGCCCAGGAGCAGACCCACGAGGAGGTCCTCGGACCTGCCCTCCCTCCTCCGTACCGGGTGCCCGAAGATCAGGAGCGTGGGACTGAAGTGCAGCCAGAAACAGAGGAGAAGGTTCTTAAGAAAATCAAAAAGGGAGTGCAAGCGCCCACACCCAATATATACATGGTCCACGGACTCCACAGCGCCACAGAACAAGCAGTTGGGCGGGGAGTCCGTGAACCACCGCAATCTGCGGTTGCAGGGGACTGCTGCGTGCAGCACCCTCCACCCCAGATCCCCGAGGGAAAGGGGGAGGACTCCCGCGTAGAGAGCCCTCCACTGGGGATCCCCACCGCCCGGTGGCAAATGGGCACGCCAAGGCGTGTCCGGACGGTGGATGAGGGAGAAGAGGTGGACGGTGTGCAGCAGCAGTCGATACAGGGCCCTCCTTTTTATGTCCCTAAAAGCAACAAAATTAAAATTCCGGAGGCGGCTCAGGTTGTGGGGCACAGGCTCCCGCGGGAAGTACGGGACCTTGGGGCCAATGTGAAATTCCGTCCGGGCCGGGGTGAGCGCGGACGGGATCCCACCGCACACCTGAGCGTCCTCCAACTGGTGCACTACGTCGGGTCCGAGCACCGCCGTTTTAAGGCGTCGGATGGCGGTGGCCACGTACCGGACGTCTACCGCTGCCCTGCTAGCTATGTCCTGCGGCAGCGTCCAGCCCAGGCCCCCGGCACCCAGCACGTCCCCGACCCTGGTCGCCCTCGCCGCCACGGCCCTCCCCTCCGACAGCCACTCGAACCCGCGAGTACGGAGGTGCGGATTCCTGAGCAACGGCTCCCTGACGACAGCCGCTACTCCAGCCGGAGGGTAGGCGCGACGCGATTCGACCATGTTCCAGACAGTGATCAGGTCCTGGTAAAAGACAGGCAGCACCTTGAGGGCGACCTCCAAACCGTCGCGGTCGACGAACAGGAGCTGCGTGTCGTAGTTGAGGTTTCGCACCTGGCGGAAAAAATACGTCGCCAGGGCGCACCACCTAGGAGGAGGCTCGACGTAAAGGTATCGCCGCAAGGTCTGAAGGCGGAACGTCGCGACCTGGGTGCGGACGCACACCAGCGACTGACCGCCCTCCTCGATAGGGAGACTCAGAACCTGCGCGGCGACCCAGTGCATCTTTTTGTCCCAGAAGAAGTCGACCAACGTTCTCTGGATGTCAGCGACAAAGCCAGGAGGAGGGACCAAAGTGACCAGCCGGTACCACAGCATGGCGGCCACCAGCTGGTTTATGACCAGCACTCGACTCCTGTAAGATAGCACTCGGAGCAGTCCTGTCCAGCGGCCTAGGCGAGCCGAGACTTTGGCCTCCAGCTCCTGCCAGTTGGCCGGCCAGGATTCCTCAGCCGGGCTGAGGTAGACCCCCAGGTAGAGGAGATGGGTGGTACTCCAGCTGAACCCCCGTAACTCCTCCGGCAGAGAGTCCACCCGCCACGGGCCGACCAGTAGTCCGGAACACTTGGCCCAGTTGATCCTGGCGGAAGACGCCGCAGAGTACACGGCCTGGCACTCGCGCATCCTCCCCAGGTCAGCCGGGTCGGTGAAAGTGAGGAGCACGTCGTCGGCGTAGGCCGAGAGGACCACCCCCGTGCCCGCGCCGCGCAGAACCAGCCCCGACAACCTCCTCCGCAAGAGGCGCAGGAAAGGCTCCACGCACAGGGAATACAGCTGGCCGGACAGGGGGCAGCCTTGACGCACTCCTCTCCCGAAGCGAAGGGGCGCCGTCAGGGACCCGTTAACTTTAACCAGACACTCTGCGGCGGCGTACAAAAGTCGGATCCGGGCGACGAACCGCGTCCCGAACCCGAACGCCCGCAGAGTCCCGAGCAGGTACTCGTGATCGACCCTGTCGAACGCCTTCTCCTGGTCGAGAGACAGGAAGGCGCTCGGCAGACCAGCCCGTCGACAGAAATGGATCAGGTCCCGGACCAGGTGGACGTTGTCGTGTATCCTCCGGCCCGGGACCGTGTAGGACTGGTCCGGGTGAATCACGTGGGCCAGCACAGAAGCCAGGCGAGAAGACAACACCCTGGCGAAGATTTTGTAATCCGTGCTGAGGAGGGAGACCGGACGCCAGTTCTTCAAAGAACGAAGGTCCCCCTTCTTCGGCAGCAGGACGATGACCGCCCTGCGCCAAGAAAGGACACTCCTGTTCTTTTTTTTTTTTTTTTTTTCTTTTCCACACTACCGCCTAAGTGCGGTAGTGCTTATTTTTATTCCCCAGCACCCATGGTGTGTGTGTGCAGGTGTGAGACACAGTGAAAAGACACAAAGTGCACGAATCTTTATTCAATTTCCACCACCAGGAAGATAGGAAAGACACCCGAGTGGCCAGTGACAAGCACTGCCCTTCAAACCACAGGGCAATGCTGTGTGAGCAAAACAGTGAAGGGGAGGGTAGGGATCAAATCAAAATAGAGTTGGAGGGAGAAATGATGCACTCCACTCCCTGCGGCGCCCACCTCTCCCTGAACGACTCCAGGGTGTCGGTGGACACCGCGTGCTCCTTCTCCAAGGACACCCGGGCTCTAACGTAACCCCGGAAGAGGGGCAGGCAGTCGGCCCTAACGACCCCCTCCACGGCCCGCTGCCTGGACCTGTTGATGGCCAGTTTGGCCAGGCCCAGGAGCAGACCCACGAGGATGTCCTCGGACCTGCCCTCCCTCCTCCGTACCGGGTGCCCGAAGATCAGGAGCGTGGGACTGAAGTGCAGCCAGAAACAGAGGAGAAGGTTCTTAAGAAAATCAAAAAGGGAGTGCAAGCGCCCACACCCAATATATACATGGTCCACGGACTCCACAGTGCCACAGAACAAGCAGTTGGGCTGGGAGTCCGTGAACCACCGCAACCTGCGGTTGCAGGGGACTGCTGCGTGCAGCACCCTCCACCCCAGATCCCCGAGAGAAAGGGGGAGGACTCCCGCGTAGAGAGCCCTCCACTGGGGATCCCCACCGCCCGGTGGCAAATGGGCACGCCAAGGCGTGTCCGGACGGTGGATGAGGGAGAAGAGGTGGACGGTGTGCAGCAGCAGTCGATACAGGGCCTTCCTTTTTATATCCCTGAAAGGGACAAAATTAAAATTCCGGAGGCGGCTCAGGTTGTGGGGCACAGGCTCCCGCGGGAAGTACGGGACCTTGGGGCCAATGTGAAATTCCGTCCGGGCCGGGGTGAGCGCGGACGGGATCCCACCGCACACCTGAGCGTCCTCCAACCGGTGCACTACGTCGGGTCCGAGCACCGCCGTTTTAAGGCGTCGGATGGCGGTGGCCACGTACCGGACGTCTACCGCTGCCCTGCTCGCTATGTCCTGCGGCAGCGTCCAGCCCAGGCCCCCGGCACCCAGCACGTCCCCGACCCTGGTCGCCCTCGCCGCCACGGCCCTCCCCTCCGACAGCCACTCGAACCCGCGAGTACGGAGGTGCGGATTCCTGAGCAACGGCTCCCTGACGACAGCCGCTACTCCAGCCGGAGGGTAGGCGCGACGCGATTCGACCATGTTCCAGACAGTGATCAGGTCCTGGTAAAAGACAGGCAGCACCTTGAGGGCGACCTCCAAACCGTCACGGTCGACGAACAGGAGCTGCGTGTCGTAGTTGAGGTTACGCACCTGGCGGAAAAAATACGTCGCCAGGGCGCACCACCTAGGAGGAGGCTCGACGTAAAGGTATCGCCGCAAGGTCTGAAGGCGGAACGTCGCGACCTGGGTGCGGACGCACACCAGCGACTGACCGCCCTCCTCGATAGGGAGACTCAGAACCTGCGCGGCGACCCAGTGCATCTTTTTGTCCCAGAAGAAGTCGACCAACGTTCTCTGGATGTCAGCGACAAAGCCAGGAGGAGGGACCAAAGTGACCAGCCGGTACCACAGCATGGCGGCCACCAGCTGGTTTATGACCAGCACTCGACTCCTGTAAGATAGCACTCGGAGCAGTCCTGTCCAGCGGCCTAGGCGAGCCGAGACTTTGGCCTCCAGCTCCTGCCAGTTGGCCGGCCAGGATTCCTCAGCCGGGCTGAGGTAGACCCCCAGGTAGAGGAGATGGGTGGTACTCCAGCTGAACCCCCGTAACTCCTCCGGCAGAGAGTCCACCCGCCACGGGCCGACCAGTAGTCCGGAACACTTGGCCCAGTTGATCCTGGCGGAAGACGCCGCAGAGTACACGGCCTGGCACTCGCGCATCCTCCCCAGGTCAGCCGGGTCGGTGAAAGTGAGGAGCACGTCGTCGGCGTAGGCCGAGAGGACCACCCCCGTGCCCGCGCCGCGCAGAACCAGCCCCGACAACCTCCTCCGCAAGAGGCGCAGGAAAGGCTCCACGCACAGGGAATACAGCTGGCCGGACAGGGGGCAGCCTTGACGCACTCCTCTCCCGAAGCGAAGGGGCGCCGTCAGGGACCCGTTAACTTTAACCAGACACTCTGCGGCGGCGTACAAAAGTCGGATCCGGGCGACGAACCGCGTCCCGAACCCGAACGCCCGCAGAGTCCCGAGCAGGTACTCGTGATCGACCCTGTCGAACGCCTTCTCCTGGTCGAGGGACAGGAAGGCGCTCGGCAGACCAGCCCGTCGACAGAAATGGATCAGGTCCCGGACCAGGTGGACGTTGTCGTGTATCCTCCGGCCCGGGACCGTGTAGGACTGGTCCGGGTGAATCATGTGGGCCAGCACGGAAGCCAGGCGAGAAGACAACACCCTGGCGAAGATTTTGTAGTCCGTGCTGAGGAGGGAGACCGGACGCCAGTTCTTCAAAGAACGAAGGTCCCCCTTCTTCGGCAGCAGGACGATGACCGCCCTGCGCCCTGAAAGGACACTCCTGTTCTTATCTGTAGCCAGGGCTCCCTGATTGGACCAGATAAACAGCCACAATCAGGGAACTCATATTCTATAAAGTCCACCTGGTTGACCTCATTACAATCACTCAAACCATGTAGAATTTTTATAATACTTTAGCACACCTGATAGAAGGCTATAGATGGCCTCTGCCTTATTCAAATTGCACTATGTTGGTGTCAGTCGCGGCAGTCTGAACTAGTTGGCAGATAGGGATGGAGCAGAAACATCATCACCTGAAGAAATGACAGCAGATTATCGTCCATGAAGCCACTGCTCTGGGACATTTAAACAATCTTTGGAGAGCTGTGATCTCCTGGAAGCCCCTTTGAATACTGGTTTCCAGCGTCATGCCGTCAACCTGAGACCACATGGCAGCCACTACAGCAGACAAGACATTGCATCACTGCTGCTAGTATTCCATTGGAAGCTGAGGCATCAACCATGAGAAGCTGTATGAGATGCTGCTAATGCAGATGTGCTGTTGGAACTAGTCACACATTCTAAATTAGTAAGAATAGCACCCAGGCTCTGTACAAAGGCCTGTACCAAAATGGTTCCATACTGCTTCATACTTTTTAATATTGAATGCAGGCTTTCTGGAAAACTCAATGCATCATCCATTTGAGTGTGTATACCCCTCAGCCTTCCTTTGTAACTTGATCCATCAAAGAAACCATCCCAGAAATAGGAGGATAAACCAGTTGCCTGGAAAGATAGTGCAGGAGGGAGCACTAATTTTTTTTTTAAGATTAGATTCCCTACAGTGTGGAAACAGGCCCTTCCGCCCAACAAGTCCACACCGACCCTCTAAAGATTAACCCACCCAGACCCATTTCTGACTAATGCACCTAACACTATGGGCAACTTAGCATGGCCAATTCACCTGACCTGCACATCTTTGGACTGTGGGAGGAAACCGGAGCACCTGGAAAAAACCCACATGACACGGGGAGAATGTGCAAACTCCACACAACCTGAGGCTGGAATCAAACCTGGGTCCTTGGCACTGTGCAGCAGCAGTGCTAACCACTGAGCCACCGTGCCGCCCCATATTGGGTCCAGAAGTATAGAAGAGAAGATACAAGTCAGACAGGTTGTACCTAAACAGAGCCAGTTTCGATCTCCTTGTGGAGTGATTTGTTAGTACTTCTGACGACGGTTTGAACTAAGTTGATTAGGGTGTGGGAACCAGAAGGGAACATCAGAAAAGAATACCAAAATACAAATAATTCTGGAATAGCAATAGAAGAGGAAACAGTATGTTACTAAGTGCATTAAGAGTGAGGGGGAAAGTAATAAACTATAAATTAGAGTTACTCTGCATGCATGTAAATGTGCAGAGTATGGTACCTAAACTTGATGAATTACAGATGCAGATTGCCACATGGAAATATGATGTTGTGGCTATAGCCGAGACTTGCCTTATGGAAGGGCAGAATTGAGTAATAATTATTCCCTAATACACTATATTCAAGAAAGAAAGAGATAGATGCAGCACTGACGAAGAACACTGCAGTGCCGGGGAGATAGATGTCCCCGTGGGATCAAGGACAGAATCTACTTGACTAAAGTCAATGAACAAGATCATTGAACATGGGTTTACCTCAACCTGGTGGAGTAGACTCGATGGGACATACAGCCTAATTCTGCTCCCGTATCCTATGGTCTAACAACCTGTGCTGGCTTTCTCTAATTTACCCATATTTATCAAAATGGCAATTCATTTAGTTCCGATGTATTGCAATAATTTGTCAGGGTGATATTGACATGCTCTTCCAAATCTGAAATCTCTATCACCTCGGAGAACAAAAGCAGCAGGTGTGGCAACCCACCACTTGCAAGCTCTCCTTCAAGTCACAGACCATCCTGACTTAGAATGTATTGGTTTTTCTTCATCACCATTTCTGGATTGGCCTAGGCATCAACACTATGGCTGTACCTATACACATGGAATTCAGTCATTCAAGAAACCAGCTCACCACCACTCTGAGAGCAATTACTGACAATAAATGCTGGCCCATCTGGTCAAATATGATTTTTCTTTAGAACTGATGAACACAATAATTTTATATTTTGCAATTTTAGTCAAGGAATTTACAATTTAGGAGGAAAATCCAGAAACTGAAGTATACATTCGATGGAATGTGATCATCCATATATTAATCTACTATTGATCTTATAAATTTAATTAGTTGAAATCAACTGCCACAGATACTGTTAGAGTTTATTTGGCTTGTGAAGAATGTAGACAAACAGATGGACCTTGGCATTCAAATACATAGCATGCAAAGTATGTCAATACGCAGGTAAAGCCCAAAAAACATGACAACAGTGTTGTGCTTTGTATTGTAGGAACACAAAACACAAGACCAAAGTGGTTCATGACAAATTAAATGATTTAGTTTAAAAGTATATGAAAATCAAAGCATATAAAGCATAAAATGTGAATTCAGCAGGATGTTGAATCATAACAACGATAAATTCTAGATGCTGGCATTGTTATCACTGGACTGGAGAAGGAAAAAAAAATTAGGAGTTTTTTTTAAATTATGAATGGATTCAGTAGAATGAATATGATAAGATTATATCACCCGGCTGGAGAGTCCGTCAACAGAAGTTATTGTTTTAAAATTGTCATAAAGGAACGGGCAGAAACATTCCATAGTTGCTTTGTCCGAGCATGAACAGCTTTGTCACAAATGTTGGTTGAGGCAGAGACCATTATATAATTTCTGACAAAAATGAATAGATTTCTGAAGCAAAGAAATATACAAACCTATGGGGGAAAAAACTGCAGGGTAGTGGAATTATTTCTGGTTTTCTCAAGCAAACAGACATGATGTGCCAAATTGCCTCTTCTATAGTATAAATATTAATAGCTCCTATTCAGGTTTCAACGTTTGCTTGAAGTTATGCCAGTTTTAAAAAAATTATATACAGTTTCAAACATGAGAAATGAATAAACATTAATAAAAAGTGTATCATGTTTACGTGGCATCCCAATTTTAACATACAACATAGAACAATACAGTGCAGAACAGGCCCTTCGGCCCTCGGTGTTGCGCCGACCTGTGAACTATTCTCAGCTCGTCACTCTACACTATCCCAAAATCCTCCATGTGCTTATCTAAGGATTGTTTAAATCTCCCTAATGTGGCTGAGTTGACTACATTAGCAGGTAGGACATTCCGCGCCCTTACGTAAAGAATTTGCCTCTGACATCTGTCTTAAATCTATCACCCCTCAATTTGTAGTTATGCCCCCTCGTACATGCTGACGTCAGCATCCTAGGAAAAAGACTTTCACTGCCTATCCTACCTAATCCTCTGATCATCTTGTATTTCTCTATAAAATCCGCACTTAGCCTTCTCCTTGCCAATGAGAACAGGTTCAAGTCTCTCAGCCTTTCTTCATAAGACCTTCCCTCCAGGCCAGACAACATCCTGGTAAATCTCCTCTGCACCTTTTCCAATGCTTCCACATCCTTCCCGAAGTATGGGGACCAGAACTGTACACAATATTCCAAGTGTGGCCGCACCATCATTTTGTATAGTTGCAACATGATATTGTGGCTCCGGAACTCAATCCCTCTACGAATGAAACCTAACACACCGTATGCCTTCTTAACGGCACTATCCACCTGGGTGGCAACTTTGAGGGATCTGAAAGTTGCCACCCAGGCAACATGTACATGGACTCCAAGATCCCTCTGTACATCCACACTATCAAGAATCTTTCCACTTATCCAGTACTCTGCCTTCCTGTTATTCTTCCCAAAGTGCATCACCTCACATTTAGCTGCATTGAACTCTATTTGCCACCTCTCAGCCCAACTCTGCAGTTTATCCAAGTCCCCCTGCAACCTGGAATATTCTTCCACACTGTCCACGACTCCACCGACTTTAGTGTCATCTGCAAATTTACTAATCCATCCACCTATGCCTGCGTCTAAGTAATTTATAAAAATGACGAACAGCAGACCCTTGTGACAGACCACTAGTAACCGGACTCCAGGATGAATGTTTTCCGTCAACCACCACTCGCTGCCTTCTTTCAGAAAGCCAGTTTCTAATCCAAACTGCTAAATCTCCCTCAATTCCATGCCTCTGCATTTTCTCCAACAGTCTACCATGTGGAACCTTTACTGAAGTCCATTTATACCACGTCAACTGCCCTACCCTCATCTACATGCTTGGTCACCTTCTAAAAAAACTCAGTGAGGTTTGTGAGACACGACCTGCTCTTGACGAAACCATGACTATTGCAATCAAATTGTTGCTTGCTAGATGAATATAAATCTTATCTCTTATAATCCTTTCCAAAACCTTTCCTACAGCAGAAGTAAGGCTCACTGGTCTATAATTACCTGGGTCATCTCTACTGCCCTTTTTGAACGAGGGCACAGCATTTGCAATCCTCCAGTCCTCTGGTACCAAACCTGTAGACAATGACAACTCAAATATCAAAGCCAAAGGCTTTGCTATCTCCTCCATAGCTTCCCAGAGAAGCCTCGGATAAATCCCATCCGACCAGGGGACTTGTCTACTTTCATTCCTTCTAGAATTGATAACACCTGTTCATAACTAACCTCAATCCTTTCTAGTCTAATATCTCGTACCTCGTTCTTCTCCTCTACAATATTCTCCTTTTCCTGAGTGAAAACCGATGAGAAATGTTCGTTTAGCACCTCTCCGATCTCCACAGGGTCCACACTCAACTTCCCACTTCTGTCTTTGACAAAAGAAAATGAATTTTAAGGACATTCTTCTTACAGAAAATTCAGAAAAACGTTGCTGAGAGTATAATTTGAAGCTCTCAACCAACAACATCCATCATTATATTAATAACACATGTATAATCGAATGCTGATGGCCATACAAATTTAATGCTAGTTTACACAAACAGCAAAGGAGTAACTACTTTCAGACGTGAGGTATTTTAATGATTGACCTTGACATTTATTGTACTTTCTTCAAATCTAATGAACTGAAAGTTGTAAATAGCAGAGTAAATGCCAATATTAGTAAAATCAAATCAACAGATGGACAAGTCTGAACATTGCTGCGCTCTGCCATTTTCCTCCCCTTACCTTCATTGAACAGTAGCACTTTAAGTAGTAGCAGCTCCAGGGTACACTTACTGCATACATGAAAAGTTTCTAAAAACATTCTGTAAAATTAATTATTTGATAACCAGCACTGATGCTTTGTACGTAGGCAATGTAAAAATTCTGGAAAATTTTTGACTTAGCAGTTTTAAAATTAATACAGTTTAGGTTCTTCTATTTCTTAGCTGCCTTAGGCCTGTCAAGTTCTATAGCTCATGGACAGTAAATAATTTAGCAGTCTTTTAACAAATCTAATTTGTAAATGTCAGAATGTAGCTGTTTGTGGAGAATGTAGATTATTGTGATTGATTTTATACTCCAGCTTCTCAGCTCCTGGCCCTTTTCCCACAAGATACCAGCACCTTCCAACTGAACTGGTTGCTGCAATGGGTGGGCTTAAAATTGCCAGATCAATTAAACAGCTTAAACTTCCATTATTTTTGGTTGTTATTTGCAGATATGCAGAATAAATCTTTAAGTAAAATTCAATATGCCTAAAGCAACTTCAGTTTCTCATGACTTACAGTGATACTTAACATTTAGAAACACAACTTTTACTTCAAAATTAAGCTAAGCACAATAAGCACCGATTCAGATATGGGCTGCCAGAAAAGGTAGTGGTGAAAAAACATAAAAGGATATGGCAATCAAGAGAGACTTTGGTTAAACTGTTTTGGGCCTGGAAGACAACAAATAATGATGAGCAGTATTTCCATTAAATTCTTGGTAATGTTTTTAAAGTCAAAACAAGAAAAGTACAATTGCATTGCCTGCCATTTAGAGTAACTGTAGAAAAGAGTAATAAGTGACATAGATCAAGAATAATTAATTGGGATAGCCAACTTCAATGGGCTATTAATGTATCTCAGACAAATAAGTAGGAGTTAAAGACTGGCAGGAAGAGCTGAATGGTGGGCTACTCTTGAAGAAGAGATGGTCCATGCACAGATAGTTTATTCCCTTGAAAGGGAAGGGTAGGGAAAAGAAATCCAGGCCTCTCTAGATGGCAAAGGAAGTAGAAATTGCAACAAAGAAAAAGTATGCTTATGTTAAGTAGAAAATGTAATGAGAACCTGGCTAAGAAGAACCTGCAAAAGAAGATTGAGAGAGATAGTTAAAAAGCAAATAAGTAAAGCAAAGAGGGATTTTGAAGAGACTGCATAGCTAACACAATTGACACAAAAACTTTGACTGTCATAAAAACCTGGTTCATTGATGTCCTTTAGGGAAGGAAATTTGCCATCCTTACCTGATCTGGCCAATTTGTGACCCCAAACTTATGGGGTGACTGTTAATTGCCTTTGGGCAGTCAGAGATCAGCAACGCTAGCAGCCAGTGACAGCCACGTCCCACGAACAAATAAAAACAATTGAATCACAAAGTCTTCTACAGACATATAAATAATAAGAAGCAGTGGCGAAGGTAGGAATAGGAACAATTAACCAAGAAGGGAATTTACCCTTGGAGGTAGAGAACTGGCTGAGGTATTGACAAATTCTTTACATCTGTCTTTATCCAGGAAAAAGATCCTACCCAAGCCATGGTGAAAGAGAAAATTGAGTCTCTAGAAGGTTTTAAAGTTGATGAGAAGGTTGGATAGCTGGATGGATAAGTTGGCTGTATTTAAAGCTGACAAGTATCCAAATCTTCTCTTTACATACCTATCAAAACTCTTACAGTCAGTTCTTATGTTTCCTGCAAGCAAACTCGCGTGCTCTAATTTGCTCTTCTTAATCAATCCCGTAGTAATAATTTGCTGATTTCTAAAATGTTCCCAATCCTCATGTCTTATTGTTCATTCTTGCCAATTTGGGTGTCTCTTTTCTGCACCTAATACGATCTCTAACTTGTCTCATAAGCCATGGATTGGTCACTGCTCTCTTTGCAAACAGTAAAAAACAATTTTTGTAGTTCACCCATTCATTCTTTGGATGCTTACGATTACCAATCCTCTGTCATTCCTTTCAGAAACATTTCCCAATTCACCATAGCAAACTCATGTCTCATACCACAGTAGTTTCGCTCATCTCAGAATCAACTGCCTCACTCTCCATCTTGATGAAGAACTCTAATATTATGGTCATTCACCCTCATGGAGTCTCTCACAACTGTGTGACAAGTTATTTCTTTCTCAGTGCATAACACCACTCTAAGGTGACCTGTTCTCCAGTTCCTCAATATATTGGTCCTGAAAATCATTTCATATACACTCTAGGAAATCCTCCTCTATGTTGTTGTGACAAATTTGATTCATCCTATCTATGTGCAGTTTAAAGCCACCATAAATTACAGATGTTTCCCTCCTGCATACATTTCTGACTTCCTGTTTAATATTATTCCCAACATCACCACTACAGCTTGGTGGTCTAGAGACCAACTAACTAATGTATTCTGCCCCTTGGTAATTCTCAATTCTACCCACACAGATTATACATTGACGGAACTAATATCTTTCGTTAAGATTATATACTATATCCTCCTAAACCAGTAATGCAACTCCACCGCCTTTTCCCTTTTGTCTCTTCTTCCTAAATACTGAATATCCATGTTCAATTCCCATCCTTGGTCATTCTGCAGCCATGTTGCTGTAATCCTAACTATATCATATCTGTTTACATCTATTCTGTTTCAAAAGCTCTGTGCACTAAGGCACAAAACCTTAAGGCTTATATTTTTATGTTGCCCCCATTCGCACTTTTTTTTAAAACCATGGCCTTGTTTGAATCCAGACTTTGATTCCTTTGCCTCTTACTTCTCTTATTCCTCTTTCCGCCTTTTCTTGTTGTCCTCGATTCCTCTGCCTCTGGCTCTGTGCATAGGTTCCAACTCCCCTGCCAATTTAGTTTAAGCCGTCCCTAACCGTCTTAGCAAACAGGGCTTCAGTCATAGTCTGGTCCAGCTATAACCCAGTGAGTTCATCCTGGTCCCACTTCCCTCAGAACTGGTCCCAATGTCCCAAGAATCTGAACCTGCCCTCTCACACCATCTCTTTAGCTACATGTTCATTTAATATATCCTGCTATTTCTATTCTGACTAGCATGTTGCAATTGCAGTAATCATGAGATCACTACCCTTCGTGGTCCTACTTTTCAGCTTGCTTCTTATCTCTTTGTATTCTAATAGGACCGCATATTTTTTATTTAGCTATACTATTGATGTTTGGTTAAAAGTTTCTAATGCTATATTTTATAGAAACAATGGCCCTAAATAAGTTGATACTATTTGATATTAAGCAACCTTTTGAAGGTTTAATCTAAAGGAGTGAGTCTTGGCAGGAAAGTTCAAAGTCATGGTTTGCTCCTCAAGTGGTATGTGGGAAGCCAGGCACACTTTCAGTGACCAGGACCAACATGTGTGCAGGAAGTGCATACCACAACAACTGGCTGTTCACCCTCTCCCTTCAAAGTGTCCTGCAGTCACTCACACAACCTTGATCCTATCATCAGAAAAGCAACACACCATCCTAGAGTGTCATTTGCTGCCACAGAAACGCCTATTTTCCTTACAATGGAATCCACGATGATGACTGCATGCTCCTCCCTTATTTAGCAGAGCCAACTGCTACAAATTTGGCTGTTGCCATTTTGTTCCCTGAAAGACCATTCCCCTCAACAGTATTCAAAACAGAATATCTGTTTTCTCGGGGAAATGGTCACAGAAGACTCCTGCACTATGTGCTTAACGTTCTTACCCTGCCTGGTAGTCACAGATTGTCTTTCAGCGTCAGGTTTTGGCCTGTGGTGAAACTACCTCCCTATAATGCTAACCACAATTCTCTCAGCTTTGTAGATGCTCCACAGTGTCTGCCATTGTTCATCAACCTTCTTTTTTGCTTAGCTCCTTTTCCCAGCATATTTCAGCCATTTCAGCTTTCATCCCAATGCAATTACCTTTTTTCAATTTAACACAGTTTTTCCAACCTAATTTTCCTCACTTTCAACTCTTCATCACACCAGGCAGCCTTTTTCAATAGGTCAGGCAGTATCCAAGGAGCAGGAGAATCGATGTTTTGGGCCTTCAACAGGCTTTTGCCTGAAACATTGATTCTCCTGCTCCTCAGATGCTGCCTGACCTGCTGTGTTTTTCCAGCACCACACTCTCGAATCTGATCTCCAGCATCTGCAGTCCTCACTTTCTCCTAGCCTTTTGCAATAGAAAGCAATACCATTTGGGCAAAAAAAAATGCTCCAGTATCTTTCCAGAGACTGATGAACTAAGTATATTGTTGCCACGGTTTGTTTTTGTGTAGTCTGCCTTGATGATGTACAGGTATACAGTGACACTTTAAAGGATTATTTAGAATACCATGAAGCTTTGTTTAAGAAATTACACTTGGTAATAAGCTTTGCCAGTAGTGCATTTTCAAAGGCACAAGCAACTTTTCTCAAGACATATTGGTATATGTGGTCTTAAACCCCTAGTCTTTGTTAAAAAAAACACTGCCTGAACTTTTAAATATTGCTTTTCCTTGTGACCACTGCTTTGTCAAGAATATAGCCTTTTTTGAATGTTTTACAATGTATTCTGTAGGCAGAGTTAATTGTGTAGTTTATACAATTTAAACAATGAAGACCTAATGAAATTGTGTCTAAATATTTTTCATATTTTATCATTTCCACACTTTACCAATGAAATACATTTAAAACTGTGCATTTTTTTTTCAGGAGTAGAGGTATTATGAAGACTCTTTATATTTACATTGCTTGGAGGACCTATGTTTTGAAGGATTGTAGAAATGTTTTGTGCACATATTTGAGGTTTCTTTAAATGGGTCACTGAAAGTTCATTGTGGACATTGAAGATTTTTATTTAACAAGGTTTGCTAGAAATCACAGGACCAGTGATAACTGCTTACTTTGCTGTAGATACTGCTGGGACTGCTTTTAAACAATGGCTGGCTGGGAGAAGTTCTTGTTTTATCTGGTTCAGTTGGAGGAAAGCTTGCTAGGAACAAACTGAGATGGAAGAAAGCTGTGAACAAGTTGCCCAACTGATTTTTTTTCCATTTCTGAAAAGAAAACCCTCTACAACAGCTTAGGGTGATACCTATTTCTTCTTTTGAAAGAATGGTTGAAAGAACATCTCAAGATTATATTTCCTAAGTAAGCTGTGCCTGTGAGACAATCGTGCATGACTAGTGACTTGATCACATGCTAGAAAATGAAAGCAACAGACTCCCAAATGTAACCAGCTTTATCATTTTGCCTTCAGAAACAACCTATTGGCCAAAGTGCTTATTTTCAGAAAATAAATCACTGAAGAGAAAACTAATTTTTCATCTCTTTTCCTGAAGGTTGGGTGTTTGTATATGGTTTTGAGCGTATTTAGAAGAATAAACATTTATAATTTTATATTACTACATATGTTCACTAATTACTGCATCTAAACTGATAAGTTTTACTTTCATAATAAAATTATAATGGTTTTTAGAAAGAAACCTAATCGCTTAAAATCTATTTGTACAAAACTTGATAAAAATCAGGTAATTAATTGGTCATCACTGGGCGGCATGGTGGCTCAGTGGTTAGCACAGCTGTCTCACAGCACCAGGGACCCAGGTTCAATTCCAGCCTCGGGCAAACTGTCTGTATGGAGTTTACACATTCTCCCAGTGTCTGCGTGGGTTCCCTCCGGGTGCTCTGGTTTCCTCCCACTGTCCAAAGGTGTGCAGATCAGGTGGATCGGCCATGCTAAATTGCCCATAGTGTTAGGTGCATTTGTCAGAGGTAAATGGGTCTGGGTGGGTTACTCTTTGGAGGGTCAATGTGTACTTGTTAGGCTGAAGGGCCTGTTTCTACACTGTAGAGAATCTAATCTAATTAGATTAAGTATGTTTATTTAATGTTGCAACCTTCAAAGTAGTGGGACTAGAGTGACAGTACACCTCTCCAATCATAACTGTAACAACCACTGCCTTCAATTTATTTGATAATTCGCTCAATTTAACTTCAGTTCGGGGTTTCAAATAATCTACAGTGATATCTTCCACAGGCAAATATACTCAAATACAGGAATGTAAAATTTAAATGGTAAATGCAAAAATACTTCCAGATACATAGTCAGGTATCCTTGGGTAATAATAAGATCAAACCTCCAGAAATATCTTCAATGCTGCAACCTTAGCACCGAGTGCAATTAGTAAGGCACAGTCACAGACATGCTCATTCTCATAAATGAACTAAAGGAAAATACATCAGAGCAGTGATATTGGCTAGCCATGTTAGTCAACAGAAAGAGCGATGAGCTTTAGTTATAGTATGACTTTGAAAATGAAAACATAAACCCAATAAATGAACTTAATATCCTCTCTCCACCCTAACATGTCTTTCCAAATTTAGACTAAGTACTTTTACCAACGTATAATTAAGTTGGACAGAATATTGCCAATTAAAACCTATGTTCAGCCATCAGAAACAAGAATAGGGCTTCTCGCAAGCTTCATTAATATGCTACATGCATGCCTAATGAGACTTCTGCCTCAACACAAGAGTGATCATCATGGACGTGCAATCCCAGGAGAAAAATGCCTGGGCTGCGATTTTATGTGCACGAATGAGAGTTTCTAGTCACACAATATCCAGATCCTATCTTTGCCCGGACAACATCCAGCAAAAAGTCACTGTTATGCAGTCAACCCTTATTTCCATTGAGTACACTTTTGAGGCTATATTTTCATTAATATAAAAAGGAGAAATAAAAGATCAGTGGATGAAAAATGTAGACAATATATTCATAAAGAACAGTTTCCTATATCAGATAACTATGATCTCAGCTTAAATGTGGATATTTAGCAACATTGAAATGAGTATTAAGGTAATCTGAAGTACAGATAAACCAAGCAAACTAGCACACTCCCCAAGAGGAAAACAGATGCTAAAGCATAAGGGATTAATCCATATTTTCTATTCACTAGACAAGACAAAAACAGAAGTTGACAAGGATTCCTGCAATGCTATTTTCTTCAGTTCAGAGGATGTTTCTCCACTGTGTACTTTGTCTTTAGCAATATCCCATCAATACAATTAGACAAAGCTGAGATTTTATCAGCTTGACTGCAAATGAAAGTGGTAGCATAGGCAATATTTAACACAGTGACTTTGAAAACACCATGTAATAGAATATTATATAATAGCATAGAATAATATGATAATAGTGCACATTACACAGAGACTGAATTGACTGGAATGGATTCAGAAAGCCTTTATTTAGGCATTTAATAGGCATTTAAGGATTTAATATTTAAGAAAATGAGTACATCAGTGCAATACAATTTTCAATTGCACAGATGTTGCTACTATAGCAGTGGAGTGCTATAGTGTGCAAATGTCTGTGTTTTGAGCACTTTTATATTTTAATTAATAAATTAATTAATTATCTGACAAACCACAAACTCAAATTTCTGGATTCTACCAATTATTACCAGTTGACAATGTTTGCATTGATTTTATTTGTTGTCTGTCATTTCTCTACATTCAAATAAAAATTACTTTTTAATATTCATTCTTGTATGCAGGAATCTTGCCTTTCGTAACAATGGACAGAATTTAATGAGTGCTGTATCTTACTCGCCAGTTGGGGAACCAGCGCAAACTCAAGTGTTTCTTCTCTACAGGAGGCGCAATGCAATTATCAGGTAATCAAGCATATACCTGTACAGCATCGAACCCGATCTGATTAAGAACCCTGTGGGTAGAAATTCTACCCTCAGGAGTTGCTGGTCAGAGACGGCAGCTTTGCAGTTGTAGGATTTTGTTCCTCTAAATGAGCAAAAAATATGGTAATTTTGTAAGGTAATAAGCCATAATCCACAAAGGACCATAGACATTTCTCTCCATTAATTTGAGGGGCATTACATTACCTGAGGGGCACCACACCAAGTTGGGTCAGATTTTAGTCCCTTCAGATTCTCAAGTACTTTTTCTCTGTTCATTTGAGTTGCATTAATGTCCTCACTCTTCTACTATGAAGACCTATTTGTCATCTCTGCGATTTCTCATTCTCCACAATAACTTTTTCTGCTGGCGCTTCTGAAGGAGTAATACTTACTTTAGCTTCTCTCTTCCTTTTTATAGTAAAGGAAAAACTCAAGGCACTAAAATCCAACAAACCACAGGACATTATAGCCAACATTCTAGTATTCTAAAATGGATAGCTACACTGGTTATTATTTTCAAAAATTCCCTAGATCCTAGAATGCTAGCAGATTGGATGTTAGGAAACACAATACCTCTGTTCAAAAAGGACAGAGAGAAAGAGAGAGAGAGAGAGAGAGAAACCAGCCAAGCACAGGCTAGTCAGCCTGACATCAGTCATCAGAAAAGTGCTGAAATCTATATTTAATTGAAGTCTTAACAATGCACTTAGAAAAACAAAACATGATTTGAACAAATTAACATGAATTTATGAAATGGAAATCCTGTTTGACATATTTATTGGAATTCTGAATATACTCTGTCACATAACTTTTCAAGATAAGAATCTACGCTACTGGAGAAACAGGGCAAATGAACCGATACATTGTGCTGATCATCAAACTAGATGAACAAGGGAAACCTTTATGCTTAAATCAGCAGCATACATCAATATCCTGCCAAGGCCAACATTTTTTTCTATTTTTAGCTGAATAGAAGATGATTCTCTGTACTGGAATGCTGTGCCATTACATACAATATGCATGTACTTATATTTAAAATTTCCTTTACATTTCTTGAGGCAGTAATATATGGTTTAAATAACATTCAAAGTAATATATTTTGCAATTTCAGCAATATAGTATTTGCAAATAGAACAAACAAAAATTCAGTCACAGACAAATTCTAGATTACCTTGAAATAGACATACTTATTGCTCTCAAATTGTCAGATGCAGTTTTCACATATTAGTCATTTTTAATCATTGTCCACAAATGGGGATTGTAGTAAAATTAACCGTTTCCTTGGCTACGTTAGTGCAATTCTCAACTTAAGTAACCAATTATACAGGTTGAATATCAGAAGGAGTGGATTCTAGTTACACACCAGAATTGAGAGCATTAATCGTGAATCCCAATCAGCCGGATTGCAATATTGGTGCCACATTTGATTTGATGAGCTTTCAATTACATCTGTGCCATCACTCAAACTGCCAATTGCCACCTCAACAACATCACTCCATACGACGTCTGTGCTCAAGGCTCCATATTGGGTCCAGGTAAAGCAGATCTCACTTTTACATCCCTGTTTTCAAATCGGTCCCAGGTCTCCCACTACCCTGACCTCCTTGCCATCTCTGTAACACTTTCTAATTTTAAGACCCTACAAGACATCAGTGTTTCCCTCAATTATGGCTCGCCTCTTCCGCATCCTGAATTTTAATCATTTGCATTCAGCTACATGATCCAAAGCTCTGGGATTTATTCCTAAGCACATTATTTTTTTTAAAACTATGGTCTTTTAAATTAATCTTTTTGATTAACTTTTCATCATTCTCCAGCATCTCTTCAATAACTGTCAAATGTCATTTGGCAATTCTCCTATAAGATGAACGGGGACTTTGCACTATTAAAGAAGCCATATAAATTTAGGTTTACATTGAATAAATTAATATACACTGCATTTAGTGTATATTTCCAGAATTATTTTTCTTCAAATAATAGTGGCCTAGATCATCCACAGAACGATCACTTTGCTTGAACCTTTCCTTACATTGACACTCCTCTCCATTTCTTGGGGAGTCTTGTGTAGAGGACTTCTGGGTTCTCCAGAAATGTGGAATGCAGTACCAACCTGAGAGTTCCAGGACAGTGTTGCAAAGTTAAGTGTCATTCTTGAGGGCGAGGGAGGCAAATGGATAGAGTGAGTAGGAGGGGGTTGGGGTCAGGGTGGAAGTCAGGTCAGGGGTGTATTCAATAGGGGATGGTGGGTAAATGAAGGTTAGCATGGGCAGTCGTATCAGGTCGGGGTAGGGATTAGAAGGGTCATAAGGTGGTGGAGGGAGAAGTTGGGTTGGGTCAGTGGCTAGGGTCAGATAGACTGGTGGGATGGGTGGCTCAGTGTGATTGATCAGCGGGGACTTCTACAGAAGTTAAAACAGATTTTCTATGAACAAAAAAAACCCAAAGAACTGTGCATGCTGGAAATCAGAAACCAAAACAGAAATTGCTGGAAAATGTCTGCAGATTTGGAAGGGTCATTGAAACCAAAACACTAACACTGCTTTCTCTCCAGACTGCTGAGTTTCTCCAGCAACTTCTGTTTTTATTTCAGATTTTCTCAAACAACTCCTGTGTAATTATTCTGATAAGTCCAATGGAACTGTCCAAAGTCTCCAAGTCTAGCTTTGCGTCAGAGATTTTTGTGAGAATCCTGGGCAACTAGGGAATTGTCCAAAGAAAATTAAACTTCCTGGACAATTCCCACGGAGATTAGTGCATTCAGGACCTCTGCAGAAAGCTACGTGCCTGAGGTAATATGTCCAGTATTTAATGATCCAGAGATGAGACAATTTGGGCTTCTAAAATTAACTTATATTTGCTATTTCGCTGTATATTTAAGATTTCATATCATTATTTGAATAGTAGAAAATTCTTTTTAACCTGATTAATTTTGCTTCCCTAAACCATACCACAAAAACAAGAATGATAAGTGTTTATGGAATGTAGCTGATAAAGAAAGGCAGCTGGCATTGTCTTAGTAATAAAATCCCAAAAGTTATTCCATCGGCTCAGCATTTTAAACTTGACCATTCTCTATGAGAACTTTTCTCACCTTACATTTAATTTTTTTGCAAAACGCTTTTAAACTACACCCTCTGGTCTTTGATCCTTTCACAAGCTGCATCAGTTTCTCCCTAACAAATCAAGACTCTAATCGAATGTGCACTCACCACATGAACACAGTGGCTACAAGAGCAAGGCAGAAGCTAGGAATACTGTGGTGAGTAACTCACCTCCTGACTCCTCAAAGCCTGTCCACCAGCAAAAAGGCACAAGTCAGGAGTGTGATGGAATACTCCCCACTTGTTTGGAAGAGTGCAGGCCCCAATAACGTTCAAGAAGCTTGGCACCATTCAGGACAAAGCAGCCCTCTTGATTGGCACGACATCCACAATCATCCATTGCCTCTACCACTGACGCTCAATAACAGCAGTGTGTACAATCTACAAGATGCATTGCAGAAATTCACCAAAGATCCTCAGACAGCATCTTCCAAATCCATAATCACTTGCACCTAGAAAGACAAGGGTAGCAGATATATGGGAACACCATCACCTTCAAGTTCCAATCAGAGTCATTCACCATCCTGACTTGGAAATATTTTGGCATTCCTTCACTGTCACTGGGCCAAAATCCTGGAATTCCCTCTCTAATGGCATTGTGGGACAACCCACAGCAGGTGAACTGCAGCAGTTCAAAAGGCACCTCACTACCACCTTCTCAAGGGCAACTAGGGACAGGCACTAAATGTTGGCCAGCCAGCAACGCCCACATCCCACAAATGAATAAAATAAATCTGTTTAAACCCTTCATAATTTTGAATAACTTTAACAAATCTCCCTACAGCCTTTTCCTTTCCTAGGAAAACAGTTCCAACCTATCAAACGTACCCGCAAAACTGAGGTATCTATGTGCCAGAGATCCGGGTTCAATTCCAGCCTCGGGCAACTATCTATATGGAGTTTGCACATTCTCCCCATGTCTGCATGGGTTTCCTTCGGGTGCTCCGCTTTCCCTTTTCAGTCCAAATATGTGCAGGTTTGGTAAATTGGCCATGTTAAATTGCCAATAGTGTTCAGGGATGTGTAGATTAGGTATATTAGTCAGGGGTAAATGTAGAGTAATAGGGGAATGGGTCCGGGTGGAATATTCTTCAGAGTGTTGGTGTGGATTTGCTAGGCCAAAAGACCTGTTTCCACACTGTAGGGATTCTATGATCTAATCCCTGCAACCATTCTCATAAACCTCTTTTGCACTTTCCCCAAAGCATTTATATCCCCCCAAAAGCTCTCTACCTATTCGATCATCTTTAATGACTTGTGCACATTTACACTGAGGTCTTGCTACTTCTATACACCCTATAGAAAACCATTCTTTATGTTATACTGTTTCATTATATATCACCTCTCATTCTCCACACTGAACTTAATCTGCCATCTATCTGCCTACTCCACCAACTTGTCAATACCTTTTTGAAATTTTACACAATCCTTCAATTCAGTCAGTTAGAATTCAGCCAGATGGTAGGATGCCAAACAAATTTGTTACCAGAAGGTAAGGTGGTCAGTTTTCTCAGTTGGCTGAATAACTAGTTTGCAATGCAGAGTGATGCCAACAGTGTGTGTTCAATTCTTGCACAGATTGATTATGAAGGAAGGACCATGAAAGATACTCATTCTCCACCTCTTCACTCGCCTGAGGCATGGCGACCTTCAGATTAAACCACTACTGATCATTTCTGTCTAGCGAGAGAGCAGCTCTGTAGTTCAGTAGGACAATGTCAACTGAGTCACTAATAGAAATTTCAAGAGTATGATGCTGCATAAACCTTCTCTTCAAAACATCAGAAAAAAAATCAAGACATCTAACATTATAGTATGCATTATTCAATCATGACCACCTATATTACACAAATAATATTTCCATTGGCAGTCATGGCCACATGACTTTTCTACTAAATAAAATCACTATTTACACAAAAAAATCCATAAATTTCTGTGATGCTGATATCAGTTGACTTCGGAAAATGTTGTACATTAAGTATTTGAGTATAATGCTATAAGCCAGTATTTCACAGTCATAAATAAACAAAACTTGCATGGCTGTAGAGCTATGTAAATAAATGGCAGAGGATTTTGGAGATCATTACAGCAAAAATGATTGAGGAAATTAAATATAAATCTGTTTATAACAGTGAAATACACATTTAATTTACTTCAGTCATTAACATTATGTTATGAAAAATTTGATAAATAAAATTGTACATTAGTGAGACTGATTTATCTTTGCATACAACAGGAATATTAAATTCCTTTACAAGGAAGATATTTAAGGAAATCATACTTCTACACTACACTAAGTAAGTTAAGAAGTAATTTTAACTCAAATCAAGTTTGATAATTGCTCTCTGATTTATTTTTAGTTTGTCACCACACAGAAGAGCAAATACATTAACAATTGCACATTAATAATGAATGATATCAACTACTTAAAAAAATAATTTTTAGAACTATGTTTTGAACAATGCATGCACTGATTGTTGAGTAACTCTTGCTACTGCTTAAAAAAATAAAATATGATCCAAAATTTCCTGCAACTACTTGGTATGACTGTGTTGTGTGCTTTATTTTGGAAGAAAATTTGCACATACTTTATTCCAGTTTTATGCTCTACCTCACTTAGTGCTGAGAGCCTCCATAACACTTGATCTATTCCAGTGTTCTCTCCAACATCCTCCCAACATGTTCAAAAAGACGAAGCAGCTAAGATTTCTTTCATTTTGTAAAGAATGAAAGAGGAGGCACAGCAGAGGCAAAAAGTTCAATGTAGGGAGACAGCAGCCCACTTATGTGATGGCGAAGCATTTTGCTTGTTTTACATTTATTGAGTGTTTCACTGTTGACAAACACAAACTGCAGGAAAGCCCGATGCAGATCTTAACTTTAGGAAGGTCAACACAGTGTAAAGTGAACTAAGAAAATTTATGCAATTTGTCCAGATCTTCAAAAAAGTGTGCATCATTATACAGCATGAAAGAAAAAAGGAAATTATAGAGTAAAGGCTGTTGTGCTATCACTAGTGCCATTGTAACTCTTGTACTATTCATTACTGCCCACCATCAGTAATAGTCGAAAGTAAGTTTCCATTGTTCTTTCCAACTTTGTGATTAATAGTTTGCTCTATTCCCCTAAATTTTAAATTCTGACACCATTTACACTGAAAGATAATTGCACCAGTGGGCTGGAAGTAGATTTTTTTTTAAACTGGTACAAAGATTGTTAAGGATTGTTACCTGCCTATCTTCTTTTCCACCTATCCGCTCCACCCTCCTCCCTGACCTATCATCTTCATCCCCTCCCCCACTCACTTATTGTACTCTATGCTACTTCCTCCCCACCCCAACCCTCCTCTCATTTATCTCTCCACCCTTCAGGCACGCTGCCTGTACTCCTGATGAAGGGCTTTTGCCCGAAACGTCGATTTTATTGCTCCTCGGATGCTGCCTGAACTGCTGTGCTTTTCCAGCACCACTAATCCAGACAACAATTGTTAACCCAAGTTGGATACATCACATACTTATTTTATTCCTTAAAATAAAATGACAAGGGTGTAATAACAACCTTATTGCTCACTGTTTTCTTTTCTCATACCCAAAAATAGTTTTATTTATATAGTACCTTTCATGACTCAAGACTTTGCAAAGTGCACTACAGTCAACAAAAAGTATGTTTTAAATTTAAGAAATACAGTAGCCAATTTGCACAAAGTATTAAAAAAAGGTGTTTTCCTTTATTTTAATGACTGGGGTTGAGAGATAAAACTTGGCCACAACACTGCAAAACGTGTTCTTATCTTAAAAAATATTGCCCAAAAATTGACTTGCGAAAGTCAGCAGGATTGGTTTAACACCTCAGCAAATGCTGAAACTTCTGATAGTGCAGCACATCCTCATATTACTGCACCGAAATATCAATCTAGATTATGTGCCCACAACTCTGAGGTAGATTCTTTTGCCACCTGTTCGCTTTAGAGAGCAGTGTAATGTAACCAAAACAGCTTGGTCTCTTTCAAGAAGTCAGCATTTCTGCATAGTAATTTGTTTCCCTGTGCCCCAATACTTACCAAGGAGTTTCAAAACATTCTTTCTCAGAATGTGAGCAATACTGGCTAGGCCAGCATTTGCTAATCATCCCCAAGTTCCTTGAGAAATGGTGATGAGCTGCCTTCTTGAATTGCTGAACTCCACAGGGTTTTGCTATGTTCACAATGCTGTCAGGAAGGGAATCCCAGGATTTTGATACAGTGAAGGAATTGTGATATAGTTCCAAGTGAGGATGTTGCATGGTTGGGAAGAACTAACAAGTAGTGTTTCCATACATTAGTTGCCATTATCCTTCTAGGTAGTAGGAACTGCAGGTTCAGAAGGCGCTGTCAAAAAGGCATCAGTGCATCTTATATATGATACATACAAATGCTACAGTGAGTGTATGGTGGGAGTGAACGTCTAAGGTGTTGCATGGTGTCAATTTAGTAGGCTGTTTTCTCTTGGAAAATGTTGATTTTTCTGAGTGACATTGGAGCTGCATTCAATTAAAAAAAAAGGGTTTTATATTCACTGGTGGGATGTGGACATCGCTGGTTGCCCAGCATTTATTGTCTGTCCCCAGCTGCCTTTGAACAGAGTGCTTGCTAGGTCATTTCAGAGAATCATATTTCTGTGGCTCTGGAGTCATATGCAGGCCAGACCAGGTGAGGATAGCACATTTCCTTCCCTGAAGGATATTAATGAACCAGATTGATTTTTCTGACAATCAGCAATGGTTTCATGGTCAGTGATGCTTAATTCCAAACTTTTTTTTAAAATTGAATTCAAATTCCACCATCTGATTTGAACCTGGGTTCCCAGATTATTAGCCAAATTACTAGATTAATAATCTAGCAATAATACAATCACTTCCCCCAATATTCCAATACACTCCTGACTTGTGCCTTGCAGATGGTGGGCAGGCATTGAGAGGGCAGCAAAGGAGATATACACTGCAGAGTTCCAAGCTCTAATTTTTCTTTCCTTATTTTGAACTGCACTCTCTTCCAGTTGGTTTCATAACCTTTCCAACTATTAACTCAAGGATGAATCAGATCTTGATGATATGAAACAGCTTCACTTCCTTTAATTTGTGTAACACTGCTCACCTCATTTAGCCACCACCTCACCTCATTTAGCTCAACACAAATAACTTAATATGATGGTCACCTATTGAATTTGTTTCTAAAATGCACTCTTTGCTGGATTCCCACTATCATTCTCCATTTATGATAGAAAGCTGGATAAAGAGCCTTCAGGGAGCCAGTCTTGAATTCCTCCTGGAGCTTCTTCAAGTGTATTGTTGTTAGTGACTTGACAGTCACTCACCCACTTCCCTTCTTAGGCACAAAGCATATGCAATCCATGACAGAAATGGGGAGAAGGGGCAGAAAACATCTTAACATGAGAAGTTATATATTCAAAAATATTAGTAAAATGATCCATCAACATTCAGTTTGGCACGAGAAGTAATAAATGTCTAACACTTCAAATGTAATTTTCAATAATGTACAAGCTTGTCAATATTTTTAGATTGCATACTCAAATCCTATACTCTGGCTAAGATAATTTGTTTTTCCACATGAATTTCTTACGTAACTATTGTAACTCTAATGTTGCAAACCTTGCGTTCCTTCAACATACAAGGACAAATTTAGGACTTCAAATAAAACCCATCTTTTGGAATTACAGGAAATAAGCTGACAAATACTTCAAGAGGAAAAGACAACATCAGTACTGAAATGCAGGCCAAAGTATCAACATGCAACCCCGCAGGAATGTGCTGTCAAAACAGGTCAGCATAAACCAATGGACTCAAGTCAATTTAATCCAAGTGAGGTGTAGTGTGAATTATGGTCACTGATCTGACCTAAAAGCATGTACTGAGAAAAAGTCCTGAAAAGCCGAATTTGCAATTTTAAAAATACATATTCATTTCAAAACATAAAAATCATAGAAATACTGAAACTGCATTTAATGCATATAATCATTTAATTTAGTAAAGAATTGCATCCAATACCATGCCCCAAAGGTTCAAATCTGCTACTTAGCATGCAAACTGATAGAAAACTTTGAACTAATTTATTACTGTCAAATATTCAATGTTGCTTCAGCATCATAGAGGGTCAGATAAAATTTAAATGAATTCTGAGTGATTCAGAATTCTCTGGATCTAAAGAAAAAGTGCAGTTACAGAAACCTGGTTTAACAACTTGGAAATTATAAATTTTAAAATGCTGAACTTTACCTTACCAACCAACGGTGCAATCCAACATCAAACTCCCTAGAGTAGAGGGAAATAAGAGTTTTAATTAAAACAAAGTCTAGACTAGGGCATGAGTTTCAAGTGTCTAACTGTAAACAGTAAAATGGCTAATCACAATTAATTATAAACATGGGAATATTTTTTCATAAAGTGAAATTCTGTTTATCCTGCTATTTTTGCACTGAAATAATTAAAATATCAGAATTCGTGATACTAAATATGACTATTTTTCAAAATGAGTCAATTAAGATGTTGACATTATTGATTGTTGGAATTAAATTAAATTAGACAAATATTATTTAAAACAATCCACAAGTTGTACTTTTTGAACAATGTCTTCATTACCAGCAATTTAAAAAAAAACTTAATCCAAACACAGGTACTAAATAATTTCCCCTTTTACACAAAATTCCCAACCCACAGAATACAACTAAATGAAAATTTCAAGTTTAATGCTCTTTACATTCACAGCAAAATATGAATTAATTCTTTGAAAAAAAAAGACATTTTGTGACATTGTGTGTCAATATATTCAACATAGTAAAGTTCTTGTAACCTAGCACAAACACTGTGGGTTAGACTTAACAGTCACAGCTGAAGATTTAGAGCTATAATGATACAGCCATTGCAGGTCTTCCAACACAATTAAATGCCAAAAAAGAAACAATGAATTGTGGATGCTGGAAATCAGAAAAAGAAACAAATTGCTGGAAACGCTCAGCAGGTCTGGCAACATCTGTGGACAGAAAGAAAAGTTAACATTTCAGGTCTATAACCCTCCTTCTGAACAATTAAAAGCCAAATCATCATCTACCAATATTACCAATCAATCTCAAATATGATATACTCAGTAGAAATTCATAATCCAGACTCTCAGATGGAGAAAGGAATTATTTTTATTCATTTACATTGCTGGCTGGGCCAACATTTATTGCCCACCATCAGTTGCCCTTGAGAAGGTGTGGTGAGCTGCAGTCCATTTGGTATAGACTCTCCACAATGTCGTTGGAGAGGGATTTCAAGGATTTTGATCCGCAACAAGTGAGAATGGTGAATGACCTGGAGGAAACTGGCACATGGTGGTGTTCTCATGTATTTGCTGCCCTTATCCTTAGAGATGGGAAGATGCTGTATAAGGAGACTTGCTGAATGACTGCAGTACACAGTGTAGATTTTTTTAAAAACTTCTTACAGTATGGAAACAGGCCCTTCAGTCCAACAAGTCCACACTGACCCTCCGAAGGGTAACCCACCCAGACCATTCCCCTCACCACTCCCTCAAAGACTAATACACATAACATTATGGACAAATTAGCTTGGCCAATTCACCTAACCGGCACATCTTTGGATTGTGGGAAGAAACCGGAGCACCCGCACAGACACGGGGAGAATGTGCAAACTCCACACAGACAATCGCCTGAGGCGGGAATTGCACATGGGTCCCTGGCACTGAGAGGCAGCAGTGCTAACCACTGAACCACCGTGCCACTCAGATATGGTTGTGGAAGGAGTGAATGGTTATGGAGGAAGTAAATGTTTATGGAAGTGGTGCCAATCAAGTGAACTGCTTTGTCCGAAGGTAGCAAACTGCTTGAGTATTGTTGGCCTCTTATTTTCTCTTGTAGCTATAGTATTTATATGGCTAATTCACTTCAGCTTCTGGTTGATGACCCTGAGGTTGATGACAGTAGGGATTCGGTAACAGTACCACCATTGAATGCTAAAGGCCAATGGTTAGATTTTCTCTTGCTGGAGATGGTCATTCATGCCACACAAGTGTCAGGCAATGTATTTGCCACTTGTCACCGCAAGACTAGATATTATCCAGATCATGCTGCATTTGGGACATGGACTGCTTCATTATCTGAGGAGTTGCGAAAGGTGCTGAACATTGTGCAATCACTGGCAAACATGCACACTTCTGAGCTTATAATAGAGGGAAGGTCATTGATGAAGCAGTTGAAGATGATAGGAACAAGGAGACCACCAAAGGAATTCTTGCAAGGATGTCCTGCAGCTGAGATGACTGACGTCCAACAACCACAACCATCTTCCTTTATGCTAGATATGGCTCCCACTACAAGCGAGCTTTCCAGTGATTCATATTGACTCTAGTTTTGACAGAACTCCTTGACACCACATCCAGTGAACTGCAGCCTTAATGCCTAGAGCAGATCACACTGAAGCATCTCTGCAACATAGTTTAATCTCTCCCCCAACTTTGCATAATCTGCATACTTGGAGATATTACATTTAGTTGATTATCTAAATGATGGATGCAGAAGTGGTTTATCAGGAACTACAGACTACATAAATAGTTGGCTTCATAAAAGCCAACTATTCAGTTAGTTTACACATGACATTTAAAAAACTGCAAACTACAAGCTTAATTGAAAATAATTGCAATAGTGAAAATAATATAATTTGGATTCAGTGTTTCACCAAATACTAAAATAAACTATAAAGGCAAGTAAATGCTGGGTGATAGAAAAGGCATTATACTACTGTTTGCAATCAAACAGGACAGTTTGAGATATTGATCTTCCACATCCTGAGTTTTTAATCTTGCTAGCACAGAGCAGCACTTTGCAGTCAAGGAACCAGTTGCCTATTCACCCTCTCCATTGACAGTCAAAGCTAATGATGCGAGTTGGTACACAAATGCAAAGCAGACAAGAAAGGACAGGAGTTTCAATAACAAGATCAAAGGAGTCCACAGGCCACCTAACAACTAACAGTGCTGTCTGGTTTCTTTATAAACAACCAGAGAGTTTAATGCATGTTTAACTCTTTCATATTAGTAGACATTTCCCTAAATAGCTGAAATGAAAAAAATAAATTCAATAGACCCCTGTAACTAAACTGAAATCTTCAAATTAAAGTACTATGCTAAACATTTCATAAGACATAATGAGTAGTCTATGTAATTCAAACTGCAGCAGTCGAACCAATGCAGCAACACAATTCTGATAGCCAAATCAAGAATAAACCTGAAACAATCTATTCCTTGGAATTCCTTCTCATTTCTGTCATTAACATACTTTTCCTCACCAATGTTATCCAGGAGAAGGTTCATGCACATCCAATGATGATCAGTCTTTTTTTTTCTCCACTTTCTTCCCCAGCTGATGCCATAGTCTCCAACAGCCTACATGATATTAAGAATTAAATGAGCAAAAGCTCTTTAATGTTGGAAATTACATCTTCTCTGGCTTCTGCAAACATCAACATATCTCTGATCAATTGATTGACTGATTGTTGTCCTATGTACTGAGATAGTGAAAAGTGTTATTTTGTATGCCATACAGGCAGATCATACCATACAAAGCGCACCAGGGTAGCAGAACAGAGAGCAGAATACAGTGTTATAGTCGCAGAGAAGGTGCAGAGAGAGAGAGATCAGAATTAACATTTAACAGGTCTGTTCAAAAGTCTGATAACAGCAGAGAAGCTGTTCTTGCATCTATTTGTACACGTATGCAAACTTCTGTATCTTCTAGCTGACGGAAGAGGGAGGGAAAAAAAAGTATAACTGGAGTGAGAGGAGTTTTAATTATGTTGGTTACTTTCCCGAGACAGCACAAAGTACAGATGCAAGCAAATGGATAGAAGGCTGGTTTGCATGATGGACTGGTCTGTGTTCACGACTCTGCAGTTTCTTTCGGTCTTGGGAAGATCAGTTGCCATACCACACTGTGATGTATTCACATAGGAGGCTTTCTATGGTGCATCTATAAAATTGGTAAGAGTCCTTGTAGACATTTCAAACTTCCTTAACCTCCTGAGGAAGTAGAGACATTGACGTGTTTTCTTGATTGTCACATCGATTTGGGTGGACCAGAACAGATTGTTGGTGATAATCTGTATGTTTTCCCGACTGACACCAAGGTCACAGCTGGTACAACAAACCTTAGAAAGTTGATGCTAAACTTACAGTTCTTCCCTCGTACCTGATCTGTCACCAAGACACTCTTTGATTTCTATATCATCCACCAATGTCTGTCTTGCCTTTTAATACATCATGACTTTACCTATCTATCATTGCTGACTTTCTACTGCTGAATAGCAGATCAAGTGTAATGCTACAAAACATTTTCTCATGCAAACTACAATCTATTTTGCCACATCTCTGTTCATCAGACTCCTATTTCAGTCTTGCACACCCTATTTTATGGATTCCAAATATATCTTATATAAAGTACTTTTCAGTCATTCACTACCATCTTACTTTTTCACTGCTCTCTGTACTACAACTTGTAGCACTCTCTCAGCTACCTTATCATGGGTATTAGATTTGTTCCTGAACATGTATACATGCTTTCAAAAAAATCTTTCCACCACATTATTGATTTAGTGCAGACCATGGTCTCTATCCCTCTGAATTTCTGCATTATTTAAATACCTTAAATAGACTCCTTTGTACTTGTGAGCATGGTAGAAATGTTTGTGATTGTAGTCATTAGACTTCTTCTGATGAACAGATTCCACTGTTTCAAGCTGTAAATATGGTCTTAAAGTATTTTTCATAAGAAATTTCTGATAAGTCATCATATTGTGGGTACTAATCCAACACGCTGCCATTCTTAAAATAGAGGACCTTTTTCTTTGAATTACGAAGTTTTTATTGTCACAGTGCCATTTTTGCATTGTCTTCAAATGACATTTGGCAACAATGGAGTGAGTGTTATGGGTTTCTTGGCAAGATTAGCACTTTCAGGATTGAAGAAGGGAAAAAGCATAGAAAAATTAATAATTTACAGAACTATATTTGATTTTCTCAGTACAGCTTTGTTTATTTTACCACTCTGAAATAAATACTTAACTCAGTGTTCCATATCAATATCACAGTAGAAAATACATGTAATTCAATATCTATTTGTCCTATGAAAATATGTAAAATCTTTCAGCCAATTTCCAAGATGAAGTTGAACAACTATAATGATTTCTGCCTTTTCTCATTGGCAAATCCATTAAAAACTATGTTGAACAAATTGGATCTTTATTGTTATGTAAGCACTGGTAACACATTAGAGGGAATATAATGATTTCTGAAAGCAACCGATTTACAGTGAAGTATTTCGTATTCATAAAGATGCAACACAAACATGTTGTTGAACAAATATGGAATAAAAGTAAACCAAGTGTAACACATTTCTATTTTAATTTACTGACATCACACTCAGTGACTACACGGATCAAGATGCCAGTTTTGATCTAAGTGTATGAACACCGTTTCCACAAGCCTGTCAGTTTGCTTGTTCAGTACGGAGTCCAGTGGCAAACAAGAAATTAATGACGATATATGGATTGATGGTTAACAATCAGCTTGAAAAACTCCATATTCAGTTTAGAACTACAATGTTAAGGTTTCGATTGTGGTCACACATTTTCAGTACCCCAAGTTCTCCCAATACCTGCTACTTGTTGTATACTCGGACCCAAGTGGAGGGTGTTGCTGGATGAGCTAACATTTATTGCCCATCACTAATTAACCATGAGAAAGGGTGGTGTGCCCCCTTCTTGAAGGCTCACCCATCCCTCTTTTAAGATTTTGTTGTGGCTTGATGCAGAGTGCTTTTCTAGATCAGTTCAAAGTGACCACATCGCTTTGGGTCTGGATTTGCACATAAGCCAGATCAGGTAGGGATTGGGAGATCTCTTTTGCTAAAGGATATTAATGAATTAGGTGAGCTTTCACCCAAACAACAGTGGTTTAATGCTTCTAATTTAATTTTTTAACTGCTGAGGTGGGATTTGAACCCAACTCCCTAGAGCATTAGCCTGGGCCTTTGACTTATAGATTCAGTGACATGATCATTACACCACTACCTCCTCCTAGTTGGAACAAGCTAAAAAAAATACCTGAGTTTCTTACAGTTGCATTCCATTTCTGTTGGAATAAAGCAGGATTACTTCATTTTCATTTCAAAAAGTCACACTGTGTAATTCTGAAAGAGCAGTATTTCATTTTGTTTTAGTTCTATTTGTTCTTTGATGTTACACAGTTAAGATGACAAGCTGGTAAGCAGAGCAGCTAAAAAATGATGAGGGGGGGGGTGGTGGCTGCATAGCTCATCATCTTCCCGCCACCATTTCATTCAAGCAATGATGCGGAAAGCACAAGATGATCCTCCTGCCAGGAAATCAACTGAGCCAGTTAAGGGTCTGTTCCCATGAACAGAGGCAGTTTAGCACTGATTGGGTCCTCCGCTATCTGAGAAAGCACATGCACAGCCTGGTTAATCTGCTGGCATCTCAGCAGGCTTGTGGGGAGGTGGGTGAGTGCAACTTTCATACTTTGCATAAAGGTGGGTTCCCAGCAGTAACATCCATCCACCCTTAGGGCCAATCCTTCCAGGTTCAGTCCCCAGTAACCACCACGTTCAGTGGCACTGATGAATTTCTGGCCCTTTAATCTAACAACAGCGTTTCAGTGGAAACATCTTTAAATGGACAGCAATCCCAAAAATATCCAATCAGTTAACTGATCCCTAAAAATGAGGCTATTGGTCCAGGAAATACTTAAAATGGGTGGTCTCTGGCTTTCTAGCTTATTATCAAGAATAAATCAGCCAGATATGAAACTTGTCCGCACATGAGCACAAATGTGAATGAGTACTCTTTGTAAACTAAGAGATAGCTCGAGCTATGTATAATCCAACTTTAAGCAGAATGCGCGAAATATGTAACCTAAAAAGAACATTAAGAATGTATAAGCTCAATAAAACAATCCAATTGCCTTCTCATCACTTTCCTTAATCCTTTCTTTCCAGAGACACACCTTTTCAGAAATAACCCTTTTCTTTTCAGTGGTTTCCTAAACCCTGCCTTAATTTTCCTTTTAATTTCTATGCATATTTAAAATGATGAAACAATCTAGTAAATTGCTGTAAATGTTCTTCTCAGGTGGGCTGAATACAATATGCCTCAATGATTTGATTGGTTAATTGCTGGAACATGTGAACATACTAAATAGAACCAGAAGTCGACCATTTGGTCCCTTAAGCCTGCTCTACCATTCAAAAAGATCATGATTGATTTTTTTTGGTTTGAATTCCACAATCCCATCTATCCCATTAGGCTTTGGTTCCCCCGTGACACAAAGCTAGTCCTTTTCTCAAAGCTGTTCCTTTTTCTCAAAAGGTACTGCATCCTTGGTTTTTTTCCAGTGGGACTGTAAAACTGCCTACGCTCCAAAATGGCTGAGTTGGTGCAGAGATGAATGGTTTATTGGGGCCCTTTTTGTTTACCCCCTAAACAGATGATACCTCAAGCCTAAGCCTTTCATGTCTTAAAGAAACAATATAGTTAAGGGGGTGTGGCCATCTCTTTAGCTGGGCAGTTCAGTTCAGAACTTCAGTTTAGTTACGGCAGGGGTTGTGTGAAACATGTTGCTGGACTGCTCTCTCTCCTTGCAAACTGTAAGCCTCTGCCATTCTTTACTGTTTGTGCTAAGGGCTGTGTGTGTTTTTGGAACAACATCATTAAGTCAGGTTTGGACAGGATAAGTTATTGGGTATTCTAATTTTCTGCTCTTTGTGTTTCATTCTGGAATCTTATAAATAAATTTTGTTTTTTAAAACTTGGCAGTCGACCCAGCTAATTTACAATGGGAATATCTACTATACATCTAGCTAAACAAATAGCAAAATTACAGTCTGGGCTACCTGTTTAAAATTGTTTTCAGAGGTCTGGCCTAGTCCAAAACACCCGATTAACAAGAATTTATCCAGAACTGTCTTGAAAATATTCAGTGACCCAGCCTCCATCACTTTTTAAGGCAAAGTGATCGAAAATCACAAGCCTCAGGGGGAACAATTCCTTCTCTTGTCTGTCCTAAAAGAACCACTACTAATTTTAAAGTAGTGCACCCTAGTTCATGACTCAACTAAGACGAATCATCCTTTCCACGTCCATCTTGTCAAAACTATTTAGGATCTTATACACTCAATGAAATTATCCCTCACTCTCCTAAATTCCAGTGAAACCAAGCCCAGCCTATCTTCATAAGACAACCTTCTCATTCTAGGTATCAATCTCCTCCGAACCATCTAAAATGCATTTATGTCCTTTCTTAAATTAGGAAACAAAAACTGCACAGTGTATTTGAGATGTGATGTCACCAATGCCCTGAATGATTGACATAAAACATCCTTACTCTTATAGTTTATTCCAATTATTCTGATATTTTTGTTTCACTTCCTACTTATTTAAAGTAATCACACTCAGGTATTGACTCTGAATTAATTCCTGAGTTGGCTATTCACATAACACTTAATTTGGGAACTGTTTATTGCACATCTCATGATCATACAGTCATATAGATGTACAGCACACAGACAGATCCTTCTGTGCAACTAGACCATGCTAACCAAATATCCTACATAAATGTAGTCCCATTTGCCAGCACTTGACTCATATCCCTCCAAACCTTTCATATTCATGCTCCTTAGGTCTCTTTTAAACCTTTCCCCTCACCTTAAACCTATGCCCTCTAGTTTTGGACTCCCCACTCTGGGGAAAAGACCTTGTCTATTTATCCTATCCACACCCATCATGATCTTATAAACCTCTGTAAGATCACCCCTCAGCTCCAGAGAAAATAGCTACAGCCTACTCAGCCTCTCCCTATAGCTCAGATCCCTCCATCCTTGTAAGTCTTTTCTGAATTCTTTCAAGTTTCACAACATCCTTCCTGTAGCAGGGAGACCAGAAATGCATGCAATATTCCAAAAGTGGCCTAACTAATGTCCTGTACAGCCACAACATGACTTCTCAACTCCTATACTCAACGCATGACTAATAAAGGAAAGCATTCCAAACGCCTTCTTCACTATCCTATCTACCTGTGATTCCACTTTCAAAGAGCTATGAACCTGCACTCCAAGGTCTCTTTGTTCAGCAACACTCTCCAGGACCTTACCATTAAGTGTATAAGTCCTGCCCTAATTTGTCTTTCCAAAACACAGCACCTCACATTTATCTGAATTAATTAAACTCCATCTGCCACTCCATGGCCCATTGCCCCATCTGATCAAAATTCTGTTGTACTCCGAAGCAATCTTCTTCACTGTCCACTACAACTCCAATTTTAGTGTCATCTGCAAACTTACTAACCATCCCTCTTATATTCACATCAAAATCATTTATATAAATGACTAAAAGCAGTTGACTCAGCACCAATCCTCAGTAAGGAAATACCTCTCATTTTAATTAAGTATTCAGAATCTATTGTGGTCTGATTCTCTATTAATATTCGATGAAGAATTTTCCTGACTGCTAGAAATCATTTCTTTTCTCTCCCATTTAAAGTGAACATATTCAATTTCTACCACTGCTACAGTTTTAATGTCCATTTTCTTTCCTGATACCCCCTTTTCTAAAGATTCCTTTGACTTTTCTGCTACCATAACTGGGCTCCCACTTAACTTCAAGCACTTTGGTTTTACTACAACAGAGGCATGTTATTTTTGCTACGTTCCTTTAGTTTTTGGTTCTAGCTCTTCTCCTTTAATACTGTGGCATCTTCCTATTTGGTCTCTAGGACTAGTACTTCTTCCACCTTCAGATATTCTAATCCTCTAATTTCCATATTGATACAAAAATCTCTGTTAGATTTCATGCCAGAACTGTTGCTTCTCAGAATTTTGATACTTGAGCTCATCTACATGCATTTTTAGGATTTCAAGAATGCTATTGATGAATTTTTCCATAATCATAATTTCCCTTAGATTTTTAAAACACTTCTTTAGCTCGAGTAACTGAAACCAGTGATCCTACAACATTTTCTTTTCTCTTGCAAACTCTGCAAATTTCTGACTGTGTATTTTTTCTTGTCGTTCTAAATGCTAATTGTTAAACTATGGGGTAAAAGCAATGACTGCAGATGCTGGAAACCAGAATCTGGATTAGTGGTGCTGGAAGAGCACAGCAGTTCAGGCAGCATCCAAGTAGCTTCGAAATCGACATTTCGGGAACTATGGGGACAAGTTCATAGTATTGCTTTTTTCCAGTTTCACAATCTGCTGATTGTTCTTGCACATATGGTCACAGCTGTAGAAGTCAAAGCACTCTTTAACATTGAGGTCCAAACATCTGTCCAACTACCTTTTCAAATGAGGTGCAATATCTTTAGACTCCAGTCTCAGTAAATTTAGATTTAAAATCTAAAACAGATTTTTAGTTAAATCAAATCCCTCACTGGAATCAGAATTATCCTCTCAAATACTACCTTTACTTTACTTCTTTACTTTAAGCTATTGTCTGGCCAATTCCTGTTGGCTAGTTGCCTGATCTCTTAAGTTCATGCTTTAATTCCATCTCTTTTTCTATTAGTGTTTTTTCTTTCCTCCCTTTTCATTTCAATCTTTCTTATTTCCTAGTCTTACTTCCTTTCCATTCCTATTTTCATCTCCTTTTCCTTTTTTTCCCTTCATTTCTAACCATATCTTAGCCAACTGTAGCTTTGGCATCTCAATTTCAGGTTTCCACTTTTCTAATTCTAAATGTTGGATAAACACTTAAAGCATATGCTCCTTATGAAGTTGCGCTTTTACTTAACTTTCAACTTATCTTTTAATTCTCTTAGCCTAGCCGTTTGCAAAGATTTCAATTGATTCAATGTAATGTCATCCATTCACAGAAAACTCTTACAATACTCAAAGCCATCTTTAAATCTAATCTTCACAGCAATACTCCTGCATTTTCTTCAGAGCCTCCATTCACCCCGTTTCTTTAAAAGTGACATAGAATTCCTCTTAAGTTCAATGAGCTCAAATCTAGTGAAAGTCTAATTGTTATGATCCCAGCTGATGTTAGTACTGGACATGTCAGATCCCAGAATGAAAACTGGCTCGACAGTCTTCTTATGCATTAACAAGGTGGCCATTCAATAAAACAAACATATAGGTTTCAGATTTTGACAATGAAACTGAAGTTCATAACACAAACTGAAAAAAAAACAAACTAAGCTATCTAAATTTGAAGAAACAGTTTGAAAGATCTTAAAACCCAAAACACATTATAAAATCTCATCTTTTTACAAAACCATTACTTTATAACATTTCAAATCAAGAGAAATTATCATTCGGCATCAAACCTTTCGGTTTGACTTAACTGTGACTGCCCAGTTATACTGTGAACTGTAAAGTAATCTCACATGAATACTTATGAAACTGAAAACTTAGCCTTTCACAGTCTTATGATAATCTGGAGATTTCTAACTGAACTGTCTTGGTCTGGAAGTTTTGCAAAGTAAATGTTTACATTAGGTAACTGTGTTTTCCCTGAACTGTCCTTTACTTTTTCCTAGGAGAAAAACTATACTTGTTTCTGACCCGAATCATGTCTCTTCTAAAATTATTCAATCTGAGTTTTTCTAAGATGAAACCAATCTCTGATTACCTTAAAGCAAAAAACAAGCAAATGCCTTTCAGTGCTTACTGCTTGTAAACCTCACAGTATAAACAAACAATACTCCATTAACACTCCAGGAAACTTGTAGTTACCAGCTCTCTGACTTTGTTTTTAGACCCCTCACAAAAGTAACCAACATCAATATGCCACCATTTTGATATCGAAACTGTCAAAATTACATTTAATCATATACTTTCTATCACAATGTATAAGTGCACACACACATACACACGCTTGCAAATATCAAAAGGTGTCATTTGTTATATATCTTACTGTCTGTAATTAATTCAGTGACATACATTCTTAATAAAATACACTGGTTCCCTTGATAATGAATGACTTCACTGGGAAAATGCTCACCACATTAGTAGACTGGGTGTTCTTCTCAATCAGCATAAGAGCCAATGACAAACTTGCACTTTGCAAGCAAAGTTCTTTTTCATTCCTGACCTTCAAATTGCTGTTTTGCATTACTTAATTGTTAGTGAGTTTCTATTTCTCTATTGTATATTTAGACCAATATTTGCCTGCATTTGACAATGATTAGATTGTCTCTTTATGTTAGCACATTTCTGTATTCAATGGTTTTTTTGACAAGAAGTTTCAAGTTCTGAAGCAAGATTGTCATAACTTTCAAATTCCTCCTTTTAGTTTATATAGTTTGTTTGTGAGAGAAACTCTGGCTGTAATCAATATGCAAATACAAATTGCATCAAATGCATTTGCAGTATTTCAATTAACATCAAACTGAATGCCTGATCGTTACTCCACTGAAATGGATCTTTTATATATTTAACAGATTACTTGTCTACAACTACATCAGGTGATAGTTCATTCCATAAAGCAGCTTCTTCAGAACATTTAGCGATCCAGGCTGAGTACCTCTTTTGGGTGCCAACAACAATCCAGATTGAACTTCTGCTTAAACTAATTTGTGCATCATCACAAAAAGATTTCTGACAGGAATCTCTGCAATGGGGAACTGTTTTAGAGAGTTTTTTTTTAAACTATTTCTGTTCAGGATATTCCTTACTATTTAAAAAAAAATAACTTGGAGTTTCTTTAACAGCTGAAAAATGTCAAACCACCATATTTGAGTAGATGTTAAATTATTTAAGCTGTTTTGTCAAAAGAAAATCCTCAGTTACACTGTGATATAATAGCCAGTTCTAGAAAATTAAAAATGATAATCAAGAGCTTTGATTTTATTCTCATGTACCCTGAGTTTCTGCTTCAGGAACACAACATATACATGAAAAGTCTCTTCTCTTTGCAAGTGCTTGATGGGCGAACTGTTTACTTAAGTGTTTTCTGTTTTCATTTTAGATTTTTCACATATGCAACATTTTTTAAAAGTGCCTTAAATTGGTTTAACACAATTACCGTGTTTGTAAAAGCACATCATTTACAGACTACATACTAACAATATATAACAAAACTCAGTGCACAGTAGCACTTTAGCTCCTATTCACCTTGCACCAACCCCTCTGCAACATTTAAATATGAATCAGCATGGTTTTTTCCCCTCAAGTTGATCGGTTTATTTTCTAAACAAACTTGGACTCAGATTCTTTAATAGAACAGTGCAGTAGAAGGCCCATTTGGTGTATTGCGCCTGCATGGGGTCTCTAATTATGTTATCTCAGCATCATTCTCCTATCTTTTCCCTGTAGCCCTGCACATTATTTAAATAAAAACAATTATCCAATCTCTCTCAGGAAGTTCAATTGAATGCCTCAATTGAACTTCCCTCCAGCACACTTCCAGACATTGCAGTCCATATCCTAATTATTCACTATGTACAGAGGAATCTCGATTATCTGAACGAGATGGACGGGCACTGTTACGTTCAGATAATTGATTATTCAGTTAATTGATTCAATGCCTTTCCTCTGGGGCTCAGAGTTTTCTGTGAAGTCTGTTCCCCGTTCACGAGACTAGGCAGCAACACACTGCGCGCAAGCCCCCAATCCCCTCCTCCTCCCCTACATCCCGTGCGTCCCTGCCCCTTCCTCATCCCCCCCCCCGTCCAACACCACCCCCCCATCCCCCCATCCCCAATCCCGTCCAATACCGAACCCTGCCAGCCCCCAACCGCCCCCACCTGTCTCCCCCAACCCCGCCCCCTCCGCCTGCCCCCGCTCGCGCCCCACAACCAAGTCCAACACCTCCCGCCACCCCCACCCCAACCACATCCAACACTGCCCCCACACTCCCAAATGCTGTCCAACCCCGCCCACACCCCATCCAACACTGACCCCACACTTGCCCCCTAATTCCATCCAACATTGCCCCCCTCCCGCCCCATCCACTCAACCCCGTCCTCAACACTGTTCAACACCACGCCCTCCCCACCCAGCCCCCAACCCCATCCAATACCACCCCCATATCTATCCAACAACACACCCCCCCCACCCCCGCCTGCATCCACCCCCCTTGCCCAGGCCCTAACTCTGTCCAACACCGCCCCCACGCCCGCCCCAAACCATCCAATGCCAACCGCTGTCCACGTTCATCCCCACTCGCCCCCACCTGTACGCCTACCCGCCTCCCCAAACCTGTCCAACACTGTCCCCCGCCCACCACCTGTGCAACCCCCCCCAGTCCACCACCAACCCCTCTCTGGGGCAGCCAGACTGAACACCAACAAGATTACTGCAGGACACTTGGACAGGTTCCTCCTTTGCCCTGTACAGGACAACGTTGGAGAGATTATCTGGGGGAGGGAGGTTCAGGGTACACACATGTATAGAACTCCAGGGAAAGTGTGGGGAGGGAGAGAGAAGGCGGGAGGTCAGTCATTTGGAGACCGTGCCTGTGCTCCCATCGATGTCCAGGACTGTTCTCAGCAGCATTTCAGTAAGCCAAGTTCACTTTTAATCACAGTAAACAAAAGACATGATCAGCGCTGGAAACATGCCTTTGAAGTAATGTTTCTATAGGGACCTCGAGATCTCCTTTGGATAATCCGATATTCAGATAATTGATATTCCTCTGTAATAAACTTTATTTTCTCACCTCACATTTGCTCCTTTTGCGAAGCACTTCAAAACTGTGCCTAAGCTCTTGATCTGCTTATGAGCGAGAACAATTTCACCTTTTTAGCTAACTCCACATGGTTTTGAAAACTTTTTAATTTCTTCTCAGCCTTCTTCTCTCAAAGGAAAACAGTCCCAACTTCTCCAATCTTTCCTGATAACTGAAATGTCTTATATCTGGAACCACTCTTACATACCTGTTCTATACTTTAATCAATGTATTCACTTTCTCCCCTATAGTATGGGGTCCTGAACTGTGCACAGTACTCCTGCTGAGGGCTAACCAGTGTCGTATGTAAATTAATCATAATCTCCCTGCTTGTATTTTATATGTCCCTATTTATGAAACCAAGAATGCTGCATGCTTTATTAAACTGCCATGCCACCTTTAGTAACTGGCGTACATATACACCTAGGTCTCTTTGCACTTGTATGCCCTTCAGAATAGTATCTTTTATTTCACACAGTCTCCCCATGTTCTTTCTGGCAAAATATGTCACCTCACAATTTTTCACACTGAGCTCCATCTGGTACCTTTCTGCTCACTTGACCAATGTGGCAATGCCTTTCGAAGTTCTAGATTGTTCATGATCTATAACTTTCTTCACAAGGCTGTGCTCAATTTTAAACTCTTCTCATAACTGGGTTTCCTCCTCTATCACCACTATCTGAGCAGCCTCTGCCTCAGAGGTAAACACAAATGTAAGGCTTTTAATCAATACCTCAACCATTTCTCTAGGCTTGTAAAACCCCTTTTTGATCTCTAACCTGCCCCCCACTACTCCTTCCACCATCTTTTACTACTGATATGCTTTCAGAGAATTTCCTTTTATGTTAGCTGTCAGCTTGTGTTTTTAATTTCCTCTTTGCTTCTTATCTGCCTTATGACATCTGTCATAATCACATTTGTCGTCTTAATTTCTGTCTCCTTTGTTAATCAGGGAGCTCTGGATTTGTTGTCCTACATTTCCCATTCAAAGGAATATATTTTGACTATGACTAAACAATTTCGTTTTTGAAGGTAGCCCACTATCCAGCTATTACTTACCCACCAACCTTTAGTTCCAGTCTGTCTGGCCCAATTCAGTTCTTGCCCCATTGAAATCTGCTCGCCATGCTTTGATCATTCTTACTCTGGATTGACAAACGTCACTTTCCGCCATCACCCTAAGCCTGATGACAAAATGATCACTGTCCACTAAATTTTCCCTCACTAATACTTGATCTACTTAGGCCACCCAATTCCTAAGACCAAGGTCTTGCAGGGTCTCCTTTCTTTTTGAATTGGACACATTCTACAGTAGAAAATTTTCCTGAATACAATCTATGAATGCTCATTCCCTCACCGCCCTTTAACATGACCACTAACCCCATTCACATACAGGTAATGAAAGTTCCCCCTTTACAACCACTCTATGATGTTTTCACCTCTCTGTAATTTCCTTGCAGATTTGTTTCTCTGCCTCCCACCCATTAGCTAATGGCCTGTATGTTATTCTGAGCATCCTTATCCCTTCATTTTAGCCACAGCAACAGTATTAATTTAACCCTCTGAAACATTCTCTTCCTCCATTATTGCTATGCTATCCTTAAACCAAAAATGTTACCTACTCTGTGTTTTCCATTCCCTATATTTTCTGAGCACCTTGTAACTGGGAACATTTAACATCCAGATAAGCCTTCCTTAAGTGAGGGCTTATTATAACCACAACATTATAAACAAATCAGGCAATCTGTGCCTGTAACTCCCCAATCTTATTAACTACATTCTGTGCATTCACATTCATGCAGGGTCACTGATACCAATGTGAACCGTGACCTCTGGTTGCTTGCCCTGCCCCAGAAAAATGTCCCGTAGCCATTCTTTTCATCCTACCACCAGGGAGGCAACAAACTGTCCTAGAGTCATGTTGGCAGTCACAGAAATGCCTGACCCCTAAATAAACAGTCCCCTATCAGTATTGTCCTTCCATTCTTCTTCCTGTCCTCCTACACAGCTGAGCCACTCTTATACTGCCACAGGCCTGGGTCTTGCTGCACTTCGCCAAGAATACATTGGCCACATCTGCTTAGTCAACACAACATCATGTTTCATCAACTTAAAGTGACCCCAAACAGCTTTATTTTAAAGCACAAACTTTGAATTAATGAAATAAAAAGGGAAAATACTAGAGAAGGGCGGCACGGTGGCACAGTGGTTAGCACTGCTGCCTTACAGCGCCAGAGACCCGGGTTCAATTCCCGCCTCAGGCGACTGACTGTGTGGAATTTGCACGTTCTCCCTGAGTCTGCATGGGTTTCCTCCGGGTGCTGTGGTTTCCTCCCACAGTCCAAAGATGTGCAGGTCAGGTGAATTGGCTATGCTAAATTTACCGTAGTGTTAGGTAAGGGGCAAATGTAGGGGTTGCACTTTGGCAGGTCGGCGTGGACTTGTTGGGCCGAAGGGCCTGTTTCCACACTGTAATCTAATCTAATCTAAAGAAACTGAATAGGTCTGGCAACGTCTTGGGAGAAAGCAAACAACATTGAGTCCAATGTGACTACTTCAGAAGAAATGTATAAAACGATCTTGTAAAATTATTTCTGAGGCAAAATATACTGAGGAAATAATAATCACATTATTGTAAATGAGTCAGAAATTAGTATAGCTGAATTTGCAAGATCTCATTCTGTTCTTAACCTTGACTTTCAAAATACACACTGTAAGACTTACCTCCATGTTCCTGTAAAACTGTACAAACTACTGGTACACCTTGGCAATCTTGGTGGTTCAATTCCATCCAAATGCATGATAATTGATGGAATGCCATAAAACAACAGATATTTCATATAGAAAAATAAAGTATGAGCAAAACCAAGGCCACCTAGGAGAGAAAGATATGATCATCTACATTGGAACTGTTCACTTCCCAAAACCTCTCTGTACATTAGTTTAACTTATGGATGTAACAATAGTGCCCTCTTGTGGTATGAATAGAATAATAATATATTTTGCATGATCTGTTAAACATAGAGGAGATATGGTCTCATAAACTACGTAACTATTACTCGGTATTTTATATGTAATGGTCAATACAATTTGAGATTAAAGAGTAATTATTCAGAACAGCAATAGGTGGGGAGTGATGTTTCACACTGATTACTGCTGGGACAAGACTGTTCCTGATTTGTTTTAATGATGTGGACACAAGTTCTACCTCTGGAGCTGATCATCAAATTGAGAGGGATAGTCAACACTGAAGAGGACTGCAACAAATTACAAAGGAAATAAATAATTGGCAAATGAATTTCAACACAAATATGTGTACAGAATAGAAGAGTGACATTACATGGAAAGTGTAAATTTAGGTGGGGTAAGGGAACAAAGGATTGTTGGAAAAGAAATAAATATAACTCTACAAAGTTCTGCCACAGGTTCACAAGGCCTTTACTAAAACAAACCAAGCAGTTGTCTGCAATTGAAAAAAAGAGGGAAGTTATGCTAAACTTGTATCAAGCCTTAGTTCAGTCCCCATCTGAGTACTGCATGCAGTTCAGATTGCTATTGCAAAAATGATATTGCAGGACTGGAGCTGATGCTGAGAAGATTTATAAAGGATGATATAAGAAATGGGTAGTGTTCTTGGAAAAGATATCAAAAAGAGAAAGCTGAGGGGTGACCTAATAAATGTATTTGAAAATAATGAAAGGTTTTGAAAGAGTGAATATAGAAACAATCTTTTCACTTATTTGAGGGAGAGGAGGAAGAGAGGAAAGCAATTTTTTAGACCATCACTGCAAATCAGCAATAAATATATTAGAAAATTGAAACAAAGCTTATTTATCGAAAGAGTTGTGAGAATGTAGAATTCACTACCACAGGGAGTGGTTGAAGCAAATTGAATAGGTGTCTTTCAAGTGAAGCTGAAATATTTGTATGGACTGGCTGGGCCGAGCCTGTCTAAGCCTGGAATTTTCTCAGATCAGACACATTGGTACAACATTATTTATGCATGGCATTTGTACTTATCTCATTATTCAAGTTACCATTAAGTGTCATCTTTACATTTGCTATTTCCTGGCAAATAACAAAATAAAATAACAACTTTACATTTCTGCCATCTCTCCAGCATGTGCTGTGGTATTTCCTCTTAATTCTAATCACAACCTTCCCTCTTTATTGGCCTGTATGTAAAATATCTTACTATTTTCGCTTATGTTCTTAAAAACATTAATTGCATAGTTCCTTTTTGCCTCCCCAATTGTACTTCTGACTTCTTGCCTAATCTCTTTAAAAACTTCTTTAATTATGCATTCCTCTGCAGGGTGTATATAATTATTGCACACCTCTTGCTATCTCTCAACTGCTTCCTTAAGTTTTTATTCATCCGTGGAGTCTCATGTGTTTAATTTGCTCTTTCTTTTTAATGAAACATATTTTTGCTGCACTCTGTTGAACACTTTTTTTTAAATGAGTGCTTCCCATTGTAATTCTACATTGCTGTTTGCCAACATATTTTGCCAATTTTGTTTCCTGCAAGTTTCATTCTCAGCCACTCAAAATCACCTTTTCTCCAATCTATTAATTTGTTTATTTGTCACACTTGCACTTGAAAGAATATAAATATTATTGACATTATTACCTAGATATTCCCCAACTTTTACTTCACGTTTCTGCTCTGGTTCATTCCCTATTACCAAATCCAGAACCTTTAGCTGTTGTGCTTTTACATATTTTATTTTAAAATGTCCTGTGAACACCACAAGAACTCAATTCCTGTATCTCCTTTATGTACTGTTTCTGTCCAATGTACATCAGGGCTTTTGAAATTCACCATGGTTATCCTTACATTTATTAATTCTGAAGAACATTTGTATATTTCTTCCTCCATTTCTCTTCTATCTATTAGATGATCTGTGGATTACATCAATAGTATAATGGATATTTTATCATCTTTTATCTCCATTTATATGGCTTTTATTTTAGACTCGCCAATACTCTTTATTTTTTCTATTGTCAGCTACTTCACCTCTCCAATTTCTCCCTTTATCTTTTCATCTATTATGTACTATACCCTACAGTGTTTTGTTCCCAGTCCTGATCTTTCTTAGCCATGCCCTCCACAATAGGCGTTTCCCTGGTCCACAACGCCTAATCTTCACCATGGACATCCAATCCCTATATACCTCCATCCGCCATGACCAGGGCCTCCAAGCCCTCCGTTGTTTCTTCTCCAGACGTCCCCACCATACCTTTCCATTGACACTAATTCTTTTGGCTGAACTGGTCCTCACCCTCAATAATTTCTCCTTCAAATCCTGCCATTTCCTCCAGACAAAAGGGGTAGCCATAGGCATCCGTATGGGCCCCAGCTATGCCTGTCTCTTTGTCGGCTATGTGGAACAGTCCATCTTCCGCAGTTATACCGGCATCACTCCCCATCTCTTCCTCCGCTACATTGATGACTGCATTGGCGCCACCTTGTGCTCCCATGAGGACGTTGAACAGTTCATCAACTTCACCAATACATTCCACCCAGACCTTAAATTCACCTGGACTATCTCAGACACCTCCCTCCCCTTCCTGGACCTCTCCATCTCCATCTCCATTAACGGTGACCGATTTAACACTGACACTTTCTACAAACCTGACTCCCACAGCTACCTGGATTACAACTCCTCCCACCCTGCCTTTTCTAAAAATGCTATCCTTATTCCCAATTCCTCCGCCTCCGCCGCATCTGCTCCCAGCAAGACCATTTCCACCACAGAACACACCAGCTGGCCTCCTTCTTTAAAGGCTGCAATTTCCCCTCCCACATGGTTAATGATGCCCTCCAACGCATCTCATCCACTTCCTGCACCTCCACCCTTGAACCCCACCCCTCCAACCGCAACGACAGAACCCCCCCCCAAATCCTTCCACCCTACGAACCTCCGTATACATTGCATCATCCTCCACCATTTCCACCACCTACAAATGGACCCCACCACCAGAGGTATATTTCCCTCACCACTCCTATCCACTTTCCGTAAAGACCATTTCCTTCACGACTACCTTGTCAGGTCCACACAGCTTCCCCCCCCCCAACCAAACAACCCACCCTCCCTTCCCGGCACCTTCCACGTCACTGAAGGAACTGCAAAACCTATGCCCACACCTCCCCCTTCACCTCTGTCCAAGGCCCCAAAGGAGCCTTCCACATCCGTCAAAGTTTCATCTGCACTTCCACACGTCATGTACTGTATCTGTTGCTCCCGATGCAGTCTCTTCTACATTGGGTAGGCAGGACGCCTACTTGCAGAGTGCTTCAGAGAACATCTCTGGGACATCCACACCCCTGAACCCCACTGCCCCATGGCTGAACACTTCAACTCCCCTTCCCACTCCACTGAGGACATGCAGGTCCTAGGCCTCCTCCATCGCCATTCCTCAACTACCGGATGCCTGGAGGAAGAATGCCTCATCTTCTGCCTCAGGACCCTCCAACCCCAGGGCATCAATGTGGACTTCACCAGTTTCCTCATTTCCCCTCCTCCCACCTTGCCCCAGTTCCAACCTTCCAGTTCAGCACTGCCCTCATGACCTGTCCATCTTCCTTCCCACCCATCCACATCCATTACACCATCTCCATCCACCTATTGCACTCTCAGCTACCTTCCCCCCAGCCCCACTCCCCTCCCATTTATCTCTTCACCCCGAGGGCTCCCAGCCTCATTCCTGATGAAGGGCTTTTGCCTGAAACATTGATTTCTGCTCCTCAGATGCTGCCTGCCCTGCTGTTCTTTTGCAGCACCACACGCTCGACTAATATCTCTGTAATGCCTATTGCTCCCAGTGCTTGACTGCCTCCAACTCCTCTGTTTTATTTGACTGTGCTTACTGCTGTACAGACACTTCCATTTGTTTAAATAGTGCTCTCTTTATGTTTAAATCAACTTTTTAAGACCCTTGTTCTATAACTATTTATTGTCTTGTCATCAATATCCTCTCTTACTTCCTTTTGCCCCTAAGTCCTCCTGCTCTGTTCTGTCAGTATTATCCCCAGAGAAAACACTCCTTACTATTTTAAAGCCTTTACCACTTCCTATTGATCATTTCTTCAGCATGCCACATCAGAATTATTCTTACCAATCTTAGAACAGGAGCCAATATCTCAAAAATAAAGAGGAACCCTTTTCTCCCCCACACCAACCCTCTGGCCTCGTAGCTCTTGATCTATCTGCTCCATGCCAATTTGCTCAAGCCTTAGAAACCAAATCTGAAAATTAAATACCTTCAGTGTCTTGCATTTAAATTAGAGCCTTACTCTTGCTACTCTTTCAGCAATCCTGCTTGCCTGTTCATAGGTAGGGTATTGAGTCCAACATGTACAATGACAACTCAATTATCGCTTTCTCTTTCCGAGTTCCTCTCCAGCTGCCCCAAAATATATCTTACTCCCAGGTAGGCAACAAACTATCCATCCTCCCATTCCCTCTAATTAGAGACAAAACAGAGGTTGCTGGAAAAGCTCAGCAATCTGGCAGCATCCATGAAGAGAAATCAAAGTTAATGTTTTGCGTCCAGTGACCTTTCCTCTAATTAGTGTACCTATTTACACATATTCCTATTCTGCTCTTTCCCACTCTGCATAGGCTTCTGAACCAGGTACGTTTGTTTGTATTGTGGCTTTCCTCACTGCTGACTTTCTCCACTTCCTTGCAGGCAGTGAGTACATTGCACCTATTGGTCACGATATTGCACATTTCAGTTCACCTTTTAATTTTTTTAAATTATAGCAGTTTTCTCTTCAGTTGTCAGCATTCAACTCAACTAGCATCCAACACAGCACAGCACAGCACTTTTACTCAGAAGTGTCAAAACTGCATTAAAGTGTGTCTTATACTCTAAATTTTAGAATACTAAAAAAAAAACTGGTACTGTGCACTCAGTCTCCTTTCTTTTAAAGGAAAACTATTGAGTCCAATTTAAAAATGATTGCTTTCTCAAGTATGGATCTTTTATTCAACAAATCTTTGATTTTTAAACTTATTACTAACCTTCAAAGTAAGGAGTTTTCTTCTGATATTGTTAGATGCAATACTGTATTTTGTAACTTGTTTTGTCAAGATTTCATTACCATTTAGATGACTATATTGTCAGGCTCACTTTACAAATAGCATGGTGGATACACAAATACTCTAGGATATATATGTTAATCTAAATCTCAATCCAATCTTTTGTAATCCCCAAACATAATTACCCAGAACACTGAAAGAATATGTGGATAATATAATGATCAGAATCTTATAGGGGTCTGAGCTACAAGGGCTGTGGTGAGATTTACGGCAGGACTGAACAACGTGTCCGGTGAGGCCCATTGCAACTCTGGGAGCATCCAATCAAACTATTCAGCAATGTTATGACAGACATCTGGTGCAGGAGGGAGTATCTTCAAATGTTATATCTCACAAAATATGTCACTAATCGCACTTACTGCTCTATATACCATCCTTCACCAGTAACAATCTCTATCAATCGTGATTTTACCTGAAATTCACAGCTTCACCCTCTCAAACTTAGCAGTGCTACAAGCTTCACAGTGTGCATTATGGCAGCCACATCATCCAAACATGTTGCATCACACTCACTGACATGCTACCTTCTCTCTTGCAGGACAAAGTGTTGCAGAACCAGAAACAAGAGTATCTAAGAGTCAGGAGATGGGCACAGCTGTAGGCCTTCACACTGAGGTTGGAGATGGTGATCACCATCACAGGAGCAATCAATCCAAAGGCTATGGTTAACTGCAGGAATGAATTAATCAAATATGACAGTATCCTCATACCCAATCCTCCTCCCGAAACCACAATCTCTTCCGGCTGCAACTGTAGGTTATAAGCACACAATTCTTCCTTCCCTCACTGAAACATAACCCTGGTGGTTTTCTTTATCTCTACAAACCCTCATATACCACAGTTGCATAAATAATCGTACTATACACTTCATGTGCTGCAGCTGTAGATACAAGAAACCGTTGAATAAAACCATTACTTTGTTTTCCCTGTCAAAATTAATTCAAAATCAAAATACAGGTTTCACCTCTTTTAATACAAAGAAAGCTCAGACCAGGTGAAAAGACATCCACCTCTTTGAACATTCTGTTGCTTGCCCCTCACAACATCTCCATTTTTGACTCAAGATCCACTTGTAGCAGTTTTATCAGGCTAAAAACAGCTTTGGGTACTATACAAATGTAAACAGTTATTGTTCAACAGTTCTATTTCATCAGAATATGCATTTGCAGCAAGACATTGGAAAGTGATTGGAATGTGAATTTAGAAGGAATGGTTAGTAAGTTTGCAGATAACACCAAAATAGATGGTTATAGGGGACAACTAAGAAGATTATCTCAGAGTACAATGGGACCGTGGTCAGGTGGGCTGATGGACTGAGGAGTGGCAGATGGTAATTAATCTAGCTGAGTGTGAGGTGTTGCATTTTGGTGAGGCAAATCAGGGCAGGACTTATACACTTAGTAGTAGGGTCCTGGGGAGTGTTGCCGAAGAAAGAGATCTTGAGGTGCAAGCTCATAGTTCCTTGAAAGTGGAGTCACAGGTAGATAGGATAGTGACAGTACACTTGCCTTTATTGGTCAGTGCATTGAGTACAGGAGTTGGGAGGGCCATGTTGCAGCTGTACAGGATATTGGTTAGACCACTTTTGGAAAATTGCATTCAATTCTGGTCTCCCTGCTACAGAAAGGATGTTGTGAAATTTGGAGGAGTTCAGAAAAGGTTTACAAGCATGTTGCTGAGGCTGGAGAGTTTGAGCTATGGGGAGAGGCTGAAGAGACCAGGGCTGTTTTCCCTGGAGCATCAGAGACTGAGGGATGACTGAATGGAGATTTACAAAATCATGAGGGGCATTGATAGGGTGAATAGCCAAGATCCTTTTCCCAGGATAGGGAAGTCCAAAACTAGAGGGCACAGATGTAGGGTGAGAGAGAAAAGATTTAAAAGTGAAGGCTGGTACAATTACATGTATAGGAAGAGTTTAGAGGGATATGGGCCAAATGCTGGCAAATGGGGTTATGTCGGTTTAGGATATCTGGTCAGCATGCACAAGTTGGTCTGAAGGGTCTGTTTCCATGCTGTCGAACTCTATGATTCTAAGTCATATATAAGGTAGGAAAATAATGACTTATAACTTTCAACAGAAAATGGCAATACGTACCAAATTTAATAAGACACTGCTTGTTGTCCTATATAGAGAAGAATAATGAAACTAAAGGGGAGGCTGAAGGAAGTGGGTAAGAGAGTTGGGTAACTGGAATATAATGAGGTGATGGACGAGAGGGGGATAAAGTTAAAGCACATGGGAAGGAAGGGTGAATCGTGGTTCCCTCATCAAAATAAGTGAATTTCCATTTGATAAACAAGATTGGTGTTGTGATTCTGTTCACTGTTTACAACTATCAAGCTATAACAGAACTGTAAAATAGACCATACTAATAATTTACATAGCTTTTATATGTCCAAACCCAATAATTACCATTCAACCAGCATCACTACATATTGATTCTCCATTTAATTCACAGCATTCAGAGGGTTTCACTGTGTGCACACTGATTGTCAATTTTCCTGACATAACCACTGCAAATATATATCATAAAGTACCTAACTGGCTGTGGAACACTTCGGGATATTTTGAGTTTGTGACAGCTACTGTTTACATGCAAGTACTTTCTTTCATCAACTTAAACTGTAGAAACTTTCAGTTCAAAACAACTTACAGATTCAGTTCAAAACAAACAGGCTACCTTTGTTCTATGGTATTGCCACGCCAATGGAAAAGAGCAATTATAACGTTTTGTTAGCTCACAGTGAGGCCCATGTAATATATGAGCTCCATACAGAAGACATATGACCTTCAAGAAAGAAGAAGAAAATTAAGTATGCAAGTTGATTTGAATTTAATCAGTGATGGAGTGCTGCTGATTTCAGTCGCTTCAGTCCGTTGTCTAAACTGAATGAACTCCCAACTATGTGCCAAAAGTACCACGATGCTTACAGAATTTTTGAACTAATTAAGAATTAAGCATAAGTATGTGTTTAAATACCTGTAAGGGATTCAATCACACTGAACAAATTTATTAGAATTCTTTGAAGAGCTCATCAGCAGGATGGATAAAGCGGAAGCAGTGCATGTAATATATTTGGATTTTAAGAAGACAGTTGAGAAGGTACAATAATTTAGGCTACTTAGCATAAAAGCTCAAGGATTCAGAGGTAGTATATTGGCTAGGATAGATAGTTGACTCACAGAAGACAGAGAGTTATGAAAAGGGGGGCATTTTCAGGATGATAACTAGTGAAGTGGAACAGGGTTCAGTGCTAGGGCCACAATTATTTCCAACATTTATTACTGATTGGATGAGGAAAGTAAATAAACTATAGCCAAATTTGCAGATAACACAAAAATAGCTGGAAGGCAAGTGATGTGGATGACACAAAGAGTTTGCAGAGGGATATTAAGCAAGTGAGCAAAAAATTGACAGATGGATTATGTGGGAAATTGTGAGGCTAAACACTTTGGCAAGAAGAATAGAGGAGCTCAATACAATTTAAATGGAGAGGACTGTAGAAAACTACAGCACAGAAGAATCTAGGAATCCTCTTGCTAAAGTCACAAAATGCTCACATAAAAGTTCAGCTGGTAATAAAGAAGGCAAATGAAATGTTGTCCTTAATTTTAAAGGGAATGGAGTATCAAATCAGGGAGGTAACACTAAAACGATACAGAGAACAGTCGGAAAAGTGAACAGTTAACAGCTTTGGGATCCCTAACGAAGGAAATATTTAATTGCATTGGGGGTAGTGCAAAGAAGGTTCATTAGGTTGATCCTAGGTATGGTGGGAATGTCTTATGGGAAGTTGAGTAGGTTGGCATCACTAGAATCTAGAAGAGTGAAACCTTATTGAAACACATAGGTTTCTTAGGAACTCGACAGTGTAGCTACTGAGAGGTTGTTTCATCTTTTGAGAGAGTCTAGAACCAGAGGGCATTATCTCAGAATAAGGCATCACCCATTTAAGACAGAGTTGAAGAGGACTCTCTTCTCTTACAGGGTTGTAGTCTGTGGAATTCTTTACATAGCAGGCTGTAAAGACAGGCTCATTATGTCTATTCAACACTGAGACACACAAATCTTTAATCATTAAGGGATTCTAGGTTTATGAGGAAAGACAGATGACGACTATTAAGATCATCCATGATCTCATCAAATGGCAGAGCAGACTCGATGGGCTGAATAGCCTATGTGTGCATTTGTGTCTTGTGGCACTCATGTGAAAGCAAAGAACTGCTATCCAATCTTATTATTCTATCAACTCGTAATATATTCTTCAATACAAGATCATTTGTACCTTTTATTATAAAGTGACAGATATCGCACAAACCTAAAGTCCAGTAAGAGGCAGATTCCAATATTGTTTCTTGCTGCTGAATTGCATGAATATACATGAGTTGAAGCATGCACTCTGTCAGACACCACCAGAACAAAACGCGCACTCCACTCAGCAACAAACATGCAAGGTCTTTTTTGGGCACCGACGCCTTTGGTTTTCTCATCTGTTTCATTTGGAAGTAAAAAGAAAACAATAGCAAGTAAATCTAGTTTGAAGTACAGAAGTACTTACTTGTCTCATTTTATTTGTTTTTACTACAATCACCAACAAAATTCATTATAAAATCATGACAATCAAGGAAATTCTATTCCAGTTTCAAACAAGATTTATTAAATCCCCAATTGTTTTTCTCTGATATAAAGTCAACATATAGTATGCATATTAATATAACAATCAGGAGCAGGAGTTGGCCTTCTGGTCCCATGAGTCTACGCCACTTTTAACATGATCATGGGTAATCTAATTATGATCAGGCTGTCTACTTCCGTGTCTATTCCCTAAACCATTTGACTCCCTTGTCAGTCAAGAAGTCAGTCTTAAAATTATTGACTGATCCTATTTCCACTACTCTAGGGAAAAAAGTTCCACAGACTAATGAAAAACTAAAGAACTGCAGATGCTGTAAATCAGAAACAAAAACAGAAGTTGCTGGAAAAGCTCAGCACGTCTGGCAGCATCCATGAAGAGAAATCAGAATAAATGTTTCGGGTCCGTTGACCCTTCCTCAGAACTGATGGTAGCTAGAAAAATGTTGGTTTATCTGCAGAAGATAGGATGTGGGGAGAGGTAAGGAGTAACAATAGGTGGGGTTGGAGCCCAAAGAGAGAGAAGAGTTGGACAGACAAAGAAGTGGATAACAATCAGGCTAGGAGAGCGATTAGCTGTTTTGGAGACTGTTAATGGACAACAATAAACAGTGTGCAATGGCAGACTATGTGATAACAAGGACTGTGTGTGGGTTGGGGCTAGGACATGGGGGAGTACAGGCGCTAAAACTATTGAACTCAATACTGAATCCAGAGGGCTGCAGAGCCCCAAGTGGAAAATGAGCTTGCACTGAGCTTCACTGGAGCACTGCAGCAAGCCTGAGACAGAGATGTTGGCCAGGGAACTGGGTGGTGTGTTAAAGTGACAGGCATTGGAAGCTCAGGGTCTTTTTTTGCAGGCAGGACGTAGATATTTTGCAAAGAAGTCCACAGTCTATGCTTTATCTCCCCAGTATAGAGGAGACCACAATGTAAAGCAGTGAATGCAGTAGACTAGATTGTGTGTAGAGTCAAGATTAGAGTAGTGCTGGAAAAGCACAGCAGGTCAGGCAGCATCTGAGAAGCAGGAAAATCAATGTTTCGAGCAAAAGCCCTTCATCAGGAATGAGGGCTGATGAAGCCTGAAGGGCTTTTGTCCGAAACATTGATTTTCCTGCTGCTTTGATGCTGCCTGACTTGCTGTGCTTTTCCAACACTATTCTAATCTTGACTCTAATCTCCAGCATTCTGCAGTACCCACTTTTGCCTGGATTGTGTGTAGTGCAGGTAAAGTGTTTCTTCACCCAGGAGATATGGTTGGGCCCTATAATACTGAAAAGGTAGGAGGTAGGTGCTACACCTTCGAAGGTTGCAGGGGAAGATGCCCTGGGGCTGTGGTGGTGGTGCTGGGAGTGAAGGAAGAGTGAACCAGTATGTCCCAGCGGTAACAGTCCCTGTGGAAGGTGAACAAGGGAGGAGAGGGGAATATGTGTCCCGTGGTGGCATCTTGTTGGAGGTGGTGGAAACGGTGACTGATGATCCTCTGGATATGGATGCTGGTAGGATGGTAGGTGAGGACAAGGGGAATCCTATCACTGTTGTGGGAGGAAAGCGTGGGAGATAAGTCAGACTCAGCTGAGGGCCCTGCTGACAATGGTGCTGGGGAATCCTTGGTTCATTTGTGGATGGGGGCCAGATTAGGACTGGAAAAAGGAATGTTCCACGTATCCCACGAAGAGACAGGCTTAACTGTGGCCCAATGCACATGCCCATGGCCATGGCCACCTCTCTGACCTGAAGAAAAGAGAGGAGTTAAGAGAGAAGTTGTATAAGGTAAGGATGACCTCAGCCAGGCAGAGGAGGATGGTGGTGGTGGTGTCGGTTCAGACTTTTGCTTCAGGAAGTAGCAAAGAGCACTGAGACCATCCTGGTGGGGGATGAACGTGTAAAGGGATTGTACATCCATGATAAAGAGGTGGTGGCTGGAGCCTGCAAAGTGGAAATTCTGAAACTGGCATAAAGCATCAGAGGAAACATGGATGTAAGTGGGCAGGAACAGGACCAGAGGAGAAAAGACCAAGTCAAGATAGGAAGAGGTGAGTTCTGTGGGGCAGCAGCAGGCAGAAACAATGGGTCTGCTCAGACAACCTTGCTTGCTTGTGGATTTTTGCATGACTCTCAGCTTGGAGGTAATAGGAGGGGGAGGTCACAAGATTAAATGAGGTCAGTGACTGTCGTTGATACAATGGCCTGATGTTCCACGCTGGAGTCATGGTCCAGGGGAATATAGGAGTAGGAATCTGAGAGCTGGCGCTCAGCCTTTATAATGCAGAGGTCGATCCACCACAGTACAGCAGCTCCAACCTTATCGACAGGCTTAATAACAAAGTCAGGGTTGGATCTGAGCGCATGGAGTGCAGTCAGTTCTGAGGAAGACAGGTTGATTTGGATGAAGGGGATCAGAGAAATTGAGGCAACCAATTCTCAATGAATAGATCGAGTGCAGGTACCAGGCCAGAGGGAGGGGTCCAGGTGGAGAGAGTTGGGCGAAGGAATCTGTGGGATGAGGAGAGGACTCTTGTCCAAAGAAATGGGCATGGAGGTGAAGATGACAGAAAAGGAGTTCTACGTCATGTCATGCCTGAAGTTCAATAAGGTGGGGATGCAAAGGGATAAAATGGAGACATTTGCTGAGCGCAAAACATTCAGCATTGGAGAGCTAAAGATTAGGAGGATTGGTGAATACCCATCAGGAGGTGGGGTTGTGGGAGGGGATGGAGTCAGAAGGAAGAGGAATGGAAGGTCCCAGAATGCCATGGGTATCTCTGAGTTGTAGGAGAAAGTGAGGACTGCAGATGCTGGAGATCAGAGCTGAAAATGTGTTGCTGGAAAAGCGCAGCAGATCTGGCAGCATCCAAGGAGCGGGAGAATCGACATTTCGGGCATGAGCCCTTCTTCAGGAAGGGCTGAAGAAGGGCTCATGCCCAAAACGTCGATTCTCCCGCTCCATGGATGCTGCTTAACCTGCTGAGCATTTCCAGCAACACATTTTCAGCAGCTATCTCCGAGTTGTTGCATCTTGTGTGCGTTGATGCCTGAAAGGAAAAGAAAAAGTTTTTTGTTAGCATTGCAAATGAGCCCGAGGATGAAGTAGAACAGCAGAGTGGTGCAACCCTGAGCGAGCATCATGCAATGCTGTTGAACAGCATCCAATAGTCTCCAGCAACTTCTGTACTTGTCCACAGACAAATGACCCACTGAGAAAAACATTCTTGTCACCTCCATCTGCGGTGGGAACCCCCTTACTTTTAAGCTGTATCCTCAAGTTCCAGTGTGCCTTTTGGTTTTACTGACAAGTACCATTCTATTAATTTGATGATTTCCTCTGTAAGTGAAAGTCATCTTTTATACTTAAAGGTGTAAACAAAGTTGTGGTTTAGGTTAGTAGGTACCTTAAAAACATAACTTGCTGTTTATCATTCATCCATTAAATCAAAGCCTCACATCATTAGCCCCTCTACAACTGGTTTGGTTTTATTTTAATCAAACTAGCAAATAAAAAAAAAATAACATTCTACAAATGTTCAATCTTTTTGAAGTTAGTCTTCCACTTGGAAAAGTGAAGACATTTTTATAAAAATCACCTTGTATTAATTGCACTTTATTTTCAACTTGCTCACTTTCTATTTTACAAAAAAAGGGAACTTTCCTCACTCCAGTCATAACTGAGCAGGTTAGAACTTTTTATGATGGGATCCATGACAGGTAAACATGAAAATTATGTTGCTGTGAGAAGGCAGCAATGGACAGTATGGGGTTGGACTTTCCTTTCTTCCTTCTTCTGGAAGAATGATAGGGTCACTGACAGAGAATCTCTGCATTTTTCTAGAAGGCATTTAACTTGATACACAGGGCCAGATCGAGCTACATTTTTATTCCCTTGGAGGGAATGGAATGCCGTTTTGGTGTAGCAGTTCAAAGGCAGCAGCCATTTAAAAGGGCCAGAGGGGCTTGAAATTAAAGACAACCAAAGAGAAACAAAATATCTAAAATGGTAGAAACAACATCAAATCTTCAGCTATGTCAAGAGTTTTTTATATTGCCATATCTCTTTTAGTCCCACTGTTGTAAAAATTACCTTTGTTAAAAGCATTTTAGTTTCAATAACTTGCTATTGGTGTAACACAATAGCCAGGATGAATATAGCAAGACCCAGCATAAATGAGCTAAATGACCCATAACAGTTTGTGTGAAAACTACAGAAACCAGAATCATGTTAACAGTGTGACAGAGAGCAGATTGATCATACAAAATCAGTGTTTCATCAAAAATTCCAAATACATCACTTTTAAAGGTGTAAGCTTTGAAAATTGCTTATATAAAACTCTGAACAAAATAATTATTGAAATGTTACCATGTTAGTCACTAAAATATAAATATTCAATAACTTACAGGATAAAGTCCAAAACACAAAAAAAGTGTCGTCATTAGAAATCAGGTTTAAGTTATAAAGGGAATATTGTATGTTCAAATAAAAGTGAATCTATTAATTTACCTGATTAATGAAGTCATCGTAGCATATGATGGGTCCATTGTGAAATACAGGATAATAGAATATATATGCCAACAGCCAGCAGAAGGATACACCAAGCCTTTGAGGTCCATCATAGTACCAGCAGTACTCTAAACTGAAACTTGTGTATCGCAGATTGCAAAGAGCCAAGCAGAATAAAAGCAGGAAGTATTCATTCTCTGTCTCATACCAGCTTTTCTAAAATAAATAAGAAGTATTACCTTGACATCAAGAGAAGAAATAAATATGTAGTCTTAAAAATTAAGATTGAACTGAAATAGGTTCCACAAATATACAAAGAAAGAATTCAACCAATCATTCTGACATTAAATACTTTCATGTTATTTTTTAATGAATATCACCAAAGGGTTGGCAGTATAACAGTAAAGTTATTGCATTAATAATCCAGAGTCACAGGCTACCATCCTGGAGGCATGAGTTCAAACTCCCATGATAACAGCAAGGGCTGGGGATGAGGATCTAAATATAATTAATAAATCTGGAATGTTACTCTCATTAAAATGGATTGTAAAACTACCAGATTGTTCTATAGACCCAACTAGTCTACAAACATCTTTCATTGGAGGAAATCTGCCATCTTCACCTAGATTGGCCTACACATGACTCCAAAACCATACTAATGTGGTAGACTGTTCAATGCCCCGTGAAATGGCATAGCAAGCCATTCAGTTGTATTAAGTCACTACAGAAAGAAAGCCTGTGCATGTAACCCAAACTACATAGATTGGGGCAGTTTGCCACCATTTCCTCAAAGCCAATTATGGACAGACAATAAATGCTTACTCAATTAGCCAGATGGTTAATTTACAATGCACAGTGATACCAACAGCATGGGTTTAATTTCCACATCAGCTGGAGTCAACATGAAGGACTATCCTTTCCATCCTCTCCCCTTGCCTGAGGCATGCAGACCTTCAAGTTAAACTACCACCAGTCATCTCTCTCTAATGAAATACCAGCCCTTTGGTCCAGTGGGTCTATGGCGACTCTATTTATATAATGCCATTACTGAGATAGTTTGTCTTTCTGCTTTCCCATTGATTATGAAGTATATAATTCAGCAAAAAAAAAAGAAAGCATACAAAATATTAATAAACTGTCAAAAAAACAACGTAAGGCAGAATCATCAAGCTGACAGGATTACAGCAATGTGAGATATGAAAGATAAATTTTGTATTAAAACTGGTATTAGCATAAAATCACTATTAAAAAAAAATATTTAATTTATGTACTTCCAAAATGGATATGCTCTCCAAAATAGGATTTAGGGAGGGAAGTGGCAATTGGATCCAACTTGTCTACACAAATATCAGAAGAACAAGGCTGAATCTTCGGCTTTTTTTTGGCTAATTGTGAGTTGCATCAAGGTTTCTGCAGAGGTTTTTGATGTGAGACCAAGCAAGATTTCTCACAGTATGTTATCAAATTCACCTCGTCAACTGGATACTCACCTCAGGGTGTACCTCACATTTGACTCTAGACCTATTCTACCACACTCTGTTCTCAGAGCAACACATCAATCACCAATATCAGCCAAATGACTTGCATCCTATGTGCCTATTCAGCAAAGACTGTTGTACACCCAAATGAACATTGGAAATCTAGCATTGTCCCTCACCAGTACCATAATGGTGCAGCAGCCATGAAGCCACACCTACTCACAGTGCATAGCTGGCCTGCCAAACAGTCCTTCAACCAAGCTGCTGCTAAAAACACCACATCCTTAGCTATGCTCCATCTATACACTCTCACTAAGTCACTGGTACTTTGTCCCCAGTGCCCATTGTAGATCCATATCTAGTCTCTGTCCAGAACAGAAACATCACAAACAGGCAAGCAATTGGACAATTCAGTTATTATTTGCAGCCAGCAAAAATAAACACAAACAAAAGGAACAGAGGCTGCAGATTACCCACACAATATAAACCAAATGCTGGCATCTTGACCAACTGTTACTTTACATTCCATAACTGGTTGCAGCCAGTTCTCATCTGGAACCAGGTGTCAAACTGGTCCTGTCTGTCTTGTACAAGGACAATTTCAACCTTCCCAATGACTTCCTCCTCCTTGGAAGACTGCTCCCCCTCTCCCAGTTCTTCAGCATCCAGCACCTCACCTTATTGCCTTCTTCAATAGCATGATAGAATGGTATGCCACACTATCTAGACAATACTGGATGGATCCCCAGATTGATTCAAGCAAGGTGGTGCATAGGGAACAATATATTTAGCGCAATTTTTGTCATTCCAAATTGAAATGTGTTTTGTAAATGTCAAGTTCATTACAATTGCATTGAGTGGAACATGCAGGCGGTGGACGAGTTGAATTTTCCAACAATATTATAATTTCCAAATTGAAATGGTTTGTAATATTTGGAAAGAAAGATGTGATTTTTAAACATATGGAAGAATCATTTACTCCTGTTGACTTTACAAAGTTTTAGGTACTAATTAAATAACATTTATAGTAAAGTAATTAACCAACCAAATTGGAAAGCCACAAATCAACACAACTGAATACACGTTTGTCACACATTTCAAACTAAACACCAAATGGCATCACTAGATCTTCCCTGGATTCAGAGAAAGTTCAGAAAACATATACAGTTTTAGATCCATAATATGATTGAACTCTCCATCAAGATAGAAAGTGGGGTAACTGATTCTGAGACTAGGGCCCTGAATTTTCATAAGGGAAACTATATTGGTTTGAGGTGTGAGTTAGCTAGGATGGATTGGGAAAAGCAGTGAAAGGAATGATAGCAGATGGGTAATGGCAAACATTCAAAGAGTGAATGGGTAAACCCCAAAAATTGTTTATTGCAAGAGTGGAAAGAAACAGTGGCCAAACCATGGCTTATAAAGGAAGTTAAAGGCAGAATTAGATGCAAAAAAAGTATGCAAACTGGCAAGAATAAAACAATAGACCTAAGATTGGGAACAGTTTTGAAGTCAGGAAAGGAGAACCAAGGGATTGATTAAGAATCAGGAAAACAGAGCATAAGAATAAGCTTACTGGAACTTAAGATCTGACTGTAAAAGTTTCTATAGGAACATAAAGAGAAAATGATTGGTGAAAAGTAATGTACATCCCTTATGGTCAGAAACAAGGGAATTTATAATGGGAAACAAAGAACAGAAGAACTAGAAGCAGAAGTATGCCATCTGGCCCTTCAAGCCTTCTCTGCCATTCAATAAAATCATGGCTGATCTTTTCATGGCCTCAGCTCCACTTACCCACCCTCTCACAATAACCCTCAATTGCTTCATTGTTCAAAATATAAATCTATCTTAGCTTCAAAAACATTTACTTAAGTAGCATCAACAATTTCACTAGGGAAGGAATTCCAGATTCACAACCCTCTGGGTGAAGATATTCCTACTCAATTCAGTTCTAAATCTGCTCCCCTTAATTTTGAGGCTATGCCCTCTTATTCTAGTTTCACCTGCAATGGAAACATCCTCTCTATGTCTATCTTATCCATTCCCTTCATAAATTTCTATAAGATCCCCCCTCAAATTCCAATGAATATAATCCTAGTCTAGTCAGTCTCTCCTCATAAGCCAGCCCCCTCAATAATAGGCCATCTTCAAGTCTGTCACTCAAAAGCCCATCTCCGCCCAAATCCCAACTCATCCAGTCAGCTCCTAGTTTTCTCTACCTGGAGCACAACTCCCCAGGTATGGAGCTCTCCAGGAGGGTCAGTCAGACAGAGGGAGAGAGAGGGAGTGAGAGAGATAGTTAGAGAGAGATTCAGACCGGAAGAGGGAGGGAACAACAGAGAGAGTCAGTCAGAGAGGAAGGAAGGGAGAGTGTGTGTGTGTGCGTGTATACACAGGAAATCTCAATACCAGTTTTGATCCTTTAACCTCCCACCTCTCATCACAGTCTACTCAGTCTCTCCTCGTAAACCAACCCCCTCAATTCTGGAACCAACCTAGTGTACCCACTCCAGTACATTTTTCTCAAGGAAGGAGACCAAAAACTGCATGCAGTACTTCAAATATGGCCTCACCAGCACCCTGTTTTTAAACTCAATCCCTTTAGCAATGAAGGACAAAATTCCATTTGCCTTCCTAATTACCTGTTGTACCTAAAGACCAACCTTCTGTCACTCATGCATAAGGACACCCAAGTCCCTCTATGTAACAGCATTCTGCAACTTTTTACCATTCAAGTAGTAATCCTTTTTACCGTTACTCCTACTAAAATGGATACTTTACATTTATTAACAGTGTATTCCATCTGCCAGACCTTTGCCCACTCACTTAATGTATCTATGTTCCTCTGCAAAGTTTCACAGTCTTCTGCACACTTCGGTCTGCTACTCATCTTAGTGTCATCTGCGAATTTTGACACATTACACGTCGTCCCCAACTCCAAATCATCTATGTAAATTGTGAATATTTGCAGTCCTAACACTGATCCCTAAACCACAGCACTAGTTATTGATTGCTATTTTGGATGGCACTCATTTATCCCCACTCTTTGCTTCCTGTTAGTCAACCAATCCTTTATCCATGCTAATACTTTACCCCAAATGCTATGCATCCTTATCTTATGTAACAGCTTCTTGTGCAGCACCTCGTTAAACGCCTTTTGGAAATCCAGGTACACCACATCTACTGGGTCCCCGTTGTCCACCATGCTCGTAATGTCTTCACAGAATTCCAAATGGTTACTTAAACATGACCTGCCCTTCATGAACACATGCTGCATCTGGCCATTGGGACAATTTCTATCTAGATGCCTTACTATTTCTAAGAAATGGCAGATGAACTAAATGTTTGCTTGGCTTCTGCCTTCACAAAAGGAGGACATGAACAACATAAGAGAAATAATGGGGAACACGGGATTTCCGTATTGGTAGAGGAATCTATATTAGGGGAGAAATGGTGTTGGAGAAATTGATGGGATTGAAGATTGGTAGATTAACAGGCCCTGGGGATTTATGTCCCAGAGTACTTAAGAAAATGGCTCTAGAAATAGTGGAGACATTGGTGGTCATCATCCAAGATTCTTTAGATTCTGAAATAGTTCCTGCAGATTGGAGGATAGGTAATGAAACCTTACCATTTAAAAAAGGGAGGCAGACAGAAAACAGGGAATTATAGATGAGTGAGCTAACATTGGTAGTGGGAAAGATGCTAGTGTCCATTATCATGGAAAACAGAACACTTAAATCATGCTTGACAAACCTATAGGAATTCTTCAAGGGTGTAACTAGTAGAGTTGACCAGGAAGCCACTGGATGTGATTTATTTGGACTTTTAGAAGGCTTTCGACAAAGTCCTACAGTGACTACTGGGGTAGGGCACAGATGGGTACTAGGACCCCAGCTATTCACAATGTATGTTAATGATTTAGATGAGGAAACTAAATGTAATATCTCAAATTTGCAGATGACACAAAGGTGGGTGGGAGGGTGACTATGAGGAGAATGCAGAAATGTTGTAGTGTGATTTGGACAGGCTGAGTGAGTGAGCAAATGCATGGCAGATGTAATACTGTATAATGTGGGCAAATAAGAGTTTATCCACTTTGGTAACAAAAATAGGAAGAGAGATTATTATTTCTAATGGTAATAAATTGAGATAGGGGAACTTTCACTGAGACTTGGGTGCCCTTGTGCACAAGTCTCTGAAATTATGCACTCAGATGCAGCACTACACGTTGGCCTTCAGAGCAAGAGGATTCAGGTACAAAACAAGGATGTCTTTCTGCAATTATACTGGGCATTGGTGAGCCTATATCTGAAATGCTGTGTTCAGTTTTGGCTTCACAGAACATAGAACATTACAACACAGTACAGGCCCTTGATGTTGCACCAACCTGTGGAACCAAACTGAAGCCTATCTATCCGACACTATTTCATTTTCATCCATAAGACCATAAGACCATAAGACATAGGAGTGGAAGTAAGGCCATTCGGCCCATCGAGTCCACTCCGCCATTCAATCATGGCTGATGCGCATTTCAGCTCCACTTGCCAGCGTTCTCCCCGTAGCCCTTAATTCCTCTAGACAACAAGAACCTATCAATCTCGGCCTTGAAGACATTTAGCGTCCCGGCTTCCACTGCACTCCGTGGCAATGAATTCCACAGGCCCACCACTCTCTGGCTGAAGAAATGTCTCCGCATTTCCGTTCTGAAATGACCCCCTCTAATTCTAAGGCTGTGTCCACGGGTCCTAGTCTCCTCGCCTAACAGAAACAATTTTCTAGCATCCACCTTTTCAAAGCCATGTAGTATTTTGTACGTCTCTATTAGATCTCCCCTTAATCTTCTAAACTCCAACGAATACAATCCCAGTATCCTCAGCCGTTCCTCATATGCTAGACCTGTCATTCCAGGGATCATCCGTGTGAATCTCCGCTGGACATGTTCCAGTGCCAGTATGTCCTTCCTGAGGTGTGGGGACCAAAACTGGACACAGTACTCCAAATGGGGCCTAACCAGAGCTTTATAAAGTCTTAGTAGTACATCTCTGCTTTTATATTCCAACCCTCTTGAGATAAGAGACAACATTGCATTCGCTTTCTTAATCACAGACTCAACCTGCATGTTTACCTTTAGAGAATCCTCGACTAGCACTCCCAGATCCCTTTGTGCTTTGGCTTTATTAAGTTTCTCACCATTTAGAAAGTAGTCCATTCCTATATTCTTTTTGCCAAAGTGCAAGACCTCGCACTTGCTCACGTTAAATTCCATCAGCCATTTCCTGGACCACTCTCCCAACCTGTCTAGATCCTTCTGTAGCCTCCCCACTTCCTCAGTACTACCTGCCTGTCTACCTAACTTTGTATCATCGGCAAACTTCGCTAGAATGCCCCCGGTTCCCTCATCCAAATCATTAATATATAATGCGAACAGCTGTGGCCCCAGCACCGAACCCTGCGGGACACTGCTCGTCACCGGCTGCCATTCTGAAAAAGAACCTTTTATCCCAACTCTCTGCCTTCTGTTAGATAGCCAATCCTCAATCCATCCCAGCAGCTCACCTCGAACACCATGGGCCCTCACCTTGCTCAGCAGTCTCCCGTGTGGCACCTTATCAAAGGCCTTTTGAAAGTCCAGATAGACCACATCCACTGGGTTCCCCTGGTCTAACCTACTTGTTACCTCTTCAAAAAATTCCAACAGGTTTGTCAGGCATGACCTCCCTTTACTAAATCCATGTTGACTTGTTCTAATCAGACTCTGCTCTTCCAAGAATTTAGAAACCTCATCCTTAATGATGGATTCTAGAATTTTACCAACAACCGAGGTTAAGCTGATTGGCCTATAATTTTCCATCTTTTGCCTTGATCCTTTCTTGAACAAGGGGGTTACTACAGCCATCTTCCAATCATCCGGGACCTTTCCTGACTCCAGTGACTCTTGAAAGATCTCAACCAATGCCTCTGCTATTTCCTCAGCAACCTCTCTCAGAACTCTAGGATGTATCCCATCGGGGCCAGGAGATTTATCAATTTTAAGACTTTTTAACTTTTCTAGCACTATCTCTTTCGTAATGGCAACCATACTCAACTCAGCCCCGTGACACCCTTTAATTTTTGGGATATTACTCATCCATATGTTTATCCAATGACCATTTAATTGCCCTTAAAGTTGGTGAGTCTACAACTGTTGCAGGGAGTGCGTTCCACACCTCTATTACTCTGCGTAAAGAAGTTACCTCTGACATCTATCCTGTATCTATCACCCCTCAGTTTAAAGCTATGTCCCCTCGTGCTAGCCAATACCATCCAAGGAAAAAGGCTCTCACTGCCCACCCTATCTCACCCTCTGATTATATTATATGTCTTAATTAAATTAAATTAAGGGCGGCACGGTGGCACAGTGGTTAGCACTGCTGCCTCACAGCGCCGGAGACCCGGGTTCAATTCCCGCCTCAGGCGACTGACTGTGTGGAGTTTGCACGTTCTCCCCGTGTCTGCGTGGGTTTCCTCCGGGTGCTCCGGTTTCCTCCCACAGTCCAAAAATGTGCAGGTCAGGTGAATTGGCTATGCTAAATTGCCCCTAGTGTTAGGTAAGGGGTAGATGTAGATGTAGGGGTATGGGTGGGTTACGCTTCGGCGGGGCGGTGTGGACTTGTTGGGCCGAAGGGCCTGTTTCCACACTGTAAGTAATCTAATCTAATCTAATCTAAATCACCTCTCAAACTTCTTCTAACAAAACAGCCTTAAGTCCCTCAGCCTTTCCTCATAAGACCTTCCCTCCATTCCAGGCAACATCCTAATAAATCTCCTTTGAATCCTTTCCAAAGTTTCTACAGCCTACCTATAATGTGGTGACCAGAACTGTTTGCAATACACCGAAATGCGGCTACAGCATGACCTCATGGCTGCAAAACTCAACCCCTCTATCAATAAAAGCCAGCATATCAAATACCTTCTTAATAACCCTATCTACCTGGGTGACAACATTTAGAGATCTATGTACATGAACACAAAGATCTCTCTGCTCATCTACACTACCAAAAGTCTTACTATTAGCCCACTATTCTTTATTCTTGTTTCTCCTTCCAAAGTGAATCACCTCACACTTTTCTGCATTAAACTCCATTTGCCACTTCTCAGCCCAGCACTGCAGCTTATCCATGTCCCTCTATAACCTGCAACATCCTTCAGCATTATCCACAAATTCACTGACCGGACTGTCATCCACAAATTTACAAACCCATCTTCCTATGCCCTCATCTAGGACATTTATAAAAATGACAAACAGCAGTTTGTCCAAAACAGATCCTTACAGTACACCAATAGTAATTGAACTCCAAGATGAACATTTCCCATCAACCACCTTCTTTCAGCTAATCAATTTCTGATCCAAACTGCTAAATCACCCTCAATCCCATGTCTCCATTTTTTTGTGCAATTTTCTACCATGGGGAACCTTATCAACGCCACTTGAATTCATATACACCACATCAACTGCTTTACCCTCATCCATCTGTTTGGTCACCATCTCAAAGAACTCAATAAGGTTTGTGAAGCACAATTTACCCTTCACAGAACCGTGTTGACTATCCCTAATCAACTTATTCCTCTCTAGATGATTATAAATCCTATCTCTTATAACCTTTTCCAACACTTTACCCACAACCAAAGTAAGGCTCATTGATCTATAATTACCAGGGTTGTCTCTACTCCTCTTCTTGAACAAGGGGACAACATTTGCTATCCTCCAGTCTTCTATATTTCCTTATCTGAGGAAGAATGTTCTTGCTATAGAGGGAGTGCAGTGAAAGATGTCAAACTGATTCCTGGATGACAGGACTTAGTATGAGGAGAGACTAAGGGTCAGTTAGAATTGTATTCACTGGAGTTTAGAATGAGGAGTGGATCTAAAATTCCAACAGGACTAGACAGTTTAGACATAGGAAGGGTAGTCTCAATGGTGAGATAGTCCAGAACCAGGGGTCATATTTTAAGGATAAGGGGTAAAGCTTTTATAACCTTTCTTCACACAGAGACCCTGTGGAATTCACTACCACAGAAAGTGGCTAAAGCCAAAACAATGCGTTTTCAAGGAGGAGGTAGATTAAGCTCCTGTGGCTAAAGTGATCAAGGAATAAGGAGGGAGGGTGGGATCAGTCACAAACACATGGAATGGCAGAACAAGCGAGGAGTCAAATTGCCTATTTTGTATGTTTCTTAGTTTAAGAAGCAAAAATTCATTGCATAATAAGTCAAATGAAAACTATTGAATTATCACAAGCTTTTCTCATAATCCCAATCATTGCAGCTTTGTTACCATATGTCTTTTTTCCAGTTTTGAACAACACAATAAACAAGAGGAACAATTCCTTCTCAGTGCATTCGTTCACTCCTGAAAGAGATCTATCTCCACCTACTGGTATAAACAAGAATTGGCAAAACCTGTCAAATGCCTTCAATATCACCGAATTTCAATTTGCAACACAGACAGAGAAGATATTTTGAAGAAAGTTATTGCTACAAACTCATGGACTCAATTATATTTCCAAGGCTCTGTCAGCAGCTGTTACAGGCAAAGGAAATGGGGTTACATATGCCCCAATTTCCAAACAGCTCATTTTTGATATGAAGAGGCGGTCAATAAATTTCAATTAATTTGCTTTGCACAAAGTAGCCCTTTGTCAGGAATTGACAGCCCTCAACCATAGATGGTAGACCATCTAAAGTTGGTTGCTTGCCAATTTTACATGTCAGATGCTCAAGTGAATGTCCTGTTCATCACAGGATGTTTCTTTTTTTTTGCTTTTTCTGTTCCATCTTTCATCATGTATTTGCCAACTTACACTTTTATCTATACTGCCAATATGATCTTTTGTTCTTAATTGGTGCAAGCATTTAAAATGGCACCATGTAAAGTGCTAAATATGAGCTGTGGACCCAATGAAGACAACAAACAAGAAACTCATTTTTTTATATTCATTCATGGGATGTAGGCTTCACTGGCATTTTATTGCCCTGTCTTAATTGCCTAAAGGGCATTAAGAGTCAACCACATTGCTGTGGATCTGAAGTCACATATAGGCTAGACCAGGTAAGTATAAAAGTTTCCATCCCTAAGGGACATTAGTGAACCAGATGATTTTTTTTTCCAACAAGTAACTATGGTTTCATAGTCAGCATTAGACTCTGAATTCTAGATTTATACTGAATTCAAATTCTTCTGGATACCATTCGCAGAATTTAAACATGGATCCCCAAAACATTTTCTGGGCCTCTGGATTAACAGTCTAGTGATAATACCACTAGGCCATCATTTCCCTGGTTGGTCCATAGATTGTTAGTTGCCTAAGTTAAATGAGAAGGTTTCCATCACAAAATCTAGAACATCAAAACATATTGGCTGGCAACAGTGCAGTCCAAATTTATAGTATATACAGCCAAATACAATAACAATGTTTCTATTTAACACCTTTAACGCAATGAAATGTCTCGGGAGATCTACAGGATCATTATAAATCAAAGTATGACACTGAGTTACATAAGGAAATATTAGGTCAGATGACCTAAACCGTAGTTAACCGGATATGTTTTAATAAATGCCTTAGAGGAGGAATATCAGATTGGGGAACTCCGGACCTTTGGGCCTGGACAGTGAAGGTAGTCAACATTGTTTATTTTTATTCATTCAGAAGATGTAAGCATCACTGACTAGGCTAGTATTTATTGCCCATCTCTAATTGCCCAGAGGACAGTAAAGAGCCAATCACATTATCTGGAATCACATGTAATAAGAATAGTAGATTGCCGTCTCTAAGAGACATTAATGAATCAAATAGGTTTCTTTGCAACAATTGATAGTGGTTACATGATCACTTTAGGCTAGCTGTTAATTCCAGACGTTTAGTGAATTCAAATTTTACCATCTGTCTAGTGGGATTTGAATTCATGTCCACAGAAAATTAGCCAGGGTCTTTGGATTAATATCCCAATGATAATAGCACCAGGACCTTCCTAAAGCAATTACAATAGAAATTACACAAGAGGTCAAAATTAGAGCAGTGAAAAAACCTTGGAGGAGGAGAAAAGGATGGGAGTTTTAAATCAAGATGGTATTTCACCAGGTGCCAAAATAGGTCAGCAAGCACAAGGACAATGGGGTAACAGTACTTGCTGCGCATTGAGATATAGGCAAGCAAATTGTGGATCACCTCAAGTTTACAAAGGATAGAATGTGGGAAACCAGCCAGCAGTCTGTTGGAATAATTGGATCCATTGGCAACATAGGCAGGTTTAGGGGTTTTAGCAGCAAATGAGAGGAGTCAGGGGTAAAACTGAGTGATGTTAAGGAAGTGAAATGAATGGTCTTATTATCAATGCAATTACAACGTCAGCTCAGGCTCAAATGTGACACAGAGCTTGCAGACAGATTAAATTAATCTCAGACTGTTACTGCAGAGTGGGATGAAATCAGTAGCTGGGAAAATGACTTCCGAATGGGGACGGAAAACAATGGGATCACTTAACAGTTGCAATTCCCTCATGAGCAAGACAGTCTATACTCTAGATATTATCAAATGGCAGCCCTTCAACATCGGCAGTGATCATTTCTTAGATTCTTTTCAACTTTTAGAATGTCATATAACCTATAACACAGGAACAACTCATTTGACACAATAGGTTTATCAAGTATTAACGTAACAAATAGATGAATAACTATTAGTTTTCTGAACAAGAGAAACCACTGCATTATTTATCTAACAGGCAAAGTGATTAATATTTTCAGGAAAAAAAGTCAATGATTCACGCATAATTAGAAAACAAAAATAAAAATATATGCACAGTACACCTGTTTCAACTCATAATTCTTGACAGCCATTCTCTGGTTCACTTCTCAGGACAATGCCTTAACCAATCAAAGTCAATCTGTCTTGTTTAAAATTTAAACAAATTTTTGATATTAACTGTCAGTTGATGGAACTGCTGCATTCTCCATGGCAATGTTTCTACTAGTCAGATCTCCATATAGCAACCAAGCGGTAGTCTCCACTCATACAGTACAAAAGCTGTCTTTTCCTTTACTATTTCTTGCACATTGTCCTAATATAAGCACTGTAAAGAGCTTGGACAAAATGTATTTTTTTCAGCAATACTCAAATCTCATTACTAGACGTAATTCCACACTTTTTGTGTTTTTTTTTGTTTGAAGAATGATACCTATTTTCTGGGCTGCAAAATAAATATTTTAAGCATAATTCAATGTCATTATGAATACCTATTACTGATAGGACTGAGTATATTCAATTAACCAGGTATTCAACCTACTAATCACCCCAATTCATTCAATTGTTTTCTACCATATGGTATGATTTCACTTTTTTTTGTGCTAACCTACAACTCTCACAGGTTTGTCTGCTGCTTTTACAATTTATTTTATACATATTCATACAAGTAATATAGCTTATCAGAACAAGGTTCAATTAGTACTTTAATAATTATTCCCATGTTATCCTTGATTTCTAAGTTATAGCACATTTCTGAAATCATTATAAAAGTCGTGGCTGGAGTTCTTCTATACCTTGGGAATTACATTCTTACCTCAATTTTTCCAAGAGAGTCCATTTGTAAGCTGTATAGTAGTAATATTGAACATAGCCAGGATAATACAGGCACTTGCAGCTGGGCCACCACATAGGAGATGAACACATGCAATAATATTACTAGCAGGCCTTTGAAGCCCATTGTAAGGAAGCAGGCCAACATCCCATACATCATCAGCAACCACATCCTAAACTAAAGAAAAAAATCCTTATGTCACCATGTGAAACAGAAACAAAATGAAGTTTAAATTTTCTGTATTGCAGATCATCTGTTCCTCGGTACAAACAAGATTCATTCTCGTACAGCTAAAAGAAGGCTAGCATTGATATTATCATACTCAGATTTATTTGAATATAACAGCATGAACTGAATAAGTAAAAAAAGTAAAACATGATGAATTACTTAAGAAACAAAAACAGAAAATACTGGAAAAGCTCACTAGGTCAGCTGAGCATCAGCATGACCAAATTATCAGCATCTGTGAAAAGTTAACATTCCAAGTCAAATACTTGTTCTCAGTACTATTACAATGAAAGGTCAATTGACCTGAATCATTATCTCCTTGCTAGCATTTTCTGTTTTAGATTTTTAGCATGCATGGTAAGTTTACTTTTGAATTATACAAGGAGGTTAGTTGGAATTTTAGGATAATAAACAGACTAGAATATAAAAAAAGAACTTGAGGGTTTCATTCCACTTCACTTTTGCAAATATTTCACTAAGTTATTACTCAATGTAATGTGACCCATTTTGAAATTCATAAGAATTGATACACATTGGGATATAGTCTAGATGCAATGTGCTCCCTGGTTTTAAGTTTTCTAACACAGTTCTCTCATGGATAGATCTATAATGTGGTTATTATCAATGAGTCTTTCAACATAGAACTAAATCTCTTCTGCAATTGTTTTCAGTTTTACACTGAATACCACATAATCTACACAAAAAGACCATTCATCCTAATACGTTTAGCAAGTGCTAATGAATAAAAGAATAGTGAATGATTTATTTATTGTCAAATATATCTTAAAGATACAATGGAAAGTGTTTTGTCGCCACAATCTGGTGTCATTTTGAGGTACAATAAAAAAAAACTTAAATAAGAGTTTATCTTCTGTTCAAATTGGTCTCAAGCACAGCTTAGGGCCTATTGCAAGGTGTTCTGGTCCTCAAGGAGTCCCGCTCCGTGAACAGAGATGACAATGCTGATGCCTCAGGAGACCTCGGCTCTGCTGCTGCCACCATTTTGCCGACAATGTCAAGAGTCCAGGCTATGGGCTACTGCTGCCAAGAGTCCAGGCTCTGAGCCTACAGCCGCCAGGAGTCCAAGGTCCCAGCCCACCAGCAATGGTAGTCCAAGATCCCAGCATACCGCCACCAGGAGTCCAGTTTTCAGGCACCACCATCGCTGCCACGAGTCCTGGTCCATGCCGCCAACGCTGCAACCACTGCCCTGTCGACATTGTTCTCAAAGATGAAGAAAGAAAAGCACGTAGAGAAAATGATGCCACCGGCATCATTGGACTTCACCAGTTTCCTCATTTCCCCTCCCTCCACCTTAGCCCAGTTCCACCCTTCCAGCTCAGCACCACCCTCATGACCTGTCCTACCTGCCAATCTTCCTTCCCACCTATCCGCTCCACCCTCCCCTCTGACCTATCACCTTCATCCCCACCTCCATCAACCTCCAAAGTACTCTTGGTTACTTTCTCCCCAGTCCCACCCCCCTCCCATTTATCTCTCCACTCCAGAAGCTCCCTGCCTTCATTCCTGATGAAGAGCTTTTGCCCGAAATGTCGATCTTCCTGCTCCTTGGATGCTGCCTGACCTGCTGTGCTTTTCCAGTATGACACTAATCTACACCGTCCAAATACTACCTATTGTACAGGCACTATCTAGAAATGCTCTGCATGTGCCTGCATCCACTCGAATACATTATTTCCTCTCATTACATAGAACACATTTAAAGCATAACTTAATGCAAAAGCATAGCATAACCATCATATTGGGTAATGTTGGTACGACTATGCAAATATGTGACATACCCTTTTGTTATGTTTTATAGTATATGCCCATCCCTACTAATGAGCATTTTTCATTACAGATCTCATTTCTGTTTAGCCTAAACCTTTCATAGAATCCTTACAGTGCAGGAAGCAGACCATTCAGCTCATCAAGTCCACACTGTCCCTCTGAAGACCACCCCACCAAGATCTATCCCCCTACCTTGTGCCTGCATTTCCCATGGCCAACTTACCAAGCCCACACCCTCCAGGACAATTTAGCATGAGCAATCAACCTAACCATCACATCTTTGGGAGCAAATCGGAACACCTGGAAGAAACCCACGCAGACGGGGAGAATGTGCAAATTCCACATAGACAGTCCAATGTTCAAACTCTTTTAGTTTCCATTTGTCCAGAGAATATTCCACATGGAAAAACACACCTGTAATTCACTAAATATTTAGCAATAGAAACAAAGGTTTTATACTTATTTACATAACAGATATTAGATTTATGTTTCAAAGGATAAAAAGTTCTGTTATTTGTAATATGACCCTCCTCTTCCACATAGATATTCTGTAAAATAAATGTATATATTTTGATTATAGTTTTAACAGAAAGTACAAACCTTTGGAAAAAAGGCTATGGTCACTTGTGATACAATTATATGACCAAGCAGAGTCCACACCAGCAAGTTCTTTGTCCACTCTGTCCAAAAGCTCCATTCAAAGTCTGTTGGGTCCTGAAAAGTGTTGCAAGGGTTAGTTATCCAAAAATAACTCAAAACATAAAATGCTGTCCAAAGGAACTGTTTGCTTCTATGGAATTCCAAATAGATTAGGATTAATATCAAAGCAAAGCCAGATTCTGTCCACATCCAACTTACAAATTTAAATATACACTTTCCAGCAAGAATTCCAGGAAACCAACAATGAAAAAAGTAGCCAATTGTTTTCTTCACCTCCCAGGCCAGGGAGCAACTGACCAATTATACACCTGCACATTGTACACCGGAAGCTGTGTTTTTTGTTCGCACTCTGTTCAATTATATATCTGCCATCTGTGATTTTTAAAGATCCTGTTCTATTCTATTGCACGCCTATGCAGGCTTTATCCACAGTAAAAAGAAACATTTTGAAACATTTAAATTCATAATAGAGGTCCTACCTCTGGCATGAGTCCATTCTGTCTAGGACCACACCATGCACATGCAAGTTAACATGCTTATAGGACAAATTAGCTAAGTCCTTTAGATCAGAAAGGTGAGGAGGGCAAGGGTGGGAGAGTCAAAGCTGAAGTGAAGCCAAAATGCAACAAACTAAAAGAACAGACTTTCATTTACAAAGCAAGATTAACAACCTATGAGTGGTCAAAACTCTAGATAGTCAATGAAGTGCTTTTGTAGTACAAGGTAAAGCTACCAAAGTCCTGCCAGAGCATAGGGCTGTTCTCTCATTAGAGAGTGACACCTGGTAGTGGTTTAACCTAAGGCTACCACAGCTCCTCAGACAAGGGGAAATGGTGGGAGAGTTTTTCATGGTAATCTGAGCTGGTACAGGAATTGAACTCACACTCAGCACTGCAAGCCAGCTCTCCAGCCAAGAGAGCCAACCTACCATCTTTTTGAAGTATAGTCACCACTGCAAGTCTCTTTTTGTTTTGGAATGGTATGATTGGCAAAATCTGTTTGGAATTATAACTTTAATATAAGCTATCACTTCCACAGCACCAAGAACAAATCCAAACATTTGGATTTGAAAAATCTCTAGATTTTGCAATGAGAATATTGAAAATCATAGTAAGTGCTTAAAATAATACCTACATCATGCATTCGGTATTACTTACAAAATTAAACCAACATAATTAATCACTGAAGACTAAATTACCTTCTTAAAACCCCAAATAAAGAATCCTTTTTCAAATCCAAATTCAGCATCAAGTTCTTCTTCATAATCTGTCAGAGATGAAAAGCAGAGAATATAGCAACATACTTCAGATCAACTGTGAAAAACTGATTTTTTTTAAACTGGGATTTCAATTAATAATCTGAAATCAAAAACAAATTGGGATTAGAGCTCTGCTGCATTGTTTGGCATTGCAATACAGTCAGAATTGCTAAAATGCAAAAAATCAAATAATTAAGAATATCACTTCACCCATAAAGTATTAGATCATTAAGGGTACAGTACTCGATCTAATTCTGATTAACAAACAGATCAATGGGGTGACCTCAAATGTAGCACACTTGGAAGGTGAAGGATCATTTAAGAGATGCTTAAGGTGCTCCAGTTGAAGAAATACTAATCTCCAGTGCAAATCTGCAGAACCTACTGTCATTCCATTGTGCTGTAAATTCTAAGAATGTATATTTTAAGAACTAAAATTTCACATATTCCTTCATATGCATATTTTATAATCTCAATATCCACTCAATTTGCAAAGTTCAGTTTGAAGCACAAAGATTAATAGATATTTTCACTTTTGGTCAGTTTAGTCAAGTCAAAGACATTTTGCAGTCAGCAGTGAATGAATTCTCTGTTCAACTTGCTGATAGCCATAAAACAACATTTTTTTTCAGGCTTTTTAAGTAAAGACTTGTTCTAATCCAGCAATAGTTTCAGTTCAGCATCCTCTACAATATACACATGGCATGTGTTAACAGGGCAAGAAGGAGCAAGGCTGGTCAACCAGATTGAACAATCCTCAGTGAGGCATTGGTTTTAAACAGATTAAAACTGGGCCTGCAGAGTCTAACCAGGAACTAAGAGAAGGAAATATGAATTGCATCTAAATCACGGATCAAAAGCAAAATAAAGAAAAAGGTGAAAGAGACATTCAATGGCATTACCATTGCTGAATATTTCAAAATCAACATCACAGGGGTTACCACTGACCAGAAACTAAACTGGACTAGCCACATAAATACTGTGGCTCCAAGAAACAGTCAGAGGCTAGGGATCCTTCAGTGAAAACTAACCATCTGACTTGCCAAAGCCTGTCCATCATCTGTTATGCACAATACTCAAGAAATTTGCCAACATGCAAAACAAAGCAGCCCAGTCAATCGGCACATCCACAAACATTCACTCCCTACACCAACACACAGTTGCAGCAACACATACCATTCGAAGACGCACTGTAGAAATTCAGTACAGTTTCTTACACAACATCTTTCAATTTCATGACCATCACCACCTCAGAGGACAAGACTAGCAGATAGATATTAACACCTCCATCTGCAAGTTCTTCTCAAAGACACTCACTACCCTGACTTGGAAATATATCATTATTCTTACACTGTCACTGGGTTAAAAATCCTGGAACCCTTCCCTAGCAGTATTGTGTGTATAACTACACCAAATGTACTGAGTAGTTCAAGAAGGCAGATCACCACCACAATGTTCCCTCTAATTTTTCTGGCACTGGTGCAGAACCCAGTGTAGTCTGAGCACATCTTGCATCCACTGAGCGGAAATAATTTCGCAACTTTTAATAGCTAATAATCAAATTGTGAAAATAATGTGCAAATATATTATTATTTTATAACTACAGACATTCTACTTGCTAAATAATCAAAATTGTTTGCTCGGCTCAGAAGTCTGGGGAGCAATTTAATGCTGGTGCTATGTAAACCACATGCACTACATGTCCAAAAAAGGACACATGTAATTATTCACTCCTTTGTTGCCAGCTTGTCTATCTTTATTTCCTGCTCAATGATTATATGCTGCATTCGAGTTGAAATTCTATCCAGATGAAATGTACAACTTAATTTGCATCAATTGCCCAAGTAATGTTTTTCTAATCTCTTTCTGGATTCTGCACTTAATCAAAGGGTTCAGAAAAGATTTACAATGATGTTACCAGGGTTGAAGAGTTTGAGCTATGGAAAGAAGCTGAATAGGCTGGAACTGTTTTCCCTGGAGGATTGGAGACTGAGGGGTGACTTTATAGAGGTTAATAAAATCATGAGGGGCATGGAACGTATAAACAGACAAGGTCCCTTCCCTGGGGTGGGGGTGTCCAGAACTAGATGGCATAAGTTTAGGGTGAGGAGGAAAAATTTCAAAGGGACCATGTTTTCACGCAGAAGGTGGTGAATGTATGGAGTGAGCTGTCAAAGGAAGTTGTGGAAGCTGGTAACGTTTAAAAGGCATCTAGATGAGTATACGAACAGGAAGGGCTTACAGCGACATGGCCAAGTGCTGGCAAATGGGACTAGATTAATTTAGGATATCTAGTCAGCAAGAACAAGTTGGACCTAAGGGCCTGGTTTTGTGCTGTACATCTCTATGACTCTAAGTTCATGAGGCTAAGTCCATGCTCACAAATGCACCTAATAGCTGAAATGTTGCTCAAATGTCCAGAAGAATGGACATTTCCAGAAACTGGTCATCTTTTACAGCACAGTCCACCGAATCACAAGGTCTGAATGGAACGCATCTTGATTTTTTCTACAACCATAAATTTGAAGTCCAAGTGTGAGCGTATCTTTGTGGCTTAACTTTTGTCATAGCTGAGTATAAAAGTGGAATACAAGACTATCTTTTCCAAATTCATAATTGGTTGTCTTGATATTTACAGCCTAATCAAATGCATGCCATTCTCGTAATTTATCTTTTGGAAATTTGCTTTCCAGGTGCTCACGCAGCAGTTGAATAAATGAAAGGCTTACATCACTATCGAGAGCAATCAGGACCTTCTTAACTTCATCACTCCAATAAATACATTCACCTCGCTACTGAGTGAATATTCAGTTTATTGACCTTCAATTGTCATCAAACAGCTTCTCTGCAAGGATTAGCACAGTAACATCAGTTCACTGAGAACATCATTCACAGCTGTCAGCACAACGCAATGTTGTGGTATTGTGAGCATGCTCAGGCAATATTTGTTTATTCACCAGCTCTCTGCAGTATTCCATTCTAGACATTGTGGTTTAGTGCACTCATAAAAAGAAAACACTTTGCAGTCTCTTTTTTTAAAAAAGATTCATTCAGGAACATGGGCTTTCCTGGATGGGCTAGTATTATTGCCTTTCCATTATTGCCCTGGAGAAGTTAGAGGTGCCTTCTTTAGGGAAATAATACATGGGTAATAAATGCCAGCCCAACCAGGAAAGCCCAGATTCCCTGAATGAATTTTTTTAAAACGGATAAAGAGAAAAAGGAGGGAAAAAAAAAGGCAGAGAAATCAACTTCCCAAGATAACCTGAAAGAATGAGAATTCACACTCAAACTTAAATTCAAGGAACAAAGAGGTTGTTTGATGTAACCAATTATAGCATGAAAAAATTTTACTTGTAAATGTAACAGCCCAACCTTTTTCTGCAATGTCTAATGGGACACATGTGGCCAATTACCCCAAGTTTAAGCCATTGGATTGATTCAAATTTAGCCACATGTGAATTGTAAAGTATATAGTAGCTATTCCATAATTAAGATGATGTCATTTTTGACATTGTAAACTGAAATATGCAAAAAGACAACTCAAAACAAATTAAGAAAAACACTTTGAAGAAAAATTACCATGGTTTCCATAATATGCCACATCAGTTTTATCACAACATGTTTCAAAATATACAACTTAATAACAATATAGGAAATCCACTGAACTATCCATATAATAAAGTCAAAGTTCAAATGCTAAAATTTCACAAGAACTGTGATTCCAACTAATATAGCAACTTACATTTATATACCACCTTTACAGAAGATGGTGCAATTTTGTGGATCTTAATTACACAGCAGGCTGTTTGCCAGACAGCTATTCCTGGTCACTGCTGTTGCTCTGAAAGAATCTGGTTAAATATTTTGACAATCACATAAATATTAACAGTAAAGGCAATATTTAGATCAAACTTTCCAATCAATTCTTTCTACCTTAAATTCATCAGTATTTTCAAAACTATTTTCCACACACCGTTCAATGAATAAATGGTAAGCAAGTCTGGTAAATCTCATTTACCACTGCTTTTTAAATTTCAGTCTTCTCCACTGAAGTCACCCAACTAAAGTTGGGCTGAACCTTCTGGTTTTTGATTAAGTCACATCAAGTTTCATGAAGTGATCCTCACTGCAAAGCCAAGCAAGTTTTCTTGCCGTATTTTTCCAAACTTGTTACATTAATTGGACATTTCAGCTGTTATGGCAAATTCCTTGTCCAATTTTTGGCCCCATCTTACCACGTACTTTTCCCACAGCAATTTACCACTCGCCAAAGATCCTGAAATGGACCCTCAACTTTGGTGCTGCACCATATGTAAAAAGCCTCTGTGAAACCAGACAAGCACTGTTTGCTTGGAGCTGCCCTGAATGGTTCCCTGGCATTTGCCACAAGCATAGCTGACAGGAAATCAGTGTCCCTTTTGTAAACATGGCCCTGGAAGTCCTGCTGGACAGGGTACAGCATGGGTGGAATTTCACCTTCCCCTAGGACAAACAGACCATGCCCACCTTCTCAGAGGTTGCTACCCTGTTCACGCAATCGAAAAGAATGCCCAGCTCTGCAGGAAGACATCCTTGTCCTTCTCCATTCTGCCAGCATAAATACCATTATTTTCTCTCTGATAATTCTCACTCACTCAATGCTACTGTATCCACCTCCTATCCAGACTCATGCTCAACAACTCTCACTAACACATGCTTCTCCATTTGCTCTCACCCATCCTTACCTGTGACACCACTAATGCTACACACCCTTTTCACATCCTACCTCATTTGCTTGAGAAATGTCCCCAACTGCACCAAAAGAAATATCTGTGCCACTCACTTTCATCGAATGTATTATCTTTCTCTCTCACTCCAGGAGCAAAACAGCCCAATAAAGGCAAAAAGTGTCAAGACAGGTAGTACGCTGCCCGTCATTTGTCTCTTCATCTCTTATGCGGAGGGGGTCCTAACTATGACCACCCAAGTAGGGCCTGGACTGGAAAAGAAGGCTGCCCTCAACTTGCTGGGCCAGAATTCCCTTAGCAAAGGCTACATCTCTTAAATGGACTTAGGCCTGCTGACAACCGTGGCAAGTTTTGTGGCTTTATGCATGTGCTAAATGGTGCAGGAAGGCAGTAGCAACATGAGCCTGTTATCTCTGGCTGAGAGAGCAATGTATAAAAATGCAAGTCTAGAAAATGCAAATCTGGAGTAAAAAACTAAAAGAACACACTTTCATTTACAAAGCACAACTATGGGTGTGCAAAATTCTCTATCGTCAAATGAAGTGCTTTTTGCAGTACATGGTAAATCCAGCATAATCTTACCAGACCATTGGCTGCTCTCTCATTCACAGAATCATACAATCCCTACAGTGTGGAAACAGGCCCTTCAAGTTGACAATGACTTTCCGAAGAGTAACCTACCCAGACCCATTCCTCTACCCTATATTTACCCTAACAAATGCACCTAACCTACACATCCCTGAACACTATGGGCAATTTAGCACATCCAATTCACCTAACCTGCACATCTTTGGAAATGTGGAAGTAAACCAGAGCACCCAGATGAAACCCACACAGAAACTGTGTGCAAACTCTACAAAGACAGTCACCCAAGGCTAACCTTGAGGCAGCAGTGCTAACCACTGAGCCATTGCGCTGCCCTACATCTAGAAGGACAAGCGCAGCAGATCCATGGGAACACCACCACCATTAGGTTCCCCTCTAAGCCACTCACTATCCTTATTCGGAAATGTATCACTATTCCTTCACTGTTGCTGGTTTAAAATCTCCAATGGCATTGTGGGCCAACCCACAGCAGGTGGACTGCAGCGGTTCAAGAAGTCTTCGCACAGTTGTGCAATCATTCCTTCGGTCAGGATCTATTTGCAGTGTCTATCCTCCATGTATTCTCTGGTGACGTACAGTCATTCCATCATTGACAGAGACAATTTGTGGTGGTTTAACCCAAGGTCACCTCAGCTCAGGTCAGGGGAGAGATTGATAAGGAGAGTCCTTCATAGTAAACTCAGCTGGTATGGGAACTGAACTCACGCATTCTGTACTGCAAACTGGCAGTCCAACCAAGTGAGCTAATTTAACCCTTTTCTGAAGTATGGTCACCAGGACAAGTCCTTTTATTACAATGGCACGGCTAGGCAAAATTGTTTGGAGTCATAACTTTAATCTAAGTTATAATTTCGACAGTACCACAGAACCAAAGGTAGGTATGCTGCGTAGAGTGAGTGAGTACTGTAACAGCAAGTGAACAGCCAGAGATGCAGCCTGATGCAGACTGTGAGCTGACAGTATGTCCCTGAGCATAAATGGCATTACAATGATTGTTGCCTGTGCAGGCAGAGGTGCAACACTGAAATTAGGAGGCATCTTGTAAGTGGACCAGAGATGTGGGATGAGAGGAGATAGAGGCTGGCACATGTCAGATGCTAATGTCCATAGATGATGTGTGACTGCTGCCAATGGAGAATGCCTAAAACATTGGTGCTCATGGAGTTCTTTTGAAACAAGTGGCAAGTTGAACCTGCCAAGAACCCCCTCTGGTTTCATATCAAGTTTTCTCAATGATTAGTTTGTATGGTGAGTTTGGTAAGATCACCACTTGTGGGGATTCGGACTGCTCGCAAAGTGTTTTAACAAGCAATACTGAATGTCAACTGTGAACACGCTGCTGCCTAGCAATAGTGATGATGGTATCCTGCCTGAGAAAAACTTAAAATGCGGCTAACAGAACATTAGGCCTGATTGTATCATTCATCTCACCATAGCCACATTCAGCCTATTGATTTCAAATCCTTAATTTTTTATTCAGGAAACAAAACATTTAGAGCATACAGCTGAAGTCAAGAACCAGAATATGTTTCATTTTTGGCCTCTGTGAATTCTGCGAGCCCTCAATGTAACATTTAAGCAGAAAAGGCACTAGAAGTACAATAAGAGAGCAGTAATTCCTAACCAATTCTTCCCAAGCTTACTTCTAAATAGTTTAGGTTTTAAACATGCAACTGCTGTGAAAAATATAATTCATTTGAGCAAATAGATTAACTGCAAAACAGCTTTTAAAGTGGAGAGAAAATAGATTTAGTTATCATGTAAATCAGGATTATACAGTTGGTCTGCAGGTGATTTATTATAAATATTAACACATTGTAATAGATATATCAATAAACATAGCGAGCAAAATACAGCTTGGTTGGCAAGCAAAGGCAAAACACTGGACAAATGTAGAAATTAAAAGCAGACTAACAGCTCTGTAAAACATCATATAACCATAAAATCTAATCTTCCTAAATGCTCCTGTGCATTGTAATGATGTGTTATAATTGGGATGTAATTTTTATACTGTAATTCCTGTTTTTGTAAATCATCTAATACAAACCTCACAAGCTCCAAGTAAAGCACCAGGTTTCTGCCATTCAAATAGTTAACAAACAATTTGTAGGCACAGAGCTCTGCAAGGCTTTATAGATTTATTATGCAAAAAAAATGTAAAGGTTTGTATTTTTGAAGTTTAATGGATTAACATATGCAATGCAAGGCAAATGAACCCTTAATTTCTGAAATTAACAAACAGGAAAGGTTGACTATCGACTATGACTAAAACTAAAAAAGGAATGATTACAATGTATGTTTAAAATCAAATTTTGAACAATAAAAAAAGGACTAATATCCAATTTTTCTTCAATTTTCTGGGAAAATGCTTTTTACCTCCACTCTGTAAAAGTCACAGGCACAAATATATGTTTCAACATTTTGTGGCACAACATATTGGGGCTCCATTTGATTTATTTTGTAGATAGTTTGATAGTAAGACCAATAACAGTAGTGAAAATAAAGAAGGAAAAAAATAAAACAGGCATTGGTGAAACAGCTTTCATTACCCTAGAAAGTCCCAAAGGGTAAACGAGTAACTAAGTGATGTTGAAGTGCAATTATTCTTGGAATGGAACTGAACCCAGAATAGTAGCACAAATAGCAATGTGCAAATGACCTGGTAACTTTTGTATTGCTGTTGGCTGAGGAACATCTGTTAGCCATGCCTCTCTTATTCTTCAAAACAGGGCCATAGGACTTTTCATATTCACTTGAGAGAATTGGAAATGTTCAAAGGTCTAAAATGTTTGTTCTTTAAAATGTTAAGGATGAAGCAAGGACAGAGTAGACCCAAAACTACTGAGCCATTGCAGTTAATCACCAGGCTCTTGAAGTCGACAGGACAAATATGTTGTCAAATCAAAGCATAGAATTCCACACCTGACCAGGTGACTTCTAACCAAATTAAGAGACATTAAAAGAACACCAATATAGGTTGTTCTGGAGAAAACACAGATGTTTCCATTAGCTTGAATCACTCCAAATAAAGTAAAGTTTTACAATAAATATTCTGGGATAAGTGTATGATATACGCAGGTAAGTATATTTAGAAACGATCTTGTTAGAGATGGAACACCCCTATTACATAAAGATATGACCTTCAGTGAATTACTCTGTTTTTTAAAAACATTTAATTGCTCAGTCAAAAAAATAATTCTGACTCTCACAGTCAACCAAACCTTTAGAAGGACAATATAATTTAACCAAAACTTGATTGTCACAGATTTTTAAGTGCTGCGTTCTTCCATAACTTTGTTGTTATATTGCATAAATCAATGTTTAAATGTCAAAGTATGATTAGCAACAGAGCAAAGACATTTGTCTCTGACATTGAAAAATCCTTTGAGAGTGATCCAGTCATCTCCTTGGCAAGTACTTTACTTTCTCTCACCATGCAATGGATTGTAGTGCCTTCCCAGGAGGATTTCCAGATTGGCATTGCAGTGATGTCAAGCTGTCCAAAGAGCCAACATATTACGACATTTTTTGTTCAGCAACAGTTACTCAGCTTACAATATCAAACCCCAGTTCCAACTGACTGAAGGAGGCTACTTTTTAATGGCATCAGACTGTAGAGAGGGAATGTTTTCAACTGATCAAATGATTTCAATGATTGCTGATTAATGGAGATCAACAGCAGAATCTCTGGCAACATTGTGAGTGATATACCATTAGGGGAGATGGTGACATTGCGATATTGTCATTAGTCTAGTAATATAGAGGCCCATGAAAATGTTCACAAGACAATAGTCTAAATCCTACCTGAGCAGCTATTGGAATTTGAATTCTGTTAATAAATCTGGAAATAATAGCTAGTCTCAGTAATGGTGAGCATGACAATTATCAGCAATTGTTGTAAAGACCCATCTGGTTCACTAATACCCTTTAGGGAAGGAAGTCTACCGTCCTTGCCCAGTCTTGTCTACACATGACCTCAGGCCCACAAGAATGTGGTTTAACTTTTAACTGCCTTCTGAAATGGCCAGTAAGCCACTCAGGTCAAGGGCAATTCAGGACAGGCAACAAATTCTGGCCTTGCCAGCAATGCCTTCATGCCATGAAATAATAAATAAAGGGAGTTCAAATGGTGAAAGGCCACGCTCAATATCCCCCCCCTTCCACCCCCCCCCCCCGTAAAACCCAGGCCAGTAAAAGTCCCTAAACCTTATAGGGAATCAGGAACTTCCAAAAGTACAGTACACTCTTATTATGTTGACTTCCTAAAAATCTTGAAGTGCTATCAATGGTTCTTACACTAAATCCTGATACTAAAATATTGTCAATTATCTAAGCTGAACCCATTCTGAATAAAACTAAATGTAGCAGGCAAGAACAAAAAATGGCATAATATTTTGCAGCAAATATTCCTAGTATTAGAAGTTAAAATTAGTAGAGGTAATGAGTTGACTACTACCTTATATGGACTTGAGAGTCTGAAATGATTTATATTGCAGACTGCCTTAAGTACCACCCATTATGATGATGTCATAACAATGACATTATGATGATGGGCTTAAGAAAGTGAAGAGCTTCAGGTTACAAAAGGAGTTCAATCAACCATCGGGATCTTGCTCATATACCTTGTTATACTACTATAATATTAATGTAATGCATACATAGTTGCTATCGTACAATAACTTATATCATATTTAAGAAAACAGCTTGTTCTTGTTAAACTAATGAGTGGTTACCTCTCCAGTACAAGACCAAGAAGGCCCCGTAGATCGCCAACAGGAAAGGGGAAGGCAGCAGAAAATCTACCAGTTAGTTCTATAATAATGAGCACTGGTAAGGATTCATCTTACAACATGGTGGCAAGTGGTGTGAATTTCATTTAGCAGAGTCCTATACACATACTAGCAAGGAACTGGTTAACTGTTTGGCTGGATAGCTGGTCTGCAAAGCACTGTGATGCCAACAGCACAGGTTCAATTCCCACATCTTGGGCAGAACACTTGATCTCAACATCTCCCCTCACCTGAGGTGTAGTGACCCTCAGGTTAAACCACCAGTCAGCTCACTCTAAAGAGAGAGCAGCCTTATAGGCCGGTCTGATAATTGTTTCGTTTCTTTTAACACGCTGGCAGTCTTAAGAATTCTTGCAGATAGTCAGCATATTAGAAGAGTTAAAATATTCACAAGCCTTTCAGAAGAGAACCGCATGGCATGATTCAACAAGGCAGAATCTACACACAATAGTAAAAGCATTTCAGGCGTTATGAAATACACAGCAACAAAGGTGAGCTAGGAACTCCATCAAAGCAATAACATACTCCATCAAATGACAGTGATCTAGAGGAGTGGTCCTGAGCTGAGCTTCAGCACAGAGCAAATGGCAGAGGTCCCATAAGTAAATTTGAAATCCTAGTGGGTAAGGGGAAAACTTTAAGTGGCACAATTTACAGGCAGAGAAAGCTGGAAGTAAGCAACATACTTGCAACTCTGGTCAAGCTTTGCCACCTTAGCAACATGCAATAGGAGGCACAGCTACAGTCAAAGAAATCAAGGGCCACAGAAGCAAAATAAAACAAAGCAATAAAGGGGCAATTTAAGAGCACAGACAGACAAAGTTTAACAGAAAAAGTTAGATTACTGAGGTTGCAGAAAAGGTGGTACGCATTTACTTAAACCAACATGCACCAGGATTCATTCAGGTAAAAGCAGTGAAAACATAAGGGATTATTACTTACAGCCAATGACAGTAAGGATCATCGAGGAAAATCCATTAAAGAAAATGTTTCCTTTTTTAAAGGCATCAGAGAACGATGCATTCAGATAAACAGTTAAAAGAAACAGATATTGTTACGAAAGCAGCAAATGTCAGTATTCATTCGGTAAAGCTATTAAGGAAACAGGAAATAATATATTCAGGTTTCAGGCAAAAGCCCTCCATTCCTGATGAAGGGCTTTTTGACATCGACTCTCCTGCTCCTCGATGCTGCCTGACCTGCTGTGCTTTTTCAGCACCACACTCTCGACTCTAAATCTCCAGCATCTGCAGTCCTCACTTTTGCCTACAATACATTAAGGCCATGACTTGTAGGATTCATCCAGAGAAGCTGCAAAAAAAAAAAAAAGCAGGAATCCTCCCATTTTAGCTACAAAAATGTGGGAAAAGATCATGGTAAAGCTCTGCCATACTACTAAATTCAAAATTTGTGAAGCAAGGAAATCACAATAGGAAGACCTGATTGCTGAAATTACACAGCCAGGAAGTTTTAATTTCTGGAAAGGATCAAATAGAACATAGAACTAAACATCCTCTAGAAAACAATTTTTAAGATATAGAATCGTTTCCAGATTAGATATTAAATTAGAAATGAGACAAGTGAATGCACTTTCATATACAGTTGGGAATTTAGCTGATCATGTAATTGCTCTCCAAAGTGTAGAAGAAACAACTGATACTTTCAATTAAGTTCTGAAAGTCTATGACATTTACTTCAACCCAAAACAAATAACATTTCTGAAAAAACAAGAGTTTGTGGAAGAGTTTAGCACCGGGGGGAAATTTCTAGATAGCTTCATTATTGATCTCCACAGTTTGGTGGGAAAAAAAGGTAACCACTGGAAATTAAAGTCAGAATGCATAAGTGTGAGATTGGAGTTGCTGATGACTGTTCAGATTTATTACTGTCAAAGACAGATTTTATTCTAGAGAAAACCATTCTGCTGATAAATAAATCAAATGTCCAAAAGGAGTACAGATCATAGGGGTAAGAATTCATCTTACTCTTTTGCTCAGTCATAAAAGTTAAAATCACTCACAATTATTACTGATTAGCCCCGAAATGAAGGAAAACTTTCCAGTAGGTAAAATATGGGTAATGGAGAAAATGGAGTTGGATCTAAAAATAAAATTTAGCAAAAGAATGTTCTTTCGTACACCAAGAGATATAAATTAGTAGAATGTAATCTGTATGAATTCGCTAAAGGAGATTAAATTTAAAAATGGTTTGAAACTACATGCAGCACTTTCAATCCGTCTGAATTAAATGAGCTCAAATGCCTGTATTATGGCGAGTTTTATCAAGTATTCACTCAACATTTTGCAAGTAACAACTACCAAGTAACACCTTTATCCTGACAAAATAATTGACTTCCCCAATATCAAAACAGATCAGAACAGGATAGATTTTGCAGACATTCATTCCCTTTGCACTTGTTTACAAACCATTGTGAACAGGGCAAATAATAAGCGCTGAAAATGTGTTGCTGGAAAAGCGCAGCAGGTCAGGCAGCATCCAGGGAACAGGAGAATCGACGTTTCGGGCATCAGCCCTTCTTCAGGAATGAGGAAAGTGTGTCCAGCAGGCTAAGATAAAAGCTGGACACACTTTCCTCATTCCTGAAGAAGGGTTGGTGCCCGAAACGTCGATTCTCCTGTTCCTTGGATGCTGCCTGACCTGCTGCGCTTTTCCAGCAACACATTTTCAGCTCTGATCTCCAGCATCTGCAGTCCTCACTTTCTCCAGGGCAAATAATAAACCAAACAAACTGAAGAATGCTCAATGAGCAGTGCAAAATAAGGGAAGGAAGAAAGTATGGATTAAGAGAAAGTAAAAAGAGGCAGATCCTTTATTTAAAAATTTCAGCATTAATTAAAATCTGAGAAATAAAACTCTATGTTAATTTTCAATTCAGATGGGTAATACTACAATACTCAGAACTTCTAACATCATTGAGATTATACTTACACTGGGATGAGTACAATTTAACTTTGTATTGCGATTTCCAAGGGAAGTAACAATAAATTCCAATCTCACAATGTTCCAAATTTCAATATCAGGTATTTTGGAGAGACACTAGCATCATGTAATTTGTGGAAGACTATGCCAACTCTGATTCAAATTCCAGAATTCTACATTTAGCAGTACATGTGAAATTGTCTATTTTGCATTCGCTGTTACAAGAAAACCTAACCCAAATTATTTTTTTAAAAAACCGTGCCTAGTGTAATACGAGGGAAAAACAGAATTTAAGAAAGATAGGCTCTCATGTATCTTTCATTTTATATTGTTTAAAATATTGACTTGTTTAACTTGATACCCATTCTGCAGGATTGTTATACAATTATGATCACACAATTAATAAATATTAATTACTTGTTCAGTTTCTTCAGTCAATGTTTGTCATGCACCCAGGTACCAAACCACTCTGACTAGTAAGAATGTAATACAATACAATTTACCTGCACATAGCACCTCAGCTGAAACTATGTCCATCCACATATTACTAAGATCTTTATCTCAGATGGGAATTGCCAAATGTCTTAGAGGTGGTATTTTTACATTAGATATTCTCCTTTTGTTTACAGACTGCTCCTAAAAGCGAATGTCACTTCCTTACAAACCAGTGTACAAACCTGCTGAAAGCAAAGAAAATGTAACAAATGCCTGAAGCTTGCCACTGTACTTCAGCATTTCAACTTTGGAGGGTGTTAAAATGTGCACTCTGACTCAGTCTACAAATTTAATACTTTTTTAAAACAATAAATTGATAAATAAATATTACGACGTGAGAAATATTCTTAGCAACCTATACAAACATCATTGCTCTTCTTAACATAAGAATGTCTGCATGGGTTTCCTCCGGGTGCTCTGGTTTCCTCCTACAATCCAAAGATGTGCAGGTCAGGTGAATCGACCACGCTAAATTGTCCATAGTGTTAGGTGCATTAGTCAGAGAGAAATGGGTTACTCCTTCGGAGGGTCAGTGTGGACTTGTTGGGCTGAAAGGCCTTTTTCCACACTGTAGGGAATCTAATCTAAATATGTTAACTTGATTATAAAATCGACAGGTGGTAAACTGAGAGTTGAATCATGTTACTACAGAACCCATTAATTAATTTGTAATCTTACTCCACATAGTTTCAAGCAAACAGATATATTGTTACAATATAGCCAAAATATCACACCCTTAAGCAGCCAAATAAAGGAATTCAGAAAGGTCTTTCTTATAACCACTACAGTCAGTCGTGATTGAAATGAAATTTCTCCAACAAATATACTTGTCGTATAGTTGCTCATCAGACAAACGAGCCAGTTTTTCTGTTGCTCTCCACAGATGCTGGCTGATTCACTGAGTTATTCCAGCCAATTTTGCTCTTGCTTTGGATTTCAATTATTCACAATATTTGTCGACAAGTGAAAGAAATGGCTTGCCGGCTTTCCAAGAAGCTCACTTAACCGTGTTGAAACCCCTGAGTGAATGGGGGGGGGGGGCGTCAACGTTTTCAAAATCGCCAACAGGGACATGTACTTGACACAATTACACTGTTTAGTTACTCAATGTTATGGAGCACATTAAATCACTCAAGGACCGGACAGCCTTAACGCTAACGCTGATGACAACAACAGAAAACAACTGTAAAATTCCAAGGTACGTGGGAATCTAGGGTGGTGCTTCTCAAACATTTCCTATTCAGACTTTTGAAAGTTGAAAATTATCATGACCCCATCAATGAGCGCAGTTAGAGTGAGGGTCTGTTAGAGCAGGGTACAGCTGCTGTAATTGGTCCAATCTACCATTGCATTACTACCTTAGATTTCATGACCCTACAATTTTGGCATGCAACCCCACCTGGGTCCCAAACCCCACTTTGAGAAATCCCTGATCTTGGTGTTCAAGAGTACATGTACATGCTAGTGTGCAAATACAAGTAATTAAGAAGACTAATGAAACGCATCATGTATTACAAGAGGAACTGAAAATGCTTCAGTTATATGGAGCATTGGTGAGACCACATATCGAATACTGTGTTGTACCCTAGGCCCTACTGAGGGGCTATTCCCCTTAGATGTTCATACATGGTCACTTGGTTAAAGCACATGCAGTGTGTTTGTTGTGGCATATGCTGCAAGTGTGACACTGGCATCATATGGTGCCATACAGCAACATGTCCACTCCTTGACTGATCACTGGTGGCAAACATGATAGGCTATCTGGCTTTGTAACTGCACAAAACTGCAAAGCAAAATAGAAGTACAGTGTGGCTGCAAGCTCTGAATGATGCAGCAATGCACAAAAGACAAGATGCACACTGCTGTGAACAGTGATTTGTGATCTTACTCCACATAGTTTCAAGCAAACAGATATATTGTTACAATATAGCCAAAATATCACACCCTTAAGCAGCCATCCAAAGGAATTCAGAAAGGTCTTTCTTATAACCACTACAGTCAGTCGTGATTGAAATGAAATTTCTCCAACAAATATACTTGTCGTATAGTTGCTCATCAGACAAACTGAGCCAGTTTTTCTGTTGCTCTCCACAGATGCTGGCTGATTCACTGAGTTATTCCAGCCAATTTTGCTCTTGCTTTGGATTTCAATTATTCACAATATTTGTCGACAAGTGAGTGTAAAGTGAGTGAACACAAAGACAGCAAGCAAAAAGCCTGAGATGTACTATGTTCCAATGAATGAAACAGGTGTCTGGTAAATTCCAAAGTGACAAATTGAGCTATTTTCTAAGTGAACCATAAACGTGTCATGATGATATGGTGCAACTGGTCCATTTCTGTTGTCAACCTCCTTAGACTAAAGATGCAAGTCACTGCACATGGCATGTGCCAAGGTGTAAACCAACATGGAGGTGCCAGCTGCAAGTTATAGCCACCAGGAGAATGTCAGGAAATGTTACCTTCTAGTTTTTCTCCACTGCCAGGTAAAATGTCAGCCTGAATATAATTTTTTTTAAAAACACAGAATCCCTACAGTGTAGAAACAGGCCATTAGGCCCAACAAGTCTTTATTTCAATTGTTTAAGTAGGCTGAAGGTCTTCATTCAGCCTTTATGGCTGTCTTCACATTGAAATGGATATTTTCACATCCTTAGTCACAGTACATGGACTGCTGCTTACTTAGCAGTACTGATAATTCATGTTTGAAAGATCTACAGTTGAACTCCTCAATTCACTGCCAAAATTGTGTGACACAGTCAGACTGGTTACAGCCTAATGCAATCTCCAACATTAATCCTTTCAGAAGCATTAGGTGACAGAAGTCACCAACCTGAAATATTTGGCAATGTGTTACATTCCCGGGTTGAGAGTTTGAAAACGTGGGAGGGAGAAGCAGTTGTTGGCAGAAAGATATGAGTTGGAAGATCTGAGTGTCCAGCTCACCATCTACCATAACCTGCCTGCCATTTTCAAGAGATGGGGGGGTTACTGGATAGTCTATCTGCGGGGTAGCCAGCTTTTAAGTGGACGGGTCACCATCGAGCAGGCTGACTATTGCAATTCAGACTCTGCTTCTCTCCACCGATACCACCAGAGCCATAGAGTGTCTCTTTCATTCAAATAACTGATGAATCACCCTCCCTCTCAAAAATGTTTAGATCCTACAGACTGTGCATCTGCTTAAAAGGCAGAAACTGTCCACTTTTCCAGGCAACTCTCTGAGATATTAGTTTTGAATTTAACCTTTATGTTTTTTTTAAAAAAAAGATTTATTGTAAAAACAAAAGTAACTTCTCGGCAGCGCAGAAGGTGCAGGGAGGGGTTCTCCCAGTGTTGCAGGGGGACAGGGGAAGGAAGCGCTCTTACTTCTGGAGAGTTGGTACACTTCATAGAAGGAGTAAAAGTGAAATCCAACTGTGATGGCGAGGTAGAAACTGAGCTCCCAGGAGGGCAGACAGGCGCTCGGCATCACTCTGTAAACACACAGGGGGGAAAAAGTCAGCTGCAAAAACACAGAGGTGCACAGCAGCATCAACAACAACAACAACATTAAACATGAGCGTTTGGTACCGAGCTGCAGCAGCCGCACTAACCCGTGACCCGCCCGAGCCGCCGAGCACTCGCGCTGCTCCCGGCGGATGATGTTTCCCCTCCGAAAGCCGATCGTGGCTGCACCGTCACAAGCCGGTGGTTGCGGCGGTGAATGAGTACCGGAGGGAAACTGGGTCGCGGCCCCTGGAAAGGTCTCGTTTGTTAACCCGCAGCTTTGTTAAATGTTCGGGTGGTGTCCTGTAGTTGTAGGAGTTCAACACTCCTACATCTGAAGGATAAAATCGGATGGTTTTTTTTAAAAAATAAAGACAAGAGTTTTGACATTCCAGCTAAATGTAAGGAGTGTCTGGATGGAAAGAAAAGATCAGGCAAGGTTGGACTGGGGGGGCTTCACCATTCCCAAATTTTCTAACTCCACATAATGGTCAGGAGTTTTATTACATGGTCACAGAAAGGTGTTAATAAGAATGTGCAAAGTACAACATGACACGAAGAAGTTTCAAAGGGTCAAAGAATGATTTAATTACCAGTTGAAGCTGACATTTTAAATTTGCCACTTTGTAGTCCTGTCTGAAGAGACGAAAATCTTCAATTTTCCTACACTCTCAACTAAGACAGGGAGCAGCATGAATGGCCCTGGCGTTCACTCTAATTATTTAAAGACTAGTTTACGAATTCCCAGACGAATGGTAATGTGGTTTGTGGTTTTCTAAATGTCACTTTGTGTGACAGGTGTAACTGAGGCTAATGTAGTGATTGTAACCAAGTCAGCCAAATTTACCACATGCAGTATGAGTGCCCTGATTGGAGCTGCTAACTTGGTCCAAGCTGGGAGCCCTGGCTGACAGATAGAAACAGGAGTGTCAGAGGTTCAGTTCACTCTGAGAGCTGGCTCTGAGAAAGCCAGAATAGTGTACAGTATGTACATGTGAATCAAGGGTATCTTGGCGACAGGATACAGGCCTCTGTGGAGTTACTTTAGTGGTGATTAGAGAGAAAAAAAAGTGTTCCTTAAGAAATTCACTCGCAACAATCGTCTTTGAGTTGAGGTAAACATTTCTGGCATCATGCTGTTATTTGGGAAGCTTGACTCAGTCGATCTTACCGTTGAAGACTGGGCCCATTATGTGGAAAGAATATGTTACTTCTATCCATGCAAATGACATTGGGGAAGATGAAAGACAATGAGTAATTCTCCTATCAGCTTGTGGGCCCACAGCTTTTTCGTTGTTAAGAGATAATGTTTCCCGAGGCAGTGGGTACTAAAACCTTTAAGAGTTGATGGATTTAGTTAAGGAATAATATGACCTGAATAATATGACCTGATATCTGTTCTACTTGGCAGTTCGAGAACCAGGGGAATCTGTGTTGGGATTTTGGACAATGTTAAGATGCCTGGCAGTGGCATGTGACTTTGGTTTAAGTCATCTTAATGAAATTCTGTGAGACCATTTGGTATGTGGGATTAATGAGGTAACCATGCAAAGGCACCTAATTGAAGCCCAACTGGACTTCAAACAGGCTCTACAACTGCTTTGCCATTAAAAAATGCGATACGTGGAGCATGTGAGTTGCAGGGTAATCCAATGGTAGCGAACACTCTCACCAGTCCAACTGAGCTTGGAGAACATCACTTGAGTAAAGGCAATTGCATAACCTCTCTCAAGACACATTCTGAACAGAAGGACTCCAGATCAGCCTACAACAAACCTCCAAAACAAAGCCAAGCATTGACCAATCGGTTAACATTTTCTTCAGTATCCGGACCTGCAAGCCATTATAGTTGCTGGTGGTTTGCAGACTTGAGGCAGCAAAAGAGTGCCACTAGGTTGAAATTAAATAAGAGAACTCATAGGCTGGTATTCTAGAAACTGCACACCCTGGAAAGCCCACCCACAGCTGGCTTGGAATAGTTAAATTGTTTAGCAACATCCAAATCAGAACCAATCAAAATAGACACAGATTAACTCTCATCTTCACGAACCTTGAGGGGAAGGTGAAATAACATCAGGAACGCCAATGCCGGACACAGAAATCCTCTAAGCAAAAAAAACTGTTTACTTTAGAGGACGAAGTTTGGTGCCGAAATCACAAAAATGGATGCTCGTTGGATGCTGCCTGAACTGCTGTGCTCTTCCAGCACCACTAATCCAGTATTTGGTTTTCAGCATCTGCAGTCATTGTTTTTACCTTGTTAAGAGGCATGGCTGATGCAAGGTAAGGACCCATAACATATAATATTTGGGATAGGTGAGACAGCACATGAGCCAGATGAAAGCTGCAAATTCACAAACGGGGCAGGATCAAAACATACCCGGCCCCTGAGAACAGCCGAAAAGGCTGTCAGAACACATGGATCCTTCCACTCCATAAAGTGTTGAAGAAAAATCGGAGCCTGAGTTGGGCATGACAGATGTCGCAGATTTGACACCTGTACCTCCTAAAGTGAAGGATTACTCTCTTCCGAACGACTCCGGGTGCAAAACGTACACTAAGATGCTATATATACACCACCTGTGTTCAAGGCTGAGTTGGTGGAACTGGACCCGGTGTGAAAACGCTCCAGGAGAGGCAACAAGAAAAAGAACAGGACTGCATCCCCAGACTTAGAGTGGGAGGGATGTAGTGATTATTACAAGGTCAGCTAGGTGACCATTATTGAATATGAGTTCCCTGATTGGGGCTTTTAACCTGGTCCTACGAGGGAGTCCTGGCTGACAGATATAGACAGGAATGTCAGAGATTCTGGTCACTTTGAGAGCTGGTTCTGAGGAAGCTGGATCAGTGTCCAATACAATGCATGTGTAAGTAAAGGGTGACATGGTGACAGAGTACCAGCCTATGTGGAATTATTTCAACTCAAGTAATTTTTCAGATAAATATCTTGAAATTAATTTACAATGCTAACGCTTTCAACGGCTACAATATCATAGACTTACATAGTCTAGGTTCTGTGCTTATAAATGTTACTGTATTTTACGTACAGAAAGTCCCCCAGATCTAATGGGTTGCATACCAGGATATTAAAGGAAATAACTACAAAGATAGTGGAGGGAGTGGCAGTAATCTTCCAAACATCCTTAGACTGTGGAACATTTCAAGATTGTAAACAATGTCAATTGAACATCATTACTCAAAAAGGGAGGAAGGCAAATAAAACTTACTCATTAGCTTAATATCTGTCATTGGGAAAATATTAGAGCCTACTATAAAGGATATAAGAGCCTTTATAGAACTCTCATTAAATTGACACCAATGGTTCCTAACTAGACTTTTGAATCACCAATTCCCAGGTTTTGCAAATAATCAATTCCAGACACCAGTTTGTGTCTTAAACAAAGGACCTAGCTATTATTAACAATATCATAACTTTAGCAGAGTAAAATTAAACAACAAAGTAATCTAATTGGTCTATAACTTCTGTTTTCAGCCTCATTCATACGCAAGACAGACAAATAGACCAACAAACACAGTTAAGGGATGAATAAAAGAAAGTAACAAAGCTGGCCAGATTATTAAATGGTTTACACAATGCATTGTTCCACAATCATAGAGGCTGCTTTATTGGTTAATTTTCTGAAGATACCAAATAGGGTCACCTTTGAAATTTATTCAGATAAAGGCAGTAATACTTAGAACGTAGTTCACGGTTCACAGCTCGAAACCAGGTTGATAAAAGAATAAATTAAAAATAGAGAAAAATTAGTGTGGGTTCTAACAAAATCTTTCAAGTATCAGAATGAAAGAAGTGTAGCATTTTTAAATGTCCTATTGCTGGCTTTAAAAGTATTTTTCTATTTGTTGCTCCAGTTTTAAAAATAGCAGATGGTTTATTTCTTTCTTGCTGCACTTTTAAAATTTCAGGCCTGTAATAATAGGTTTTTGTCTGTAGATGGCAGTCACACCATAAAAGTGGTGATAACAGATTTATTTCCACACTTTATCCAAGAGGCAAGATGACAGAATCAACTAACAATTGTGAACAGGTAAGCATTTCTAATGTAGGATACTGCATTTTCAGTTTTTTTTCTCCTGTTTTGTGTTCCAGAAATGGTTTCTGTAGCTATGAACTGTCCATGCAATTTCCTTTTAATCGGCCACTTTTTAAAAAAATTGCAGTTGCACTGAGCGTGATGCATATTGCTGCTTTTTGGAATAGAGAGCGCAAGTAAAGTACTAAGTGCTTCAGTACAGATTCATAGCCATTAGCTTTGGCTATAGCTGCACTATAGTTCTGAATCTGGTTAGATTTAATGGATAACTATTAGGAATAAAACTTTTCACAACTGCAACACTGCCACCACCTTTTTAGCTTTTAGCATCCACTTACTGCCACTGACTAGATGTCACAATTAGCTTTTAGTGCCCACGTACTGTCACCATTGCTGCCATCTGAGTAAAATATACCACAACTTCTTGTTGAGACAGATGTTGAAGTTTATTTACAATATTAAATATTTACACTGCCACAATATCACAGCCTTATATGTATAATCTGGACTCTGTGCAAACTAATATTACTGTACATTGCATATACATAGCTGATTTACTGAATACACTATTATGATTCCATGACATAAAGAGAGTGACTAAAGATGAAACGAATGCCTTTGTAATGGAATGTCACATATTGTGTTGTTGTGTAACTTTATTAAAGATGTAGGCTTGTCTGATCTGGAACCTTAGCCATTATACAACAGATAGTTAGCAGGTAGACCAAAAGATCAAACCTATAATTAAGCAGGGGACTATTGTGGCTCAGTGCTAGAAGGTCCTGGTTCAAGTCCCATCTTGGCAAAAGTGAGTACTACAGATGCTGGAGGCTAGAGTCAAGAGTGTAGTGAAACTTGAAAGGGTTCAGAAAAGATTTACACGGATGTTGCCAGGGTCGGAGCATTTGAGCTATAGGGAGAGGCTGAACAGGTTGAGGCTGTTTTCCCTGGGACATCAGAGGCTAAGGGGTGACCTCATAGAGGTTTACAAAATTATGAGCGTCATAGATAGGATAAATAGACAAAGTCTTTTCCCTGGAGTGGGAGAGACCAGAACTAGAGGGCATAGGTTTAGGGTGAGAGGGGAAAGATTTTAAAGAGACTTAAGGGGCAACGCTTTCACACAGAGGATGGTACGTGTATGGAATGAGATGCCAGAGGAAATGGTGGAGGCTAGTACAACTGCAACATTTAAAAGGCATTTGGATGGGTATATGAATAGGAAGGGTTTGGAGGGATATGGGCCGGGTGCTGGCAGGTGGGACTAGATTGGGTTGTCAGCATGGACGGGTTGGACCAAAGGGTCTGTTTCCGTGCTGTATATCTCTATGACTCTATGGTGTTGGAAAAGCACAGCAGGTAAGGCAGCATCCAAGGAGCAAGAAAATTGACATTTTGGGTAAAACCTCTTCATCAGAAAAGCCCTGATAAAGGGCTTTTGCCCAAAACATCAGTTCTACTGCTCCCCGGGTGCTGCCTGACCTGCTGTGCTTTTCCAGCACCACTCTCTTGACTCAAGTCCTATCTGCCTCAAACATGTCATAACATGCCTGAACAGGTTGATTACAAATGTAAAAAATTAATCAGGACAAGATAGAGAGATAGAGGTAGAGAGCTGCTATTTAGCATTGGTCACTAACTATCGAAGGGCCACAGCAGGTACAGCGAAAAAGTGTTCACTTCTTAATTTGGTTTTGTTTATTCAGAATGACAATTGCTTCAACATTTCCTTTCATGTGTTCTCTGCAACTTTTACCCAGTTTTTAAAGATCATAATGGACATTCTATTGGGAATACCCTATTTGCATTTCAAGAAGAGTGGGGGAAAAGCTGATACAATATACTGATAAAATACCACAGAAGGAGAATCGCATCTTGAAGTCTTCTGATTTGTGCTCCTACTGATGTCACTTTGTATTACTGTAATAATGTTAACTGTTAGTCTTCCTATGTTAATCAGGCAAGTATCAGGCAACTTAATCTACCACTGGGCTATTGGGCCAAGAATGAAACTGCAGAAATGATCAGTTCCAGGATGAGGTCATTGGATATTTATTTATAGCAGAGAGCTTCAATTATTTCAACAGTTGGTGAAAAATAAGTTATTGTGCAAAGGAAAATCAGGGCATACTTTTTAATTAGCACAAAAACTAAATCAGCCATAAAATTAAAGCCTTCACTGTTAATAAGACAACAAAGACCTTGTTAAGTAAGGAAAACTAGCTGTTGATGACAGATAAGCCAACCTAGTTCTCCTTGTATGAAATTCCATTTTAATTGTGATGTCATAAAAGGTTGAGTACCTCTGCACACAGACAAGGTCCTTGACATTAAGGAGAGGGAATCTCTTATGAGCCATGTCCTGCCCTTTCCTATGACTTCCAATCCCCAGCTCTCCTCTCTTATTCTACCCTCTGTCACTGAAGGCAGATTTCTGGTCTGATCTCTTGCTGATTTGAAGTCCCTGGGAGTTGCATTGATTGTCGCAACTAATGCTGTCAAGGTTCCTGCAATAAAAATCTGCTCCATCATTGCAGCCATGTCTTCAGCAGTTTGGATCCTTAGCTCTGAAATTCCGTCTCTTATCCTCTTTGTAACTCTGTCTGTCCTCTTTAAAACTTACCTGATTGAACATGCTTTTGAAACCTCCATCATATCTCTTCATGTGGTTCAATATCAATATTTGATAACTCCTGAGTAGCACTTGGTACATTTTTTCACAGATATATGCAAATAATTTTGTTCCTAATCAGACAGTGCCCAAGTGGAAGACAGGCACAACTTACAAGGAACCCAAAAATGTTAGACAAATCGCACATATCATTTCTGCTAAACTAAGGTAAGATTAGATTACACACACACTCCTTGTCAGAGGTTGGTAAGTGGATAATACAATATGAAATTGGTTATTAAATATTTCAAGTTGGCAATTATGTATTGTCCTTATTATGTTAAGTTACTGTAATAAAATATGCAATTAAAAATTCATCCATCCTTTCCCAGTTTGAAAGCTCAAGCATTATGCATTATGTTTATACTGGGAATGATTTGGAGGAGCCGGTGTTGGACTGGGATGGACAGAGTTAAAAATCTCACAACACCAGGGTATAGTCCAACAGTTTTCTTTGAAAACACTAGCTTTCAAAGCGCTGCTTCTTGATCAGGTGGTTGTGAAACAGGTCCATCAAATACATGATTTATAGCAAAAGATTACAGTGTCATGCAGCTGAAATTATATATTGAACAAACCTAGATGCACCCTTCGTTGTCCAATACTTTATACTGAGAATAGCATCTCTAGTTTACATTTCTACCCTTTAATTGTTTCTTTATCAGTAACTGTCCACCAGGTGTCCACAGAGACCAAATAATTTATTTCCTTAAACAGAAGTGTAAACAGCACATGAAAGTAGATCCTCCTAAAGCTGGAACATCAAAGCAAAGGATCTATTTACGCTCTTGCATGAAGACTTTGTGAAATTACAACTGCACAAAATTTACCTGACCAGCTGTTTCAAAAAGTTAACCACAAGTGTAAAAGCTAGGTGCTCTGCATCAAGTGATGTAGCTCATGACATTTCATCTGTGTACACGTGCAACATTATCCAAGAGGCTCAACACCTTCAGAACTGACCCAGACCTAATTCTTGAACTGCAAGGACACAGTTCCACAGGTTCTAGTTGGTCTAAGCACCTGTCTGACCATGGCCAATCCTCTGTACTTCAATCGAGCTAGCTTCTTGACTGATGTGGCAACACCTCCTAACTGGCTATAGTCCTCTTTGACCCCAGTAAGAACTGCTCACCTACAACTTTAATACATGGCCATTTGTTTGAAGGAAATGGTGACTCAGTAAGCTGCTGGGACATGCAGTAGGTTTGCCATTGATGTAACATGGTGCCATACAGTGATATGTCACCTCCCCTGTCTGTTCAGTGCTGCCTGCCTTTCCCTCTGCACTAAAAAGCAAGGTGTGCTGTCGAGCCTTTCATCCTCCAAGTAACCACAAAGTGAGTGAGCACTAAGAAATGAAAAGAACCATAAAATGCATCCTCTTTAGATGTATGGAATGCACATATGTCACTGCGCAAAAGGCAACCTGGCAGAAGCATGCAAGTTATAGATGTCCCTGAGCTCCAAAGTTTTGACTTGTGAAGGACTGAAGCCGTGTGTGAGTTGGACCTCATGATCTGCTTAGGTTGGTCATTGTCCATGCAGGTCAGAATCGGCAACGGGTAGAGGAGGGCAGTACATGGAGCACACTAGAATATTATGGTGGAAACAGAGTTAGCTGAAAACCCAGACAAGTGCTGAAGAGATGCAGTCGCCAGGTAACCACTCTTTGATTTTCATGTTGGGAACTGGCATCGTCTAATTTCTGTGTGAGGGAGAGGAGAATTGGAAATCACATAGAAATAGTGTGAGTTCTGCAAATAATGAGATGCAAATGCATGAAATAAGGTAGACACCACCATAAGGTAAGCCAGACTCTGAAGTCACTGTTTAAATCCTAAGGGAAAATTTTTTAACTTCAAGGTTCCAATGTTTTTCATTCTGGTTGTTTTTACCCCCGCTCCTTCACCATTGCCCACGCCACACCAGGGATGAGAAAATTCCACCGCCTACTCTGGCTGTAATGATCACAAGATGCACTGTAGTAACTCAGTAAGTACACCAGCAACACACACACACCACCATCCTGGCTTGAACTTTATTTTATTGCTGATAGATCAAATACTTGCGATTCCCTAATGTCTTTGTGAGATCATCATCAGTAGTGGGGTTATAGTAGTTCAAGGTGAAGACTCATGTTCCCAAGGAATCTAAGAAGGACATTAAGAATGCAGCATAATCCACTTTTCATGATCAAGTTTAAAATGTGTTCAAGGACTGCATTTTTGGCCATGTAATTCAATTTTCCCTGCTGCATTAGCAAATGTTACAGTAATCTGCATCCTTGCCAGTGGTTCCATCTGTTTTGTCCCAGCTTTTAAATTACAAGCAAGATTTGCCATGGCTATTTTTCATAGAATGAAAAAATGTTTTTGAGCTTTATATAAATACAGTATTAGAAAAAACAGGCCAGACACATTCTTCATCAAACTGCACATGCAGTGTGCACTATCAAAGCAGATCAATTAAATTGGAAAAACTGGTCAGCCTGTTACTGAGTTTTGCCAAATCTTGCTAAATGCAGTATTTGTATTTGTATTTATATTTAAAAGATGACATATATGTGTGTGTAGACATAGTAACATTTTTGAAGATTCAAAACATTTAGGAATAGAAGCATATACTACAATAGTTTTTTTTAGAAATTATTTGTAAGAGCAGCAATGCTAGGGTTGAAGGCCATTGGTAGGTTTGGTGCTTCGTTTACATAATTAAGGTACACTGCACGAGCTTAATTCATTAAATGTGGAATGGTTCAGAGGTACCACCCAAGTATTATTTATAATGCAACAAACCAGAGGGTAAGGAATTCAGACCAAATCACTAACAAAACAAAAATCAATAAAAACCACGTATAATGTGCACACAGAGCCTACAAACTGGACTGGTTCTGTTGTCAAATTTTTCTGACAGTAAAATTGTGAAACTATGGATCTATGGGAATATTCCCCATTCAATATTGCTACATCCATGGGTTACAATCTCTGGCCATTATGTTGCCCGGTGGAAATTTTTGAAGACTCTCTGCTATTTCTGTTTTCCAGAAAATAAGCTTATATTTATTAACTGATCATGGACAACATCACAGGCTGGCTAATAATATGAGGTCAAAAATCTTGCATATGGTATACATTTCATGTTCATATTAATGTCACTTCATGTGCTATACCTTTATGATGGAAAAAAAATATGTAAACAACATGTTAAAAAAACTAAGAAAAAAAATGTAACTTGTCATATTGCAGGTCCAAATTAAACACTCAAAATGATTTCTTTCAGTGAAAGGTTTTTAACAAAATGGAAACAATTATACAAAATAAAACTACTGCATTTACCCATTGAATTATACATTTTCATACCCCAGCCTCTACAACGAACTTAGCGTTTGTTTGACATTTTACTTCATAACAAATATTGAAGAATTTTCAAATTCATTTTACAGAATTTCCCAGATTGTAATCTGGGAATTACGTGATGTTGAAGAGTATAAATGTGTCTCCATTCGTCAAAATATCCATGAGGATTTGAGAGATTCTTTATTCATTACATAATGCTTTGAAAAAAAAAGTCAAGGTTGAGTTCTTGAAGTTTTTTAAATAGATGTCTGGCGTTTTAAGTCTAGTAACAAATGTTGCTTTCTATTATGCTCAATAAGAGTACTGTAAGATTGTAGTCAGCAGATTATGTTTGCTTTGTTGGTTGAGAATGAAGAAAACCAATTAGTTTCCATGTTCATTATTGGCCTTTCCATTTTGACTATTTTGCTAACAGTCTGTCTTTTCTGAAAATTTTTGTGACTTAGGGGTGTTTTAACCATATAAACCGGGGAACTGCATAAACAATTTTTGAACATTTGTGGTAATTTTCTTTTATTTATGGAAATACATATTTATCAAAAGTTGTGCATGACAGAGAACCAACTACAGTGCCCAAAAAGATATGTTTTCTGCTGTTGTACTGAGAATGTGAAGATCTTATATTAGGAAATTAAAGGATGTGATTTAACATTCATTAGGTTAAAGAAGCACAAAATACAGGCTTATGTGTTTTAAGACAGCTAGATAAAAACAGAAACTGATTGACAATAGGAAAGTTAGGTTAGAGTGGTGCTGGAAAAGAACAGCAGGTCAGGCAACATCCAAGGAGCAGGAAAATCGATGTTTCGGACAAGAGTCCTTCGGAAGCTTTTGCCCAAAATGTTGATTTTCCTGCTCCTCGGACGCTGCCTGACCTGCTGTGCTTTTCCAGCGCCACTCTAATCTAGACTCTGATTTCCGGTATCTACGGTCCTCACTTTTGCCTAATAGAAAAGTTAGGCTGTCTACATATGCTATAGGACAGGGAGCAGGCTAATGAGCAGACGTATCGTATGGGTTTGGGCGAGATGGTTCAAGAGAGGCGAGAATTTATTTCTCATGTTTTTTCATGTACATGCTTTTGCAAAAAAACTGATGTCAATATGTTACAGTGGTAAAAAAGAATGATGACGGGTTATTGAGGGATCAAATTAAATATTCAAAATGCAATACTTTACTCCATTGCACTTAGAAACTGGTCTCTTTCTCCTGCAAACCAGTTAAACTTTGTCTTCTAAAATCTCCTCCCTAATCCAGCTGTAATCTAGGACATTTTCAGTTCCCAGGTCCCAAGATCCTTTCCATTTGTTCACAAAGCTGTTCTCAGAATTACCTCCTAATGCTGATGGATCCTGATACCTCCTTTATGCTCTACACATGAAGGCACCTCTTCTCGTCTCAATGTTATTAACCATCAGGAAAACCCACTCTCCCACATCAGTTGGAATTCAAACCTCAACCAAACACTGTCAGATCAAGACCCAATTCCCTAGGCTCCCAATTCGCAACATTGCCTGCAATATTGATGATATGTTGGGGTTTTCATGCTACTATTTAGCATAGCACCGTTCTCTTATAACCGATATCTCAATGTTAGCAACATCATTTGTCATCTACTCACCTATACTACTGATCCACAGGCACTCAATTACAATGCAATCCATTATTTTCTTTCCTGGAACGCTTGGATAATACTATCTCATACTAGCAAAACATGCTAAATATACTTAGAAAAAATACTGTGGCTCTACCAACTTGTTTCCTCGTAACTCAAAATTTATTCAGTGTTGAACTCTGAAGATTTGAGCTTCAAAACTGACTAGGCTCAGCTTCATAATACTAAATTTAACCATGTTCTTAAGGCAACTTGAACATTGATTTTCACTAAATCCAACCAAAATTGTAAAGAACCAAAACAACAGATGGCTTTTCAACTTTGACTTGTAGGTGCCACTTGGTGCCAAAAAAATGTAAGCACATCATGGCTATTTTTGTTATCAGTTATATCTAAATCCAAAACCAAAGGAAGATGCCTATATCCATTATGTCATTATCTGGCCTGGGTCCTATTCATATTTCCCTCAACACTGGAAAAAATCCCATGACATTTCTATTTCACACATTAGTTATCCTTGGGTCTATTTTAGACAAGATTAACCAATTAGTACAGAATTATTGTCAGTTTTGTTTTGTGGCTTCCTGCTCACTGGGAACTAGTTTCAGGCTGCCAAAACTAATTTCACTTAGAATTCTTAACAGCTGTCAGAGCGAAGAGACTTCCATCTGTCTGGCTGGATTGAAACCGAAGAGCTCTAATTAAAAGGATAGTATTCTAATTCACTGTACAGCCATTTTCCCAGTTGGTACCTAAAAGAATATGCATGCAAAATATTCTTCTTTAAATCAACCGCTTATTCATCTACTTTGCCATGACCATGGGTCATAACTACAAAGTACTCCAAGCATTTTTAAGTTCTAATATCAAAATGTGTTCTTTAAAAGAGGGCTGATGCAGCCAAAAATTGCTGTGTAAGTAAAGTAAGTGGCTGTCTCAATAGAGAGACCCCGGAATGTCATACCTAAAGATGCAAAGGGAACTTCAAACAACAACTTTTCAAAGGAGTTAGAGGGAATACAAAACAGACTGGGGAATGATTTCTAGTGATTATGAATATAATAAATGGCTGCCAATTCCCTGCTCAGCAGCAAGTCATTCTCCTCCTCGTGGATTACATGCCAAACTCTGGATGCATGTTGTGTTCTGCTGTTTGAAGTGTTATGAAGCCAGTTTTAACACTACTAGAGTGTACTTGTGTACCAAATGCTCTTGTGTGTGATAGTATGCTAAGATACCCGTGTGCACTAGCCTGAATTCAAGTGTCACTTCTCTGTAAAGGCCACAGTCGATAAACTGTCTCCTGGGCATCCCATTTTGGAGGTAATGGGTCTCTGCATGCTCACAGCCAGCTAGGTAGTGAGCCAAACAAAGGGAAATAGGACAAAAAAGGACATTCACTCACTGTTCAACTAACAATATCAGTACTACCAATAATTTCCATAGTTATGACCACAAAATGTAATTCTCCACTCTTCACAAATAATTCAGAAATTGATCCATGTATCTGTTTTCTTTCATCATTTTAGACTCAACTTTTATTCCTATGTGTATGTTTGTTGTATGAAAAACTTTCTCAGCAATTAATAAACTCACACTTTGTTAATTCAAGAAAGCCTGTTTAAATGGGTCCTTTTAAGATCATTTGTGTCTTGGAGAAAGTATCATCAGAGCATAAGACCTTAAGTCCTAGAAGTGGAAGCAAAGCCATTCAGCCCATTGAGTCCACTCCGCCATTCAATCATGGCTGATGGACTTTTCAATTCCACGTACCCGCACCCTCCCCATAGCCCTTAATTCCTTGTGAGATCAAGAATTTATCGATCTCTGCCTTGAAGGCACCCAACGTCCTGGCCTCCACTGCGCTCCATGACAATGAATTCCAAAGGCCCACCACTCTCTGGCTCCTCATTTTCATTCTAAATTGACACCTTCTGATTTTAAGGCTATGCCCATGGGTCCTATTCTCCTCAACTAACAGAAACAACTTCCCAGCATCCACCATTTCTAAGCCATTTCTAAGTTTCTATTAGATATCCCCTCAACCTTCTAAACCCTAATGAATACAATTCCAGGATCCTCAGCCGATCATCGTATGTTAGGCCTACCATTCCAGGGATCATCCATGTGAATCTCCGCTGGACACGCTCCAGTGCCAGTATGTCCTTCCTGAGGTGTGGAGCCCAAAGCTGGACATAGTATTCTAATTGGGGCCTAACTAGAGCTTTATAAAGTCTTAGAAGCACATCGCTGCTTTTATATTCCAACCGTCTTGAGATAAATGACAGCATTACATTTGCTTTCTTAATCATGGACTCAACCTGCAAATCAACCTTTAGAGAATCCTAGAGTAGCACTCCCAGATCCCTTTGTACTTGGGCTTTATGAAGTTTCTCACCATTTAAAAATAGTCATGCCTGTATTCTTCTTTCCAAAGTGCAAGACCTTGCACTTGCTCATGTTGAATTTCATCAGCCATTTCCTGGACCACTCTCCTAAACTGTCTAAATCTTTCTTCAGCCTCCCCACCTCCTCAATACTACCTGCTGGCCACCTAACTTTGTATCATCGGCGAACTTTGCCAGAATCCCCCACCCCTTCATCCAGATCATTAATGTATAAAGTGAACAGCTGTTGCCCCAACAGTGAACCCTGCAGCACCCCACTTGTCACCAGCTCCCATTCTGATAAAGAATTTTTTATTCCAACTCTCTGCCTTCTGTCAGACAGCCAATCCCCAATCCATGCCAGTAGCTCACCTCAAACACTATGCGCCCTCTCCTTACTCAGCAGCCTCCTGTGAGATGCCTTGTATCCACAATGGAAGAGATCAATTTTAAAATTACCCTTGTTATAGCCAAACAAGAGGGCAACCAAATAAAGAAAATGAGACAGTACATCCCTCCTTACCTCAATTCATTAAGCTTCCAGATATCGCTCACCTGAGGTCTGGGTGTAACAATTTTGTATTCCCTTTTTCAAGATTAGATTATTATAAAACAAATGTGCCAAACCTCACTCTCAAGAAATGGAATGGTATAAAGTTGGACAAATCATCCAATCTATGGGCTGATACCAATAACACTAAAAAACGGGCTGGTGAGCAATCTCAAAGTGACTAGGGTTTCGGTCTCTCTTGTGTACATTGATTTACACACAAGGTCTCTGGTACACAGGACTGCACAACCCTAGGCAGGAGATTGCCCATGCCACGACAGGGAGTGTGAAAAATCTGTCCAATGTGTTCATAATAATTAACAAACCTTTCAAATTATATAAAAAACTAAAACCTGGCTATCTTTCAACATAGTCATTCCTCTGAAATCAGTTGTTGAGTTCTTTGACAGTGAAATTCACTTGGGGTCCAATTAACTCTGATTTTTGTTAGCTCCAGATTGCTTGCCTGGAAATTTATTTCAAACTCAGCCATTTGTCAATTGGAAATCCTTGACCTCAGAGCTGCAGACATCATTCACTTAGCTCTCTAATGTCTGGGTCAATCAAACTCACCACTTTTGCATTTACTGATTCCTTGATCGATGCCAGACAACTTGACTGTTTCAAGATCTTTTGAAGACATAGCAGAACAAAGTGATCTATGTTTAACTATTCAAACATTTTTTAAAAATGCATAGCACACTGATCCTTAACCTGAATTGCTATTGTAATAATCCAAATCTCAATAGATTGATAGCACTGATTCTAAATTTATTCAATATTAACAAATTATTCATCTCTTCAATGAATATAATCAAAGTTCTAGCACACATGACAAAATGCTAACAGCATGAACTGTTGGGCAGAATTCTTTTCCATGCTGAGCAGCCGGACATCAGATGTATTTCAGAGTCCCAACCAATTAATAAGCATTAAGAACTGCAGATGCTATAAATCTGAAACAAAAAATAGAGAGTGATGCAAAAACACAGCAGGTCTGGCTGGTAGGTTTTGCTGAGTGAAAAATAGAGTTAATGTTTCAGGTGCAGTGAAGAAGGAGGTTAGGTGAGCCCTAAGGCAGGAAAACTCATAGACAGCATGCCAGAAGGCTCTTGTGGTGCAGTGGTAATATCCCTACCCCTGAGCCAGGAGACCCAGGTTTCAGTCCCACCTGCTCCAGCAGATGTGACAGCACATCTGAACAGATTGTTTCGAAAATATCTAAAACTAGATGACTGAGGGTCTTACTGAGCATTTTAGCTTGTGGCGCACTAGGACGCCTGGGTTCAAGTTGTGGAATAACATCTTTGAAGAAGTGGTTTAGAAAATATCTAGAAGGTCTTCCAGCACTGAGAGGGCAGTAGCCCTACCAGATGGAGGCTACCTCCCTGTTAGCTTCCCATCACCACAGGGGGGCAGGCAGGGGTTGGGGAGGACGGTGAGGTGGAAGGTGTTGACTTTATCTGTGTAATGGAAAGTTCCAGTCAGTTGTGGATAATGTCTTTAATAGGCCCGTTAATATGGTTAATTTGCTAAATGCCACTTGTTGGTCAGTAACCATAGCCTAATGTTAAAAATGTCATGTTCTGTAGTGGTACAAAACATACTGGCAAACTAGCATGCTGATAGTGTCAGAAATTTATGGGTATGCCTGCTTTCATTCCTCGACACACCAGATTGCCTCTTTCTTTAGAGACCGCAATTTCCATTCCCACGTGGTTAAAGATGCCCTCCAACACATCTCGTCCACATCCCGCACCTCCACCCTCAAACTCCACCCCTCCAACCTCCACCCCTCCAACCGTAACAAGGACAGAACACCCCTGGTGCTGACCTTCCACCCTACCAACCTTCACGTAAACCACATCATCTGACGACATTTCTGCCACCTCCAAACAGACGCCACCACCAGGGATATATTTCCTTCCCCACCCATTTCCGCTTTTTGCAAAGACCATTCCCTCTGTGACTACCCTGGTCAGGTCCACACCCCCCCAACAACCCACCCTCCCTTCCTGGCACCCTCCCTTGCCACCGCAGGAATTGCAAAACCTGCGCCCACACCTCCTCCCTCACCACCATCCATGGCCCCTAAGGAGCCTTCCACATCCAAAGTTTTACCTGCACATCCACCAATGTCATTTATTATATCCGTTGCTCCCGATGCGGTCTCCTCTACATTGGGGAGACTGGACACCTCCTAGCAGAGCGCTTTAGAGAACATCTCTGGGACACCCGCACCAATCAACCCCACTGCCGTGTGGCCCAACATTTCAACTTCCCCTCCCACTCTGCCGAGGACATGCAGGTCCTCGGCCTCCTCCACCGGGGCTCCCTCACCACCCAACGCCTGGTGGAAGAACACCTCATCTTCTGCCTCGGAACAATTCAACCCCAGGGCATCAATGGGCACTTCACCAGTTTCCTCATTTCCCCTTCCCACACCTCACCCCAGTTCCAACCTTCCAGCTCAGCACCATCCCATGATCTGTCCTACCTGCCTATCTTCCTTTCCACCTATCCACTCCACCCTCCTCTCTGACCTATCACCTTCATCCCCACCCCCATTCACCCATTGTACTCTTTGCTACCTTCCCCCACCCTCCTCTCTGACCTATCACCTCCATTCCCACCCCCATTCACCCATTGTACTCTTTGCTACCTTCCCCCACCCTCCTCTCTGATCTATCACCTCCATCCCCACCCCCATTCACCTATTGTACTCTATGCTACTTTCTCCCCACCCCCACCCCCCTCTCATTTATCTCTCCACTCTGCAGGTACCCTGCCTCTATTCCTGATGAAGGGCTTTTGCCCGAAACGTCGATTTTCCTGCTCCTCGGATGCTGCCTGACCTGCTGTGCTTTTCCAGCACCACTCTAATCTAGACTCTGCTTTCATTCCTGCCTCCTCCAGAGATTGAAAATTCTTCCCATTGACCCTGTTTCATATCTCCACAAATGCTGCTCTTCTAGCTGCCGGCATTTTCTGTTCTTTAAGATTTTCAGCATTTGGAGTGTTTTGCTTTCCTTTAGCAGGTTATAGTACATATTCTCGAATTTCAATAAGCAGCTAAAATAGCACATAAATTGTTAATTTTGTTTACTAACCCCATATGCAAAAGAAATCAAACTAAAATGAATAAGAAGTATTTAATTTTTGTCACACGGGAAAATTCTTATTTGCTTTCTTATTCAATCCAACATTTAGGTGCCAAACACCTTCATTAAATGAATCAGGTTTTATTGAAAAATGAAACAGGAAAACCTTGACACAGTAACACAACCTTTGTCTTTTTATACTGTTGCAGTCATCAAAAGACTACTAATTCTGGGGGTCATAACTTTACCTAACACTCTGATATATCTGTATTTCAGTTAATAATTACATTTTATAAATGCTGGAGATTTTAAAAAAAACTTTATCTTTTCTCATTTTATGTCTTAAACTATGAAGAATATTCATATTCTTTGTTTGAGGGATCCAAATGTCGACTTCTGTTCCACCTTCAATTCTTTGCTAACCTCCCCATGAATATGTCCAGATTCTGTTTCTTCCTTTGTCTAGTGAAGCACATTAGAAGTTATTCCTTCATTAGAAGATATTGTATGAAGTGTAGGTTGTTATACTTCCAGCACTTTAGATCATCTACTGAGGTGTCTATTTATGCAAAAGAACTGATGAAAGGCTGTCAAGAGTGTGGGAATGGAAAAGCACAGCAGGTCAGGCAGCATCTGAGGAGCAGGAAAATCGACGTTTCGGGCAAAAGCCCATAATCAAGAATGACGCTGGGAGCCTCGGCAGTGGAAAGGCTCCCAGCCTCATTCCCGATGAAGGGCTTTTGCCCAAAATGTTGATCTTCCTGCTCCTCAGATGCTGCCTGACCTGCTGTTCTTTTCCAGCACCACACTCTCGACTGAAATCTACAGTCCTCACTTCCGCCTGATGGAAAGCTGTTAAGCCTTGGTCATCTGAAAGACAAGACAAAGACCTGCCAAGTCCCCAGAAAGTTGATCTACACTGATGATGCCACATCATCATTCCGTATCAAAAAATGTCTTCAGCTGCAAATATACAGATTCTCCTATACTTACAAAGAGTTTACAAAGAGTTTACTGTAACTGTAAGGAAGAAAAACATCATAGTCAGGATGTTTCCACCCATGATTGATCAGCATTTTTCAATGTGACATAGCTTCACATATCTGGGCTTCATAATTACAAACAATCTGTTACTTGTTGCCAAACTCAACACATACATCACAAAAGCTGCACTAGTTACATTCACACTGAGTAAGAGAGGGTGGAACAAGAGCAACCTAAACTAAACTACAGGTCTACCAAGCCCATGTTCTCCAAAAACTCCGTTACAATGGCAAGACCTGGACAACATATACTAGGCAGGACAAAAGACTGTTAATTCCTCCCTTTCACTGTCTCAGACTTCCTCATTGTATCTTATCTGCTCAAGGTTACCCACTCAGAGCTCCATTCTAATTCAATCACCATACACTTATTGCTCAGCCAAGGAAGTTTGCATTGTCTTGGTCACATTTGCCAGATGGATGACAAGACCTCTATCCAGTGAAATGATCACTAAGTCTCAAACTCCTAGGTATCCATTTCTCCACTACAAGGATATTGAAAATGGAGTATGAAGAGATGAATATTAACATTGACAACTGGGAGACAGTTGCTAGTGGCCAAGAATACTGAAAGCTGATAGATGGAAGGGCTTTGGAAGAGATGGGCATTTTAGGTATATGCTTGCATAATATTTTCACTTCTTTGTGTCCAACTTGTTGCATTCCTGTCAGACAGCACACTATCCACACCCAAAGGAGACATTCCCAAGCGGAAATTGTAAGAAAACATTTTTCTTTTTATGGGTGCTAAGAGGCCACACTGAGGCTTTTAACACTACATCTAACATTCAATGAAATTACACAAAGTACAAATAATCAAGCTATTGAGCATTGTTTCAAATGAATAATATTTCATTTCTATTTTTTATTTCAACAAGATTGTTTGAAGAACTGCCAAATAGTGTCTAGAGAGTCCTCACAGGGACGCCGGGCAGGCACAATAATCTGAGCCTCTTAGCAACCACCGCAGAGCACTGGAAGAGATAAGAGCAGGTTGCAGAGTCGTAGGAGGTGTACGGCCTGCTGAGAAAAATCGAGGGATATTATGCACTCACAAAAATTAACGAAATATAAAACATGAGCATGCTAGAGCTTGAAATTCAAAATTCAGTTTTATCTACACACCCAAAGGATTTAATATGCCATTAGAAGATCCAGGGTCTATGGAATTTATGTAAGGCTAGATACATCAGATCATCAAATATTTAGTTCTTTACAATTGTGATTATATAACACACATTTTACATCTGAATGTAGTGGAATGGATGGAGTTTGGAATCTGATAAACAGGCTCATCAAAATTTAGAGACATTGGGGCAATAAGAAATATTCAGAACTCTTGCCCACCCTTTTAAGAATATGTCTAAGATAGGGTTATAATCTTCACTGATCTGCAACCCTTGCAAACAAACAACGCTTGTGGAAATGAAGGAACATTGAATTTAACTCACTCTTTAAGAATTCAGTTACTGAGGTACTCTACACAATTTTCCGAATGGTAAAAGCTTTACTTTAATGGGAAGTGGGGAAAGCTGCTAATTTCAGTGCACAGCACTGTCATTTTGCAGGCAGCTCTCTTATCTTTGGATCACAAGTTTGTGGATTTAAGTCCTGTTGTGGCTTGCTGAGCTGCAACCTTCCCTTCTGGGTTCTAGGTAAATGCATTTAAATTTAGCCCTGGCTTAATGCTTGGACTCCTGCTTTTTGGTCACAAGTTAGTGGGTTCAAGTCATTTTATAATTTAGCGGTTAATACGCTTGTCTTTCAGTTCCTGGATTGTGCTCTTAGGTCATGTATCATCTGAAGTTAATTTACACTTTTAAAGGTGAAAGCTCAATAAGTGAAAATGAATTATGCTAACAACTGTAGCATAAGTACTCGTGTCGACATGCAGTTTTACATTCTCCCTCCCACCAAGTAAGAGTTAAATGGCAACATGAAAGTTCAAGCAGCTACCTGGTGACTTCAGCATATTGCTTACTGCTTAAGACCCCCAACTTGGACACCAGTCATCAACATCTCAGGACACACTCTGTGGCCAGCGATGCACACAAATTCACTTCCTGACTCCCTTGAATAGCATTGGCATCTTCAAGGCACATCTTTTATCTATTTGCCAAGAGAGTTTTGCTCTTCCATTCTGCACTTTGGAGCATGTCGGCATTTACTACAACACTCTTGAAAGGCCACTCTGCTCGCAGGACAGACTATCCCATGGATTGCGCCAGGGTCTGACTCAGGGATCCTTGCTGCCGCTTTTAGCAGTTTGTTTGACCTATTTGGATGAGCACAATATTCCTGCCTCACCTTGCCTTTTTGCACTTTGCCAGCTCAGCCAGAGCTTACAGGCTCACAGTACTTTTGTCTTGCCATGCTTTGTAGTGCCGACACAAAGCTAGACAGCTTGTCATGGTAGCCAGCATGATTAAATAGAGGGGGTGGGCATGTTGCTATACAGCACCACAATCAACCTCAACCTGCAACATATGCCTGCCATGTACATGACAAACACATTGCATGTTCTTCAACGAAATAGTCATGTCTGAAATTCTGATGGGAGTAGTCCTCATTCAAGACAAGGAAGAACTCTTCAGCTAAGGGGTCTCAGCACATTTAGTCGAGGACAGCCTCTGATATTGCTTGGAGGCTTGGACACAGTCATTTGGCTGGTCAGGGTCAGGGATCTATATCTCTACTGTGGATCCAGGGCCAACAGTCTGAGGAATTGTGGAATGTTGGTGATTCGAGATGCACAGAGATCAGCCAGGATTGTCAGTCCAAGTTGGTCAAGGAGGCCATTCTCTTGGTCCATCCACTAAAGAGTAAAGGGGGCTATCGGGGCTACTGCCACAGGAAGGAAGGAAGGGAACTTAACAAAAACAGGGGCTGGGGAAGTCAATAAAATATAGGAGAGAAAGGGACAACAGCCAGCTCTACCATGGACAATGTACAACTATGTCGAGCATGGTGACTCAATATTCCTTAGGCTTGGGGTAAAATGGGGAAATGAATCCCAATGGAAAGGCAGTTTTTTGAGTATATAAGGAACTTCACAGCCAAGGGGCTGACAATGAGCTCTACGAAGAAGGGAATGTGTACATTTGAGGGTTCGCCAGGGTAACAGACTGAGAATAAGATTCACTGCACGAAGTATAATTGCTATTTCCTTCCATCAAGATGCAAACAGCAATTGTGCAATAGATCTGAAAATGGCTGCTATCACAGCTGGAGAGGACAGTGACGTTCCCTGTAATATTTTTGTCTGCTGAACCTCCAAGGTGTGCGCGTAGCTACAGCTTCCCCAGGTGGAAGCCACTGTGTCAGCACATGGATTGGCGTGTCATAACCTCCCAGTGGCTGCACACCCACATGGCCACACAGGGATTAATATTGGATGGGCGAGCGTTTCGCCGTGTGAAGAAGGAGGCTTCACTTTCAGGCAATATGAGGCCATTCAAAGGTCAACAGCATGACACACTGACACCCATTCAGTGCAGGTGTAAGAAACCTGTGAGCACTCCATGCTGTATGTGAACCTTAGGCATTAACCTGCAAATCCTTGCCCCAAGCTCTCTTGATCCTTTCACGCAGAAGTTCCCAAGTTCCCATAGTTTGCATGTGGTGCAGGAACTCCTCGCTTCACATGTTGGACCATATAACCTCATGTTGCACTAAGGATGGTTAGCTCTGTACATTCAATCTTGTAGCTGCTGCTAGACAAATATTCCAGTCACATTGCAGAAGATGAAACATTAACATATATTTACAAATGTGAGAAAATATTTGCAATGGAGTGAGACCATTACCACCTATGTGCCCTCAGAAGGTTTTTTTCCCTTCACTACCATTGCATCTCAGTACAGTGCCAGGGCACATAGATTAGATGGAGTGAGCCTACTCTACATGGAGACTTCTAGCCTTGGTGTTTTAGATAGGCAACTCAGGGCAAATATGGCTAAAGGGTTCAGACATGCTGAGTCTGTCCTGTCCAGAGACCGGTGCACCCTTCTCAGCTTGAACTTCCACAGGGATGAGGAATGAAAAGAATGGAGTGAAGAAATAGCCAACTCTGGAGTGCCCTGAGAGGTTCCTCCTCTAGCTGGATGCCAACTGGCATAGCTGTCTCTCCTGGTGAGGAATGGGTACCTGAAGTGAGCTCAAGATCCTTCAAGAACCCCTTGTTGCCTTGCCATTGGTGCTGAGCACCAAAGGCTAAAGTGATGAAGTGCAGGACCATGCGTACAACAAATAAACAACGAGTGGTGTTGAATCTGGCTCTCAACAATAGTCACCAACTTGTCAAAGGATACAGTAAGTCCCTCACATGTCAGAGGCTGCATAGTGCAAACAGCATTTGTGGAGTCCTCCAATTGATGACAACCTGTATCAGCTTGTACATTGTAATGAACTTCTGAATTGCCAACACCATAGGGTCCTCTCTTGCCTGGGGTCGAGCAGGTTCCTGAGTACCAGCAACCTGGGGCATTTCCACCTTGAGTGATGCAGAGACATTGCAGTGATGTGTTCACCAGCAGCTATTCCTGACTCTAATCTTGATAAAATAACCAGTGTATTATCTGTATCTGAGCTAGTGGAGGGTGCAGGAGGCAGTCTTGTTGTATCCTCTAAGTCATCTGTGGCTCCTTCCTCAGACGTGGAAGAGGGGATGATTTTGGGGGCCTTTAATTTGGTTGCCAAGATAATGCAGAAATCGTGCAGAAGTGCTTTCAGGAAACAAAAGAGAGAATGCGTCACAAGGAAAGGAATAGAAGTTTAGGCATGTTAAGAGTACATTCACAGTGGTGGTAATGGGAGAGTAGCATGGCAATGGACAATATTTCTTACTGGGTTGCTGGCACATGGAGATTATAGGATCACTTTTCAAAACAGTTATAGTCCTCACCAGCCAAGGCCAGGATCTCTCCCTGTAGCGGATGAGGGGTCAAATGTCAGATACCCCAACATCCTTCCTGGCTCTTTCCACTACATTGTACTATTTTCTCACAGAATGAGACAAAGGGCGGGATTAACTGAGATGAAAATACGTGGCACCATTGGTAGTATTGGCGCAAGTGATGTAAAGGTGGTGAGATGTCCCAAGTGAGTGAGCAGGCAGCACAGGGGTCATGAAGCATTGGCAGTCTAAGTAGATTAGGTGGGTAAGAGAAAATGAGTGAAGATGTTGTTATAGACCATGAGTTCTGGTGGGAGGTAAGAAGAGGAGTAGAGATAGAATCACTATGATGCAGCAGATAGAAGATGGTGGCACTTAACCTAATGGAATTGAAAATGTTGCTGATCTTCTTGCAGCACTGCTCGACTTTCCTCTGTACCATTGAAATAGAACTGATCTGGTGGCATCATTGGACGAAGTTGGCAGAGTCTGGGGGTGTGGTCCCTTCTGTCAGTTTTGGGGTAAGAGGACAGCTCTCCTCTGCACCTCTATGTCCAACAAGATCCCCAGGTTCCTGCCCATGGAGATGGATGTCAATCTTCATTTACAGCAAATGTTATGAACTGGGCAAGGCAGCTCCAGACTGAGCATTTGATCTGGTATGTAACTGTAGTTTAGATATGGCACCGCTGCCTAAAATCCCAGGATGTCCCAGAGATGCCCAGTACTTCACTTCATGGCAAGTGGGAGACTATGACACACCAAAAGGGCACAGAGCATAGATAATGAGTCAAGTTTGGGAAGCTGGCATGAGAAAACCCATTAGGGCTCAAGAAGGGGAACCCACTGACATTAACACTTAGCTATTTCTGGTAAAGTTGAACCCATTGTCTCAATCAAGTGGCAAAGAAGATAATAAAATTCAGTTGAAGTCAAAATTCATAACTTCTCAAGAATGCCAGAAGTCTAGAAAAGATGTATTTTAAAATAAATGCTATTCGCCAGGCTTGACTTTAAAACTGCCAGAACTGTAGTTTTCAAATCAATACTTCACATAAACTTTCTCATTATTCCTTTGAAATTTGCATTATGTCAACATTTTGTGGTGGTTATCAAATTGCCGATTGGGGGATCAGACTGCTGCACTTCCTACATTACAGTTAAGAATACACTTCCCAAGTTTAGGAGCTGTAAGAAATTCTGATGTCATGAAAGCTGATAAATACATTCATCTCATTTCTATTGCCCTGGCTCATGCCTGAGCATTGTCCATTGGCAACATAAGCAAAAATTCATGTGCACATTACTCATAACTTTTTCAAATATTAACCAGAGCATGATTCCTAATTTATGATAATGAACCACCTATGGGAAAGGCTTCTCATGAGTCCATGATTGTGAGTCACAAGTTTCAAACATCATTTTGACAGTGGGAGGCAGCACAGACCTGTCCTCAATGTCCATGCACATGATCCTACAAAGATCTTCGTGAAATTAGCAAGGGAGAAAATTTTGATCAATCTCTCTTCCTCACTCATTAGCCTGGGTACGCTATACTATAAATATATACTATAGATATTTGTAGTATCCCACTATAGGACTGATTGAAAATAGCTAACATAGCACAGACCCTAGATTGAACCTGGTGTGTGTAGTTCAACATTGCATCATTAAATGTGTTTTCCCACTGAGACAACAGGGAAGCTATAATTTACTATTTATTGTAAACTGTGCACATAACCATTGAAGTAAATGGAAAAAAAAACTTCAAGGAAAACCACATACGTTTTATACTTTAGAATGACAAAAGTGTTGTCCTTATTTGACTTATCCAACTAAAACATTATTTAGAAGGTGCTATTTACTAATTTAAAAAAAACTTATCTACCCAGCCATGAAGGGAAGAGTAGGCCCAAACAGATAATATCGTGAGTCTGTTAAGCATTCTAGTTGTTTTGAGTTTGGTATTACTATTTCCTCATTTCCTAGTCTTGTAGTGCTTTGCTGGCATAGACCCTCATTTGATTTCTCAATAATAAAAATGCTAATAAATAATAATAATAGAAGAGCCACAGTTCAGATGCAGAATGTCATTCAGTAAATAAAATTGTCTTAAACATAGCAGGCATTTTTGAAAGAACATTTTCATCAATAATTGACTTGAAGAGACAACAGACAAGTAAATGATTGAAGCAGGCTTTGTAACATCAAAGAAGATTTTTCAGATGCATTCTACTAGAGAACCTGGTATCCGAGCTAGGCGTAGTGCTTCAACCTTTCAATCATAAGTTTTGAAGTTTTTTTCTTTCAATACTCCTCTTTTCAGTTTAGCTCACTGTTCTAATAGACAACAACTCATACTAAGCTGAGAGGTAGTTCCAGGTTGGATCATTGATATATCATCCAAATGATGATTTTGAGATGTAAAAAAGAAAGTATCAATCCAGGCCATTATGGGGTAGAGTGCTGTCAGCTATTTTTCTCTCTGTGCTTTTATATAAACATTGAACACATTTGACAGCCCTTGGAGGGGAACGAAAGATCAAACATCAAGGGAAATGTACAAAGGAAACTTACCAACATTCAATTGAAATATCATTGTAAAGAGTAACAATGCACCCATCTCCTGTTCACCAGTCCCTAAAGGTATCATTTCCACTTCCATGTGCTTCTGCTGCATGGACACTCAAGTGCTGTCATGACCATGGAAGATGGGCAGCTATGATCCCCACCATGGTCCACCATGTGAAACTGTTGCTGACCACCTTGCCCGGGCTCAGGAGTGTGAAGATCAAATGCAATCAAAGATTTAAAAGCAGCTTTAATAAAAAATCTGACTGGAGAATTCACCTTTCTACTTTTAAATAACCTCTATTGGAGCATTGTTTACATGAAGTTAGAAGACCAAAACAAACTTATCAAATCTAAAGCAAAATATCATTCCCAGGGTAATGAAAAATGCCAATCCCTATGGGACCTCATGGTCTCTAAAGGTATTTATTTTGCTGGTGGACTCCATGTGCCCTCTGCCTATGGACAATCTGACCGTGAATGTTACCACAGAAGGGCAAATAGTCAGGTGTGACAACTCCATCCATAGCCCACTGCCTGGTCTTGTTTACGGTCACTTTAGCCATACTCAGGAACAGATCAATGAGGAGGTGCTTCAACCTCCCTGTGCCCTTCCATATGGTGTGCCAATAGATTAAGAAAGTAGGGCTGAAATGCAACTAAAAATTTAAAAGCCGTTTTATTAAAGAATCTAAGCAGAGCATCTTCCTTTCTAACTGTTTAGATTAACCTGTTCAGTCAGAGTGAGACTCAAACCTGCCCTAACTGGCCCAAAGGCAGAGAATCTAACACTGTATCACAAGACACAAATTTTCCTTAATATATTGAGTCTAAGGACCTGTTAAGTTCACAGTGGTAGAGGCTTAATGAGTACATCTTAATAAGAATAAGCATTTGTCTTCACAAGATATAGTTTATTGCATGTTAGCAATGCGTACACTTATACATTCAGGCCACAATTGCATTCACAACTAATCCATCTTCCCCAAAGTCTCCGATTTCACCAATTCAAGCACTCTGGAGGTTTCACAATTCTTCCCAAAAATGTCCTCTTGAAAATTTGGAAGATTAGTAAGTCTTTGACCATGATTCTAATCTTAACCTCGATCAGTCTGGAAATCATTTTATTGCAGGAGGGGTGCTTTCTCTCCTTGAATGTAATTCACAGAGGGTATTGTTCCTACTAAACTTAGTAATTTGTCAATTGTCTATCAGAAGAACCCTGAATTTCAAGAATTTCCTTTACAGAGGAGCTCTTCCCTGCTGATTCAGGTAGCTACCCCATAACATCATAGGGGAATCTTTAATCTCATGAATGCCCACCATAGAAGATGGCTGTTCTATAGAAGTAATTCTTCCATTTTTAAAATTTTAAGTATCCTGGAGTTTTGAGCTGTTCAATTTCTTCAGAACTATGTTCTGAATCAATAGATGCTGGCCTGGCTTCCATGGAAGGGTATATTGATCATCTTCATTCTGTGCAAGAAAATCTTCATTCTTATTCAGCTGATAAATCTGGGTTAAAATTCTTAAAAGTGCTTTACCCTCATTTTTTAAGTAGTTGCAATGTCTTCCTTTAACCTTTGTCAATGTCTTCCTGGTGAACTTTATTTTAATTCATTGATTGGTTGTAGGCATCACCGGCTGGGTCAGCATTTATTGGCTGGTTATGGTGAGCTGCCTTCTTGAACCATTGCTGTCCACATATTGTAGATAGACCTACTATGCTGTTAAGGAAGGAGTTCCAGGATTTTGACTCACTGATATTAAAAGAATGGCAATATATTTCTAAATCAAGATGGTAGGTGATTTGAAAGGGAATACGTAAGTGGTTCTCATGTTTCTGCTGCCCTTGTGTTTCTAGATGGAAGTGGCCATGAGTTTGGAAGGTTCTGTCTTAGAAGCTTTGGAAAATTTTTGCAGTGTATCTTATAGAAGTATATAGTACTGCTGTTGATCACTGGTGGTAGAAGTGGTGGATGTTTGTGGATACAATGTCAATAAAGTGGGCTGCTTTGTCCTGGATGATGTCAAGCTTCTTGAGTGGAGCTGCACTCATCCAGGCAAGTGGGGAGGGGAATGTTCCACTGCACATCTGACTTGTGCCTTGTGATGATGAACAGGCTCTTTGGAGTCAAGAGGTAAGCCATTCACAGCAGCATACCTAGCCTTTAACCTGCTTTTGTAGCCATTGTATTTATATGGCTCGATCAGTTCAGTTTCAGGCCAATGATAAACCCACCCCCTCTCCACCCAAAATACTGATAGTGGGGGAATCAATGATGGTAATGCCATTTAATGCCAAGGGTCAGTGGTTAGATTGTCTCTTATTAGTGATGCTGTTTGCCTGGGATTTGCATATGCAAACATTCCTTGCAACTTTTCATGTTCCCAAGTTCTTAATTGCTTTTTGGTCCAACTCTTTCATGCTGACCAAGTTTCCCCAAACTAAACTAGTCCCACTTGCTCTTGTTTGGCCCAAAGCCCTCTAAGTATTTCTTTTTCATGTACCTGTCCAAATTCTTGTCAAAGTTGTTTGAGCTACTTTTGACTTGCTAGCCATTAATTATTCTCAGCCATATAAAACTTTACATCATCATAGGTAATCTCAATGCATTCTCTATTTTAGATTCTGTCATAAGTCTACAAGGCCTAATACAACAACTTACAGTTGCCTTTTAACCAGTTGATTGACAACTTTACTATTTTACCCTTGGAACATGCTTTTTGGAGTCAAGAGGTCAGCCATTCACAGCAGAATTCCTAGCCTCTGACCTGCTTTTATAGCCTTTGTATTTATATTGGCTAGACTAGTTCAGTTTCGGCCAGATAAACCCACATCCCTCCCGCCCACCTCCCCCCACCCCACCCAGAATATTGATAATAAGCAAATCAATGATGGTAATACCATTCAATATTAAAAGTCAAAAGGCCTGAAAGGGAGAAGTGTTGGTTGTAAATTACGTAACCTCTTAAATTTGACACCATTTATGTTGTAGTGTTACTTGTAGCATACCTTCAATGTTGAGAGTTATTCCATCTGAACCATGTAGTTTCATGTCTTTCTGTTAGCTGTAGTTTCTGTTTATGTAACAATGATATTTGATCAACACTAACTTCTTGATTAAATATAAAATTAATGTGTTATCCATCGACATTCTGTCAAACTCAAGTTGATTGGATCACCAATTTCCCCTAGCAATGTCCAAAATGTCTTATTAGATGTGCTTCTACCACATTAACGGCTCTGTATACATATTTGTTTTCTACTGGTCTCAAACTGTACCTTAGTTCTGCTGATCTCCTGAAAGTGGTATATAGATTTACTGATGTAACTTTATTGTATCCTATCTGATCACTGTAAATCTGTGATTGCAAGCATTTTTGTCCAACATGCTAGCATTGACTCATAGTATCTGCTATTTGTTTACAGTTTATATTGGCTAGTCAAGCAGGTCTTCAGAGAGATTATAACTTATAAAATGGATCCTTTGCTCTCCTGAATTAAGTTTATCCTTCTCCCCTCAGGATTTTTATTCAGCTTGTGAATTAGTATTTACGTTTGAAGCAATTCTGTATCTTAAGGACTGTTTTCTTTAAGATGTCTAGTCCTGTGTTTATTTGGTCAATCTCATTTAATCTCTGTGGTGTTATTGTTTCTCATATTATGTCTCCTGGGTGCAATTATTCTTTTTCTTCTTTCAAAACAGTTTTAAATTCTATCTATTTAAATGCTGCTATATTATTGACTTTAAAATATTTAATCCTCCAGTCAATAAATGCTGGTATAATCTCTTATTTAGAAGATATTTGCTTGCAAAAGAAAAAGAAAAAAATTCTGTTTATTCTCTTCATTATATAAATTTTTAAGCTTTGCAACATAGAAGTACTATAATATTTTCTTCTAATAAAGTTTCAAATTCTATAAAATAAGAATGTTGTATCTCTGTACTGCTTACTAGGAATTCTCATCTCTTTCAAATAAAATGAAAGTTTCCCTTTCTTTTGCAGCTAAGATTTGAGTTTTCCACATTTAAATAGACCATTTTCTCACCTTTCACTGGCTAAAATGCCCCTCCACAGCTTTCCCAATAACATTTTATGGCTATAACCTTTACAAATCTTCCCTCCAGAACTATGATTTGGAGATGCCGGTGTTGGACTGGGGTGTACAAAGTTAAAAATCACACAACACCAGGTTATAGTCCAACAGGTTTAATTGGAAGCACACTAGCTTTCGGAGCGACACTCCTTCATCAGGTGGTAGTGGAGGGCTCAATCCTAACACACAGAATTTATAGCAAAAATTTAAATTATACATTGAAAAATTGATTGTCTGTTAAGCCTTTCATCTGTTAGAATACAGTGATAGTTTCATTTCTTCATGTGTAAATCACAAAACCTTTTTTTTTTAAAAAGTTGGATTCTCAGGTTAGCTGTTAACAATGGCGATAGCTAGACAATATGTTGAAGGTGTTGGTCCCCTGTGTTCTCTGTCTATGCCATGATGTTTAGATTAAGTCTAATCTAAAAAGTGAGATAACGGAGTTTTACATAAATTCATGCAGTTTTTGAGCTCAGAGTTCTACATGAATGCATGCAGTTTTTGAGCAAAGTACAATGTAATCCTGCAAGTACAAGTTCACCCCACAAAATATATGTGTGCATGTGGGTTCATCTGTCTGTGTGTGTGTGTCTGTCTGGGTTGGAGGTTTTAAGTGTGAGAAAGTGTATGTGTGTGTGTGCAGTGAGTGCAGAGTGTCTTATGTCTGTGAGGGGGTGCATGTGTGAGTGTGTGTGTCTGTAAGGGTGTGTGTGGGTGTCTGTGTGCGCGTCTGTGTATATGTGTGTCCAAGAAGATCACACATATCACATGTCAAATTACAGGTGACCACCATTGCACTATACACACATACACAGATACTCCTACACACACACACAGGCACTCCTATACACACATATACACAGACGCGCACACAGACACCCACACAGGACTATGGTTGACATTTCTTATCTCTAACCCTCTAATTTCTAACAGTCTTAAGAGTCTAACTAAACTCGAATGTTAGATTCAGTCTTCTTTATCTTTTATATTACTTTTTTGTCACATTAAGACCACTCCATAATGTCCTTGACCTCAACATAAATTAAATCTATGGCCCTTGACTTCAGTGCTGTAGCTGTTCCTCTGTGGGATTGCTACAGCAGCAACACTCATTGTGAACAATAAATACTGCTTTATTGCCCTACCTTTCCCAGCCTGATCCTTAGCGCTGCTAACTTAAAGCTTTTCCCCTTGCCTAACAGATTTTCAATTTTACTCCCCTATAACCAAAATGATCCCTTCCCCGCTAGACTTCAAATGAGGACTGTCCCTACAGACCCTTCTTCTGTAAGGATACTGTAACTCCCAAAATATGACAAGTTTTTTTTAAGTCTTTACTAACTTTGAAGTGAAGCTTTTAACCTGGAATGCTGTTTTCTATCTTTTGTTCGTTTAACACATTCTGTAAATTGCATGTTTCTTAAAGTATGTGCAGCTGCTGACTTATTATGTAAATATTCTTAAAGTGGTAAAATATTTAAAGTGGCAAACTCATCTGTCATTTGAAAATGTTTCCTCAATATGTGGTGGATTTTTTTTTATATCATTGTTACATTGTGGTATTTAAGCAATGATACATGTCACTGTTCACTATGTGACATGGAGTGGTACAAGTGGCTCAGTGCTGCTGCCTCACGGGACCAGGGATCTGGGTTTGATTCTAGCCTCGGGCAACTGCCTGTGCAGACTTTTCACATTCTCCCCATATCTGCATGGGTGTCCTCCAGGTGCTCCAGTATCCTCCTACTGTCCAAAGATGTGCAGGTTCAGTAGATTGACCTGTCCAGGGATGGGTAGATTACCCATCATAAATTTGGGGTTATAGGGTAGTGGGTGGGTCTGGGTGGGATTCTCTTCAGAGGGGCAGGGTGGACTCGATAGGCCAAATGGCCTGCATCCATACTGTAGGGATTTTATGTTTTCTGTGCTGCCAAACCAAGCATTATCACCTAATGGTTGGGATAGGTTGCTGCCACCAATCTTCCTTTCTAAATATTCCCATAATCAACCTATTCAGGGAAATTATTACCCGAACCTCTGGAGCAAGCAAAACTTGAACCCAGATAGGACACAAGGGTTCTCATAACTGTAATCGGCAGGATTTGAAGCTATGAGGGCAGAATACTATGGATTTCAAAGCCATCCTCCTAACCATTTGGCCATTATGAGAGGCATCTCCTCACCATACTGTGTTTAAGGACCTGTTTGGTTAACGGTGACAGAAGATGAACCACTGGTGTATCCTAATGAGATGAGCTTCTTGTCTTAACATGGTGCAGCTTATTTGCATTATAGCAATAGGTACAGATTGTATCAGCTAGTTCAGAATTATAATTAATATAATTAGGAGATGATGATCCCCCTAACCAGACTGGGTGAAGCTTAATGCATTCTCCAACATTAACCCTTTTGGAATTATTACTTTCTATATTATTACACAATTGAGACTAATAATGAGTCTACACAAAAACACTTTGGTCATTAGTTGTTGGACTGATGATAATGGTCAGTAAGCTTCTATGCTTTTTATGATTGACAACTTGAAAATGCTGAAACTGATGGCAATTTCACACTTCCCCTCCAGTTGAAAATATACATATATTCCATAGAGTTAATTTGGGAGAAGCATAAGCGTATACAAGTATCAGGTTCACTTGATGGTATTTGTGTAAATTTGAAATGTTTGAATGCCACTAATTACAATGAACTGTGAATTCTGTGAAATGTGTGATGAGATTACTTCACAAAGCCTAACAGAAGTGTGTGTGACTAGGTATAGTGATTTGAATTAATTGAAAAATCTATCGTAGAGGAAATGACACATTACTTAATTTAGAACTTTGAGATTCCTTATACCTGTCCCATCTAAAAGCTTCTTTCTCTTTCGATTAACTCTATTTAGCTTGGTAATCCAAGATGGAGGACAGGAAAAATTTCTCGCTGTAACAGGCTGTTCCTTTTTTGAGCTATTTTAGGTTTTGGAGGTGATTTCCTCAAATTCCGGGAGCACCAATTACTGTTTTATATGCTGTTGCATTGTTTTGGAACTTTTGAGAAAAAAATGTCAAAACTACAGCACTTTTAAAAGGGAGAATGACAGATAAAGGTAGCACATGGTCAGTGCAGGACAGAGATAGATAGATAGACAGATAGATAGTCAGACAGATAGACAGACCCACACTGCTAACCGATACAGCAGTGCACCTGCGCAGTTACTGCCTTTGCTGTGTGACTTCATGCATCGCTGGACATCGGAGATAGCTTTGGCAAATAGGGTTAAGAAGAATTCAAAAGTATTTTTTATAAGTACATTAAGGACAAAAGGGTAACTAGAAAGAGAATAGGGCCCCTCAAAGATCAACAAGGCAGCCTTTGTGTGGAGGTGCAGGAGATGGGGGAGATACTAAACGAGTATTTTGCATCAATGTCTATTGTGGAGAAGGACATGGAAAATATAGAAGCTAGGGAAGTGATTGCTCGACCTCTTGCTGAGATACTTGCATCATCAATAGTCACAGGTGAGCTGTCGAAAGTCTGGAGGTTAGCTAATGTGGTACCACTATTTAAGAAAGGTGGTAAGGAAAAGCCAGGGAACAATAGATCGGTGAGCCTGACACTGGTGTTGGGCAAGTTGTTGGAGGGGATCCTGAGGGACATGATTTACATGTATTTAGAAAGGCAAGAACTGATTAGGGATAGTCAACATGGCTTTGTGCGTGGGAAATCATGTCTCACAAACCTGATTGAGTTTTTTGAAGAAGAACAAAGAGGATTGATGAGGGCAGAGTAGTGGACGTGACCTAAGTGGACATCAGTAAGGCGTTGGACAAGGTTCCCCATGGGAGACTGGTTAGCAAGGTTAGATCTCACGGAATACAGGGAGAACTAGCCATTTGGATACAGAACTGGCTTGAAGGTGGAAGACAGAGAGTGGTGGAGGGTTGTTTTTTAGACTGGAGGCCTGTGACCAGTGGAGTGCCTCAAGGATCGGTGCTGGGTCCACTACCTTTCGTCATTTATCTAAATGATTCAGATGTGAACCAAGGAGGTATAGTTAGTAAGTTTGCAGATGACACCAAAATTGGATGTGTAGTGGATTGTGCAGAAGGTTTCCTCATATTACAATGGGATCTTGATCAGATGGGCCAATAGGCTGAGGAGTGACATATGAACTTTAATTTAGATAAATGCGAGGTATTGCATTTGGGAAAGTAAATCTTAGCAGGACTTACACACTTAATGGTGAGGTCCTAGTGAGTGTTGCTGAACAAAGTGACCTTGTAGTGCAGGTTCATAACTCCTTGAAAGTAGAGCCACAGTAGATCGGATAGTGAAGTAGGTGAGGCAGCATCCGAGGATGCAGGAAAATTGACGATTCGGGCAAAAGACCTTATCAGGAATGAGGCAAGGAGCCTCCGGGGTGGAGAGATAAATGGAAGGGGGCTGTGGCTGGGAAGAAGGTAGCTAAGTATGCCCACCTCCATCCACCTATTGTACTCTTAGCAACCTTCTCCCCATCCCCACCCCCTTCCCATTTATCTCTCCACCTCGGAAGCGCCCTGCCTCATTCTTGATGAAGGGTCTTTGCCTAAACGTCGATTTTCCTGCTCCTCGGATACTGCCTGTCCTGCTGTGCCTTTCCAGCACCACTCTAATCTTGACTCTGATCTCCAGCATCTGCAGTCCTCACTTTTGCATAGTGAAGCAGGTGTTTGTCATGCTTTCTTTCATTGGTCAGAGTATTGAGTATAGGATTTGGGAGCTCATGTTGTGGCTGATCAGGACATTGGTTAGGCCACTGTTGGAATATTGCGTGCAATTCTGTTCTACTTCCTATCGGAAAGATGTTGTGAAACTTGAAAGGGTTCAGAAAAGATTTACAAGGGTGTTGCCAAAGTTGGGGGACTTGAGCTGTAGGGAGAGGTTGATTAGGCTAGGGCTGTTTTCCCTGGAGCATTGGAGGCTGAGGGGTGACCTTATAGAGGTTTATAAAATCATGAAGGGCATGGATAGGGTAAATAAACAAGATCTTTTCCCTGGGGTGGGGGAATCCAGAACTAGAGGGCATAGGTTTAAGGTGAGAGTGGAAAGATATAAAAGAGAGCTAAGGGGCAACGGTTTCACACAGAGGGTGGTGCGTGTATGGAATGAGCTGCCAGAGAAAGTGGTGGAGGCTGGTACAATTTAAAAGGCATCTGGATGGGTTTATGAATAGGAAGGGTTTGGGGAGATATGGCCTGGGTGCTGGCAAGTGAGACTAGATTAGGTTGGGATATCTGGTTGACATGGACAAGTTAGACTGAAGGGTCTGTTTCCGTGCTACACATCTCTATGTCTCTCTATCATTGACCACACGAAACCTGCCTCACTCTCTGAAGATGCACGATTTTAAGATCTTAGTTCATGTAGAAAGAAACTACAGTTTCACTCAGATGTCAAGATAGTTTTTACAGTAAATGCTGCTGTGATAAAACCAATGTAGAAGGATTTTTCTTACCCTTTATGAGTAATTGGCACAGCAACTTCAGGTGAGGTGGTGATGTGTAGCTAAACACAAATATCTAAAATCTGCTTTCTTGAGTTGAACCACTCAAAGTCTATCTTTGTGAAAACAACATATCTATCTACCTTATCATTTAAAAATGTAGAATGACATAAAATTACAACATTTACACTGTAGAAATTATTTATAAGTACCTAAGAAAATTAAGCCTAATCATTTCAAGTTCAAGTCACCTTCAATAGAATGATAAATGATAATTACTGGCAATCAATCTCAATGTCACTGAAAATAAACTGTTAAAAGTGTGAAGTCTCATTCCTTTGGCCTTTAAGTGATAGTTATTCTTAAAATGTAAAATTTTGCATTCCATATCTTTTCAACCTATCTTTTTTGCCTCCTCGTCTCTCACTTAGTCCACCTTCCCAACACTGTTTATAATTCTCTTTCTGAATCTCAAATGGCTTTGAATTTAAAAACAGAAAGTGCCAAAGAAACTCAGCAGGTCTGGTAACATCTGCAGAGGGAGAAACAGAGTTAGTGTTTTGAGTCTAAAATGCAATTAATTTCACAATCCTTCAATCTGAATGATTGAAATATGTAGTTGTTTGTCTTCTTGGCTCAAGTTCTTGATGCCCAATTTGCCTTGCTGTGACATTACAATTTTGCATTTTAACAACATACGTTGTAAAAAATTTAAAAACTTAAATGTACACGGGCATGACTAATTAACAACAGACATCATTAGATGGCCTGCCATGACAAATTATTGTCTACTATGTACATTCTTTTTTCTCCAACACTACTACAATGACAAACAGATTTGACCCTTGTGTGTGGGGGGGAGCTCATTGCTGTATTTGTTCTGAAAAGGTAAAGAATCGTTACAACAATCAACAATGTCTTTTTGTGTATGATGTATGTTCTGCAGTGACTTAGTAAAATATTGAACAATACAAACTAATAAGTTTGTAGCTTTTATTCCCGGTATGTATAACCTGATATCAGGTAGACTAACAATAAAAACTATAAGAGGATTGGCATTTCTGAGAAAGGACAAATAAGAATTGGCCATAGGTTTATTGGAGTGAGGATCAGGTCATTTACAATGGGATCAGGATTGATCGGTTGCATAGTTTTGTCTCAGTTAAATTTCCCCAATTCTGAAGAGAGGATCAAGAGAGAGAAGACAAGTTCTTAAACATCTCACTTGTTACGGAACGAGTTTGTATTCTGTCCATCCAGCTAATTACAATCTACTTGCTTCTACTTACTCATGGTCAATGCTTTACCTGGTGTTCATCCTGAAAATCCATGACTAAATCTCGCAGATTGCATGTACATGTGCTGATAGTTGTAGCAGTTGGAATGAGTAACGCAGGATGATGAGAGGTGTTGGTCTCATCACTACCATCTGCTTCTGGGCCTTCCTGGCTGCCTATGTAAACAGAAAGAACATATGTTAGAATGCTGGCAGCAAAATACTTCTTCATGCAGACGGTGCATGATGACAGTCAGAGTAAGTGGATTCAGAAAGAATAAAAATTAAAGGATGTATTAGCTCAAATGGGGAAGACGTCTGCTACGAACCCTACTATGCTATCTCAATGGACTGCAAACCAGAATTTCTAATGTGATTGCTTTTATGTAATTTGCAGACAGGGTGCTGGGAAATTTGTGGTGCATCTATGGGCACACTCATTATGTATGACTTTCCCCTGTAAGAAAACGCAAAGGAAATAGGCACTGGAATTTGAAGCGAAGATGAAGTGATACCCCATAATGTGGGTTAGATTTTTTGTTGTTCAGCTTTGGGTAGACATGCCCTAGTGTAAATGTCAGGGTTGAGCCTGCCCCTGCTTGGCCAGCTCAGTCCATAATTGTTTAATAAGAAACTCTATTCATGTTTCTACCCTCACTAGCCCAGCCCCCACACTACCCATCCCCAAAATCCCATCCATCCTGGTTTTGTAATGAAGTCCTTGTATCCGAGAGCTGCCAGCCAATCATATAATTGACATTTCTCTTGTCCCAGCAATACCATTATTTTAAAACTGAAGAGTTTCTATTGGCACATAGCCGTTGGGCCTCCTGACACCCTCCCCCAGGAGGCAATAAAATCCACCCTATGTTTCAATTTGTGTGTGAGTCAACAAACATACAGCATATGTTTTCTTAGAAACATGCATTGTGGGTATAGCTTGAAACATTTGTTTTTTTGTTTGGTGAGAGAAGGTATTTAGTTCAATGCCATCTGGAAAGCTTAACCGGCCCTACATGAAATGCATCCATGAGTGTGAAAGAACTAAAAGGTTGCTCAAATGCTTTCACATGTTGCCTCGGTAAATGTACACCAGGTTGACAGTGAACTTCATGCATCATGCATACTATTGCATATACTTTATTTAGACAAATGCAGAATATTCCAAAATTGGCAATCTTCCTGTAGCCTCTTGCATATTTACTTCTGGAAGACACCAAATATTCTTTTGGTCACCTCGTCCCTTGAATTGCAAGCAGTTGTACAGCTAAATGGTGATCAGTCCTCCTTTCTTATGCCTGGACTGGGAGCACCTCAGATCAAAAAGAAAGAAATAAGGCTTACAATGGTCCTTCGCTTTGATGTGTGAGCAAAAGCCTTTTATAAGATGCAACACCTGATATAGCCATTCCTATAATGTTGGAGCTTTTTGGGAGAGACTTTGACTTTATACAATTGTGTAAAATTGATTATATCATCTCAACAGCTGTTATGATCTCGCCCCAGACTGCCAAAATATGTTGCAATATGGCTGGGCGCAGTAACTTGTTTTTTTAAAGCAGAGAAAATATGTGATCCATGAGACTTAGTAAAGAATTAAACCACAAGACTCCAAGGTTTTGAATAAACAACAATAAACTTTACTACACAATGTTAAAACAGGAATAAAATCCATAATACATGTACAATTTATTGGTAACATCCAGAATCAATACGTGGTTAATCGATAATAGACTGTGACCGAACACCCCATAGCACACATCAAATAAGAAATGCAATCAAGATGGAAAACCATGGATTTCTCAATAATTCCCTCCAGATGTTTATGAAAGAGCAGGTCATCAAATCACATTAATCTTCATAAGAGATCACAATTCTTTACTTTTGCCAGTTTGAACTTGAAATTCCCTCTCAAGATTTGCTCCTGTGATAAAGATATATTGTATATTATCATAGTTAGAATTTGGATTTTTTTTTAATTGAAGCTTGAGTTTTAGTCAGTTCTGTGAAGGTAATTGTTTTAAAAAGTACTTCTCATAAGCATATGTATTCAATCAACTGCCTGAGGGACCTCAGTAATGTTAATGCATGAGATGTTTATACTGTTGTGCTTATGACAGATAGAGTAAACATATTAAGGCAAGTAGTCTAGTATTCAAACTGCAGAACAGAAAGTTCAAACTTTTAGTTCAGAAGAATCTGGAATTCAGTTAAGTTAGAGCAATGACTCCATACAGGAAAATCAAATCAGTTCAGCAGAAGTGGTTTCCAGTTTTTGGTGTATCCAAGTCCAGAAAGCTTGTACATAAGTCTCCAAGTTGTTAAAACTAGCAAAGCTTAGGCCATCAAAATTGAGAGATGTTTCTGCCCATGGACGAGGAAAGGAATTGTGAAACTGTCTCTGCTGTTCAAGGAAAAGAAACTGAGGAAAGATAGTATTAGGAAACAGGTTCAAACTTGGTTTTAATGTTTGTGTTAAGAACTTTCCAACCATGATATGTGTAAAGGTGTTTTTATTCTTCTTTTGTGGAACTTATGAAAAAGAACATCTGCAGTCTCATGTAGGTCAATGGCTAACCAACTGTAAGAAGAAAGAATACGATTTCTCAAGTCAGATTTCATTCCAACATCTGTCCTGTTCAGTATTGCCGCCAACTGGGATCACAGCATTCTGTGTGGGTCTGTTCCAGTGACTGCTCCTGTCCTGGTCTTTCTCTCTCCTTTCCTGGATCTATGCTCCCTTGGACTGCAAAACTGCATTCCAGCACAATTACACATGCATAGTTCCAGCTTTTCACCAACAGCTCTCTTTACCAAGCCAGTCCTGTTCTAAGGTTTTTTTCAAGATCTCCAATCTTTCTCAGTTGTATCAAGTAAATCTACCTGTGAATGTTTTGGCCTTTACTTCCTCAACTGTACTGAAGGCTTAATGCTCGCATTCTTCGTTTAAGCCCCTTACAGCCTCCCCTAACACAGAGCCGGTGACAGTTGCAATTACCCAACATCCCAAGACTTCTTCTCAGCACTGATCTTAGCATATAGCTGCCCACTAATTCATAGGAATTCTTTTCCTGATTTCTGATAGCACAGAGCTGTCCTCAATGAGTTTCCTACACAGAATCCGTGTTGTTTGGCTTCCTACCCAATAGTGCAGCTAACTGCAGAACTTCAAACATGGAGTTGGTCTTAGTATCCTTTTCCAACTCACCGGTAATTGGCCTCTGTCAGTCAGGCACTTTGTCCGACTTGAGTCTAGAATTTGTGATCTACAGTGCTGCAGTCAAGTGCAAGCAGTTCAGGGTTTATAGATAGGTCTGTCACATTGCTGTTGAGACATCAGTCCCATGGTGGGCTGTGGTCAGTCAGGTCTGTCCTGTCAAGTCAATCTTGGGGGAGTCATGGACTGTGGTGGGAGCTTGTTCAATAATGTCAGGGAGTTTATTGGGTAGTCCATGGAGGCCTGTGAAAGTGAGCAACTTAAGTCTGGGCATGGTCTTAAATACACTGAGTCTCTGAAGGAGAGCTGTCCATGGGAGACAATTATAGTTAGTAAAGTGGGATCTCATGGTGAATATGGGAGGTGGTAGGAATTGGGAGACTTGGAAGTGGGGATGGTATTCATACAGGTTATGGTAACTCTGGGCTCAACATGGTGAAGGTGTTGGACCAACAAGAACATGGGAATTTCCAAAGCCACAGCTCTCAGGGTAAAGTGGGCATGTTAATATTGTGAGTAAAGGGGCTCAACTGAAATGAGGGAGGGAGGTGCTAAAAGATCATCAGAAGCAAGCGAATAGCAACACTAAAGGAAATATGATGGATGATGGGAAATCTGTGCAAGTAACTCATGCAAACGCAAATTGGGAATCTCACCAAGCCAGACTGAAAGTTATCTGCATAAAACCCTCACAAAACAGGTGCCATTATGTGCAAAGCACATGGAATGTATTACTGCTTTTTTATTCTCTTTAGGGATGAATTAATTGCCCCTTCTAGCAATTGCACAAATCATGCCTTCACTGATTTAGCAATGCCATCCATCTGTCTTCAATTTACACTTAATCAGCAGGATTAATTGTCTAAGTATGCAGAATTAAAATCATTGCCTCGTGCAAATCTTGACCATTATGTTATGCATATCAATTACTTGCTTGTTATATCAGCTAAGCAAATGAAATCAAAGACACATTCAAGCAGGCCCTGAAGTTTCTATTTCACAATCATATTCAATAACAATTACTGGAAGAGAACATATTGTAGCTGCCAGATTCTTCTACCAAATGCAAGTAAGAAGTGATTTTGTCTTTACTTCAGAGATGTTATCATTGTAGCTTAATGCAGAATTTAGTTCCTTTGTAGCCTGTAAACTTTGGTTTTTGCAACATACAATTGGATCGGATCATGGGGTGGCACGTTGACTCAATGGTTAGCACTGTTGCCTCACAGTGCCATGGACCCAGGTTTGATTGCAGTGTTGGGTGACTATCTGTCTGTGTGGAGTTTGCACATTCTCCCTGTGTCTGCGTGGGTTTCCTCCGGGTGCTCCAATTTCCTCCCACAATACAAAAGATATGCAAGTTAGGTAAATTGGCTGTGCTAAATTGCCTATAGTATTAGGCGCATTAGTCAGAGGGAAATGAATCTAGGTGTGTTCCTCTTTGGACAGTCGGTGTGGACTTGTTGGGTTGAAGGGCCAATCTAATTTAATCATGTATCCCAATTTGGAGGTATGACAATGACTATGTTTGGAAACCTTGATGCCATACTATGTAAGGGCATAACATGAGGCTTCATTGTGATGGAAAGACTCAATAGTTCCTTTAAAATTACATTAACTTTCTGACATTTCCCATAGATTACATATTCATATGGAGAACCTTGTCACTGGAGTCATTGTGGTATTGGTGCATCTCAAAGCAGTGCAGAAATGGTGAGAATATCAGCAGCAAGAATAGCAACTTCAGTGGCTGCTATCCATTGTCCAGAAGGATGAGGAGCAGATGAAGAACCACTGAGGAAGTGAACAATGAAATAGTGGATCTATGGACCTTGCTGTTATTTTCTTCAACTTTCTGGAAGACGGTGCAGGTACTAGTTAGGTTTGTCCTGCCCAATAATCACTGAACATTGGGATCTGCTGGAGGAGGACTTGCACTCAGAAGAACTGGGTGGCAATCCTATCTTGGGGCTGGCAAGGTCACAACTGACCCTGCACTCTAGAGTCTTTTTGTTCAGCAACACTCCCCAGGACCTTACCAATAAACAGCTAAGTCCTGCCCTGATTTGCTTTTCCAAGATGCAGCACCTCATGTGTATCTAAATTAAACTCCATCTGCTACTCCTTGGCCCATGGTTAATGGGATTATCCACCATTGCCAGCTTTCCACAGGTACAAGGCACAATCCATTGGGCCTATATTGCTTCCTATCACCAAACTAGTGTATTAACAGAAAGTTTATATGTGACCACTGATGGCAAATTCAGAAAGTTTGCACCAGTTATCCAGGGGGCTTCTATGACTCTTGCATACTGGAGAACTAGCTTAGAGTGTTGTTGGAAAAGCACAGCAGGTCAGGCAGCATCCAAGGAGCAGGAGAATTGACATTTCAGGCAAAAGCCCTTCATCAGGAATGCCTGAAATGTCGATTTTCCTGCTCCTCAGATGTTGCCTGATCTGGAGTGCTTTCCAGCACCACTCTAATCTGCAGTCCTCACTTTTGCCATACTAGAGAACTCACAGGTTCCTGCCTCCTTCGAAGATCCTTGGATATGACTTCTGAGGGACAAGATCTACCCCCTCCTAACACAGCTCATGACACCTTCAAGAAACCCTCAAACTGGTGCAGAATGACAATTAAACATATAACCCACAAAGTGTCTCACATTAATCAAACTGTACCCTTCATATCAGGAGCTGAAAAATAGGAACTGTCCTGAATGCAGACAAGTAGGAGATCAATAGCAATCTTCTGAGGATGAGAACCAGGACATTGACCAGGAGGGCCATCCATGACCGTATTATGGAGCAATTCACCGCAGAGCCTAAGACCAGGGTGAACATAACAACCACCCCTCCCAGCTGGGTGTGAACTTCATTTAATTATCTAATATTTTGTTCCTAATCTAGCAGCAGTCTCTGCTCAGTGCAGAGGACACCTTGTTATTTTTGCAGTCCTTGACATTTTGAGGCCAAATAAATGTCTCATTATCGAAATGGTTGTGTTTGATATCTTTGGCCAATCATACTTAAAAATGTCTGCAATGGCATAGTCTACATGATCATTATAGATAAAGCAGCAGTCAGTGAATTAGCATCATGGGATGTTAGTAATCTAAGGTTAGGTCGCTTTTACGACATGTCAGAAAAGACTAGCTGAAAGTTGCACAGGGAAATTGAATATTATAGCCACATAATTGATAGGAATCCTGAAGAATCTCCTTCAGATCTTTCCATCATTGGTAACCTTTTATTATTCAGTGTGCATAATTTGCTAAACTGCCTTGCAAAGCTCAAGCATTCGCTAAGACATTGCAATGGAAAGCATTTTGAGCAGCTTTCCTTGGCAGACTATTGCACCAATAGGGAGATTGGACATGTGACTGCCCTTTGTACATCTCCCGATCTTGACCCATTGCACTCCTTTGAAAGCTAATACATAGAATGAATATTTCTTTGCTAGATGTATGTAATCATCACTGATCCCATGCTCTGACTTAGTCTGGGTGTAAGTGTGGAATAATGTGTGCAGGCCAAGACATTCCTTTCTGATTGTGTTTTGCCTCTGATGTCCATATTAAGATGCAATACCTTGGCTGTGGTCTTCCAGGTCACAAGTCAAGGATTCTTGATATCTGTGGCTATTTGCAGTCAAACATTGGTTCCTTGTGAGAATTGAGCAATGCTCAGCTATTACACTGTATTTTCATCCAAAGTTTATACCTCCGAAGCCATTTTAACAGTATATAAAACATATTTACAAAAGTTTATAATGACTTGGCATACCAGACACAGATGTACACTCAGTTTAGAATCACTACAGTGCAGATAGAGGCCACTTTGCCCATCAAATCTGCACCAATTTTCTGAAGAACATATCACACAGACACCACACACCATACTTACTGTGACTAATCCAGCTAACTTGCACATCCTTGGACACTGTGGGCTAATTGAACATGGCCAATCCACATTACTTGCCCATCTTTGGACTGTGGGGTGGGGAAACTGGAGCACCCAGAGAAAACCCACATAGACACGTGAAGGACATGCAAACTCCACACCAACAGTTGTCCAAGGTTAGGACTGAACTCATGTCCCTGGAGCTGTGAGGCAACAGTGCTAACCACCGTGCCAACCAAGCATTAGCTGAGTTTTTGGAATGAAAATCTAGTGATAATACCATTAAGTAATCACCTCCACCCTAGTTTTCGTCTTCCTTGTTCTTCCACTATGTCTAAGTGCATACCCAACTTCACCAGCTGGGGTTGAGGAAGTCTATGCCATAGTCAACCCTATTGGATTGGAAGATGTAGGTGCACCCTTCTCAGCTTTTACTGCTACAGGCTTTGAGATCTCAGGCAGGGGTAGATAGACAGTTCCAGGTGCTAATAACATTAGCATAATGTAAAATGCAACATTTATTCTGCACACTCACTCCCAACACCTTATCCACTAAACAAAGGAGAGCCCAGACAAGAAGGCACCGGGTCCTGCTATACAAAGAAACTGTCTGTAACATGCCATCTAAATGATTGACTCATGATTGAAACTATTAAATGTATCTCCTGATTGGCCAGATAGAAAGTTCCAGAAAACTATCTAAAAGGTATAAAAACAGAGTTCACCTGCAGACCCTCCTCTTGGAACTGCTCTTGGACTCGTCTGTAGCCTTCTGAGGAGATAGGAAGAGATTCTGCTTGGGTGCTGCAGGTTCAACGCAGTGGATGTGTACTGGCAGAGGAGATACCACAGGGGTCGTGTTGCGAGTCATCGGAGCTGCTGGAGATCATCGCTGGATCGTGATAGGATGTTGGAGGTTTGTTTGGTTGTGCTGACCTGCTCGGTGGATCTTTATGCTGGCTTCGGCCTAACGCCAATTCAGGTACCAGCCAACCTCAGAGCCCAGGCCAGGGCATTCGCAACACAATCAGTGTGACTGTGAAGAAGATGGAAGAGCGGACACTGGTCGATTGGACACCGGTCGATCGGACGGTGTTTGTCTAGAAGATCTTGCTGGAGTGCTGCGGGTTCGAAGCAGCGGACGTGTACTGACTGCAGGATTTCCCTGGGGCAGGCTATTTTGACGTGACCTTCAGGAGCATGAAGAACTGCGAACAGCTCCTGAAGGTCTTCAAGGAGAAGGAAGGAGAACCTCTGTTCTCCATCTTGTCGGCGGTCCCGTTGTGTGTGCTTCCTGCGCAGAGGAGTTGAGTTGTTACAATCCATATGTACAACCCCCACGTCCCAGCAGCGAATGTCCTGACCTTTCTGGGAATATAAGTCCAAGTCCAGGGAGAAAGCACTGATGTGGTTGATTCTTTCAGGATCTGGACCAGCAAGCAGCAGGTCAGGGTAACCCTGAGGGTAGATGCCAGTGGGAACATCCTCCACCCACCCTCCAGCTTTGCAATCGGAGGAAGCAGAGGTTATCTGACATACGCAGTGCAGCCGAAAGTGTGCCGAACCTGCGGGAGGTCAGGCCACGTGGCGGCGGATTGTAAGGTGACCATCTGTCAAAACTGCAAACAGGAAGGCCACCTGACCAAGGAATGTAAACAGGCCAAGAACTGTAATCTGTGTGGAGAGGCGGGCCACATATACAAGGCCTGCCCAAGACAAGGGGCCGCCACCTAGGCACAGATGGCCGGAGGTGGCAACATGAGCCGTGAACCACATAAGACCAGCAAGGTACCACAAAACAGCATGGAAACGGTGTCTGGTGGTACCCAGAAGGAAGGGCAGGCTGGAGCAGATCAGACGGCAGACAGCGGGGAGGTGCAGCAGTCAATCCAAGCTCCTTCAAGACAGACGGAGGAAATGGAAAAGGAGGGAACAAAGGAGGCAGAGGATTGGATTACTGTCAAAAGCAGGAAGAGGAAACCTCACCAGGCCCCCAAAGCCACCCAGCAAAGAGGGAAATGACACCTACACGATGAGGATACAGGCAGCTCTTCCGCTGGTGAGGACGGGCGCAAGGAGGATCGTCGCCAGAGAAAGATATAGAGCGCCATAGGGAAAGAGGAGGGCAGCACTGCCCAAACAGGAAAAGATGATCCTTCTGAGGGGACGGGTAAAGACCTCCCCCCACCCAGGGAGAACCACGAGGTACCCACAGCCCCACAGCTCCAGGTAACTGGGCGCAGCGGTCCTGTGACAGCTCCACTGTCGGACAGAGAACTGGACTATGCAGACCCTGGGTCCAACCCGAAGACACCAGAGCGGGGAAATGGCCCCAACGTGGAGCCGGACAGCTACCTCAGCCCTGGGAGGATCCGTGCTGTCACCACGGGCATGCCCACAGTTACCCCAGAGAGGCAAGACCAGCAACAAATGGACACTGGTAACCTAGTAAACTGTTAAAATGGGGATAAGAATTGCCAGCATCGATGTGTGTAGCATCAAATCGGCTATGCGATGTGTTTCTACGATGGCCTTCCTGGCCAACGTTAAAGCCGACGTCCTGTTTTTGCAGGAGTGTGGGATACCGCACCTCAGCAGCTACAGGAGATGGTCGAGCTTGTGGGCCCATGGGCCGTCAGTTTGGTCAGGATAGCCGTGCCTCCAGCCTGGGTATCCTGTTGCGAGGAGGCAACTTCACCATCTCCGAGGTTAAGGAGGTGGTGGGCAGGCGCCTCCTCATCACCGACGTCATGTACAGGAATGCTCCCCTGACACTGATTAATGTGTACTCCCCAGTGGGTAAGAGTGAACGGTTGGCCGTCCTGCAGCAGCTTCTACTGTTGCTGGCTGTATCCAGGCCGGTCATTCTGGCCGGAGACTTCAACTTTATCATTGATGCAGGGGGACAGTAAACTGGACGCAACATCCAGAGCCCTGATGGAAACAGTAAAAGATGCCAAGCTGCACGACGTCTTCAGCACCCCTGCAGACAGAACGCAGCGTAGATACACCTGGTCACGGCCAGACAGGTCTATCCGCTCAAGGATAGATTACCTGTTTGTGTCCTGAACGCTCTTGGTCAGATCCACCGACGTCAAGCCGGTGTTCTTCTCTGACCACTGTGTCCTGCTGGCCAACTGTCACCTATAGGACGAGCAGCGGGCTGGTAAGGGAACGTGGAAGCTGACCACAAAGCTGTTGACCCCGGGAAACATTGCAGAGCTCAAGAGGGATTACGCAGGTTGGAGAACCATGAAGCCCCTCTTTGAGTCTCCAGCGGACTGGTGGGAAACAGTAAAAGGGAACATCAAGAGGTTCTTCATCCTCAAAGGTGTTCAGGAGGCGAGAGAGAGGTGGGGAAAACTGTCCCAGCTCTAGGAAAGTATGCAGAACCTGCTCCTGCTGCAGACGATCGGGGTCGATGTCATGGAGGACCTCAAGGAGGTGAAGGGCCAGCAAGCCTCGCTCTTTGCCTTGGAGGCCTCCAAGATAATCTTCTGGTTTGGGTCTGCTTGGTGGAGCAGGACGAGACGTGCTCACGTTTCTTCTTCCAGAAGGTGCACAAAGAGAGTTCTGTGCTCAGCAGCCTGAAGGAAGAAGATGGCTCAATAACATCATCTCAGGCTGACGTCATGAGGATCAGCAAATCCTTCTATGCCAGTCTGTAAGACGCGAAGCCGACCAACAGCACGACCTCCCAGTCGTTCCTGTCCTCTATCACGGAGGTCTTAGACAACAGAACACGGGAGAGGTTGGACCAGCCGCTATCTCTGGATGAGCTGACCAAGGCCCTCGAGTCTTTCGAAAAGAATAAAACTCCCGGAAGCGACTGCTTACCGGTCGAGCTCTATTCTGCTCTGTGGGACTTGATTGGCCAGGACCTGCTGGAGGTGTATGTCAGTATGCTTCGGGCAGGTGCCATGAGTGAATTCATGAGAAAAGGCATCATCACCCTCATCTACAAGTGGAAGGGGAAGGGGGAGAGGGAGGAACTCAGAAATTGGAGACCAATCTCACTATTGAATGCGGATTACAAAATTCTGTCAAAGGTTATCGCCAACCGGGTCAGGTCTGCTCTGGGGTCGGTGATTCACCCTGACCAAACATGTGCTGTACCGGGCAGGAAGATCGCTGAGAGTCTCGCACTCCTCAGGGATACCATCACCTACATGCAGGACAGAGGGTTGGACACCTGCCTGATCAGCCTGGACCAGCAGAAAGCCTTTGACAGGATATCACACACGTATATGAGAGATGTTCTCTCCAAAATGGGCTTTGGGGAGGGAATCTGCAATTGGATCAGACTGCTCTACACCAACATTGTCAGTGCAGTCTCAATCAATGGGTGGGAATCAGATAGCTTCCCAGTCAGATCTGGAGTCAGGCAGGGCTGCCCTCTCTCTCCTGCCTTGTTTGTGTGCTGCATAGAGCCATTTGCCGAGTCCATCAGGAAGGATGCGAGCCTGAGAGGGGTGACTATTCCTGGCAGCGGGGGCCTGCAGGTTAAGGCCTCCCTGTACATGGATGATGCCGCCGTTTTCTACTCAGATCTGCTGTCTGTGCACAGACTCATTTGCATATGTGACCAGTTCGAACAGGCCTCGGGGGCCAAAGTAAACCGAGGCAAGAGCGAGGCTATGCTCTTCGGGAACTGGGCTGACCAATCCTTGATCCCCTTCACCGTCAGGACCGACCACCTGAAGGTGCTGGGTATTTGGTTCGGGGGGGCTGGGGCATGCACCAAGTCTTGGGAGCAGCGTATCAGCAAAGTGAGGCAGAAACTGGGCAGATGGAAGCAACGGTCGCTCTCCATCGCAGGAAAAAACCTGGTCATCAGGTGTGAGGCACTGTCATTGCTATTATATGTGGCACAGGTCTGGCCTATTCCCAGAACCTGTGCCGCTGCAGTCACCCGGGTCATCTTCCAATTTATATGGAGATCAAAAATGGACCGGGTCCGAAGGGACTCGATGTATAAAGATCTGGGCAACAGGGGAAAAAACACACCCAATGACACCCTCACCCTGATGGCCACCTTTGTGTATGGCTGCATCAAGCTGTGCATGGATTCCCGGTACGCAAACACCAAGTGTCACTACGTACGGAGGTTCTACCTGTCCCCGGTGTTGCGAAGGATGGGCCTGGCCTCGCTACCGCGGAACGCTCTGAGTAGTTGGACTGTTCCATATCACCTGTCCTTCATGGAGAAGTTTATGAAGAAAAACACCTTTGACCACAAGTCCATCAGGAAGTGGTCAGCATGTAGTGTCCTTGAGACCCTTCGGGAAAAGGAGAGGGTGTATCCTATCGAGTGGTTCCCTGAGCAGACTGTCAAAGTCATTTGGCAGAATGCCTCATCGCCAGAACTTTCCAACAAACACCAAGATATGGCTTGGCTGGTGGTGAGAAGGGTTGCTGCCTGTGAGATCCTTTATGCACGCCCGGACTATCAGCTGCACTGCTGAGAGCGGGGCGGGGGGGGGGGGGGGGGGGGTGCGAGACTGTCACACACCTCCTTCTGGAATGTGCCTATGCAGAAGAAGTCTGGAGAGGAATGCAGTGGTGTTTGTCGAGGTTCGTCCCGAGCAGCGCTATGACATGGACTCCGTGCTTTATGGTCTGTTCCTTGGGACGCAAACCAAGACGAGCATCAACTGTGCCTGGAGGATCATCAACTCGGTGAAGGACGCTCTCTGGTACCGGTCCAAAACCTGTTGATCTTCCAGCTGAAGGAGTTGACCCTGACTGAGTGTTGCAGACTGGCACATTCCAAGGTCTAGGACTACGTGTTGAGGGACACGCTGAAGCTTGGGGCAGCTGCTGCCAAGGCGTGGTGGGGAAAGACCACCGTGTAACATCTCCCTTCCTAAGAAGAACAGGAGGCCCACGCAGTCATTTGGGCTCTGCTGACACCTCAGCTAAATATATGGGTATATGATTGATATACAAAGGATAAATTCTGATCTCTGAATGCAAAGAAATGGAATGTTTGTGTGTATGGCATGACCAACTGTACAAACCATCAAAATATTTTATGAATAAAGTATATTTTTGAAATTTAAAAAAAAGAGATTGGCATAGCAAGAGGCAGAGACCTTCTGACCATCCAGAGAGAGAAAGGAAGAAATCAGCTTTACAGATAGGGTGAGTATACATGGTCTTTTCCCTGGGGTGGGGAGTCCAGAACTGTTTCCATACTATACATCTCTATGATTATATGATTGTGTGTCTTTTTAATTTATTGCAGTTTTCACAATTCTTACAGTATGCCAGCAAATCTTTTATTCATTAAGTGTATCTTTTGGCCATTACCTGTTAGTAAATGTGCCTACATGCTGCAGAATAAAAATTATATTCATTACAATCGCAAAACTTTCTAGTTAATTTTTTATCAGAGTAACTCCTATTATTTCTGCCTTGAGTGACTTTCCCTTTCTTATTGGAAAATCCTGCTGGAAGTCATTGCATGATCCCCACAGGCATACAAGAAATACTACAAATTCTAAGACTTTTTTTGGAAATAAAATACTGGGTATTAAGTTACAAAGTAACAATAGTGGCCAAATCTTGTCGTATCCTCCCATTTTCCCACAGTGGACTAACTTTCAGCAGTCCTTTGTTTATTATAAGTTCAGACATTGACTGAAAGGTTGGAAAAAGGACCAACAGTGCAGGGGGTGAAGTAACTGCTTGGCACAGAACTCCAAACCACTCGGGGATTACAGTGCTGATGAAAAGTTCCAGTAAAAACAGAAAGGAGCTTTTTTCTTCAAGCCATGCATTTCCTTTATGGCATTTTTTTAAAGAATGTGTCTTTGGTACTGGCTTGGCTGTCTGACTAACCCTCACGGGGTGTGTCTGCGGTTTGCTCTACACAGTAACTCTTTTGTTTAGGAACTGCCGCCAAATATACAAGAAGGTGGAGTGTTTATGTAAATGTCACATCTGCTCATATTAAAAGAAATCTTGCTTGGAGGGAGTGGGGTGTTTGATCACGGTTCAGACTTTAATGGCATTGTGCATTGATAATTTTTTTTCAAATGTTTTCTAGTAAGGTGAAGCAAAAGTGTATGGATTTGAATACTATACTTTTTCAGAATTTAAAGATAAATATCACTCTAAAGTATTTCTTAAAGTAGTTAGTATTTTTATTTTATTTGACATTAGCTATTCTATTGCAGTAGCATATTTACTCACAGTAAAAAGGGATTTGGACTTGCCAGATCTATGCCTTGTACATTCATCCTGGAGTGAACATACAGTTGTAATTATATGCAGTTCATGTCATGTTACCGAAAGTCACTATAATTGGAAAATCTCAGATTTCATAGCTATATCTTGGGAATTGGAAATTTCTTCCTATTCCTAAGGGATCTTCAATTCCAAGTTTCATTGAAATTCAAGACTTTATTCGTAGCCTGTCATAAGAGCGCTTGCATATCCCCAAAAAAGGATTAGTTGATGGCAAGTTGGCGGTTATGCTGACAGACTGGCAATCTTAAAATGAAAAGCTAATAGTAATAAAAGTAATCATAAGGCTTTGTATTATTAAAAAATACCCAAGTGCTTTACTACTATACAAGAAGAAAGAAAAGCTATCATCATTATTTGGTCTGATTTCAGTCTTATACCAACGTGGTTGACTCTTTACTATCTTTTGAAGTTGCCTAGCCAGACACTTAATTCTAACCATTACAATGACGGTTGGAATAGTCAGTAACATCAGCTTGTCCATCAAACCCAATTTGAGAGAATTGTTTATTATTAAATGTTTTCAAAGTTGCAGCCGAAAGATTATGAAGTGGGTGGGGCACCTACCTGAACCCGATGACTCAAGGCACATACCATCTTTAGGTACGTGGCTTATTTCTATAAATGGAGTGATCTGTCAGCATGGGTTTATAATTGGCAACTTGCCAGCTGGGGGTCAGGGTGGGGCTGGGGATGTGCAAAATCTTTGAAAGCTTCAATAATTTAAAAGTTTACCTCATCACGTAAAGAGGAAATGCATCTTGTAATTGGTGACCTGCTGTTACAAGCAAGTCACCATTTACAACATGCTTTGCAGGAGTCCTGTGTTTCTCAGACAGTGTCATTGGGATCTTGATGGATGAGATGACTGGGAAGAAGAAGATATTTTTCCCACCCACAGGATCATAGTATTCGCTGAAGCCCTCACACGCCCAACTTCATTAACTCCCCAATCTAGTTACATAAGAATTGAATAAGCAATGGTCAGAAATATACATGGATTCCAGAAATCTAACATCATAGACTTAGCAGTGATGCAGGAAGACCTTCAATGACCTATCTGTTCAGTAGGCCACACACATTGGCACATTCCCAATCTTCATACGATAAGTTGACACTGGGTTGAATCTGACTTTTTTTGACAAAGTCCACGTTGTGTCACGTTCTTTGGAGCATTTTTCACACAAGACCTAATGACTTCTCTCACCCTATAGTACCAAACTGACCTCTTAAATTGCCTGCCACACCCCTATGGCCTCTCTAATTTCCACCTTATTTTAGCCTGTATAGTTCCTGGAACAATTTGTCACTCAGTAAATATCTGCCAAAAGATCGGCATCCCTTGCAGCTGTGCCATCTTTGAAAAGCTGCTCTGCACCCGGACAAGCACTAATAGTCCAGAGCAGCATGGCAGACAAGGCAAATCTGTGCTCTGGTTTGCAGGCAGGGCCCTGAAGGTCCTGATGAATAGGGTGGTGTCGATTCAAGCTTTTCTGTTTCCTCAGGACCTGCATTGGAGGTAATGGCACTAGGCCATGCCAGCCTGGTCTGAGGTTGCTGCCTGGGTTAAAGTAGTCTGTGCCATCTGGAGAAGTGCCCAGCACTGCAGGAAGATGGTCAAAGTTCATCTCCACTCTGCCACCATCGTCTCTCCACTACTTCACACTCACTCCATCTCTGCGACTGTAGCCACCTCCCACCAAAGCTCATTGTCTGCCACTCTCAGTAATATATGCAACATCTTCCCTTAGTCACTTCTATCCGTCCCAACCACCGACAGCACTAACCCTGGATGTCTCTCCACACTGTCTGATTACTCACTCAACCTGGGACACCTCACCAGCAACGCCAAGCATACCAGCTGTGACACCCACTTTCATCTCTCTGTGTTCAGGCCTTGCTCTCAATTTCTGAGGAAAACAGTCCACAACAAAGCAGAAAGAGTCATGATGGGCTGCCCAACACGTGGTTCATTACCGCTTATGTGAAAAGGATCCTGACTCTGACCACCTTGAGCAGGATCTGAACTAATCTCAGCTGCTGCCTTTGACTTACTGTGCTGAGCGAAACCTGTCACCTTTGACTTGATGGAGGTCTGCTAACAATTATTCCTGGTTATGTGGCTGCACTAAACAGCAAGGCAAGATATAAGTAAAATGAGCCTCGTAGAGGGGGCAAACTCCAAAAAAGGCATGGCAGGATTCTGTGAACATCCAAATAGACTCAGAGTGAGTGAACACTGAAAGGCAAGTGGAGAGCCTAGAAGTGCAGCCTGGTCCAATCCATGAGGTGGGTTTTTGTCCCTATGTGCACAGTGTCCTTTCCACAACATTGCAATGATAGTCACTGGTACCTAGGAGCATGCTGTGAGATTTCAGTGCCCACTGTGCAACATGGAGGTTGTTCAAAGCAAGCAGTGAGCTGAATCCACCAGCTACATGTTCTAGTTTCTTTCTCCAGTTTTCCTGATGTCTGAAACAAACAATCCAGAAAATGCGGGAGAAACTCAGCAGGTCTGGCAGCATCTGTGAAGAGAAAACCGGCTCAATGTTTTAAGTTCAGTGGCCCTTCTTCAGAACTGAGTGTTTCCTGATGTCTAGCTTGTTTAGGACTTTGGTAAGATGGGAGGCTGAATATTATTGAGTCAAACTGGGCTGTTAACAAGGCATTTAGCAATCAAAACTGACCATCAATTAACAACTCAGCACTGCTGTTTGAGAAACCTGCCACATGCTTATGTGAAGTATAAAGGGTGGGGAGAGTGAGGCTAATGAACGTCAAAACAGGCTGCACTGCATTTGTCATCCAATTCTGTCACATATCCAGCCATAGCTTATATCACTCAGACCCCTATAAGATTCCACCTATATGTTGAGAGTCATATTTTCATTGTTAAGCGGGAAAACATGAACATCCCCCCCCCCCAGTTATATTTACACTTTAAAATTAGAGTAAACATATTCTAACCCAGATGAAAGATTCAAAAGATTGGCCTAATCTTTAAGAAAGGCGGTTTCCAATACATCAAGTACTGAAGTATTATTTGTTTATCTGGAAACAGGTCCAATGATAGCAACTTGTGTATTTCCTTTTAAAGTACATCCTGTCCTTTGGCTTTCCCAAGAGAGCCAACTTGGCTGAATATGCCATCAATGTGCTGATTATGTCACCCTCCTTAGTGAGGACATCTGAACAAAACTTACAGATGAACATCCACCTCCACATCATATGGTTTAGAGGAGTTGTTTCTGTTATGCATCTCTGGCATGATTAGGCTTTACTTAGGCTTTGGTAATGATGGATTCTTGTGCCATTTAGAAAATTGCTACTTCGTTTTTATCCTGTGTCTTATTGATTTTGTGACGGCTGAAGTTTAAAATGTAAAACTATTCATAATCAGAGCATGATAAGAGATAACAAAATTATAGTTTAGAACAAACTACTGGCCAAGATTTTGCTGTTGGTGTATGACATTCGTGCATATTAAGAAGGTTCTTGGTGGGTTGGTGGGGGTTGGTCAGGCAGAAAGGATTGTACATCTAAAATTGTATAATCTATTCCTATGATTTTGGATATATTTCATATTGATGCTGATGAATTTACTCTGGCATTGAATCTATCTATCCATGGAGCAACAGAATGAGGAATAGTTCCTTCTAAACCAACATTACCACAAAATGAGCTGCCTCATCCTTGGATTCAGCTGCCAATCACCCAAGTTCCTTCCGTAAACCTCTCTGCCTTTCTACCTCTCTTTCCTTCCTTAACAGACTCCTAAAAGCCTACCTGCTTGACCAATCTTTTGGTCATCTGCCAATTTTTTATCACTCTGTATCAAATTTCATCTGCCAGCACTGCTGTGAAGCGTTTAGAACACTTTACTACATTAAAGGTGCTATTTAATACAAATTGTTATACAAAATTCAAATGTAACAACACAATTAACAATGAATGTAATAAGTATGTAACAAATTTGTTGCCCTTAGTGCTCCGACACATAGCTTTGGTTGGACATTGCATTTTTAGGGATGATGCTGTGATCTTACACTTTCAAATAGTTTCATAGCTACAACCAGACTATGTTAATGTATCTGTATCCACTGAACCCCAAGGCCAGTGTCTTGACTTCATTTGAACAGCTGTTGGTTAAGAATGTAAGTCATTCTGGATTTCTGGTTGTCTATAAACAGACTCGTTGGGAGATCATGAACTTTGTACAATTGTTTTGGTTGAAAAAGGAACTTCAGCCTATTTTGATTTTTACCAGACGTATCCTTTGGGCAACAGTTAGTAAGAATAGTATAGTCTTATAAACTTTTATTTCCAAAGGGGAGAAGAAATTAGTCGTGAATGTAAAATTGTTAATTAAAACAATTGTGTTTGTCATGTAAGTATTTCACCAGTACTTAGTTCAAAAGACTGTTCAGAAGTAGCATCCATTTTTGTAGATTTAGGTTCTGTTGTTATAATCTGTCACCCATCAGACAAAAGGTTTGTGTGCTTGAATAAGTATGGACAGATTTCATGTAGGGTGCTTTGGCACATCTGAATGTATTGCAATTTCAGACTTGCTAATACCACAAGTTCATGCCTGTATTTTACATTCTGCCACAAGATTATGAGTGTTATGCCTATCCTTTTAGGTTCATCCAGCAGCAATTGGTAATTATAGCTCGGAAGATGCAGTGCAGACAGATGAGTTGTAACACGTGAACTGCAGTAGATCAGGATATATCTTTATGTTTCACAATAACCCATGGTATAAAATTGTTACATTTACAAAAAATAATACCTGTTCTACTTCATAACTGATGATACAGTAACCAAGTTGTGTGGTTGAACAGTTTTCAAACAATCAACTTCCAACTTTGAAATTTGATTAGTAGGTCAGTAACTTTTGGACAAAATTAAATCTTATCCTACTTATCCCTTTGACAGGAATTTCACATGAATAACAAATTCATTTTCCTTTTGTGTTTTAATGAAATCTTCAAGATATTAATTTAAAATAATATTTGAATAGAGGTTTTTATATTTCAATTAAAATAGCCCCCGCTTTAACCTTATAAACTACAACATCATTCTTGACCACTGAAGAGTGTCACTTTCTGTAGTGAGACAGGATTTCAAATTGACATTCCTTCCATTTAGACCTGAGCCCAAAACAAAGAACACAAAAGCTCAACACTATCCACTGTATGTTTTGTTTCTTAGCAACAAGCAAGAGCTGTCTATGCTTCTTTTGATTCAAAATAGTTACATTTTTTTTTATTTTGTCTGAAACCCAAGTAGTAAATGACAGAGATGAATTAAAATAAATTGATGGGCTGGGGAGAGGAGGAATTTCCCATAATCTTTTTTTCAGCAATTTATCAAATGAAGTACATTTGTTCAGAGTTCCCAGCTATTTGAAAGCTTGGCTTATGTCTTGCAGTTCTACATCATATAAAGACATTTTAACAACAGCAGAGAAATCCCTCATGGATGTTATAAAATTATAACAAGTGCACATTTTTTTAAACTAATTTTTGCCAAAGGAATCTGATTTGTATTACTGTACCATATATGTTCCAGATGTTTTTATTCATATAACTCCCACATACAAGTATTCTGTCAGATATTGGAAAAATCTGCATTGCTACCTAATGATGCAAATGAAAATTCTCATTGAAGATATTATTCTGCAGTGTTTTAGAATCAATTGCTCTGTCCACATTTTCCCATGCGATATTTTGCTGTTTATGGGAAGATTGTTGTAAACTACATAATGTTAGTCAATAATTTTAGTGGACTGGTGAAAATTACACGCAGCCTTGATAATTTGCCAATTGGTGATAAATCTGTTGCTTCATTTCATATCAAAGAATAAAGTTATGTTTGTCTGCAGATGTTAGCTCAGCAACACCTTGGGCTCAGCACATGAACATTTCCCAAACTACAAGCATTCACAGAGAAAAGAGCATTTAAAAAATAAACATAAAAGTGACAGTAAAGCAAACAGGAAAACTCCATAGCCGGTTTTTAAAACTAATCTGAGTAACGTCTTCTCCTTTTAAGGCCAAGGTTGCACTGACCTATGCCTACATCCAGCTGGGATTACTTAACACTGTAACTTATTACTGCGCTTCCATTTTTAGTCTTTTACATGAATGAATATTGAAGGAGTAACACTTAACAAAGATTTGTGGAAAGTCTGTAGAAACAGAAGCTATTTTGCAAGGAATAGAAACATCCATGTTGACTTTAAATAAAGCATAAATCAGCAACTTGAATTAGATTGTCTATAAGTGTTGCACTACTTCTGCAAATTGATGCAGTAAATCATTGCATTTGTAATTGTTAAAGTTAAAGGCTAAATAAGCCATTATGTAGAATATTTTAAGAGGAAAATTGGATTCGGCTCAATTTGAAGACAGGGGAATGTACTGTAAGATCACCCTGTGTGGTAAATAGAGGCAGAAAGGATATAAATCTTGTGGTGCCCATTCAGCCACTTGGTCCTGCATGAATGTTACTACCTGAGTAAAGGCTCAGCATGGCATCCAAGTCTATTCATGATTATCAAAGCACACATCCAGCCTGGACCTCTTAAAGTTAACCTGCCCTCTCATAGAGAGGTACACTCAGATACAACAACTGCTACAAGTTTGAGAGAAGCAGTGGGTGCAAAGTATAGGATAGTGTATAGAGCATTGACAGGATTCTTTGGTTTTCAGATGCAGGGCTAGAGGTCTTATCGATGAAAGGCAAAGGAGGAATGATAACATGTTTCCATAGGGAACCCTCGAGACACTCTGAGAACAGAATAGAAGGTGGCCAGTTAACTCCCAACATTTGGTCTGTACTACCCTTCAACTTACACCGAGCATCATTCTGAGCTAGCAGCCATGAGTGTTAGATCAAATAATGGTTCTTTATTAGAAGTTTACCCTTCAAGTCAAGGCTCCATTGATTGACCAAGTGGCCAATTTTGGATGCCTGAAAGGAGAAAAACAGAAGGGGAGAATTGGTGAGGAAGAAAGGTGGATTAAAAACCAAACCTTGGTCATACATAAGAACATAAGTAATGCATGCAGGAGTAAGCCCTTAGGCCTTTTGTTTCAGGGTGTGGTGCATTGAGTAGCATGAGGTGCTGGTGGAACAACAGGTACAATACGTCATTTGAAGATCCATTCGTTGACATTGGCCTCAGGTGAGGTAGTTGAACAATTCTGCGTACTGCAACCAAGTCTTTAGCCCAAACTTTGAAAGGAACCAGAACAAATGAATTTCAATAATCATAAAAATTTTGAAATTGACTGCTCAACTATTAACATCAAAGATATCGGTAACATTCACCGCCATGGCCACAATGTTCAATTATCCACGTGTCATAAATAAGGCTGAGACTGATCCATATGTCTTTTCTCTTTACTTTTACATTATTGAACTCATCTCTTATTTCTAATCTGTGTTGTGTGTTGTGCTACTATTTCTTCTCACATTCACTAATTAATAAAATCATTCTCTTTTCTCATTCAAAACCTAGATAAATTGGCTCCTTTTGTAATAGAAATTCATTTAGGTCTGGGAGAAAGGGATCTTTTTCAAACGAACCTTGTTGTGACCAACCGAAGGGGTGTTGCATAAACCAAGGGGAAACAGTTCACCCCAATCCCCCCCCCTCACCTAACCAAGGTGCTTCATGGTTTGGTGCATTCTATCTGGAGCTGAACAAATAGGGGAACCTCACCCTGACAATGGTCATAAGCAAGGTCTATTTTCTTGGAAGTGATTCAGCTGGCATTTTATGAGTTTAGGGCTGTTGTATCATTACACCATTGCAATTCTGTGCCTTTAATTTCACTATAATAGAACTTCAAAAATGATAGTAAAATTCTAACACAAAAGTCTAAGTACTGTAGATTGTGGCATAAATAGATGACCTATGTTTTCTGTGCCAATAGTCATTTTTCAGTCTTTATTTGGTATCTAAGCTGACACTTCTTGTCTGCAAAGAGATGCAATACTCGCATTAAGAGTTGGCCTCCTCATTTCATGGGTAAAGTCGGTGGGTTGTATTGCCAAGAAGATGAGAGGTTAGGACACACCCACCCAGAACAGAATACATGTGACAAAGAATGAACAGAAATGGATCCTTCACCTTCTCAACTGTAATTATAGTTTGACAATAATTATTGGTCCAGCCAGTGAAACTGACATCCTGTGAATGAAACAAAATGAACTGAGAAGCTGGCTCAAGCTAAAAGTCATAATGTTTGCCAACTGATCAAATAACTGCTGTGGCAAAGGAATTTGATGTTAATGAAAAACTGGAAGAAAGAAGATTGCATTCTGAAGAAGGTGTCTCAGAGCAAATGCACCATGAGACAAGAGTCCTTGATAATCATCAGAATGGTTACATCATGGTCAGCAACACAATGTGTTCACACACTCTTGAGTGGGTCAAATCAAACAAGAATCCAGCAAAATTTCACAGCAACTGTGAGTTGATGAAGCTGTCTTATGGAATAAAAATTGTCGAGAATTATGAAAGAAGACCAAGATCGCTCAGAGACTACTAAATCAAAAATAAAAGTTAAAAATAAACAAACAATGAGTTGTGACTTTCACAACCTGTATCACCAGAAAATCACTTTTTCATTTGCTTTTACAATCCATGCGCAGAGAAGATTGAATGGGTTTATTTAACATCTTCCCATGTAAATTGAAAGGTGCCCCTAATTGCATGTTGCCTCCACCTGAAAACAGTCAACTCTCCTTCATACCACTTCCTTGAATAAACTTCCAGAAGCAGGGATAATTTTACTACTGTCCCTCTTTGCAGTCACCCTGGACTTCTATCAACAAAACCTTCAAATAGCTACTATATCTTAGCTGTGGAATTAGCATTATCATAAATTAATACAATCATAGAACCATATAGTATGGAAGGGGCTCTTTGGGCCATCGAGTCTGTATTGCCAAAAATATACTATTACCTCCACAAGTTCCACTTTCCTGTACTAGGCCCATTGTTTGGAATGTTATAACAGTTCAAGTGTTCATCCAAATACTTTTCAGAGTTTATGAGGTTAACTGCTTCAACTAACCCTCTTAGGCAGTTAATTCCAGTCCCCACCCCACCCTCTGAGTGAAAGCAGTTTTCTTCAAACCTGATCTAAAAGTCTTGCCTTTCACTTTTAAAAGTGTGACTTCTTTGTCTTGGCCCTCCACCATTTCCATGCCCTTCATAATCCTATACACCTCTGTCAGGTCTCCCTTAACCTATTCGACTCCAAAGAAAACAACCCAAGCTTATCTAGCCTCTCTTCATAGGTGAAATGCTCCATTCAGGGCAATACCCAGGTGAATCTTCTCTGCAAATCTTCAGTGCAATCACACCGTTCCTGCAGAGTATTGAATAGCATGGAGAGTCATCTCATGTTCTTTCATGAAATCAGCTCATTTGAGTAATTAGAAAAGAGTTTTTGCACTAAGTGTCTGATCAGTGGTATTATGTATTGTGTTTCCCTGAAATATGTAATAAAATACTCCAGCAGTGCTATTTTCTGGGTCTGTAAATTGAGAGAAGCAAAAATGGCCATTAGTAGAGCGATATGCTCTTCTTGTCAGATGTGGGAGTTTACAGAGAGTTTACTGGCTACTGAGGATTATATCTGCAATAAGTGCCATTGGTTGCAAATCCTATCAGATCAAATGGATAGGTTGGAGAGACAGTTAGATGCAATGAGAAATTCACAAGAGCAATGGGATGTGTTGAGTGGCAGTCATAGGAAGGGGGAAAAGTCGCAGATACAGTCATATAGATGGGTTAACTCCAGAAAAGGTAAGAGAGGTAGGCAGGTAGTACAGGAGTCTTCTGAGGCTATCCCCATTTCAAACAAGTATGCTGTTTTGGAAAATGTGGATTCTCAGGGGAATGTAGCACGAACAGGCAAGTTTCTGGTATTGAGACTGACTCTAATGCAATGAGGGGGATGTCGGGTTCCAAGAGATTGATTGTGTAAGGGGACTCTCTAGTCCGAGGTACAGACAGACGTTTCTGTGGCCAGCAGTGAAAAATCAGAATGGTGTGTTGCTTCCCTGGTGCCAGGATCAAGGATGTCTCAGAGAGGGTGCAGAATGTTCTCAAGAGGGGAAGGGGGCAGTAGGAGTTCATTGTCCACATTGGAACAAATGACATAGGAAGAGAAAAGGTTGATATTGTGAAGGGAGATTACAGAGAGGCAGGAATTTAAAAAAGAAGTCCTCGAGAGTAGTAATATCCTGGATTACTCCCAGTGCTACAAGCTAGTGAGGGCAGGAATAGGAGGATAGAGCAGATTAATGCATGGCTAAGGGGGTGGTGTATGGGAGAAGCTCTTTTGGGTAGAAGTGACGTGTACAAGAAGAACGGATCGCACCTAAATTGGCAGGGGACTAATATACTGGCAGTGAGATTTGCTAGAGCTGCTCGGGAGGATTTAAACTAGTAAGGTTAGTGGCGGGGGTGGTGGAGCCACGCAGGAAAGAGATCAATCTGAGACTGATACAGTTGAGAACAAAGGCGAGTCAGTCAAAGCAGGCAGGAACAAAGCAGAGAACAAACTAGGACTGATAAATTAAACTGCATTTATTTCAATGCAAGAGGCCTAACAGGGAAGGCAGATGAACTCAGGGCATGGTTAGGAACATGGGACTGGGATATCATAGCAATTATGGAAACATGGCTCAGGGATGGGCAGGATTGGAGCTTAATGTTCCAGGATACAAATGCAACAGGAAGGACAGAAAGGAGGCAAGAGAGGAAGGGGAGTGACGTTTTTGATAAGGGATAGCATTACAGCTGTATTAGGGAGGATATTCCCAGAAATTATACTATAGACCCCCTAATAGTCAGAGGGAAATTAAGAAATGTATTTGTAAGGAGATCTTAGTAATCTGTAAGAATAATAGGGTAGTTATGGTAGAGGATTTTAACTTTACAAAAATAGACTGGGACTACCATAGTGTTAAGGGTTTAGATGGAGAGGAATTTGTTAAGTGTGTACAAGAAAGTTTTCTGATTCAGTATGTGGATGTACCTACTAGAGAAGGTGCAAAACTTGACCTACTCTTGGGAAATAAGGCAGGGCAGGTGAATGAGATGTCAGTGGGGGAGCACTTTGGCACCAGCGACCATAATTCTATTCATTTTAAAATAGTGATGGAAAAGGATAGACCAGATCTAAAAGTTGAAGTTCTAAATTGGAGAAAGGCCAATTTTGATGGTTTTAGGCAAGAACTTTCAAAAGCTGATGGGGGCAGATGTTCTCAGGTAAAGGAATGGTAGAAAATGAGAAGCCTTCAGAAATGAGAACAAGAATCCAGAGACATTATATTCCTGTTTGGGTGAAAGGGAAGGCTGGTCGGTATAGGGAATGCTGGATGACTAAAGACATTGAGGGTTTGGTTAAGAACAGGAAGGAAGCATATGTCAGGTATAGACAGGATAGATCGAGTGAATCCTTAGGAGCGTATAAAGGCAGCAGGAGTATACTTAAGAGGGAAATCAGGAGGGCAAAAAGGGACATTAGATAGCTTTGGCAAATAGGGTTAAGGAGAATCCAAAGAATTTTTACAAATACATTAAGGGCAAAAGGGTATCTCGGGAGAGAATAGTGTCCCTCAAAGATCAGCAAGATGGCCTTTGTGTGGAGCCGCAGGAGATGGGGGAGATACTAAATGAGTATTTTGCATCAGTATTTACTGTGGAAAATGATATGGAAGATATAGAATGTAGGGAAATAGATGGTGACATCTTAAAAAATATCCATATTATGGAGGAGGAAGTGCTGGATGTGTTGAAACTCATAAAGGTGGATAAATCCTCAAGACTTGATCAGGTGTACCCTAGAACTCTGCTGGACCTCTTACTGAGATATTTGTATCATTGATAGTCACAGGTGAGGTGCCGGAAGACTGGAGGTTGGCTAATGTGGTGCCAATGTTTAAGAAAGGTGGTAAGGACAAGCCAGGGAACTATAGACCAGTGATACTGACATTCAGTGGTGGGCAAGTTGTTGGAGGGAATCCTGAGGGACAGGATGTACATGTATTTAGAAAGGCAAGGACTGATTAGGGATAGTCAACATAGCTTTGTGCATGGGAAATCATCTCTCACAAATTTGATTGAGTTTTTTGAAGAAATAACAAAGAGGATTGATGAGGGCAGAGTGGTAGATGTGATCTATATGGACTTTAGTAAGTCATTCGACAAGGCTCCCCATGGAAGACTGGTTAGCAAGGTTAGATCTCATGGAATATAGGGAGAACTAGCCATTTGGATACAGAACTGGCTCGAAGGTAGAATACAATAGGTGGTGGATGGTTGTTTTTCAAACTGGAAGTGTGTGACCAGTGGATTGCCGTAAGTATTGGTCCACTACTTTTCATCATTTACATAAATGATGTGGATGCGAGCATAAGAGGTATAGTTAGTAAGATTGCAGATAACATCCAAATTGGAGGTGTAGTGTACAGCAAAGAAGGTTACCTCAGATTACAAAGGGATCTTGATCAGATAGGCCAATGGGCTGAGAAGTGGAAAAATGGAGTTTAATTTAGGTAAGTGTGAGGTGCTACATTTTTGAGAAAGCAAATCTTAGCAGGACTTATACACTTAACGTTAAGGTCCGACGGAGTGTTGTTGAACAAAGAGACCTTGGAGTGCAGGTTCATAGCTCCTTGAAAGTATTGTCGCAGGTAGATAGGATAGTGAAGTAGGCATTTGGTATGCTTTTCTTTATTGGTCAGAGTATTGAGTACAGGAGTTTACGAGGTCATGTTGTGGCTGATCAGGACATTGGTTAGGCCACTGTTGGAATATTGCATGCAATTCTGGTCTCCTTCCTATCGGAAAGATGTTGTGAAACTTGAAAGGGTTCAGAAAAGATTTACAAGGATGTTGCCAGGGTTGGAGGGTTTGAGCTATAGGGAGAGGTTGAATAGGCTAGGGCTGTTTTCCCTTGAGGGTTGGAGGCTGAGAGGTGACCTTATAGAGGTTTATAAAATCATGAGGGGCATGGATAGAATAAATAGGATAAAATTTCCAAAAGCAAAACCAAATTCGATCTTTTGCAACTTAGGATTTACAACACAAGAGGCAGTCCATTCAGTCTAACCAGTACTTTTCATCCGTGTAAGTGTCACCCCACTCTACTTCCCCAAGGTGTCTATACACGTTGACCTCTTCCTATATAGGCAAAGACAGGAATGGTAACAGAAAGCTGCAAATAACATGACTTTAAGGATTTCTTTGTGCACAGTGAGGTTTAAACTCCACATGCTGCATGCAATGTCATTGATCTGTTGGCTATGTAGAAGCCATCCTGATTGACACGCTTAGTTTTCAGTTGGATAGACAGCAGGACTATGGAAGCAACTGGACAGACAGGATGTAAATTGTGATCTCCAAGGGATGCAGGGATTCAATTCTAGAGGATGGGAGGTTGATATCTCTCTCTCTCTCTCTTTCTCTCTCTCGAGGTAGTGGGGGATTGATGCATTGGGAAGTAGATCAATAACAGCAGGGAAGAGGCTGGTGACTATGGGGAGGAGGGAGTTCTCTTGATTCTGGGGTGCTTCCATAGAAAGCAAGAGGCCTAAGGTGGATACTGGAGGCCTAGCTGCAGTGGAATGCAGATTCAAAACACAAGAGAGGTAGGTTTGGAGGTGGAGAAGGAGATCAGAGGGTTGCAACCAGAATTGGAGGCCTAGTTTGAAGGAAGAAGCAGGGTCTTGGAGATTTTATGTGGAAGGACAGAAGGTAGTAGAGCCTTCAGCAGGCATTCTGGGTTCTGCATGTAGATATCCAGTCAACCCATGGATCCAAAAGTTCTCACTCAGGGTTTGCTGAGCATTAGGAGTCTAGTCAACCACAGTCAAAGTTAAAAAGCTGAATATCAAGGAGGCTCATATTTAAAATAGCAACCCATCTCCTTGGAGTGCATCCTTCCTTTCCATTTGTTCATGGGATGTGGGTATCGTTGGCTAGGTCAGCATTTATTGCCCTTCCTTGATTATCCAGAAGGCTGTGACAAGTGAACCATGTTGTTGTTGGTCTGGAGTCACATCTATGTTTGACCAGGTACAGATGGAAGATTTCCTTCCCTAAGGGACAAAAGTGAACAAGATGGGTTTTTATGGCAACATGTCTACATGATCACCATTAGGCTAGATTTTTATTCCTGCTTTATGCTGAACTCAAATTTCATCATTTACTGTAGGATTCTGACTTCCCTAACTCAGTTAAAGCACATTTGAGGCAATTTTGGTTTGGGGTTCTGACTTTAAGACTTTCATCCCATCCACCACAAACTGACCCAAATCTGTTCATATTTCTGATTAAAATTCCTTTGTTTAAAATCAATTATTATAGTCACTGAAGTTGGGATACAAGTTATTTAATGGAATACTTTAGCTCTCAAAAACAGTTTACCAAACTCAGCAAAGGCATACATTTCCTGTTTGATATTCTCGTGAAGAAACATAAATACATTACAGATCAAATCATATATAATGTTCGTCAGTATGGATAGAGCTGAGAAATTCTAAGGGTAGAAAGACCCTAATGGGAGTTATCTACAGGCCCCCAAACAGTAGCCTGGATGTAATGTGTAAGTTGAATAAGGAGCTGAAATTGGCCTGTCGCAAAGATATTACTACAGTTATTATGGGGGATTTCAACATGCAGGTAGACAGGGAAAATCAGGATGGTCCTGGACCCCAAGAAAGGGAGTTTGTGGAGTGCCTCCGAGATGGATTCTTAGAACAGCTTGTGCTGCAGCATACCAGGGAGAAAGCAATTCTGGATCTGGTGTTGTGCAAAGAACCGGATTTGATCAGGGACCTCGAAGTAGAGGAGCCATTAGGAGGTAGTGACCACAATACAATAAGCTTTAATCTGCAGTTTGAAAGGGAGAGGGCAGAATCGGAAGTGACAATATTTCAGTCGAATAAGGGAACTATGGAGCTATAAGGGAGGAGCTGGCCAAAGTTCAATGGTTCAATACCCCAGCAGGGATGGCAGTGGAACAACAATAGCAGGTGTTTCTGGGTATAATGCTGAAGGTGCAGGATCAGTTCATTCCAAAGAGGAAGAAAGATCCTAAAGGGAGGCATGGGTGGCTGTGGCCAATCAGGGAAGTTAAGGACCATATAAAGACAAAAGGGAAAAAGTATAACATAGCAAAGATGAGAGGGAAATCGGAGGACTGGGAAGCTTTTAAAGAACAACAGAGGATAACTAAAAAGGAAATACGCAAAGAAAAAATAAGGTACAAAGGTAAACTGGCCAAAAATATAAAGGAGGATAGTAAAGGCTTTTTTAGGTATGTGAAAAGAAAAAAATGGTTAAGACTAAAATTGGGCCCTTGAAGACAGAAACGATTGAATTTATTAAGGGGAACAAAGAAATGGCATAAGAGTTGAATTGGTACTTTAGATCTGTCTTCACTAGGGAAGACACAAGCAATCTCCCAGATGTAATAGTGGCTGAAGGACCTGAACTGAGGGGAATTTATATTAGGCAGGAAATGGTGTTGGAGAGACTGTTAGGTCTGAAGGCTGATAAGTCCCTGGGACCTGATGGTCTGTATCACAGGGTACTGAAGGAGGTGGCTTTAGAAATTGTGGATGCATTGGTGATCATTTTCCAATGTTCTATAGATTCAGGATCAGTTCCTGTGGATTGGAAGGTGGCTAATGTTGTCCCACTTTTTAAAAAAGGAGGGAGAGAGAAAACAGAGAATTATAGACCAGTTAGTCTGACCTCAGTGATGGGACAAATGCTGAACTTAATTATAAAGGACGAAATTATGACACACCTGGATAGCAGTAACAGGATAGGTCAGAGTCAGCATGGATTTATGAAGGGGAAATTATGCTTGACTAATCTTCTGGAATTTTTTGAGGATGTAACTCTGAAGATGGACGAGGGAGATCCAGTGGATGTAGTATACCTGGACTTCCTGAAAGCCTTTGATAAAGTCCCACATAGGAGGTTAGTGAGCAAACTTAGGGCACATAGTATTAGGGGCAAAATGCTGACATGGATTGAAAATTGGTTGGCTGCCAGGAAACAAAGAGTAGTGATAAACGGCACCCTTTCGGAATGGCAGGCAGTGACCAGTGGTGTGCCGCAGGGATCAGTGCTGGGACCGCAGCTTTTTACAATGTATATTAATGATATAGATGAAGGTGTTAAAAGTAATATTAGCAAATTTGCTGATGACACAAAGCTGGATGGCAGGGTGAAATGTGAGGAGGATGTTAGGAGAATACAGGGTGACCTGGACAAGCTAGTTGAGTGGATGGATGCATGGCAGTTTAATGTGGATAAATGTGTGGTTATCCACTTTGGTGGCAAGAACAGGAAGGCAGATTACTACCTAAATGGAGTCAAGTTTGGTAAAGGGACAGTACAACGAGATCTAGGTGTTCTTGTACATCAGTCAATGAAAGCAAGCATGCAGGTACAGCAGGCAGTGAAGAAAACTAATAGCATGCTGGCCTTCATAACAAGAGGAATGAGTATAGAAACAAAGAGGTCCTTCTGCAGCTGTACAGGGCCCTGGTGAGACCGCACCTGGAATATTGTGCACAGTTTGGTCTCCAAATTTGAGGAAAGACATTCTGGCTTTTGAGGGAGTGCAGCGTAGGTTTCACAAGGTCAATTCCCAGAATGGCGGGTCTATCTTACGCTGAAAGATTGGAGCGACTGGGTTGGTGTACACTTGAGTTTAGAAGGATGAGAGGGGATCTGATTGAGACGTATAAGATTATTAAAGGATTGGACACTCTGGAAACAGGAAGCATGTTTCCGCTGTTGGGTGAGTCCCGAACCAGAGGACACAGTTTAAAAGTAAGGGGTAGGGCGACTTAGAACAGAGTTGAGGAGAAACTTCTTCACCCAGAGAGGTGGGTGTATGGAATGCTCTGCCCCAGAAGGCTGTGGAGGCCAAGTCTTTCAAGAAAGAGTTGGATAGAGCTCTTAAGGATAGTGGAATCAAGGGTTATGGGGATAAGGCAGGAACAGGATACTGATTGTGGATGATCAGCCATGATCATAATGAATGGTGGTGCTGGCTCGAAGGGAGGATGGCCTACTCCTGCACCTCTTGTCTAATGTCTATAAGTGAAAGACGCACAATGATCCACAGGATGTGCAAACTTTCTTTTGAAAGTTAAAATGCTTGGCACATCTATTTATTTTGATTGAAGCAAAGTAAGTGCTTTATTGAAATCATTTTAAATTTCAGAAACTGTGAAAACAAAAAGAAAGTCTCATGGCTTCATGGATCACAGATCTATAATCCCCATAAACTGAGACCAATTAACTGGGAAGGAAGAGGAACAGGGAAATAGAATTGTGGAATTGTGAGGGCAGGAATAGGAGGATAGAGCAGATGAATGCTTGGCTGAGGAGCTGGTGTATGGGAGAAGGATTCACATTTTTTGTTCATTGGAATCTCTTTTGGGGTAGAAGTGACCTGTACAAGAAGGATGGATTGCACCTAAATTGGAAGGGGACTAATATGCTGGCAGGGAAATTTGCTATAACTGCTTGGGAGGATTTGAACTAGTGAGGTGCAGGGGGGACCCAGGGAGATAGTGAGGAAAGAGATCAATCTGAGACGGGTACAGTTGAGAACAGAAGTGAGTCAAACAGTCAGAGCAGGCAGGGACAAGGTAGGACTAATAAATTAAACTGCATTTATTTCAATGCAAGGGGCCTAAGAGATTAACTCAGAGCATGGTTAGGAACATAGGACTGGGCTATCATGGCAATTGCAGAAACATGGCTCAGGGATGGGCAGGACTGGCAGCTTAATGTTCCAGGATACAAATGCTACAGGAAGGATAGAAAAGGAGGCAAGAGAGGAGCCAGAGTGGCATTTTTGATAAGGGATAGCATTACAGCTGTGCTGAGGGAGGATATTCCCGGAAATACATCCAGAGAAGTTATTTGGGTGGAACTGAGAAATAAGAAAGGGCTGATCACCTTATTGGGATTGTATTATAGATCCCTCAATAGTCAGAGGGAAATTGAGAAACAAACTTGTAAGGAGATCTCAGCTATCTGTAAGAATAATAAGGTAGTTATGGTAGGGGATTTTAACTTGCCAAATATCGGCTGGGACTGCCATAGTGTTAAAGGTTTAGATGGAGAGGAATTTCTTAAGTACGTACAAGACAATTTTCTGATTCAGTATGTGGATGTACCTACTAGAGAAGGTGCAAAACTTGACCTACTCTTGGGAAATAAGACAGGGCAGGTGACTGATGTGTCACTGGGGGAGCACTTTGGGGCCAGCAGCCATAATTCTATTCATTTTAAAATAGTGATGGAAAAGGATAGACCAGATCTAAAAGTTGAAGTTCTAAATTGGAGAAAGGCCAATTTTGACGGTTTTAGGCAAGAGCTTTCGAAAGCTGATTGGAGGCAGATGTTCGCAGGTAATGGGACGACTGGAAAATGGGAAGCCTTCAGAAATGAGATAGCAAGAATCCAGTGAAAATATATTCCTGTCAGGGTGAAAGGAAGGGCTGGTAGGTATAGGGAATGCTTTTGACTAAAGAAATTGAGGGTTTGGTTAAGAAAAAGAAGGAGAATGTCAGGTATAGACAGGATAGATCGAGTGAATCAAGGATAGATCGAGTGAAGCATATAAAGGAAGTAAGAGTATACTTAAGAGGCAAATCAGGACGGCAAAAAGGGGACATAAGATAGCGTTGGCTAAGGAGAATCCAAAGGAATTTTACAAATATATTAAGGACAAAAGGGTAACTAGGGAGAGAATAGGGCCCCTCAAAGATCATCAAGGCGGCCTCTGTGTGGAGCTGCAGAAAATGGGGGAGATACTAAATACATATTTTGCATCAGTATTTACTGTAGAAAAGGATATGGAAGATATAGGCTGTAGGGAAATAGATGGTGACATCTTGCAAAATGTCCAGATTACAGAGGAGGAAGTGCTGGATGTCTTGAAATGGTTAAAGGTGGATAAATCCCCAGGACCTGATAAGGTGTACCCAAGAACTCTGTGGGAAGCTAGAGAAGTGATTGCTGGGCCTCTTGCTGAGATATTTGTATCATAGATAGTCACAAGTGAGGTGCCAGAAGACTGGAGGTTGGCAAACGTGGTGCCACTATTTAAGAAGGGCGGTAAAGACAAGCCAGGGAACTATAGACCGGTGAGCCTGACCTCAGTGGTGGGCAAGTTGTTGGAGGGAATCCTGAGGGACAGGATGTACATGTATTTGGAAAGGCAAGAACTGATTAGGGATAGTCAACATGGCTTTGTGCGTGGGAAATCATGTCTCACAAACTTGATTGAGTTTTTTGAAGAAGTAACAAAGAAGATTGATGAGGGCAGAGCAGTAGATGTGATCTATATGGACTTCAGTAAGGCGTTCGACAAGGTTCCCCATGGGAGACTGATTAGCAAGGTTAGATCTCATGGAATATAGGGAGAACTAGCCATTTGGATACAGAACTGGCTCAAAGCTAGATGATAAAGGGTGGTGGTGGAAGATTGTTTTTCAGACTGGAGGCCTGTGACCAGTGGAGTGCCACAAGGATTGGTGCTGGTTCCACTACTTTTTGTCATTTACATAAATGATTTGGATGCGAGCATAAGAGATACAGTTAGTAAGTAAGAGGGTTACCTCAGATTACAACAGGATCTGGACCAGATGGGCCATTCCTGATGAAGGGCTTTTGCCCGAAACATCGATTTCGCTGCTCGTTGGATGCTGTCTGAACTGCTGTGCTCTTCCAGCACCACTAATCCAGTATCCCTAATCAGTCCTTGTCTTTCCAAATATGTGTAAATCCTGTCCCTGAGGATTCCTTTCAACAACCTACCCACCACCACGTCAAGCTCACCAGTCTATAGTTCCATGGCTTGTCCTTAATATCTTTCTTAAGTAATGGTACCATGTTCTATCTATCTTCCGGCACCTCACCTGTGACTATCAATGATACAAATATCTCAGCAAGGGGCCCAGTAATTACTTCCCTGACTTCCCACACCTGATCAGGTAATGGAGATTTATCCACCTTTACGCATTTCAAGACATCCAGCACTTCCTCCTCTGTAGTATGTACATTTTTCAAGATGTCACCATCTATCTTCCCCACATTCTATATCTTCCATGTCCTTCTCCACAGTAAACACTGATAAAAATTACTTGATTAGTATCTCCCCCATCTCCTGTGGCTCCACACAAAGGCTGTCTTGCTGATCTTTGAGGGGCACTATTCTCTAATTACAAGTGTATTTGTAGAAACACTTTGGATTCTCCCTAACCCTATTTGCCAAAGCTATCTCACGTTCCCTTTTTGCCCTCCTGATTTCCTTCTTAAATATTCACCTACTGCTTTTATACTCTTCTAAGCTTTCAATCGATCTATCTATACCTGACATATGATTCCTTTTTCTAAACCAAACCCTCAATTTCGTTCCTCATCCAGCATTCCCTAAACCTACTAACCTTTCCTTTCACCTAACAGGAATATACTTTCTCTCGACTCTCGTTATCTCATTACTGAAAGCTTCCCATTTTCCAGCTGTCACTTTACCTGCGAACATCTGCCTCCAATCAGCTTTCGATAGTTCTTGCCTAATAACATCAAAATTAGCCTTCCTCCAGTTTAGAAATTCAACTTTTAGATCTAGTCTGTTCTTTTCCATCACTATTTTAAAACTAATAGAATTATAGTCGCTGGCCCCAAAGTGCTCCCACACTGACTCCTCAGTCACCTGCCTTGCTTTATTTCCCAAGAGTGGGTCAAGTTTTGTAGGTACATCCACATACTGAATCAGAAAATTTTCTTGTACACATTTAACAAATTTCTCTCCATCTAAACCCTTAATACTATGGCAGTCTCAGTCTATGTTTGTAAAGTTAAAATCCCCTACCATAACCACCCTATTATTCTTACAGATAACTGAGATCTCCTTACAAATTTGTTTCTCAATTTCCCTCTGACTATTAGAGGATCTATAATACAACCTCAATAAGGTGACATCCCTTTCTTATTTCTCAGTTCCACCCAAATAACTTCCCGGGATGTATTTCTGGGAATATCCTCCCTAATACAGCTGTAATGCTATCCTTTATCAAAAATGCCACTTCCCCTCCTCTCTTTCCTCCCTTTCGATCCTTCCTGTCGCATTTGTATCCTGGAGCATTATGCTGTCAGTCCTGTCCATTCCTAAGCCACATTTCCATTATTGCTATGATATCCCAGTCCAATGTCCCTAACCATGCCCTGAGTTCATCTGCCTTCCCTGTTAGGCCTCTTGCATTGAAATAAATGCAGTTTAATTCATCAGTCCTACCTTGTTCTCTGCTTTATCCCTGCCTGCCCTGACTGCTTGACTCGCTTCTTTTCTCAACTATACCAGTTTCAGATTGATGTCTTTCCTCACTATCTCCCTGGGTCCCACCTCCCCATCTAACTTGTTTAAATCCTCCCGAGTAGCTCTCACAGATTTCCCTGCCAGCATATTAGTCCCCTTCCAATTCAGGTGCAATTCTTCCTTCTTGTACAGGTCATTTCTACCCAGAAAGATTCCAATGATCCAAAACTGTGAATCCTTCTCCCATAAAGCAGCTCCTCAGCAACTTACTCATCTGTTCCATCCTCCCATTCATACTCTCATTAGCTTGTAGCACTGGGACTAATCCAGATATTACTACCCTTAAGGACCTCCTTTTTAAATTCCTGCCTAACTTTCCACATTCTCCCTTCTGAATCTCATCCTTTTCCCTTCATATGTCATTGGTTCCAATGTGTATAATGACCTCCTACTGGTCCCATTCCCCTTTGAGAACATTCTGCACCCTCTCTGAGACATCATTGATCCTGGCACCAGGGAGGAAATACACCATTCTGATTTTTCAATGCTGACCACAGAAACATCTGTCTGTGCCTCTGACTAGAAAGTCCCCTAACACTTGGAACCCAATGACCCCCTCATTACCTTAGACTCCTGGCTTGATACCAGAAATTTGGTTGTTCATGCTACATTCCCCTGAGAATCCATCACCCTCTACATTTTCCAAAACAGCATACTTGTTTGAAATGGGGATAGCCACAGATGACTCCTGCACTGCCTGCCTACCTCTCTTACCTTCCCTGGAGTTAACACATCTATTTAATTGTATCTGCGGCTTTTCTCCCTTTCTATATTTGCCATCTATCACTCCCTCTTGCTCTTGTGAATTCTTCATTGTCTCTAACTGTCTCTCCAACCGATCCATTCGATCTGATAGATTTTGCAACCAACAGCATTCATTGCAGATATCATCCTTAGTAACACGTGAACTCTCCCTTAACTCCCACATCCAACAAGAAGAGCATATCACTCTACTAAAGGCTATTTTTGCTTCTTCCAATCTACAGACTCAGAAAATAGCACCCTCTTATTCCTCTACAAAACACTGCTCCGGGCTAAGTTAATGCTTATGACTTCAAAGACATATCTCAATAAAACATATAATCAATAAAGAACCCCCCTCTATTCACTATTGTAGATTTACAGCAGTTCTTTTTCTTTGGCTGCAGTGACAGTTTTAAAAGATTTTTTTTCCCAAGTAAGCTGAACTGAACCTTTTTCAATTCTGATGACCTAAATGTCTTTTCAGTCTGACAACTTTTAAAACTTCTAAACACACTTTCATAGCTTGGAGACTTCACAAGCTAATTCCTTTGGTTAGAGTGAAACTCTCTTCTGCATTGAAAACTTGATTCTTCTGCTCCAGTGTGAAAACTAATATAACTAACCTAATTTTAGATAACAGAGCATGCCTTAATTTTGTAAAAGGTATGTATATCAAGCTTATCATTATCCACTTCATAAATCTTTACTTCCATTACTTACCCTTATTTAATCTATCATGCCATAATCACTTGTCTTCTGAGTGCAGAGAACATGAATTCATTACCATGTTAGCAGTTTTGCTATAAAGAATTTTAACTCTAATGACTATGATGTATGATTTTCACAGTTTTTGAAGACTGGTTGTTTTGTTTCCCCGCTGGGACTTTAATTCATGAAACCTAGTTGAGAGAGGTTGAACCAACAGGTGTGAGTACTGGATTAATGGTGCTGGAAGAGCACAGCAGTTCAGGCAGCATCCAACGAGCAGCGATCTGATATCTATCAAGAAGCTTCAAACCTCTCTGAGTAATCAGTGAGAATATAATGTCCAAAAATAAATTAGGGATCTTGAAAAATAAACAGCCACTAAAAATACATTGAAAGTTGAAAAATATGTGCAATGTTAAGAAATGTTATGATGTTTAAAAGTCATGATAGTCCTATTCTCTCAGTAGACAGAGAGATGTCTGGAGGTGGTTTAACCTGTGGTTCACTATGCCTCAGGTGAGGGGAGAGGTTGAGAAGGAGAATCCTTCATGGTAATCTCAGTCAGTGCAGGAATTAAGCCCACACCGTTGGCACCAGCTATCCAGCTAACTGAGGTGACCCCCCACCCCCCACCCTTAAGCAACAGTAAGCACAAAGGAGACACTGTAATGGCATCAGTACACTAGGAACTTTAATGTTGGTGTAAGCTGTTTTAAAGAACATCAGTGTGAATGAGGTGCCAATATCCAATGTAATTATTCCATACCCTCAGGGAAAATATGTGCCAAGGATATACTTCTACAATTCAAAAATGTTGGCCTATAACCTAGTGTCATGTGATTTTAACATTTGAAGAATAACCTACAGGTTCTGATTTAGCACCTCCAGGCAAATCCAAATTAAATCAATCAACAATTAGGAGCAGAATTATGTGCCAAATCCATACTTTCGAACAGGTTAATCTTATTTGTACAGCACATATATTAAATGGTAAGTTGAGCAGGTTGATTGGTTATTTATCCAGTACGTATATTTGGGAGATGCATGGATGCTAGTCAACTGATAAAACATGTATATTACAGCTTATGTTGGGTCAATGTATACACTGGATATTCTATTGACAGAGCTGAAAGACCTGCAAGTCATTTCGCAACACAACAAACTCAATAAGGACAATGAAACAAATTTAAGTGAATTTCTAATAGATAAGTGAAATCTTGGCATATAAATCCTTTTATTATTATTCCCCATGTTATCAACATTTTCTGAAATTAATTTAATCAATTTACGTTATATAAAATGTGCCAAGGAAAGCTCATTTGAAATGATAAAAGTGCACTTCAGTAATTGCAGCTTCTTGTCACTCAATATCTGGAGAAGGAATTAACCTCATCATACACCTCTTACAAGTTAAAGTCCTTGACATTAAGATAAAACAATTGGTACCAAATAAACTACCATAGGTGACTGAGGAACATACGTCTAATGCAAACTAGTCAGCCTTTCATGCTTACATCACCGTTCAGTCAGAACATTCTTGATGTTCTGCTGGATTTACTTGCTGGAGTTCCATATCCCTTGATGTAAAAAAATCTATAAATCTCAGTCTTGAAAGTTTCAAACGACACTATATCCACCATATGTGAGAGGTGGGGTGATGAATTTGTTCAGTTGGTTAGATGGCGAGAATGTAATGTAAAATTACACCAAATATGTGATTTAAATCGCCATACTACCTGTGTTGTGGAGGTCTCTATCCTCACCTGATCCCACACATGTGGAGTGGTGCCATTCAAGCTATTAATCTTTTGTAAGCCTCTAATGTGTTCAGATTTCTAAAGTCTTTGGTAAACTATGGCTAGTTACCCTAGCCACAAGAAAATTCCATATTTCCACTATGTTTTGAATGAGGAAATGCTCCCCAAGTCTTGTTCTCATTATTGACATATAATGCTTCTTCTTCATTGAGCCACAGAGATGTGCAGCACGTAAACAAACCCTTCACTCCAACTCGTCCATGCCAACCAGATATTCTACATTAATCTCATCCCATATCCCTCAAAACTCTTCCTATTCATATACCCATCTAGATGCCTTTTAAATGCTTAAGTGTATCAGCCTCTACCACTTCCTGCTCATTCAAAACAGGCACCACCCTCTGTGTGTAAAAGTTGTCCCCAGGTCCCTTTTAAATCTTTCCCCAGACTGACATTAAATATTAATATACATGACTGTTGGCTTCCATTCTACTGATTTCACCAGTGTAGGTTTAGGCTTGTTCTTTGTTTTATTTCTAACATCAGTCAGCACCCAATAACTACACAGCACATACAGTGCAGAAAATTCCACAGCTCAGTTTGCAACTTGTGTTAATTTAGTTTGTGTTTTCTGGTGACTGCCACTAGAAATTTACAAGTGTTAAATCTATGCCAGAATTTATAAACTGGCATTGAACCAGAGCCTGGACAGCCATTTTCTCCAGGCTGTAACATTTTAAGAATAATAGTCATATTAAAATAGTGCGATTTAACACAGAATTAAACAAGTGTGTTGTAGCCAAACCAAATCCATTATTATGATATTAAATACCTGCCTTTCTACAGTTATTGATGATATAAGTAGTTAGTGAAATGGACATATGCCAGCTTTCATGCTTTCAGTATCGAGATGGCGATCTCTGTGAAGTTGGGTTAATTTCTCAGCATTACTATTTTACCGCTGGCCTAGAGCCATTTTCACACATCTGGTTCTATTAAATAGAGTGGCACAGGCACAAAGGAAGAGCTGATTTCTAGTCCACGATCCTGCGTAGATAACTATCAAATATATCTAACTGTGGACTTGCATTAGTCATGCACAGAGCTATGGCAAGTTTAATTGTGTTGCACACATTATAATATGTATTTGGGAATGGGCAGATATGTGAGTTAAGTATGACCTTGAGGAGCAACTTTACTGATATCAATTTTACACTATAGAAATAGTTTCATAATCTGGTGTTCGCAGACTTAAATTTACTAAATTTATATCAGTCACACATGCAAATACTGGTAATAACACCAAAAAAATTCCATAAGAATCAGATTATATATTGATTTCTGCTCATTAGCCTGTTCCAATGTTGGAGAAGACCCAGACTAGATTAGCTCAGCAATGCAAGGTCTGGATTATTAGCCAGCACTGTAGTGTTTTCCATTGCCAAATCAAAATGTCAGCCTGAGAAAACTATTTAATTCTGCTGGTGTTGACAGTTGTCTAGCCACATGAGGAGAAGCAATCTTATGAGCGTGCGTTTGTTGCAGCCAAAGTATTTGTGCCACCTTGTTTAGATTATAGCAGTGCTGTTGGAGTTAAGGTTTTCTCTGACGGTATCGCTAAAATAGAAATGCTGCTTTAGGGACCAGTATATTTCAACCTACATTCATCAATTAACGTCTTTATCCAACATATTCAATTGTATGCAATAGTTTATAGAGATTCACCCTTCTCGCCTCCCAGGTGGTGAATTGGCATAATACTTCAGGTTTATGTTTCCTAGTTTAAGATTGTTAGGTGGGAAACATTTTTCAGCAGACTTGATTGCAAACTTTCCTCTGCCCCTTGCTTTTCATGCTCTATTCTGGATAATGTATCCCAGATGAGGCGAATTCTACTGGGAAATTTGATCTGATGTAGAAAGTTTAGAAGATGTAATAAAAAACAGATACATTCAATCTATTCTGCTATGTTTGAGGGGACTTTTCCTGCAAAGGATTGTTTGCCAAAAAATTGCTTTCAAAAGTTTGACAAAAGCTAAATGTATCAAGTGCTCTGCCAAAGTTGATAGGAGCATGTGAGGCCAGACATGTCAAGAAATACAAGATATGCAGAGACAACATGAGAGCAAGGTGCACAGAAATGAGATGATAAATGACATTTCATTGTTTGCATGAATAAGCATGAGGTGATAAAACACAAACTAATTCTAGGGAATCCCTTTGCAATGGAATGAAAGACAGACTGATTGGAATATCTTCAATAGAGAAAGACACAGTTACTCTTTTAAAAAAAAGTTACTAGGTTAATGTGATTTGGAATTCTGTGCTGAGTAAGGTTTCAGCCTCCAGATTATGTTGGAACATTCTCGTCTTTACAAATTGTTAGATTCCAATGTTGATTCATAATGCTGACGGTAAATATTTAAACGCCACCTAAATAAAGCTGAGAGACAGGTTCTATTCATGTTTTGATGTCAATCAATTAATTTTAGGTTGGCACATGGTATTTCTATAGCTTGTAGAAAATGAATGGAACCTTTTCCAATGTGTCAGAGTGCTACAATGAGAAAAATCCTTAGTTATATCTAAACTTGACCTTTAGTAAGCAAGCCACCAGAAAGAAGATTGTACACAATGGACAGAGATATAAAATATTCTTCTCCAAACATAGAAGCATTTCATTTGATTTAGCTGCCAGAAAATTTTGCATTGTGAGCAAATCATTCAATTTTAATGGAAAAGAAAGAAGGGCAAAGTATAATTCCTTATTGACAATAGCAGGTTGTCCCTCTGGGCAAATTCACCACTGCAGTAGAATCAGGTTGAACTTCTATCCATTGTTCCAACCTCAAAATGAGCATAAATCATTATCATAGGTCAGGTTGGCTTTATCACAGGCTTGGAAAGGACAGCAGGTCAGGCAGATTCTGAGGAGTAGGAGAGTTGACGCTTCATGCATCAGCCCTTCAGGATTGTGGGGGTAGAAGGAGTCTGAGAGATAAATAGGAAGTTGGGGGTGGGGCTGGGGTTAAGGCAGCTGGGAAGGCAATAGGTGGATACAGCTAGGGGGAGATGATGATAGGGTGGAGTGAATAGGTTGGAAGGAAGATGAACAGGTAGGACAGTTCAAGAGGGTGGTGCCGAGTTGGAGGGTTGGATCTGGGATAAGGTGGGGGTGAGGAGATGAGGAAATGGTAAAATCAACGTTGATGCCGTGTGGTTGGAGGGTCCTAAGGTAGAAAATGAGGCGTTCTTCCTCCAGGGTTGAGTGGCTTGGATTTGGAGGAGGCCCAGGACTTGCATGTCCTTGGTGGAGTGGGAGGGGGAGTTGAAGTCACGCCACAGACTGATGGGTTGTCTGGGTTGAATGTGTCCCAGAAACATTCCCTGAAAAATTCTGGAAGTTGGCATCCTGTCTCCCCAATGTAGAGGAGACTACATTGAGAACAACGGACACAGTAGATGAGGAATTTGGATGTGCAGGAAAGATTCTGCCAGATGTGGAAGGATCTTTTAGCGCCTTTGACAGAGGTGAGGGGGGAAAGTGTGGGCACAGGTTTTACACCTCTTACGGCATGGACATTTGGTCCTTGTATCTGCCATGGTGAAGGCCTCCAAGCCCTCTGTTTGTTCCTGTCCTGCCAAACCAACCAGTACCTCTCCACTGACACACTCATTTGATTGGCAGAACTGATTCTCACCCTCCACAACTTATCTGACAAATCCTCCCACTTCTTTCAGACCAAAGGGGACCCAAATAGGCTACAGCTATGCCTGCCTCTTTGTTGGGTACATGGAACAGTCCATCTTCCACAGGTACATTGGCACCATACTCCACCTTTTTGTCCGCTACTTTGATGACTGTATCGGGTGTCACCTTGTGCTCCCACAAGAAGGTTGAACAGTTTATCAACTTCATGAACACTTTCTACCCTGACCTCAATTGATCTCTTTCCTCACTATCTCGCTGGGTTCCCCCCCCCCCCCACCTTACTAGTTTAAATCCTCCTGAGCAGCTCTAGCAAATCTCCCTGCCAGTATATTAGTCCCCTTCCAATTTAGGTGCAATCCATCCATTTGTACAGGTCACTTCTACCCCAACAGATCTTCCAATGATCCAGAAATGTGAATCCTTCTCCCATACATCAGTTCCTCAGCCATGCATTCCTCTGCTCTATCCTACTATTCCTGCCCTCACCAGCTCATAGCACAGAGAGTAATCCAGATAGTACTACTCTCGAGGACCTCCATTTTCAATGCCTGCCTAACTCTCTTTAAACTACCTTCACAATCTCAACCTTTTCCCTTCCAATGTCGTTGTTTTCAATGTGTACAATGACCTCCTCCTGGCCCCTCTCCTCCTTGAGAACATTCTGCACCCTCTCTGAGACATCCTTGATCCTGGCACCAGGGAAGCAAGACACCATTCTGATTTTTCGCTGCTGGCCACAGAAACGTCTGTCTGTACCTCAGACTAGAGAGTCCCCTAATACAATCAATCTCTTGGAACCTGACATCCCCATCATTGCACTAGAGCCAGTCTCAATACCAGAAACTTGGCTGTTAGTGCTAGGTTCCCCTGAGAATCCATCACCCCCTACATTTTCCAAAACAGCATATTCATTGCCTCTAACTGTCTCTCCACCCGATCCATTCAATCTGATAGGATTCGCAACCAATGGCATTTAGTGCAGATATATTCCTCAGTAATCTGTAAACTCTCCTTCAACCCCCACATCCGACAAGAAGAGCATATCGCTCTACTAAAGGCCATTTTTGCTTCTTTCAATCTACAGACCCAGAAAATAGCACTGTCTTATTCTTCTACAAAGCACTGCTCCTGGTTAAATTAATACTGATGGCTTATATTTTAAGTTTAATCAAGAAACATATCTCATTAAAACATATAATCAAGAAAGATCTCACTCTTCTCACTACTACAGACTTACTGTAAGGCCACACTTAAAATATTCACTTATCTGTTTCTGTGCTGTGACCTCTCCCAAACAGGTTCCTCCAAGACCAGTTGTGAATTTTACTGTATGTTAATTTTCCCAGATGCACTCCGATGTCCAGCGATACATGAATTCAAACAGCAAAGGCAATAACTATACAGATTCACTGCTGTGTCAGTTAGCAATGTGGGTTTCTTTCTTTCTCTCTCGCTCTCTCTCCTGCATTGACCTCACCATGTGCTTTCTTTGTCTGTTCCTCCCCCTTTTAAAAGTGCTGTGGTTTTGACTTTTTTTTCTCCAAAGTTGCAAAACAATGCAACAACGTATCATCTGAGACTGATATAGTTGAGAACAGAGGCGAGTCAAACAGTCAGAGCAGACAGGGACAAAGCAGAGAACAAGGTAGGAGTGTTAAATTAAATTGCATTTATTTCAATGGAAAGGGCCTAACATTGAAGGCAGATGAAATCAGGACATGGTTAGGATCATGGGACTGGGATATCATAGCAATTACAGAAACATGGCTCATGAATGGACAGGACTGGCAGCTGAATGTTCCAGGATACAAATGTTACAGGAAGGATAGAAAGGGAGGCAAGAGAGGAGAGGGAGTGCCATTTTTGATAAGGGATAGCATTACAGCTGTACTGAGGGAAGATATTTCTGTAAATATATCGAGGGAAGTTATTTGGGTGGAACTGAGAAATAAGAATGGGATGATCACCTTATTGGGATTGTATTATAGACCCCCTAATAGTCAGAGGGAAACTGAGAAACAAATTTGTAGGAGGTCTCAGTTATCTGTAATAGTAAGGTCCTAGGGTGTGTTGCTGAACAAAGAGACCTTGGAGTGTAGGTTCATAGCTCCTTGAAAGTAGGGTCGCAGGTAGATAGGATAGTGAAGGAGGCGTTTGTATGCTTTCCTTTATTGGTCAGAGTGTTGAGTACAGGAGTTGGGAGGTCATGTTGCGGCTGTACAGGACATTGGTTAGGTCACTGTTGGAATATTGCATGCAATTCTAGTCTCCTTCCTATCAGAAAGATGTTGTGAAACTTGAAAGGGTTCAGAAAAGATTTACAAGGATGTTGCCAGGCTTGGAGGGTTTGAACTACAGGGAGAGGTTGAATAGGCTAGGGCTGTTTTCTCTGGAGCGTCGGAGGCTGAGGGGTGACCTTACAGAGGTTTATAAAATCATGAAGGGCATGGATAGGATAAATAGACAAAGTCTTTTCCCTGGGGTGGGGGAGTCAAGAACTAGAGGATATAGGTTTAGAGTGAGAGGGGAAAGATATAAAAGAGACCGAACAGCAACCTTTTCACACAGAGAGTGGTATGTGTATGGAATGAGCTGCCAGAGGAAATGATGGAGGCTGGTACAATTGCAACATTTAAAAGGCATCTGGATGGGGATATGAATAGCAAGGGTTTGGAGGGATATTGGCCAGGTGCTGGCAGGTGGGACTAGATTGGGTTGAGATATGGACAAGTTAGACCGAAGTGTCTGTTTCTGTACTGTACATCTCTGACTCTCTGACTCTAAGTTCACCTGGACCATCTCAGACACCTCCCTCCCCTTCCTGGACCTCTCTGTCTTCATCTCTGGTGACTGACTCAACATGGGCATCTACTTCAAACCCACTTACTCCTACAGCTACCTAGACTACACCTCCTCCCAGCACCCCTCCTGTAAAAATGTTATCCCTTACTTTCAATTCCTCTGCCTCCACTGTATCTGCTCCCAGGAAGAGCAATTCCATTCCAGGATATCCCAGAGGGCCCCCTATTTCAAGGAAAGCAATTTCTCTTCCCATGTGGTCAACTATGCCCTCCAGTGCATCTCCTCCACTTCCCACACCTCCACCCTTGAACCCCACCCTTCCAACTGCAGCAAGGCTCGAATCCCCATTCCTCACTTTCCACCCCACTAATCTCTGGATATCCCCTGCCACTATGCCATCTACAATCTGACCACACTACCAGAGACATATTTCCCTCCCCACCCCTACAGCATTCTGCAGAGACCATTCCCTCCACAACTCCCTCGTTAGATCCACACCCCCCACTAATCCACCCTCCATTCCCAGCACCATCCCTTGCCTCCACTCGCGGTGTAAAACCTGTACCCACAGCTCCCCCCCTTACTTCTGTCCAAGGCCCCAAGGGATCCTTCCACATCCAGCAGAGATTTTCCTGCACAATCAAACATCTCATCTACTGTGTCCATTGCTCTCGATGTGGACTCCTCTACATTGGGGAGACAGGATGTCAACTCATGGAACATTTCAGGGTACATCTCTGGGACACACGCACCAAACAACCCCACCATCTGTGACTAACCACTTCAACTCCCTCTCCCACTCCACTAAAGACACGCAATCCTGGGCCTCTACCACCACTAAATCCAAGCCACCCAACGGCTGGAAGAAGAATTTCTCATCTTCTGCCTTGGGACCCTCCAACCACACAGCACCAACGTTGGTTTCTTCATCTCCCCTTCACCCACCATATCCCATATCCAACCCTCTAACTTGGCACCACCTTCTTGAACTTTCCTGCCTGTCCATCTTCCTTTCCACCTATCTGCTCCACCCTCCCCTCCAACCTATCACCATCACCCCCCACCTGAATCTACCTATTGTCTTCCTAGCTACCTATCCCCCAGCCTCAAGCCCATCCTCCTACTTATCTCTCAGCCCCCTTACGTCCCCAACATTCTTGATGAAGCGTCGACACTCCTGCTCCTCAGATGCTGCCTGACCTGCTGTGCTTTTCCAGTGTGACACTTTTCGACTCTGATCTCCAACATCTGCAGTCCTCACTTTCTCCTTTATCACAGGATGCCATCCACAAAGAGAGTACATACAGCTGTCTCCTTGGGAAATGCCAGGGAAATGCAATGGTGCTACATGAGACATACGATGTAATGCCGGAAAGAGTAAAGTCTAATTTAAAGAGGAGTGGTACACTCAGCATGGGCCTGGACTGGAATTCAGCATGGGGTTTGGCCTTGAGCACAGCATAGGCCTATACTGGAGCTCAGTATGGGCCCGGACTGTAGTTCAACATGGGCATGGCCTGTAGTTCAACATGGGCCCAGATGGGGGATCAACATGGGCCGGACTGGAGTTCAACATGAGCCCGAACTGTAGTTCAACATGGACGTGTTTTGGAGCTCAGAATGGGCCCAGACAGGAGCTTAGTATGGATCCAAGGAGCTTCGAAATTGACGTTTCGGACAAAAGCCCTTGAAGGGCTTTTGCCCGAAACGTCGATTTCGAAGCTCCTTGGATGCTGCCTGAACTGCTGTGCTCTTCCAACACTATTAATCCAGAATCTGGTTTCCAGCATCTGCAGTCATTGTTTTTACCAAGGAGCTCAGTATGGGCCTGTACTGGAACCTCAGTATGGGCCCGGACTGAACTTCAACATGGGTCTGGACTGGAGTTCAATATGGATTAGGGCTGATGAAGGGCCTTTGCCCAAAGCGTCGATTTTCCTGAACCTTGATGCTGCCTGACCTGCTGTGCTTTTCCAGCACCACTCTAATCCAGACTCGGGCTTCCAGCATCTGCAGTCCTTGTTTTTACCTAGAATTTAACATGGGCCTGGACTGGAGTTTAACATAGGTCTGGACTGGAGTTTAACATGGATCTGGACTGGAATTCAATGTGGGCCTGGAGTGGAGTTCAACGTGAACCTGTACTGGAGCTCAGTATGGGCCTGGACAGGAGTTCAACATGGTCCTGACCTTCAGCTTAGTGTGGGCCTTGCCTTTCACAATCCTCCAACTGTAAATGATTTCAGCTGCCCTGCTAGCGGAAATGTATGATGTGCTCACCAGCTTGTGACTATGGACCTAATTCTGAGCACGTACCCATCAACATAAGAGTATCTGTGGCTGTGGAGAGTGCAAGGGAATGAGGTGGCATTACCCCTTCCAAGGATCCCTCACCCCACTTAAAGATAGCTGGCTGGACCCTGTTGAGCTCCACATTCCTTGGATGATGCTGAGCTGCAGGGAAGAACACAACCATTGAGGGATTAGAGTGACCCATTTCCTCATCTAACTATTGGCACATGAGTACTATGTATGCCAGTAGGTCCTCCTGCTCCATACTCATTCTTATGAGATGACATTCATGTTCCACTCCCAGCAATTATACAGTCATCTCAAATTCCAGCCAGTTCCAATGCCTCCTCCTCCAGCAGACTCTCACTAACTAGGTCTTGAACCTATTCACTGTATTTACAGTCCTTTCCCTGTAGCTGTAAATCTGCTTCCCCAACAAGTACAAGGAGGAACACAATTAGTTTTCACCAAAGTCCAGCACCACATCTACACTCAGGGTAATGTATGATCGGGGAGGTTGGAGTCAAAGTAATGCCTCCTTCATTAGACTGCATTCTTCAGGGATCTTGTTGGAATCACCAATGACAGATGGGCACCTTTTGCTGAGATGCAGCTGTGCATTTGATATCTGCTGTTTTCTAGCTCCCTTGCTACCAACTGGTTGATCATTCCCTTCCTGCCTTCTTGTGCTGTCAGATGTGAGTTCTAGAAGACAAGGTGGAATGAAGGAATCACCAAAACAAAGGAGGTCTCTGATGTGTTCTTTCGTCACTGAGCCCAAGTTAAGGGAGGAGCCCACGATAGTGGACATACTCCACAGTCTCTATCGAGGCTTTCCTGGTCAGCTGGGTTGTCCAACTTTCTGTCTCATTGGATGAGGTCTGCCATCCATTTCTTTGAAGTTTAAAAACAATGACTGCAGATGCTGGAAACTAGATTCTGGATTAGTGGTGCTGGAAAAGCACAGCAGTTCAGGCAGCATCTGAGGAGCAGGAAAATTGATGTTTCGGGCAAAAGCCCTTCATCAGGAATAAAGGCAGAGTGCCTGAAGGGTGGAGAGATAAATGAGAGGAGGGTGGGGGTGGGGAGAAAGTAGCATAGAGTACAATAGGTGAATGGGGGTGGGGGTGAAGGTGATAGGTCAGGGAGGAGGGTGGGGGAAGGTAGCAAAGAGTACAATAGGTGAATAGGGGTGGGATGAAGGTGATAGGTCAGAGAGGAGGGTGGAGTGGATAGGTGGAAAGGAAGATAGGCAGGTAGGACAAGTCATGGGGACAGTGTTGAGCTGGAAGTTTGGAACTGGGGTGAGGTGGGGGAAGGGGAAATGAGGAAACTTGTGAAGTTCACATTGATGCTCTGGGGTTGAAGTGTTCCAAGGCGGAAGATGAGGCGTTCTTCCTCCAGGCGTTGGGTGTTGAGGGAGTGGTGATGAAGGAGCCCAGGACCTCCATGTCCTCGGCTGAGTGGGAGGGAGAGTTGACATGTTGGGCCACAGGGCGGTGTGGTTGATTGGTGCGGGTGTCCCAGAGATGTTCCCTAAAGCACTCTGCTGGGATGCGTCCAGTCACCCCAATATAGAGGAGACCGCATCGGGAGCAACGGATACAATAAATGATATTAGTGGATGTGCAAGTAAAACTTTGATGGATGTGGAAGGCTCCTTTGGGGCCTTGGATGGAGGTGAGGGAGGAGGTGTGGGCGCAGGTTTTGCAATTCCTGCAGTGGCAGGGGAAAGTGCCAGGACGGGAGGGTGGGCTGTTGGGAGGCGTGGATCTGACCAGGTAGTCATGGAGGGAATGGTCTTTGCGGAAGGCAGAAAGGGGTGGGGAGGGAAATATATCCCTGGTGGTGGGGTCTGTTTGGACGTGGCAGAAATGTCGTCCAATGATTTGGTTTATGCGAACGTTGGCAGGGTGGAAGGTGAGCACCAGGGGCCCCAGCTCCCAGCCCTGCCGAGTTTTCACCATCCCTCCAGACCTCCCTCTCACTGAGGGCGAACAATCAGTCCTCAGCGAAGGACTCACCTTCACCCCCCTCCGCCCACGCATCAATGAAATTAATACACGCCGTGACGTCGAGCACTTCTTCTGCCGCTTCCGCTTCCAAGCTTACTTTTACAATCAGGACTCCCGCCCACCTTCTGAGGACCCCTTCGCCTGCCTCCTACACACTGCATCCACCTGGACACCCTGTGCTGGTCTATTACCGCCCTCAATCTCTATTTCCAACTCCGCCAGGACGTTAACCACCTCACCCTGTCTACCCCACTCCCCCCACTCCAACCTCTCACCCTCACAAGGCACTGCCCTCCACTCCCTGTGCTCCAATCCTGACCTCACCATCAAGCCAGCGGATAAAGGGGGTACAGTGGTAGTCTGGCACACTGACCTCTACACCGCTGAAGCCAGACGCCAACTCGAAGACACCTCCTCCTACCGCTCCCTCGACCATGACCCCACCTCCCATCACCAAACCATCATCTCCCAGACCATACACAACCTCATCACCTCAGGAGATCTCCCACCCATAGCTTCCAACCTCATCGATCAGGAACCCCGCACTGCCCGGTTCTACCTCCTTCCCAAGATCCACAAACCTGACCACCCTGGCCAACCCATTGTCTCAGCATGCTCCTGCCCCACTGAACTCATCTCTACCTACCTTGACACTGTCCTATCCCCCCTAGTCCAGGAACTCCCCACATACTTTCGAGACACCACCCATGCCCTCCACCTCCTCCAAGACTTCTGTTTCCCCGGCCCCCAACGCCTCATCTTCACCATGGATATCCAATCACTGTACACCTCCATCCGCCATGACCAGGGCCTCCAAGCCCTCCTTTGCTTCCTCTCCCAGCGTCCCCAACAGTACCCTTCCACCGGCACCCTCATTCATTTGGATGAACTGGTCCTCACCCTTAACAATTTCTCCTTCAAATCCTCCCACTTCCTCCAGACAAAAGGGGTAGCCACGGGCCCCAGCTATGCCTGTCTCTTTGTTGGCTATATAGAACAGTCCATCTTCCATAATTACACCGGCACCACTCCCCACCTCTTCCTCCACTACATTGATGACTGCATTGGCGCCACCTCATGCTCCCGCTAGGAGGTTGAGCAATTCATCAACTTCACCAACACATTCCACCCTCCCCACTCTGCCCCCGCCCCCCTCTCTAACCCTCCCCACTCCGCCCCCGCCCCACTCTCTAACCCTCCCCACTCCGCCCCCGCCCCCCTCTCTAACCCTCCCCACTCTGCCCCCCGCCCCCGCCCCCCTCTCTAACCCTCCCCACTCCGCCACCCCGCCCCCGCCCCCTCTCTAACCCTCCCCACTCCGCCTCCCCGCCCCCGCCCCCCCTCTCTAACCCTCCCCACTCTGCCCCCCCGGCCCCCTCTCTAACCCTCCCCACTCCGCCCCCGCCCCCCTCTCTAACCCACCCTCCCGTCCTGGCACCTTCCCCTGCCACCACAGGAATTGCAAAACCTGCACCCACACCACCTCCCTTACCTCCATCCAAGGCCCCAAAGGAGCCTTCCACATCCATCAAAGTTTTACCTGCACATCCACCAATATCATTTATTGTATCCGTTGCTCCCAATGCAGTCTCCTCTACATTGGGGAGACTGGACGTCTCCTAGCAGAGCACTTTAGGGAACATCTCTGGGACACCCGCACCAATCAACCACACCGCCCTGTGGCCCAACATTTCAACTCCCCCTCCCATTCAGCCAAGGACATGGAGGTCCTGGGCCTCCTTCACCACTGCTCCCTCACCACCCAACACCTGGAGGAAGTGCGCCTTATCTTCCGCCTCGGAACACTTCAACCCCAGGGCATCAATGTGGACTGCACGAGTTTCCTCATTTCCCCTTCCCCCACCTCACCCCAGTTCCAAACTTCCAGCTCAACACTGTCCCCATGACTTGTCCTACCTGCCTATCTTCCTTTCCACCTATCCACTCCACCCTCCTCTCTGACCTATCACCTTCACCCCCACCCCCACTCACCTATTGTACTCTATGCTACTTTCTCCCCACCCCCACCCTCCTCTCATTTATCTCTCCACCCTTCAGGCACTCTGCCTTTATTCCTGATGAAGGGCTTTTGCCCGAAACATCGATTTTCCTGCTCCTCAGATGCTGCCTGAACTGCTGTGCTTTTCCAGCATCACTCTAATCTAGAATCTCTTTCTTTGAAACCTGGAGTAGAGCATTACAGAGAGAGTCATAAAGTCATAGAGCTGTACAGCATGGAAACAGATCCTTCGGTCCAACCCATCCATGCTGACCAGATATCCCAACCTAAGCATTCCCATTTGCCAGCACCTGGCCCATATCCCTCTAAACCCTTCTGATTCATATACCCATCCTGATGCCTTTTAAATGTTGCAATTGTACTCGCCTCCACCACTTCCTCTGGCAGCTCATTCCATACACGTACCACCCTCTGCGTGAAGTCGTTGCCTCTTTGGTCCCTTTTATATCTTTCCCTTCTCACCCTAAACCTATGTCCTCTATTTCTGAACCCCCCCCCCCCCCCCCCCCGCCATAGGGAAAAGACTTTGTCTATTTATTGGTCATTGCTGTATTGTGGAGTTCAGAGGCCTTCTTCCTGCCATGGTCAGTGCAGGTTCCCATTAAGCTCCTTGGATACCAGCTGCAATCAGGTAGGCAAAGGGCTCTTCATGTCAGTCAAGCCATCACTCCTTCAAGCCAATAAACCGAAAACACAGGGCCAGCAGCTCATATTGAGTGGGCAGAAGCTGCCATTAGAACCTCCTTTCCTTTCTGTGTTTTTGAATTGAACATAACCAACGCTTCCACTAATGTAATTGGCCAGATGCCCTGTAATTTTCAGCAGCTAGCTGTTGAATACCTGAAAGGAAGTGTCACTTGTTCCTGTTGCCAGCACTGGGACCTGTAGCTTTATTATAAAATTCAGCCTTTTTTTTGCATCAGAAGCTTTGAAAGTCTAAAATCTGTACAACGTTATTACCTTTCTCACAGAATTGAACAGTGCAGTCCCCGGGTTACATGAGGTCTTTTCTTTATTCTGCTGCTATTCAGTTGACAACACTATTGAATGGAACAGTCAAGTGAAAACCAGTTCAGGGTCACTTTAAGAGAAATACTAAATGATTGTGTCCTACTAGATAACTAATAATGAACTGTCGAACATAGAATTTTTATAAATGCCTTTTAAAAGACAAAGAAATTTCAATATTACAGTGAAAACTTTAAACTGAAAATATTCATTTCTGACTTGCACTTTTTCTTTTGTAAATTTTTTAATTTACTTGGTTAAAATGGAGTAACCAGAGGGAAATTAAAGACAGCAAAAGCAGTAAATGTTAGAAATACACATATTGAATTCACATTTGAACAATGGGCTAAGGTTATATCATTTCTGGTTTACTTTTGGATGCACCCCATGAGAGTGACTGGATCAGGGCCAGAACTGTGGAGGTGAATGTTGGATGTACAGAAGATGGCTTTCAGTTTTACTAATGTTAAGTTGCAAGCTGCTTTGGCTCATCTAGATTTTGATAGTAAACAATGTTTTGAGAATGTGGCAAGATAGTCTGGGCTGTTAGAAAAGATACAAATGGTGTCACCAATATTGATGTGGAAGTCAATTCTGTTCTTGAATCTGGCAATTTAAGTTAAGGGATCGGTCAATAGACATGCAAGTGGCAAACATTTAAGAGGATATTCCAGAAATCACAGAATATATACATTCCAACAAATAAGGAAAGTTCTAAGAGATGGGCCTGCTATCTGTGGTTAAAAAAAAGTCATAGATAGCATCAAATAAAAGACATATAATTCTGGAAAGATATTCTGGCAAGTCAGAGGATTGGACAGAATATTTTTAGAAAAGTAGTTACTAAAAGATTAGTAAGAAAGGAAAAATTAGAATATATGAGAAAGTTAGCTAAAATTGTAAAGACAGACAAAAACCTTTATTTAGATATTTAAAAAATAACATAATTAACAAAGTAAATGTTGCTTGTACAAAAAATGAGTCTGAAAATTAGTAGTAGAGGATAAAGAAATGGTAGATGAATTGAACAGATTTTTTTTGCTCTTCACTAATGATGATACAAGTAACTTCCCAGAAATAACTATAAATCAGAAATTCAAAGGGAGAGAGGAACAATTACCAGGAAAGTGGTACTGACTAAATTGTTGGAACTGTGAATTAATAAGTTCTCAGATCTTGATGGATTTCATTCTAGGGTCTAAAAAGAAATAACCAGTGAAACAGTTGATGAATTGGTTTTAATTTTCCAAAACTCATTACTTTCAGGGAAGATTTCTTCAGATTGGAAAAATAGCTAATGTAACTCTTTTATTCAAAAGGGGAGTGAGGCAGAATGCAAGAATCTATAGACCAATCCCTTAATACAGAGAGAATGTTGGAAGGTTGGAAGGGTTATAACAGGGCATTTGGGTAAGTTCAAGGTAATCAGGCTGAGTCAACATAGTTTTGACATGGGAAATTATGTTTAACTAATTTATTAGAACTCTTTAAAGGGATTTGGACTGTAAATAAAGGAGAAACAGTGGATGCATTGTATTTACATTTCCAAAAGGCTTTCGATAATATACCACATCAAAGTTTGTTGCAAGAAACTGACAATTCACAGTATAGAAAGTAACATATTGACGTGGATAGAAGATTGGCTAGCAAACAGGAAGCAAAGAGTAGGAATAAATAGGTCTTTTTCAGGCTAACAGGATATTACAAGTGGGGTGCCACAGGATTGGAGCTGATGTCTGAATTCTGCAATTTATATAAATGATTTTAGATGAAAGGATTGAATGTATGCTAATTAAATATACTGATAACACGGAAATAAGGAGGGTTGTGAGTTGTAAAGAGGACATAAGAAGCGTACAAAGAGATCCAGAGGTTAGATGGGTGGGCAAAGATCTGGAAATGGAGTACAACGTAAGGAAGTGTAAAATTAGCTGTTTTGGTAGAAAGCATTTTAAAAAATATCTAAATGGTGAGACGTTGTAAAGCTACAAGGTGCAGAGAGATCAGGGTCTCCTAATGCATGAATCACAATAGACAATAGGTGCAGGAGTAGGCCATTCTGCCCTTCGAGCCTGCACCACCATTCAATATGATCATGGCTGATCATCCTTAATCAGTATCCTGTTCCTGCCTTCTCTCCATAACCCTTGATTCCACAATCCTTGAGAGCTCTATCCAACTCTTTCTTAAATGAATCCAGAGACTGGGCCTCCACTGCCCTATGGGGCAGAGCATTCCACACAGCCACCACTCTCTGGGTGAAGATGTTTCTCCTCATCTCTGTCTTAAATGGTCTACCCCATAATTTTAAGCTGTGTCCTCTGGTTCGGCACTCACCCATCAGCGGAAACATGTTTCCTGCCTCCAGAGTGTCCAATCCTTTAATAATCTTATATGTCTCAATCATATCCCCTCTCAGTCTTCTAAACTCAAGGGTATACAAGCCCAGTCACTCCAGTCTTTCAAAGTAAGGTAATCCTGCCATTCCAGGAATTGACCTGGTGAACCTACGCTGCACTCCCTCAATAGCCAGAATGTCTTTCCTCAAATTTGGAGACCGGAACTGCACACAGTACTCCAGGTGTGGTCTCACCAGGGCCCTGTACAGCTGCAGAAGAATCTCTTTGCTTCTATGCTCAATCCCTCTTGTTATGAAGGCCAGCATGCTATTAGCCTTCTTCACTACCTGCTGTACCTGCATGCTTACCTTCATTGACTGGTGTAGAAGAACACCCAGATCTCTCTGTACTGCCCCTTTACCTAAATTGATTCTATTTAGGTAGTAATCTGCCCTCCTGTTCTTGCCACCAAAGTGGATAACCATACATTTATCCACATTAAACTGCATCTGCCATGCACCTGACCACTCACCTAACTTGTCCAGGTCACCCTGTAATCTCCTAACATCCTCATCACATTTCACCCTGCCACCCAGCTTAGTATCATCAGCAAATTTGCTAATGTTATTACTAATACCATCTTCCAAATCATTAACATATATTGTAAAAAGCTGCGGTCCCAGTACTGATCCCTGTGGTACCCCACTGGTCACTGGAGCCATTTATCACTACTCTTTGTTTCCTATCAACCAACCAACTTTCAATCCAAGTTAGTACTTTGCCCCCAATACCATGCGCCCTAATTTTGCTCACTAACCTCCTATGTGGGACTTTATCAAAAGCTTTCTGAAAGTCCAGGTACACTACATCTACTGGATCTCCCTCATCCATCTTCAGAGTTACATCCTCAAAAAATTCCAGAAGATTAATCAAGCATGATTTCCCCTTCATAAATCCATACTGACTCTGACCTATCCTGTTACTACTATCCATATGTGTCGTAATTTCATCCTTTATAATAGACTCCAGCATCTTTCCCACCACTGAGGTCAGACTAACTGGTCTATAATTTCCTGCTTTCTCTCTCCCACCTTTCTTAAAAAGTGGTATAACATTAGCCACCCTCCAATCCGCAGGAACTGATCCCGAATCTATCGAACTCTGGAAAATAATCACCAACGCATCCACGATTTCTCGAGCCACCTCCTTCAGTACCCTGGGATGTAGACCATCGGGCCCCAGGGACTTATCAACCTTCAGACCTAACAGTCTCTCCAACAACAATTCCTGGCAAATATAAATTCCCTTCAGTTCAGGTCCTTCAGCCACTGTTACCTCAGGGAGATTGCTTGTGTCTTCCCCAGTGAACACAGATCTGAAGTACCAATTCAATTCTTCTGCCATTTCTTTGTTCCCCATAATATATTCCCCTATTTCTGTCTTCAAGGGCCCAATTTTAGTCTTAACCATTTTTTTTGCCTTTCACATATCTAAAAAAACTTTTACTAATCTCCTTTATATTATTGGCCAGTTTACCTTTGTACCTCATTTTTTCTCTGTGTATTTCCTTCTTAGTAATCCTCTGTTGTTCTTTAAAAGCTTCCCAGTCCTCCGTTTTCCCACTTATCTTTGCTATGTTATACTTTTTCTCTTTTAACTTTATATGTTTCTTAACTTCCCTCGTCAGCCACGGCCATCCATGCCTCCTCCTATGATCTTTCTTCCTTTTTGGAATGAACTGATCCTGCATCTTCTGCATTATACACAGAAATATCTGCCATTGTTCCTCCACTGTCATCCCTGCTAAGGTATTGCACCATTGAACTTTGGCCAACTCCTCCCTCATAGCTCCATAGTTCCCTTTATTCAACTGAAAAATTGTCACTTCCGATTGTACCCTCTCCCTCTCAAATTGCAGATTGAAGCTTATTGTATTATGGTCACTACCTCCTAATGCTCCTTCACTTCGAGGTCCCTGACCAATTCTGGTTCGTTGCACAATACCAGATCCAGAATTGCCTTCTCCCTGGTCGCCTCCAGCACCAGCTATTCTAAGAATCCATCTCTGAGGCACTCCACAAAGTCTCTTTCTTGAGGTCCAATACCATCCTGATTCTCCCAGTCTACCTGCATGTTGAAATCCCCCATAACAACTGTAGTAACATCTTTGCAACAGGCCAATTTCAGCTCCTGATTTAACTTACATCCGACATCCAGACTACTGTTTGGGGGCCTGTAGATAACTCCTAAGAGAGTCTTTTTACCCTTAGTATTTCTCAGCTCTATCCACACTGACTCTACATCCCCTGATTCTAGGTCTCGCCGCGCAAGGGACTGAATGTCATCCCTTACCAACATGGCCACCCCACCCCCTCTGCCCGTCAGTCTGTCCTTACGATAGCACGTGTAGCCTTGAATATTCATTTCCCAGGCCCTGTCCACTTGAAGCCACATCTCAGTTATCCCCACAATATCGTATCTGCCAATTTCCAAAAGAGCTTCAAGCTCATCCATATTATTTCTAATGCTTCGTGCATTCATGTTTAGTATTTTTAATTTGTTACTGCCTTCACCCTTCCGATCAACTCCTATTTCACTCAACCTTACAGCATGATCCCTTTCTGAGTTTTCTGCCTCATTGATACAGTTGTCTTTCTTGACTTCCCTTGTTCTAACTTTCCCTCCAATTTCCTTCTTAAACATCACAGAAGGTTGAGGTACAGCAAGTAAACAGGAAAGCTAATAGAGTGTTATGGTTAAGTATGAGTGGAATCAAATGCAAGAGTGGGAAGGCTATGCTGCAATTATACATGGTGAGACCATATTTCAAGAACTGCATACAATGTCGGTCACTATACTTCCAGAAGGATATTCATGTGTTGGAAGCAATTCAGTGAAGATTACTTGACTAATGCCTGGAATGAATTGATTGTCTCATGAGGAAAGCCAAGAGAGCTTCGGCCTGTATCCTTTGGAGCTTAGAAGAGTCAGAGGTGACTTAATTCAAATGTACAAGATCCACATCTAGAGAACAGTAATAATGAGTTAGTATTTAAGGAAGTTATGACCATTCTTACAACCCACTAGGAAAGAGCACTGGTTCTTGATAGCCACTACTCCCAGTGTCATTTTAAAATGAATAATTTAATCAAAGTACACAAAGTCCCCAATTAACCTTAGATTAGATTAGAGTTCTGTCTGATGGAATCAAGTTGACAGAAAACTATTTAGCAAAAACTGATGCTTAATAATTGAAATAGGTCCTAATTACATACAAATCTACTAGTTGAAACTTTAATCCCATTTTTAAAAGCCCCTACGCACCCACAGCAGACAGACACAGTCAACACAAAAACATTGTGTTCTGAATGGCGGGAAAATGAACTAGGAAAACACAGTTCAATAGCAACAGTCCACAGGATTGCTGAGATGTTCCTTTTGCTTTGCACAACTTTCTGTTTTCCAATCTCCTTCTCCAGCTTCTTTCATTTCTTTGCAGGAGAACAGAGAAATTGGTACACTAATTATGGTTAAACGCAACAGCTTATGGCAATTGGTGGAAGAAAATGGGTAGTGGTCTTTAGATTTCAGTTACTTTTACTGCAGAAAGATGTAAAACCTAAACGGAAATGTGTTGTCAGGCTGATGACTTCAGCCATTCCTAACTGATCATACTTGGACAAACCAATCAGCAATCGTTTGCTGAACAAATCTTACTCTGAACACACCTCTTAGTGGTGTGGCATCTTTTGTCTCCTCCTCCATGGCATGCAAAGAAACTGTGTAAATACAACTCACGTGAGTTCCAGTAACTTGATGTTTTTTAAGGTGCAGCCATTGATTTTTTTAAAAAATGTACTTTTCCCTTTTTAGTTCACAGACAAAAGTAAAGTAAAATAAGAAAATATGGTCTTTACAATACCATCAAGCATGGAAATTATCAAGCATGGTACAAGGTGTTGCAGAGTCAGGAGCTCAAATGGTAGGAGTCAAGGTTGAATCTCAAAGCTGTAGCTCCGTGTTACTCAACATTGGAGGTTGTAAATTCCTCTTTTCCACCTTAATGTATTTTTCTAATTATCTAAAGCTTCACCCACCATCACCACCAGTTTATTATAACTTAGAACTGATTGTGTGTTACATGAACCTTGTCCCACAAACCTCATCTGTGATTAGTTTAATGAAGTTTAACGTTTTACACTGAAAATATTTATTTTCCTTTGTCAACCACATATTATTTTTCATGTCTCTTGCACTACTATCCTTATTAACTTTTTTGCAAAAGTTCAGCTGTCATGACAAAAGATACAAGTCCATGAAGGGAAACCAGATGAGCAAGAAGTACAAGCAGCTAAACCTAGCAAAACAGATTTAGGTTGTTGGAAACTTTAGAAATTGTCCTTTGTCCAGTATGTTTTATAGGCTATTAAAAGACAACTGTGTGAAAAGATGCTGTGTGCCACACCAGTCTCCAATAATGTACAATTCCTAAATAGAAGAAATTTCTTTAGAGTTTACATAGTAAGATTAGTAAAAAGTAATATTTCCTCTAATGACACTATTCCTTTTGTAATATTATTAACAAAATACTTTTCTCAGTGCTGTCTTGGGAGCTGTAAGTGCCGTGAAGAAACATTGGAATCTGGCATTTGTTGTGACTGTCCCACCTGGTTGACAGAAACCAGATGATGTGACTTTTGCCACTGAACAAATATATTGCTCAGACAATAAGATCGGAGACTTAAATAGTTCAACAGCTTAGAATGGTAAGGTTTTGATGCAACCCATTAAAAAAGCAGTTCTGAAAGAACCCCACCTCATTAAATCCTGTTGACACAGACTTGAAAGTTGTGGGAACAGATAGCGATGAGGATAATCAAATAAAGTTTTGGATGCAACTGTTATTTTCATCTAAAGTGATGGAGGACAGCATCCCAGGATCAAACACAGAAGATTGATGGTGAATGAGCATCCTCATTTATACAGAGCCTACCTCAGGAGGGATATGCATTCAGACAGTCTACTAATGAAAAGGAGTGATAGCTGAATGCTCTTTTCTTGACCTCTCTATCTAGATAATATGGAAGTCATACAAGCAGAGCATGTTTCCTGTTCATAAATCTTCTGATTTTTGTGATTTTTGAGTCATGTTTTTAATATCCCAAGCTTTATCATGGCAACTGCTAGGTAAATATTGTAAATGAGGAAAAGTATTAAAGACTTTTAAATTTATATTCATAATGGGGAAGAGCCTATTGTGCTACAGTTATTGGACTTACACCTCTTCTTGGTAGCATGAGCAGGTAACCTTTATGCTCGCTCACCTTGTTCACAGCCTCTGCTCCCCAAACCTGCTTTTCAGGTTGTGCTGTTGATTATGGTTTCTCATTTTACATTGCTGACCCCACTCTCACATGACAATCACAGGACCATCCCTTGGCTGATTTCCTGGTAGGAACATGTTTCATGCTCGATTCTACTTAGCAGAGTCCCACTCAGGCCCCAGCTCTTAGCTTCAGCCTGGCCTCACTGATGACAGGCTTCTGCCAGCAGCCGAGCCCAATGCACATACCCTTCGGCTAACTGAAGTCAGAAGAGCTTGCAATTAAGTATCACATTTCATAACCTCAGATTTTCCAAAAGCATTTTACAGTCAATGTAATATTAGGCAGTTGGAACAATATCGTCTTGTAAACTCACAGCCCGTGTTTTGTACAGTAACAGATAGTGGAGAGGAGATTGAGCATTCAGAATCAGATAAATTGACAGAATGAATGAAAGAAACAGTGATCAATGGAAATGGGAATAGATGAGGCTCTGAGCTGCTGAAGAGAGATGGAGCTTAAACAAAAGCTGACAGGGCTGAGAGTGCATTTAGAAAGAAGGAAAGATCAGGTATGTGAGGGTTTGTCTTAGGAGAAGTAAAAGATAGCCCCACAGATTGGTTAGAAGTGGCGGGAAATGGTGGCTGGGTATTGGCAAGAGAAATAAACAGGAAAGTGAGAGAACGGCCAGCAGTGAAAATTACTACTAAACAGAGAACAGAAATACACAATAGTCAGAAGTCCCAATTTTAACTCCAGATTAGTTTTGATCAAAGGTGAAGTGACTAATAGCTCCTCTGCCAGAGGTTTGTGAGGCTCTTTTCAGATCAAAAAAAATTCTACAGACTGGAATTCATTAAAAAATAATTAATTTGGAGAAGAGGTGATATAGAGGAGTGATGGCAAATGGTGGACCCCTCAGTAGCACCAGTAGGAGGGTCAGCCTCTGGATGGTTACAGAAGGGCACACCAATGAGCAGCCTCCAGTACAAATGTTAATAATCTCCAGAAGCCTGAGCAGCAGTGCCAAAGCAGGCTGGGATTATCTAAGCAGATGTGCTATATTTCAACTTAAACTGAGACCCATGGGCCCTGAAAATCTCAATCTCCATGCCTCTAGCAGTTTCAAGTGATTCACATGCGTGGATCTCCTAGGCAGCAAATATTTGTGGCTTTAAGGAGGTGACAACTGGCCTTCTAAGGGGGCTGGTGACGATGTGCGCCACTGCACTGACATTTATAGTCAAGTGGTGCAGTCCCTTGGCTTCAGGGTCATGATAGGATTGTCTCAGGTTCAAGAGGTCAATGACTGAATGCATATTGGCCACAAGGTTCCTATGGACCAGCCAAAGTTTTCATTGGCAGGAAGATTTTGCATTCCACCTACGTACAAACTGATTACCACCACCACAAGTGATTACTACAGGAGTGTGCAAAGTTCCTGGAGAGCAGTCACAATGTATACAAAGCTGACAGCTTTAGCTGCCACAACATTTTCAATCTGCTGCACACCTTCAGGAATAGATTCCTGGGAACAAGGGTTGCCATTCAAGACGAACCTCATGCCTGTGAAGGATCCACACCTCAGCAGAGAGGGAATAATCACCCCACGTCTCCAATTGCAGGTTGACTTGAGCAACTAACAAGCAGGCAATTGAGTCTCTAACAGATGAGATGTATGTGACTAGACCAATCTGATGAATTATTTCAGTATGACCCAGAGGGCTTCTTGTGGATCATATTTGTGCTCTGTACTCTATACAATTGAGTACAGTGGACAGGGGAGATCTTGATTAATGAGGATAATGTTGGACTTCAGTCCTCATCCAAAAAGGAGGATATGAAGGAGGGAGCTAAGCAGGTGGCACACCATGAGGAATCTCTTGCACTAGAGGCAAGGGAAGATGACAGACACAAAATGGAGGCTCAGGATAATTGTATTATTACCTTCTGACTCAGATATTAATTTTTTTAAAAACATATTGTTCAAGGGCTGTGGGTGCTACTAATATTGGCTATCTCTAATTAGCGAGGAGAAAGTGAGGGCTGCAGATGCTGGAGATCAGAGCTGAAAATGTGTTGCTGGAAAAGCGCAGCAGGTCAGGCAGCATCCCAGGAACAGGATCCTGTTCCTGGGATGCTGCCTGACCTGCTGCGCTTTTCCAGCAACACATTTTTATCTCTAATTAGCCTCAAGGGGATGTTGGAAGCTGTGTTCTTGAACCATAGTATTTCTTGGGGTGTAGGGAGAACAAAAATGCTGTTAGGTAGGGAGTTCCAGGATTAATACCTAGCAATAGGGAACACACAGCAATATTGTTACAAGTCAGGATAATGTGACTCTTGGAGGAGAACTTGCAGGTGATGGTGTTTTGATGGATCTGTACTGTCTTTGTCTTTCTAGGTGGTGAGTTTGGAAGATACTGTCAGAAGAGCCTTGGTGAGTTTCTGCAGTCTCTTTGTGTCCATGATGAAGGGTGTGAAGGTGATGGATCAAGGGGCTGTTTTGTACTGGATGGTATTGAGCTTCTAAACATTTTGCAGGAGCTGCATCTATCCAGCAAGTGGAGAGCTTTGCACTCCTTACTTGCTCTATAATGAGACTCTGTAGACAAAGGAGGTGAGTTACTTGCTGTAAAAAAAACCTAGCCTCTGAACTGCTCGTGTAGCCTTCGCATTGATTTAGCTGGTCCAGTTCAGTTTCTGGCCTTTGCTAATCCCAGGTTGATGATAATGGACGATTCAACAATTATAATGCCATTGAGTGCTGTGATGATGCTGCTTCTTTAACAAAGTTATGGTGTTCTTGGGTTTTCTTTTCAGGAGGTCCTAAAAGACACAGACTCTGAAAAGTCTTGGTTTGAAAGGTTTTAGGGCCAGTTTGATTATAGTAAACAGATACTGCCTCAGGAAAAAGGTTTTTAAGTTTAAAGAAAACTTGTACAATGAAAGGGGAGTGGCCAGTTCTCCCAGCTCAGCTTCCGTCTGGCTTTATTTGGTTTTGGCAATCTGGCTATTCACTGAAAGCAATCCGGTAATTTTGAAACTGCTGTACCCAAAGAAGCAGGTCCATGCCGGTCCTTTCTCTCTCTGATTTCTCTCCTATAAGACCCTGGGTTTGATTTTACCTGTTGTGCCAAGGTGTATTTATGGGGATTGTTGCAAGTATTGGGAACAGCATCATTAAGGGGGGTATAATCTGTTGGGTTTTCAGATAGGTTAAGTTATTTTGTATTCTGTTCTCTTTTGTTTGTGTTTCGTTTGGTAATCCTGTAATACATTCTGTCTTGTTTAAAACTACACAGTTTGACTAATGCATCCCTCCTGGAATATCTGCATTATACCTGCTCAAAACAATTAGCAAAGTTAGGACCTGGGCTACTTTCTTGAAATATTTTGAGGGAGTCTGGCCTGGTCCATAACAATGTCAAAGGAAGATTGTTAGATTCTCTCTTATCAGAGAGGTCAGTTGGCATGATTTAAAACTTCTCAATGCAGACCTGTTGTTACCTGATTCATCTTCTAATTCATCGTCCAACACCCAAGTTCACACTGAACTCTGATAAAGTTAAGGAACAGGCTAAACACAGCTGTCCCCAACAGCAGCAGCTCATTGGGGTAATAAGGCTCTAAATAACATGATAAGTCAGCAAGTAATGCATCGAAGCGTAACAGCTGTCGATCAAAGTTGAGTTCTTGGCACTACATTATGAACTTTCAACATGTGCATAGTCTAAATATCCATAAACTCCAAGTGCATCGAGGTGTGCTGCTTAACAAAGTTTGCGGATGCTCCTTCTAGGTATTGGCCCTGTATGAACAGTTAACTCGAAGGTAGGCTGCTGATTGGGCTGCCCTGTGGCTGTTAGGATGGCAGCCTTGGCAACTGCCCCCTGGATGCTTGAGGCCTGGAGAGCACCAGCATATGCTGAGCAAGCTCCTGCACTGCTGGCAGAGGGGTTGGGGTGCCACTGACCACACTAAAAGTGACCTACAGAGAGACCCAAAGGCAGAAACCAGCCATTCTTCTTCCCTCTTCAGGCATAACTGAGTAGACCTGGTGGAGACTCCAGGTGTCTCATTTCCTTCTTGTATTATCACTGGCTCATGCAGGTCTGCACATCATCCAACAAACATTGAGTGCTCTGTTGGATTTGATTCATTATATTTACCAACCTTTCCAAGAAGCAAACAAAAGGTGCACAAGCTAGAGTTATGGCAGCACTGAAGCCTGACTGATCTACCATTGCCCGGATGTACATAGTATCTAGTAATTCCCCCCCAAGTATTCAGCAAACTGTAAAAGGTGTCATGTTTGTAGAGGCCAGTCATCAGTCTAGAACTCAATGTGATTCTGGCTTCCCACAGTTAGTGACTTTGCCTGTCACACCCTCCAACCCGTGACTCTGAATCTAACCATGGTGAGTTTAGTTTTGGTGGCAGATGGAGTTTATTTTAGATAAATGTGAGATGCTGCATTTTGGAAAGGCAAATCAGGGTAGAGCTTATACACTTAATGGTAAGGTCCTGGGAAGTGTTGCTGAACAAAGAGATCTTGGAGTCAGGTTCACAGTTCCTTGAAAGTGGAGTCGCAGGTAGGTAGGATAGTGAAGAAAGCGTTGGGTATGCTTTCCTTTATTGGTCAGATCATTGAGTATAGGAATTGGGAGGTTATGTTGTGGGTGTACAGGACATCGGTTAAGTCACTTTTGGAATATTCCGTGCATTTGTGATCTCCCTCCTATAAGAAGGATGTTGTGAAACTTGAAAGGGTTCAGAAAAAATTTACAAAAATGTTGCCAGGTTTGAGCTATAGGGTGAGGCTGAACAGGCAGGGGCTGTTTTCCCTGGAATATTGGAGGCTGAGGGGTGACCTTATAGAGGTTTATAAAACCATGAGGGGCATGAATAGGATAAATAGGCAGGGCATTTTCCCTGGGGTGGGGGAGTCCAGAACTAGAGGGCAAAGGTTTAGGGTGTAAGGGGAAAAACTTTTAAGGGGGAACCTAAGGGGCAACTTTTCACGCAGAGGGTGTGCGTGTATGGAATGAGCTGCCAGAGGAAGTGATGGAAGCTGGTACAATTACAACATTTAAAGTGCATCTAGATGGGTATATGACTAGAAAGGGTTAAGAGGACATGGGCCAAGTGCTAGAAAATGGGACTCAATTAGTTTAGAGTATCTGGATCAGTTGGATCACAGCTGTTTCCGTGCTGTACATCTCAGTGAATCTATGACTCTATGAGTGTGTACCCACTGATGTGAGAGAATCTGGGCTGGCAGATGATGCAGAGGAATGATGTAGTTGAACACGCTGAGCTTTCCTGGTCCTTCAAGGTAAACATATGGCTCCTGGTCTCTATAGCCATTTTCTTTGGGAAAGCCAAAACCTGCATGAGTGAACACAGCCATTCAAGGTTTAGGGCTTCATATCTCTCCATCCCTGCCAGGTCTGGAGTGCACTTCCAAGTGTCCAGTACTTCATGTGATGCACCCTTGTGCCTCTGCCCTTTAAAATTAATCTCTTGAGTTGACAGTCCTGTCTCACCAACAGCAATTGAAGACATCCTGAGAGGACAGTCAATACCAGGGTCTCCTCATCTGCGAGAGTCAGAGCACAAATGCCTCACCCAGTTTTGTCCCTGGTCCATGTTATTATGAGACCATTTCTGATGTGAATAGGAGCAGAATGAAAAGGAACAGTGAGGAGCTTGATTGATCCCTCTGAAGTGCAGATTACAACTGCTGCTGCAATGGGGGTGGTTGTTGCCAGTCAGTTCCTTTTAATGGAGCTTAGTATGTAATAAATGACGTTAATTGTCATTTATTACATACTAAAAAAATTGGACCTTTATGAAATGACACTTTTTGAAATAAGGATAGAATACTTTTTAAAAATTACCTGTCTAGCATAATGGCATTTCTTTCTGACTCTAGATGTATACAAACAAACCTTGGATACGTCAGGGTCTCTTGGTTTAGACCCCCACTTTGACATTGCCAATTTGGTAGGATGGCCCCACTCTGTGTCTCCATTTATCTATCCAAGTGTTTAGTAAGTATGACATATTTGGAAAAGCTGACCTTGAATTGGAGGAGGGAATGGACCATCTAATATCTTGTGATCTGACCTGTCTTGATTAATTAGAGAGGTTCAAATAGCTGATTGATGTAATGCAAACTAGAATTCAAGTGCATCAACAAGTTGTCATCAGGGCGGTCTGTTAGGAGCCAGTGCTCATCAGGAAGCTGCCATCTTTGATTGGAATCTGGATCAGACAAGGTGGAAGAAGCCTCGGGAAGAGTCCGTAACATTCGAGTTGGACAGAAGAATGCCCCTTCACATTCTATTGAGGTCAACATATTCTATGCCCCATCTGACTTCAGAGCAAAGCCCTCAACTGTCTCAGGCTGTGTACTTTCCCTAACTATTTTACTTACATATTTTATCTAAACGCTTGCTTCTTAAAATACTTAAGCTACTTAAAATTAAATTTGACATTACTTATGAATAGTTGGCTGCCTACTGTAGTTAACTGTAGACCCCCAATTCTAAGTCTTCCATGGCTACCTTCCAAGTGTAGATAAGTAGTTCTGCTGTCACCTCATCCCTCCACAAAATGATGTGGGAATGGCAGGAATGGAGACCAGGCAGGCAGGCTGGTGCAGCTATTTTAGTGGTGTCAGGTGACCCTGAAAGCAGCCCCAGCTGGACATAAAAATCAAATCTTATTTTCTGAATCATAGATAAAATATTGTCCATAGTTGTTCTATATTTAGTATTCCTATTGTTGTTTTGATCCAATGTTTCTCAGTTTTATGTGGTTCTTACGATAATGTCCAATTTACTTTTCCCTTCTTGATCCCTAGAGATTTTGATATTAGGCATAAATCTGTGAGATAATCTGCCAAATATCTTCTGAAAATTAAAGCATAACACAATTTTCCCATCATTACTGTACCATCATGTACAATTCTGCTGCGTCATCAAAAAAATCCCCAAAGAATTGGATCTGTCTTCACTAAAACCACATTGAGTCAGATTTATTAGTTTCACTCTTGTTTAATAATTTTGAATTACTTTCTTTATAACAGATGCCAGTGACTTTACATTATGGCATGATTTGTTTATGTTAAATCTCTGTTGGACTATGGCAAGTCTTGACATGATATAATCATTTGTTGACATTTGCTTTTTGTCTTTGATACCAATGGTCATGTTAAAAATAAATCCATCTGGTGCTATGTTTTTATGTTTCCCATTACAGAGTATGGTTCGTGAGGAATGAACTACTGGAGAAAGTGGTGGATAAGTACTGTTACAATGTTTAATAGACATTTGGATAAGTTCATGACTAGGAAAGGTTTGGAGGGATATCGGCCAACAGCAGGTAGGTGGGACTAGCTCAGTTTGGGAACATGGTCCGCGTGGACTGCTTGGATCGAAGGGTCAGTTTCTATGCTGCATGACTATGACTCTTCTTTCTATAAGGTGGCAATGCTCAACTCATTTTCCTAATGATTCCTTTAAAGGATTTTAATGACATTCCAAAAACTGTATCTCTGTCCTCCATCTGATCTGCATCATCTGTACACCATCACTATCTTATTTCCTGTCTTACATGTTATACTAATGCCCTGCCCTCTACAGTTGTCTCCCTCACTATTAATTGGTTATGTAAATATTTTATTCCATTTTATATTTTATGAACATTTTGATTAGTTTGCTGCAACAGTATATTATTTTAGTTTAGAGGGATAATGCAGTTTTACATTTGAAGCATTTTTGTCATTTGATTGGTGTTGAAGGCTGGAGTCTATTCCAGGTTTGTTAATGGGTGTATAGTATTGCTGGAGTAACTCACTCGAGTCAAAGCCTGTCCCCATCTATAATGTATATCGGGAGTGTGAAGGAATATTCATTATTTGGTTGGATGGGTGTAGTTCCAATAATATTCAAAAAGCTTGACAAAGCGGCCCAATTGATCAGCACCAAATCTATAACATTTACTCATTTCCCCATCAACACATAATAGCAACAATGTGTGCCATCTACAATTTGTACCCCAAAGGTTAATCTAGGCGCCTTATATGAAGCACCTTCAAAACCCATGAACACTCCCATCTAGAAGGACAAAAGCAGCAGATACATGGAAGAACAAGTCCCTGCAGGTTCATCCCCAAGCCACTCATCATCCTGATTTGGTTCCTTCATTATCTCTGGATCAAAATCCTTCTCGAACAGCACTGTGGGTATACCTATTCACTCTCCAAAGACTGTTACAATTCAAGATGGCAGCTCAACATCTCTTTCTACAGGGCAGCTAGGATGGGTAATAAATGCTGGCTCAGCCAGTGAAGCTTGCATTCTCCTGAATGAGTAAAAAGATGATTTCCTCTTTTAAATTGCTGTACTTATTTTTTCAGGAAAAGAATTTGAATTGTAAATTGAGCTTCCAAGAACAAGATTTCAGTTCAGTTAACATATATCTGTTTGTAAGGTGAATTCCACTTCAAGGAATAGCTATATAACCCATGATAAGTTTTTATTTTTATTGTGTTTCCACTCTGATATAGATATACAGATACTAATACATGGCCATGATCAGTCAACAGTTAATCATGTATCTTTCATCTTTCAGTTTCCTACACCCACACAATGACTTGAAGACAGGTTTGGAGTACAAGAGGAGGAATTATCACCACAATGATCTAAGTGTTCACCTGCATTCATAACTGAATAGATAACAAGCCAAGCATCACTTGGAAACATTTAGATTTGACTGACAAGTAACTAGTAATATTTACATCACATAAGTGCCAGGTAAAAATCATCTAAAAATAAAGTATCCTGGGCTCACCATTGATAGGTTGAACTGGACTAGCCATTCAGTAGCCTTTTGGGATGTAGGGTTAGTATTATGTGACATGTGGCTCATCCTCTGACATCTCAAAGCCATCAGGGTAATAGAACAGAATGCAGAATATAGTGTTATAGCAAGAGAAGGTGCAGGGAAAGATCAAGCTGCAAGATGTAGGGAACACCATCATCTCCAACTTCTTGTCTAAGTCATGCACCATCCTAACTTGGATTCTTATCTTAATACCTTCATTGTTGTAGCATTAATACCTTGGAATTTCCTACCTAGCAGCAATATACATACCATAAGTGCACTAAGGAACAGGTTCATAAGCACCATCTCCAGGCGATAAAGGATGAGTAATAGGTGCACTAATTTCAAGGGAGTAGGAAAGTCTTACTGCAATTGTAGAAGGTGCTGAGGAGACTACATCTGAAATACTGTGGACAGTTTTGGTATGAAGTGGTTCCACCAGACCTGGCAAAGCAATCTGAGGTAATGTCCCCAGTCCACAATTCATCAATACTTTACCCATTAACAACCCTCCAAAGATCAACTCCCTCCATGACTAGAGATACTCACCTCCATTTTTCACTTCCAGTCTCCTCCATGATCATACACCTCCTTCCAAAGCCCTTCTGACCAGCTACTCTCACTTTCCTACTTCTGATAATCTCACAGTCATCCCCTTCACCACAATATCTTCCCATACTCACACTTTGGCAATCTCTATCCCCAAGACCAACAAAGGTTTACCTCATCCTTAGTTACAGCCTCTTATAAAGAATCTCCCTCAATCTCTGTCATATCCCTGTGATCGTCAGGCTGGTTTCTGTGTGGAGAAACAGTTTACAAAGAAAACATGTATACATTTTAAAATATTCTTTCATCAAATGCAAGTTAGTGGCAACGCCATTATTTGTTGCCAATCCCTCATCATCTTTGAACTAAATGACTTGCTGGATCACTTAAGAATCAACCAGATTTCTTTCCTTAAAGTCCATTAGTGAAACAGATAATATTTTACAACAACCCCCATTCTTGGGTCACCATTACTGAGACTGGCTTTCCATCCCAGATTGTTTTAATTGTGTTTAAATTCCATCAGTTGCCATGGAGAGAGTTGAAACCATGTCTCTAGAGCTTTAGTTTGGGGTTCTAGTTTACTAATCCAATGGCATTACCACCACTTGTCCACTTAAGGTAAAGCTCTGCAGCATTGACCATAACTTCTTTCCCATGCAATAACTATTAGGGTCATTGAGTCCACAGGTGATGTCATGGCAGAGTGGGTATCATCCCTGCCTCTGATCCAGAAGTTCTGGTTTCAAGTCCCATTCCAGAACTTGAGGCCAAGGAGTTCATAACCTTTCCAACATACACCAATAGTGGGCATGTGGTGGAAAGAAATTGGAGCCTCTACCATCATTATCCATAGCTCCAGGACCACAAGGTATGTAAAACTGGCATGTTGCCACAGCAACCCAGACTTTATGGGGAGTCCTGAGTGGCTCAGTTGATTGATATTCCTGTGTAGTTCAAATTTGTGCCAACACTGCAGGGGTTCACAACTTGTTCAGTCCATGATGAATTCAGGACCCTGCCTCCTTATCCTACCCATATTCGAGCTTGTGGTCCTGTAGATCAGACCTGCGTTTCAGACAGAGGGCTGAAGGTGAAGAGAAAACAGACTATTTAGCCCATTAACATTGACATTTCTGGCACACAAATCTCTTTCCACCTTTCTGCATCAAATCCCATCAGCAGAACCTTCCATTCCTTTCTCTGTCCCTTTATCTATCTTCCCCCAAACCGCACCTATGATATTCACCTCTACTACTTCCTTGCTGTAGTTGATTCCACATTCTTAACAGAGTGAACAATTCAGTGAAGAATTATCTCCTGAATTCCTTTTTAGGTTTATTAATAACTAGCTTCCAAATGTACTGCTGGTTTTTGAGACCATTCAGTGGAAACTTCTGCTTGGGCTTTACAGGGCTGACAGGAATGGGACAGAAGAAAAAGCAATGAAAATTTGGGAGGGCGGGCATTGTGTGACATATGTGCCAATTTCGTACCACAATTTTGTCAGTGAAAGACAGTGAGTAACACTCCAATTGACCAGCAGCTCTTAGAGGCTGGAGATTGTCCCTTACTGGGACATAAGGATCAAAGATGCTTCATGAGCTGCTTGATGAACATAAAGATAAATTTGCTATAGTTCCAGAGGACTACAGGGATGCTCTCTCAACTGAGAGAGGCACTGGTGGTGACTTTAACCTGAGGATCATCACATCTCTGGTGAGGGGCAAGGTTGGAAACACTAGACCTTCATGGTAACCTTAGCTGACGTGATTAGCTCAGTTGGCTGGACAGCTGGTTTGCAATACAAAATGATGTCAACTGTGCAGGTTTGGTAGAGATAAACTATGGCCAGGGCTCCCTAAAACATTTAAGGTGAGCTTAGTCCTGACTTTTAGATCCATTGTCAGGCACACCACCTCCCCAATAAAATCCTGACTATTAAACCTTTCCATAATATTAAATACCTCCATCTATTAAAATGAACTGCAGCACATTCATCTTTTAGTGAGAGAATATTCCCTTAGGTTTGGTATCAACTTTGTGGATCATTTTTGCACTATCTCCACTGCCTCTGTAATCATTTTGAACCTTGGAGACTAGAACTATACAATACTTAAAAGTGTGATCCAACTAAGTTTCTATATGAACTCAACATAACTTTCTTTCCCTCCAGAATTGAACACTAGTATTTTTAATGGGCTTATTAATATGTGCCACTGCTATTTTGTCTCTATACCTCAGGTTCTTTTATTGCTCTCGTCTTTTTAGAGTCTTATTATCCAGTAGCTTGTGGCTTCTTTATTTTTTCTAACAAAATTTAAAGGAACACACAATCAAGAGTTTCACTGTCTCATTTTCATACCTTGTATGTGACTGCTTAAACAGCCATTTAGCTGATTTTAGGCTAACTTTGGGGAAGAAAGAGAAGAAATGGTTAACATTTTTTAATCTCTTCTTTGTAAGATGGTAAGTGGTTAATGCAAATGATGATTAAAGAAAAGTTCTAAGCATGTGTAGCCCAGTATTCTGTAAAGAAACTTGAACACTTCATTATTTTGGATTTTATACATAAATAGTTCTGGATCTTATGAATAATTACTCTGAAAAACCATCACTTTTTTTCTGCAATTTGCTCAAATTCTAACACAGTTCACTGGAGCCAAACGTTTTATCTATTAAGACAGGCATGCACTGCACATACATACAATAAACATGTTAAAGTAATACAGGGACAAAGATGTCAGGGGCAAAGAATTGTAAACATATAACAAGACATTTGCAATATGCACCATACAAGGAGAATGAGGAGGATTATTTTAATTCTTAAAATTATTACCCTGATATGAGCCCAGCTAATAGTAATACTGAATAAGTCAGATTCCAGAGTGAAAGTTATTTTAATAGATCATAAATATCCTTTTTGCAATTTGGTAACTGTGGTAGTCAAAAACTAAACATATTCACATAAGGCTGCCATTTTACCTATTGTGAAGGAATGTAAGTTTGTTACACCAAAGAAAAGAAAAAAACCCACAGTACTATGTATGTAAGACAATTTGAAAAATCATTTCTTAAACTGCAAAAATAAAAATTCAATCCTTTTTCCCATCAGTGAAGTATCACTCATCTTAATGCTTTAAGTTTTTGCTTAACTAAAAATGTTACAAGCTTTTCCTTTTGGACTTTCTGCACATTTACCAGATACAGTTCTCTGTCTCCTCCAGGGACAAAATTAGAGGTTAACCTTTTCTCCCTGAACCTTCAGAGAAACTCAATGTCTTTCCTTGTATGTCTCTTTAAATTAAAGTGTCCTTTCCAGCCTGAAGCTTTCTATTAAAACTAAAGTAAAATGGAACTCAATAAAACTGTAAAAAATGTTCTTTTGTTGGTATCTGTTAGTGGTCTCAAACATTGGTTTCAATTAGGTCGTTGAACTTAGCTTAACAAACATTCAGCAATTAACTCCCTAGACGGTTTTTGTAACCATTTAGCTTAAGTCACAGGTTTTCTTAAAGATTCAAAAATTATCATTCTGATCTTTTAAAAATAAAATCACCTTCACAGAACTAAAAACAAACTCTATTTACCTCTACTTTAGAATCCAAATTTCCAAAACGTATAATATATCATAAACCTTTATTAAGTCACATGTGCAATGTAAGTTCTGCTTCTCAAACTTACATATCCTGTGTTACAGCAATCTTTAAGTGTAAACTAATTAGTTGGAGAGGAATTAAGTGCACTAAACGCTACTAAAAGGTGAATGGTTTCTAGATGACTATACCAATATTTAAATGGACAACATGTTTCCCTTAATTGTACATGATTTTTATGTTTGTTTGAAATTTAAAAAATAAACTGAAGGATTTTTCTATTGCAATGAACACTCGTCTACCACAAAGTCAAGGACTGGTGTGGAGTACCAAAAATGAAGCTACTCACTCTGAAAAGGAAGAGGCAATGCAGATTCAGAACAGAAGGCCAACTGACTAATCACAGCTGGCACAAGAGTGGGAATGTATCCAACCTGGTGCTAACATAAGGACACACAGGAAAATGTTAGGAAATGTGATGATGCCTTATGCCGCTGGACTTTAATGTGGTTCTTTATTCTCTCCACTACTGTTTTTTTTGCAATCTTAAGCCCTGACTACAACCATAGGAGGGGCTTGAGACTATTCCTCCAGTAATAATGATCCCAGTGATCCAGAGGATGCACTGCTAGCTGTCTCACCCATACCCTCTACTAGTGTATTTTCACATATACAGGTTGCAGAGGTTTTGCATTTGGAATCGGAAGCACGATTTAGCAAGCACATTACACATACCTCCCGGCAGCTAATGTAGGATATCATGATTTAGAGGTGCTGGTGTTGGACTAGCATGGACAAAGTTAAAAATCACAGAACACCAGGTTATAGTCCAACAAGTTTATTTGGAAGCACTAGCTTTTGGAACGCCACTCCCTCATCAGGTGGTTGATGATAAAGGAGCAGTGCTCCAAAAGCTGGTGCTTCCAAATAAACTTGTTGGACTATAACCTGGTGTTCTGTGATTTTTAACAATGTAGGTTGTGACAACTAAATCCTTGACTCTTGGGAGATTGCTGGGGACTAAGCCCTTTCTGATAATGGGCTTCTGGTTGGACCACAAGAAGGCTGTTGAAGCTGGAACAAAATTAGGGGAATATATGTAGAGAAGACACCAGAGGGGTTGTATGACTTTTTGAAGGTGACCATATAATTCATGCAAGCTAAGTTCCTCTGAGTCTCGGGCACGTGAGCCCATGGCTTCCTCCTGTACAGGTTAGCATCAACTAAGCGATTGGCCTTAGATCCTGTTTCATCAGCCATAGGTTCACACAGCAGTGGCTAGAAATAAGGAAGAAAGGATCCTATATCTCCCTCTGGAATGCCTTCCCATCAAAAGACAGGGAGGTGCCAACACACAGACAGCAATGGCCAACACATGACAATCAACTTGGACTTTCTGTCAGGTTGCTCCCAGGGTGAGTGGCCTCTCCTCATCCCCTTTACCATTGACCCCATTGCCTGCAATAGATAAAGCTTCAGGGGGATATCCCTGCATCAGTGCAGAAGATTTCCAGTAAATGGGAGCTCTCGAGACATCGAGAGATTGGGAAACCAGGATTTCACTGCCCATCTAATTAAGTCACCATTCCTGCTACGTTTTCCACGCTTTCAGGCCCTATTATCTACCACCCTTGGTTAGGTAGTTTTCCCTTTCCTGCATCTGTGAGTCATCTCTTCTGAGTTTTAGTTTGCCCTTTCATCATTTCATCTTCAATTTCTGTGAAAAGTTTATGATTTACAATTTTCTTTTTTTGTTTCTTTTGTATGTCTATTCTAATTGGCTGAAGATCCTTTCATCTCCCTGATTCTATACAATTATTTCTAAGCAGTATTTTTAGTTTATAACAATACTATAGTTCACAAAACATATATTCTTTTTCAGAATTAAGGCTACAAAAGAAGTGTCTAAATCCATTGTTTCTGCACCTGAAGAAGAAAAAGTGTCCAAACAGAGCCTAATTTCAACATAAATTTTTATGCCATAATTTTGTTATTCTTAGATGTCAAAAAGTAAGTTAGAACAAGATCTGAATAATCTTGCTCTGCATGTTTTGTCCCATGCAATAGATTTCAATGAAAGAACTTTACTACATGTGAAACCATGTCAATGCTGCATGTCCATCAAATCAGCTGTAATAATAAGTAATCCCTGCTTCTGTAAATCTCATGTGCAGATCTTCTATTCAAACAATTACAATACCACTTTCAGCTTCTCTGTTCCATTGTCAAATGTGTGTTGCCTCAACAGAAAAGCTTATATTTTCAGTTAAAAGTCACACAACACCAGGTTATAGTCCAACAGGTTTAATTGGAAGCACACTAGCTTTCGGAGCGACGCTCCTTCATCAGGTGATTGTGGAGGGCTCGATCGTAACATAGAATTTATAGCAAAAATTTGCAGTGTGATGTAACTGAAATTATACATTGAAGAATTGATTGTCTGTTAAGCCTTTCATCTGTTAGAATACAGTGATAGTTTCACTTCTTTCATGTGTAAATCACAAAACCCGTTTTTTTAAAAAGTTGCATTCTCGGGTTAGCTGTTAACAATGGTGATAACTAGACAATATGTTGAAGGTGTTAGCCCCCTGTGTTCTCTGTCTATGACCTGATGTTTAGATTGATTCTAATCTAAAAAGTGAGATAACAGAGTTTTACATAAATTCATGCAGTTTTTGAGCTCAGAGTTCTACATGAATGTACATAGTTTTTGAGCAAAGTGCAATGTAACTCTGCAAGTACAAAAAAATTCACCATACAAAATATATGTGTGCATGTGGGTCTTTGTCTGTCTGTGTGTGTGTCTGTCTGGGGTAGGGGTTGTGAGTGTGAGAAAGTGTGTGTGTGTGTGTAGTGAGTGCAGAGTGTCTTAAGTCAGTGAGGGGTGCATGTGTGGGAGTGTGTGTGTCTATAAGGGTGTGTGTGGGTGTCTGTGTGGAACAGCCATGGGGACCAAATTTGCACCCCAATATGCCAACACTTTTATGCACAGGTTCAAACGAGATTTCTTCTCTATGCAGGATCTCTAACCGAAGTTGTACACCAGGTACATTGATGACATTTTCTTCCTCTGGACCCATGGCGAGGATTCACTGATAAAACTACACAGTGACATCAACAAGTTTCATCCCACCATCAAACTCACCATGGACTACTCTCGACTGTCTGTCTCATTCTTGGGCATATGCGTCTCCATCAAGGGCAGACACCTCAGCACCACACTCTACCGCAAACCCACAGACAACCTCACAATGCTACACTTCTCCAGCTTCCACCCAAAACATATTAAAACAGCCATTCCCTGTGGACAAGCCCTACGCATACACCGGATCTGCTCAGATGAGGAGGAACGTGACAGACACCTGGAAGTACTCAAGGATGCCCTCACAAGAACGGGGAGCGATGCTCAACTCATCGATGGCCAGTTCCGACGTGCCACAACAAGGAACCGTAATGACCTCCTCAGGAGACAGACACGTGCTGCAACTGACAGGGTACCCTTCGTTGTTCAGTACTTCCCAGGGGCTGAAAAATTACGCCATGTTCTTCGTGACCTGCAACACTTTATCAATGAGGATGAGCACCTCACCAAGACCTTCCCCATACCTCCACTACTTGCCTTTAGACAACCGCCAAACCTCAAACAGATCATTGTTTGTAGCAAACTGCCCGGCTCTCAGGACAACTCCATACAACCCTGTCACGGTGGACGCTGCAAGACGTGTCAGATTGTGGACATAGATACCACCATTACACGTGGGAACACCTCCCACCTTGTACATGGCAGGTACTCATGTGACTCAGCCAACATTGTCTATCTTATACGTTGCAGGCAAGGATGCCCAGAGGCATGGTACATTGGGGAAACCGAGCAAAGGCTATGACAACGGATGAATGGGCACCGCACAACAATCAACAGACAGGAGGGTTCCCTCCCAGTTGGGGAACACTTCAGTGGTCCAGGACATTCAGCCTTGGACCTTTGGGTGACCATTCTCCAAGGTGGACTTCGGGACAGGCAGCAGAGGAAAGTGGCCGAGCAGAGGCTGATAGCTACGTTCGGTACCCATAGGGAGGGCCTCAACCGGGACCTTGGGTTCATGTCACATTACACGTGATCACCATTGCACTACACACACACACACACACAGATATTCCTATACACACACACTCTCACATACACACGGACACAGGTACACACAAACGCGCACACAGACACCCACACACACCCTTATAGACACACACACTCCCACACATGCACCCCCTCACTGACTTAAGACACTCTGCACTCACTACACACGCACACACACACTTTCTCACACTCACAACCCCCACCCCAGACAGACACACACACAGACAGACAAAAACCCACATGCACACATATATTTTGTGTGGTGAATTTTTTTGTACTTGCAGAGTTACATTGCACTTTGCTCAAAAACTATGTACATTAATGTAGAACTCTGAGCTCAAAAACTGCATGAATTTATGTAAAACTCTGTTATCTCACTTTTTAGATTGGAATCAATCTAAACATCAGGTCATAGACAGAGAACACAGGGGGCTAACACCTTCAACATATTGTCTAGTTATCACCATTGTTAACAGCTAACCCGAGAATGCAACTTTTTAAAAAAACGGGTTTTGTGATTTACACATGAAAGAAGTGAAACTATCACTGTATTCTAACAGATGAAAGGCTTAACAGACAATCAATTCTTCAATGTATAATTTCAGTTACATCACACTGCAAATTTTTGCTATAAATTCTATGTTGCGATCGAGCCCTCCACAATCACCTGATGAAGGAGCGTCGCTCCGAAAGCTAGTGTGCTTCCAATTAAACCTGTTGGACTATAACCTGGTGTTGTGTGATTTTTAACTTTGTACACCCCAGTCCAACCCTGGCATCTCCGAATCATATATTTTCAGTGTTTGTGATTTTCATGGTTTGTTGCACTAGTTTATCATTCAGTCCAGTGCCTGTTGTAATCGATCAGGCTGTTGCTTAATTTAGATAGAAAGAAACAGAGGTAACCGTTGTCTGTTGTCTGGCCAAAGAATGTCCCTTCAATCGGTGATTATTGTAACTTACTAAACCATAAAACCATCATTCACAAAATATTTGTTTTGATTACAAGATAATCTGGACAATGATACTGTCTAATGAGAGGTATATTTCTGTTGAATACATAAAGTATACTGTCAGTTCTGTTGAAAGAGACTATTGCAAATTTGAGATTTTACCTGTATGCTATTAGACTTCTCCACATTCTGGCACTTATGACACACTAGCGTTGCTATTTCTATGATTCTTTGTTTTATATCTGATTCTTTGAACTGTATTCTGTCAGGAAACAAGATGTTGCTGAAAGTGAAGATTAACTTTGGATGAATTCCATACTATTAGTGGACCACCATGACAAACATATGCAACATTGGCCTGAGGCAAAATATTAAGAATTTAAATTTTTATGTTATTTTTGGATGAAGAATTGAATGACTGCTAAGGTTTTACATTGCAGGAGGTTTAAATAGATTTTTGGAATTTCTATTTAAAATCAACACAATTCAGTAAAGCATCGTGAACAGTATAGCTCAGCTATGCAACTAAGACACCAAAACCAAGGTCAAAGTCTTGTTCTCTGTCTGTTGAATTATTCAAAGTCATCTGGAACAACAAAAGGGTAAAACTGGTCTCAGTGCCTCAACTTAGAAGGGGAAAATATGCTAACATTTCTGCTCCTGATTACTATCATTAACTAAACACTGGAAAATGCATGTCTGCATATCAAGTAAGATCAGAATTGAACTCGATTGTCCCACAGGCAATCTTGTGACATTCATTCTTTCAATGAACTGTTACTACTTAGACTGAATAAAGTGGTTGTTATCAATGAAAACATATGAGCTGGTGTCTACGGAGAGAGAGAGATACAATAAAAAGAAAGAGTTTGTGTTTAAGTACGTAATGCGATTGTCATAGAGAGTTGGAATTTTGCCTGGTGTAGACAAAGATGTAGTTATATTTCAACAATCCCTATCTCAGGTTCTCAGCATTTAGGATTTGGTTTCCTTAGATCATTTAATCCTCACAATTATCTGAAGGCGGTTGGTTGGAATGAACACATCTGCATAAGGAAATGCTGGGTAATACACAGCTGAGAATTGTTGATTCATTTGATGAAATACTGGATGTGTCCATGCACATTTCCACACAGAATTAAAAATGGTGCCTCAAGGCATGTTGAGTTGTAGATCAAACACTGGCGCTCTTGAAAGAAAAATAAAACTTGCCACAACTATTCAAGGTAGCACATCAACAACTAAATGCTGTTTGATATCACCAGCATTGAGGGAAAAGTGATTAAATGTGCAGCATTTATATCAGATTTATATTTCTGTCTCAGTTGCTAAGTTAACGTAAATAATGGAATTAAGCAGGAAGGATTGGTTTTATTAACAAAATAGTAGATCTCAGTTTGGTTTTGAAACATAACAAGGCAAATTATTGATACAGAAGCTCAGAGCACTTTACTGAAGGAGTTCATCTACAGACTGGGCAAGACTTTAACTGCCGAGAAGTATGTGAAGATGGTGACAGTTAAATGCATTAAAACTGCTGGCATTTCAGTGCCCAAGGAGACTCAAAGAATGCAAGAAATAGGAGCAGAAGTAAACTGTCATATCGAGGCTGCTTTGCCATTTAATGTGATTGTGTCTAATCTTGGTCTTTAATTCCATCTTTTTGTCACATTCCCCAGTTCCACTGATTCCCTGAAAGATCAAAAATCTATTTATCCCAGCCTTGAATATATTCAATGATGAAGCATTCACAATTCTCTGGAACAGTGGATTCCATATTTTCACAACCCTTTCAGTAATTGATCCTCACCCAGTTCTCATCAAGTGGCCCCTCTCCTTAAGAGTGATCCTATGTTTGTTTCCCCTGATCAGGGAATCTAATCGGTCAGCGCCTACTCTATCAAGTCCTTTCAGAATGTTTTATGTCCTAATGAGGCCTCTTGTCTTTCTAAACCCCAATCACTAATGCCAAGGGAAAGTGAGAGAGGAGCCAATCAGCACAAGGAATATCTGGACAGATCTAGGGGCACCCTTCAGCATGCACCAGCACCAAAGAATTCTCGTGCTTTGTTGTGTCTTGCGCATTGTTGCACTGCAGAAAAAAAAAATGGAGCTGTGAAAGATTGAAGATGCTGTAGGGAAGGAGGAAGATTTGGCCATTTTGTCTGCAGCTGATCACCTGGCTGCCAGACAGGTATACTTCAGACAACCTGAGTATGTGAAGCCATATGGCACCGCCCACCCCGACCTGCCAATTACTAAACCCACTCCCACCCCAGCCCCCATCCTACCATCATGCATATCATTTGCACAAACAAAAATTACTCTAACACAGTCCAGTTCTTTGCTCCTCTTCAGTCATACCATACCCCAGTCAGCTAATATCCATTTGGAATTCAGGAGCCAACAATGGAGATTGCATGATAACAGACACTTCAAATGAAATGCTTGGTTCATTGAAATATTCATACATTTAATGTTTTGATCCACCAAGGAGTCTTCCTTTTCCACTTTTTAATTCTAGCATGTGATGCTGTCCCATGGCTACCAACAGGCAGTCTGCTCATTTCCTTGCCTTCACTGCTGAGAAGACCATGGACAGCAGTGGTAGACACCATTTGCCCACCAAAGACTCAACCACCTGTGGGCTGTCATGATTGGGGCAACAAGTAGCATTCGGGGCTGTTTCTGTATAAGTGATAGCACTAGGGATGAGAAGTGACAGCACTTTGAGAAGAGTCCCCATTTTCAACTGTCCTTTCCCATCTTCAATATCATATTCCACCTGGGCGTCCCTGCTAGCCAAGTGCTGGAGGGCACTTTACTGCACCTTGCTCAGTGAGTGGTAAAGGGCAGGCTTTTCCTTATCTTGCTTGCAATGACAGACTGAGTGTGCACACTACTGACCAGGTCGGCATACATTGAGTTGCTTACTGTATCTGATACCTGATGCACTTCTTTCCATGAAGGCAGAAAGCAGCAGAAGTGCCAGAGACATCTTGGCACCCATAATAGAGACAGGCTTCTCCAATCTCTCTCCAAGCATGTAGTGGGCCTCCAGAAATACCGGTTGTAACTTACACACTTCCTAATGCTACTCCAGGAGTTTTCTTTGTGTCGCTGACCTTCAAGGTTCAGCTTGTGGACTGGCCAAGTAGCAATTTCAGAACTCCTTTGTTCCTTGTTTCCAATAGTCAATGGCAGAATAGCAATATAGGATGGGGTGAGACTTGGAGGGAAATTTGCAGGTGGTGGTGTTCCCAGCATCTGCTGCCCTTCCAGGTGCTAGAGGTTGTGAATTTGGAAGGTGCTTTCATAGAATCATAGAATCCCTACAGTGTAGAAAACAGGCCATTTGACCCAACCAGTCCACACCGACCCTCCGAAGACTATCCCACCCAGACCCATTCCCCTACTCTATTATTTTACATTTACCACTGACTAATGCACCTAACTTACACACCCCTAAACACTGTGGGCAATTTAGCATGCCAATTCATCTAATCTGCACATCTTTGGACTGTGGGATGAAACCAGAGGAAACCCATGCAGATACTGGGAGAATATGCAAACTCCACACAGTTGCCCGAGGCTGGAATCAAACCTGGGTCCCTGGCATTGTGAAGCAGCAGTGCCAACCACTGAGCCACCGTGCTGCTCTGATCCTTCACCCCAGCCCCAGTTGCTACCACCCCTTCCTCCCTCATTTATCTCTCCACCCCCTCAGCTCACAAACCTCATTCCTGATGAAGGGCTCTTGCCTGAAATGTTGATTCTCCTGTTCCTCAGATGCTGCCTGACCTGCTGTGCTTTTCCAGCACCCCACTCTTAACTGTTGAAGAAACCTTGGTGAGTCATTGCAGTGCACCTTGTTGATGGTACCCACATCACTGCCAAAGTGTATCAATGGTGAAGTGGATCTCATTTATGCAGGAAAGTGGAGAATATTCCATCACTGAGTTGTTTCTTGCAGGGGGTGGGACAGGCTTTGGGGAGTCAGGAGGTGAGTTACTCACCTGAGAATTTCTAGCCTTTGACCTGCTCTTGTAGCAATAGTATTTAAGTGGATGTTCCAGTTCACTTTCTGGACACTCATAAGCCCAAGGATGTTGATAGTGGGGGAATTCAATGGTGGCAATACTATTAAATATTAAGGGACAATTGTTTAACCATTGGAGATAGTCATTATTTGGCACATCTTAGGGACAAATGTCACTGGCCATTTATCCATCCAAGGCTTGATATTGTCCATATCTTGCTGTATATGGACACACTCTGCTTCAGTATCTCAAAAGTCACAAATGGTGCTGAATGTTCTGTAACTATAAGCATACATTCGTGCCTGTCAATGAAGGGATGGTGAGTCAGTGGTTAGCACTGCTGCCTCACAGCACCAGGATCCCAGGTTCAATTCCAGCCTCGGGCAACTGTCTGTGTGGAGTTTTCACATTCTCCCAGTGTCTGCGTGGGTTTCCTCCGGCTGCTCCAGTTTCGTCCCATAGTCCAAAGATGTGCAGGTTAGGTGAATTGGCCAAGCTAAATTGCCCATAGTGCTAAGTGCATTAGTCAGAGGGAAATGGGTCTAGGTGGGTTACTCTTCGGAGAGTCGGTGTGGACTGGTTGGGCCAAAGGGCCTGTTTCCACACCGTAGGTAATCTAATATGGAAGATTATTGATGAAGTAGCTGAAGATGGTTGGTCCCAGGACACTCCCCTAGGGAACTCCTGCAGAGACATCCTGGGGCTCAGATGATTAACCTCCAATAATGGCAACCATAGTTCTGTCCCCTCCCCCCGTCCTCCTCCTTCTCAATAGTCAGCAAAGCTATGACTAGAGGGACACTCCTGGGTCACAATCTCTTGCTGAAGTTGTGTGCTGTCCTCCCATTAGGAGACAAAGGCAAAGGACTGTGGAATGCAGAAGAGTATGAAAAAACAAATTTTGTGGAAGATGACCACAAGGAATGGGTCTGAGATAGTATGAAAATGATGGTGAATGTCAGTGATAAGGATGTGACGATGTGGCTCACGGGAAAAGACTGAATAGAACTACAAGTTCTGTTTGTCTAAGGATTGCTGTGCAGGACAATGTTGAGGACGTGGGGGCTGACAGCACAAGTGAGACACCTTTCCTGATTCACATACATTTATCAAAACTCTTGTATCCAGATCCAGGTCTTAGGATTCACATTCCTGTCACTCACTGTTTCTGGTACTTCCAGCTCCACCTGCTTGCTTTAAACAGTTGGGCACTTCTTCTTATGCACCGGAAACAACATTCACACCATCCAGCATTCTCTCAAGGGAAGAGTCAGAAATGGAAGACAACAGCCTGCCTATGTATTGCTTTTACCTTTTCTTTTCCCTGAAATCAAAAGAGCTGATGCAAGCAACAACTCTTCTGACCCTTTCCAGTGACCCTTTAAATCATTGACATGGGGATGGGAACATGAATGATATGCCCCAGTTAGACAGCCACAGCACCCTGCCTCACCCTCACAACTAATTCCAATGGCTCTCAAGCCCCCTGCCACTGCAGGTGGTCAACTGCCAATGTGCTTAGAAAGCAAGCCCTTCTTAACAGGTTTGTATTTCTTTTGCCAGAATCTTATATCTTTCTCCTCGTTGTTTCTGCTCACTCTCTTTGACTTTGGGTATATCAATTACTATCTTCTGTATCTCTCACTTGCCAATTTGAGCTCAGGATTGTGTTGAATTTTGTGGATTTGACAAGTAGCTGTATATTCCTGTGCCTTTAATGGATAATACTGTAGAGCTATGACATGCTGCTAATATAATTCCATGGGAAAGCACACTCTCACCCTCCATTGGGCACTAAATCTGGGATGACACGACATAATTCACTGATGGGGTGCTACAGATGAGCTACCAAATTGAGGTCCTGTCTATCTTTTCAAGTGGTGTGAAAAATCTTACGGCACATGGTACCACCACCACCTGCAAGTTCCCATCCAAGCCACTTGCAATCCTGATTTGGAAGTGTATTGTGGTTCTTCAGCGTCGCTGGGTCAAAATCCTAGAATTCCCTCCCTAAGGGCATTGTGGGTCTACTCACAGCATGTGGACTGCAGCAGTTCAAAAAGTCAACTCACTACTACCTTTCCAAGGTCAACTGGGACGAGCAATAAATGTTAGCTCAACCAGCGAAATCCATGCCCCATGAGTGAATAAAAAAGCTTATTACGGAAAGAAGACTGTTTTCTGGAAGGCCTGCCTAGTGTGTAACTTTCAATCAAGATCACCAAAACAGATTTACTGATCATTTACAACACATATTTCTATTGCACCTTTGATACAGTAAACTGTCCCAAAGTGTTTCTCAGGAACATTCTCAAACAAAGTTGACACCAAGTCACATAAAGAGAGATCAGGGTAAATGATTTAAAAGCTTTGACAATCAGTTGGGTTTTAAGCAACATATTAAATTGAAAAAGGGAATTCTAGAGATTTAGGCCTGAGTAGATTACCTACAGTGTGGAAACAGGCCCTTCGGCCCAACAAGTCCACACCACCCTGCCAAAGCGTAACCCACCCATACCCCTTACCTAACACTACAGGCAATTTAGCATGGCCAATTCACCTGACCTGCACATCTTTGGACTGTGGGAGGAAACCGGAGCACCCGGAGGAAACCCACGCAGACACGGGGAGAACGTGCAAACTCCACACAGTCAGTCGCCTGAGGCGGGAATTGAACCCGGGTCTCCGGCGCTGTGAGGCAGCAGTGCTAACCACTGTGCCACCCACCGAGTACTTGAAAGCTTGGACACCAATGATGGAGAGATTAAATTGGGGAATGCTCATGAGTCCAGAACTGGAGGAGTGCTGTTGTCTTGGAAGGTGAGACTACAAAGGTAGGGAAGGTCGAGGCAGGGAAGGATTTGAAAACAAAAATGTGAATTTTAAAATCAAGGCATTGCTTAACCAGAAGTCATTGTCAGTCAGTGAGCACTTGCTCACAACATTGTGAGCTAGGACATGGAAAGCAGAGATTTAGATAACCCAAGTTTACAATCTTTGGGAATATTATTGTGTAGAATTTGACTGGTGGGTTTGCCAGTCAAACAATAGCACAATATTTCAATAACAATCCTTAGACTATGGAGCAGATTGTAATGCCTTGAGGATTTGTAAGTCTATGTAATTGCAAATTGTGTTTTTAATAACTGCCTGTGAAACTGGTTTTCATTAACAATGCAGATGTAATGCAGGTTCAGTCTGAGGAGCACTTTTGTTCATTCAGCTTCAGTTGGTTGTGTGTTGATAGGAAAAGGGGAAGTCCAATGAAATCCCAAAGGCAAAGACTCAGAGTCGGTCTCATCTAAATGCTTTATTTGCTTAAGTTGAAGTGTTGGCTTCATTTTGGTGAAATTGCGTTAACTGGCCAAAAGGCTTGCAAGTAAAACCTACTTGGAATTAATATGCTACAAATATTGGTATGGAACAGAATCAAATTTCTTGAATCTTTAGGACCTGTTTTATTTCTGTACCATCAGTTTTAGTAGCTGTGAAATTTTCCTGAATGTGTGATAATCACTGAACTAAAAAGCTTCTATAAAAGGAAAAAAAAAGAGAAAATATTCAATAACTCATTTTATTTCATAAGCTACAAACAATAATCTGAAGGATAGATTATGTAGAAAAATGTTATCATTAACAAAATCATATCCATGTGTTCCTAGGAAGAATATTCTATTTATACATATTTTGTAGCTTTGGGGCATTTTATGAAATAATGTTTTACACACAAGATGTAATCGTACGTTCATGACAGACTATTGTCTCTTGGCTTCTAGCATTGTTTCCACAATCTGGGACATTTTTCCAAAAATAATTTCATGTGAGTACAGATAAAGAAAGATCAGATTGCAGCCACATTACTGGAAGGAGTTTTTTAAGATACTGATAATAGAAAATACTGTATAGACCGATACAAATGACAGGAAGTCAGAAATAAATGCACATATTTATAAAGATTGCCATGTAGGGCCACAAAGTTAAAAATCACACAACACCAGGTTATAGTCCAACAGCTTTACTTGGAAGCACTAGCTTTCGGAGTGCTGCTCCTTCATCAGGTGGTTGTGGAGTATAAAGTTGTAAGACACAGAATTTATAGCGTACGTTTACTGTGTGATGTAATTGAAATTATATATTGAAAAAAACATGAATTGTTTGTTAAGTCTCTGATCTTTTAGAATGAACATGTTGGTTTCAGTTCTTTCATATGTAAATTGCAGAACTTTTTTAAAAGTTACATTCTCAAGTGAACTTTAACAATTGGTGTCATGTCAACCCAGATAGTGCATTGAAGGTGTGAACTGTCCTGTGTGAGACCATCTGTGCCACAATGTTCGGATCGATTCTAATCTAAAAAACAGATTGACAGAATCTTACATGGATCCATGCATTTTTTGAGCAAAATAAAATGTAATTCTGTTAGTACAAATTCACCTCACAAATTTATGTGTGTGTGTGTGTGTGTGTGTGTGTGTGTGTGTGTGTAGGGGATTATGAGTTCTATGAGACAGTGTGTGTTTGTGTGTGAGTATGAGAGTAAAGGGGTATAAGTCTGTGAGAGAGTGCATGTGTGAGTGTGGGAGTATATGAGTGTATGAGAGAGGGTCTGCATGAGTGTATGGGTCTGTAGGAGTGTGTGTGCACATGTGTGTGTAAGAGTGTGTGTGTGTGCATGTCGGAGTGTCTGTTTATGTGTGTCTATGTGTGTATAGTGCAGTGGGGTCACCTGTAGTGTGACATGAACCAATGTCCCAGTTGAGGCATCCCCATGGGTACCAAGTGTGGCTATTAGCCTCTGCTTGGCCACTTTTCATTGTCGCCTGTCCCGAAGTCCACCTTGAAGGATGGTCATCCGAAGGTCTGAAGTTGAATGTCCCGGACCGCTGAAGTGTTCCCTGACTGGGAGGGAACACTCCTATCTGATTGTTGTGTGGTGTTCATTCATCCGTTGCCATAGCATCTGCTTGGTCTCACCAATGTACCATGCCTCAGGGCTCCAAATCATGTGGGGCCAGACAGAGAGAGAGAGAGAGAGAGACAGGAAAAGCACAGAAAAAGGAAGACAGATTGAATGGAACCAAAGTAAGAATGGTCAGGTGAATTAAACATTTCAGAGTAAATATTAATTGATGTAATATTTTATTTTGGATATGAAAACTTGTAGCTGTTGCCTTAACAGAAATAAATGTTTTAATTTGAGTATGAGCATTGATAGGTGTTTTTCCAATATTGCAATTAAGGACAACTAGTTCAAACTAGACTGGAGAAATAGTTCAGTCTGCAAAATGGAAGTTGTAAGCAAACATTAAACCATTGTAACAACTCAAGTTGTTATTCATTAATCATTCAGTGCTGAATTGGCAGAAATTTGTAATGGTCAAGGTTTTCTGACTCCTTTTAAGATCAATATAACAAATAATTGTCAGTAGTACAATAATTCATGACAGTCCAGCATATTAATTTTAAAATGCTCATGTGTTTGCCTAAAGGTTAACTCTCCTTTATTTTATTAGAGGCATTGACATTCTAAAGATATATTCATTAAGTTCTTTGGGAAAGTAGCAGGTCAGAAGCTAGGAATACTGCAGTGAGTGACTCACCTCCTGTCTCCCCAAAGCCTGTCCACCATATACCAGGCACAAATCAGGAGTGTGATGGAGTATTCCCCACTTGCCTGAATGACTGCAGCTCTAATAACATTCAAGAAGTTTGACTACCAGCCAGGATAAAGCAGACGTCTTGATAGGTATCACATCCACAAATATCCATTCATTCCATTACTGACACTCAGTAGCAGCAATGCGTACAATCTATGAGATGCGCTGCAGACATTTACCAAAACCCTTAGGTGGCACCTTTCAAAACCATACCACTTCCATCTAGAAGGATAAGGGCAACAGATACATGGAAACATCAGCATCACCACTTGCAAGTTCCTTCCAAATCACTCTCCATCCTGCCCAGGAAATATATTGCATTTTTTCACTGTCGTTGAGTCAGAATGCTGGAATTCCTTCACCAATGGCATTGTGGGTCTACATACAGTGGACTGCTGTGATTCAAGAAAGTAACTTACCAGCACCTTCCCAAGGGCAACCTGGGATGGACAATAACTATTTGGCAGCCAGCAACACCCATGTCCCAGAAGTGGATTAAGAAAAAGAAATTTCAAACTGACAGTCTAAACAAATACACATTCATCCATGGTATAATTTACGATTGAGCTAATACTACAGTCAATTTTCTGGTCGATCTTACAATCCAGTTGTTCAGTTTACTTTTCTATTATCAATGCATCATAGCATGAGGTCAGGCCAATAACTATGATTTTTTTTTTCTATACATATCTTGTAGCGCAGTGGGAAGTTGCATGTGAGTCAAGAGGGGGGACATCCAGACCCAGTGGTGTTTTAAGGGCTAATGGATACTTTTAATGCTGTTCTATTATATATGAGAAACAAAATGACACCTCAAAATGAAAGGACAGCTGTGCAGATAGCTATAACTTTAGAGATTTTGCTGAAGGAGGCTCAATAATTGTGGAAGTAGGTGAGCAACTAATTTAATGGTCTCCAAATCATTGTCAATGTAAATGTGCAAACACATTGTAGGGTTGGTGCACCTTCACACAAAACTACTCAGTCTTGCAGCAGCAAGTATCCTGATTATTCTGATTGGTACTGGCATGCACATGTTTCTGTGTGGAACATTACAATTTTGCTATATAAATATGCTTATATCTTGCAAGGTAGAAATATCAGATATGCTTCTAACATAAACTATCTTTATACTACATAGAGGTTTAATGAGCTAAATATCTGAATTTTATTTATTTCCTTTTAACCTTCCTACTTGTCATTTCATACACTCTTGAATGAAAAGGCCACACACATAAAGGTAATTACAGGAAAGAAACTTTCTCAGCAAAGATCTCTGAATATTCATGAGGAAAGGATACACCAGATCCTGGACTTCAAGTCAGTTGAGAGGATGGGGAACGAAGTGCCTATTAATCTTCACTGTTTCTTTTACTCTTTATCTCTCTAAATAACTCACTCATTAACTTATTTTTATTCTTATTGCTCACTCATTCTTTATATATGCATACACTGCACTGCTGTAGCGTAACATATTAACAATTCTGTTTAGTAGAGTGTTTATGCACGATTACATGCTAAATGGTCTAAAACATAGATATTTTCCTCATCAACCTGTTCAGAAATGCTATTACGCACCACTGGGACAAGTGGACTTGAACCTCTTAGCTCAGAAATAGGGTCACTACCACTGTGCCACAACATAAGCTGGGTTTTCCACTTTGGAGTCAAAATATACTGTGCAAAAAGTTGTCACTTCTGCCATTGCGCTGGATGAGTTTTCTCATGTGATCAATCATCTTTCAGCTCATTATACATTGTAGTGAGTTGTTGTGTGAGTTAGACAGTAGATCATATGGGGTGGGCAAACAGGGAGCTCATCTCCCCCATACCCCTACAGGGACTTTCTGGGATAATCAGATCTGACTGACTATCTAAAAGACACCTGGATAGGTCAGTTTTCACTGCAAGCCAGCAGCATCAGAGGAGCCTGTGCTGGACACCCCCACCCATGCCAGACACCACATTGGGTGAGTAGCAACTGGCCCTACAGATTAACGATGCCCCTCTAGAGGCTCTGCTGTAGCCTGTACAGGAGAGTAGAGTGGTCCTCTTCCCAAAGGGAGGCAGCAGGAAGGCCTCCCATTGGAGCTAGATGGTCTGGAGTGAGGTCTCCAGCACAAGTCAATGTCATTGGCCCTCACAAAGAAAGCTGAGTCCGGGGCGGAAATAGGCTGAATGATCACTTGAACTGTGCAAGGGTAAATGGCACCATCTTCTCCAGCAAGTTCAAACTTAGAGGTCACGACCTAGCAATGCATGCACAAAAGATGCTCATGCACAATTGCAATCACGCTCAATCTTTCTCTACTCTCTTCCTTCAGGACAAGATCACCCACAATTGGAGGGTGAGCTGATTACTCTGGACAAGGTAGAGTAGTGTTGATATCACTGAAATAAAGCTAGAACCTTACGCTAATGTCTGGGGACATGGGTTTGAATCCCACCAGAAATTTGAATGCAATGAAAATGTGAAATTTAAAAAGCTAGCCTAACAGTTAGTGCTGTCCATGTAACTGTGTAACTTGCATGTAACCACTGTCAAATATCGCAAATATCCATGTGGTTTTAGAGGAGGACCTCTGTCATCCTCACTTGGGTCGAGCAATATGTGATTACAGATATACAGCAATGTGACTGTGTCTTAAATGTCCTCTGGGCAAATACAGATGACCAATAAATGCCAGCTTTGTCAGTGCACCTACATCCAATGAATAAATATTTAAAAATCACAGCTTTCAAAGAGCAGGCTTTGGAGCTGACAGGTCAGGTCCACCATTAGGGAGATAGCAATGTCCCAAGAAGCAAGTGAGGAACATTGCAGTCTTCTCTTCCAGAGGTACAAGCCGTCTCACACATTCATCTACAAAAGAGATCGGCATCTTCATTAACTAATTGTTTCTCTTCCTTCTACATGTACTGGGGGCTAACAGAGAGGAGGAAGTATACAAGGCCTTCCAGCAATAGCACCCCCTCTGAGGGGGAAGCCTATGAATCCTGAGAGGTGGCACCAGCAAGGCTTTCAGCAGCACCCTCCACCAGCTCTGAATCAGTTTCCTCAGTGGACACACTATAAAGATTGGATTCTAAACCAAAATCTGATGAGCACGCATGTATCTCCATAGCCAATGGACAAAGCAGTGCCTGAGGCCTCTGAAACTCAGAGGATTGTCAGAAACAAGACATCAACTGATCCACATGCAGAAGACATACCCCTGCAGTCAGCCATAAGTGGAATGGACAGCTCGTAGAAACAGACTATATCAGGCAGTATCGACCAAGGTCCTCAAAAGACTGGAGGGTAAGATGGAGGAGTCTATCCAACAACTGACTGTACTTATGACTTTGGTACACAAGCAATTGACTCCTCCATGGAAGGAGTGGCAGCCACCTGCCAGCTGCCCACGGTCAGACCTGTACCCCATCAGTGTATCCAGGGGTGCATGACATTAATGACAAGGTGAGAAGATATTTAACACCTCAACCTCACTCTAGATGCCCTTTCCCTCAATGAATCAAGGTGGTGCCAGGAGGTATCCAAAGGGAGAAGGATCAACAATCAGGGAGCTTCATATCAATTCACTCCAGAGATGCCCTACCCCTCCTCCTCTCCTCTCACAACAACCCGAGTGCAGAAGCAGCTCAGGCCAAGGAGTAGGTATTTGTGTCCAAGTAAGGGACTCTCAGCAGGCTCCAGGCCTCAATCCCCCAGAGGATCAAAATCATCAACAGGCTCCCTTCTTTCCAGCTTTTAAAAAAAAATGAAGAATTATATGTGTTTAACAAAACAGGCGTATAGCTTTACCAGAAAAATGGTACGCCTAGGGAATCCTAGACCCACAGTGATAATGATGCTTCACAGAATAAGGAGAAACTGAAAGGTACATGTATTGAGCAGGCATGGTGCAGAGCCCTGTTTATTGATAACAATATATGATGTCAGTGTGAAGGTAGTCAATGATAAGTTAACTGCAAAAAACATTATAATAAGATGTGAGAATTAAGACTATACACTGTCGTGCTGACTTTGCTTCAGACCTTCGTGGACACTACAAGTGTGTCAGAAAGCATATGTATGTAAAATGAAGACTGTAAATGCTAAACCCAAATTAAAAATTGCTGTTAAACCACCACAACAAGCATATCTTGCTTAATGTAAACAATCTAGATCTCTAGGTCTTCATTCTTCTCATTACACCAGGCTCTAAGCTTCCTTTGGTCTCTTGGGATGAGTATTGCCTCAACCTCCAAGGGCTCTATTTTCTGAGTCACTATATTGAGAGCAAGTGTCTCCTCTCTTGTATTCTCATGGCAGGATCTCTTATGCCTAAGATAAACCCTTGTCAGATGAAATCATTTTTCATTTGTTCAAACACATTGGAATCAGTGTGATGCATCAATGCATTACAGAATGACTACTAGATTCCCTCTCAACCAGTGTCTGGTGTTGAACACATACCATTCATATCAGCAGGTTCACATAGTGTGTTCAAAGCTTTCAAAATCCTGTCTAGCTTTTCTGCTCCTCAATGGATATTGGCTGTAGTACAGCTTGCAACACCTTTCCCCACCACTGCGACAGGGTTACAACTCTTAAATGTTAAGGTTTTTCAAAATTAACTCTGTTGCTTTTTAATCATTTTGCCACTGAGAGGGGAAAATCACTGCGATTCTCTCTCATTCTCCCTTCATTGACAGCAGTAGGGAATGGAATATACACAGCCATTTTACACACCTATAGAATCCCTCCAGTGTGGAAGCAGACCATCCAGCCCACACTCACCCTCCGAAGAACATCCCACCCAGACCATCCCCCATTACCCATCCTATACCTGTAATCCTGCATCTCCCATGACTAATCCACTTAGCCCACACATTCCTGGACACTATGGGCAATTTAGCATGGCTAATCCACCTAATCTGTACATTTTTGGATTGTGGGAGGAAATTGGAGCATCTGGAGAAAACCCACACAGACACTAGGAGAATGTGCAAACTCCTCACAGGCAGTTGCCCGAGAGTGGGATCAAACTTGGGTCCCTGGCACTGTGAGGCAGCAGTGCTAACCACTGGGCCACTAGGCTGCTACCAAAACAAAATTGCTGATTGCTTCTTTTACCCTTGCTTGCTATTTTGTTCGGTAGCTAGCCCTCTTACAACTCTGAAAATCCACTTTCTTTTAGCTACAGCATTCCTAACAGCATCGGGTTGGATGTTTTGAGAGATTTGTGAGAGTCGACTCTGGCCAATGATTTTTACGAAAGAAGGAGGAATCTGCATTTCTGACAGGAGATTCCACTCAGGATTCCCTTGGAAATACAAAGCCGTACTTCCATTCTGATGGTTGTTTTGTGGCATGGAGCTGTCAGAGGAAGGCAAAGTGTACTCCCTTTTCACATCAGAAATTCGAAGGTTCTGACAGCCATTTTGACAACTGTTGCCAAACAGTGAGCATATAAGGTAAGTGGTTGAAAGAGGACTGGGAGGGTAGTGGGGGGAATAGATTTCCAGGTGGGAAGGGGTACCAACAGGGGAGGGGATAGGATGCTAGAGGTTGGTTACAAGATGGTAGAGGGTAGGCTGCCATGGTAAGTAGGGTAACAGTTCAATAGCAGACCTACTGGAAAGGGATAGCACACCAGATGTGTAGGGGATAGGGTCCCAATTAACTAGGGTGCCAGCTGGGTAGGGGTTAGGGATCCAGGTGGGTAGGGGTTAGGGATCCAGATGAGTAGGGGTTCAAGATCCAGGTGGGTAGGGGTTCAGGATCCAGGTGGGTAGGATGTAACATAGAAATGAAGGTGGGCTTCCAAGTGGGTAAGCTGCCAGGCTGCCAGTGTTTAGGTTGGGTTGGGGCGGGGTGGGGAAAAATTGGATCTGGCGGTGGGTATGGAGGTTGGGTTTTGGGATGTGGTGTATGGGGTTCAGGTCCAGTGGTAGGTGAGGGCTTAGGGGCTAGGAACAGCTCTAGTAGAGTGGGAGGATGGGTGGGAATTGAGTTAGTCACAGCAGTGGGGTGGGTCAGTTCATGTCAGTTTGGATCTAGCTGCAGAGGGGAGGAGGTGACTGGTCAGGACCAGCAGCAAGAGTTGGATCTTGTCCAGTGGTGGAGGGTGATGCCAGTCAGTTCTTCTGGGAATGAGGTGGAGGGGAGGGGGAAGGGTACGGAATTTGAGTCATCTCCAGAGTTAGTGGGGGGAGAGGGTTGGGAATGGGGTAGCGTGGGGTACAGATGAGGTCTGGGGGGGTTCGGTTTAGGCAGATCTGGCAGGATGGAGTGGGCAGTTGGATCAGATGCAGGGGGGAGGGGGTTGGATCAAGATAGCTTTGATATGGGTGTTTTGTATCAGGTCAGGGTCTGGGGGCTTGTATGCATCTGGGGCAGTATGGGGTAAGTATGGGGTCAGCTTAATAGTTACTGAGGTATTAAACGATATCCAATGTTTTCTAAGTCAATATTTTATTTAATTTCATCAGAATCTTCTTAAGTCTCTGAATTAAATGGATACATTCAGAAGATTTGAAGTGTAGAGATATTGCCCAACAGAAAATTGAATTCCTTTGGCAATTCTTTTGGAGTTTGCTACGATGGAATCCTCAGAATTCCCATGCACAACCCCCATCTATGCTGTAATAATGACCATGTGCCCATTGGAAAATTCAGGCCAATGTTTCAAGTGATATGTGTTCAATGGTTGCCTCAGACTGCACTTCCTTTATTCTTTTTAGATGCAAATGTTTCTGCCTCATTTTGAACGAGGGTTCTTTTGTGTATAAAGTGAATGTGATAACCACTGCACTTCCCTTATTCTTATACAGCATGTGAATGTCATGAGCAAGGCTGGAAGTTTTTGCACATCCCTCATTGCCCTTGATCTGATTGGCTATTTTTGGTATTTTAGAAGGCAGTTAAGTGTCAAGAACATTTCTGTGGGCCAGAATCACATGTAGGCTAGACCAGGTAAGGACAGCAGATTTCCTTCATTATAAAACATTTGTGACCAAAGTTTTTTTTGATGATGACTGAAAATGGTCCTATGGTCATTATTAGATTATCTTTTTCTTTGACTGTAGATTTTGTTGAATTCAAATTTCACTACTTGCAATAATGAGATTCAAATCCACGTCCACAGAGCATTAGCCTGGAGCTCTGGATTACTAGTCCAGTGACAATGCCACTACACCATTAACAAAGTAACGGTCACATGACTACAGCAAGCCAGCCAGTACACAAAGTATTATTTTCTGCAAACACACTTTCCGCAGTACCAACAGTGGCTACTTCATCTAGACCTGCTGCAGGAGCTGGAGAGCTTGAGCATCTGATTGACTCTGGGATAAGAAAAATACCACGTGCAAGACCTAGGACCCATACAGGCAGCCAGCGCACTGCCTGATTGGGATTTAATCCCATGTGGATTCCTGGAAATGGCTGCAGAGGTTTAATGGAACGGTTTCATCAGTTTTCCAGCTGGTAGATTGGCCCATCATTGCAACAATTAAATTTTATCCCTTGTGATCAAGCTAGTTTATTGGTTAAAGAACCCATAATTTCTTTTGATATTCAGATGCTCTGCCATCTTACACCAGATCTTTTTTTAATTATTACAAAGTAATTTTAGAAATTTAGTGCAATTAATAGCTATATTGCCTTGCTGTCCTAATAGGTCGACTGTCAAATGGAGGAATTAGAATTAATGTTCTCTTTTTCAAATGATTTCAACTTCTATGAAATTTCTTACACATTTATTAGAAAAAAAGCACTAAGATCTACTTTAAAATGACCAGATGATAATCAAAATATGAATTTAAATCAGAACTAACAAGTAGTTTTCACAATGATTATTTTCTAGTTCAAATAGAAAAATTAAAATTAACTAGCAATCACTATTTAATTTGAAATTTTGGCAAACAGAATAATAAAAATATTCCTAGGAGTTGACAATTTATATACATATTGTGAGCAATATTTTAACTTTCACTGGAAATTGTAAAAAAGTACCAGGCTTGTTCTAAAATTATTTTGCTATAAACAATCAGTAAAAAAGATCTTATTTGTAATACATGTCTATCAAGTCACCTTTTGGATTGTTTTTCTCTATATTTTATGTTAGCCTAAGATAACCTTTAAAATAAATTTTACAGAATTTCCACATTTATAAATTTTTCTCATTGTTTTAAAAAGAGAGAAATGACTCAAATTCTTTCAGTAATTTTCTTTTGTAAAGGTTAAAGACCTCATGGTTTTGCATTTGTATGTCAGGAGGGAACTGATATTTTTATTTTGAATACAAGTGGAAGGTAAGCAATTTTTTACTCATGCCCCAGAATTCATCTCTGACTTGGACAAGTCAGGAAATCTCACAGTGGCCATCGTGTGAGCAATTTACGCAAATCCTTTGTCCATGGCAGGGGTAGAATTGGGACCACTGCCTATGGACAGATTGGAAGTGCCTGCAGGATCTGCTGATGACTGTGGTCTGCCTTTAAAAATGTTTAGGTCTCTAGGATTTTGCCCCAGTCAATTTGTTAAATAATAAACCTTTTGTAACTCATTCTCCACATCTCATTCCCCCTACAACTACCCCTCATCCATGCCATCTTATGTCAAACCTGCTCTGCACCCAGTCTGATGCCTTCTTATAGCCCCCATGTGAACACATTCACCAACTTTTATTTGTACACCATCTATACCAACTCAGATAGTATTCTTTGTGGGTGGGCTTCAGGAGGTATGCTGAAATTAAATAATTTCAAGTTCGAAAAGACTCCTATTTCATTAAAGCATTTCAAAACATTGAAATCCCCTAAAGTATTTAATAATATAGAAACAGACGCATATTCATGATTCCACATCAAAGACAACTAATCATTTGATAACCTCTTTGGGATGCCCATTGAACTGTGTACTTATGGCCTACTGAGATAATGATATCTTCTGGAATGCATTCAACCATTATTAATGCCATACCAATAGCTCTTGGGGAAATGCCAAGGTGACTGGTAAAACAGATCTTTTTGAACTCTCACTGACCGAGGCAGCTCTTTAAAAATATTTTAAAGGGTTGGAGATTTAAATAACTTCACAGCTTGAGTTTACTTTTGCCATTCTCAGACATAGATGTATCTGCAGTAAATCATGAAGTAACCGCAGTAATGACCCTTTAAAATTCTCCAAAACTTGCCAAGCTCTCTTCCACAATTAATGTCGCAATCTAGCTATAAATTGCACCATTTACTAGATCAAATGTTTGAACAGAAATACAGAACTTATAGTTTTAACAGTGAAACTTCAGTGGCAGCATGGTGGCTCAGTGGTTAGCACTGCAGCCTCACAGTACCAGGGTCCCAGGTTTGATTCCCAACCTTGGGTACCAGTCTGTGTGGAGTTTCAACATCCTCCCCGTATCTGTGTGGGTTTCCTCCCACAGTCCAAAGATGTACAGGTTAGGTGAATTAGCTATGCTAAATTGCCTGGTGCATGAGGGAGATGGGTCTGGGTGGGTTACTCTTCAGAGGGTCGGTGTGGACTGGTTGGGCCGAAGGGCCTGTTTTCACACTGTAGGAAATCTAATCTAAAGACAGTAACAGTGAAATATGAGTGCATGTTTTGATGGAGGTGTGCAGATTAGCATGCTCTGTGCTTCTCCACTACTGTTACAATATCCAATTCACAGTATATCTGTCACTGTGCTAACCAACCCTCCAGAATACAACATTTAATGAAGAGCACAAAGAAGTGATCAACACTAATGTAAATTAGGAGTTCAAGTTGTTTCCACGAAGGAAACGAATAATTGTAAAAGATACCAAGCTCTATTGTTACATTGAATGCCAGCAAGAATTTTGAAAATCAGGAGCAAGAGATGGAAATTGCAAGATTTTACTCTTTCCCTTACATGTGAAAATTATGTTTGAAAGAGTGAGGATGCACCGAGTAAAATTAAATATCAGAACTAGACAGATTTCCTCAACTGAGTCTTGGATACTTCATGCATGTCGACATTGCTGAAACGTTAGCATCCAAATATTTCGATCTGTTTCTGTGAAAGGTGAACCAACATTAAATAGTATTTGCATGATTATTAAATGCAACTGCATCACTGAAATCAAGATGTTTTAAACATAGTTAGATTCAGTGATGCTACTTCCTTTTTTTCTGGCTGTTATGTCAAAATACAAGATATCTGTAGCTGCATGTTTGACTCAGTCGTAAATATCAGTATAATCTCCATTCCAGGACTTTGGCGCATAATCAAATCAAAGGTGACACTTCAATGCAAAGGTGTATTATCGGAGGTGCCGTTGTCAGATGAAATATTGAACAAGGGCCCTATCAGCCTGCTCAGGAAGAAATTGAGAAAGAAAAACTGCAGTGAAAGATTTGCTCACATTTATCCTGAACCAACATAGACTTACTTGGTTATGCATCTCATTGCTATTTGTTGCATCTTCTTGGTGAACATGTTGCTTACCTGCAAAGCTACAGTGAATACACTTTAAAAAGAATTAATTAGCTATGAAATGCTTTAGGATCTGCTATGAGAAAAGTTATACAAGAGTGCAAGTTTTTAAAAATATTTTTCTGTATCTTTAGATGATATCAGCATGACCTGAAACACCATTAGGATTTCCAATGGAAACATGGTGATCGGAACATCAACCTAATAGATCCTCACACAGTGGAGATGTTGGTGGCAGGTTGGAGAATCGTTTGCAATTCATTGAAGTTTCGCTGTGACACTTCAACTCAGAACTGTCACTAGCATGCTGCTTCTGATTTTACTGGACAATTAAAGATGACAAACAGGATGGCTCACCAGATCACTTAAAAGGATATCTTCTCATTGAAGTGGGGAGGGGGGAGGGGGTGCATATTGACCAAACATTGACTCCCTGATCACTTGCAAACCCACTAGAAGCAAACTCAGAGGCAGCATGGATCATGTTGTGTTTCTGACATAATGTCACTTTCTAGGATTTAACCCTATCTACACCCAAGATTGCTTCCCCTTTAGTGCAGCACGGTGGCTCACTGGTTAGCACTACTACCTCACTGCTCTAGGGCCCTGGGTTCAATTCCTGCCTTGGTAACTGTCTGTGTGGAGTTTGCACTTTGTCTGTGTGGGTTTCCTCTGGGTGCTCCACTTTCCTCCCACAGTTCAAAGATAATATTAACAAATAACATTTTATTTATAGCTTGATTATTAATTGTCACATAAATTATTCAAACTGGTTGTTTCCAGTGTTAAAATAGGTGGTTAACAGTCTGGTAAAAGATAAATTTAGCTATTCTGGTAGATGACCAAATACTTTGAAAAAAGACAGTAAGTAATATGGCACCTCTTCCAGTGTCTGAATTCTGTTGTGTTATCAGGCTGCTTGTCAACTGCAAAGCCATATTTCTTTGCCAATACATGAAGTTCCAAGAACAAATTATTCACACCAATTTTGTACAATTTTGCATTGAAAAGGTACTGCCCTTTCACTTATTAAGTAGGAAATATGTAACTTTCTAGGTTTGATAGATTTTACAAGATAATTTTCTGGATAGGAATGTGGTTTGGAGACTCAGTCACATATTTTAAGTAAACAATCTCTGAAAGAAGCCCCTGCCCTGCAAGGCTTCATGCAGTAAACTTCACCTTGAAAAATTCTGTCATGTTGTACATTCTGTATATTTTATTTGTGAAGAAATCTGAATTGTGATTAGCCTATGTAGTCTACTTTGAAGTTGTGACGTTTTCACCTTTCCAAACTAGGAGAGATTATAGTGCGCACTTCATGAAGGTGTCTTGTTTTCTTTATTTGTTGGTCACAATAATAAGAGTAGCATTTCAAGCTGCACATAGTTTCTCAGTTAACTGTTGCACGCTTAATGGCCCAAAGGGTCTTTTTCTGTACTATAGACCCCTATGACTCAGGTACAGCATGTATGAAGTTCATAGAAGACTGGACCTGCACTGGAAATTGCTTTTCTCTGGACAAAATGATTGGAATTAAATCCACACTGTATCTGGCACACCCTATTAGTGTTTATGCAAGAGGCAGTATCTTGCGGTTCTTGGCTAAGCAAGAGTTGCGTTGAATTATTTGGAGGCTTTTTCACCATAAGGCCTAGCAAAATTTCTCATTGTATCTTATGAAACACACCTCGTTAACAACCTCCCAGGCCGACATGGCATCTCTTTTGTCTGATGCTTGCGGGGCATTTCGGGGAACATCTCTGGGACACATGCACCAAACAATTGCACCGCCCTGTGGCTGACCACTTCAACTCTCCCTCCCACTCTGGCAAGGACATACAAGTCCTGGGCCTCCTCCACTGCCAAATCCATATCACCCAACAACTGGAGGATGAACACCTCATCTTCTGCCTTGGGACCCTTAAACCAACATTGGCTTCACCCGTTTCCTTATCTCCCCTTGCCCCACCTCATCCCAGCTCCAACCTTCCAACTCAGTACCGCCCTCTCAAACAGTCCTACCTGTCCATCTTCCTTCCCACCTATCCTCTCCACCCTCCCCATTGATCTGTCGCTATTACCCCCACTTGTATCCACCTATCACCTTCCCAGCTACCTCCCCCCATTCCTGATGAAGACCTTATGCTCAAAATGTTGACGCTCCTGCTCCTTGGATGCTGCCTGACCTGCTGTGCTTTTGTAGCACCACACCTTTTGACTCTGACTCTACAGCATTTGCAGTCCTCACTTTCTCCATCTCATCATATGCCATTCTCAGAACAACTCGCCATCCAGTGTCTATACACCAAAAGATCAACATCCTTTGTGCTCACACCATTTTTGAAAGGCTGCCGTGCACCCAGATAACTTGACAATCTGGCATTGCCCATCACTAGCTGCATAATGGCACAGCAGCCACAAAGCCAGGCTACTCACAGCACATACCTAGCATGGCCTCACACCTTTGCACGTAAATCCCATTCTCTCACCGTCGTGTCTGTTTAACCACCACACCACAGTCTTCTTGTCCTCAGCTGCATTCTGTTTAAACACCCTCTTGAAGTCACTTCCAGTCTGTCTGCAATGCCCAATAGATACCCACAACTTGTCATTGTCTACTAGGGAAACATCACATCCAGGAAAGCGATCAGTCAACCACAAGCATGGGCTTTTACTTACAGCCAACAAAAGCAAACACAAAGAAACTGAAAAAAGCTGTAGTTCTACTCCACGCTACTAACTATGTGATGACATAATGATCAACAGCTATTTGACAGTCCATGATGGTCTTCTGCACCAGCTCACATCTACTGGAATTGAGTGTCAATCGGATCCTCTTTGGCTTGTGGTACCCAATATAGCTGAGCCCTTTCATGTAAAAGGAAAGCTTCCTCCTCCCCAGGGTCTTTGTCTTCCTCCTCTGAATACAGCTCCCATTTCCCTAGCTCCTCAGCATCTAGCACATGCCTTGTTGCCTATTCCAATTGTCAACAGCACAACACACTAGGATCATGTAACACACTGTATCCAGCCTATACTGGAGGGTTCTCCCAGACTAGTTCAACATCCTTTGTGCTCACACCATTTTTGAAAGGCTGCCGTGCACCCAGATAACTTGACAATCTGGCATTGCCCATCACTAGCTGCATAATGGCACAGCAGCCACAAAGCCAGGCTACTCACAGCACATACCTAGCATGGCCTCACACCTTTGCACGTAAATCCCATTCTCTCACCGTCGTGTCTGTTTAACCACCACACCATTCTGTTTAAACACCCACATCTCAGAAGCTCTAAGCTGTAATGCCAATTGAGTAACCACCATATTATATCCACAAGGATGTGCCTGCAATGCTCCGACTCCATTCTCATCCTAGACCCACATCAACCATTGAATCTCACTCAATTCAATAGAGTTCATTGTTACACTGAGATAGCAGGCGATGTAGAAACCTTCCTCTCCTCTCATTGAATCCTGGAAAACCTTACAACTGATGCGACACTTTTCACCAGCATTCACTTCCTTTCAAGTCGTCACCACTAACCTCTGCACCACTGAGATGACAATGTGAGATTTGCAAGCACCGAAGGTATGGTTCCACTACCTCTGTCCAGCATTGGAAGCCTAAGCATGTTCACTCTGCCTGCATTGAAAATGGAAAGAATAATTGCAAATGAAGTGTAGCTGGAATATGCAAATACATGCCTCAAGTATATGTCCCCTCAGTATTCTAGTTTTACAGACGTAGATCTTGTACATTTGTCCAAAGGGACACTGACTTCTCCATCCTGAGCATTGTCTCAACCACTTTTCAGTTACATTTCAGTGAAGAATGGTAAATAATGGCAGGAAACATGGTTCATGGTGGACACTGTCAGCACCAGGCTCCATTTATCATTAGGTATCTCCTAGAACCTTCATGTCCCCTTTTACCTCACTCTAGCCTGACTGTCCACAGACACCCCAATCTCATGTGGAAACCCACATTAACCTTCACCTCCAATTAATCCTTCATGTCCCCTGAACCCCAATATTACAACTTAATAACACTTCTTCTACACTCTCCCTGTGAAGGCCACTGTGCTGGTCTCTCCAATAAAGCCCCCCAACCCCATCCTTGTCCCCACTGCTAATTTTCTCCCAACCAAAGCCTTGATTTATCCACCCCCTTTGACAGTGACCACCCCCCTGCATTGTCTCTACAGGCTGCCCTTGTTAACCTTCCAAAACCTCAGGACTGTATCCACCCCAGACATGTTTGATGAGCAGCTCCAAGACGTAACTGATCGAGCCCCTGTGTTTGCAGCTCCCTGAAGGACAATGCGCATTTCCCATTTCTGATGGTCCTACAGAACTGACCACCGTCCATTCCCCAGACTGTAGCTGAACAGTGCCACTGACTGTGAGCAGCCTGAGTGGATGACCGTCCCTGAACTTTGTGTGGACATGACTGATGGTACTGGGTTCGCCTAACAGAGAACATCTCCCCTCTCCTTTAGTACACTGAGGACTAGTCCCCAGCCACTTTCCAAATTTCTGACACAGCCATTTGGTTGAATAAGTGTGCAGGCAGCTGGCACACACTGCAGCTATAATATTGGCATCTCCATGTGTCTTATAGAAAGACTCCTCCAGGACAATTCCCTACTGACAAGCAGACTTTGTGTGTCTGAGTAAAAATGCCAAACAGGAATGGCATGCCACGGCAAGGCAAGACAAGGCACAGCTACTGCAAGCGAGTATACTCTAAGAGAATGAGTGCTCACAGGGCGAATGAACAGTCCTGCAAGTGCTGCCTGGTTCAATCAGTGAGCTGGGTTCTTGTCCCTGCAGGCAATGTCCTAATGTCCTTGCAGTAGCCTTTCAAAGCAATTGGGGTGTGTGCTTGCGAAACATTCTGCAAGTGGAACAAAGAAGTGAATTGAGGACTATGAAGGACTGGCAAATGTTGGACATGCAGTGTGTCTGGTCAGTGTTCATGGATAGAACCCGGAGATGCAGCTTGGTGCATGGAGGTTCCTCACAGCCAGTGGCAACCTGAATTCGCCAAATACCTGCTCTGACATTTCTGTTAAGAATTGTCACTGTTCAGCTGTTTCGTAAGATAGGAATTTGAACATTAATGATGTGAGTTGAGACATTACTGAGGCATTTAAAAAGCTATAATCACCTTTAATAGGCAACTCACCACTGCCTTGTGAGAAATTTGCCTTGCTCCTCAACAAATTCATATTAGATGCAGCAAGCTGCTGTTGACGTTGAGATAGGCCTTGCTGGATGTCTTATGCAATTCTGCCACAAATTTCACCGGGCCCTGTAAGATTCCACCCAGAGTCACAGGTCCTACTGAATTGTTTTCACCCAGAATGTTGTTTTGGGATTTTTTTAAAAAATGTTTATGTCAGGAATAAATGCAAGTACTTCCTCTTTTGTTCAAGTATATTTGTTACCAAGAAACAATCGTGCTCTTTCTTAATGCATAAACTTGGCCAACAGCAAACCTGATTGTCTTAATAATTTTCCATTCTTTCTTGTATGCTACCAACTTAGTATTCCATTTTTCCCCAAGAACAATTCATTTCAAACTAATCAGCCTGTGTAAGATGTTCTAATGTTTAATAAATATTTTACACGTAAATCACACTTTACTGTAAAACACTAATATGTACCAATTTATCATACCACGTGGAAAAGGACCCCCTTTTTTTTGATTGTTAAAAAAAGCATGTACAATTTGCATTGGAAACATAAATGTTGCCCACTGTCACAATAAAAAAGCTTAAATGCCTTAAAATGAAGGATACGATCATTCTGAATGCAAGTGTTTTATGGAGAGCATTTTCCATTCCTCTGATGTACTAGGTATTGCTCCCACAGTTTTAATATCCAGTTACAACTGAAGATCTCTACAACCAAGACATCATGCTACTGTCGTCATTGATGGCTACGTCATTATAATGGATTGGGATTTTCAGCAAATAGCAGGAAACTAGCTTTAAAAAATATTAATTTCTGAGTTCAGAAGTTGACTAGAGTATCACAATTAAAAGGAATGTAGTTGAAACAAAGTCAGCCAACAATTCTCAGACCTTACAAAATTCATTCTCTGCAAGTCTATCTGTTGCTATGGAAATACTCAAGCAGCTTGCTACTGGGAACGATCACTCCATTGTTGGACTACAGGAGAATATTATCCACAGAATAGATTTAAATTATACATAACATTTATCAAAGTGTGAATTTTAAAATAAAGTCAAAAATGTTTGCTTTGAATGGATTGGATTTTACATTCTGTGGCAAGCTAAAATGTAAGAAAATAGTATAAAACTCCATACGGCTTACCCCAACAGATGACTTGTATTGTCCTGCAAACTTTTTAACACTGTCATAACAAATTTAAGGCACCTTAGATCATATTTTTCTTAATTTTAGTATAGACAACAGCCTATTACATAAACTCTCAACATGATGTCATAGACAATCTGAGTAAACAAACCCAAAATATGTAAGTTTATTTTCTTCTGCGATTATTTTTTTCTTCAGGATCTTGTCTCAATAATAGCATAAAGTGCATCAGCATGATGATAAAGATTGAACTGCAGCTTCTGTCATGGGCACTTATGCTAATACGTGTCACTAACCCGGCATGTGCTTTTTGCTATACTCGTTAAATTGTTGGACCCTGCCATCACAAAACAAGATGATTCCAATTTTGTTTCCTTTACACAACGTAGTTTATGATCATCTACATGTTGCTTTAATATGTCAGAATCTAATGGAGATTCAGCTGGAACCATCCCATCAATTTTCAAGCCAGTTGCATTACAATCAACCACCTTATCACTGCACACAAGGGGGATAGCCCTTTCACTGGAAGTATGTTTCACTGTGCTACTTTCTTTTTGCTGTTGATCTTCCTCATTTATTTCCTTATCATACAACTTTCCAATGTTCTCATATACATCAGATACTGCACTGGTTGCCACCTCAATCCGGGGATGTGCATTATGGGCTCCATACACTTCAGAACAGTCCATACTCTGACGAGAACAGCTAGGCAGGGAAGAGGGTGCTCCCTCTCCATTATAAACAGAGAAAGGTATCATTGAATATTGATTACCACAGTCTTGGTAAAAACAACAATCATGCAGGCTGCTGTCATACTCTTTGGCAATCCGCAGTCGCTTCCTATAGGTTGATTCCTGTGATCCAAACCAATCATGAGGTGGTGTTTCCCCGAATGAACAGGCAGACAAATACCAGTCATTCTGCATTTCCCCTCGAATCCGTTTCAGTAAATTGTTGATCAGCACGGAACGCCGCAGAAATACTTCAGGATCTTCAATAAACCTTAACTTTTCCAGTGATAAACGAAGTATGTGGGCGCGATCCTCAGGAACAGCCAAGGTCCGTGCCTAAACAAAGAAAGAAATTAGGCAAAAAATATTGCAAGTATTTTTCTCTCTTATGCATCAGCGCTGAATCGGCTGAGTTTATTCTAACTTCTATGTCTTTCCTTATTAGATGAGTTTATGTCACTAATTGGATTCAAACATGAATTCAGCATCAACCAATTATGGATATCTAAATAAATTACAATACAACATCTTTGTACGACAGTGGGTAGAAAGGAAGATTGCAAAATATAGTTAAAGGTTACATTTGGTTTTGCTTCTGTGAATAGGCTTTCAGCATAAGGTAGGTTATCAGGCCCGAATCATCCCTCCACTTCCCAAAACAACGTCCTTTTGGCAATCATTGTGCCCACCTCAAGTACTGTTTCCATTTGAGAGGACCTAAATGGGGTCTGATCAGGTTTTAGAACATTAGAAAGAAGCATAACAGAAAGCAACCATGTAAACTCTCCTTCAATAAATGGTATATTCTCACATCATGGTCTATTCTCACATGATTGGCTTCCCGAAAAAATGGAGAGCTAAGGGAAGTGGTGAAGACAATTGCTAAATTGAATAGATTATATTTGGACTCAAATATGTCCTGTTTCCTTGGGTAATTCCAAGAATGTTGAAATGTTCAGATGACAATGATTTTTTTACCACTTACATCTTGATTGAAGGGACAAAAGCACACATGAAATTTCAATATTGATATATACATAATAAGAACAAACACATGTACTCTGATTATTTTTAAAGCAGATAACTGTGTGATATTTTAGCATAATGCAACATATGTCCAGACTCAAATTCCAGCGGGCATTGTTGGAAGGAAATAAGGGAAAATTGAAGGTAGATCTAAACTAATACCGTCAGAAATTAAGTTAAAAGGCAATTCTAACAAATTTGTGTAACTTACTCTTTGGCAGCAGGTGTGGGCAGGTGGATGAAGATCTTCATCTTCCACATATTTCCGTTTGAAGTATGCTATCTTGGACGTTGTTAGAAAATTTGAGATTCCTTTGCAAGGTGATTCTGTAGAAACAAATCAAATATAGCAATTACATATGTTTTAAATACTTCCTCATCTATTAAAAAGTTTTAATTTCTCTCCATCCAAAAAGACTTGGTAATTAATGCTGTTAATCCCATATTTCCTTGGATTCATTCCAAGACAGCTGATTAAGTTCAGATATCTATAGAATATTTTTCACTTGCATGTTCTATTAATATACCAGTTAGAGAGAAAAATTACATGTAAAATTTCAGTAGTGATATGTTTACAGAGCTAAAAACAAACATAATTATTTCTGGCATTTTAAAAGCCAAATAACAGGGTGACATTTCGGTACAAATGTAATTATTAGGCATTCCACTTGCTAACAATAGCAATCGTCTTTTTAATTTTAATATTTTGGTTTAACATTATTCCAAAGAATATGTGAAGTCGCAACCACTACTGAATTATTTTGTTTCATAGACTAAGACGGGACAAAACACAGGCACTTTATTTCTAAGTTCTTTGATGATTATGTCTATTGTCAGTGAGGGCAATTTAAGATTATTTACTAATGCCCGTGGGGTGAATCCAATATTGTTAAACTCTGATCTGTTTTTATATATCATACGGTGAGATGCTTGTTAATAGAGGCAGTGGCATTTCAGATGACACAGAGATCCTTATTTTCATTACTAACATCACTAGGATCGTATAAAGCATTAGTGACAGGCTTTTCTGGTTATTCTTATTCAAGTATCAAAGATTCAAAGGAGACAAAATTGCCTTCAACTCACTGAAATTGTTAAGTGAGGGTTAGAAATAGTATTTGTTAATACAAATACTAGAAAGCAGTACTTTGCTCCTGTCTTTCTGTATCTTAGAATGCATTTATAGAGTCACAGAGACCCTTCGGTCTAACCCGTCCAAACTGACCAGATATCTCAACCCAATCTAGTCCCACCTGCCAGCACCCGGTCCATATCCCTCCAAACCCTTCCTATTCATATACCCATCCAAATGCCTCTTAAATGTTGCAATTGTACTAGCCTCCACCACATCCTCTGGCAGCTCATTCCATACACGTACCACCCTCTGTGTGAAAAAGTTGCCCCTTAGGGCTCTTTTATATCTTTCCCCTCTCACCCTAAACCTATACCCTCTAGTTCTGGACTCGCTCACCCCAGGGAAAAAACTTCGCCTATTTACCCCATCCATGCCCCTCATAATTTTTTGAACCTCTATAAGGTCACCCCTCAGCCTCCGACACTCCAGGGAAAACAGCCCTAGCCTGTTCAGCCTCTCCCTGTAGCTCAAATCCTCCAACCCTGGCAACATTCTGAACCCTTTCAAGTTTCACAACATCTTTCCGATAGGAAGGAGACCAGAATTGCACGCAATATTCCAACAGTGGCCTAACCAATGTCCTGTACAGCCGCAACATGACCTCCCAACTCCTGCACTCAATACTTGTTAAAGAAACAAAGCAAAAACTTGAAATTATATAGCCCTTTTCATAATTGCAGAACATTTCAAAACACTGCATAACCGATTAAATACCTTTGAAGCGTACTCATTATTGTAATTGATATGGGATATCCTGGTAGTCAATTTCCACACAGAACGCTCCCACACAGAGCAATAAAATAAAAACCAAGATCATCTTCCTAGGTGTTGGTTAAGGTATATATGTCAGCCAGGACACAGGTAGAACATCCCTGCTCTTCTTCTCATAATGCCATAGGGCCTATTACAATCATGTAAAAGGATGATAATTCCTATTCTAACATCTCATACAAATTAAAGAACAATAAACACAACGTTTTATGTAAAATGCAAAAGAAAAACAAGGAGACACAGATTCAAATGAGTAAATTGCAAATGTAGAATGGATAGCAGAAAATTCCCCTTTACACATAAAATGAATGATGTAAGGAATGCAAGGACTGAATAGTTAATGCTTCATTCTTGTTTCTCTAGTGTGATTGGTCAATATTAATTTTAATACACCAATAATATAAAAATCTCTTTTGGCACAGAATTTTATTTGGCAAGATCACAGATCAGAAAATTAAGCTTCACAGTCAGTTAGCCTGATTCATAGTGGTCCCAGGTTTTCAGCGATTAAAAAAAAACAAAAAAAATTAGAGCTTCACGTTTTGATAGTTTTTACTTATTTTGAGCAGTCCCTGTAACAATTCTATCCTGGGAGCAAATCTTTCAATTGCAGGCCTTGTTTATTTGTATTGGTGATTCGGAGATTCCAAATGCAAAAATGGGGAATGCATATCAAAATCACTGTACATTTTGCTTCAATGCACATCCTTTAAAAAACTAAAATTTCCACTCATTTGTTTAACAGCCTACTCTGTTAGTCAAAAAGCACAATTCTGTTCCCTACTTTTCTTCTGATTTCCTGAAGTTGTTGATTCGTATTTGAACAGTACCACATCAATTAGCCATGCTTCATAACTATGACATCCCCATTGTCAGTGGGCGATTCTTGACTTTGGACATTGGAAGGCAGCAATTGCTGAGTCTTGTTATGACGTCAAACTGATGTGTGCCTTCTCTTGCACAAGTCACAAGATAACAGAGAACAGTTTGATAGTTCAGCTTACTATCTCAACAGCACACGACTAATTATTGCATATCTGTTAAATGCTAACTTTGCAGTTTGCATTTGATTTCTCACTGTTCCATATGATCTGTTTGCTCCTCAATACATCCCGATGTCCTGAACTGTACTAGTTTGCAAAAATTTTAAGATTTTATGTTGTTGTTGAGTTATATTTTCATTCCATGGTAAATAAATTTCTACACTTAACAGTGGAATGTATTGTGCCTTGTACACGTGGAAATTTTAATTTTGTTTCATTACTTTGAGTCATTAACAGTATTATGGTTGAACACATCAGTAAAGCTCACAAAAGACAATGGAAATTATATGATAAAACAAAGGATACCTCTTATTAAACTATAAATTCCAACTAAGGCATTCAGGACATTTTGTAAACTATAGAAGAAAAGATTAAGCAGCTTTATGTTACTCATAAAAACAGAAAATTCTGAAAATGCGCAGCAGCTCAGTGAAAGCTGATGGATAAAATAAGTTAACATTCAGGTGAGATATTACATCAAAACTGGATAAACCTGAAAAATTAGTCTGTAGAACTTTTTCAGAAGATAAATGACTTCCTTTGCATTCCAAACAGTTTTTATTATTGCCAATAGCATTTATGATTGCATATTTTATCACATGTTTTAAAAATTCTGGATACAGAAATTGCTTCCTTAGCTTCACTGAGAGTAGGCAGGTTAGTGAGTTTGTCTATAGTAAATTATATTAATCATTTCGTGTCAATGCTATTTCAAGTTGCTACATGATAGAGAATCTGATGGAGTAATGGCTCTGTGGTATCATGCAGAGTTATTAATATTCTCAAAGATAATCATATGTGCTATTTGTAGATGGTCAGGGTATACTGCAAACTGCTGAGATCTCAAAGTCATAGAGTTATAACTGCACAGGAAGAGGCCCTTCAGCCCATCATGTCCACACTCATCATGAAGCATAAATCTATTCTTTTCCAGCACTTAGCCTGTAGCCTTCTATGCTATGGCATTTCAAGTACTAATCTAAATATTTCTTAAATGTTGTATGGTTCCTGCCTCTACCAATGTTTTAGATAGTGAGTTCTAGATGCGCATCATCATGTAAACTTCTGTGACCTCTTGTTGTTGATCCCTCAATGAAGGCGATGCCCTTCTATGCTCCTCTGTACACTGCAAACCCCCCTCTTCAGCTTTCTTTGCTCTGAGGGAAACAACTCCAGTCTTTCTAGTTTCTCTTCATTGCTGAATTACTCCAGTCCAAGCTATAATATTTTATATACAGCTCCATCATAACTTCCTTGCATTTATATTCAATGTCTTGTCTAAGAAAGGCAAATATCCCATCTGCTTTCTTAATCACCTAATCTAACTGTCTTTTGTCTTCATGGATCTGTGAAGATGCAAACAGGGCCCTCTTATTCTTTGTACTGCACAGAATCTTATCATTCAACCTCCTTGTCTGATTAGTCCTCCCAAAGTGCATCAATTCACATTTTTCTGGATTAAATTCCATTTGCCACAGTTCGCATCTTCTGACTAGTCAAACCTTGTGTGTAGCTGACACCATAGCATAGAATGAAGCATATCACACAAATCTTTAATTCTCTCCTGACCATCATATATTTCAGTGTATTCTGTATACACTGTACTTCTTGCTGCAGGGTTGGTGATAAGTTTATATAGGGAGTGGAATGAAACGTGAGTTTGTAATGTCCATATAGGGTATAACAATAGAAGTCTTCCATTCCAAGTCAAAACACAGAAACCCACAATCTACTGCAAGAACACAATTTACAAATTTAGAATTTTCATTTAATGCAGAATATATATGTATATTTTAAACAATATCCCACTAATTAAAGTAGGTAATGGCTTATCTATTAAGAATTTTGAAATTTATAATAAATGAATTGTTGTGGATTTTCATATGAATGAACTAATGCATGAAACTGACCTGCATTCGCAAGCCTTTCAAGTCCTCAACATCCCCAATTTCCCCATCATAATAATGATAGGAGATGGAGAGAAATCCAAGATGCAGAGTAAGTAGCTGTTTTAAGCCATATATATCTATTCTCTGGGGCTTTTAACAATCTCAGTCTGGAGCACTCGATAGAAATTTCAGGTGTCAATCTATTACATTGTCACAAAACTCTAATTGTAAGTTTACGTGGATTTCCAACAGCTCCTGGAACACTATATTGTGAATCATATTTTGTTTTCATTTTTAGGCATTTGGGAGCGCCTGAAATGCACAATAATAAATACTTTGACTTAATTACAAAAAATAAATTCTTTTACCTGGAAATTGTTGGGTCTAATCTTGGGAGAACTGTAGGTTACTAGAAGTTTGGATGAAAATTTACTCCTTTTGCTTTACACACAATATTATTACTTTTCAATTTACATTAGTCTCTTCCATAAAGTGGATCAGTCAAGGAGGTATCACTAAATCAGCTGTAAGTTGTAATTAAAAGTTAAAGTTCCTGACTGTTTGCCTTCTGTGATGGCAAAATAACGAAAGTTAGCACAGACGTTCACTGAAGAATTTTCCAGTGCACTTGAAGCTTGGAACACGAGTGAGTCAACACAGTACCAATGTAGGTGACTCACATGCACAGCATTCAAAGTATATAATTGAGGGAAGTTGAGGCCAACAGGAAACCACTGAAATCTTACAAACTGCCAATAAATGTCCTTTTTCCACAACGATTCACTTAAGAGGGAAAATAGAGTAGGTGTCACACGGTTAAAAGAAACAGCACCTTGTTTAGTCAGCCTGTCAACATTCATCTTATATGCAATTGAGAAAAATCACGACTTGTAATTAACGTGAATATTGTGCTGAAAATGTATGTAATTTCTTATAACACAAGGTGAAAGCAAATAGAATTTGAAGAACTATGTTTGAAAAGATCTTTTCCTCATGGATATTGTTAACCTCTTTAATAAATGTCATAGCTGTGAAATAGGTGTGAGTCAGTGTTTTTGACGACATTGCTAATAATGCTACTAAATTCACACAGGTGTTTTCACACGAGTATGTGTTATAGTTTTGCCATTTTGGCTTTCGATGTGTAAACTAAGGCCTTGTAATAAATTAGGAAAATCTGCTTTAAGGTAACAACAGCCATTTTGATAATTATGCATTAGCTTCTGCTTCCACATCTGGCTAAGTGCATGAGTGTCATAAGCAACAACTGTATAATGTAGTTGGAGTTTATTGATGCCAACCTACATCTAGTGTCAAATATGGGCTGGACAGTGGTAGTACTGAAACAAAAGGATCCTGAGCATGTCATGCATTTTCCTGAATGACTCTGTGTTATCTACAGTATATGATTTTCTCAATGAAATACAGTACAAAAAGAAGTCCCTTTAGGAATGTCATACAATGCACAGTATAATATGCAGGAGCTTGAATGGCAAAAGGCAGCAGTCACTAATCCTAACACACTAAGAAAACCAAAGGCTTGACAGAACAGTGTTGCCCTCTCACATTGTCACTTTTGCCAATGAACAACAGCAGCAAACATACTGATTTACTGAATAAAGCAAACATGTTTTTCTGGAGGCATTTTAGGTTTGCCAATTGGCCAACACTGCAAATTTCCCAGTACTATTTGGAAGTTGTTTGAGCAAAGTACTTAAAAACAAAGAGCCAAGTTGAATTTGCTGGCCTCTAGCGCCATGGTGATCTTACATGTTTTGCCACAGTGTACCTCTGAAGCTAAAACTTTACAGCCCATTGTCATTACTGTTTTGGAAATCACAGTTTGATATGGCTTAGGTGTTATATAATGGTAGATCTTGACAGTCGACAACATTTGCTACTTGGTACCACAAGCTGCCTCTCTTTGTTCTTGTAGGTTCAACTATGCCAAACTGAGTACTGCTAAAGCACTGAATGTAGCCACATCTGTAACCAGACAGCTGGAATGTGGGAAAGATACTGATCCAAATTACCCTTGCTTCCTGTAACTTTGCATCTGTTCCATGTGGATGTGTTGAACACTTCACACTAGTGGTATTTTCTGACAGTGATGTGCTGTGATGGGTCTTCAGTTATCAATCTGACCAGTTAACTATTCGATCGAACTAAGTGAGTACAATAGTATTCTGAATAGGATTTCTCCCTCCAGTAGATTTCACTAGCTCAAGAAAAAAAACAACCATAACAACACTATTGCCCTTTTTTCCAGTGGGCACTGGTGCAAAATGCTTTATGCCAGCAGAAATTTCTAATAAACATAAGGTGATCTGAATCCCATCACTATATTAATAATCAAAAGCCCCCACTGGGGATGCTTTTTTTCACACATTTATTGTGAACTTTATTTTTCACACATCACATTTGTAATGAGATTGGTCGGCAGTGTCAGTACAAACTTCTACTGCCCTTTTTGCTTTTGGTGCATGGTGCTGTTTGAAATGAAATATTAATGATTGAGGCATTACATCTGCCATTTTATTCAGAAATAATTTGCAATTGATTCTTGTAGGTTGGTGTGCTGTAAGTGAGAAACATGCAATAGAAATTGGGTAGTTGTCCAGTCGTCGTTTTGTTTTAATATGCGCACAGGTTTGTGAAGACTAATACTTCAGAAGCTAAAACCCTTTCACATGTATAATAAGTCATCAATGTTAAATAGGCAATTGTAAGATGCCAGAGAAAGCTAACTCTGTTTTCTCTTTTGAAAATCACATTCTGTGCCCATTTCGCCCCTCTCACTCACCTCTGTTATAAACTGTGGTTGACTGGCGCAAATTCACAGCTAGGAGTGTAAATAAACCCGCACCCACATACATACGATCTTAACCCGAAAGAAAAACATCACCGAGTCAGCTGTCTGGTAGCTGCTGCAGACTGACCTGTGGGCTCTCCGTATTTAGTCTGGTCTGAGATCACTGTGGTTTTGCTGAAAGATTCTTCCCAGCTGGGGACGTATTGCGGGATATCTGAGGGTTCTTCAATAGGAAGATCGCATAATCTGCTCATCGAAATCACCAAGGTCATTTCTCAACCGAGGTACTGCAGAAACAAACAACGGCAATCGGTTTGATTCAGAGAAGGGGGAAATATACAGGGATATCTGCACTTAATTTGCTGCAACGTCTCAGATTATTTTAGCTCCCTTCCCCCTTCCAAGGATCCCAAATTCATTTGAAGCTCCGATTCAATAAGACGTCGGCGGTCGGTTCCCTGTACCCTCTTCAAACCCTCCACCAACTTTCAACCAAAAACCATTCGATTGTGTGGCTTTGGAAAGATCACAATTGCATTCCAGGGTTTTCTTTTGCATCTGGCCGATGATGGAAAACACAGCTCGTCACCTTTTTCTGGACCCCGCACCCCCTCCCCAAACAACACGTAAACAAAGAACAGCATCTCTCACACCTGACCTGTCATTCAGAGTCGACTTCGGCTGCAGTTCATAAAACTTGTGAGAAATCGATGGACGTGAGGCGACAGCAAATCCCGGACTCCTGGATTCACAACACTGAGAATGGGACAGGAGAATTGGTTCAGAATTCGTTTTGTGTGTGTGTGTGTGTGTGTGTGTCGAGTCCCCGAGGAGCCAAGCACAACGTCAAAAGCATGCAGATTAAACAAGCATTGGTATTTGGGGGGGAAAAAGCCCTTAGAATCGAAGATAAACATTACACACCGAATCACCCGTGTCCTTTTTTCAGAAACGTTCTGTAAAATGGTAAATAATCTGCTTTATATCCCCCCCCCACCCCCCCAGTGATACCCTATTTTGTCATATTCCGCTGCCACTTTCACACAGATTCTATACAGAAAACATATTACATCTTGCATTCCGTAAGAATCACTGGTGCCAAATAGTACTTTGGAATCCGGTTCGTTCTGGCGCGGAATATTTTTGCAGGATGCGTTTGGAATTGCAAACCACAGGCACAAAGGTAAATCCATTTTGCTCTGAGTTTAGCTTGACAAGAGATAAAGGGGAAGAAACAACAACTTTTAAATTAGATCTTAAAGAAGCTGGTGCATATTTCTCGAGCTCACACCGAGGGGCTGCCTCGCAGGGCTGGTGAACCATTAATGGTCAACGAATTGCGAACAAACTTTATTTTCTGTGCTGCGGTTCTACTGCAAACGAACACAAATAAGTCACCTTCTCAAAAGCAGACGGGGGCAAAACCAGCGCCCTAATAGTTCAACATCTGCCAGCTTTCTCTCTCCCTCTGTGTCCAAGGCTACTTCGAACGTGTAGGTATTCATTTAAAAATCCCAAAGACATACCTAATTGTGTCAGCAGTTCGGCTGGTAGATACTGGTCTGGGACGCAGGGAAGCTAATTGCAACATTTCTGAGTGCGTACAGTCATATCCCCAGGAATCCTACCTACAGTATCCATTTCCCATAGAAGGAAAACTGCCGAGACGCCGACGAATGAATGCTCCCAGTATTTGTGCAAGGAATGGGGCGTGGCCGCTCCGAGGATTGGCTCCCCCCAAGAAGTCGAGCCGTGCACCAAAACCCTTCATTGTCAAAACCACTGGAACGGGCTCCAAGAGAGGAAACTCTCGGATTCCTTTTATAGAGCATTTTTTTTTCAGACCCGTCTGTGACCACGCGGCCAGACGTGGCAACAGAGTTTTTTTTTAAAATTTTTTTGAAAAAACTTCCTTGCTGTTTTCTAAGGGATCTGATTTCCGGATGTATGACTCCCCCCGCCCCCCAGACATGGATAAATTAAACAGACAGGGATCCAGCCCTGGTCACAGCCTCAGGGTGGGTGTGAACACTTCCCCCCCGTTCCAAGCCTCTCAGCTTTAACTTCTCATTTCTTTTAGCCCTGCCCGGATTCTCTCTGTCTCGCAATCCGAAAAAAAAATTAGAGAGAAATTGCATTCGGTTATTCCTGCACGATTTGCATCCTGACGCGGCCAAATGCACATTAACAATAGACCTGAGCGCAAGGAGCCCGCCAAATAAACCCCTTCCCTCTGGGGCGGGGCGGGGAGAGAGGGAAACATGGCAAAGCAGAGGCTTTTTGTGTGTGTGTCAGCACCGGGTTTCCAACACCTTGTTGCTGGGGGTCTGGCCGGCTGGATCACACGCTGGATCCCCGTGTGCACACAATCCACTGGCTCACTCACATCTGGAAATGAGCCCTGGAAGCTGCACATGTTTCAGTGAGCGCCCGCCCGTCTATACTCACCGACCTGGCCGCCCTCGGGTGTCGATATAAAAATACTGATGGTCGCCCGCTTTCCTTCAGCCCTGAAGTGCAGCGGGCTTTTATCGCTGCTTCACATCCAAAAAATGTCCTGTTCAATTAACAGCCTGACAGAGCGCACCTCGCCCTCTGTTTCTCCCACACATGCTCCGGCAAGTAGTCGGATGAGGGCGGCCAGTTTGTCTCTCCAGCGCCTTCGGGAGGTGTTTTTTTTTCCCTCTTCTCTCTGGAAAGGCAAGTTCTGACGGAAGGGTCACCCGACCTTGAAACAATCACTGCTTTCTCTGTCGACAAGTATAACAATCCGCCCTGCGGGAATATTTCCGTTTTAAAAAAAAAACATAAATTTCAGATTTGGAACCCAACTTCACCCAGGATACCCCAAACGACCTCAGTAGATTAAAAAAAAGTCTGACTGGAAAACTGGTACATAATTTGTGTCAGTTTGGGGGTATGATGAGTGCCACTGGATACCCCCTGTCATAGCATACGTGGCTGATGGGCAAATGGTGTGGGACTTCATGTTGGTGGGATAAATAAAGTAAATATGCAGGGCAGGTTAACTCTTGGCTGGCGTACAGCACTATTGATGCCAGCAGTGTAACTGGGTGGCTCAATAACTATTAACTTTGCAAGAGTCAATGGTCCTACTCCCCACTAGCCTTCTCTCTTATTAGGCAGATGAAGAATAATTTTCTTCCACTCCAGTGTTGTATGTTCTGAGGTGTCTAAACAGTCTGATGCTGGATCTGTGCATCCTACCACAGCTGGGGCAGGTGGTCTTTGAAGAGGTGGGCACGTTGGTGGCATGTTTGGGTTCTCCCACTGTTTGTGCTTGACTTCCACTTGTGAGAGAGGCGCAGGATGGTTGGAATCTTCATGGTTGCTCCTTTTCCAGTTTGGGCAAGAGATTCCCACGAGTCAGTAGGGATCCTTCATTATTCAGAGAAGCTTAACAAACATCCTTGAAGTGTTATTTCTTGTTATGGCTTGTGGTCACAGAGCTGACACTAGTGAGCTTGTTTGGGAACCTTGTATCAGAAATGTGGCCTGCCCAACTAGAGGAGGCACATCCATGAAGTTGCAAGTATAACAGGGAATGCTGGTGTTTCTTATTCGTCACTGTCTTCATGTTTTGCTACCCCTTGCTCTTTCACCATTGCTTGGCTAGATGACAGCTCTTAGTTGTCAGAAAGGAGCAAGGCACAAGTGTCGGGCTGTACTGAAGAGGGGAATAGGCTGAAGGTGCATTTTAGACTTTCAAGCTTAATTGCAGCTTGTAACTTAGGAGAGTTCATGGAATAGGGGAAAGCAGGATATGAGAAGATGGGTTAGATGGAAACAGACTTGTCCTGTATAGTTTCAGCGCATTGATGCTCAGTGCCTAAACGATAGTAGCTTCAATAATGGTGATCACCATTTCTTCCACTTCATTGAAAATAGGTAACCTATGTCTCTTCTCTACTTGTTGATTCCTGCTATCTCCAGTTATGCAGCAATTTGTCCTCCAATAGAAAGGGATGTGTGCCACTGATTGTGGTGCAATATGTTTGAATGATGAATCAAGGTTGAATAGCTGGCAGAGTGCCAGTTTGTGAGTTATGGATGAGAGGCTTACAGCAATGTGTGAGGGTCTGGTGAAGTTATGAATGTTAGCTATCAGTTATGATTCGTATAGAGAGTACTAGTAGATGAGAGATGGGCGCAGTGCATTATACAATATGACGCAGTGATGTAATTGGTGGAGTGTAACATTCGACAACATTGTCAATGTCTGACTATTTGCATGAGATCACTGAACCTCCAGGGGCCCTGAATCCTGGGTTACAGGCCTTGACTCGTGAAATTGACCATCATTCCCATCTGATCCCATTGTATTCTTACATTTTGGCTATAGATAGATCACCTCTCTCCTCTGCAACTAACATGTCCAATGCATCATCAAAGAACCTTGACACATACTATCTCCCCTCTTGCAGCAGAGTTCAGTTTATTTCCTGCTTCCATGAAGGTATCCTGCATCTTCCTCAGCTAGAATACGCCTTGTCTTAAAGAGCTGCAATGAAGGCTTTAAGCAATGTAGGCTATCTTTAAATGGTGCTAGTTTTCCATAAACCTGAGCTCTCCAAAGTTATAATACTGGATTAGTGGTGCTGGAAGAGCACAGCAGTTCAGGCAGCATCCAACGAGCAGCGAAATCGACGTTTCGGGCAAAAGCCCTTCATCCTGAGCATCAATGCGCTGAAACTATACAGGACAAGTCTGTTTCCATCTAACCCATCTTCTCATATCCTGCTTTCCCCTATTCCATGAACTCTCCTAAGTTACAAGCTGCAATTAAGCTTGAAAGTCTAAAATGCACCTTCAGCCTATTCCCCTCTTCAGTACAGCCCTTCATCAGGATGAAGGGCTTTTGCCCGAAACGTCGATTTCGCTGCTCGTTGGATGCTGCCTGAACTGCTGTGCTCTTCCAGCACCACTAATCCAGTATTTGGTTTTCAGCATCCGCAGTCATTGTTTTTACAAAGTTACAATACTACCTACATTGGCAGTGTTAGGGACAGGTTGATCACACATTGCGATCAGTATGCCCATTTTAATAGGCTATCCATTAGCTGCTGACATGTTTTATTTGGAAGCCTTGTCACAATGTCTCTAAGCTATTAGGATATGCACTAGAGAAAAAAAAAATCACTGAGATTATTGAGCAAAGTAAGTACATTCCAAACACTCCCATAAACCATTTTATTTTATGTAATAAAATAACTGGCTTTTGTGGCATAGTTATAAATCATTTGGACTACAGGAACTGGTCGGAGAGTGGTAACTGTGGTTTCAGCTGTTGAGTAGCCAGTTAATAATGCTTGGTTAAAATGTTACCAAAGTGAGGGCAGTTTGTGAAAATGCTTACTCACCAAAGTTTAGAAGATGTTTTCGCATAATCTATACAAGTAATTAATTGTCAGCAGGTTCAAAAGAGTTCAAGGCTCACCAAAACATATTTTACACTTAATTTGTTAGATTAAAGGCTATTTTACATGGTTATTGCTAAACGTTTTCAGATTTAGACAATGTAGCATAAGTCAGCATATTAAAGATACAATTCATTCAGGAATTTGTTAAAAATGTATTTAATAAACTAACCTAACATTGGTGACATTTGCTATCTTTGACCTAGTCAATTAAATAAATATATTTGGAATCCAAACATTGGTAGCTAATTGGATCACTTTCAGATGAAACTTAAAATAGGAGCAAAAGGCTTTACGCAATATTTTTGAATCTGCCTTTAGCAACATGCAACAGCTGATAAAGAATGTTTATAAAAAGTTGGGGTGCAGGAGGGCATTCAAATCACAGAGGGTACAAATATAGAATTATCTTTTCCCATGAATACTGTAACTGACACCACTGAAACTTGGTTAATTGCACCGAGGAATGTTACTCCACTAGCACTAGACGCATTCGACCATTGAATGTTTTTTTGAAGCATTCAAATTTTGAAAGGGACTACCATCAAACCTACTTTAAGAGATGCTGCAAGGCAGGCCAAACCTGTTTCTACATCAATACCAATTTTAGGTCTTTGAGATCAGTTTCTAAAAGAAATATGTAATGTGGGTGGAAATATGAACTTTGCTACTCCAAAGTTCTGATTTTTAAATGATAAATGCAAGTTTATCTAACAACCTAACTTTCTCTGCATCTTGTGAACCATGAGCCAACGAACACACCCAAGCAACTGATTTTCCTATAACTCCAGACAGTTGAGTGAGCTGGAAAATGAGGCAAAGGTCTTAACTATCTGATATCAGCACATAAATTATGAATTAAGTAAAGAAACATGGTAGCTCAGTGGTTAACACTGCTGCCTCACAGCACCAGAGACCCAGGTTCAATTCCCGCCTCAGGCAACTGTCTGTGTGGAGTTTGCACATTCTCCCTGTGTCTGTGTGGGTTTCTTCCCACATTCCAAAGATGTGCAGGTCAGGTGAATTGGACATGCTAAATTGCCCATAGTGCTAGGTACATTAGTCAGGGGTTAACGTAGGGGAATTGGTCTGGGTGGGTTCTCTTCAGAGTTGTTGGGTCGAAGGGCCTGTTTCCATACTGTAGGGAATGTAATCTAATATCAGCGGTAAGTAAGAGAGGATATGTGTCTAGAGCTGATATTTTAACAGCTTTCCTAAAAAGTATATGTGCTTCAGCCAGGTAGTAATGAAATAGTGGCATCAAAAGTTCTTTTTCTATTCTCACAGCAGAGAACGCTTATGTGCATTTATCAGTGATTACCTGTCTCCATACCGGTCATTGTGAATTGTAAGCACATAGGGAAATGTATAAATTCTTCTGCAGTCAAAATTAGAAATTTTAACTTTGCAGGATCTTTTTTTCATCAGTTTTAGTTTTCCTTTTGCTTTTTTAACTTCTGTCAACTAAGTTACCATCTGCTTTTCATCAAAGTGGTGCTGCCTTCATGGAGGGTGAAAAATAGGTATCACACTTGGGATTCTGTCGCTTCCTGGAATTAATTGGTAGAGAAATGGAGAGGCGCCAGTCTGAAAAGTCTCCACTGAAGACAAATGACACCTACCCGCTGAGGAAACTATTACCAGAGTGTGAATTGCAGGGGTAGAAATTTATCCTCACACCTAGACCCTAATCTGACAGCCACTTGTCCATTCGTTGAGCCATCCATCTGATTTTCATTCTAGTGAAATAAATGGACCAAAATTATGATGTTTCATAAAGATCAAACAATCCAGTCTCACTCTCCTTTGGTGCTACTTCAGTGGCAACTGTAAGTGAGATGGCTGGATGATTTATGTGACTAGGAAGCTCTTACACCTTCTTTTCACAGCAACATACTTCAGAAGAAGCTGCTGCAGGTTGTTCCGTTGGATGGGTAGCCTGACTTTTCCCTTTAGTCTCATGTGTATTAACCTCGAAGAGATCTGGTCCCTGTTGCTGGTTTGAGAGAAAGCAGTGTTATGTGAGTGCATCTCAAGGTTTACAATTAGCACAGGGTGCTGGAATTGCATCTTCATGATGCAACTTGTACAAGAATCATAGAGATGTACAGCACAGAAACAGATATTTTGGTACAACTCATCCATACCAACCAAATATCCTAAATTAATCAAGTTCCATTTGCCAGCATTTAGCCCATATCCCTCTAAATCCTTCCTATTCAAATACCCATCCAGATACCTTTTAAATATTGTAATTATACCAGTCTCCACTACTTCCTCTGGCAGCTCATTCCATACACGCAGCACCCTCTGCATGAAAAAGTTGCTGCGTAGGTCCCTTTTACATCTTTCCTCTCTCACCTTAAATCTATACCTTCTAGTTTTGGTCTCCCCTATCCTGGGGAAAAGACCTGGGCACTTCACCCTATCCGCGTTCCAAATGATTTTATGAGCTTCGATAAGGTCACCCCTCAGCCTTAGATGCTCCAGGGGAAATAGCCTAAGGTAAATCTAATAATACCAATAAGATCAATGAAGTTCCAGAAGTTGTAGGAAGGATAGAAAGGAAGGCAAGAGAGAAGGGGGAGTGGCATTTTTGATAAGGGATAGCATTACAGCTGTGCTGAGGGAGGACATTCCTGGAAATACATCCAGGGACGTTATTTGGGTAGAACTAAGAAATAAAAAAGGGATGATCACCTTCTTGGGATTGTATTATAGACCCCCCCCAATCGTCAGGGAAATTGAGAAACAAACTTGTAAGGAGATCTCAGCTATCTTTAAGAATAATAGGGTAGTTATGGTAGGGCACTTTAACTTTTCAAACATCGACTGGGACTGCCATAGTGTTAAAGGTTTAGATGGAGAGGAATTTCTTAAGTGTGCACAAGACAATTTTCTGATTCAGTATGTGGATGTACCTACTGGACAAGGTGCAAAACTTGACCTACTCTTGGGAAATAAGGCAGGGCAGGTGACTGAGGTGTCAGTGGTGGAGCACTTTGGGGCCAGTGACCATAATTCTATTTGTTTTAAAATATTGATGGAAAAGGATAGATCAGATCTAAAAGTTGAAGTTCAAAATTGGAGAAAGGCCAATTTTGACGGTATTAGGCAATAACTTTCGAAAGCTGATTGGAGGCAGATGTTTGCAGGTAAAGGGACGGCTGGAAAATGGGAAGCCTTCAGAAATGAGATAGCAAGAATCCAGAGAAAGTATATTCCTGTCAGAGTGAAAGGCATACAGAATGCTGGATGACTAAAGAAATTGAGGTTTTGGTTAAGAAAAAGAAAGAAGCATATGTCAGTTATAGACAGGATAGATCGAGTGACTCCTTAAAAGAGTATAAAGGAAGTAGGAGTATACTTAAGAGGGAAATCAGGAAGGCAAAAAGGGGACATGAGATAGCTTTGGCAAATAGAATTAAGGAGAATCCAAAGGGTTTTTACAAATATATTAAAGACAAAAGGGTAACTAGCGCGAGAATAGGGCCTGAGCTGAAAATGTGTTGCTCGAAAAGCACAGCAGGTCAGGCAGCATCCAAGAATCGACGTTTCGGGCATAAGGCCTTCTTCAGGAATGAGGAGGGTGTGCCAAGCAGGCTAAGATAAAAGGTAGGGAGGAGGGACTTGGGGGAGGGGCGTTGGAAATGCGATAGGTGGAAGGAGGTTAAGGTGAGTGGGGGTGGGGGTGGGGGTGGAGAGGTCAGGAAGAAGATTGCAGGTTAGGAAGGTGGTGCTGAGTTCGAGGGTTGGGACTGAGACAAGGTGGGGGGAGAGGAAATGAGGAAACTGGAGAAATCTGAGTTCATCCCTTGTGCTTGGAGGATTCCTAGGCGGAAGGTGAGGCGCTCTTCCTCCAGCTGTCATGTTGCTGTGGTCTGGCGATGGAGGAGTCCAAGGACCTGCATGTCCTTGGTGGAGTGGGAGGGGGAGTTGAAGTGTTGAGCCATGGGGTGGTTGGGTTGGTTGGTCCGGGTGTCCCAGAGGTGTTCTCTGAAACGTTCCACAAGTAGGCGGCCTGTCTCCCCAATATAGAGGAGGCCACATCGGGTGCAGCAGATGCAGTAAATGATGTGTGTGGAGGTGCAGGTGAATTTGTGGCAGATATGGAAGGATCCCTTGGGGCCTTGGAGGGAAGTAAGGGGGGAGGTGTGGGCGCAAGTTTTGTATTTCTTGTGGTTGCAGGGGAAGGTGCCGGGAGTGGAGATTGGGTTGGTGGGGGGTGTGGACCTGACAAGGGAGTGGAGCCACAGAAAATGGGGGAGATACTAAATGAATATTTTGCATCAGTATTTACTGTGGAAAAGGTTATGGAAGATATAGACTGTAGGGAAATAGATGGTGACATCTTGCAAAATGTTCAGATTACAGAGGAGGAAGTGCTGGATGTCTTGAAATGGTTAAAGGTGGATAAATCCCCAGGACCTCAGGGGAAGTCAGGAAATGTATTAAAGAAAAAGAGAGATCCTATAAAGTGGCTAAGAACAGTGGGAAATCAGAAGATTGGGAAGGATACAAAAGCAAACAGAGGATAACAAAGAGTGTAATAAGAAATGAGAGGATCAAATATGAAGGTAGGCTAGCCAGTAATATTAGAAGTAATAGTAAAAGTTTCTTTCAGTACATAAGAAACAAACGACAGGCAAAAGTAGACATTGGGCCACTTCAAACTGATGCAGGGAGCCTAGTGATGGGAGATAAGGAAATAGCAGGAGAACTTAACAAGTACTTTGCGTCAGTTTTCACAGTGGAAGACAGGAGTAATATCCCAAAAATTAAAGGGTGTCACGGGGCTGAGTTGAGTATGGTTGCCATTACGAAAGAGATAGTGCTAGAAAAGTTAAAAAGTCTTAAAATTGATAAATCTCCTGGCCCCGATGCGATACACCCTAGAGTTCTGAGAGAGGTTGCTGAGGAAATAGCAGAGGCATTGGTTGAGATCTTTCAAGAGTCACTGGAGTCAGGAAAGGTCCCGGACGATTGGAAGATGGCTGTAGTAACCCCCTTGTTCAAGAAAGGATCAAGGCAAAAGATGGAAAATTATAGGCCAATCAGCTTAACCTCGGTTGTTGGTAAAATTCTAGAATCCATCATTAAGGATGAGGTTTCTAAATTCTTGGAAGAGCAGAGTCTGATTAGAACAAGTCAACATGGATTTAGTAAAGGGAGGTCATGCCTGACAAACCTGTTGGAATTTTTTGAAGAGGTAACAAGTAGGTTAGACCAGGGGAACCCAGTGGATGTGGTCTATCTGGACTTTCAAAAGGCCTTTGATAAGGTGCCACACGGGAGGCTGCTGAGCAAGGTGAGGGCCCATGGTGTTCGAGGTGAGCTGCTGGGATGGATTGAGGATTGGCTATCTAACAGAAGGCAGAGAGTTGGGATAAAAGGTTCTTTTTCAGAATGGCAGCCGGTGACGAGCGGTGTCCCGCAGGGTTCGGTGCTGGGGCCACAGCTGTTCGCATTATATATTAATGATTTGGATGAGGGAACCGGGGGCATTCTAGCGAAGTTTGCCGATGATACAAAGTTAGGTAGACAGGCAGGTAGTACTGAGGAAGTGGGGAGGCTACAGAAGGATCTAGACAGGTTGGGAGAGTGGTCCAGGAAATGGCTGATGGAATTTAACGTGAGCAAGTGCGAGGTCTTGCACTTTGGCAAAAAGAATATAGGAATGGACTACTTTCTAAATGGTGAGAAACTTAATAAAGCCAAAGCACAAAGGGATCTGGGAGTGCTAGTCGAGGATTCTCTAAAGGTAAACATGCAGGTTGAGTCTGTGATTAAGAAAGCGAATGCAATGTTGTCTCTTATCTCAAGAGGGTTGGAATATAAAAGCAGAGATGTACTACTAAGACTTTATAAAGCTCTGGTTAGGCCCCATTTGGAGTACTGTGTCCAGTTTTGGTCCCCACACCTCAGGAAGGACATACTGGCACTGGAACGTGTCCAGCGGAGATTCACACGGATGATCCCTGGAATGACAGGTCTAGCATATGAGGAACGGCTGAGGATACTGGGATTGTATTCGTTGGAGTTTAGAAGATTAAGGGGAGATCTAATAGAGACGTACAAAATACTACATGGCTTTGAAAAGGTGGATGCTAGAAAATTGTTTCTGTTAGGCGAGGAGACTAGGACCCGTGGACACAGCCTTAGAATTAGAGGGGGTCATTTCAGAACGGAAATGCGGAGACATTTCTTCAGCCAGAGAGTGGTGGGCCTGTGGAATTCATTGCCACGGAGTGCAGTGGAAGCCGGGACGCTAAATGTCTTCAAGGCCGAGATTGATAGGTTCTTGTTGTCTAGAGGAATTAAGGGCTACGGGGAGAACGCTGGCAAGTGGAGCTGAAATGCGCATCAGCCATGATTGAATGGCGGAGTGGACTCGATGGGCCGAATGGCCTTACTTCCACTCCTATGTCTTATGGTCTTATGGACCTGATCAGGTGTACCCAAGAACTCTGTGGGAAACTAGAGAAGTGATTGCTGGGCCTCTTGCTGAGATATTTGTATCATCGATAGTCACAGGTTAGGTGCCAGAAGACTGGAGGTTGGCAAACGTGGTCCCACTGTGTAAGAAGCGTGGTAAAGGCAAGCCAGGGAACTATAGACCGGTGAGCCTGACCTCAGTAGTGGGCAAGTTGTTGGAGGGAATCCTGAGGGACAGGATGTACATATATTTGGAAAGGCAAGGACTGATTTGGGATAGTCAACATGGCTTTGTGTGTGGGAAATCATGTCTCACAAACTTGATTGAGTTTTTTGAAGAAGTAACAAAGAAGATTGATGAGGGCAGAGCAGTAGATGTGATCTATATGGACTTCAGTAAGGCGTCTGACAAGTTTCCTCATTGGAGACTGATTAGCAAGGTTAGATCTCATGGAATACACGGAGAACTAGCCATTTGGATACAGAACTGGCTCAAAGCTAGAAGCAGAGAGTGGTAGTGGAGGATTGTTTTTCAAACTGGAGGCCTGTGACCAGTGGACTACCACAAGGATCGGTGCTGGGTCCTCTACTTTTTGTCATTTACATAAATGGTTTGGATGTGAGCATAAGAGGTACGGTTAGTAAGTTTGCAGATGACACCAAATTTGGAGGTGTAGTGGACAGAGAAGAGGGTTACCTCAGATTACAACAGGATCTGGACCAGATGAGCTAATGGGTTGAAAGGTGGCAGATGGAGTTTAATTCAGATAAATGTGAGGTGCTGTATTTTGGGAAAGCAAATCTTAGCAGGACTTATACACTTAATGTTAAGGTCCTAGTGAGTGTTGCTGAACAAAGAGACCTTGGAGTGCAGGTTCATAGCTGCTTGAAAGTGGAGTCGCAGGTAGATAGGATAGTGAAGAAGGCCATTTGGTATGCTTTCCTTTATTGGTCAGAGTATTGAGTACAGGAGTTAGGAAGTCATGTTGCGACTGAACAGGACATTGGTTAGGCCACTGTTGGAATATTGCGTGCAATTCTGATTTCCTTCCTATCGGAAAGATGTTGTGAAACTTGAAAGGGTTCAGAAAAGATTTACAAGGATGTTGCCAGGGTTGGAGGATTTGAGCTACAGGGAGAGGCTGAACAGGCTGGGGCTGTTTTCCCTGGAATGTCGGAGGCTGAGAGGTGACCTTACAGAGGTTTACAAAATTATGAGGGGCATGGATAGGATAAATAGACAAAGTCATTTCCCTGTGGTCGGGGAGTCCAGAACTAGAGGGCATAGGTTTAGGATGAGAGGGGAAAGATATAAAAGAGAGCTAAGGGGCAATGTTTTCACGCAGAGGGTGGTATGTGTATGGCATGAGCTGCCAAAGGATGTGTTGGAGGCTGGTACAATTGCAACATTTAAGAGGCATTTGGATGTGTATATGAATAGGAAGGGTTTGGAGGGATATGGGCTGGCTGCTGGCAGGTGGGACTAGATTGGGTTGGGATATCTGGTCGGCATGGACGGGTTGGACCGAAGGGTCTGTTTCCATGCTATACATCTCTATGACTCTATCCTTCTTTACCGGCATGTTTCTAATTGCACATTTCTGCAAACTGAAACAAAAAGCTTTCCAAGCATACCATCTGTCCCCTAAGCAAAAAACAAATGATTCATTCTTTGAAAGCTAAACTAAGCCTAATGCTTTTCAAGTTTACTCTGTCCAATTGTAAAACAATCACAATGTAAATTCACATTATTATTTCAGGGACCCTCTCTGCAATGATAGCATTCATTTCAAGTTGGCTAGAAATCAAGAGCAAAGATGTATTGCTGAGGCTGTACAAGGCTCTGGTCAGACCACATTTGGAATATTGTAAGCAGTTTTGGGCCCTGTATCTAAGCAAAGATGCTGGCATTGAAATGAGTCTGGAGGAGGGTTACAAGAATGATCCCAGGGACGAAAGGCTCTTCCATGTTGTATACCTCCATGACTTGATATGAGGAGGAGTTGAGGACTCTGGTTTTGTAGTCGATAGGCAATGGGTCTCTCATTTAAACTTAAAGAACACTTAGAAGCCTGGATAGGGCAGACATGGAGATGATGGATCTATTATTATGAGAGACTAAAACCCAAGAGGACAGCCTCAGAGTGAAAGGATGACCCTTTAAAAACTGAGACAAAGAGGAATTTCTTCAGCCAGAGGGTGGTGAATCTGTGGAACAAATTGCCACAGCAGGTTGTGGAGGCCAAGTCATCGAGTGCATTTAAGACAGAGATAGATAGGTTCTTGATTAGTAACGAGATCGAGCATTACAGGCAGGAGAATGGGGGTTGAGCAACATATTAACCATAATCGAATGGTGGATGGGCCAAATCTCCTAATGATGCTCCTATATCTTATGGTCTTACTCATAATGGTTTCATTGCTCCAGGAATACTAACAAGTTAATTATTAAACACTTAACATGTGCAACCAAAGCCCACATGCCACTAATTCGAAATCAAAACACTAAAATAAATGACATCAAATTAGATATAACTCACACAATTTACATCACAAAAAGTAGAGTTAGGCTTTGGATTTCACCCTGTTGAAATGTTTATATTTAATAAGACTTAAATTTTCAAATTGCACTGTAGTTAATTTTGTCAATGAAAAGCCTTAATTGTACATTTATTGGGATAATGTTAAAAAGTCTTTAAGTTGAAATTTCTCTACAAATACAGTCAAATACTGTAATAACGTTTTATGGGGTGGGGGGGGGGGGGGAAGAAGAAGCTAATTGAGATTAAAGTCAGTTTACATTTTATCTTTGGGCTCCAATGAATCTATTGGCAGTTAACAGAAGCCTACATTAGGATACTAGCTAGCTAGAATAATTACTCGGGTTTGGCTTGCAAAAATAGGGTACAAATCAAGATTGCAGGGAAACTATGAACACTCATTCCATTGGACAAGAATTGCAAATGTTTGGGTAAAAGTTATAGTTATATTGACAATCTTGAACAGAATGTTGCAAAAGATGTTTACAAAGAGTATAAAAACAGGAAAACTGAAGGGCCCTTGTTGGGGGACATATTTTCTAAGAGAACACTTGCTAAGGGAGATCTTTTCCAAAGGGAAAGTCGGGAGTCAGGAATAGAGGACTTGATAGGAAGTTCGCATTTAGGAGGGATATTGTCAGTGAATGGGTAAATGTCATTGGTTTTGAGGGAAGCTGCTGTCAGAAATCCAGAGGTGACTATGGATTATACCTAAATCCCAAAGCAAAAATTGTAGTAGGTTTCCCACTTCAAAACATTTTCATTAATCATGGAGGTAAATTTCTATGGGGACCAACTCTATTGAGCCGGTGTATCACACCATGCCTCGACTAGTGGAATGTTAACTGTTAATTTTTGTTGGCCAATAAACCTTGTTAGTTTGAATGTAAAATCAATGATTTCCTTTTTTGCCAATAAAATTATTGTCTGACAAGAACTTTCTGACATTGGGATTTAGTGTTAAAACATCAAAATGGCTGACAACACTCCAAAAAAGAAGGCGGGGCTGAGGTACCACATGCGTATTTTGCACTTGTCTTTACAAGGAGAAAAAGGAGGAAATTGAGACACTGCATAGGCTCAAGTCTCCTCCTCACTGGCACATCCTTCTTCACAGTGCATAATCCTCATGGAGACTGTGAGGAATGTATGGTGGAATTCTCAAAGTTTATTATATCCCTATCTGTAGGCTTACTTCCGTCTCAATCTCTCCTCATTTTTTATTCACCCACTTGCAATATTTTTGATGTGTGCCTAATGAAGAAGGGGTGAGCAAGGTAAACTCACTATCGATTGTCCGGTTTACAAGCACAATTGCAGTTAATTAATTTTTTTTAAAAGATCTTACAATTTCAGCATCAATGCACCTTCCATATTGTTGGAAGTTTGTGTGATGACATCAAGTTGCCAATCAAATGAAATCATGGTAAATTTTACATAAGTGCTGAGACAGTGTGCCCAATTTCAGACCTAAAATCTAACCCACTATTTTTGGCTAGTCTGTAGTATGGCACATCGTTGTAATGTTTACCTTTAAACTTGACTTGCTTTTTCAAGTCCATTTCTCTAAATAGGAAAATCCAGTTGACTGCATCTTCACATCAGTAATGAAGTCCATTTGTAACTTTCAAGAGCGAAGTCGAAGACTAACTTTGTCTCTTTTAAGAGTAATGTTGAACAAAATGTGTCCTGTGATATAGATAGTGCTGGATAATATTTGGCATGTGATATCTTCAGTCTGATGGATTAATACCAGATGTAAAATTTTTATATGTAGACAAGACAGACTGATGAGTTTACCCTATATAACATATAATTCAATCTTATTTGCCCAGAGTTTCCAGGCTTATCATGTGACCCTACTTACAGAGTAGAATATTTATTTTAAAGGACTTGAATTCATGTAACATCCTTTCACAAACAATTGGTAATCCCAAAGCACCTTAAAATCAATGTATATTCCTTTTTATATCATGGGGAATGTGGCTGCTATGTTCCTATGAACAGAAACAAGAGAAACAGCTAGAGAAATTCAACAGAAGAGACGTACTGTAATCAACACTTTCACTGTTTTTCTCTCACAGCTGCCAGACCTGTTCAGTTTCTCCAGTATGTTACTTTGATTACAAAGTTTAATTGTATCTATATCTTTAATGATAAAAAGAACCAAGGGAAGTGAACAATTTGAAACAGTTTGTTCTGTTTATTTCAAACAGCATTTACAGTAGGTAAGAACATCTCGGACATGAAACATATCCATTACAATAGTAAGTATTACAAGATTAATCTTATCCACTGCTTTCCAGCCCTTTAAGTTGCAAAGGTCAAAGCAAAATACTTCTTGTAATTAAAGCAAAGTTAAATCCTTAGGGGTATATTTTGTTAAGTTAAAAAAAGTCAGTTTTATCTAAATTTAAACACACTAAAATGGGGATTCTCCTGTCATCAAATTCATTCAATATGATTTGACAGTGGGCAATGGCAGGATACTTGAATATCCCCAGGGATGCTGAAAGTGTTTACTCCATATTAATTAGTACAAATGTTAAAAGTTTCATTTAGCCATTTGCAGAATGTGCGTTACATGGCAAATCTTTGACATCACGACTAGTCATCAAAGTTTAAAAGCCTAATTTACTGAATGGGCATGCAAACAATGGTCAATGCCATTCTTGGAGAACAAAGAAATGTCCTAGTGCTGCACAGCAGTTAATCACTGCACAATAAAAAAAAACCACAGCAATACATCCCAAATCTGTTCAATTTAAACAGTCAAAATTGGCTGAATCAGGCAGAATGTGTAAACTAAATTCCAGAAAAGTGTCCTGGAAAGTAAACTCAATGTAGGTTATAATTTAACGATATAATGTCATTGAAAGAAATGCTTGGATTTGATGGATAGATTAGTGCAAAACTTTGTATTTTTGATTAATTTTGCAATACTAATGGCCCAAATTTTGTGGTCAGTGGAAAAGTGATGGCACTCACCACTGACCTTGAAAAAAAAGCCCATAGACACTTAGCAACCTCTATGGCATGGATTCCTGCTTTCCTGCCATTAGTGTGAATCTTATTCCAAATCAAGGGATTCTTCAGCAGTCCAGAAACACTGATGTCACCAAGCAGAGCAAGCAGCCAATCATATTAAAACATTCTCACAGACAGCAAATGAGGAAGCTAAATGCCCTCAATTTTTCATATTTTTAAACATTTTAAAGAGAAGTAAATTAATTATAGGGTCATACACATGGACCTAAGGTAGAAGCACAATATCAGATATCATTAAATGTAATGAATTATTGTTATCATAATTAAGAAATTAGACATTCCACAAATATAAAATTTGTTTTGCAAGAACAATAAAATCGTTCTTCAATATGAACATAGTATGCCATTAGAAACCTAGTTACACTTTATTCAAACAAGGTGTAACCTTTTATAGTGAGGTTAATGGCAAAAAAGGGAAGGTTTTCAACTGTTCAATTACTTATAATTGATTACAATCTGGTTGACCTTCCACAGTGCATGACCTGGAGATGTGTGCAATCACTAAGAGCAACTTCTAATTTCTGTGTTGAAAATAATATATATGGACTCCAAAAGTTGCTGCCAGTCATTATCACCACACAATCTGGGTCAATGTATTTGTACATTCCAAATAATCTCCACTGAGATGGATGCAATAGGCTGCAGTAAATATGGAATTGACTCAGTGGAATGTAGAGAGGAAGTAGGAGCAGAAACTTTTATTGAGATCAGGATAAAAATGTTTCTTGCGGGTTACCAGCCAACAGCCAGCCTGATTGATAGGTTGGCTGCTTGTCAAGTGGGTAATTCTACGGCACAAAGTTATAGCAGAGATGTGCTGAGAATAGGTAGGCTTAATTGGGAGTGCAGGGGATGAGGCAGGACTGGGATGAAGTTGTGAATGTAGGTTGTATTTAGATTCTGATCATGGGGTGACCTTGAATTGGTGGAAGGGGTCCAAATGTCAGAATTCTAATCATGAATGGGGGCAGATAGATTGAAGCGAGGTTTACTGTGTAGTTTCTTGGACCTGGAGGAAACATTTCTACTGTCCTGATCCTTAAACAGTGCCATAAAGGCACTTACTTTGTGGATCCAGTCCTTCTTGCCTCCTATCACTGCCATATTCCCTAGATCAGGGAACCCCAAATGTGATTAAGTATAAATTTACAGTTAAAATGAAAGCGTGCATACTCATTAAAATGTTTAAAAGATCAACCGGCCTCCTGTAAGTAGATTGATCACCCTTACCTTGGCCTGCCTCTGTTAAAACTGGAAGTAGGGAGGTTTGAGGAGGGTTGGATTCCTGTTTCAGACTTTTAGCTACCCAAAACAAACCCATTGAAACTGGCTGAGAAATTAATGAATTTCAACTTGTCAATTTGCCATGTCTCACTTCCCACCTTTATTACGGCAAGAGTTGTACACAAAAGGAAGGCAAAAATCTGCAAAGTCTATTAGAACTTCCCAGAAAAGCTATTGAACATCCACAGAAAAATAGGTTCTTAAAAGCTTCTGGCCCTTTGCAGTTTGAGACGGCTGTGGATCAACTGTGCACTGTAATAATCAAATATTCTATGATTTTTCTACTTAGGTTGTATCAATGTGCCAGTAACATTGTTGTGCACTAATGCTTAACAGTTCAGACAGGGACAATGCTGGATGCAAATAGACAACTTTGTTTACATTCACAATGTTCCCTCTGCTCTCCTTGAAGAGCTATGGAATAGTGGTTTGCAGCATTTGACGGCACCAAACAGTCAGACCAGCAACAACTGTTAGCAAATAGCCTTTACCAAACACCTTGTGATATTTAGGTGGTTACAATGTTCAGGAAAAACAGCAAGAATACTAAATATGAAGGGACAGAAGAATTATGAGATGATGAGAGGCAAGTGAGCAAAGGGCAAAGTGCCTTACAGGCTGCCTCACTTTCTTTAATTATCACATATCTAGACATTGTGTGGCCTCCTGCTACATATAGAATGCTAAAGCACACACATAATTGAAAAGTCACTTGTCCCTATACACAATCAGTAAATCATACCAGAGAAAAGTGAAATGGATAGTTTACCCCAAGCAATCACAGCCAGCTTTAGCTCACTTGGGAAATGCACAGAAACAATGAGAGGGGTGGTGGGGTTCATAGGATTCATGCTCACTAAGAGCACAAGGCAGAGGCTATTTGAGGGAAATCTCCCAAACAGCAGTGGGTTGCGTGCAGAAGCACAGGAGCAGCCAGTTGGCTCATGTGTCAGTCATAGTTTGAGGCAATTATGTCACTCTGTACAAGGAATGGCAAGTAAATACATATCCGGAGTCACTAAGCCCATATTCCAAACACATAAGCACATTCCAAACAAGTTGCAGCAATTCAGTAGGTGTTGCAAATGACATACAGCTGGCCAATTGTTTCAGGGAAAATCTATTACTTCTCCATCAGTTTTAGAAGCATATAGGATAAAACACCAACAAAACTGGCACAAAACAGTATATGATTCAAAAACAATAAATGCAGAGAAAAATATGCTGAACCCCTAGAGCACATGCACCTAAATAGGACATGTAGTTAGACATCACATGCATTGAAAGACAAAATTCTATTACATTTAAGATTTAATGCAGTGTCACTTTTTTGCACAGCAAAGAGTCCACTGTCAAATGGCAAAACAAAGGATACTTAGATCTTAGCAAAAACTATACAAGAAAGATAAGTAGCAACCTTGTCATTGAAATATAACTACTTGTAAGTAAAAGGGATTGAAATTGGTCCTCAGTGAAAGTACAACACAGTACACAGCAATTTGTTTTGCACTATTTCTTTGTGAAAAATCTATCAGTAATGGTTTATAACAGATTGCCAGTTCACAATTTGGTTGGTGCTTTTACTGAAGGTCAGTTTCACTGTGATTATACCAAATGTAGCCCTACTAAAATTGAAGAAAGAACTGAGTAAAGAAACTTTTCCATACACTCAACTTACTGTCTAAAATCTGGTCTGAAACTGGTGACTTCTGTATTACATTGTCTTTCTAGACTTCAACGCTTGCTGCTGCTTCTTAATGAAATTCACAGTTTGTGTTTATCACAATATTAGATGGCATGCAGTATGCTCGTTTCATTTTCTGGCTTTCTAAGATTTTGAGTATTGTAATTCAAAAAATCTGAAGCATTGCTTCAGCACCCCAAATATTTCTTCAGTGGAAAACATGGTTCTTCTATATAATGTTTACATCAGTTATCTTTTCGGGTCAAGGGAAAACCACTCACATTGAGAAATGCTCACTGCCTCTTACCCTCAAGCTTTCTCCTAAAATGTGTGTATGAAGGAATTGAATTTTAGCAACCTATTTAGTCTTGTTATGTCCCTTGAAAATGATTCTATGGCATAAGGATTGCGTGTGGAGTTGACGTTTAGTAATGCTAAATTAATTCATTAATAATTCAATATGTAAGTAAATCTTTGTGGACCAGATACTATCCCTCAAACAGCATTTTCCCGTTCCAGTGCCCCTCATTTGCCTCAGCCACTCATACTCTACACCTCAGAGTCAATTTCTCCAATTCTTGCCATAATAAAACTATTCTGTTAGACTGAAAAAATCTTCCATACAATTCATGTTTGGAAATGGTACATGCAAGTCTTATCCTTTCATATCACTAATCTAAGTTCTGAATGTGAATTCTAAACTTTCGCTTAACTACACCATGCTCAAAGAAGCAACATATTTTAAACATGGATCTTTACCAACGCATAATACTCAGTAACAAAACCTGAAAAAGTGTTTTTCTCTTATCCTTTCATCAGTCTTCTTACATTTTACTGAGAGCAAACTGAAACGAGTCACAATAATAGAGAAAAAAAATCTATTTGTACGGTAGTTCCATCTATTTTTCATTCCTATTAACACCAAGTGAACAATTTCCTTTTATTCCTTTTGGTTGGGCAACAAGAGCAACAAATGGTGCATTTCAAAGTTATAAAAATATCTGCTACCTAACACTTATGTTTTGTTTACTCTTATACGGTTATATTTTGTTCTATTATTTTACCGTTATTAATCATGGCCTTGGATGAACAGATCAGCATTTAATCCTTTCCTCTCAGGAAACATAACATTGTTGCTTTGCACAAAAGGATACATATAATGGAAGATGATTTAATGTAAATGAGACAATGAAACAATTATCCAAAATAGCCATTGAAAAATTACCACAGAAGTTGGAGTTCTGAAATAAAAACAGAAAATGCTGGAAAGACTCATTTGGTGTGGAAGAAACAGTGGAGAGTGGAACAGAATTAACTCTGACATTTTGATGAAAAACATGTCCTGAAACATTATGTGGAATTTTCAACTCTTAGCTCCCACCAAAACAGGATTGAGGATTGGTTAACACAGGCAACAGAGAGTCAGGACGAATGGGATTTCTTCATATTGGAAAGATCTAACTTGTGGAGTGCCATTAGACTTACTGTCTATAGTAATGATTTGGAGAAAGGGGCAGAGTGAAATGTTTGCTGATGATTCAAAAATATGTGGGAGGGCATGTTGAAATGACTAACATAAGGAATTGGCAAAGGGAAATAGATACTATGAGAGTGTGAAAAACCTAGCAGATGGAGCTTAATGCAGAAAAATGTGAGGTCATTCACATTGGTTTGAAGAATCAAAAGGCAGATTATTATTTAAATGGAAACAAACTCCAAAAAAAACACAGTACAGAGGGATCTGGATAATCCTGTGCATGAAACACAAAAAGTTAGTATTCAGGTGCAGCAAGTATTTGAGAAGACAAATGGAATTTTGGCCTTTACTGATGGAGGGGGTTTAAAAGGCAGAGAAGGTTTGTCGCAATTGTATAAGTATTCGTGAAGTCTTTGTCCCCGTATCTCATAAGGGATATTATGGCATTAGAGACTGTTCAAATGAGATTCAGTAGGCTGGTTTCTGTGATGAAGGTGTTGACTTTATCAAGAACAGCTGGATAGATTGGGTCTTTATTCATTAGAATTTAATTGAATGAGATGATCATATTGATAGATGCAAGAGTCTGAGGAGAAATAAAACAAAGAACTGTGGATACTGGGAATTTGTAAGAAGAACCAAATTTGCTGGAGAAGCTCAGCAGGTCTACCAGTATCTGTGGAGAGAAAGCAGAATTAATGTTTCAAGTGCAATGACCCTTCTTCAGCTGAAGAAAAGTCATTGGATCTGAAACATTAACTCAGTATTAACTCTCCACAGATGCTGCAAATTGCGGAGTTCCTCCAATAATTTCCGTTTTTGTTTAAGATTCTGAGGGGGCTTGATGGGGTACATTTTGAGAAGATGTTTCCACTAGTCAGGGAGACTCAAACTAGGAGTCACTCACTTAACACTGAGGTGCAAAAAAAATTCCTTCTTCTGGACAGTAGTGAATTCAGAAATTCTTTAGGCAAAAGTGAGGACTGCAGGTGCTGGAAATCAGAGTCTAGATTAGAGTGGTGCTGGAAAAGCACAGCAAGTCAGGCAGCATCCAAGGAGCAGGAAGATTGACGTTTCAGGCAAAAGCCCTTCATTAGGAATGATGAAGTTCCTGATGAAGGGCTTTTGCCCGAAATGTCGATTTTCCAATCCCTTGGTTGCTTTTCCACCTCTCAGGAATTCTTTAGACAACTTGGGACATAGGTTGCTGGCTGATAAAGCAAGACCACCGCTTTAAAGATACACTTAAATGCCTGTTTGAACCATGAAATGACCATAAAGCAGATATCTCACTCCAAGAACCTGCTGGGTGCTGCCATGGTTCACTTCATGGGATGACCATTTAAAATTGTTCGCAGATAATGAGAGGTGGCACAATTGGCCACTTAACAGGCAATATTATATCCAAGGTGTCCTTTACTGGCATGCTGTGCTGACAACTATATGTTGGACTCCCCTCCCACTGCTTTCACCTGCTATTTTAGCAGCCTCCAGCCTCCCAGAGCATCTTAATAGGGCTGATAAAGGTTTGATCGCTGAGCTGGACGGTTTGGTTTCAGACATTTTGTCATCATGCTAGGTAACATTATCTGTGAGCCTCTGGATGAAGCACTGGTTGTATGGCCTACTTCTTATTTATATGTTTAGGTTTCCTTGAGTTGGTGATGTCATTTCCCATGGTGATGTCATTTCCTGTGGTGATGTCATTTCCTGATCTTTTTCCCGGGGGTGGTAAATGGAATCGAAGAATTCTCGCGCATGTCTCTGTTTTGCTTGTCTTAGGATGGATGTGTTGTCCCAGTCAAAGTGGTGTCCTTCCTCATCTGTATTTAAGGATACTAGTGAGAGTGGGTCATGTCTTTTTGTGGCTAGTTGATGTTCATGTATACTGGTGGCTAGTTTGCTGCCTGCTTGTCCAACGTAGAGTTGTTATAGTTCTTGCAAGGTACTTTGTAAATTACATTAGTTCTGCTTGTTGTCTGTATGAGGTCATTAACTGCTGTTTTAATGTGTTGGTAAGTTTGTAGGCTAAGAGGCCTGAGTAGTCTGGCAGTCATTTCTGAGATGTCTTTGATGTAGGGGAGGGTGGCTAGGATTTCTGGATGTGTTTTGTCTGCTTGTTTGGGTTTGTTGCTGAGAAATCAATGGACTGTTCATTGGGTACCCATTCTTTTTGAATACACTGTATAGGTGATTTTCCTCTGCTCTTCATAGTTCCTCTGTGCCACTTCAACTGGGACAACACATCCATCCTAGGACAAGCCAAACAGAGACATGCATGAGAATTCCTAGAAGCATGGCATTCCAACCGGAACTATATCAACAAACACACTGACTTTATCCCATTTACCACCTCCTGAGAAAGAAAAAGGAAACAACATCACCACAGGAAATGATGTCAGCAACCCAAGGAAGCCTAAACACATAAATAAAAAAGTGGGCCATACCACTAGTGCTTCATCTGGAGGTTCACTGAAGATGTTACCTAGTATGGTGACGAAATGTCTGAAACTGAACCTTCCAGCTCAGTGAGCAAACCTGCATCCAGAACCTCAACCGAGCTACAAATCTTCTCAAAAAAAGGGCTGATAAAATTCTGCTTTTATGTTTCTCTCTCCACAGAATACAGCCAGACCTGTAGGATTATTTCCAATATTTTCTGTAAAAAGGTTATTTTTTTGTTTTAAATTCCCTTAATGTAACATTTAGTTTATTTTTTGAAGAATAAATGAGTATAACTAACATTTACTGTTGACAATGACAATATCCTCCTACCAGATTGGTAGAAACCAATTGACAAGAGGTTGCCTGTCCAGAAATGTTCTTCATCCAATGAGGGAGCAATAGTCTTGGCATCAGAAACGTGTTGCAATAATTTCATTCAATTATCCCGTCTGCCAAATGCAGCCAATTATGCTATTTGATCATTATTTAGACACTCAATTTTTGCAGTACGGTGAAATTTACAACGATAACACATTCACAACTGCGCTCATAAAAAAATCTGCAGTTATGTTGCTTATGGCATTTGGATCATTTTTGGACAATCAATTTTTCAAGCGCAGTGAAATTTACTATATTAACACAATCACAACTGCACAAGACAGTGTTCACATCACTGTTCAGTCAAAATAGCCCAATCAAAAGGATGGAATAATGGAAGATAAACTTAATATATCTGTTGTTCTTCATCACCAGTGTCAACACATTTTTTTCAGAAGCAAACTGTAAATTAACCAGGTATAAGCTGAAAATAATATTCGCAATGTAAACTGAACATAACATAACATGCATGTGGTTTAGAATGCCAAATCCTTCCCTATTAAATTGTAACCATTAGAAACATCTGGATTCTACAATAAATCTATATAAATTTATATTAAATAAATTTAAGAGCTGAAGACACTATTACAAATAGATACGTCTTTAGATTTACATTTCTAACACACACCTTTGTAAAGTTTTATTTAACACTATGATAAAAATAAGGCACCGATCATATCGGTGTTTTATGGGTATTAAAATGTGAGAGAACACAGGCATTATATAATGTGACTTTGTACTTCAGTATAAAATTCAGACATAGCATTTTATCCATGTGTGTTACTGTGCCATGAAATGTGCTTCTGACATTGATACCACAACAAGTCACAATGTCACCTAGTTATTGCATTCACGAGTCAAAATTGGTAATTAAGCATAACATATGTAGAAGGCGTGTGGCAATAGTTCTAAAAAGAGGTGAAGTTATAAAAATATGATATACAACCATTTTTACTGAAGCTATTTAAAACATGTGCTTGCAGGACAAACAGCAAAGCCAAAAGCACATTACTGCACAGCACTCTATACGATGTGGAAAAAGTTATCTTTAAAAATAAGGAATTTTTTAAAAAGTTCGTTTAAAACAGTCATTATTTTACATTTATTTACATTAAACCAGCTTCTCAATAGGGAGTAGGAACCTGAGTACAACTTGACACAATACTTTTGTGAGTTACTAAAATTTGGAGAGCTAACTTTAAACAGTCATGGGGATTTTGCGAAAGCAACATGCACTCTCTGAACTAAGTTTGAGGCTTGGGATATTTTAATTTCCAGGCCACACTTACATGCTATTGGTCAGCTGCCCACACATAATAGACAAAAAGCAGCAATTGGCTGGTGAGTGTTTAGCTACCAAACACGTGTTTGTTGGCAAAAAGGCAGGAAGGATTTTCAGCGTGAAAAGAGTGAAAAGGCTGCATCCATCTTTGTGAGGTCTTCTCTTCCTGACCATTCACAGGAAAACCTTTTATTTTCCTTGAAAGGTCTTTTGTCCATCTTGACAGTTGCCAAGCTCCTTTTTATCTAGCGGGAAAACCATATTGGCTTCCTATCGAAAGTCATGGTTATAAATAAATTGGTGTCCTATTAAAATAATACCTACATGAAGTCACTTCCTGCTTAAGGTGCCTGTTGATCCTTGCAGTTTCAATTTGTATGTGGCATAAGAGGGGTCTTTTGAGCAAGTAACTAATCTGCTTGGTTTTAACTGTCCATCCTCTTGGTTTCAGCCTGGGTTGATAGGCATAAAAGTTTTCCCTGTGCTCAACTACTCCCTATTAAGAATTTCTTGTTAATGCATTATAATTTCAGTTCTGATTACCTTTTGTGTAATAAGCAAATTAATCTAGAGATTATAAATTGTTTTAATTCTACTTACTATATCAGCATCTATATTTGAACATTAGGTAATGAATTTGGAATTATCAACTAAGATCAGAATCTGCAACATGGTACAATTTACATTTCACTATATGTTAATAATGGCTATGGATAAACTCCTACTTCAATATGGTTGTTAAAGTCATGTTGTTTTTGATTTAAAATACATCATTCATCCAGACTCTTTCAGGCTGTTTGCATAAAGGCACTACAAGTAAACCTGACATCAAAATATTAAAATTAATCTCGAACCCTAACCCTAGATGCTATTTTTATATGTTACCAGTAGGATTTAGCTTAATTATTTGACATTTTGTCAAATAATGTATGATGTCATCTTATTCAATGCACCCATATGATTCTAACTGACAAGAGGACCAATATGATGTAAATATGTTGAGCGTATATATATTTTCTGGATGTTAAAAATGTTATTGTCCTTGAACTATGAATGTCAAAGTTATCAATATACACATTACAGAAAGATTCATATTTGAATGAGAAGGCACAATGATACAAAGTCAGACATTAGCAACTATACAGTTCATTGTACACCAGTTGGAAAGTCAGTTAGCACCAAAGTATCGTTTATTTCTTTCCATCAAATTCTTGTCTCCCTTGAAGATTATTATGCTATTACCCTTTTTTTCTGTCTTTGGTTCCAGTTTCATTATTATTCGTATAGTTTGACTTGTATATTTCAGTTTATATGCAGCTTCTTTTGCTGTTCTTTTCCAATCTATTTATTTTCTTTCCCACATTTTTGTGGACTTTGTGAACATTCTTGCTGACCAACATGACTGTTATTAAGACTAAGAATTAAAACTGCCTATTTTGAAATTCACTATTAGTATCAAATACTTACAAAGACAGAATAATAAGTGCACATTAAAGTTCTCATTAATTTCTTAATGACATGCTTCAATATGAGAAATGTACTATCCCTGATGCATCATTTTATCATTTTGTAGTTTATACAAGAACCTTACATGTAGCAAAAGCAAAATACTTCTGCTTATGAGCACGGTCAGACAGTCAAACATCTGGCTAGCAGATCCTTTCAAGAAGTTGGAGTCAAGGGTGAACAAGCAGAGAATAGGGGAGGGGAAACCAGGGCAGAATTATTGCAATGAGACATGGGGCCCGTAACAGAGATGTCTCCCTCCTACTCCATCTTTGCCTGTCAGCAGACTGAACAGTGATAGCTACAGGGCTTCTCACTCATTACGGCACTCTTCTGACCCATGGGAACAAATTGTAGTAGGGTGGGAAGATGCTTTTGCAGGCATTAATTGCCCACAGCCACCATAAAACTGCAGTTGGAAGGGATAGATGGATATGTGCCAGGAAAGAAACCTTTAGCATTAAGTCCAAGTTTCATTTCCTGTCTGCTACGCCACCCCATACCCCAGGAGTGTATAATTTTACTCAGTGTTCCAAGTTAATGGTTTGGTCACCGACCTGAAATGGTAACTCTGTTTCTCTCTCCAAAGATACTGCTAAATTTGCTAAAAACATTTATTACAGACTTTTCTGTGACTTGACATGAGATTGCTAATTCAGTGAAAACTATGGCAGTTTTGTACTGGGGCCCCTTTCTCATGAGGTGCTGGATTGAATCTAACCAAAGTAAATTTTTTGTGTGATATTTATACCTCCAGGTTGGCAAAACTTTAATTCCATCAATATGAACTGATTTTGGACCACGTCATAGATGTGGACTGCTATTGAAACTTCAAGGATCTTTTTGCCCATTTTCACTTGGCTTCCCTGTATAGCGTGAAGTTTTCTAAGACTTTTACTCATTTCTGTTCTTTCTTCTATTCTTTTGTTTATTGCCTTTTTGTTCCCATTTCTTCAGGTATCGATTGATTCCATTTTTTCCTGAACATGTACTTCCTGTTCTCTCCCCAGTGGAGAAGCTTGCCTTGAGCCTGTTAACTCAGAAGTTGATTTGCCCAGTGATGATATACTGGAAGCAGTCTTAATTGATTCAGAGTGTGACCTTTTGCCCCCCTCTCCACCCTACAATCCAGAAGGAAGCTTACCTTACTGAGCTGGTAGCTCATCTAAAGTCCCAGCAGCACCATGATTGATCAGTGACCGCTACAATGTGTTCTTGAGGAAGGCACAGTTATGGACCCCGGGATTAAAGGAAAGTCCTGTATTTTTGTTGGCCTGGCTGGGAGATCTCAGCAATGAGACTGATGGATTAGAGATGTCATGGGGATGGTTAAAGGTACGGTCTGATTTTTGGGTAGGTTGTTTCCAATGGGCATGGGGAACCCCTAAAGGAAGTAAGCCCCTTTTTGCCTATTCAGTGAAAGCTGTTGGTCTACCCATCTTGCTTCCACCTTGCCTTGCCATACATAAGATAATGGAAGAGGTTGAATGAAAGTCTTAAATGACCATTAATTGGCCACATAAGTGCCCCAACAGGCCTAAGGGCAGACAGGCTTCCTGATATATTCCCCACCTATCATAAGGTTTGAGATGAGGGAATAAGTGACAGAATATTACCCACTTTATTTTACAAGCTCTCTCTGTCTTTTACATAGATAGGGACTGTAAACCTGAGCCCTATATTTCAATTTCCCTTAGTTGTTTCGAATTCATAACACAGAAATGTAGTACATTCCTAGAAAAACCCATGTTTACATTGTTACCTTACTGTAGTGTCTTACTCGTTTTGGGATATTCAGCTTCTTATCCTACTATCATTTCTTTATTTGCTTTCATATTCTCCAAATTATTTTTATGTTTCCTTCCCTTTTATTTTATTACCTTCCCCCTCCTGTTTTTGCTTTTATTATATGTTTTCCCATCTTTCATTTCCTAACGTATATAATGTTGCACTTGCACAGACATCTGTATTCACTCAGCTTGCCATTTTAAAAATTCATATCTATCAGGCTTAAAAATCATGTAATATTACATATCAACATGATAATACTACTAAAGTATCTACAGTAAAGTTATTAAATATACTTATGGATGCAATATTATGGATAAAGTAATTATGAAATAGTTACTTCTGTTCAACTCACTTTTCATCCTCCTGTTCTGTTCTCTCTTCCACATTCTCATCTCAGTCAACAAGAAGTTATACTTCTAAAAGCTACTCACATAACGAAATACTACACTGCTTCAGTGGCCAAAGACCAAGGAGGAATCAGGAAAGGTTTATGAAATAAGCAAAGACATGTCTAAATATATAGATTTTAAAGGTGGCAGGGATGACCAACAAGATTTAAGGAAGAAATTTCAGAGTAAGTTTGTTGAGTATAAGCAATGGGAACAATTCCATATGAAGTAAAGGTTTGGGTTCTTTCTAAAGGTTTCAGCAAGAATAGTGCCTGTTCTTAACTTGTGTAAGTGCTGCAGAGGCCCATAAGACTTTAAGGTGTATGAACAGCAGCGGTCCATTTGGCTCAAATCTGAGATCATGACTGTTCTGATAATCGTGACTTGGAGGAAAGAAGTGAAAGTACTGTAGCCAAACTTGCAAACGGCACAAAAATACGTGGAGAGGCAAGTTATGAGAGGGATACACACAGAGAGATATTGATGTTAAATCAGTGGGAAAAAATGTTGAAAAATGTACAAAATCATGTGCAAAAATGTAAAGTTGTTCATTTTGAAAGAAAGAACAAAAGAACAGTGTTATTTAAATGGAGAAAAACTGCAGAAAATCACAACACAAAGAGGCTTGGGGGTAATTGTGCATGAAACACAGAAAAGCTAACACACAGGTGCAGCAGGTAGTCAGGAAGGCTCATGAAATGTTGGGTCTTATTTCAAGGGGATTGGAGTATAAGAGTTGGGAAGTGTTACTGCAATTGTACAAGGTGCTGGTGAGACCGCATCTGGAGTACTGTGAGCAGTTTCATGCCCTTGTTTAAGGAAAGCTATCATTTCATTGGAGGCAGTTCAGAAAAGATTCACTAAGATGACCACTGGAGGGATGGTTTTATGAGGAAAGGCTAAACAGGTTGGGAGTTTATTTACTGGAGTTTAGAAGAACAAAAGGCAATCCCATTGCAGCATACAGAATTCTTTAGGGGCCTGACAGGCTAAAGGCTGAGCGGATGTTTTCCCTATGGGAGAGCCTCGGACTAGCGGACATGGTTTCAGAATGAGGGGAGTCCAATTTAAGACTGAGATGCAGAGGAATTTCTTCTCTCAGAGGGTTGTGAATCTTTGGAACTTCTTGCCACAGAGAACTGTGGTAGCACAGGCCTTGCATATAGTTAAGTCTGAGATGGACAGGATCTTGATCAGGAGAGGAATCAAAGGTTATGGGAAAAGTTGGGAAAGAGAATGGTGGAGCAGACGTGAGAAGCTGAACAGCTTACTCTTGTTCTGACCTCTTATGGTCTTATAATAAAGTCCACTGTCCTATTTTGTGCCCATAACTCTTGATCCCCTTACTGATTAAAGATTTATCTATCTAGCCTTGAATGTACTTCACAACACAGCCTTGACAGCTATTTGTGGTAAAGAATTATATAGATTCACCACCCTCTGAGAAAAGAAATTCCTCCTTACATCTGTCTTAAATGGGTGGCTCCTTACTTTGAGGTTATGCTCTCTCCTCCTGGAATCTCCCACATTGGGAAGCAGCCTCTCTGCATCGATCATGTCCAGTGCCCTGAGAATCTTGTATGTTTTAATAAAGTTATCTCATTCTTAAGCTTCAATGAGGACAAGCGCAACCTACTCAAACTCTCCTCATTACAAAATCCCTCCATACCTGGAATCAACGTAGTGAACCTTCTCTAGACTTGCTTGTGCTAGTATGTCTTTCTTCAGAAAAAGAAATTATAGGTAGAAATAATTATGAAATCATTACTTCTGTTCCAGTCTTTTTCGTTCTCTTTTTCTGTTCTCTCTTCTGCATTCTCATTTCTGGACTACAATGGACTTAACGGGCAAAATACCTGAGGAAATTGATTGGGGTTTAGTATGACTAACTTCTGCCCAAGTAGAGTTCCCACCCCTCCTGTTTTCAGTGGAAATTTTCTGGAATGGACAATTGGTTTCTGAACCACTGTTGTTGGCAACTCATGAGAACCTGCTATATAAGTGATGCACATATTCAAAGTAATGTAGCTGTCATGACTTGCAAAAAAACTCAGTTATCTGTGTCTTGTTGTCTCTTTGTTAGAATTCACTAGTTGTGAGGATAATGGATCGAGTCAATGAAAATTGCCTGGCGGTTTTGGGTGAAGGAGCGGCACTCCAAAAGCTAGTACTTCCAAATAAACCTGTTGGACTATAACCTGGTGTTGTGTGATTTTTAACTTTATTCATATTGAGGTTCATTTAACAGTAATTATGTAAGAGCCATCTATGCTTCAACCAGACATTAATGGTTCAAACTTGCAACATGGAGATATATCTGTTGGCCTAAATGGCCTATATGTTATATGTGCAACATGTTTTATGACAGGAGTCGGGCCAGCACTGGTGCTTCTTTGAGGAATGGGTCTTACCTTCCTGAAGCTGTAATTCAGGTCTGAAGTGTGATTGTCACTGAAACTTATGTGAATTGACTTAGATTTGGTTTATTATTCTATCACTTACTGTGGACTGTGGGAAATATCACATGTTCAAATATTATGTGATTAAGTTTTACCTGGGTGGTGTTATATGTGTGAAAAATTACTGAATCAAATTTCCAGGATTACAATAAACCAAACCCATCCCCCCAGGTGAATTTAAAGAAGCAGTGTAAGTGAGATAGAACCCCGATAGAATGGGTGGAACTTAATCAAGGTGATTGGGTCATGTTCACTGAGCAGAAAGCTGGCAAAAACGCTTTTGGGGAAGAGGTGTATTACATTTCAGTTGGGCATGTAAGCAACCAAGGATGACCCTCCCTGGGGAAAAAGACATGAGGAGGGAAATCCCCCACTTCTCACCTGAAGGCTAGCAGCTAATCAGAAATTGGCAGCTCCTCATTGGTGACATGATTTACAAGAATGTAACTGAGACCGGAAGATTTGTGTTACAAGGAGAAGCTGGATAGGCTAGGACTTCTTTTTCCTTGCAGCATCAGAGGCTGAGGGGTGACCTTATAGAAGTTTATAAAAAAATATGGGGCATAGGTAGGGTAAACAGCCAAGGTCTTTTGCTCAGGGTAAGGGAATCCAAAATTAGACAGCAGAGGTTTAATATGAGAGGGGAAAAATTTAGAAGGGATCTGTGCAGCAACTTTTTCACACAGAAGGTGGTGCGTATATAGAACGAGCTGCCAGATGAAGTAGTAGAGGCAGGTATAATTACAACGTTCAAAAGACATTGGACAGGTACACTGATAGGAAAAGTTTAGAGAGATATGGGCCAAATGCTGACAAATGTAACTAATTCAGTCTAGATAATCTGGTTGGCATGGATGAGTTGGTTTGAAGGATGCTGTGTAACTCAATGACATCACCACTTTGAGGTGGTGGCTGCTGCCTGCAATGCAGCTACCAAAGCCTAGATCAATAAAGGGCCCAGCCCACAGGTGAATGAGGGAGAGATGCAGTTACAGGGGAAGGATCACAGGCTTGGGTGGGCAGTTGTGGGAAGAAAGGTTGGACGGTAACTTTCAGTAACTTACTCTCTTCTCAATGTTTGGTTCCTCAATCAGGCGCCAAGTGCCTGACAATGAAGCAATCTCAAATGCCCCAACTCCCACCAGGAGCTAACATGAAAACACACCAGGATTTGTTTCTCAAGCTCCCTGCAAGGCATCTGCCCTGTCCACTGCTAGATGAATATCAGTTGCAGCAAGATGAGGCTCTAAATTGGTATTCATTGGACTTAATTAAGGTAGCAGTGTAAAGGAAGTCCGGGCTTCAATCTGGTATCTTTCCATCCAAGTAAATACTACACTCTGCTCCAACTTGGTTTTGGAGGAGGGCATAAAATTCTACCCAACATGATTCTAAATTGAAAATCCTGATGCTACTTGAGAGTAATTTTTACTTTCTGCTCTCTCTAACTCCAGGAATTTCAGAAGTTTTATATTATTTCATATTCAATATGTTGCTGCTGGTGTGTGAAATATACAGCAAACTCCCATAATCAATTAGTTTATTGGAAGGAGGGCAGAGTAATTCCACACATCTGCATTACAGTCACTTTATTTACTTCATCTACATTTTTATTTCTATAACCTCTGCCTTTACCTTTCTTACCTCTGGGTTTGTTACTCTTATTGTTTGTACTTTTTAGAATGTTACATTGTTCCTTTATCCTTGTTTATTCCTTAACAGTTACTTAAACTTATTTTCTATTAGCATTTTTATTGCATTTCTATTCAACTTTTTTTCTTACTTTTGGAATCTTCCATGATTTATTTCCACTGATAAGCATTTCTTCTAGACTGTTTTATCTTCATCACTAGTAACCTCCAACAACTATTTCTTAATGCTGTGATTAATTAATGCCCTTTAAATTAGGTCTTAGGCTGCTACCTGACAGTCTTTTTAACCCATGGTCTGCTGGCTTCTAGGATGAAAACATAATTTCTCATATTTTGTTATGTCATATTGGAATCACATTATCAGTGTTTTCATGAAACAGGCAACCTTGTTTATTTCTTAAGTACCTGCTTAACATGCTGATATTGTTGCTTTTCCTCTTGCATCTATATACATACTACCCAGCTGTGAGCATTGGGTACACATACAGGTTTACCATTTATTTTTCAAACTAACTAACCTCTATTGTAAAACAAAAGGGGCATAAATAGGAACTGCAGCTAGACAGCTAATCCAAAAATTGGGCTACTGCTGAAAAGAGAGCAATTTTTGGAAGAGGGCACTTAGATAAAAAGAGCAGAGGGTGAGGCCCAATTTGATACTGTCATTGCAAATTGACTGAAAACCAGTGTACAGACTATTGACAAGATTTTTCAGTTTGAGGTTGTTCTCTTCAGTTTGACAACATTGGAACACATTTTTCCTAACTTTATTTGCATTACATTCCAATGAAGTGCCACATTAGAATGTTTAGACATTCTTTTATTGTGTAGTTCACTGACCTCAAATACATAATATAGAATTATAGGTTATTTAATATAATTGAGAAAGGATGATCAAACTATGCAAAGTTAGCTAGTAACATGATTGTATTGGTTGGCTGTACTTCAATTACTGACAGCCAGTATCATACAATTGATCTATGCTATTAATTGATACTGAATGTAAGTTGTAATTCATTTACATTTAAAAGTAGTCAATTATAAAAATACTCAAAATAACTTTAGCTGCATTATAAATAGATCTGATCATTATTGCTGATTCAAATTGGCAATAATTACCCTTAATTTTTTTTTGTTGAAGGAGCATTTCTGAGTAATATAAGACTATATAATGTGAACATGGTCATCTTACAATTTTTCATGCAGTATTTTTCAATTTTTGCCCTAATGCCCTTCACTATTAGCTGCTTGAGAGGACAATGAGACAGGTTGTTCAGTTTTCTCTATCCATGGTGCCCTATGAGCATCAATGCTACTAAATATTAGAAGATGTCAATTGAGATGAGTGATGATACCTTCTTCTATATGAGCACTTTGCTTTTAGTTGGGTCCATACTGGGATTTAATTTAGCTGTGATTAGATATCACAATATGGATATATGTTGAGCCAACAAAATATTAAATATTTATCCATTATGGTAAACTAATGACCTGTTGTGGAGATTATCAGGCATTTGATGAAAATGAAAAATAAGATGGCAGGTTACAGATTTTAATATCTTACTAATTTAACCAAGTTAAAAATCACATAACGCCAGGTTATAGTCCAACAGGTTTAATTGGAAACACTAGTTTTCGGAGCACCGCTCCTTTATCATCAACCACCTGATGAAGGAGCAGCGCTCCAAAAGCTAGTGCTTCCAATTAAACCTGTTGGACTATAACTTGGTGTTGTGTGATTTTTAAACTTTGTACACACCAGTCCAACACCGGCATCTCCAAATCTTTACTCAGTTAGGTTTAGATTGACTGGCCAACAGTCTGAAAGTGCCTGGATTTGCTTTCAACTAAAAGGTGTTTTGTTTTCAAAGGCCGAATCTAAAACCTAAACAGCTTATACACCGTGAGGATAATTAATATTTTTTTAAAAATCCAAAATACTAAGTGCAGTTCTATGTTCTAAAACTATTAGAACTCTATAAGTCCATAATAGAAACCGTTTCTAACATTGTCTGACAATGTAATATTGCAGTCATTCCTAGTTTAGAAAGGACTAATACAAATTGAGGATACTTTACCCAGATCATTTGCACATACCTAGCATCTACTTTCCCAGTGTTGCTATCAATATAAGTCAATAATTGGCCAGATACCTAATAGTGGGTGCTGATTTAATATTTCTCTCCATTTTTGGTGCAGTTTACTAAAACAAAAACTTATTTACTTAGATCTTAAGCAATTATTTTGTTGCTCTATCCAATGTGCTTTAAAAGAACAGCTGTTAGATAGTAACTGCTTATCTTATTGAAATATGAAATATTGAAGTATGTCGGTTGTAAGATATGATAATTGTATTAACCCTGTATAAAAAATCGGAGTCATATTTTAATGCAGCTTATTGAAGAATAAATTCAGCTGTGCTGAGTAAAACTAATATTATTTGATATTTTTCTACAATTCTAATATTAAAAAAGGTACCTAATCAACAATTTCTCAGAAATATCTAACTAAATCTGAATTCAAACCCCCCTCCCATGTCTAAAATTATATACATTGAAATATGGTGTTATGAATTGCTTTGTGCTCATAGAATTAATAATGCTGGTGATGGGAAAGTTAGTTTCCTCCAATGTCATGTAATGGCAGTCTATGCTACTCCCAGTTCATGTACAGAATGGCGTAGCTATAGGTCAGTAGTCAATAGACATTGTGGGAAAAGCTGACATTAGTAAGTACTCATGTATCATAAAGAAGCTGTATATCATTAATACAGAAAGTGCATACTGTTTACACATCTGCCAAACTGATCAGAGATATTGAAGAAATTAATACTCATGCTCCCCATCAGTAATGTACCATCCTGCACTCAAATAGAAATTTATATGCTTTGGTGACCAAATATAATGCTATTATATAGACGTGAGTTAAGAGGCTGATCAAGACACCAGCCATAGGGCACAGCTAAGAATCTTTTAGCTTTCAATCCAGTGAGTACTAAAGGCACCTCCATATACCTAATTATTCTGGTGAGTTGTTACTTTGCATTGTTTAAATTCATCAAATAAATAATAGAGAAATCTATATCACTATAATTAATAATTGTGGCCAGTTGGCTTACATGGAGCTTTTGACATTGTTCCTGTGCTTGCTTCTTGTGAGATTGGAGTTTGCTGTAATGATTTGAATGCAATAGCTTCCTATCACAAAGTATGCAAGAGGCAGCTACAAGAAATCAAAGAGCAACTCATTTCAACATATAAAAACAGATTCCAACAGTGGTGGCTCAACAAATAAAGAGTGAACAGCAGAATTCCTTACTTTGGAAATTCACTACCACACCCTTTAACAGTAAAATTGCCAAGCTCATGCCTCACCAAAATAATTTGTTATAATATGGTTTTTGACTATTAATCACTATCTTTCTGCATTTCCTCAACTAATGACTTAAATATTACAGACCATATTGTTTGGGCTTTTCAAACAATATAATTTTTCTCTAATTCTCTAAAAACTGTTATGCCTCACCTTATGTGTTGCACTGATAGTAAATGATACACATTATACAGGAAATTGTGTTCCCTCACATTTTCCATAAAGTCATTACTTTCCAGCATTATCATGAACTGAGCCAAAAATGAGGCAATTGTCGTATTCTGCAACCACTAGTTTGGTTAAGAAAGTCTGAAAGACATTGTTTTGAACCCTGAGCCAAAGCCCACTGCAATATACGACGTATTCATTAGGATTCTAATAATGAATGCCACCGACAAACTTGCTGTCCTTTCGATTCCTTCATTTCAGTCCAATGATTCAGCTCTTCCTCGCCTGAGCTGTTGAGGCCAAGTGAAATCCAGCCAATCATTTCCTTGCGTTTCATGCTCCGTTTGTTATACACAGACAGTATGAGTGTCACATCGGAGAGTTGAAATAGTGCTACCTGAAAAATGAATGTTTCTTTGTACACAGGATTTGGTTGGCCTCGACGAATGGACGTCTTACATTTGGACATCTCCTGACCCATAGAATTCAGCAGTGTTAACTTGACATATGTGTCTGGAAAAGCAATATGATTTAAAAGAGGCATCAGAAGTTAGAAAATACTCTTTTTGTAATCACTATTTGCTATCAATGTCAAACACTTAGCAAGCTTCCACTAGCCACAACACTTTGTAAGCATACTAATCTCTGTAACAGAGTATACAATACATAGAAGAAATGAAAAGGTATGCCTAAAAGATAGCAGAGGTGATGAAATGAATAAGGAACAAGGATCAACAGGGAGCACAAAGAATGCCATCAAAACAATTTGAAATGGGATGGACATTAAGTATAGCAACAGCTGGAATAACAATCTCTCCATTTTATTTTGGTTTTTGTTTAAATTCTGAAGTAACTAGCAACAGTAATGCAGAAAATGAATTTGTTATATGAAAATATCTGTTTGAATCTTGAATCTTAGTGAGGGCCATAACCCTTCCTTTCAGTAATTTGTTTTCATTTTTTTCATTCTGTACTAACCAAGGTGAAGTTTGACAGTGTTCAGATTTATTAATTTTTTTTGGTCAAAAGTCGTAAATCATTAGTTATTCACAGGTTATATTATTCTGTACATAACTCTCTTTTCCTGGTCCAACAACATATTGGTCAGCCCAAACTTCAGAAGAATCATGTGGAACTTTCATTTATGATGGCTTTTCTCATGAGCAGGTAATTATTATGTTATGTTTCATAAAAGAAGACAAATCTGACCTTTTAAAAATAATTTTGAGTATATTGCCCAGAAGTCACATGACTGTCTTTGTTACTTAATTGTCAGCCAAAAAGCAGAAAAACTGGTATGATACCTCAACACTAATTTCAAAGGAAGATATTTAGAACTTGACTAACCTCAGACAACACAATGGGTCTTTAAAGGTCTGAGAATTTAAAGCTTCTGAGACAAACAGGAAACTGGAAGACCCCTATAAGGAACATATTTAACTCTATATTGTGGAAAGAGCTTCATCAAAGTTAACACTGTAGACATCCTAAGTTTTGATTTGGAGAAGATCTGAGAACAAAAGAACACCAAGGAGAACATAAACAGAAAACCATCAGAGTGAGATGTTCAACCAAACAGACTTCCAAGGAACAGGTTTTCATAAATCAACAATAGTTTTGCTGAAAAAAGTCCTGGCAATTTTCAAATATTGTATCCATGGAAGTAGTGAGGATCAGAAAGCCTTCTTTCTCTCAAAGTCTGTTTTCTCTACTAAACTCATCTCTGTGAACAAACTCTATCCATATTCAACTACAGTTCCCACAATAGCTGTTGAGTTCTGAATTCAAGTTTTCAAACCTTTCACGTTGGGAAGAGAAATCTTCAAGGTCTACAACAATAACAGAGGGATCTTATTCTCATCCATATCTACTTTTAATTGTTGTGTTTGTATTCTATCTAAAAGCTGTATTTTTGTTAGTAACTTTCATGAATAGTTGTGTAATAATCTAACCTTTGATCTTGTTTAAGGCTAAAGCTGCACTATTAGACCATAAGACATAGGAATGGAAGTAAGCCCATTCGGCCTATGGAGTCCACGCCACCATTCAATCATGGCTGATGGGCATTTCAACGCCATTTACCCGCACTCTCCCCATAGCCCTTAATTCCTTGCAAGATCAAGAAGTTATCAATCTCTGCCTTGAAGACAAATCCCTGCGCCTCCATGGTAATGAATTCCACAGGCCCACCATTCTCTGGCTGAAGAAATGTCTCCTCATTTCCATTCTAAATTGACCCCCTCTAATCCTAAGGCTGAGCCCACAGATCCTAGTATCCCCGTCTAATGGAAACAAATTCCCAGCGTCCACCCTTTCTAAGCCATGCATTATCTTTTAAGTTTCTATTAAATCTCCCCTCAACCTTCTAAACTCTAATGAATACAATCCCAGGATCCTCAGCCGATTATGGTATGTTAGGCCTACCATTCCAGGGATCATCCATGTGAATCTATGTAGGACACGTTCCAGTGCCAGTATGTCCTTTCTGAGGTGTGGGGCCCAAAATTGGACACAGTATTCTAAAACTGGGGCCTAACTATAGATTTATAAACCTTAATAAAGTCTACAGCTTCATAAAGTCTCAGTAGCACATCACTGCTTTTACATGACAACATTACATTTGCTGTCTTAACCACGGACTCAATCTGTAAGTCAACCTTTAGAGAATCCTGAACTAGCACTCCCAGATCCCTTCGTACTTTGGCTTTATGAATTTTCTCACTGTTTAGAAAAAATTCCATGCCTGTATTCTTTTTTCAAGACCTCACATTTGCTCAGGTTGAATTTCATCAGCCATTTCTTGGACCACTCTCCTAAACTGTCTAAATCTTTCTGCAGCCTCCCCACCTCCTCAGAACTACCTGCCTGTCCACCTATGTACAAACTAAAAGGGTCTAAATGCAAAATCTAAATTCACATTCATGGATAATGATGTAGCTATGAGATATTCCTGAGTGAGATAACCAGTATTGCTTCAATCATTCTTGATTTTCAAATCATGTATTTGCTCTGGTCCATTACCAATGCTGTATTTTTTAAAAATTCATTCATGGGATATGGGAGCCACTAGCTGGCCAGCATCTATTACCAGCTCCTAGTTGCCCTTCAGGAGGTGCTAATGAGCTGCCTTCATTAACTGCTGCAGTCCTGTGCTCTAGGTTGACTCACAATGTTGTTAGGGAGGGAACTCAAGATTTTGACCCAGTGTTAGTGAAGGAACAGCAAAATATTTCCAAGGCAGGATGGTGAGTGGCTTGGAGGGGAACTCGCAGGTGTGGTGCCCTTGTCCTTCTAGATGGAAGCAGTTGCGGATTTGGAAGGTGCTGTCTAAAGATCTTTGATGAATTTCTGCAGTGCATCTTGAAGATAGTACACACTACTGCTACTGAGTGTTGGTGGTGGAGGGAATGAATGTTAGTGGATATGATACCAATCAAGTGAGCTGCTTTTCCTGATGATGTCAAGCTTTGAATGTTGTTGGAGCTGCACCCTCCAGGCAAATTCCATCACACTTTTGTGCCTTGTAGATGTTGGATAGGCTTTGGGGAGTCTGTCAAGGGTACCCTGTCCAAGGGTAACCTCCAGAATGTTGACAGTGGGGGGTCCAGTGATGGTAACATCATTAAATGGGGTGGTGGTCAGATTGCCTGGCATTTTTGTGGCTTAAATATTACTTGCCACTTGTCACACCAAGCCTGGGTATTGTTCAGATCTTGTTGCATTTGAACATGGATTGTTTCAGTATCTGACGAGTCGCAAATGGTGAAAAACATTATGCAATCATCAGCAAACATCCTCATTTCTGACCTTATGATCGAGGGAAAATCATTGATGAAACAACTGAAGATGGTTGGCCCTAATACATTACGGGAAAAAGTGAGGACTGCAGATGCTGGAGATCAGCATTGAAAGTGTGTTGCTGGGAAAGCGCAGCATCCGAGGAGCAGGAGAATTGACGTTTCGGGCATAAGGAACGTTGAAGGACACTACAACACTAGGACACTAAAACTGTTTAATTGACTTCATGCAGAACTATTAATAGCAATGAACCTATACTGGATTTAAAAACAACTCCCAGAATTAAAAAGATGATATGCTAATATAAGATGCACACGAGTGTGTTGCTTAAAAAATAACATTTATTTTTTCTTTAGTACTCAAGCATAGTATTATGCCAAAATTACTATGAATATTTACATTGTCCCAACTCTTCATAATTTTAATAGATCCTCATCTGTACCTTTTAGAAGATAAATAACAACTAAATTAAAAAGTAGGTTTCTTCTCTCAATATATATACATTACGTTGATTTGTTTTACTGCAAGTCAGGAGAGTTCAACAGTTATATTGATAGAGAAAACCTTTTTGTTTGTCTGACTTGAAGGAGTTTGCTATCTTCTTAAGTTGATTTTCAGAAAGTGGGCAGTGTTCATTTGACACAGCCACAGATTAGGTGGGGGGAGCTGGTAGATACAAATCAAAATTCTAACTGATCCTGTATATTTCCCACCTGGTGAATTACATTAACATTATCCATTGCTGTCAATTTTTGTGATAACTGATTCATCCAATTTTTTGATAATTTTGTTTAAAGTTCCAAATTTTATATTTGCAATATCACTTGTTACTAAAGGTAATTTGTTAATCATATTTACCCCACATGATTCAAGCATAAAATACAACAAACCAGATCACTTTATTTCTATGAAACCTTGATCTAAGCCCAGATTTTGCAGTTAATGAGGAAGTCACACTGTTCAGCTAACTCAAAGAAAGCAATCCACCATGATCTACAACCTACCCCTTGGTCAAGGTAAGTGTGAATATGATGCCAAGTGAAGTGAACCTGTAACAGTATTGTCATCAAGCAAGGTAAGTAGTCAATCAAATTTAAGTGCTGTCATCAGAAAGTTAAAAAGCCAATCAAATTAAAGTAATGTTACAGACAACAAACCAAAAGTAAAATACAATGATTATCATTGATGTGATGATGCTGCTCCTTTAAGTTGGTTATAGTCTCCTAGTTTTTTGTTTCAGAAGGTTGTAAAAATACTGTTTCCAAAGAGTTTGGCCTTGGATGGGTTTTAGGACCAATTTGATGATAGTCAACAGATACTGCCTCATGGAAAAGGTTTTCAAGTTTGAAAAAAAAACACTTGTACAATGAAAGGGGAGTGGCCACTTCTCCCAGCTCAGCTTTCCTCTGGTTTGGTTTGGTCTGGATATCACGGAAAGCAGTCAGGTAGCTGTGAAGTTGCTGAGCCCAAAGAAGCAGGTCCATGCTGAACCTCTCTCTCTGACTTCTCTCCTGTAAGACTTTATGTTTGATTTTACCCTTTGTGCCGAGCGGTGTTTATGGGGACTGTTGCAAGTATTTGGAACAGCATCATTAAATTGGGATAATCTGTAGGTTTTTCAAATAGGTTAAGTTATTCGGTATTCTGTTCTCTTTTCTTTGTGTTTCATTTGGAAATCTTATAAATAAATTCAGTTTTGTTTCAAACTAAATGGTTTGACAAGCTGCATCACTCCTGAAAGTCTCTGCATTACACCTGCTTAAAATAACCAGCCAAGTTAAGGTCTGGGCTACTTGCTTGAAATGTTTTGAGGGGGTCTGGCCTGGTCTATAAAATACATGTTAAAAAGATGTTTTTACAGATGTTTTGTTTTCTATCTTAACCCCTTGTGTATGTTCCAATACTTTATTATGCTTTCTATAATATTTAATTAAATTTTAAACTACATGTTTTCTATTATGTGGAACATTTTATCATTATGGCAAAATGTGACATTCCTTAAATGTAAAATCAATATTTTCGGAGCCAGAGACATTTTCAGCAGGAATTTAGTATATCATCAAATGAAAGTTACACCTTATTCCACCAGATGCATCCTTTCAAACATTTTGCAGGAAGATTGAAAACATAAAAAGGCAAGTCGTCTTCAATTCCGTGATCTCTAATTAATTGAAGTCTGTGATGCTTCAACAGCACATCCTATGAAAAATCATAATTTCACTGCCAGTAACTTCTGGATTTTTGTGTTTAACTGTGCTTGTGCTGACTCCAGAAATTACTGAGATTATCAGAAAAATAATTGTGGTGAACATGATAATGTTGCCATCATAATGACTGTAAAATTGAATCCAATACTTAAGTACAAAATCTGCATCTAAACCTGAGACATTTCTGATTCTGAATTTTCAAAGCATGAAATAAGATTGGATTGGATAGTGAAGAAGGTGTTTGGTGTGCTTTCCTTTATTGGACATACAATTGAGTACAGGAGTTGAGAGGTCATGTTGTTATGTTGCGGCTGTACAGGACATTGGTTAGGCTGCTGTTGGAATATTGCGTGCAATTCAGTCTCCTTCCTATTGGATGGATGTTGTGAAATTTGAAAGGGTTCAGAAAAGATTTACAAGGATGTTGCTAGGGTTGGAGGATTTGAGCTATTGGGATAGGCTGTTTTCCCTGGAGTGTCGGAGGCTGAGGGGTGACCTGTCAAAGGTTTATAAAATCATGAAGGGCATGGATAGGATAAATAGACAAGATCTTTTCCCTGGGGTGGAGGAGTCCAGAAAACTAGAGGACATAAGTTTAGGGTGACAGGGGAAAAATTTAAAAGGGACCTAAGGGGTACCTTTTTCACGCAGAGTGTGATGTGTGTATGGAATGAGCTGCCACAGGAAGTGGTGGAGGCTGGTACAATTACAACATTTAAAAGGCATCTGGATGAGTATATGAAGAGGAAGGGTTTAGAGGGATATGGGCCAAGTGCTGGCAAATGGGACTAGACTAGGTTAGGATATCTAGTCGGCATGGATGAGTTGGACCCAAGTTGTTTCCATGTTGTATATATCTATGACTGTAACTGTCAAACATCACCCACAATGAGCAGTACATTATTCAAATAGTATTGATTATATGTGTAACAGCATTAATTATTCCTATTTTGTTTGAACAACTATTAAAGTGTTAAATTATTTGTTGAGTAATAATTAGGGAATAAATGTCAACTATCTTTATCATATATTCATTAAAACCCCGATCAAAGTATTGAATTGTTTGGTAAAGCAGATATCAGAATTCGGTAGCTCTTTTGTTTTTAATTTCACAATACCTCACATCTCATATAAAACACTTCCAGTATCCACATACAGTAATGACAGATAGAATGTTATACCTATTCTGAATGATCTTTACCATAGCCCTGTTCCATATAAGGAGAGATGGTTAGTTCCAGCAGTATAATTTATCCTGATCACAGAAAATAACATTAGATAAAAGTCTCTTAAAGCCAGCACAAATGGTGGACAGCTTCACTGCTGGCAAGTTTCTTTCACATGAAAGAGACAAGAGCCACTAATAGCAATCCTGTACTGCAACTCACCTCGGATTATATAAACCTGCCCACCTATCAAGTGTTTTAGACAACAGAACAGTCCATCTGACAACAGGGGGTGGAAAGCAGTAAAAGAAATAATGGCCAGATGTCAATAGTTGGGTGAGAAAGGGTCATAGGTCAAAAGTTAAAACGAGGAACACTGTTTATTACAGTGGTAAAAGTACAAGAGCTTTAACAGGTTAGTAACAAGAAAAGGCTCAATAGAGAGGATTATTAGGTCTCTGATGCAATAACTCAATTTCTCATTATTATGCCACAAAAGTGCACATTTACAATCCTTTTAAAAAACTAATCACTTTGCAATTTCAGCATATTACTATTCCTTCCCTCTTCATGAACAAGAAAATCAAAGGTCCTTGTTTCCCTTGTACTGCATAGTGACATTGCATTGCCCACTTTATTGACCACTGTGTCTGGAATTTATTAAGTTTGTCACAAAATCAACTAAATTTGTGAATTGCAATACAACAAAATATAACATGCAAGCAAAATCTTATCTGTAAAAAGGTAAGGTAGGACTTCAAATGCCACTTGAAGTAGGTTAACAAGTCCTTTTAAGAGATATACATTTTCAGAATGAATTTCTTGCCAAGTGTAGTTTGTTTATAGTCAAAGTAATTGTGCAACAACTACAAATCTCACAAGCAGTAAGAAAATATTACTAATTTTTGTTTCTTTTTCACCTCTGGTCATGAAATATAAACTGTTAAAAAAAAACAACCAATCCAACAAAATAGATTTCAAGAAAAGTTATTTAAAACGCATGACTAATAAAACTGTTGCAGTAACAGATTTTGATCGAATTTAAGTCAAATGTGCAATTGTAGAGAAATGTTACATAATTAGCAAGAACATTGTTGCACTTCCACTATTTTAAATGTGATAATTGATTTTAAAAATTACCTAAAGTCTAGTGCACGTAACTGTAGAATTACAAATTCTTGCAGTTTTTCATCTGAGTACCATGTGAAATCAATGTTATTGTGAAAGGCAAACAGTTTCAAAACTTCTGTTGATTTACCAAAACTCTATTATTTTTAAATTTGTTTGATATTTCTGGAATTGTTGCAGAAAAATCCAATCACATACAAAAGAAATGGCAATTTATAGATACAAAAACCATTTTTATATGATCAGAGCAAAGATTAATGAAAAATCAACAGATGTAATAATACAGATCAAATACCAAGTCACCGAAATGGTATTGCTCAGCGACTCAAAGCACATTTTGCGATTAATGTTTCGGTCATATGGAAATTGGGTGTTTTAATAAGCTTAAAAATAACACTGTGATCAAGATTCTAGCCCTAACTTTGTAATCAATCACAGTGAACAATGCTATTGTAGCCTCAGGATTGTGCGCCTGATTTTTCAAGTTCAAGCCAAACATGCACTTTATTGATTTGGGCACCCATCATTTTTATTAGCTCCAATTTACCAGTGCAAATAATTACCAGCAAACCTTCATGAAGCTTTGGTAAAAATAATGGTAAAATGGTTCAGTGGTTAGCACTGCTGCCTCAGATCACCAGGGACCCACAGTCGATTCCAGTTCGTCTGCGTGGGTTTCCTCCGGGCGCTCCAGTTTCCTCCCACAATCCAAAGATTTGCAGGTTAGGTGAATTGGCTATGCCAAATTGCTGACAGTGTTCTGGGAAGTGTAGGTTAGGTACATTAGTCAGGGGTAACTGTAGAAATAGTAGGGGACTGGGTCTGGATGGGTTGCTCTTCAGAGGGTCGGTGTGGAGTTGTTGGGCCGAAGGGCATGTTTCCACACTGTAGGGATACAATGAATGTTTAAGAATGACTAGGTTTCACTGTGGCAACAGCCATAGTATTTGAGTGCTTGAAAAATATTTGCACAAAAAGGAAAACAATTTTGTTTTCCATTTAATGCAAAGCTATTGAAAAACAAAAACAAGTGATTGTGTTTGGAATTTAAAATTTCATAATATATTTTATAATTTGATAGAAAATGCTTGCAGTATGTTTTGAGTGGAAGTGTTTAGGTCACATGTTTAAATGTAAGATTGAAAAGCATGTGAAGGATCCAAAAATGCTATGTAGGTTGATCATAAGAACAATTGCATTTGAAGGCTTATGCAACTAAATAAAATTGTACAAAGTTAATTTAGTTTTAATAATTATGCAACAGAATTGAAAGAAAAATAGTAATTTAGTATAAACAGTCTTAATTGAAATTCTCCAGAACTGTTTAATAATGTGGGTTATGAAAGTGATGAAAATACACAACTTTTAGGCAAACTACTCTGACCGGGGATCGGGAGGAAGGGGGGGGGGGGGGGGGGGGGTCGGGGGGGAGTACGGAAATTGTGCTGAATTATACAATATTAGTACAAGGTTCAGATGTGACCTCATAGAAGTCTATAAAATAATGACAGACATAGATAGAGTTAATAGTATTTGTCTTTTCCCTAGGATGGGGGATTTCAAGACTAGTGGGCACATTTTTAAGGTGAGAGGAGAGGGATTTTAAAAGGGGCAAATCTTTTACACGAAGAGTGGCTTGCACATGGAATGAACTTCCTGATGAAGTGGTGGGTGTGGATGCAATTACAATGTTTGAAAGACATTTGGATAAGCACATGAATAGGAAAGGTTTGGAGAGATAATGGTCAGGAGCAGGCAGGACTAGTTTAGTTTGGGATTATGCTGCCTGAACTGCTGTGCTCTTCCAGCACCACTAATCCAGAATCTGGTTTCCAGCATCTGCAGTCATTGTTTTTAACCTAGTTTGGGATTATGTTCAGCATGGACTGGTTGAACTGAAGAGTCTATTCCCCTGCTGTATGACTGTATGACCCTATTGAACTGTAAACTGCTTGGTATGCTATTGAAAGAAATGTAAGTTTGGACCATAAATTATATTTTTCCAAGATTTGCCTTTAATTTTACTTTGTTTATTTGGTCATAATGTTCAACTTTATCAAAGTATAACTACAGGTAATGTTTGTAGTATGAATAAGGACTACAAAGTCTGTTTGACACACAAGATTAGAATTTATTGTTGGAATCAATAGTGGATGATCTATTTTTATTTTGTTTTTATATGTTTAAATATGTTTTATTTTGTTCATTCATCAGATGTTAGTTTTGTTGGCTGGGACAGCATTTATGGCCCATTTCTGTTGCCTTTGAGAAGGCCAAGGTATGCTGCTCCCTTTCCTTTTCTTTAAAAAGACCCAAAATGCCCATGGGAAGGAATTTCAGGATTTTGACCCAGAAACACTGAAGATATGGCAATGCATTTCTAAGTCAGGATGGTTTGCAGCTAGGAGGGGAACTTGCAGGTGGAGGTGTTCCCATGCATCTGTCGCCCTTGTCCTTCCAGCTTGCAGCTGTCATACATTTGGAAGTGTTGTCTCAGGAGTCTTGGTGAATTTCCATGGTGCATTTTGTACATGGTACACATTGAAGCTACTGAACATCAGTGGTGGAGGGAGTGAATGTTTGTAGAATATGCTGTTGTGTCCTAGATGATGTTAAGCTTCTGGTGTTGTTGGCGCTGCACCCAACCAGGCAAGTGGGCAATATTCAATCACACTTCCAATTTGTACCTTATAGATGGTAGATAGGATCTGGGGAATCGAAGGGTGAGCTACTCGCTATAAGATTCCTAGCCTCTAACCTGCTGTTATAGCCACAGGATTTATATGATTAGTCCAGTTTAATTTCTGGTCAATGATAACTCACAGAATATAGATAGTAAGAGATTCCATGATGGTAATGTTATTGAATGTCAAGGGATGATGGTTAGATACTCTAATATTGGAGATGATCATTGTGGCGTGAATGTTACTTGCCACTTGTCAGCCCAAACCTAAATACTGTCCAGGTCTAGCTGCTTTTGGACACTGCTTCAATCATGAAGAGTCATAAATGGTGCTGAACATTGTGCAATTATTAGTGAATGTACCCACTTCTGACCTTAAGGTGGAGGGGAGATAATTGATAAAGCAGCTGAAGGTAGTTTGGCCCAGAACACACACTGAGGAATTCCAGTACAGCATCCTGGAACTAAAATGACTGACCTTCGCCAACCACTACTATCTTCCTTTCTGTCAGGTATGACTCCAACCAGTGGAGATTTTCCTGATTCTCAAGTTTGCTTAAGCTCCTTGAAGCTGTGTCTGGTCAAATGTAGGTATGATCTTAAGAGAAATCACCCTCATCTAACCTCTGGAATTAATGTCCATGTTTGAACCAAGGCTGTCAAAGCTGGGTGCACTGGCAGAATCCAAACTGACCATCAGTAAGCAGGTCATTGCTAAGCAAGTGCTGCTTGATCACACTGTTGATGGCACATTCCATTGTTTTACTGATGATTCAGAGTAGACTTATGGGGTGGTATATGGTTGGGTTGAATTTATTCTGGTTTTTGTGAACATGATATATCTGGGCAATTTTACACATTTCTGAGTAGATACTTATGTTGTAATTGTACTGGAAAATCTTCACTAGGGGCATGGGAAGTTCTGGACCATACAACTACAGCATTATTGCTGCAATGCTGTCAGGAACAAAAATGCCGCTGCTCAGGATTCCGCTCATGGTGAGCAGCACATCAACCGAACACCAACTGTGGAATTCACTGCACATATGGACTGTGGAGGCCCAGGCAGTCAAAAAGGAAATTAAGAGAGAATGCTGGTTGGGCCCCATAGCCTTTGCAATATCCAGTGGCTCTAGCTCCTTCTGGATACTACATGGAGTAAATTAAATAGTTGAAGACTGGCATCTATAATGCTAGGGAACTCTGAAGGAGGCCAAGATGGATCATCTACTTGGTACTTCTAGATGAAGATTGTTGCAAGTGCTTCAGACTTATCTTTTGAATTAATTTGTTGGACTCCTTCAACATTGAAGAGGGGGATATTTCTGGAACCTCCTCCTTCAGTAAGTTGTTTAATTGTCCATCATTCATGAGTGGATGTGGCTGGACTGCAGAGTGTAGATATGGTCTATTGGTTGTGAAATTGCTTAGTACTGAGTATCACTTGCAGCATGCTGTTTGGTGTGCAAGAAATCTGTTTTGTAGCTTCACCAGGTGGCTACCTCATTCTTAGGTATGCCTGCTGTTGCTCCTGGTATGCCCTCTTTCACTCTCCATTGAATCAGGGTTGATACTCTGGCTTGATGTTAATTATGAAATGCAAGGTATGCCAGGTCATAAAGTTGCAGATTATGTTTGAGTAGAATCATGCTGCTGCTGATGACCCACACTGCTTCAAGGGTGCCTAGTCTTGAGTTGCTAGATATGTTTGAAGTTGATCCCATTTAGCATGATTGACTCCTACTGATACTATCATGGACAGACATACCTGTTGCAGGCAAATGGGTAAGGATATGGTCAAGTATGGTTTTGCCTCAACATCTTCTACAGATGCAGTATAGTAACTAGGTCAGTTGTGATGCTGCCGTCACTCTTGCTGATGGACATTAAAGTTCTCCTCCCAGAATACAATCTGCACCCTTAAGTATTCTCAGTGCTTTCTCCAAGTGGTATTCAACATGGAGGGTTACTGGTTTATCAGCCAAAGGAGGCAGTACGCAGTAATCAACAGGAGTCCCTTGCCCATGATTGAGCTAATGCCATCAGACTTCATGGAGTTTACACTTAATACTAGGACTCTGAGGGCAACTCTCTCCTGGTAATACACCACTGTGCCACCACATCTGTCCAACTGGTGGGTCAGGTGATATCTAGGGATGGTGATGGTGCCGTCCATGACATTATGCATGCAGTATGATGTGTGTTACGTCTATTGTACATTCTTTTAATAGAACATAGGTCATTTAAAGTTAGGTAACATCAGTGGTAGTTTCTAGTCTATAAAGGATATTTTTCACAAGCCTGAATGTTAGAGCCCAGAGTTTTTGGCAGCCAGATTGTTGTTTCTGCAGTGTTAATAGGAGTTGTATGTCAAGACCCTGTGGACACCCCAACTTGGCAGACTCTGAGGGAGTAGCTCAGGAAATTGAAGATTCTGATGGGCAATTCTCTACACCTGGAACCCTCTGAAAGAATCCAGTTGCACTGGAGAATTTGGAGAATTCCATTGCAGCTAATGGTTACACAGGAAAAATTAGAAAATTTAAAACTTAGTCAAGTCCTTGAGTAACTATTAAACTGAAACCATAATCCACCACACATACCCCAACTGCACCTCACCCTGACTCCTTATACTTACCCACAATTTATGGACCTGACACCTTCCCATTCCTCCTAGGACCTGACTCCATCCTCTGAAACCACCTCCTCCCCACTCCACTGGGACACAGCAACCCTCCTGATAGGTGGGACTCAACATCACCCCTCCCCAGGACCTAACACTATGGTGAACCTCTCAAAACTGATGCTGCATCTGTAGACCTCTCCCAGTGCTACACCCAACACTCACGCCCAGATCTGACAGCTCTCCCTACTTCTCCCCATCCATCCCCACCAGAACCTGATACTGCACACTCCCCTGCTGCTGGAACTCATAGCTCCCCACTTCCCTGCTGCTGCACTCGACAACCCTTCTCCTCTCTGTCACATTAAGGACCCAGCAGCCTCTACTTTACAGGACATGACATTCCCCATTCCTACTGAATCTAATACCACTTCCACCCACCCTGAACACTTAATCACAACTTCACACCTTGCACCTTACCTACCTGGCAGCCTAATCTACAAGGACACAGTTCGATTTAAGGTTACTCTACATTTCTGCAGGAGCCCTGATTGGAATCAACTATTCAGAACACACAGCCCTTTCTTCACATAAAAGAAGTTGGGTGGAATAGCAACCTGGTTATCATTGTCATTCTGCAGAAAATCCAGTTCTAATTTACAAATGGATTTTGCATTAAGATCTTCACAAGCACAAAGTGTCATTATAAATCCAGTAGCAACCTAAAGATGATTTGTATGTATATACAAATGTAATTGAGTATTTAACTTTTTACTTTATTAGCTAAATTAAATATAGGAATATATCTCCACTTTAGATAGATCTGCAAACAGGTCAGATACAAGACAATTTGTTACAGATATATTCCTTCCACTCAGCCCCCATATTGTACCTTCAGCGCAAATACATAAGAGCATCCACTATTGGACCATTCTAATGGACTAAAAATACCAATTAGTGATGTGTCACTAATGGTGTGTGTCAGTGATTTGCATTTAACTGCAAATCATATTAAGCAAATTGTTTATTTTAGGATTACTAACATGCAGCATAAAGCAGGAATTTTCATCCCATCAGTCTAAATTGTAAACTTAAGTCTTAAAAGCAAAAGAGGGCCGTTTTAAAAAAAAGACAGTTAATAAATTCATTCTATGCCAGGCACATTTATATGAATCAAATATAATTCAACAAGTAATCTGAAACTTATTTTAATATTTTATGGGTCTGACTATGGTGAAGTTCAAAAATGACTCAAACAACTACTCATTAGTTAGAATGTGGAACAAAATATTATCCTGAAATTGACATTTTCAAAAAGTGATGAAGTGGTTTCTCCCTTTCACAAATACTTTTTGTATGCAGTTCTGGCACTGGTAAAAAATTGAAATAATTTAAAAATTATTACAGATAATAAAAGCAATTGATGAGAACGCCAAATAATATTTAATCGATACATAGATCCAAATTGTTTCTGGGTACAAATGAGAAGGTCTGACCACTGACTTTATTCCTGTGCATGTTTTCTAAGGTTTACTAAATTGGCATTATTGTAGATGAAAAAGTCAGGATTCCTCTACAGCAACACCCAATTTCCAAAGAACATTATATATTTCTTTCTAATTAATAACAGAGATGAAATATCTTCATTTGTTGACCAACTAAGCACGCACAGTATTACAATGAGTTTCTTTTAGATTTAAATGTATATATTTTTAGTCTACACAAGACTCATTCATTGTTTTTCGATCCTTGTCAAGCCTTGTACTCACTAGGTGGTCTGTTCACTGCCAAGTTTTTGAAGTGGCTTCCTTTTATGACTTCTACTGACAGTCTGCCAGTGGTGGCATTATATAGCAGGCCAACTAGGATTTCTGGTGTCGAGCCATGTGCCAGAGACTGGCAGGAAGAAGTGCTTTCACTGCAGGACATCTCAGACATGCTCATCTGGGAGTCACAGCCCTAGGAGCAAAGTATGAAAATATTATTATTTAATCTATATGCACCAAGCATACACACTGAAATATTCATTGTTTCACATTACTAACTAACCAGAATTCAACTCTTCCCATAGATAATTTCTGAAAAATATATTTTTTTTACAAGACCTGGGCCTATCTTCCTCATTAGATGCTGACTAAAATTATTGTGTCTGCATCATTTTCTGCTTGTCTTTTATTAGATTTTTTATATTTCTGTCAGCGATCTCAAATTTATAAAAATGTTACAAACTGAAGCAAGAGGAATTCTGGCAAACAAGAACAATTAATGTTTATGTCCAGACACATATACCTATCCCTTCCCTTGTCCGCCTTTTGCAGAGGCCGTTCCCTCTGGGATGCCATGGTCCAGTCTTCCTTCATTTCCAACACCAACCCCACAGCCACATGGCACCTTCCCCTGCAACTGCTGAAGGTGTAACACCTGCCCATTTGCCTCCTCCCTCCTTAGTATTCAAGGGCCCAAACATACCTTCCAGGTGAAGCAGCACTTTACTTGCACTTCTCACAATCCAGTCTACTGCATTCGCTGCTCACATTGTGATCTCCTCTACACTGAGGAAGCAAAGCATAGACTGGGTGACCACTTCACAGAACTTCTACGTTCTACCCTTAAAAAAGACCCCAAGCTTCCAATGCCTGCTACTTTAACACACCACCCGGTTCCCTGGCCAACATCTCTGTCTAAGGCTTGCTGCAGTGTTTCGGCGAAGTTCAGCATAAGCTGGAAGTAAAAAACATCTCATTTTCTACTTGGGGATCCTGCAGCCCTCTGGATTCAATATCGAGTTCAATAATTTTAGGGCCTGAACTCCACCATGTCCCAGTCCCCTACCACACACACCAAGCTTTGTTATCACGAAGTCTGCCATTACATACTACCCATTGTTAGCCACTAACAGTCTCCATTAACAGCTATTCACCCTCCCAGCCAGATTGTTATGGACTCCTTTGTCTTTCCAGCTTTTCTTCTCTCTCTTTGGGCTCTATGCCTACCTAACATTTACTCCTAATCCCCTCCCCCACCTTATCTGCTGCAGAGAAACCAACCAAATATATTACCATCAGTTCTGAGAAAAGGTCACCACACCAGAAACGTTAACTTTGATTTCTCTTCACAGATGCAGCTAGACCTGCTGAGCTTTTCTAGCTACTTCTGTTTTTGTTTCTGATTTACATCATCCATAGTTCTTTCAATTTTATAGCATTTATGTCTGTTTTTTTTTCTGCTCATCTTTAATTACTATTTTCCTTCTAAATAACAATGTACAAGATTCAACAGGTTTTTTTGATGCAATAAAATTGGCATCAAAAAACAATTATACAATATGTATATTTTTCAGAGTAACTCATACAAATGCAATGTAATTCTGTTAACTGGTTCAGGAAATATAAACCCGTACTATGGTTATTAAAAGCATAGGTAAACTCTTCCTTTGTTGTTGAGATGAATATTGTGCAATGCATCAACAACACTGATGGAATTTTGATTTTTCATCTCCAGTAAAACAAGTGATCTTGCACTGTAATAAAATGTCATTGTTGTCATGGTATACTTACATTACACAATAATTGTGCTAAAAACAATTTATATGATGTGAACGTAGCATATATAAACAGGTAGTTTTATAGATACAAATCAGCATGAGCTGATTACACAGCATTTGTCTTTCAGTAACAAGACGTGCCTCACCTAATGATTTCTGAAGCTATGGCTGCTAAAATGCTTTTTAAGACATTCCTGGAATCTAGGAGGTAACAATTTTGCTATGTTGCATGAAATATTGGTCACTGGTAAAATAACTCACAGCAAATTAAATGTGACCTGTATCTCTTAACAGATTCTGCAGATTAGAAGCATCTTCATCATAATATAATCTAAAACAGAAGAGGAAAAGCTATAGTTCTTTCATACCAAATTACATTAAAAAATGTGTATCCTTTACTTTAGGCCTTTTCATTTTGAAACTAAATAGAATAAAACTAATAATTATAATGGCTACAATAGTGGCATGGATGTCTTTGCCACACAATGGGATCGCATTGGTTTTGAGTGAGAAAATGTAAAGCGCAGGATACTGATTAAGCCACTCATCTTCCAGGAAGATCTATGGATTTGAATCAATATCACCAAACATCAAAATTTTCCCTAATATTCTTTCAGAAAATAATATTTTGAGTCAATGAGAAATTAATTTTGCAAGACATAGAAATTCATGTGTGATTTTCACTCCATTTAGGTCAAAGACATCAGCAAAAGTTATTCTGATTCACATTAACCTTGCAGGGAATACATCAGAACAGAACATCAATTGGTAGTAGGCAAAGATAAGCTAGGCATTTGGCAAACCAATTGTCCAAAACTCAACTCAGTTTGACATTAAAGATAGAAACATAGTTTTTAGGAGCAGGAGTAAGCATTTGGCACTTCAGGCCTGCTTCACTATTTAATAAAATCATGGATGATTGGATTATTAGCATATTTTTCAAACCTTAGATAAATTATTCAAGCCAAAGCCAGTGTGTGCTGTATAGTCTGGACTTTCATATCATTTATTGTATGTCCGTTGAGTGATGCTGGATATGAATTTCACATTCAGCAAGGCTGCAGAACAGACAACAATGCTCATCATACACAGCCAGGTTTCCCTTTCCAGTGAAATCAAAGGAAACTAAAGTCAAGTGGAATGTATGGCCAATGTGATACCATGTACTTTGTTTTCCTACAAAAAACAGAATCTCATCCTTGCTGAGCATAAATTTCACTTAAACCTTCCACAGTGAGGTGAGTGTGATCTTCTTATTCATTCATTTTACAAAAAAACCTCACAAACAGTAAGGATTCTTTTCGTCACTTATTTAAATTACATCATTCAGATGCTATACTTGTCACAATTTGGAATATTTCAATTTCTTTCAACCAATGTATTCGTTAAGTTTATGATTTTTAAAAAAAAATTATTAATTTGCAATCTGCCCTTCGTTAAATATCACCCTCTTTTGTACTTCAATCTGTACTAAAGAAAAGAGGTTCCATTTCTTAGCAGTCTGTTATTTTCTTGTTTTTGCATTTGCATAAGTTGTATGACCCTTTGATCTTTTCCTATAAATTCTGTCCAATGTATTCTCTCACACTAGCTGCCGGAGGAAGGAGCACAGCAGAGACTCTGAAGGTTTGCAGTTTGAAATAAACCTGTTGGACTATAACTTGGTGTCGTGCGATTGTTGACTTTCTTCATTTGTGCATTCATTCCATTTATGGTGTAGGATATGCTCACTTCTATAGTTGTGTTGTTCTCCTGTACAGTATCATCTATCTACCCAAAATTCTCACAAACTTGATTGAGTTTTTTAAAGAAGTAACAAAGAGGATTGATGAGGGCAGAGAGATTGACGTGATCTGTATGGACTTCAGTAAGGGGTTCAACAAGGTTCCCCATGGGAAACTGGTTAGCAAGGTTAGATCTCATGGAATACAGGGAGAACTCACCATATGAATGCAGAACTGGCTCAAAGGTAGAAGACAGAGGATGGTGGTGGAGGGTTGTTTTCAGACTGGAGGCCTGTGACCAGTGGAATGCCACAAGGATCGGTGCTGGGTCCACTACTTTATATAAATGATTTGGATCTGAGCCTAAGAGGTATAGTTAGTAAGTTTGCTGATGACACCAAAATTGGAGGTGTAGTGGACAGCGAAGAAGGTTACCTCAGACTACAAAGGGATCTTGATCAGATGGGCCAATGGGCTGAGAAGTGGCAGATGGAGTTTAATTTAGATAAATGTGAAATGCTGCATTTTGGGAAAGCAAATCATAGCAGGACTCATACACTTAATGATAAGGTCCTAGGGAGTGTTGCTGAACAAAGAGATCTTGGAGTGCAGGTTCATAAATCCTTGAAAGTGGAGTCGCAGGTAGATAGGATAGTGAAGAAGATGTTTGGTATGCTTTCCTTTATTGGTCAGAATATGGAGTACAGGAGTTGGGAAGGTCATGTTGCGGCTGTACAGGACATTGGTTAGGCCACTGTTGGAATATTGCGTGCAATTCTGGTCCCATTCCTATCAGAAAAATGTTGTGAACTTGAAAGGGTTCAGAAAAGATTTACAAGGATGTTGCCAAGGTTGGAGGATTTGAGCTGTAGGCAGAGGGTGAATAGGCTAGCACTGTTTTCCCTGGAGCGTTGGAGGCTGAGGGGTGACCTTATAGAGGTTTATAAAATCATGAGGGGCATGGATAGGATAAATAGACAAAGTCTTTTCCCTGGGGTGGGGAAGTCCAGAACTAGAGGGCATAGGTTTTGGGTGAGAGGAGAAAGATATAAAAGACACTTAAGGGGCAGCTTTTTCACTCAGAGGGTGGTACATGTATGGAATGAGCTACCAGAGGAAGTGGTGGAAGCTAGTACAATTGCAACATTTAAAAGGCATCTGGATGGGTATATGAATAGGAAAGGTTTGGAGGGATATGGGCCAGGTGCTGGCTGGTAGAACTAGATTGTGTTGGGATAGCCGGTTGGCATGGACAGGTTGGACCGAAGGGTCTGTTTCCATGCTGTAAATCTATGAATCTAAGTAAAAAAATGGTAAAGAAAAGAACAATACAGAAGTAAATGAGAAATGAGACACAGAAATTTTAGAGGACATAAGTAGCGACAGGAAACAAGGGTGTGAGAAAAATACAAGACAAAAACACAGAAGCAAGGTATTGAGATGGATGAGGAGAAAGTGAGGACTGCAGATGCTGGAGATCAGAGTAGAGAGTGTAGTGTGGGAAAAGCACAGCAGGTCAGGCAGCATCCGAGGAGCAGGAGAATCAATGTTTTGGGCATAAGCCCTTCATCAGGATTCCTCAGGAAGGGCTTATGCCCAAAACATCGATTCTCCTGCTTCTTGGATGCTGCCTGACCTGCTGTGCTTTTCCAGCATCACACTCCCAGCGACATTTGAGAAGGATGAACCCTCCTCACTCAATTATAAAGATGCCAAAAATAAGCAAAGAATAGGTAGAATATCTTTCCACTCACAACCATCATTACCAAAGGAATTATAAATATGAGCTTTCTTCAGTTGGCAGTGGCAGATATGAAAAGAATCAGTGTACACCTGTTTAGAGAATTGCAATAATGATTGATATGATGCTTGTACCTCAAGGTTTGAGTATGAAGTTATGATACATGCTTTCTTCAATCACATTAAACTGGAGAAGATATTGAACGTAAATCAGAGCCAGGAACATGTGGCATTCTCCAGGCTTTACTGTAGAAATTAAAGTTAGATTATCCAAATTTGCATATGAATTGAAATCTGTTTAGTACACTAAACAAAGTATTCTATTTTCAACAGGAGACTGTTGGAAATCAGCCATGTATGTTACAAGCCAATGTAACTTTGGAACCAGATCGAACAGGAAACTTTTATTTTGCCAGAGAAATTATGCCCACTTCCTTAAAACTTCCTTCTGAGTCAGATTTGTATCTGTCCCAACATCCTGCTGGTGCATATTTTAGCACTATCAGTGGATTCTACACTTTGTAAATCTCCCTTCAATACAATACTTTGAAAAACTGAAAATACAGGTAGAAATTGAATTGTCTCATGTCAGTCTAAAATATAAAGGATAATTTATGCAATTAAATTGATTTCCAAACATACATTTTAATTAATTATTTATTCACTTCAGCCATAAGTCATAATGTTCCATATTGAACAATATTCTAGTAGCTCAACACAAATGTCCTGCAATTAATTGACTGAGAAATTGAATGCACAGTCACATTCGTGTGATTTGGTTAGTCTGAATTGTTGAACTAGAGAGTTTTTCAGAACTTGTAAACATTTTCAAGGTCCACATTTTACTGCACTCTGTGTAGAATTTTAAGTAAGAAAGTGGGTGGCAGAGGACCTAAATTGCTGAAAATGCTGTCATGTTGGAAACTCCGCAGCATGATCCAGTCCACTTATGGTTATTACCGAGAGGGAATAAACAACTGTGGCGATGTCAGGACTAAATATACCAAGAGTCAATTAATTCTGGGCCAGACCTTCTGAGGAGTGCTAATCACAGTCTGCATTTTTACATTAAGAAATAATTCTGCATTTCTGCCAGAAGATTCTTATCAGGGCACCTTCAGAAATGCAGAGTGTACCTTACATCTGATGGGCCCCAAGAGTGAAGGATAGTCAGGAGAAGTCAAACCACACCACCTTTGCTACAATAGCACTTAAATGTCTAGCATCACAGACAGCCATTTGGACTGCTTGTATGAAAGGTAAGTACATAAGGTAAGTGTAAAGTTAGTGTACCAGGAGGGCAGGGTACCAGGCATGTGTGAACTGAACCAGGCTAGCAGTGGAGAAATAAGGGTAAGTGAGGGTTGGTGCGTCCACTAGGGATGGGCTTTGTTGGGTCCACGAAGGGTATTGGTCCCAACTGAGTGGTAGTGGTCGTGGGGTATGGGGCGGAAGTTGGGTATTGTCGTAAGGAGGCGTGGGGTATTGGGTCCAGCTGCAGGATGTTGTGGATGTTAGGTCCAGTGCCATTAGTGGAAGGATTATCACTGGCTACAAGAGCAGGTCAGAGGCTAGAAATATTGTAATAAGTCACTATCTGACTCCCCTGAATCTGTTCTCCATCTACATGGCAGAAATCAAGAGTGTAATGGAATACTCCTCATTTGCCTGAGTGAGTGCAGCTCAGCTTAGCCAGCAACTTCCAAAGTCATGACTACTACAGTCTGGAAGAGTAAAGATAGCAGATATATGGGAACAGCACCATTTGCAAGGACCTCTCCAAGCCACTCACCATCCTGACGTGGATATATATCACTGTTCCTTCAGTGTCATTGGGTCATAATGCTGGAATTCTGTCCCTAGAAGCATTGTGGGTTTACTTACAACACATGGACTGAAGGCAGCACCACCACCACCTTCTCAACAGCAACTGGGATGAGCAATAAATCCTGGCCAGTGAGGCCTACATCCCATGAATAAATAAAACAATATATAAATCGCAGATTTAAAATTAATGTTAGTTTGCATCAATTACTATTTCCAGCGCAGTTCCGCACTTCTAAACTTTGTGTGTAGTGTTATTTTCAACTTTCACTCCTGAGAGAGCTGCTTCTAATTTTTACACCATATCCAACTGAATAGAATTAATTTTTCTTCATTTACCTTATATGTCCTTCTCAATATCTTGAAAACTTAACTCAAATAACCCATTAATCTTCTAAATTTCAACAATTACAATGTACCACATAATTTTGTTTTGTAGCTCAGATTATTTTCTTTGAGTGCAAGGGTTCTTAATTTTGTTTTGAGTGCACACGATGTCCTGAGGGGGCCAACTTGTGCTCAACTTGCATGCAAGCTTTTGGGTTGCTACTTGGCAATGAAGCTTTGTAAGAACATGCGATATAATGAGAAGCCTTTGGATACTGGATTCTACACAACCAATTGCCCATACTAAAACAAGAATCATATCATGACTAGTCAAGACATGTGATCAGATAATAAGGATAACCACATTATTAATATAAAAAAATTAGAAGTCATTCAGCACTGTCAACATCAAAGGATAATGTTAGTGCACAGTGACAAAGACAACAAACTATCAAGGAGCAGAATTGGGAATTCCATGCTTACAATAGGAAAAGGCCACCTCACTATGCAACGCAGATCATCAACCGACACTCTGTTTCGCACAGTTGGAACTGAACAAGTATTCCCATTCCAAACTTGCATAATTGAACTATGGAACCATTGTAGAATTATTATTCAACAGACTAGTGCAAGCAGACCTCCCAGTCATCATTTGTCAATACTTCAAAATTACAAAGTACATTTGTTGAAATACAGTGGAAGTTGCTCACAGCCTTCAAGTTGGCAACAAATTACCAACATGAACAATGGATAAAATGTTCAAGTTCAACGCTCATATGACCACACAAGGAATCCAACAGAAATTGTCAGCATATGTCCAGAATAAAGATTGTATAAAGAACAAACCCAACTGACATTACAACACAAGGAGACAGATGCCAAATCAAAACAATACCACAACCAGGAACACTGACTATCCTTATTGTGAATTGAACATGATCTAAGATACAACACAAACACAGTATGCATGTCTAGCCTTTAGAAAACACACAACAGGCTCCCACCAAGATCATCATAATTAAAACTGGACAGATAAGCAAACCTCTGATACATTTCAGAAGTTTGTAAATTTATTGCTCAGTATTACTGATTATTCAGACACTATGAGCAGTATTATATAGGGGTTTGAGCAAGGTGGGTTATGATGAGATTTATGGCCGAATCAAGTGAGAAGTCTGGCGAGGCTTATCTCAATGTGGGAGCATCTTGCTCCATCTTTTATGTTTTTGACCAGCAGTGTGATGAGGTTCTTACTAGGCAGTGGTCTATTGCCTGTTAAATTATTATTTGTTCAAAATGTTATAAGACCAACTCATCTCATTAATATTCAGCTTTCCATCTTACAAAATGGATTCAACAAGCTCATTGCCAAGGGAAAACTGAGTGGATACCTAGAAACTTTAGCTCACTGCTATTCCAAAGTTCTTCCATAATCTATAGGGATCAAACAGCATCACAAAGAATTCAAAGTCAGCAGCTGCTCGCACCCCTCTTCCACGGACACTGGCATCTGGCATTTGCGACCCTTTGTGACTATTATGGTAGTTGTTCAATACACTTGCAGGTTGCTCATGAAGCACAGACTTAGATTGCAGGATGGACTAGTATTGGAAGGCTGCAACAGGTAAAGTTTATACAAATGGACAGGGACTTAGTTCACAGGATGGACCAAGCTGCATCTCAGGGCTGCTCACTTGCACTTTTCGTGCTCACACAATAAGTGCCTAGCAGCACGCAAGTCATACAAATTGGCAATTTAGAAGTCACCATTTCAGTCAAGAATCAAAACATTGTATTGTGCTACGTCAATCTCACAACTTGGCCATGGTCAGATGTCTAATCAGTTGGGGGGGGGGGGAGCTATGCCTCTGCCGTCCATAGTGGGGTCAATCCAGAAGCTCCATTACAGTCAGTTCAGGGCTATTCAGTTGTCGCTAAGGAGGGTGGTCCAAAGTCAGTCCATGTTGACTGTCTACAGAAACTAAGAAGAGTGGGGGGGGCGTGGACAGTGGCAAGAAGGCCACTGCCAAGGGAAGGAGACTCGCCAAGTTATTCTTCAGGACTGGAACAGCAGGCTGGGTGAAGGGGGTGACAATGGGTGGGGGTAGAAAACAGGAGCTGCAAGGCGAATATGGTAAGGCATGGATGGCGTCATTATTGCAAGGGGGTGGTGCAGGCTCATGTAGATGAATGGGTGGGGACCTGGGGAGATACAAAGGCTGTGATGTTCCCTGGGAAGGGCTATCAGAGGCAGAAACTGGTAGCCAGTGTGGCCTTTCTTCATGCTGGAAATTGGCAGTTCTCATGAGGACAAAAATAGGGAAGAGCACAGTCAGGGTGGGCAGGGTAAACGCCTTGGTCAGTGAAAAGGGGAGGCTGCAGGACCTACCAATGTGTGTGCATATAAAAGGAAAGAACATTACACACACATCCATGCATTGCATAAGGCACCAACATGAGGGATCGCTCATCCCTAGTCTTTCTAATGCATTGCTCCTCACCCTCCTTGTTTGCTGCACAACTCCCTGCCACAGACATCCCTGACCAACTCCTTCACAACAACAATTTTGGACAGAGAGACCAGGAAAGAGTAGGGGTGCTATAGGGTGAAGGCTAATGGTGTCAGCAGGATTCATTGACATTGATGTATCTTGCTTCTCTTGCTCCACATGATGCAGCAGGTTCTCACCACAGATATTGATCCATGGTACATCTTGTGTAGTCATGAATGTGTGCCTTATGCTGCAACAGTTACATTCAGGGTTACAAAGACAGACAAACAACCAGATGAAAGGTCAAAGCAGTGTAATTTATAAAAAGGTGCTAGGTAATGTACAGTGCATTGTCACTCATGCCACCAAAGTATCTTCGAGAAGTTTTCTTCTTCTTTCTCTCTCTTTCACCATGTCTTAATGCAGTCTCAGTTTCCACAGCTAACTAGGGTGAATGGAGCCTATTCGGCAGTGGAGCCCATTGGCCCTGGATGCCTGGTTGGCCAGTCCTTTGAGACACACGCCTGCATGAAACATACACGCTTAAGGCCTTCTTGCCAGATTGAAGTGGATCTTCTTGGCATGAAAGGCTGTCTGGTTAGTTACCTTGAGGTAATACTCTGTCTCCCTGTTGTCATGCCTTTGATGTTCAGTACCAATGTCTGGGGCTCTGGAACGTATGTCTGTAGGCCTCTCTAGCACACCTTGAGGGTGTTGGACCTGGCTCTCCATGGCAGTCAAAAGCTGCCATGGAGGCAGCCAGATGGTCACATGACTCACTGCACTACTACAGCTTCTGGTCAATAAAGCCCACTGCATCCCATATTCCTGTTTGCTGTTCCAATTCCTCCCTGTGCACAAGGATGAAGTCTGTGATTATAGACATTATAGGGTTCTCTCCTGCCCACGGCTGTGCAAGTGCCAGGTTTCCAGCAGTCCACCAAGTGCCAGCAGCCTGGGGAATTCTTTCCTCAGCAAGCTGCAGAACTATTGCAGCACAGTGCCCACACTGTTTAAGCCTAACATTTCCACCGAGGTATCAGAATCTGAATTGGTGGAGGCAGCATGAGACAACCTTGCTGATGCTTACTGTCAGGCCTAGGTACACACCCTCAGAGGTTAAAGGGCTGGCTACTGCAGGAGCCAGCCATTTTGCCATAGAGGTATTGGATATGCTGATAGATCTGCAAGACATAAGAGAGAGAAGGCCTGGACATTAGAAATGGTGTGCAATGAATAACAATGACAGCAGAGTTGCTGTGCGATTTCCAGCAGAATGAAGATGTACTTATTCATTAGTTGAATATCAATGTTTCAGCACCCCTGCAGGTGTGGTCGTGGTCTTCTCCTGCAAGGGATCTGGGTGGCAACCACAGACCAGGGTACTTTCAGGGCCTGGTGGCGTGGCCTCCTCTGCTGGTCTTCCAGGAAGAGGATTCCTCTCCTTCAAACCAGCCTCTTGACCAGGCCTTCCAAGTCCCTGTTGGAAAAATCAGAGTCATTTTTCCTTTCTCCAAATCTTCTAGTCCATGATCACATAGAGCTGCTTTGGAATGGCAGTGCATGTCCAGGTCCATAGTGGTCTTTTAAAGATGGAGTGCACTCAAGGGCTGCTGGTTCTTCAGTGGATATCTACTGAATGGCAAGTTGTTCAGGGAACAATGTGAGGTAAGTTGGGTCTGGAATTGGACATAATAGACACCATGGAATGTAGGTAGTTAATGAGGTGAGGAGAAAGTGAGGTGAGTTTAGTGAGATAAAAACAATGTAAGATTCAGCCCAACACTTTTTTTTTGCTGTCATGTAAATATTTTGATTATTTAAGGGCACATTTTGAGATTAAAAAGAGAGATGTTGTGATATGATGTACATATCTTTAAGTTTGTGTATCTTAAACTAAAATCAATCAGAGAGAGGATATAATATTGTAACCCCATGATGTGTTCTCAATTTAAAGCAGCAACACTCAAAATGTGATGTGCCTCATAGACTTCTACTGAATATTATGTTTATATAGGCTTATCATCTGATAAAGAGTCCCCATTATCATTTTATCAATTCTTCCCCTATGATTGGTATATTTGTGTCTAATGGAAAAAAAAGTACAGCTCTCTGCCCAGCTGGAAGTTTGCAAGGTGCTCAGTTACCTTATTTTGGTTACTGATTCCAGCAACTTCCCAACAACTTGAACAACTGGTTTGGACTTTACACTCTCTACTTGATGGGACTGAAACTGGGACACTCATTAAGTCAGTGGACATCCTATTGACCACCTCCATGCCCATTGCCTGCCCTCACCACAATTATATTGGCTGTGAAGGCTTGCATCAGGAAGCCTATCTGGTAGTGGACAAACTCAGTGTGATACTGTTATTCCTGGAACAAGGTCAGATTGTCCTTGTTTATTTCGGAGGGATTGTAAAAACAGAGGTTCCGTTTCGTCTGTGTTTGTCTACTTGAAGAAGCTTTTGAAAAACAGCACTTATACATTGAGAGGGGAATGGCAAGTTCACCCAGCTTGTTTGATTTGGGTTTTAGCAGTCTGGCTTTTTAAAGCTGCTAGTCAGTTTAAGCTGGTCAAAGAAACAGCTATATGGAAGAAGGTGTTTCATGCTGAATCTCTCTGCCATCTCTCTCTCCTGAAAGAACCTGCGTTTGATTTAACCTTTTTTGTAAGGGGTGTTTATGGGGATTGTTGCAGGAATTTGGAACAGCATCATTAAGTCTGGATAGTCTGTTGGGTTTTCGGATAGGTTGTTATTCTGCATTCTGTTCTCTTTTGTTTGTGTTTCATTCAGTAGTCTGCAAATAAATTCAGTTTTGCTTAAAACTGAGGGGTTTAGACCAACTGCATCACTTCTGGAATATCCACTCTACATCTGCTCAAAATAACTGGAAAAGTTATGGTCTGGGCTACCTCCTTGAAATGTTTTGAAAGAGCCTGGCCTGGTCCATAATATAAGTCACTTAACTGGGCAATTAATGCCACAAGGACTGCATCCCACCACCTCTATGATTCAACCGTTGGCAAGAGAATGTTTTGAATGGTGATGTTCAGGGAGCTGTCATAGCTTTATGGGTCCCTTGAGCCTATTGGAGGCCTCTCTCTCAGATGTTAATGCCAGGGTTTCCTCTCCATCATGGCCTCATATTCCACACACTCTCCTTCATGGCCTCACATATTCCACACCTCTCTACCTCTTTTGCCCCTGTTATGAAGCTCGGTACTGAACAAGTCACCTACTTACCTAAATACAGATGCTACACCACAAGTCTCTTATTCCAAACTGTTCGAGAGCTACCAGGCTCTGAATGATCAGTGAGACTCATAGGCAGGGCTTCTTGATTGTGAAGAGCAAAATTTCCATCTCAGCCCTATAAATGGCTGCAGGAGGTTGTAAACACAAATACCTAAATTTAAACTTGCAATGTGCATCCTAAAATATTTAATGATATAATTTCATTTGTAGCCTTTTAATATATTCCTGTTGACAAAATACATTGAAAATTTGCCTAATATGTTCAATATTAGGTTTCTATTTCATCTAAATTTCTATTTCATTTATTGTTGCTTATCTGATTATGTTGGAGGTATGGTCTAAAAACAACAATATTTATCACTCGAAAATTGTTTCTAACTTTATTATTTTACATTGTATATTTCAAATAATTTGCTATGCCTTCTATCATTCTTGTTTTGGTTTTAGTTTTACTCCAATGCTTTAAATGAATGATTTCATTTGGAGACAGCGGAAATATTTATCAGGAATACTACAAAATCTGCAAAGGGAAGCATCACAATCAAAAGCGATTTGTTAAGCCTGAGCACATTATTTCAGACATTGCATGAAAAAGTTTCAGTCTGTATGAAAATTGGTCAGTTGATAGAAATTACCTTTTTACTGTAAACACAAGATAACATAGAAGAAAGCCTGAAGTTTACAAACATTAAAAAAAAACTTAAATGAAAACCAGACCTTGAAATTCTAAAAATGGTTTGTTTTCATTTAATTCATTTTCTCTTGGGTTTAAAAGTTGTGTTTCAAATCGCTGTTCAGCATTTTGTGAGAATATAACCTTCAGTGTAGACTCGGTTCCAAGACATGCTAGGAGGTAACATTAAATTCAGCCCAGCAATATGGGAGAGGTTAATTGTAAAGTTTTGATTGGTCACTCAGGATAGTCTCAGGGCTCATAGAAGCAGAGTTCAAAGTTTGTAGGCATTGCGAATGCAAGAGGGAGACAGAAGCAGACTCCATGTTCGGAGCATAGTAGTTAATTGTAATGCTAGAAAGGCAGTTGAACTACAAAGGTTCTATGTAGTTCGGGTCTCATTAAGAAGCCAAGGACAGCTGAATAGCTTTGTGCTGCTAGAACACAGGAAGAAGTTCTAGGAATGATCAGATTGCTAAGTGTTGGAGTCAGGACTCAAGATGTTTTCCTAGGAGAGCTGAATAAGTGGAAAGGCCACTGACATTGTGTTGGAGGAAGGCCATAATGGGCCTGGTAAGAACTGAAATGATTAATACTTCAGTACAGCTGAGAGAGTGGAGTTTGAAAAGCTCTAAGGCACTCTCTGTTTGATACAACTGACTTGGATACCTTTGGTAGAGGATTATTAAGGGTAGCATGTAAATGCATAAAAAGTGCATCAACTATAACTGTCAATCTCATTGGAATTGCTAGCAGGACTGTCAAAAGCACCACAAACAATTGTCAAAAGGAACTGTAAAAAGCACACGTTAAAAACAACTGTCAAAAGGAACTATAAAGATCATTTGTTAAAATTGTCAAAACTAACAGTCAAAAGTACTGCCAAGCTATGAAAATATTCAAAACTCCTGCCCTTTAAATATTAGAAAAGAAAACAATTTAGATTTTCAATTAAAAATTCCTTGTTGTTTCTCTTTGATTTTGACAATAGCCTGAGGGCTGCTGTTACTGAATTAGAGATGCTTGGCAGATTTTATAGCCTTCCATGATCACGAGACTCTTGCTAATTATCAGTTTGATTGGCAGCTCCAAGTGGATATGGACAGTTTGAAGTGATAATATGAATTCCAATTCACTGTTCTATCAGGGATTAAGCCCAGGAATGAAATGTTTGGTTTTACAAGGACTAAAATGAATGTTTGCTGTTATAGGGGATAATGTAGATGAAGGACTGTAAAAGGGGTGAATGGGTTATTTTGAAAGAAAATGTTTTTTAATGAAGTCTAAAATACATAGAATTTTATGTTTTTAATCTGAGTTTATCTTGTGCTCACAGTGGGTACATGGAGATGTTATGTTGGTAGGTGGGGGTGGACATGGCTTGGCACTATTAACATAGAAGCTACAAATGGCTTGGCAGAGGTGTGTGGGGGGCATGAGATAGCATGGACGAGGTATATGTTGTGAATAAGGGTTAGGGCTGAAGGCCATGGGACTGTTACATATTTCATTGTGTTTTTAAAAATCTTGGATAAAGTGCAGAAGCACCAAGGCAGACTTTCCACCTAGCTTACTTCTATGCCCACCAGTCTTTGCATTTCTTCCAGGTAGTCATCCTGACTTTCTGGACAACTCCACTACCCATGATGAACTTCCCAAATTCTGGGGCAACTTCTATCTTGGTTGGGATTATAAAGCTGGAAGTTGTTCAGACTCTGCACTTCCAATCCAGAAGCAAAAATTCAGGCCTTAGATTTCAAATTGGAAATCTAGCAAACGATTGTGGAAAGCACTATTTTTGCAAGATGGCATATGGATGGGAAATATCCAGTTTCCAACTATTTAGGAAGACAATGGACAGAAATGTTCTGGTCACATGATCAAACCAAGCTTTCTCTATTTAATAATTTAAGATTTAATAATTGCATTATTGGAGCATATAGGTCAGAAACATATGAAACTGCAAAGCAAAAGCACCCTGCCAAAGGAAAAAACAATAGACTGGGATTGGGTTGATCTTGACCTCCCTACCTGAGGAACTGTTCTGGGACTTTGCAATAAGGTTTCTCTATTGCAACTGAATTGGAGTGGGCAAATAAAAGAATCTATTGCAGCAAACATAAAATGGTGAATACATTATGGGCGGCACGGTGGCACAGTGGTTAGCACTGCTGCCTCACAGCGCCAGAGACCCGGGTTCAATTCCCGCCTCAGGCGACTGACTGTGTGGAGTTTGCACATTCTCCCCGTGTCTGTGTGGGTTTCCTCCGGGTGCTCCGGTTTCCTCCCACAGTCCAAAGATGTGCAGGTCAGGTGAATTGGCCATGCTAAATTGCCCGTAGTGTTAGGTAAGGGGTAGATGTAGGGGTATGGGTGGGTTGCGCTTCGGCGGGGCGGTGTGGACTTGTTGGGCCGAAGGGCCTGTTTCCACACTGTAAGTAATCTAATCTAATCTAATCTAATCTAATTTTCCTAAGTCTCCTGGCTGTTTCCATTGAAGACCAAGAAGAAAACGATTATTGGCCTGCGGAATCTTCAACCAAAGGAAAGACACATGCAACAAAGTATTCTTGAAATCTTAAGTAATAAGAAGAGCATTTACTTCAAAACTACAATCTTTTCTTGTGTGCGCGTATGAGTGAGAGACTGGTTGTAGTTGTATGTATGATTGAGTGTTGAGTAATAAATTTTTTTTTAAACTTACAAGAAAACTTGTCACCTGTCTATTCTTGACAGTTGTTAGCTAAAAATCTTTTTGAAAAAAATCAGGCTAGCTCCAATTATTGTTCCTGGTTCAGGGAGACAGAGATGGTTTGTTTCATGGCTCTCCAAGCCAAACCTTGGGAAAAAGTGGTCCAGAAGGTTCAATTTTCACTTTAGTGGCAGGGTTCCTTTGGGTCCAGGCTGTGAATGCCAGGCCTGCCTCCTTGCACTGGCTCTTGATAGCATAAAAAAGTCCCTTCAGCCCCCACAGTCCTCCCCTCCATGCTCATCCTATGTCCACCCATGTCAACACATACCACTTCAATCTCCATGCCACCCTTTTCTCTACCAACTCTCAATGGCCCATCTAACCCTAAGCCAACCAATGAACCTTACCCACCAATTTGGGACTTTACATTCCATATACTCATCTGTGCAGCTGTACCCACCACCCTTATTCGTTCTCTGTCATCTTAATGCCAACTCATTCCAACCCATGCACACCAACACCTCTCCCATTCCATGCCAACTCTGACTATTGTGATGATGCTGCTCCTTTAACAAGGTTATGTTGTCCTTGGTTTTTTTTCAAAAGTGTTTTATGAGAACAGGTTCCGAAATGTCTGGCTCGATTTACTTGAAGAAGCTTTTAAGTTTTTTTAAAATAACACTTGCACAATGAAAGCAGAGTGGCCTGTTCCATAACAGATTGGGGGCTCTTTGCAGGATTTGTTCTATAGTTCCAAATTGGGATTAGGGTTGCCAGACTCGAAGGCAGCAAATGGTAAGTGTCTTTTGTTCCAGCTGTTGAATTTGGTTGGTTTAGACAGTGCTCGGTGTAGTTATGGCTCTTTCAGTCACCAAGAGTTTTCTGGGGATGGAAGAAGAGACTTTGGTGGTGTTGGAAGAGATGATTAAGGCCAAACTGCTGGAATTAGCAGACAATCTGAAGATGGAGTTGCCTCCTTCCATGAGAAAAGAAGAAATAATTACAGCAATAGCTCACCATTTAAATTTGCTGGAAACACCATCGGAATCTTTAAAGGTGGCCAACATTTAATTGAAAATGAAACAGCTTGAGTTCGAGGCAAAAGACAAGGAAAGGGCAACAGAAGTGAAACTGTTTGAATTATGATTAAAAGCAGAGGAAAAAGAAAAAGAATGAATTGCTTCAGCAGTACAAAAAGGAAAAGAGAGAGAAAGAGGGAGTTTGAACTTCAGAAATTGGCACTTAAACAGGAAAATAATTTTAAAAGGATGGAGATAAAGGCTGAAAGTAAGCTGAGTGAGGAAGAAAGTGAAGATGAGCAAACCCCTGGTAGCCAATGGCCTGGTGAGGATCTGTTCAAATATATTCATGCATTTGATGAGAAGGATGTGGAAGCCTTTTTGTCTCCTTCAAGACAGTGGCTAAACAGATGCAGTAGCTAGTGACTATGTGGGTTTTGTTGATCCAAACAAAACTTGTAGGTAGAGCTAGTGAGGTATTTGCATAACCACAGGAGGTATTTGGGGCTTATGATGAGGTGGCAAAAGCCATCTTAAGTGTACATGAGCTTGTGCCAGAAGCCTATAGACAATGCTTCAGGAATCTAAGGAGGGGCCTTGGTCAAACCTAAATTGAGTTTGAAAGGATCAAACAAAGTAATTTTGATAGTTAGATAAGGGCATTAAAAATAGAGCAAAACTATCCTGCTCTTAGAGAGATGATTATTTTGAAGAAGTTCAAAAATTCACTTCCTGAAGTAGTGAGAACTTATGTGGAAGAGCAGACAGTTAAAACAGCAAGATAAGCAGCTGAAGTGGCTGATGATTATTAGTTGGTCTATAAATTTAAGTCTGCCTTCTACACATCAGTTTCAATCCATGAGGAATAGAAATTGGGGAAAAGAGAAATCCTCATGTGGAAAGTGAAAGGTAGATCTCAGTGAAGAACATAAGGATAACTTCCTACAGGGTAAAAAGGAAACCTTTGAAGGGGAAAGAGAATTTATAAAGCTCGGGTGTTTTCACTGAGATAAAATAGGCCACCTGTAATCACAGTGTTGGTGGGTTAGGGAAAGCACTGAGAAGCCAGTTGCAGGAAAACAGGATACACCAGTGAATTTTGTTGGAATGGTAATGGAAAGCACAGTGGTGGCTAAAAAGCTGTACCAGAATGTACAACCTGGTCGGAGGTTGGTTAAGGAGAAAGTGCCAGATTTTCTTAAACCATATACCTGCAAAGGTAAAGTTTATTCGTATAAGCCAGGAGCAACAGATAAAGAGGCTACAATGTTAAGAGACACAGGATCCCCTCAATCTTTGATGTTGAAAGATGAGGAGATATGTACATCTGAAGGACTATTGCCAGAAAATGTGCTAGTAAAGGGAATTCATGGTGAGCCACGAGCGCTCAATAATGCAGAGTGAGGTTAGAGTGTCCAGTGAAGAGTGTAGAAGTATTGGTAGGAGTACTGGACAAACTCTCAGCTCCAGCAGTACAATTTATCCTTCCTAATGATATAGCTGGTTCACAGATCAGACTGCTGCCTACTGTGGGTGAAAAGCCATTGAAACTCAGGCAATTTAACTATTGCAGGACACAAAGTCACCAGTTGAAACAGATGAGATCAAAGAGTATAGATGAGAAAACTAAAGTGGAATTAGTAGAGACCCTGTTTGATCAAATTGTTGAGACAAACCAGGAGCAGATAGATGACAATACAGACATCTTTAGTTCAGAGAAATTAATTGAATTACACCAGAAAGATGAAAAATGAAACAAATTGTATCAAAAGGCATCCACGGAAAAAGAATCTGAATGCATCCTGAATGGTATTATCTTAGAAATGATGTTTTAATGAGGAAATGGAGACCATCACATATTCAGGCAGATGAGAAATCGGCAGAAGTTCATGAAGTCGTATTGCCAGTGGGTTATAGAAAGGTGCGTTGCAGGTGGTGCATGAACTACCAGTTGGGGGTCAATTAGGGGTGAGAAAAACTCAAACTAAAATACAAAACCACTTTTACTGGCCTGGACTGAACAAGGATGTAGTTGAAGTCTGGTAGACATGTCATACACGTCAGGTAACTAGAAAACCACAGGCAGTAATAAAACTTGCATCTTTAATACTTGCTGTTGCATTTGAGGAACCTTTTACAAGAGTCTTAATTAATTGTGTACGACCCCTCCCTAAAACAAAATGTGGAAATCAGAATTTGTTAACAATAATGAATGTGTCCACTAGATTTCCAGAAGCTATTGGATTGTAGAGGAGTTTACTCAAATTTTTCACTAGATACGCACTACTCACAGAGATATGAACAGTTCGAGGGAATGATTAAATGGACTGGGGGAGTCAGCTAGACAGCATTTAAAAGTATCACAGCATACAATGAAACACAAAGTAGACAAGAAATCAAAAACTCGCAATTTAGGTATCGGGGATAAAGTGTTAGTGTTATTTCCAGTGTTATGAGAATGCTTAAAAGCTGGGTTTAGTGGAACTAATCAAGTTGAAAGAAGATTGAGTGAGGTGAACTATTTCATAAGGACTCCAAACAGAAAGAAATCTCAAGAGTGTGTGTCATGTGAATATGCTCAAAAGATATTTTGATAGGGAAGGAAAGCCAAAGGACATTGTTATTAGTTACAACACACAATGAAGAACCAAATTCAGAGTATTCTGAATTAGTCATTCCTCAAATTAAAATTGGACAATGAGGAAGTTGTCAAAAATTGGGATAATAATTGAGTTACCTCCCAGAGGAAAATCAAAATTACCTGAAAGAGTTACTACTATCGCATGGGGAGATATGTGGAAATAAGTTGGGAAGGACCAACCTAATTATGCAGGATGTAGATATAGGAGCTGCTGTTCCGATTAAGCAATATCCTTATTGGCATAATCCTCTAAAGTTGGCACAGGTTCAAAAGGAGATCGAATGTATCCACCAAGATGGCATAATTGAAGTGAGTTACAGTGACTGGAGCTCACCCATAGTAATGCAGCCAAAACCAATTAGTACTCAATGGTTATGTGTGAACTATCACAAAATCAATGCGGTTACAAAGACTGATGCATATCTGATTTCATGTTATGAAGACTGTGTTGAAAAGATGGGACAAGCAACTTGTATTGATAAGCTAGATTGGCTCAAAGACAATTTCGGCTTTCGTAACGCCAAATGGGCTGTATCAATTTAAGGTCATGCCATTTCGTATGAAAAATGCGGCAGCTATATTTCAGAGACTAACCAATATGGTCATTGCTGGATTACCCAATTGTGTAGTTTATATCGATGGCCTGGTGACTTTTAGTCATACATGTAAGGAATATTTGCATCATTTATCAGAATTTTTTGATCAACTTCAGGAGGCAGGCTTCATGATAAACCAGGCCAAAAGTGAATTTTCAAAAGCCCAAGTCACCTTCCCAGGTCATGTTGTTGGACATGTACAAATGGCTCCATGGAATGCAAAAAACAAAGGTAATTGGAGAATTCCCCATACTATCTACAAAAGAGCAGTCCTACGATTCTTGGGATTGAGTGGATTTTATTGAAAATTTGTACCAAATTTTAGCAGTGTGGCTGCTCTACTCACTGAATTGCTAAAGAAAGGCAAGAAGTTTCAGTGGACAGTGGACTGTCAGAAGACATGTGATAGCCTGAAAGCTGTGTTGATCACTGCCTCAGTATTAGCCACACCTAATTACGCAAAGCGTAATTACATATCGGTGGCTATCGATGTGAGTGACATGGATGTTGGTGGTGTGCTCTTGCAGGAGGACGACGAGAAGATAGAAAGATCTATCAGGTATTTCTCCAGGAAATTGAACATTCATCAACAGAAATATTTGACAGTTGAGAAGGAGACTTTGAGCTTGGTGTTGGTTTCAACGTTTATGTACCTGAGACAACCTGAGATAAACCATTGAAATTTGTGGAGCAATTGAAGGACAAAAATTCCAGCCTGTTGAGATGGACCTTGTTGGTACAGACATTCAATCTGAAAATTGTGCATGTGGCAGGACGAGGAAATGTGATTGCCAATGCATTGTCGAGACTTGAATGAGAAGCAGAGGCGTTCAGTAGTAGGAGTAAAACAGACTGAAACAGAATGTAGTAACACATGTTTGCATGATTATTGTCAATACAATATACATGGGGTATAGTAATGTACGAACAATTTAAGATTAAGGGGTTTTAAAATGAAGCCATCTTTGGACATTGATGGTTCATTTTTTTAAAGGGGGGGTGGGGGGGGTGTGATGCTGCTGCTCCTTTAACAAGGTTGTGTTGTCCTTGGTTTTATTCAAAAGTGTTTTACAAGACAGAGGTTCCGAAATGTATGGCTTTATCAATATGAAGAAACTTAAGTTAAAAAAAATTGTACAATGAAAGAGGAGTGGTCAGCTCTCCCAGCTCATCTTTTCTCTGGTTTGGTTTGGTCTGGGTTTTTTTAAGCAGTCTGGCTGTTCAGAGAATGTAGTCAGTCATTTTTGAGGCTGCTGGTCAAAGAAATAGCTACATGGAAGAAGGTGTTCCATGATGAATCTTTCTGCCATCTTTCTCTCTGACATCTCTCCTGCAAGACCCTGTGTTTGATTTTTCCGGTTTTGCTAAGGAATGGTTATGGGGATTGTTGCAAGTATTTGGAGCAGCATCATTAAGTTGGAATAATCTGCTGGGTTTTCGGATAGGTTAAGTTCTTCTTTAACCTGTTCTCTTATATTTGTGTTTTATTCAGTAATCTTGCAAATAAATTCTTGCAAATTGTTTGAAAGTAAGTGGTTGGGCCAGCTGCATCATTCCTGGAATATAACTTTACACCTACTCAAAACAACTGGCAAAATTATGGTCGAGGCCACTTTTTTGAAATGCTTTGAGGGGGTCTGGCCTGGTCCATAACAGTATCTACTGTGGGCAAATCTCAGAACCAAGCTAAATGAAATAGTTATGTAACTGTGATGATGTCAGTATTTTACTTCCACTGATTAAATTCTTTTAACAAATCGATTATGAAAACAAACCTTTCTGACAATCCTGAGGGAATGCATTTTGTAAGATCAAATTCAGGTGAAAATTATACAATAAATGGCAGAACCCTTAGGAGCATTGTAGTGGGTGCCTGGAACCATTGCCAGTGAAGGTGGTGGAAGCAGGCACGTTAACAACATTTTAAGCATATCTTGATAGATACATGAATGTAAGGTAAACAGAGGAATGGAACCTGGGTATAGGTATAAGTAGCGAGTCTAAATAAGGAATACGAATTGGTGAGACACAGAGTTTGCTCCTGTGCTGTATTGTATTGTATATATATTCTAAATTCTGTGACTGCTTTGACAATTTTACAGAAATAAAGGAAGCAAGACTTATTTAACAGAAAACCTTTAATGACCTCTAGACATCCCAAAATGTTTTACATCCATCCAAATACTTATGAAACGTAGTCACAGAATAAGGAATGCAATCAATCTAATCTGAGATCAATTATCTTTCCATTACAGTCCTTGAACTTTACCAAGGCTTCAAAAGACAATTTTCCAAACTGATGCCCATGGGAAATTCAACCCCTTGGAGTTTATTGAAAAAAGTTCATCATGTCTATACTGTTTTTCATTGTTCAGCTCTCTCCCCATAGATCTTAATCTTCTTCTGTGTCAAATATTTATCTAATTTTTCCTTCAAAGTTATATTGGGCTCTGCCTCCAATATTCTTTGTGGCAAAGCATTCCATGCTCCAACAATGACAAATTTTACTTTTAATTCCCTCCTCAACTTCTTTAGTAACGATTTTAAGTTGTAAATTCCCAATTGATACAAGTCTTTCTCTGATCACCAGCAAAATCTTTCAGAAATTTAAAATTCTAAACTAAATCATATCTTAGTCTTCTCTGCTTTGCCTTTAGCATTTTGTTACAATTTTAACTGAGCCAAACCTCTGCATACTTTAGACTATAATTGTTTCCATGCATTAAGTTCATGCTTGACTATTTCTGCAACGCAGTATTGGAATAAAAATTCAAAGATTTCATATTATAAATAGATTTTTTTATCAATTACAGGCATACCACATTCTGTACATTCATGTAGAAACACATTGTTGTACTGTTTGCTATACTTCCTATCCTAATTAAGCTTAATGTTCACTATTTTGCTTACATTGAAACTAGAACTATGAGAGTGAAAGCCATGCAATAACACTGACCAAAATTTTCCATTTTAGAATTAAATATGGTGACAAGAGACTAGACGGTATCATTACTGTTAATGCTCAGGGTGAGTTAACTCTGATAATTACGTGCATCTCAGCTCATTAACTATGCAAGAGAGATATTACACAAGTTAGTTGGTAAATCACATGTGGTGAGCGACCAGGAAATTTACACTTGGTCCATAGCCTTATATGCTTTTGCATTGCAAGTATACATCTAAATACTATTTAAATGTTATGAGGATTTCTGTCTCAACCACCCTTAGAGCAGCCCAGCAGCTTCACTTCACCCCATTTCCAACAGGCCAAGGAGGTTGTACCTGCGCAAGACATTTTCAGTAGGCTGTGGTCCTTCAGGCCCAGAATCCCCACAGGATTAAAATAATAACTTAAAGCATCAGGTGGTATCGTCACACAGTGCATTAAAGGCAACATCATTCTGTCTTTGGAATATAGAAATGTATTCCTGATAATATATGGGTGGAATTAGAGACAGAATTAAGTTCCCCAGCTTATTTGCAGTGTTGCGAGAGAGATTTTGGTCTGAACTTTTCAGTTGTAATGACTATGCAACTGTGTTTGATGTCATTACTCTGTGGAAGTGACAGCAATACCTGGAGCACACATTGCAATTATATGTAGAAATCCAGTTATCCTTGTTAGTAATTTCCTCTATCTCTATAAAATGATGGATTTATGACATTATATCCTTTTTAAAAATGCGATCAAAACTGTTCACTTAGTCCAGCTAGAGATCTAGCCAGGTACTTCCTTTACAAAAGAAGTAGAATTTTTCCCTTTCTGTAACCGAGTCCTTAAGATATTAAAATCAGCATTTCGTTAGCATTTTGATTATTTTCTATACCTTTCTGATGTTTGACTGATCAAATAATTAAATATTGAGAAGACTGAAGCCATTAATTTTGGTTTCTGTTCCAAAATACAATTCCTAGCTACCAATCCCATCTCTGTCCCTAACAGCATCCTGGCACTAAGCCAGAATGTTCACAACCTTGATGTCACATTATGCTCATATGAACAAGGAACAAGAGTAGGCCACTGGGCTCTTCGAGCTTGCTCCATCACTCAATAAGACTGTGGCTAATCTGGCTTTAACTTCAACTTTACATTCTTGCATACCCCTGATAGATCAAAAATTATCTACCTCTATCCTAAAAATACTTAAGGATTCTGTATATGCTGCCTTTTGAGGAAAGAAATTCCAAAGACTGTCAACTCAGAGAATTTTTTTCCTCATCTCTGTCTTAAATGGGCATTCCCTTATTTTGAAATGTAGAAACATAGAAAATAACAGCAGGAGTAGGCCATTCAGCCCTTCAAGCCTGCTCCATCATTCAACATAGCTGATCATCCAATTCAGAAATCTTTTCCTGCTTTTTTCCCACACCCTTTGATCCCTTTATTCCTAAGAACTATATCTATCTCTTTCTTGAAAGCAATCAAGCTTTTTGGCCTCAAATGCTTTCTGTGGCAAAGAATTCCACAGGCTCACTACCCTCTGGGTAAATAAATTTCTCCTCAGCTCAGTTTTAAAAGGCCTACTCCATATCTTAACACTGTGACCCTGGTTCTGGATTCCCCAGCCATCTGAAATATCATCCCTGCATTTGCTCTGTTAGAATTTTACATGTTTCTGAGATCCCATTTTATTCTTCTAAATTCCAGTGTATATTGCAATATAGGATTCTCAACAGGATAAATGCTGAGAGATTGTTTTCTCTCATGACAGAGTCTAGGACTAGAGGGCATAATCTCAGAATCAATTTATGACTGAGATGAGAAGGAATATCTTCTCTGAGAGAATTCTGAATCTTTAGAACTCCATGCCACAGACAGCAGTGCGAACAAAGTCCTTGCATATATTTAAGGATGCGATAAGTAGATTCTTGATCAGTAAGAGAACATGGGTTATGAGGAAACTGTAAGAAAGTGGACGTCGGGAATGTCGGATCAGTCATGATCCTATTGAAAGGCGGAGCAGATTCAAGAGGCTGAACAGCTTACTCCTGTTCATATTTTTTATGGTCTAAAATGGTCCTAACCTATCCAGTCTCTTCATATAACAGTCCTACAAATCAAGGTCAAATGAGACCCCTAGTTCTAGATTCTCCAAGAAGAAGAAACATCCTTTCAACATTCACCCAGTCAAATCCCCTCAGGATCTTACATATTTCAATTAAGTCACTCTGACTCTTCTAAATTCCAGAGGATCGAGGCTAAGCCTATTTAGCCATTCCTCGTAAGGCAATCCACCCATCCCAGGTATTCATCTCATAAACCTTCTTTGAACTGCTGCTAATGCATTAGCATCCTTCCACAAGTACAGTGACCAGTACTGTACACAGTACTCCAGATGTGGTCTCACCAATGTCCTGTATTATTGAAACTGAACCTCTCTACTTTTGCAATCAATTCCCCATGCAATAGAATGAACTCTCTTAGCTTTTCTAATTTATTGCTGTACCTGCATACTAACCTTCTGCATTTAATGCTCTAGGATATCAAGATCTCACTGCAACTCAGAGCTTTGCAATCTCTCCTCATTTAGATAATATGCTTCTTTTTTATTCTTTCTGTCAACATGGACAATTTCACACTTTCCCACATTATACCAAATGTTTGCCAATTCACTTAATCTATCTATATCCCTTTGTAGGCCCCTTATCTTATTCACAACTCACTTTCCTCTCTCTCTTTGGGTCATCAGCAAGTGTAGCTACCATGCCTTCGGTCTATTCATCGAAATTATTCATGTAAATTGTGAACTGTTGCAGCCCCAGCACGACCCCTATGGTAGATCACTTGTGACATCCTGCCAGCTTGATAAAACCCATTTATTCCTACTCTCTGCCTCTTTAGCCAGCAGCCAATCTTCTATCCATGCCAATATATTACTCCCCTACACCATGAACTTTTATTTCTCGCAATAATCTTTGATGTGGCACCTCATCAAATGCCTTCTGGAAATCTAAATACAATATATTTCCTAGTTCCCCTTTATCTGCAGAACAAGTTACTTCTTCAGAGAACTCCCATAACTTAGTTAAACATGATTTGCCTTTGACAAAACTATGTTGGCTCTGCCTGATTAACCTGAACTTTTCCAAATGCCCTGCAATAACATCTTTAATAATAGTTTCAAACATTTTTCCTATGATAGATGGTAAGTTATCTTGACTGTAGCACTCTGCTTTCTGTTTCCTTCCCTTTTTGAATAAAGGAGTTATATTAGCTATTTTCCAATTTAAAGATTCTCTGAATCTAATGTGATTTGGAAAATCAAAACTAATGCATCAACTATCCCACTGACTAATCCTTTTAAGATTTGAGGATGTAATCCATCAGGACCTGAGGACCTCCCAACTCGCAGTTTCAGCTAGTTATTCAGTATTACTTCCCTGGTAATTGTAATTTTCCGACAGCTATTTCCAGGATACTACAGGTACTTGTATCCTTTCTATTGAAGACAATGCAAAATATCTGTCTAACTTGCCTGCCATCTCTTTGTCCCCATTACTAATTCCCCATACTCATTTTCTATAGGACCAATGGAAACAGAACTTGCTGGAAAATCTCAGCAGGTCTGGCAGCATCTGTGGAGGCAAATCAGAGTTAATGTCCTGTGTCCAGTGACACTCTGAAGAAAGTCACCAGACCCAAGACATAAATGCTGATTTCTCTCCACAGATGTCATCAGACCTGTTTTCTAGTGATTTCTGTTTTTGTTTCAGATTTCCAGCATTCACAGTCCTTTCAGTTTTCTTCTATCAAACCAATAGTTACTTTGGAAAATTACTTTTATTTTTAAATATCCAAAGAAATTTTTCTCATCAGTTTTTATTTTTTGACTTTCTCTTGTACTCTACTTTTTCCTTGGCTTCTGAGATAAGATTCCAATGACATACCTATGCAATCCCAATCATCTAAACCCACTTCCATAACACTTTGATTATGCTCCTGTCTCAGCTCATGTGCTGCTGAAATCCTCATGCCTTGATTTGCTCATTTTGACTATTCCAATACATGTCTGGTTGGTCTCACACACTCTCTCCTCTATAAAAATCAGGGTATCCAAAATTCTGCTCACCATGTTGTAACTTGTCCCAGTCCCACTTCCCTATCAACCACCTCCACCGTGCTTGTTGAGGTAGACTGACTTGCAGTCAAGCAACATTTGATGTTATAAGTCGCAGAGTTACAGAAGTGTTATGGCACAGAGGCGGCTATTTGGCCCATCATGTCTATACCAGCACTTTAAATGAGCATCATTACCTAGTGTCAATCTCCATTGAAATTTTTCCTATATCCTTACACATTGTTTCCATTCAAACATCTGTCCAATGCCCCCTTGAATGTCTCAACTGAACCTGCCTCCACCACACTTCCAAACAGTGCATTCCATACCAAACTACCTGCCTAAAAGTTTTTCTCACCTCACATTTGCTCCTTCTGCAAACATTTTAAATCCATGCTCTCTCATCCATGATCCTGTTATTAGTGGGAACATTTCTCCCAATCTACTTTATCCAGCCCACTCATGATTTTGAAAAACTCTATCAAATCTACTCTTAGCCTTCTTCTCTCCAAAGAAAACAGTCTCAACTTCTTCAATTGATCCTCATAACTGAAGTTCCTTATACCAGGAACAATTGTTGTAAATTTCTCCTGCACTCTAATGCATTCAAATTCTTTCTATAATGAGACATCTAAAACTGTACACAATATTTCAACTGGGATATAGCAGGTGGTTTATACAAGTTCAACTCCTTGCCCCAATTAATAAAACTGAGGATATCATCTGCTTTATTAACTGCTCTGTCCTCCTGACACTTTTGATGATCAGTGCACATACGCACCTAGGTGTCTCTGCTTCTGTAGCTCCTTTAGACTTGAACCCCTTATTTTACATTGTCTTTCAATTTCCTGCCTATCAAAATGCATCATCTCATACTTCTCTGTATTGAACCTCAGCTGCCACCTGTTTCAACCACTTGTCTTTGTCATTTTGGAGTTCAACACTGTCAGAGAGTCATTGAGACACACAGCACAGAAACAGACCATTTGTCCATGCTGACCAGATACTCTAAATTAATCTAGTCCCATTTGCCAGCACTTGGTCCAAATCTTTTTAAACCCTTCCTATTTATAAACCCATCCAGATACCTTTTAAATGTAGTAATTGTACCAGCCTCTACCACTGAGTCAGTAAATTTAAGGAGGAGTTAGACAGATTTTTAATTAATAATGGGTTGAAGGGAGAAGACAGGAAAATGCAGGTGAGGAGCATAACAGCCGTGATCGAATGGTGAAGCAGACTCGATGGGTCGAATGGTCTAATTCTGCCCCTATATCTTATGAACTTCCTCTGGCAACTCTTACATACATGCACCACCTTCTGCAGGAAGAAGTTAGGTCCTTTTTAAATCTTTGCTCTCTCACCTTAGATCTATGCCCTGTGATTTTGGACTCTCCTACTCTAGGGAAAAGACCTTGACTATTCACCATATCAATGCCCCTCACGATTTTATAAACTTCTATAAGGTCACCCCTCTGCCTCTGAAAATAGCCTATTCAGCCTCTTCATATAAGCTCAAAACCTCCAACCTTGGCAATACCCTTGTAAATCTTTTTCAAACCCTTTCAAGTTTAACAATATCTTGTCTCCAGCAGGGAGACCAGAATTGAATGTAGCATTCCAAAAGTGGCCTAACCAATCTCCTGTGCAGCTTGCAACATGGCCTCCCAACTTCTATACTCAATAAACCTCCTCACAGTTTGCTATTCTTCCAAGTTTCTAGTCATCTGAAAACTTTGAAATTGAATAGATTATGAACATATATTAAGAAAATCCAGGGTCCTAATATCATGCCCTGGGGAACTCCACTAGAAGCATTCCTCCATAGACCATTATTCTGTTTCCTTAGACTCAGTCAATTGTGATCAAAGTTGCTATTGACTCTATTATTCCATGGCCTATAACTTGCCTCATAAGTCTGTTGTGTGACACTGTACCCAACGTCTTCTGGAAGTCCACATACACTACATTAACAGCATTACTCTCAAGTCTTTTTGTTACCACCTCAAAACATTCCAGCAAGTTGGTTAAGCATGATTTCTCCTTCACAAATCCATGCTGACTCTTCCTATTCAACCCACGCTTTTCCATATGATGAATAATTCTATTCTGAATAATTGTTTCTAGAAGCTTCCCCATTACTGAAATTAAACTGGCTGTTTTATAATTCTTGGACTTATCCTTACAACCTTTCTTGAACAAGACTGTACCGTTTGCAATGTTTCAGTCTTCTGACACCTCCCTTGAGTCTAGGGAAGACTTAAAGGTTATGGTCGGTGCCCTTGCAATTTCCACCATCACTTCCTTCAATACCTTTGGATCATCTCATCTGGTCCTGGTGTCTTATCAAATTTCAGAACCAACAGTCTATTCAACACTTCTGCATTATAAATTTTGAATTCTTCTAGTGATAGAGTTTCCCTCCTTTGTCACAATGGCCTGGGTAGCACCTCCTGTTTTGCCAAAGACAGATGCAAAGTATTCATTTAAAACCTCAGCCCCTGCCTATATGTCAAGATATCCTTTGGCCTCTAATTGGCCCAACTCCTTGTTTTACCACTCTTGTACTATTTATATGCCTATGGAAGACTTTGGACACTCACTTACATTGGCTGAGAGTCTTTTCTCATAATTGTTTCTTGCTTCTCTAATTTTCCTTTTCACCTGCCCTCTAAACCTTCTGTATTCTTCTTTGTTCTCAGCTGTACTATCTACCTGATATCTGTCATTAGCACACTTCTCCTTTGTCTTAATTTCTATTTCCTTTGTCATCCAGGGAGCTCTAGAATTGTTTCTCTTACTTTTGCCATTTGAGGGAATGTTCCTTGAGTGTATCCGATCCATTCCCCCTTTGAAGGTAATCCATTGTTCAGTTGCATTTTTACTTTTGCCATTTGAGGGAATGTTCCTTGAGTGTATCCGATCCATTCCCCCTTTGAAGGTAATCCATTGTTCAGTTGCATTTTTACTCGTGAACTTCTCATTCCATGCTATCCTGCCCAGCGCTGATTTTGCCCTATTTAAGTTGCTAATTGATTTTTCTTACTCTAGACTGTCTAATGTCATTCCCCATCATCAACCCGAACTTTATAATACAATGATCACTATTTCCGAGATGTTCCCTCACTGACATTTGGTCCACTTGGGCCCACTCATTTCTGTGAACTAGTTGCATCCTTTTTTGTTGGACTGGACATATGCTAGTGTAGGAAACTCTTCTGAATTCAATCCTTCCTGTTCCTTACACTACCAGTATCCCAATCTGTATTAGGATAATTGAAGACCCTCATGATAACTACTATATAATGTTGGCGTGTCTCTGTAATTTCCCCACAGATTTGTTCCTCCACATCCTTCCCATTAATTGGTGGTTTCCAGACTATACCTAGCAATGTAACTGCATCCTTGTTGTTCCTTAGCTCTAGCCTAATTAATTCTGTTCTTGAACACTCTGAGGCATCCCTTTTCTCCTGCACAACCATGTTTTCCTTAACCAATATTGCCACCGCACTTCCTATCCTCCCTTTTCTATCTTTTCTGAATACCTTGTATCCAGGAATATTTAACAGCCATTTTGTACCCTTCCTCAAGCCATGTCTCTGTTATTGCCACAACATCATATTTCCACATGACAATCTGCAGTTGTAACTTTCCAATCTTATTTATTACATTCTGTGCATTCATATATATGCACAGTAACCCACTTGTACACTTTATTTCTTTCTGCCTGACTCTGACTTCACCTATTATATTCTGATATTTCTCTCTACTAACCCCTACCAAACTAGTTAAAGCTCTCCCAAAGGCCTAGCAAAAAGACCCACAAGGCACTCAGTCCCAGCTCTGTTCAGGTGCTAACTGTCAAACTTGTACAGGTGCCAACTTGGCAACAGTCAGTCCCAGTGTCCCAGGAAATAAAACCCTCCTTCTTGCTCCATCTTTCCAGTCACATTTTTATCTTCCAGAGTGTCCTATTTCTGTACTTATTTGCACTTGGCGCTGGAGTAACGTGGGGACTAATACATTGCTAATTGCTAATTTTATATGTAGCTACCTAAATTCTGATTGCAGGACCATATTCCTCTTTCTTCTGAGGGCAGTGGACCATAACCTCTGGCTGCTCACCATCTCCCTAAAGAATATCTGCTCTGTGACATCCTTGACCCTGGTATCAGGGAGGCAATATACCATTTTGGAAGTCATGTCTTTGGGATAGAAAGACCTGTCTGTTCCCTTAAGGAATTTCTCTATCACTACCGCTCCACTTTCTTCTTCCTGCTTTTGTGCAGCCACAAATGTAGCTTTGACTCCACTCCCTTGAAGGACCGGTAGCACCTTTATCAGCTTCCAATACTGAAAACCAATATGTAAATAGGACCCCAAGAGACTCCGACCTAATTTTCTTCTATTGCCTGATAGTTATCCATTCCCTTCCTGCCTCCGGGCCATAAGCTGCAGTGTGAACACCTCTCTACGCGTGTTATCCACATAACTCTCAGCTTTGCAGAATATACCACAGTGTTTCAGCCACTGCTCAAGATCTAAAAACCGAAGACTAAGCTTCGACACATGAAAACATTTTGTGTGCCGGTGGTCATCTAGGACCCTGGAAGGGTCCATGACTCAGCACATATTACAGGTCACACATTTCACTCAACCGACCTGTCGTGCCAACTTCCTTCCTTTACATTAACTTTACTTCCCTTACTCTACTCTAGTTTACTTTTACCTGACTTTCATTTATTTCTGGTATTTCTTAGTTAAACTACTTCTTAAAAAAAATTTCTAATTTACATAGACCCTGATACAATTTCTTTCCAACTAATGAATTTATTGATTTTCTGTTGTGAAACTCAGCTGTTTGGAATTATTCTGCTCTAACTCCCAGGTACAATATAGGCCTCAAGCCTCAGCCATGATTTATATTTTCCTATTCCAAGTTGCTCTTTCATAGGTTTGATCCCACTCCAACTCCCAGGGTAAAGAGGTGCAGGTCTTAAGTCTCAGCTGCAATTTATACCCTCTCGCTATGAGTTGCTCCCATGCAGGTTTGATCCCATTCCAACTCCCAGGTAAATGGTGTAGGCCTTGAACCTCAGCTGCTGTTTAGACTTGCCTGTTCCAAGTTGCTCGATCACAGGCCTGATGCTGCTCTGACTCCCACATAAGTGGCAATTCTTATCATTGTTTTGAAAACCCTCCATGATATTGCACTCCTCGATTTCAATAATTTCCTTTAACCCCACAACACTCTGAGATTGCTACGTTCCTCTAATTCTGGCCTCTTGTGCATTCCCAATTGCAGCTGTTCCAGTATTGGTTGCTGTTGCCTCGGTGGAAAGCTCTAGAATTCCTCCCTCCACCTTTCTATCTCGCTTTCTTCCTCTTGAATATTTATTTAAATATACTACTTTGAACAAGCGTTTGTTCATTTGACCTGAGTTCTCATTATATGGCTTACATTCCATGGAGCTGGACCCTTAGATTTCTTTAGACTTCCAATATTTCCAGTTTTTCACTATTTTAGAAGTATCCTCTCTTATCCTTTAATTTCCAAAAAGGATGACTTCATCATCAAATCCATCCCCATATTCCCAATTGAAGCCATTCGTTTAAACAAACAGCTGTAATTTTGTTCCTATCAGACTTTTTCAAATGGGCCACTTTGGGGAAGCGATGGCCTAGTTGTATTATCGCTGGACTGTTTATACAGAGACTTAGATAATATTCCGGGGACTTGGGTTTGAATCCTGCCATGGCAGATGGTAGAAATTCTAGATATTTATTGAATTTAAATAAGAATCTAATGATGACTATGAAACCATCGTCGATTGTCATCTGGTTCACTAACATCCTTTAGGGAAGGAAACTGCTACCCTTTCCTGGTCTGACCTACTTGTGACTCCAGATCCACAGTAATGTGGTTGACTCTTAACTGCCCTCTGTGCAACTAGTGGAGGGGCAATGAATGCTGTATAGCCAGTGATGCCCTTATCCTGTGAATGAATAAAAAATACTTCCCATATACCACAGTACCTCACAAAGCAAAGTCACACTCAATCAACCCTGCAAAGTCCTTTAACCCACAGATTAATCAAGCAATAACCTGACATAGTCACTGTCACAGAACTATAGCTCTTTGTCAATGTCAACTAAAGCAATGTCCTCTAGCTCTGGACTCCCCTGCCCCAGGTAAAAGACTTTATGTATTTACCCTACCCATGCCCCTCATAATTTTGTAAACCTCTATAAGGTCACCCCTCAGCCTCTGATGCTCCAGGGAAAACAGCCCCAGCTTACTCAGCCTCTCTCTATAGCTCAAATCTTCCAACCCTGGCAACATCCTTGCAAATCTTTTCTGAGCCCTTTCAAGTTTCACAACATCTTTCTGATAGGAAGGAGATCAGAACTGCATGCAATATTCCAACAGTGGCCTAGCCAATGTCCTGTACAGCCGTAATATGACCTCCCAACTCCTGTACTCAATATTCTGACCACTAAAAGAAAGCATACCAAAGCCTTCTTCACTATCCTATCTACCTGCGACTCCACTGTCAAGGAGCTATGAACCTGCACTCCAAGGTCTCTTTGTTCAGCAACACTCCTGAGGACCTTACCGTTAAGTGTATAAGTCCTGCTAATATTTGCTTTCTCAAATTGCAGCACATCGCATTTATCTGAATTAAAATTCATCTACCACTTCTCTCAGCCCATTGGCCCATCTGGTCAAGATCCTGTTGTAATCTGAGGTAACCTTCTTCACTGTCCCCTACACCTCCAATTTTGGTGTCATCTGCAAACTTAATAACTCTAGCTTTTATGCTTGCATCCAAATCATTTATGTAAATGACAAAAAGTAGAGGACCCAGCACTGATCCATGTGGCACTCCACTGGTCACAGGCCTCCAGTCCTAAAAACAACCCTCCACCACCACCCTCTGTCTTCTACCTTTGAGCCAGTTCAGAACTAGAGGGCATAGATTTAGTGTGAGATATTAAAGAGACCTAAAGGGCAACGTTTTCACACAGAGGATGTACATGTATAGAATGAGCTGCCAGAGGAAGTGGTGGAGGCTGGTACAATTGCAACATTTAAGAGGCATTTGAATGGGTTTACGAATAGGAAGGGTTTGGAGGGATATGGGCCAGGTGCTGGCAGGTGGGACTAGATTGGGTTGGGATATCTGGTCCGCATGGATGGGTTGGACCGAAGGGTCTGTTTCCATGCTGTACATCTCTATGACTCAATATCCTGTCTCACCAGCTAGACAAACTCACCAGATATGGTGAAACAGTGGTAAACAGTTGGGAGAGGGAGTGGGCCTGAGTCCTCAACAATAACTCTAGTCTTCATGTTTATAAGCATGAAGTCAAAGATGGAAAGGAAACTTTTTGCTGAATACCCCTGAAAAACATTTGTTTGCTGAAGAACAAACAAGATTTGGATGCGAACATAAGAGGTACAGTTAGTAAGTTTGCAGACGACACCAAAATTGGAGGTGTAGTGGACAGCGAAGAGAGTTACCTCAGATAACAACAGGAACTGGACCAGATGGGCCAATGGGCTGAGAAGTGGCAGATGGAGTTTAATTAAGATAAATGTGAGGTACTGCATTTTGGGAAAGCAAACCTTAGCAGGACTTATACACTTAATGGTAAGGTCCGAGGGAGTGTTGGTGAACAAAGAGACCTTGGAGTGCAGGTTCATAGCTCCTTGAAAGTGGAGTCGCAGGAAGATAGGATAGGGAAGAAGGCGTTTGTATGCTTTCCTTTATTGGTCAGAGTATTGAGTACAGGAAGTGGGAGGTCATGTTGTGGCTGTACAGGACATTGGTTAGGCCACTGTTGGAATACTGCATGCAATTCTGGTCTCCTTCCTATCGGAAAGATGTTGTGAAACCTGAAAGGGTTCAGAAAAGATTTACAAGGATGTTGCCAGGGTTGGAGGATTTCACCTATAGGGAGAGGTTGAACAGGCTGGGACTGTTTTCTCTGGAGCGTCAGAGGCTGAGGGGTTATAGAGGTTTACAAAATTATGAGGGGCATGGATAGGATAAATAGATAAAGTCTTTTCCCTGAGATCGGGGAGTCCAGAACTAGACGGCATAGGTTTAGGGTGAGAGGGGAAAGATATAAAAGAGACCTAAGTGGCAACTTTTTCATGCAGAGGGTGGTACGTGTATGGAATGAGCTGCCAGAGGAAGTGGTGGAGGCTGGTACAATTGCAAAATTTAAGAGACATTTGGACGGGTATATGAATAGGAAGGGTTTGGAGGGATATGGGCTGGGTGCTGGCAGGTGGGACTAGATTGGGTTGGGATATCTGGTCGCCGTGGACAGGTTGGACCGAAGGGTCTGTTTCCATGCTGTACATCTCTATGATTCTATGACTATAATTACCTCGAGTACGTAAACAGCAGAGGAATATGCCAGATATCCCAAGTAGATTTAGTCTAAACTAGGGCAGGTAGTCACTAAACTCAACTTATTAAAACAAGAACACTTGAAAGTACAGAACTTGAGTATTGCTGGGTGAAAGGGACATCATGTGAAAGCTTTTTGTCTTGCACTAGTCAGGACAGAATCACAAGAATACGAAATCTTAAAGGAAACAACAGTTAATACTGCATGAGGAGAGACTGCTGATTGCTTGACACATGGACTCTAGTAGATGGCATGGAGAATACACCAGAGAGCATTTAACTGACAAGCTTTTGATTTAAATTCAAACCATGCAAGTGTGGTATAATTGATCAAAGTTTTACCTTGCGAAATGTGCCAGTGATTGGTTGCCCTCCAAGTTTCTGTTTATTCAAAAATGGCTCATGTTCTTTTGGTTTGCAAAGGACAAGGCCTTCCACATGAATGTAGTTTCCAGCATCAAAAAGTGAGCTTCAATGCAAGCCCAACTGATAATCTAAAATTGATTGTTAGTGTAATTCTTAGTAATTTACGTTGCCCCTTACCTCATTTTTTTTAGAAATGCAAGTTCTTACTCTTTAGGGGTGTAAACTGCCTCTCTTTCATGTTAAATTACTTTTTATTGATCTTCTATCTTCTCACTTATTAGTAAACTTGCCCAGTTTACTGAAGACTTTCTCTGTGCCATTGCATTGATGTTAACTTTATCTAAATCTTGAATCTTCATAGTTGTTTCACTATGTTGAACTCAAACACATCATGATAACTATCAGATAGGTGCTCATACACTGTTAGGCTGTAAACTAACAGCCTCAGGCGACTGACTGTGTGGAGTTTGCACATTCTCTCTGTGTCTACGTGGTTTTCCTCTGGGTGTTCTGGTTTCCTCCCACTACCCAAAAATGTGCAGGTTAGGTGAATTGGCCATGCTAAATTGCCCGTAGTGTTAGGTGAAGGGGTAAATGTAGGGGAATGGGTCTGGGTGGGTTGCGCTTCGGCAAGTCGGTGTGGACTTGTTGGGCCGAAGGGCCTGTTTCCACACTGTAAGTAATCTAATCTAATCTAAATCTGGCTCTTTACATGTTAATTAATTTACGTGTTAATAAATCTCGTGTGTTCCCCCTATTGGTTCTAAGATACATTGTTGCAAAAAAATTTACTCTGGACAAACTCAAAAAACTCATCATATTTCTAATCTGTTCATTTTACTCTACAAAAAAGTTAAAAATCTTCCAATCAACTTAAACCACACCAATTGTCTCTCTCACTCTCTGATGAGACAACAGCCCTATAGTCCACATGGGCTATGGCAACTTTATATTAAAACTCTGGCTTTGCTACATTATCCCACACCACAATTGCCACGAGACTCCAACTATAGTCTTAGATCTTTCTCTCTTTCTATTTCTTAATTCCACTTATGAGGTGAAAATTAGTGTCCCCTCCTCATGAGGAGTTTCTTTGGGCAGAGGGGTTAGACAATTAATCAGGGAGGAGGATAGTGTGTGGTGATGTGGACCACCTTTATCTTCCACCTCAACAAGGTCCATGGTGAAAAGGTCCTTAGTATTGACCCAGTGGTGAGCAGGAGGCTTGCCATGCAGGGAGCACAACAAGCAAACCTAAGCAGAGCCCAGGCGGGGGTAGGGGTGCCTCTCAATAAAATGCACTCAATGCATGACTGAGAGGCCCAGTATTGGGACAGAAATTTTGGGGAAACTGCTGAGAGTCACCCTGTGACCTTCCAATACTTTATCCAGACACTGGCAGATGGTGAATAGAGAATTTTAATCTTTTGTAAGAATATAATTTTGTTTGTTTTTCATATTTAACTGAAATTTACTGTTTCAATTCTAAATTTCCTAGCCTACAGCAAGGTTTTACAAGAAAAACAGATGAAGTTAGATAATTAAGGAAAGCAGTTGAAACTATTTTTCCTGTAACTGGGATGAACTATCTCTTTTGTTTCAGAAGCACATAAAAACAGGCAACTCAATGTAATTTAGCACTGACTGGAGCTCTAAATAGAGTGTTGGGTGATCACTGATTAGTGAAATCAGGAGCAAAGGAGAGGCTCCTTTGGTTTTGCTTTTTCTCGAAATTGGGTCTTATTCCATTACAATTGAGGAAGCTATTTGGTGAGTATCTGCTCTAAGTAATTAAGTACTATTCTTAAGGTTTAAATTGTATAGAAATTGATGGTAAGGTTAATAATACATATAAGAAAAATAACTAAATTAAAACAATTATGTAGCTAATTAAAACAAATTAAGGTTGTCAGGACAGATGATATGTCATGCCTGCAGTATGTGGGAACTCGTGATGCTAGTGTGATCCAGGGCAAATACACCTGCAGTAAAGTATTCACAGCTCGAGGTGTTTCAGCTTTGAGTTTAGGAATTGGAGGCTGAGCTGCAGATAATGCAAAACTTCAGCATGGGGATAGTTACCTGAATGATTTATACCAGGAAGCAATCAAAACCTTTATCATAGTGTCCTCTGATTCAGTCAGCGATCATGGACAAGACAGTGTGACTGGAAGGAAACAGCTAAGGGAATGAAAAGGGCAAGAGCTGCAGCTTTTGCAATTGTCCAACAAGTCTGCAGTTCTTTCAGCTTGTTTGGATGAGAGTAACGGCTGCAGGTGAATGAGCTAATTGACCTAGGTACCATGGTACAAGAAGTCCTTCAAGTTGAGGGGTGCCAAAAAATGCGAACTGATATAGGTGACTGTAGAATAATAGGAATTGAAATTGTTCTCTGCAGCAAAACATGAGAGTCCAGGAAGCTGTGTCAAGTGCCCAGTGTCAGGATTTGTTCTGCTAAGGATTGGAAAAGAATTTGGGAGGGGAGAATCCAGTTGGCTATGTAGATACCAACGACATAGATAGGACAAGAAAGACATTCTGCATAGGCAGTATTAAGAACTAGGCATAACATTTAGAAGCAGAATCTTTAAGTAATAATTTCTGGTAAGATTTTGAAACAACAAAACAGATTTAACTCTTATTGCAGTTACGGGCTGCACAGTGTAACCATGTTTCATGACACTTCTGAATAACTTCCACATAGCTACAGCAAAAGACATATGAAAAATAGGGCTTTCAGTAGCAAGCTAAAGCAATATTTTAATCATTGAACTAACCAAATAGGAATCTCACATTATATTCAGTCAAAGCTTGATGTTGCAAAATATTGTTGTGGACACATAGTCTGCATGTTATCATGAACCACAGAAATCACTACTACACTGAAAGATGGTGTACAATACTGCCATGATATTAAGCCCATCACTGACTGTACCAAAATTCTTATAAACTTTGTATTTTGATAAATTTAAACGATTAATACATTTTCTGAATTTCCCTTGACAAAGAATCCCATTAGATGAGTTTATAATAAATGCTGAGGCAATGAACTGTGCTATCAGTAAGTCATTACAGGAATTAATTATGATCTTGATTGATATTTCAATATGCGACCTAAGATATTCTCATTAATTTTGTTCATATTGCTGTTTAAATGGCATGAATATTTTGCCATTCTCTCACTTTAGTTCACGTTCAGGATGTGAATGGTGAGATCATGAGTTATTTCCCACCCTTAGTCGTCTGGATTCTTGAATTCTAGCAGTTAGTATAACTAAGTGACTTGCTTGCCACTCCAGAGAACAGTTAAGAATCAACCACATTGATATGGGACAGGAGTCACAAACTAAGTAAGCATGGCATGTTTCCATCTGTAAATGACAGGAATGAATCAGTTGCATTTTTGCTACATTCCATTTCAGTTTTATGGGCCCTTTTATTGAGATCAAACTTGTTTATTTTTCAGACCTTTTAAAAACAAAATAAAAATGTTCAAAATGCCACAATGGGATTCGGATTCACAGTTTTAGTACAAAGTCATAGAAAAATAATTGTATTTCAACCATTTTTATTATAGATTATTAAAGTTTCTAAAGTAATTAAAAGGATAGAGAGTATAGAAAGTGTCAGGAATCTAACTTCAGGCATAGCAGATAAGGGGACAACTATAACAAGTGGGGCAGACAACATAGGACTGAGGGTATTGTACTTGACTGCATGTGGCATATGAAAAAAGGAAAATGAGCTTGGAGCACAAATTGAAATTGGCAGGTATAACATTGTGGGCATCACAGAGACATGGCTGCAAGGGGATAAGGGCTGGAAATGAAATATCCATAAGCCCTCTATTGAAAGGATAGGTAGAGGGGGTGGGAGTTGCCTTGTTACTAAGAAATTAAATTAAATCAAAGCATTAAGTGATAGAGTTGGAAGTTATAGAATCTGTGCAGGTAGAGTTGAGGTACAGCAAAAGAAAAAAGACCCTGATTGGATTTGTGTACAGGCCTCCGAGCAGTAGTCAGGGTATGGGTAAGAAAATAAATCAGCAGACAGAAAAGGCATGTAAGAAAGGCATAATTACAATAATCATGGGGATCTTCAATAAGTAGGTGGACTGGAAAAAATCAGGTTGGTGGTGGATCTCATGTAAGGGACTTTGTGGAATGTCTATGAGATAGTTTTATTTTGAAGCAGCTTGTGGTAGAGCCCTCTCTGGAACAGTTAATTCTGGATTTGGTGTATAGTGGTGAGGCAGACTTGATTACAGAGGTAAAAACAATGTAAAAACAATGACTGCAGATGCTGAAAACCAAATACTGGATTAGTGGTGCTGGAAGAGCACAGCAGTTCAGGCAGCATCCAACGAGCAGCGAAATCGATGTTTCGGGCAAAAGCCCTTCATCAGGAGCATAAGGTGAAGGGACCCCTAGAGGGCAGTGACCATAATACTATTGAATTCACTCTACAGTTTGAGAGGGAGGGGCTGGAATTAGATGTAATGGCACTGTAACTGAGTAAAGGTAACTACAAAGACATGAGGCAGGACCTGGCCAGAGAAGGAGAAGCCAAGCAAGGAACATGGTGGAGTAGCAATGGCAGGAGTTTTTGGAGGTAATTTGGGAGGCAAGCTGAAATTCATTCCAAAGAAAAAGAAACATGCTAAGCACTTGGACAGGCCAGGAGAGTGGGCAAGGAAGTGGCAGATGGAATACAATGTGGGAAAGTGTGAGGTTATGCATTTTGGTAGGAAGAATAGAGGCATAGACTATTTTCTAAATGGGAAAGGCTTCTGAAATCTGTAGCACAAAGGGACCTGGCAGCCTAGTTCAGGTTTTTCTTAAAATTAACATGCAGATTCAATTGGCAGTTGGGAGGCAAATACAATGTTAGAATATAAAGTCAGTTCTATTATAATGTGTGTCATTTCAACACGTATTGGCTTTAATGTGATTGAAGAATTTAGACTGTTATTTGCAGAACATGAACTTTCCTTGCCTGTATTGGCTATAATGTGATTCCGACCCCATGATATTAAAAGGCGTGGCTATTGTGCGATTTTCTTATAACTCGAGATCCCACGAGAAACAAACAATCGGGTTTTATCAGAAATAACTGTATTTCAAAAGGGACTAGAATACAAGAGCAGTGACATACTGCTGAGGCTGTATAAGATTCTGGTCACACTGCATTTGGAAAACTGTGAACAGTTTTGGGTCCCATATCGAAGGATGGATGTGCTGGCTTGGAGGCCAGAGGAAGTTCACAAGAATGATCCCAGAGGAAAGCAAATCTTAGCAGGACTTATACGCTTAATGGTAAGGTCGTGGGGAGTGTTGCTGACCAAAAAGTGCAAGTTCATAGCTCCTTGAAAGTGGAGTCACAGGAAGATAGGATAGTGAAGAAGCGTTTTGTATGCATTCCTTTATTGGTCAGAGTATTGAGTACAGGAGTTGGGAGGTTATGTTGCAGCTGTACAGGACATTGGTTAGGCCACTGTTGGAATATTGTGTACAATTCTGGTCTCCTTCCTGTCGGAAAGATGTTGTGAAACTTGAAAGGGTTCAGAAAAGATTGACAAGGACGTTGCCAGGTTTGGAGGTTTTGAGCTATAGGGAGAGGCTGAACAGGCTGGGGCTATTTTCTCTGGAGCATCGGAGGCTGAGGGGCGACCTTTTAGAGGTTTACAAAATTATGAGAGGCATGGATAGGATAAATAGACAAAGTCTTTTCCCTGGGGTGGGGGGAATCCAGAACTAGAGGGCATAGGTTTAGGATGAGAGGGAAAAGATATAAAAGAGACCTACAGGGCAACTTTTTCACACAGAGGGTGGTACATGTATGGAATGAGCTGCCAGAGGATGTGGTGGAGGCTGGTACAATTGCAACATTTGGATGGGTATATGAATAGGAAGGGTTTGGAGGGATTTAGGCTGCATGCTGGCAGGTGGGACTAGATTGGGTTGGGATATCTGGTCGGCATGGACGGATTGGACCAAAGGGTCTGTTTCTGTGCTGTACATCTCTATGATTCTATGATTCTAAATGAAGGGCTTGTCATTTGAAGAGCAGCTGAGAACTCTTGGTCTGTACTCGATGGAGTTTAGAAGGGTGATGGAGGATCTCATTGAAACTTACAGAATACTGAGAGTGCAGAAAAGAGTGGATGAGGAGAAGATGTTTCCACGAGTCATAGAGAATAGGTCTTGAGGACACAGCCTCAGAATGAAGGGACAACCTTGAAAACTGAGTTGCGGAAGAATCTCTTCAGCCTGAGGGTGTTTAATCTGTGAAATCCATTGCCACAGAGGCCTGTGGAGGCCAAGTCATTGAGTGTATTTAAAACAGAGATACATAGGTTCTTGATTAGTATGGGGATCAAGGGTTACGGGAATAAGGCAGAAGAATGAGGATGAGAAACATACCAGCCATGATTGAATGGCGGAGCAGACTCAATAGGTCAAATGGCTCAATTCTGCTCCTATATCTGATGGTCTAATGCTCTTACCAGATGCAGGTGACAAATTGTCTGGGTCAGTATTCAATTGAGTTTAGAAGGATGAGGGAGGATCTGATTGAAACTTACAGAATACTGAGAGGCCTGAAAGAGGCCTGAAAAGAGCCTTTTACAGCCAAATTGAGCCTCCAATGAATTATTGGACACTTGATCACAAGGTGTAAACTGAATAATACATTTCAACTTCAACTGGTTGAAATCCAAGAAGAAACTGACACTGATATCACTTGTGGAACTTCAGTATAAGGATGACAATTTCATCTCCGCTCATCAAAAGAAAATCTTCAAGCCTCGTTTAATGTCTTTGCAGAAGCATACTGAAGAATTATCTTAGACTCAACCCCAAGAAGACTCAAAATCTTTACCAAACCATCCCAGGTCAAGTTCCAGTCCATCCCTCCATTAAGATAAATAGAGAAATCCTCCCAAACATGGAGCATTTCCCTTACCCAAGAAGCTACCTCTCAGGTAAGACTGAGATCAATGAGGAGATTCAACATCACAGCCATTCTGAGAGCACCACTTTCAGACGCATAAGGAAGAGAGTCTTCGATGACTGTGACATCCATGATCATACCAAGATCCTTGTGTACAAGGCAATCATTCTTTCAACGCTTCTATATGGCTCCCAAACTTGGACTTCATATTGATGCCAGCTCAAGACCCTTCAGAAGTGCCGATGCTGTTTGAGATGGATTCTCTGCATCAGCTGGGAGGACAGTCATATTAACATCTGCGTCCTTGAAGCAGCTAACAGCACCAGGATTAAGGCCATGATCAGCTGAAACAGATTTGTTGGGCTGGCCATATGCTTAGGATGCCTGAGTTCTTTCTGTCAAAGCCCAGCTCAAGGAAGGCAAACCAATGATAGGACAACAAAGAAAGCACTTCAAACACTCTCTGAAAATTTCCCTCAAGAAGTGCAACATCAATTTCAACACATGGAAGATCCACATTCAGAAGAAATCAACTTGGAGGAAACTTCTATTTGAAGGGTTACAATTCTTTGAGAACACCCAATGACAAGAGCAAGTATGGAAAATAAACCAGAGAAAGGAATGTCAATGATCTCAAGACCAAAGGCCATTTCCACCTTCTGGAAACACCTGACAAATGTGTGAATGGAGATGCAGTTCTAGGATCGAACTTATCCGCAAGGACACACAGAACCCATAAGCAGTTACATGGAATTTCCTAGGTGGACTTTAGCGAGTGATTATTGATGATGGCAATCATCTTTGTGCTGTAAAATTCTGGAAGGTTCTGTCAGTTTTAGAAATGTATTACAATGTGAGGTTTTATCTTCAGGACATGAGAAATGAGCAAAAGAGGAATAAACATAATATGTAATATAAAATTGCTGGGTAATGGAAAAAATCTTGTGACTTAATCCAGCTTCATTTATGTATTTCTTTGAGTCAACATTATTTCACTAAGATCTAGACGAGTAAACCTGCAATTAACACTGGAATTCATCCAATTTCAGTTAACTTTGCAAACCAATTGCACAAGAGATAGGATAAATCCTCACTTATAAGCAACAAAAAGCTTCTAATTGTCCTGTGTAGAGTTAGCTTACTACTCACTTGAGAATCCCTAAATTTCAGCATCAACCATCTTTCAATTCCATGGGATTGGGCAAGTATGGGGTGTTCAAATGAGGAGATTACTGCATTACTGCATACTGTAAACTGAAATCAATTATAGATTTATTTGTGGTTTCATGAACGTCTATGTTATGTCAGGCAATTAACTCACAAAAATATATCCTTTAACACTCATAAGAAGTTTTGTGGATTTTTTTTTAGTTTGTTACTTGTCACCTTGAAAGTCCTAAGTTGAGGAGATGTTGCAGAAAATCAAAACAAAATGTCATGTTTATTGTTGACATATAAGAAGGCAGCACACAATGGTTTTCACACTCAACTATTATCCAGTAGCACTATTTGCCTTCTTGCAATGATTAACCAGCAACATAGCAGAGCACAGTAAATATACATTTACTACAACTGCTTCAGTTTAATTTGAATTACTTACAGTGAGGCTGCCACAAGGCTCCAGCACAATTGGAACGGACATCTTGCCTTGTAGATTTAGCTTGGTAAGATAGAATACCTTTTCACCAACAATCCTTTCCTTTTTCATGCGTCGTATACTGTAGAGCCTAAATCGCACTGCATAATTACCAATCATCTCAGACTCTATGCGATTGAACCTAAACGCCTCTGTGAAGACAGGACAAGGCCCCCGCTGGACACTTGTTTTTGATCGTTGTTTCTTTGTGGGAAGTAGCACAAGATGTACTTGCCATGAACTGTTGCCAGTTCGGTTATGTGTTGGAATGTCTGTAACAGCTGTTACTGTTACCATAAGTTTCTGTGCTTGTGAGTCAAAATCAAAAGTGACATCCAATGTGCCATACTTTGACACAGGCTCTGGATCGTAAGCTTTTGGTAGCTGTGCAGATGATCCTCTTGCTGACATGTCCTATGGAACATAAAAAAAAGCAAATAACTTCAACTGTAATGAAGCAATATTGCTTTTGACACAGATATTGCCAGTATTCCCTCCAATAAAAAGCATTGTTACTCCAGTACAATACCACTATACTATACTGTTGTGTGTGAACTACAGAACCATACTCAGCTTTCCAGTTAAAGTTTAATGTTCATAAAATTTAACCCTGTGGGTGTGAGTCTTTTTGGTGATAACAATACTGAGAACTATGACTTTTCAGAATATACTTCAGTTAAGTTTGAACTATTTCCTATGTGAAGTAAGTTACATTTGTGTGAACAATTAGATAGAACATTGTAATGTACATTACACTGTGCGGGGCGGTACTGCATCTTCACAGCACCAGGGACCCAGGTTTTATTCCACCCTTGGGCAACTATCTGTGTGGAATTTGTACACGCCCCAGTGTTTGCGTGGACTTCCTCTGGGTGCTCTGGTTTTCTCCCACAGACTAAAAATGTGCAGGTTAGGTGGATCAGCCATGGGAAATGCAGGGCTACAGGGACAGTGTAGGGGGCTTGGTCTGGGTGGGATGTTCTTTGGAGGATTGATGTGGACTCAATGTGCCAAATGGCATGCTTCCACACTGTTGGAATGCTATGATTTTATAAAGAAAAGTAATGCATTAAAGATGTCTGTGAACGCAAATAACTATATTTTCAATCACTGAATACTTCTTAATACAAGATAGACAATTAGAGTTATGTTATAACCAATGTTATAAAAGATTTCATACACCTTTTTTCATTTTCAATATATCACAACAATAACAAAATATAATTATTATAATTATAAATTGATTATTAAATTTCATAATCTGAATTTAATGCCTGAGACATCCATGGATGGAAAAGGTTTAAACAAAAAGACAAATACTGACTTCACAGCAATCAGCTGACCATCAAGCTCCACAAAAACAAAATGGAATAAATAACTCATCAGAACGGAAATTAATATTTCATCAAAACACATTGAAACTACTCAACTTAGGCATGGAAAGGTCCTCATCTCCTATTCTTATTTAGATTTGCCTAAGTTTCATATATTGAAGGTAAAAAGACATCACCTGCAATTATCAAGCTTGAAAGAGTGAATTCAGATTTGGAATTTCTCAAACCAACTTGCATTTCAGGGAACGGCTTTTGGCAGAGCAGGGAAGAGGGATTTATGACTCCAGAGCTGAAGAAAGCTCTATTTCTCGGCTTCCATGGCCAGTGACAGAATAGATCAAAAAGAAACATCAGGACACAGAGAACTCAAGGAAAACAGACATATTGGCTACTGTTAAGGATACTAAACATTAGTTAAACAACTGGCCCCAATTTAAAATTTTATTTCTCAAAGCCACTGTAAGGACTTCAAACTATATATTCCTTTCACCTTCCTTTTGTATATGGCACTATCTCTTTTTAACATTGCATTTCTGAGGAAGGGTTGCCAGACTCAAAACATTAACAATGATTTCGCTTCACAGATGCTGCCAGACTGGCTGAGCTTTTCCAGCAACTTTTATTTTTGTTTCTGGTTTACAGCATCCACAGTTCTTTGGTTTTCATTTAGTGGCAGATGGAGTTTAATTTGGATAAATGAGAGGTACTGCATTTTGGTAAAACAAACAAGGGCAGGACTTATACAATTAATGGTAAGGCTCTGGGTAGTGTTGTCGAACAGAGAGACCTAGGAGTTCAGGTGCATTGTTCTTTGAAAGTTGCATTATCAGTAGCCAGGGTGGTTAAGAAGGTGTTTAGCATTCTAGTCTTCATTGCTAAGAACACTGAATATAGGAATTGGGGACATGATGTCATGTTGAGGTTGTACAGGATGTACACTGTACAGTTTTGGTTGCCCTGCTAAAGGAAGGATATTATTAAATTGAAGAGGGTTCAGAAATGATTTACCAGGATGTTGCCGGGACTGGAGAGTTGGAGTTACAAGAAGAGGCCGGATAGGCTGGGACTTTTTTCATTGGAGTGTAGGACATTGAAGAGTGACCTTATAGAGGTTTATAAGGTCATGGGGGCATAGATAAAGTGAATATCAAAGGTCTTAAGAGGCAATGTTTTCATGCAGAGTTGACAGTGTGGTGCTGGAAAAGCACAGCAGGTCAGGCAGCATCCAAGGAGCAGGAAAATCGACGTGTTGGGCAAAAGTCCTTCATCAGGAATGAGGTTGGGACACTCGAGGTTGGAGAGATAAATGGGTGGGGGTTGGGGCTGGGGGTGAAGGTGGCTGAGTGTGCAATAGGTGTATGGTGGTGGGGGTAAAGGTGATAGGTCAGAGGGGAGGTTGAAGCGGATAGGTGGGAAGGGACAGGTAGACCAGGTCAGGATGGTGGTGCTAAGCTGGAAGGTTGGAACTGGGATAAGGTGAGGGAAGGGGGAAATGAGGAAACTGGTGAAATCCACATTGTTGTCATGGTGTTGGAGGGTTCTGAGGCAGAAGATGAGGTGTTCTTCCTCCAGGTATCAGTGGTAAGGGAGTGGCGATGAAGGAGGCCCAGGACCTGCATGTCCTCAGCGGTGTGGGAGGGAGAGTTGAAGTGTTCAACCACAGGGTGATGGGGTTGGTTGTTGTGGGTGTCCCGGAGATGTTCTCTGAAGCACTCTGCGAGTAGGCATCCTGTCTCCCCAATGTCAAGGAGATCACATCGGGAGTGATGAATTCGGTAAGTGACATGCGTGGAAGTATAGGTGAAACTTTGATAGATGTGGAAGGCTCCTTTAGGTCGGAGGAGGTGAGGGGGGAAGTGGGCGTGCAGGTTTTGCAATTCCTGTGGTGGCAGGGGAAGGTGCTGGGAGGGGAGGGTGAGTTGTTGGGGGGTGTGGATGTGACGAGGTAGTTACGGAGGGAACGGTCTTTACGGAAAGTGGATAGGAGTGGGGACAGAAATATATCTCTGGTGGTGGGGTCCGATTGTAGGTGGTGGAAATGATGGAGAATGATGTAATGTATGCAGAGGTTGGTGGGATGGAAGGTGAATATCGGGGGGGGGGGTCTGTTCTTGTTGCGGTTGGAGGGGTGGGGGTTGGGGGCGGAGGTGCAGGAAGTAGATGAGATGCACTGGAGGGCATCATCAACCACAGGGGAGGGGAAATTGCAATCTTTAAAAGGAGGAGGCCATCTGGTGTGTTCTGTGGTGGAATTGGTCCTCCTGGGAGCAGATGCAGTGGAGGCGGAGGAATTGGGAACATTCCTGATGAAAGGCTTTGCCCGAAACATTGATTTTCCGGCTCCTCGGATGCTGCCTGACCTGCTGTGCTTTTCCAGCACCACACTCGCAACTCTAATCCCCAGCATCTGCAGTCCTCACTTTTGCCTTTTTCATACAGAGGTTGGTTTGTGTGTGGAATGAACTGCTAGTGGAAGTGGTATTTGCAAGTACAGTTACAACATTTAAAAGACATTTGGATAGGTACACAAATAAGAAGGAGTTAGAGGGATATGGGCCAAATGCCAGCGAGTGGGACTGGTTTAGTTTGAGACTCTTGGTCAGCATGGATGAGTTAGACCAAAGGATTTGTTTCCGTACTGTATCATTGTACGACTCTATGAAACAGTTTGAGCTGAAAGAAAGAATTTCAATGTGCCCATTAAATGGACCTCTGTGGAAGAAACCACACTTTACTCAGACCCAAAGGCTGAGACATCCAAATTTGTCCAATTAATCCCTACATTTGATAAAGAAGGTATCATCTTCTTTATCTCTTTAAATGGTTGGTACAACAGTTAAAGTTACCAGTCCAACAATTGAAACTGTTGTTGCAGACAGGAAAAGCTCATTAAATTTACTCCATCTTGTTTGAGCAGAATGTAACTGCTTATGAGTCAACAAAAGGTCTATTTTAAGTACAGATCAGTTAGTGTCATAGGCATCCTTGCCCACAGAAAATAGCCTCATTAAAATGCTACTTTAGCATTTGGCTAAAGTAGCTTGCTTTTGACCAGTGAGTTTGGACAATTAATATTGAGGTCACTTACAAAAGGTTTCATGAGGTAATTCTCCTCAAGGAGTTCAAAGACTCGATCACTTTCCATAAGCATCTGATAAGAAGCAAGTTGTTCCAGGAAAGGTATGTGGTAAGATGGGGAAAGAATTGGATGCGAGGGACACCACAGGAGCAAGGCAAGTATTTAATGAGGCACATTTTGGAATATCTATGAAAAATTGTGCTGGGCCTTGTGGCGAAAATCCGTCTTAAAACAAAACTCAATGTAGCATGTCCAGACAGATGATAGTTCGGTCTGGACCATAAACCGAAGTTGGCCTCCTGTAAGGTGTCTGGACTTTGCATTCTGCACTTTGCTCTCATGGATCTTTATACCAACGCAATTGAACTGGTTGAGGTTTGAAACTTAGCTATGTTCCTTGGATCTCCCATTGAGTAAATCTGGCCAAATCTTATAGGCATCTGAGCAACGGGGGCAATGGTGAAATATGTTGCAGAATTGGGCAACAGATCAAGATTCCCCTCTTGATGGTCCTTCCCATGAAACCCGCAAGGTCCCCACCCAACCATTTACAACTATTTACCTGTCCACATTTCCTTCCTAGCCCCTGGCATATGAAGTGACCAAGCCAAGCGTGGTCATATAATTTCATCCCTCTTGAAGCCCGAGTGCTCCTAACTATGAATAAATCATTCTCCTGTGTGACCCCATTCCCATCCATGCTTTAATGTATAATCTTTGCAAATACATAGATTTGCTGCCCCTTCCCAATTTTCATTTCCCCTTCCCCCCGCAGTCTGAGGCCCCAATACTGAAAAATAGGTACAAAAACAGCATTGGTGGAAAGGCTCAGCAGCTCTGGCAGTATCTGTGAAGTGAAATCATAGTTCATGTTTTGAGTCCAGGAGACCCTTCCTCACCAGACCAGAAACATTAACTCTGATTTCTCTTCACAGATGCTGCCAGACCTACTGAGCCTTTCCAGCAACTCCTGTTTTTGTTTCTGATTTAAAGCATCTGCAGTTCTTTTGGTTTCTAACTGAAAACAGGTTCCTGACTGTTCTTTCCACATCTGTAGTCCTCCTTATACCCCTACCACCCTTTCACCTTAGTTTCTGTGGTTGGATCCACTGGACTGACCCTGACCCACACCCTTGAGTGACCTGAGTAGTCAACCCTGAAATGCTCAGACCCCTGACTGGTGGATGTACGCATCCCCAACTGTGTTGGCCTTACTCCAGACTGTCACAGGACGAATCATGACCCACTACTGAAACTGACCGAGAACACCCTGACCAGATGCTTGACTATGTCCAATTCCCCAGGCTTACTGTTCCAGGGCACTCTCACCGAGACGTTCCCCCATGGACTTCATTGAGGACTATTCCTCTAAGACTTTGAGACATGGGTGCCTGCTAGCTACATTTGCAGGATGTTTCCTGCAAAGCTGCTGGCGCATGGTGCTGATCTGAGATTGATGTAGCAACTGCAGTACAGCAAGACGTACACCCCTTGACTGAGGACCTATGTCTAGCAAGGCAAGCTGCTTGGTTGTGTGATGGATGATTTAGCACAAGATAAGATAAGACGTTAATGCTGCTCGCATGCAGGTAGGCTTGAAGTGAGCGAAGGCAAGCAGTCCTGGGAAACAAACTGGTCTAATCCATCAGGATATGTGTGCATGTGCACATGGTGTCCTTGCAGTAGCCTTTCAAATCTAGTTGTTACTGTATTTTGTAATGCAAGACTATGCTTTGTCAACAGCGTGGCAAGTTGATCAGAGAGGTGTTGTGTTGGTCATGTGGGGTTGGCCAATTCCAGACTCCATAGTCAATGGACAAAGAGTGTATGTTAGTGGTGCTCATGAATCATGCACTTTAATGCTGCTTGGTGCTGAGCAACATCAAAGCTCATCACACTCAGCAGCGAGCTGAAATTGTCTGGTAGCCACACTGGTTTCAATGATGAGATTTCTCAATGTCTAGTTGGTTTGGCGTGTTTGGTAAAATAAGAAACTAAATATTAATGACATAAGATGTGGCATTAATGAGTGGTTTAATAAGTTATAATACTCCTTAACTAGCAAGTTGTCTCTGCCTAGCAAGAAACATATGATGCCACTCATTAAAAATATAAGAGATGCAACGAGATGCTCCTGGTATTGAGACAGGGCTCACCACACTTCTTGTCCAATCCTACCACAGATCTTGCCATAGACCATGTCCCTCAGACCTCTAGAAGATTCTGCCATTGTTAATGTGTCGGGTCGATTGCCTTTCATTAGAATGTGAAATAAAAATTATGCCAGGGTGGGGGAGAAGCAGGAATCAGGAAGAACAGATGAGAAAATCTGTTATTAGGATAGATACCAGATGACCATGAATCCACTGTCGATTGCCAGAAAAACCCATCTGGTTCACTAAAGTCCTTTAGGGAAGGAAACTGCCATCCTAACTTGGTCTAACCTGCATGTAATTCCCGACTCACAGCAATGTGATTGACTCTTAACTGCCCTCTGGGCAATTAGGGATGGGCAAAAAAAATGTTCCCCAGCCAGTGATGCCCTTGACCCATGAATGAATAATAAAACAAAAATATGGTTGTCCCACAGCATTGGCAAAAGCTGTTGCATCCAATTCAGTGTCAGAAATAGACAGGTCCAAAACTACAAAATCTAATATGTAGTAATCAGCTTTTTTTCAATCCAGTTTAAGTTGGAATGAACTTTGTATCACCAGGTTAGTTTGGAAATATTTTATCTATATTATATGCTATTGACACTGTTATTAATAAAATCAAAAGAAGAATTTCTAATGGCACACTTATAAGATTACATTTTTAGTGAATATAAATATGTCATAACATACCTCCTTGATTCCTAAACCTGAGAAATAGCAGTAGTGTTGGGATAACATTGCTGAGTAACAATGTCAATGATGTGGACATGTGGTACTTTGGTACAGTTTTACACTAAGATGATGAATACAGATTTGTGTTCACATATCCAAAAGTCATATTCTCATCAACAAAGGTCATTTAAATAGCCAGAGTAAAGATGTAGCAGTTCATAAAAGAGTGGAAGGGAATAATTGAAAGCAGAATAAATTTATCTCTCTTACTCATTTCTGACTGGCAAGTTGGGACTTTGAATAAGGACCATGACAAAGTCAACTAACTATCATTTCTGTTATAGAATGCTGATACATGACACAGAGATCTTTGAGGAGAAGAAGGCACAACTGGAGGAAGGAGTGAAGTGACAGTAGGGTCATGAGCTGTATTATTTAAAAGTGAAAATACTCAGCAAGTGAAGCCACATCAATGGACAAACAAAGGTTAACGTTTTGAGTTTCATCAGAATGGGGATTTGTAAAGATATATGGCAGGTTTTAATCAAGACCAGACACTGTGAAAGGATGATGATAGAGAAATCTATATAAGAAAGGGAAGTTGATGCAAGGCAAAAGTAAAAAACTATGGGATAAGTAAAGAAACAAAAATGGGTCTAGAGAATCATTACCAACAACAAGTATTCTAAATAAAATGGGAGCAATGGTTATGGTCTAAACGTAGTTAGGTTAAAAAATGCTAATGCAAGATGAAGCGCTATTTCATGAACTTCTATCAAGCTTATTAGAACGATGCAGAAAGCCAAAGTCAGAAAGATCAAAGTGGGACTAAAACAGAGAATTCAAATGAGAAGCGTTTGGTAGCTCAGGGTCATTTTTGCAAACTGAACAGAGATGTTTCATAAAGCATGGCATATAGCTTCTGGATATGGTGTTGCAAGTTTGACAACCTAATCATGACAGAAACGTTAAGTGGAATGGCATGTTCAAGGACAAACCAATGTTGCCCTTAAATTGTGTAAATGCACAGGATCCCAGAAATCTTTACATAGATCAAGCACAAGTTAGCCTCTTTTAGTTAACATATGCACAGCCCTTCAAACAAATTATAAACATTCTATGCACAATGAATAGGCAGCGTTTAACAAAATAAAAAATTAGAGGGGATATTGGTATTAAAATCCCTTACTTTGCCTTCCACAGCCTTCTGAATACCACTCTTCAAACCACAAACCTTGCATTCCCCTCCTCACAACACAACTGATCAACCACCCATGACACTCACGTTCATGTTATTGCAAAGTCATATCCATCCTTCACAGTGTTCCCCACAAATACCATCCTTCCATTCTCTTAAAAGATTCTGTTTCTAACACTCATTTTTGATGATGTCACAATGAGAGGTGAATAAGATTAACTTGCCTCTCCATTCCTACGCCATTTTCTCATTGACATCTGCATTTTTATATAGTGTTAATTATGTTTCCTGTATTGGGAAGGCCTGCCTGGCTTGAGAGGCACAACATGCAGTTGGTCTTTCTTTAAAGAAGGGCTGTTTGCCCTGGAGCATCGGAGACTGAGGGGTGACCTTATAGGTGTTTATAAAATCATGAAGGGCATGGATAGGGTTAATAGACAAGGTCTTTTCCCTGGGGTGGAGGAGTTCAGATCTAGAGGGCATAGGTTTAGGGTGAGGGGGGAAAGATATAAAAGAGACCTAAGGGGCAACCTTTTCACACAGAGGGTGGTGCACGTGTGGAATGAGCTGCTGGATGAAGTTGTGGAGGCTAGTACAATTACAACATTTAAAAGGTATTTGGGGACTCGGCAAGATGGCAGCAATTCTATAGAACTGCTGTCGACAGCTCTGCCTAACAGCCAAGGCATACTGGTGATTTTTTGCCATCCTTGGCCAACTTATGTGGCGGAATTATGAGTTTAAAACCTTACAGAACACATTTGTTAATTTTGGGAGTGGGGGGGAAGGATGCCAAAGGGAAAAGAAACAAGCAAACAGCAGCAGGGAGGACACTCCCCTGCAGCACCTACAACACCAGAGACTGTCGCAGCAGCAACCACTCCTGTCCTCCCCCCCACCCAGGACCTGACACACTCACAGGAATTGGTTGCGGCGATGGAGAGACTTACCTTGAAAGCTGGGGCTGTGATTGAGGAGATCTGTGGGGAGATTCGTGCCCAGGTCCAACCTATCGCATCCATGCTGCAGAAGCATGAGCAGGAGATCCAGGGCCTCGGGGAGAGGCTGGAGGAGGTGGAGGGTCGAACTAAGGCCTCGGAAGCTGAAATGGTGTCCTCATCCAGTCAGATCCAGGTGGTGGAGCGAGAGGTATGGGCCTTGCGAGACCATATCAACGACCTCGAAAATCAAGATCAGAGGATAAATCTCAGAATTGTTGGGTTCCCTGAAGGTGAGCAGCCAGTGAGCTTCTTTGAAAACTGGTTGCCGATGTTTTTGGGCCTTCACATCGAGTCCAGCAGGCTACAGATTGAAAGGGCTTATCGGGTTACACTGCACAGGTCAGGGCTGGTGCAGTGCCCCCACTCGGTCCTAGTGCACTTCCATTCATGTAAGGACAAGAAAAAAGTCATAGAAGCTTCCAGATCCCTGGGAAAAAATCCGCAGGCACTGCTGTGCAAGGGGTCAAAAATCATGTTTTTCCAGGATTTCTCTGCAGCTTTAATTTGTAGGAGGAAGTCCTTCGATGAAGTTAAAAAGAGGCTGAGGAACCTGGGCATCCAGTACTCCATGAGATACCCCACAGTACTTCGTTTCAGCCACGAGGACTCAGTTTATAAATCTGACTCAGCAGATAAAGCTAAAAACTTTGTCGACACTTTAAAATAGATGGATTGGCCTGAAGAATATGGTTAATGTTTGTTCTTTTTTCTATCTTTCCCCAGGTTTTCCCTTCTTTTTTTAAAAATTCCTTTCTTTCTCCCTAATACTTTCCTTTTTAGAAAGGGGGGAAAAGACCTTGGAATAAGTTGTTCCTTTATTTTAATAACTGAATTTTCTGATGGGAAATTTTGTGGATGTTCTTTGTTGTGTCTCCCCTTTTCTTTGTTTCTTCTGTTTCTCTTTTAGTCACAAATAGGGGTGACATGAAGCCGGGGATGGGTGGAGTTCTCATCCTGACTTGGTCTTTTTTCTGTTGATTTAAGGATCATCTCGTTTTTTTTCTGGCTTAAGGCTGGGGCACACTCTGGGTTTTAAGGAGCTGTGAAGGGGGGGATGGGTAGGGTGAGTGCCCCCTATGGGCCAGGGGAAGAGTCTTCCATTCAAGGTTTTATAGTTGGTTTTTTTGTAGTTTTTTGATAGCAATAGTTGTTTATAGTTATGATAGAGTAGTTTTTGTATGTATAGTTCTTTGACTCTATGAGTCTTTATTTACTTATGCTCGGTGCTTTGTAAGCAGGGTTCTCCCTCCCAGGGGTTCAAGGGTCTCTGAAAGGGGCTAAGTGTCTTACTAAATGGTGCACCTGGAACATTAAGGGAAGTCATTCGCCTGTTAAAAGGAAAAAAGTGCTTTCTAGCCTTAACAGGGAAAGGGTTAATATCGCTTTGTTGCAGGAAACTCATCTTGATGATGGGGAGCACATGAAATTACAACGGGGGGGTTATTTTCATCCTTTACTACTAAAAGCAGGGGAGTGGTGGTACTTATCCAGAAAAATCTTCCGTTCACATTATTAGAGCAGGTGAAAGATGAGCAGGGACGGTTTGTGATACTTAAAGCCCTAATACATAGGGGGGGAATATGGCATTTTAAATGTCTACTGTCTTCCGGCGCATCCCGTCAAATTTTTGATTAGTGCTTTCTCTAAGTTAAGTGCTCTCGGAACACAGTACATTATTATAGGGGGAGATTTTAATTGTCTTTTGGATCCGACAGTGGACAGGATGCCTTGTGGGTCCCCAACTATTTCTTCGCAGGCCAAGCAGGTGGTTGACTTATGCGAGGAGTTGGGGCTGGTGGATATTTGGAGATGTCTTCACCCTACTAGCAGGGGCTTCACCTTTTTTTCAAACCCACATAAATGTCACACGAGGATTGACCTCTTTCTGGCTCCCTCAGCCCTTCTGGATTCGATTATGGGTTGTAAAATTGGGAATATAGCTATCTCTGATCATGCAGCAGTGTATTTGGAGGCTAAGGCCAAGAGTGAGGGACTAGGTTTGCGGCACTGGTGTTTGGACCCTTTTCTCCTTAAGGATTCCAAATTTGTGGAATACCTTTTGAAGGAGTTTCAGGAATTCTTGACTATCGACTCAGGCACGACTAGTAGTCCATCTATGCTATGGGAGACTGCTAAGGCCTCTGCTAGGGGATTAGCTATTTCCTATTCGGCTAGCCAGAAATGACAGAAGGAGGAACATCTCAAGAAGCATCTACTTGAGATGCGGTTGAAAGCTGCCGAGGCGGCACATTTTGCATGGTCTTCGGTGACTAAGCTACAGCGGATCATAGCTCTCCGGGCTGCCTTAAATTCAACACTGACACAAAACGCAAAGAAAGAATTTGTTTTTGCTAGACAAAGGCTGTTCGAATATGGGGTTAGGCCAGGGAAGTACTTAGCATACCTGACTAGGAAAAAGCGTGCTCCCCAATCCATTGCTGCAATCAGAGACAGCGCCGGGGTCCTTACATACGAAGCTAAAATGATTAATGAGGCTTTTCAGAGCTTTTACTCTGAATTGTATTGGTGTGCAGGTTGCGAGGACAGGAGGGCTAAAATGGAGACCTTTTTTAAGAACCTGGACCTCCCAGGGGTAACCTTGGAACAGGCCTCTCTCCTTAATGCCCCTTTGATAGTTCAGGAAATACAGGAGGCAGCTAGGCAACTTCAGAGTGGGAAAGCATCTGGCCCTGATGGTCTTCCAGGTGAGTTTTATGAGGAGTTTATAGGGATTCTGTCAGGGCCTATGTTGAAGATGTACAATCACTCCTATATGCATGAATACCTACCATCATCTTTGAGAGAAGCTAATATTTGCCTAATTCTTAAGAAGGGGAAGGTTCCTGAGGATTGTGCCTCATACAGGCCCATCTCTCTATTAAATTCAGATTTCAAGATTCTGTCCAAGATCCTGGCGCTGAGATTGGAAAGGGTGTTGCCCCATATTATTAAAGAGGACCAGACAGGCTTTATAAGGGGCCATCGGTCCTCTAATATTATTAGAAGATTGCTGAATATGATCCCAAGGTTGTCAGCAGCGATCGCTTCAGGGGTTGGTGATTTCCTTAGATGCAGAGAAAGCATTTGACTGGGTGGAATGGCCGTATCGTTTTTATGTCTTAGAACAGTTTGGGTTGGGTGGGGTCTTTGCTAGGTGGGTAGAGGTTTTATATCGCCACTCTCTGGTCGTGGTCGTCACCAACGGGGTGAAGTCTGGGAATTTTAGGATTGGTAGGGGTAGTTGGCAAGGTTGCCCCCTCTCACCGATGTTGTTTACGTTGGTGATAGAGCCACTGGCAGAAGCCATTCATCAGAACGCCCACATAACCGCTCTGGAAGTGGGTTCGAGGGCACACAAGATTACACTGAATGCGGATGATGTCCTTCTGTTTTATCGAACCCGATGACCTCTGTACCTCATTTGGTACAATGTATCAATTCATTTGGGGCTATTTCAGGATATAAGATTAACTTTGCAAAATCGGAGGCTATGCTTTTGAGGAACCTTAAGGATGTGCCAGAAGTTCCCTTTTAAGTGGTCACGGGCAGGGTTCCGATACCTAGGCATTTTTATTACCCCCAAGTTTGATCTGTTATTTCGGACTAACTTTGCTCACTTGCTCAACAATATTAGGCAAGATCTCCAGAGATGGGAAGCTTTTCCAATTTCATGGCTGGGCTGAATATCTCTCATTAAGATGAATGTTCTTCTTCGTTTGCTTTATCCCATGCATATGCTCCCTATAATGTCTTCCTGGTCAACACTGTGGAAGCTTATGGGGTGGTTTGGTTCCTTTGTTTGGCATTGTGGGCGGCCCCTCATCAAACTTACTAAATTGCAGTTGCCTCATGGAGGGGGAGGAGTTGATTTCCCAGACATCAGGAGGTATCAATTGAGTTCCCTGCTCTCCTTTATCTGCGAATGGGTAGGTAACAATCCAAACTCAATATGGATGGATATCGAGAGCTTCCAGGCAAAGTGCCCTCTTATTAACCTGTTGTTCATGGATAAGATGAGGACAGTTATGGACCATTGCCAGAACCCCACTGTCATTAGTACAGTCAAAGCATGGAAGGCGATACGTCAGAGTGAGGGTTGTTTATCCAAGACTTCGCCACTTGCACCTATAGTTGGCATGCTAGGGTTCCGACTAGGGATGATGGACTCAGAGTTCAAATTATGGGCAGCGAGAGGAGTTTCTAGTTTGGGAGATCTTTTTCTGTGCTGTACATCTCTATGACTCTATAAGTGCTATGAGTTTATGACTGGTTCTATGTCCTGCTTTCAAAGAATTCCACCTGAGGAATTTCTTCTGTCAAAGGTTGTAAATCTTTATAATTCATTTCAGAGACAGAATTGGAGATTGAGGTCATTTGGACAGATTTTTGATTTAAAGGGGAGTCAAGTGTTGGGGTGAGGGTTTCGTTAGCTCATTTGGCTGGATAGCTGCTTGCGACACAGAGTGAGACCAATAGCGTGGGTTAACTGCCTGCACGTCTGAGGTTACCATGAAGAACACTTCTTCTCAACCTGTCCCCTTGCCTGAGGTGTGGTGACCCTCAGGTTAAACCACTACCAGTTAGGAGCCCTATGGTCTGGTAGGTTTAGGCTGACTTTGGCTGTCATTGGGTGTGGGAGTTGGGCACAAAAGTGGAATTGAGGCAACAATCAGACAAGCCACCAACTTTTCATGTGGCATAGCAAACCTGAGTGCAAAATGGCATGCTTCTGTTTCTCTCTTTTACATTTCCATGTCCTTACACATCTAAACACAGATGTGAGAATAGCTTCACTGTAATTATATCCAGAAATAATCAAAAGACTGCTGCCATATGATGAAAATAGTAACTTTGGATAGAGGCTCACATGATCATATGCCAGATACAGTAATAATATAATATATGATGGAAGCAATAGGACAGTTAGGTGCAAGTTCATGAGTTTAGTGAAGTTTATTAAGAGAGAGAGGGTATCTGAAAAACAGGCAGGCATAGCGGGTGCCCATGACTCTCCGCAGATACACTGGCACCTCCCCACCTGTTCCTCCACGTGGCTGCCTCATGCTCCCACAAGGAGGTTGAGCAGTTCATCAACTTTACCAACGTCTTCCACCCCGACCTCAAATTCACCTGGACAGCATCAGTGACATCCCTTCCCTTCCTGGACCTCTCCATCACTATCTCTGGTGACCGACTAACTACAGACATATACCACAAGCCTACTGACTCCCATAGCTACCTAGACTACACCTCCTCCCACCCCACCTCCTGTAAAAACGCCATCCTTTATTCCCAATTCCTCTGCCTCTGCCACATCTGTTCCCAGGGTGTCCAATTCCACCTCAGAAAGTTCCAGTTGGCCTCCTGCTTTCACGATCGCAAATTCCCTTCCCACGTGGTTGATGATGCCTTCCAGCACATATCCTCCACTTCACGTGCCACAGCCCTCCCAACGCAACAAGGAGAACCCTCTGGTCCTCACCTTCCACCCCACCAATCTCCGCATACAATGCACCATCCTCTGCCACTTCCGCCATTTCCAAACGGACCCCACCACCAGACATATATTTCCCTCACCACCCCTATCAGCATTGCGAAAAGACCATTCCCTCCACAATTCCCTCTTCAGGTCCACACCACCCCTCCACACCCCACACTCCTGGCACCTTTCCCTGCCACCGCAGGAAGTACAAAACCTGCACCCACACCACTTCCCTCACCTCCATCCACAGCCCTAAAAGATCCTTCCACATCCATCAGAATTCACCTGTATCTCTACAAATGTCATCTACTGCATCCGTTGCACCTGGTGCAGTCTCCTCTACATTGGGGAGACAGGACGCCCTCTTGTAGATCGTTTCAGAGAACATCTCTGGGACATCCGCACCCACAAACCCCACCACCCCATGGCTGAACACGAACTCCCTCTCCTACTCTGTCAAGGACATGCAGGTCCTGGGTATCCTCCTCCGTCAAACTGTTACCACCTGATGCCTGGAGGAGGAACGCCTCATATTCTGCCTTGGGACCCTGAAACCACACAGGGTAAATGTGGATTTCAACAGCTTCCACATTTCCCCTCCCCCCACATTACCCCAGTCCCAAGCCTCCAACCCGGCACTGCCCTCCGGACCCCTCCATGATTTCCCCCTCTGACCTATCACCTTCTCCCTCACCTTCATCCACCTATCACTTTCCCAGCTACCTCCCCCATTTATCTCTAAGCCCCAACCCACAAGTCTCATTCCTGATGAAGGGCTTATGCCAGAAACGTCAATTTTCCTGCTCCTCAGATGCTGCCTGACCTGCTGTGCTTTTCCAGCACCACAGTCTCGATGAAGATTATTAAAAGTGTCATTTATTATAATTGATAGTGCTGCAAGATCTGGACAACATCCAAGTTTGGACTGACAAGTGGCGAGTAACATTCATGCCACACATGTGCCAGGCAACAACCATCTCCAAAAAGAGAAAATCTAACCATCATCCCTTGGCACTCAGTGACATCGCAATCACTGAATCCTCCACTATCAATTGCCATCAATTGCAAACTGAACTGGACTAGCCTTAAAGTACTGTATCTACTATAGCAGGTCAGAGGTTAGAAATCTTGAAACTAATAACTCACTACCTGACTCCCTAAAGCTTTCTATCCATCATCTACAAGATACTATTCAGGTGTGTGTGAGACGGAACACCAGCTACCCGCAAAAAGCTTGACACCATCCAGGGCAAACCAGCCCATTTGACTGGTACTGCATTCATGAACATTCACTCCCTCCACCACCACATGTGCCATTGACAAGATACACTGCAGAAATTCTCTAATTCTCTTTAGATAACACCTTCCAAACACATAACCAGTACTATTTAGAAAGACAAGGGCAGCAGACAAATGGGAACATCACCATCAGCAAGTTCCACTCCAAGCACACACCATCTTCACTTGGAAATATATTGTAATTTCTGCAGGGAGAATGTTTGCCAATGATTGCACAATGTTTGCAACTCCTAGATACTGAAACAGTCCACGTTCAAATGCAATAATGCTGGATAATATCCAGGCTTGGGCTAACAAATGACAAGTAACATTCATGCCACACAAATGCTAGGCTATGGCCATCTCCAATAAAAGACAATCTAAGAAATGTCCCTTGACATTCAATGGTGCTACCATCACAGACTCCCTCACTATGAACATTCTGGGGATTATCATTGACCAGAAGCTTACCTGGCTCACCATATAAATATAGTGGTTATAAAAGTAGGTCAGAGGCGAGAAATACTGCAGCGAATAACTTACTCCTCACTCCCAAAGCATGTCCAACATCAGCAAAGCACAAATTAGGAGGGCATAGTGAATCCACCTAATGCACATGGACCACAGTGGCTCAAGAACATAGCTGACCACCACCTTTTCAAGGACAACTAGAGACAGGCAGCAAATAGTGGCCAGCCAGTGATCCCCACGCCCTAAGAGTAAATTTTAACAAACCTTATGACCCCTACTTACTGCTTCAGCAACCAATAAATATGTGAACGGAAAACTCCTCAGAGACACTTTTACTTCACCCCTGAAAATTTTGTGGAAGTGCAGCAGAAACCCATTCACCTGTAAAACGAAGGCACAGAATTTTCCCAGCTTTGGAATGGTAGGATGAATGGTGAGTTAGTTAATAAAATACAGTGAGAATAAAATAAGCTTCTTGATACAGAGGAAAAAAAAGTTGTACTTCCACCTAAGGTTTTAATAGGAAAATGAAAATCTAGCAATTGAGCAACAACAGATTTATTTGCTTGTATTAACAGCTCAATATTATGTCATCTCACCTTACTTATGCACAATATGTTACTTTCTCAGGCAGGGTACAGAAATTAGACTGCTACAATTCCTGACATAAAAGTCTGAGCGGACACCTGGTGTTGCAGCTCATGACTTGCTCCTTGTGGAGTCAGTCTTCGTCAGCATTATTCATCAACTCAGGGCATGCTTCATGGCCAGCAACTTCTTACACCCATGCACCAATGTTGGCATCAGACATGCACCAACTTCACAAAAACCATCATAGCACACATTTGATTCACGTATTATTCACTTTGGAATTCATGGTAACTTTCATTGCAAAGATGCTGATAGGCCACTTTGCATGCAGGGACAGGCACAAATCTGGCCCATTCTGGATTAGTGGTGCTGGAAGAGCACAGCAGTTCAGGCAGCATCCAAGGAGCAGCGAAATCAACATTTCAGGCAAAAGCCCTTCATCAGGAATAAAAGCAGAGAGCTTGAAGCGTGGAGAGATAAGCTATAGGAGGGTGGGGGTGGGGAGAAAGGAGCATAGAGTACAATAGGTGAGTGGGGGAGGGGATGAAGGTGATAGGTCAGGGAGGAGAGGGTGGAGTGGATAGGTGGAAAAGGAGATAGGCAGGTAGGACAAGTCATGGGGACAGTGCTGAGCTGGAAGTTTGGAACTAGGGTGAGGTGGGGGAAGGGGAAATGAGGAAACTTTTGAAGTCCACATTGATGCCCTGGGGTTGAAGTGTTCCGAGGCGGAGGATGAGGCGATCTTCCTCCAGGCGTCTGGTGGTGAGGGAGTGGTGGTGAAGGAGGCCCAGGACCTCCATGTCCTCGGCAGAGTGGGAGGGGGTGTTGAAATGTTGGGCCACGGGGCGGTGTGATTGATTGGTGTGGGTGTCCCGGAGATGTTCCCTAAAGCGCTCTGCTAGGAGGCTCCCAGTCTCCCCAACGTAGACGAGACTGCATCGGGAGCAATGGATACAATAAATGATATTAGTGGATGTGCAGGTAAAACTTTGATGGATGTGGAAGGCTCCTTTAGGGCCTTGGATAGAGGTGAGGGAGGAGGTGTGGGCGCAGGTTTTACAGTTCCTGCGGTGGCAGGGGATGGTGCCAGGATGGGAGGGTGGGTTGTAGGGGGGCGTGGACCTGACCAGATAGTCACGGAGGGAACGGTCTTTGCGGAAGGTGGAAAGGGGTGGGGAGGGAAATATATTCCTGGTGGTGGGGTCTTTTTGGAGGTGGCGGAAATGTCGGCGGATGACTTGGTTTATGCAAAGGTTGGGGGAGAAAGTGAGGACTACAGATGCTGGAGATCAGAGCTGAAAATGTGTTGCTGGAAAAGCGCAGTAGGTCAGGCAGCATCCAAGGAACAGGAGAATCGACGTTTCGGACATCAGCCCTTCTTCCTGATGCCCAAAACGTCGATTCTCCTGTTCCTTGGATGCTGCCTGACCTGCTGCACTTTTCTAGCAACACATTTTCAGCTTTATGCAAAGGTTGGTAGTGTGGAAGGTGAGCACCAGGGGCATTCTGTCTTTGTTAAGGTTGGAGGGGTGGGGTCTGAGGGCGGAGGTGCGGGATGTGGACGAGATGCTTTGGAGGGTATCTTTAACCACGTGGGAAGGGAAATTGCGGTCTCTAAAGAAGGAGGCCATCTGGTGTGTTCTGTGGTGGAACTGGTCCTCCTGGGAGCAGATACAGCGGAGGCGGAGGAATTGGGAATACGGGATGGCATTTTTGCAAGAGGTAGAGTGGGAAGAGGTGTAATCCAGGTAGCTGTGGGAGTCGGTGAATTTGTAAAAATCGTCAGTGTCAAGTCGGTTGTCATTAATGGAGATGGAGAGGTCCAGGAAGGGGAGGGAGGTGTCAGAGATGGTCCAGGTAAATTTAAGGTCAGGGTGGAATGTGTTGGTGAAGTTGATGAATTGCTCAACCACCTCGCGGGAACACAAGGTGGTGCCAATGCAGTCATCAATGTAGCGGAGGAAGAGGTGGGGAGTGGTGCCGATGTAATTAAGGAAGATCAACTGTTCTATGTAGCCAACAAAGAGACAGGCATAGCTGGGGCCCATACGTGTGCCCATGGCTACCCCTTTGGTCTGGAGGAAGTGGGAAGATTCAAAGGAGAAATTGTTAAGGGTAAGGACCAATTCAGCCAAACGAATGAGAGTGTCGGTGGAAGGGTACTGTTGGGGACAGAGGAAAAAAACGGAGGACTTGGAGGCCCTGGTCATGGCGGATGGAGGTGTAGAGGGATTGGATATCCATGGTGAAGATGAGGCATTGGGGGCCGGGGAAACGGAAGTCTTGGAGGAGGTGGAGGGCGTAGGTGGTGTCTCGAACATATGTGGGGAGTTCCTGGACTAGGGGGGATAGGACAGTGTTGAGGTAGGTGGAGATGAGTTCAGTGGGGCAGGAGCATGCTGAGACAATGAATCAGCCAGGGTGGTGAGGCTTGTGGATCTTGGGAAGGAGGTAGAACCGGGCAGTGCGGGGTGCCCAGACTATGAGGTTGGAAGCTGTGGGTGGGAGATCTCCTGAGGTGATGAGGTTCTGTATGGTCTGGGAGATGATGGTTTGGTGATGGGGGGTGGGGTCATGGTCGAGGGGGCAGGAGGAAGAGGTGTCCTCGAGTTGGCGTTTGGCTTCAGCGGTGTAGAGATCAGTGCGCCAGACTACCACTGCGCCCCCTTTATCCGCTGGCTTGAAACCCCAGCTATGCCTGTCTCTTTGTTGGCTACGTAGAACAGTTAATCTTCCGTACACCGGCACCACTCCCCACTTCTTCCTCCGCTACATTGATGACTGCATTGGCGCCACTTCGTGCTCCCGCGAGGAGGTTGAGCAATTCATCAACTTCACCAACACATTCCACCCTGACCTTAAATTTACCTGGACCATCTCTGACACCTCCCTCCCCTTCCTGGACCTCTCCATCTCCATTAATGACGACCGACTTAACACTGACATTTTTTACAAACCCACCGACTCCCACAGCTACCTGGATTACACCTCTTCCCACCCTACCTCTTGCAAAAATGCCATCCCGTATTCCCAATTCCTCCGCCTCCGCCATATCTGCTCCCAGAAGGACCAGTTCCACCACAGAACACACCAGATGGCCTCCTTCTTTAGAGACCGCAATTTCCCTTCCCACGTGGTTAAAGATGCCCTCCAATGCATCTTGTCCACATCCCGCACCTCCGCCCTCAGACCCCACCCCTCCAACTGTAACAAGGACAGAACGCCCCTGGTGCTCACCTTCCACCCTACCAACCTTTGCATAAACCAAATCATCCGCCGACATTTCCACCACCTCCAAAAAGACCCCAGGGATATATTTCCCTCCCCACCACTTCCCACCTTCCGCAAAGACCGTTCCCTCCGTGACTACCTGGTCAGGTCCACGCCCCCCTACAACCCACCCTCCCATCCTGGCATCTTCCCCTGCCACCGCAGGAACTGTAAAACCTGCGCCCACACCTCCTCCCTCACCTCTATCCAAGGCCCTAAAGGAGCCTTCCACATCCATTAAAGTTTTACCTGCACATCCACTAATATCATTTATTGTATCCATTGCTCCCGATGCGGTCTTGTCTACGTTGGGGAGACTGGGCGCCTCCTAGCAGAGCGCTTTAGGGAACATCTCCGGGACACCCACACCAATCAATCACACCGCCCCGTGGCCCAACATTTCAACACCCCCTCCCACTCTGCCGAGGACATGGAGGTCCTGGGCCTCCTTCACCGCCGCTCCCTCACCACCAGACGCCTGGAGGAAGAACGCCTCACCCTCCGCCTCGGAACACTTCAACCCCAGGGCATCAATGTGGACTTCAACAGTTTCCTCATTTCCCCTTCCCCCCACCTCACCCTAGTTCCAAACTTCCAGCTCAGCACTGTCCCCACGACTTGTCTGGACTTGTCCTACCTGCCTATCTCCTTTTCCACCTATCCACTCCACCCTCTCCTCCCTGACCTATCACCTTCATCCCCTCCCCCACTCACCTATTGTACTCTATGCTACTTTCTCCCCACCCCCACCCTTCTCTAGCTTATCTCTCCACACTTCAGGTTCTCTGCCTTTATTCCTGATGAAGGGATTTTGCCCAAAACGTCGATTTCGCTGCTCCTTGGATGCTGCCTGAACTGCTGTGCTCTTCCAGCACCACTAATCCAGAATCTGGTTTCCAGCATCTGCAGTCATTGTTTTTACCTCACAAATCTGGCCCATTACAGCAGCTGGAGCATCACAGCACTTTTAGTTTGCTCTCTTGTTCTCACTTACGTTATGCCTACTTAGACACTCATAGCATCTTTGCCTTACCTTTTTGCCCAAGGCTGCATCTTTTATACCTTACCGGCTTACAGTACTTGTGTTTTACCTTGCCTTTACTGCAGACACAAAACCAGGCAGCTTGCCGAGTTGTAATCGGTTAAGGGGATGGCCGTGTTGCTGCACGACACCATGCTATGTGAATGTTGAACTTGGTAGTACATGCCAGCAGCTTACATGGTAAACAAATTGAATGTGGTTCAACCAAATGATCATGTCTCAAGGTATAAAGGGAATAGTTCTCAGTCACCAATCCTTGTGGCACTCCACTGATCACAGGCCTCCAGTCTGAAAAACAACCCTCCAGCTCCATCCTTTGAGCCAGTTCTGTTTCCAAATGGCTAGTTCTCCCTGTATTCCATAAGATCTAACCTTGCTAACCAGTCTCCCATGGGGAACCTTGTTGTATGCCTTACTGAAGTCCATATAGATCACATCTACCACTCTGCCCTCATCAATCCTCTTTATTACTTCTTCAAAAAACTCAATGAATTTTGTGAGACATGATTTCCCATGCACAAAGCTATGTTGACTATCTGATCAGGTCCTGGGGATTTATCCACTTTTATGCGTTTCAAGACATCCAGCACTTCCTCCTTTGTAATATGGACATTTTTCAAGATGTCACTATCTATCTCCCTACATTCTATATCTTCCATGTCATTTTCTGCAGTAATTACTGATGCAAAATACTCGTTTAGTATGTCCTCCATCTCCTGCAGCTCCACACAAAGGCCGCCCTGCTGATCTTTGAGGGGCCCTATTCTCTCCCTAATTACCCTTTTGTCCTTAATGTATTCGTAAAAACCCTTTGGAATCTCCTTAACTCTATTTGCCAAAACTATCTCATGTCCCTTTTTGCCCTCCTGATTTCTCTCTTAAGTATACAATTCTGGTCTCTCTGCTATAGGAAAGATGTTCTGAAACTTGGAAGGGCTCAGAAAAGATTTAAAGGCTGCTACCAGGGTTGGAGGGTTTGAGCTAAAGGGAGAAGCTGAATAGGCTTGGGCTATTTGTTCTGGAATGTCGGAGGTTGAAGAGTGATTTTATACAAGTTGATAAAATTATGAAGGGCATGGATAGGGTGACTAGTCAAGATCTTTTTCCTGGGGTGGGGGAATCCAGAACTAGTCAGCATAGGCTTAAGGTGGGAGGGGAAAGATTTAAAAGGTACATTTGTGCCATCTTTTTCACACAGAGGGTGATGCGTGTATGGAATGAACTGCTAGAGGAAGTGATAGAGGCTTGTACAATTACAACATTTAAAGGGTATCTAGATAGGTATATGAATAGGAAGGATTTAAGGGATATGGGCCAAATGCTGGTAAATGCGAATAGATTAAATTAGGATATCTGGTTGAATCGAATGTCTGTTTCCATGCTGTACGTCTCTATGATTCTAATACAGAATTGGACATTATGAATTACAGCATCAATGATTACTATCAGCCTGGCTTCAATGGAGGGGTAGAGCATCATAATGGCTGGCAGAACAATGATGTAGATCTGGAGTTCAGGAAGTAGAGAGGGGAAATAAAGACTCACATGAAATAGTTCACAGGGAATGTGTGAAAACTCAAATCTGATTCGTTTAACAGAGATTGCAAGGACAAAAGAAACATTAAGGCCAGGGTGTCACCACGATTGACAAGTTCAGTGTGTGAGGGGATCAACCCCAGTTCAATGAAGAATGAAGAAGGACATGCCAGCAGTAGCACCAGGCATATCTAAAAAACAATGTATTGATCTGGTGACACTAGAAAACAGGTCTACATGCTGCCAAACAGTAAAAGTAGTAAGTGATAGACAAATCTAAGTGACTCCATACCAACAAATCAGATTTAAGCTCTACAGTTCTGCCACATCGAGGTTTGAATGGTGGTACATAATTAAATGACTCACTATAGCAGCTTCTCCACAAACATCGCCATCCTCAGTAATGGGGAGGCCCAGCACAACAGTGCAAAATATAGGACTAAAGTATTTGTAAGTCTTCATGCAGAGTGTTTGATTCACTTAGGCTTCCTTCAAAGGTCAGCCTTCAGCCAATTTGATTGACTCTGTTTGATACCAAGAAATGGCTGAAGGTACTGTATACTGCAAACACTATGGATCCTAACAACATTCTGGCAATATACTGAAGATTTGTGTTCTGGAACATGGCACAATCCTTGCCAAGCTGTTCCAGTAAAGCTTCAACATGGCACTTTTTAAAAGATTCATTCACAGAATGAGGGTGTCACTAGCTAGGTCAGCATTTACTGCCCATCCTTAATTGCTGAGAGGGCAGTTAAAAGTCAATCACATTGCTGTGAGCCTGCAGTTCCATGTACACCATACCAGGTAAGGATGTCAGTTTCCCTCCCTTAGGGACATTAATGAACCGGATGAATTTGCCAATAATCAACAATGGATTAATGGTCATCATTAGACTCCAAATTTCATTTTTAAAAAATTCAATTCAAATTCCAAGGTCTGCCATGGTGGGATTTGAACTCAGGTCCCCAGATAATACTACCAGGCCATCACTTCCCCTGGCATTGACTTGACCATGTGGAAAATTGCCCAGGTATGTCCTGTAAGGAAGGAGTAGGAAAAATCTAATCTGGCCAATTACTGCCCCATCAGTCTACTCTTGGTCATCAGTAAAGTGATGGAAGGTGTCATCAAACATGTCTTCAAGCAGCTCTTGCTTCACAATAACCTGCTTATTGATGCTCAATTTGGCTATTGCCAGGGCCATTCAGCTCTAGACCACATTACAGCCTTGGTCAGAGTATGGACAACAGAGCTGAATTCCAAAGGTGTAGTGACAATAACTTTTCTTGGTATCAAGGCCACATTTGACCACGTGTGACATCATGGAACTTTAGTAAATCTGGAGTCAATGGGAATCAGGGGACAAACTTCATATCTGGTACAAACGAAGATGATTGTTGTTGGACGTCATTCATCTCAAATCCAGGACATCTCTGCAGGAGTTCTTCAGGGTAGTCTTCAGGAGGCTCAACCACCTCCAGCTACTTCATAAATTACCTCTATCATGAGGTCAGAAGTGGGGTGTTTGCTGATGTTTGCTGCAAAATGTTCAGCATCATTTGAGACTCCACGGATACTAAAGTAGACAATGCCCAAATGTAACATGGGAGCACCATCACTAGCAAGTTTCTCTTCAAATCACACATCATTCTGATTTGGAAATATATCACCATTCCTCCAGTGCTGCTGGATCAACATCTTGTAACTTCCTCCCTAATGGCATTGTGGATATACATATGGCAAGTGGATTGCACTGGCTCAAGAGACATTTCAACTCTGCTTTTTCAAGGGCAAGTAGGGATACACAACAAATGTTTGTCCAGCCAGTGAGGCCCATATTCCCATGAGTGAATAAAAGAACTATGTCAAAGATTCATTTACAGGCATGCCATTGCCATCCCCATTCATAGACTTCAAAGTCCCACTGTATCAAGTGCTGTCATTTGTGTGTGATGAGAATGCATATTGCTCCTATCACTAAGAATCTATTTTGTTTTTGATATTCCCCACACAGCTTCACTGGAATGATGACCAATGAACACTGCTACAGCAGGTATTATCAGATGAAAAGAAATAGACAAAGAATAGATGCTTCAGCAAGCCCAGCACAAGCAGCAACCTCCAGCAGCTGTTGAACAGCCTGCACATGAAAATGTTGCAGATGAAAGTCCCCACAGAATGCTGAGATAGTGCAGTATTTCCTCCAAATGAGTGAGGTACAGTACCACCACTGATTGAGAATGTCCTGGGACACCATGACAGAACTGCGTCATCTGCTGAAACAGGACATGTGATCTGAAGGGGTGGGTGGCCATCCTACCCCAATGGCCATCAGTTGATAGCTGCACCATTTTTTTAATGCAACTGGCTGCTTCCAAAGATCTATTGAGAACCTGTGCAAGTGTCTCAGTACTCAACCTACAAATAGATCAAGGTTGTTACCAATGTAACTGTGCAAGCTCGCACCACTTCCCATTTCCAGTGATGACGCAACTGCTACAGACTGAGCAATAGACTTCCCTCAAGTGCAAGCAATTTTAACTGTACACAAGTCACACTGAGGATGTCACATCATAACACATCTATAGGAAACGATTCCACTTGGTAAGTGTACAAGTCATCTTTAATCATCAACTCCACGTCTTAGAGGCCTGCCCAGTTACCCTGGAATCTGTCATGATACTTAGATATTTGATAACTCTCAGGTTCCTGTTTTATTTAAACGGGCGAGATGTTTTAGAAGGATGGCTGGTGGAGCATTATAGCTATCCTCTGCAACTTATGACAGATAACTCTGTTATACATCCTACTGACTGAGGCAGAGTGTAGATCCAATACTGCCAATTCTTCCACCACAGCCTTTGGAAAGGACCATCATTCTTATGAAGATCAGATTGTGATGATTGGATCATTTTGGAATCTGGAGTGAAAGGGCAGGCTGGCAGTACATTCTAGACGAGTGTGCCACATAATCTTTCAATACTGTGCTCTGCGCATCCAGAGCAGGCAAACAGGATAATGGATCCTGAAAAGCTGGGACAGCGACATTATTCTTCTGTGGAGAAAGATGAGGACATTAAGAGGGAGGAACATTGCCTACAACATGTTAAAGATATGCACTTTCAGACACAACAAGCCAGGCAGGACTTAAAAGATACCTCATTCCAATCTGATTTGGGTGAAATCATCATTTATTGATTGTGAATTTGTTGTTTTTGAAAGGTGAGCAGTACCTGTTTAATCCCAGTAACAAATGCATTTTTTTTTGTTTGTTGCCCCTTCTCTTATCCTGTTATTTAATATAATTTAATGTTAACAATGATTTGATGGCTTTACCACATGCGATGCTCCCACATTGTACAATGGCAAGATGTTAAGCTATGCTGGGCCCTATAGCCCTTCAGACAGGTTCCAACATGGTGTGTTGCTAAGGACAGATAGCCTCTGCTGCTACATTTTCTTGGCTGCACCTACAATGGGAATTGATCAGGGAGCACGTAATATATAGTTAGACAATAGATTTACAAATGTGACCTTCTATTTCCAATGAAGTGTCACTCATATCCCAATGTGCTTTTAGGTGATTGGCAGTGATTGACCTAGTGCACGTCTGAGCTTTAAATATGGCACTGGCATCACAAATCCCAGAAAGACTGGCAGTGGCAAATACGTCCACCACTGGTGAGCAAACAATAGAAGTTTGGTGTTTACCCAATGAGGTGATCATGGAAAACTGAGAGATAAAACCCACGACAGCTCATGGAGAGACACCTTCCATGAAATTTTCAAAACTGACAGTCAATTCTCAGTAAAATTCAGTCTTGTATTTCTGTTGCATTTACAGTGGAACAACATGGCAGAGCAGAAGCATTTTCAAAAAAAATTTTGTTCATAATTTCAATCGAAAGATAATTTTGAACATTTCTGTGAAATTCTTGCTTGGTTATTTAAATCAGTGGGTGAAGGGTATTGGTTGCTACCTGAGCTAAATCTCTTTAAAAATTGAAAATGCATGAGGAGATTAAATTTATAAAGAAATGGACAGAAAGACATTACAGATGGTATGAAATGTAAAAATTTGCTTAATTTGAAGATGGACGAACACATGCAAAAAAACAGTATGAGGTCTTTAAATCTGTTTGCAAATCATTGCATTTCCCGGAGTTATGATGGGTACCTGAAGCAAAACATTATTCAATAAATCAGGAGGATACCTCCGTTTATATTACCTCTGGACTAAGGATGGCAGTGCTGTCGCTGGGAACATCTTCCTCATATCCTTTGTGATGGTAGCTCTCTGTCTCATGGCCTACACTTCCCTCGCTAGGGCACTTACTGTATGAACAACGTGGACTGTTGCAATCTGCACTGGAATGAGAGAGTTCACACTTGTCATCCAGTTCTGATGGTGTGTAGGAGAGATGTGGTGATCCGTTGTCATCCTGATAGGGGGGTGGTTGAAGTTCATCAAGTGGGGGTGTCCTCCTCATCCTCTGAATACAGTGTTCTAGTTAGAATATAACATTATAAATTTATAAGAAAAAAATACTGTTACAAGTTACATATTTTACATTGCTATAATAACTGATAGAATGGGATGTTACTAACCAAGTAATTAGTTGACACCCATTATAATTTATAGAAATATTGATATGGATACTAACAACTTCAGTTGCACAGGAGTTGGTGAAGCACAGGATAGGGAAGGGGGATTGGGTTTATGAGACAGAGTTTAAGAGAAGAAGCCCAGCCATTCAGGTCTCCATGCATGCTATGGAGTTTTAACTTAAAGCACGAGTCCTCTGGCCCAGGCAGGTTTCCTGCCTGAAAGTGAGTTTGCTTGGCTTCCAGTCAGTTGGAAAGTACATTTAAGGAAGATCCCAGGGGCACAGTCTCATACATAACCGCAGAGGGAATGAACAGTCCAATAACCAACTCTGGTCCTGGAGGCATGTGTATGGGTGGTGTATCTGATAGGCAGGAACTTGGAGAGGTGGGGGGAACTAGAAAGAGAGTGCTCCTATTCCTCCTGGCCCACATGCAGAGCTGTGAAGGCACTCACCTTCTTCCTGTTGCTGTCCACTCCTTGCTCCAGCTGTAAAGCTTCCTGAAGCCTGTGAAACCTGGTCATCCAAGGTTAAACTGCACAGCGGGTTAAATTTGATGCTGTGAGACCTATTAACATATTTAAAATGCTAATCTTCCTCCTGGGAATTGATTACCTACATGCTTCTTGTCCCACCTTTGGAAAGCCTGGAAGCCAATAATTGAAAGTGGCTCATAATTTTCCCAATTTCGTCCTCGCCACCCTTAATCCATGTGCTCAATCATCTTAAAACTCTAAATGCTTCAGAACATTTTATTTTGTGACTTTTTAAATGCAAAATCATTTTGAATCTGTTATAGTTAATCTCTAACTATTCTTCTGTATTTCAGCAATGGTAAAACTTGAACAAATTGGATTTTTTGCCAATTCTATAATTAGTTGGCTGGGGCACCCACTTAATTGGAATGAAGGTAGGTTTCCTAACTAATAACAACTGTAGGTGGGTTCGTAAAAGTGAAAGGCCAATCAGATTTTAAATAAAAGAATAGATAAAGCAGCCAGGCCACCATTAGTGGAGGGAGAATCCCTATACTTGGCAGCCAGCACACATATCTAAGTGGGCTAGGAAGGCCTACAGGCTCAGGCTGGCACAAGGCAGCTGAACTGTTCCACTATGCTAAGAAACTGGAAGGTAGTTAGAATATCCCAGTCAGCCTTTTTTAACAATCATTAACAGGGCTTTCAATGAGCCTAAATTGGGTATGTGCATCATCAAGAAACCACCACATTGGTCAGCACCTATATTTTCAGGTCCTGGCCACCACTGTTCCCAAACTTGGCAGCATCCAAAACTTTGTCCCATTGGTCCAATTCATTCCATACTATCTAAGCTGTTATGTGCAATTGCAGTAACTTCTTAGTTTGCAAAATTGGCTATATTTCATGGTGTAAAGTAATCCATAACCTTTATGTAAATTAAGAACAACAGCAGCCTACAATGTTGAGCTCTGAGACATCTAACTTGGTAGTTTACGCACTCCGACATAACTCTCAACGTGTAATTATTTCCTACCCTACTGCTGTTTTCTTATCCACTCCAAGGGCCCTAAATCCCTGCAGCTATGACTTTAAATGAACAGCATTTTGTGTGAAGACTTATCAAAAACTCTTAACCCAATACTGAGGGACACAGATGGAGAATAGCCACTAGGCTAGCTGCTGGAACACTTCCAAGTCCATGGTGTTCTAAAATGAGACTCTTAAACTGAACACAACAAAAAAAATTGGAAGGCAATACTGATTTGCCCATGCCTTATTGTACATATTTATCAACTGTCTTTTTTTTTGTTTTCTTCAAATTTAAAGTATTGTGCTTTACATTTTCACCAAATAAGTAAACAGACTTTAATCACAGGCATGCATCAGTTGGAACAAGGAGTTGGTAGAATGAATGATGAAATTCAAAATGGTTACAGTGAGTAACTGCATAAGCATTTTACAATACTCTATTACTGTATCTCACTGAAAGATTTCGGGAAAGAAAATATTGTTTTATTTCTCACAAGTAATAATGAGACATTATTGCCACAAATCATTATTTCCAGTATATTAGAGAAAGGATATGATGCACTAGTGAGGGTATAGAGATTTCCAAGGACTAGAAAATTTTAGCTAGACAGAAAAAATGGATAGGCTGATGCTGACAGGAAGCTGAGGGGTCAAGATAAAGTAGATTGGAGGGATCTATTGCACTTATCAGAAAGGTCAGGTACTTGCATTTCAAGTGATTGGGAGAGGGGTTAGAGGGAATTAAAAATTTTGTTTTTCACCCTGAGGGTTAAAGGGGTCTGGAGCTATTGCCATTTTAGATGATTGAGTAGAGATTCTCATCAAACTTAATAACTACTTGGATATATTTGAAGAGTCGTGACCTACAGGATTAGGGAGCAAGAGCTGGAAAATGATACTCTGTTCAACAGCTGTTATTATGCCAGTATGGACACAATCAGTCAACTGTCCCTTCTGTACCTTTGAGCTGTAGAAATAAATTGGATTTGCAAATTTATATGAACCTTATTCTGATCTCTTTCATAATTCTGCTCATTCTAATCTGAAAACAAATATAGCAGAAAACCTATACTAGCATTCACTTCTCACACTGTAAGTTCAGGTCTTCCATCTTTCAATTTTAATATCTGATCCTAAGGTAGCAGAATGCTTTCAGGCTGAATGATTCCATTTAGCCTTCTAGACAAAGCTCACTGACTTTTCACCAGCCTTATTTCCTTCCCTCATCTTGACTGATAAGCCTTCTGTACCTAATCCTTGAGCCTTCCTGTCTATCCCACTTCCAGATGGTGACTAGTGTTGGGGACTTCTTCTGATTTGCAATCCCCCGTTTCATATACCTACTAGCAATTGTTAAGCCTCAGATCTACTGCCTGAGGCTTTATACACGTCTACATCAGAACCTCTGACCTGTCTATCTTTCATATTTGTTGCAACCTTATTGAGCAATTCAAATATTTTTCTGCACTCCTGTCGGAAAACTTCCTAAACTAGCATCAAAAGCTGATAACAAAAAAAAATTAAAAATGCTTAATCTAATAGATGATACACATATATCATCTATTGGCTCTCTTTAATAGATAAAATCTTTTTTATAGCTCTCTGTTTTTAAACACTTTTTTTTCCAATTGCTTTTCAAATTATGCAGGTGGCACAAAGTAATATAGCACTGGGAGATAATATAAATAATTCGAAGGACAACAATAAAGTCATTGCAGATCATACATTGAAAGTACAGGTCTCTTTTGGTGCAGTGGTGATATGCATACACCTGGGCAAGAAAGTGCAAGTCCCATCTGCTCTGGATGTATGTCATAACAAGTCTGACCAGATTGATCAAAAAAAAATTATAAAAGTGGGTCTGATGTACCTTCATGGATGCATTACACATTATTTTCATAAACTTGAGGCAAAGTTTATCACGTTGACACTTAGAAACCCCAACACAAACATCCATACAATAATTGAAATAATGTCAACAATTATAATAGAAAATCATATTTATTAACTGATTCATTGCATAACTGCGGCTAATTCTGACTAAAAAGCAAGAAATGCATAATTTAAAAGCATGGTAAAAAAAAATCTCCAGATGAAACTCAACCAACGAATAAAGGAAACAATCAATTCTAAAGGACTGGAAAATTTACCTTTAGCATTTAGAAAATGGTGAAATAAACAAATGTTTTAAGTACTACCTTTTTTTTAAAACAGTAATTGAAATTTATGCTTTAAAATAGAATTTAAAATACATATTTGGGCGGCACGGTGGCACAGTGGTTAGCACTGCTGCCTCACAGTGCCAGAGACCCGGGTTCAATTCCTGCCTCAGGCGACTGACTGTGTGGAGTTTGCACGTTCTCCCAGTGTCTGCGTGGGTTTCCTCCGGGTGCTCCGGTTTCCTCCCACAGTCCAAAGATGTGCAGGTCAGGTGAACTGGCCATGCTAAATTGCCCGTAGTGTTAGGTAATGGGTAGATGTAGATGTAAATGTAGGGGTATGGGTGGGTTACGCTTCGGCGGGGCGGTGTGGACTTGTTGGGCCGAAGGGCCTGTTTCCACACTGTAAGTAATCCAATCTAATCACATATTTTTGCAATGTTTAACTATAGCCACTAAAGTATACTTTATGTTTTTAAAAAACCTGTTCTTCAGCTTGATATTTTTGCACAGAGCTATGACTCTATTAACTGAAGACAGGTATTACTGTCTGACAATATGTAGCAAGCATAATTTCCTAACAGCATTTAGCCACCTCCATTGATGAAACATCTGTCAACAACTTTCAAAAACATTTATTTGGTTGCTTAAAAAAATTATTTGAAGAAAATCTAGAGGACAAATTGCAAAAGTTTTCTTTGAACAAAGGTGTTTTTTAAAAAAAACTAGATGAGTTGTCTGTATGTGTAAAAGAAAGAGAAAAACATACAAGACTATTTCAAAATAGCCCATTTCTGTTTACATATGTCATAGCTTTGGTTAATGTTCCAAAATATAAGTAGTCTAATATTTATTTCTCAGTGGAAAAATCAATTATGCCCTCAACAGTTTCTAATTTTAACTCCTGACAGGAAGCTGGCAAGAACAGACAGCAATTCCATCCAGGGGTCTTGGCCAAAAAGCTACCAGTAAAATGTTCACTGATTTTAGTGAAAAGCAGCTACTAGCTAGTGGGCTTTGGGAGTGCTAAAGATCAGTGTTGCGGAAGATGCCTGCTGACACGGTGGCACAGTGGTTAGCACTGCTGCCTCGCAGCGCCGGAGACCCGGGTTCAATTCCCGCCTCAGGCGACTGACTGTGTGGAGTTTGCACGTTCTCCCCGTGTCTGCGTGGGTTTCCTCCGGGTGCTCCGGTTTCCTCCCACAGTCCAAAGATGTGCAGGTCAGGTGAATTGGCCATGCTAAATTGCCCGTAGTGTTAGGTAAGGGGTAGATGTAGATGTAGATATAGATGTAGGGGTATGGGTGGGTTACGCTTCGGCGGGCGGTGTGGACTTGTTGGGCCGAAGGGCCTGTTTCCACACTGTAAGTAATCTAATCTAATCTAAAATGCTGTCACCAGAAAGGTAAGTCAGTGGGTGATTGGTGTTGGAATGGTCTCATAGTTGAAAGACAAGCGAGAAAGATCAGAGTTCCAAATGCTTCTTGTAATCCACCAGGTATGATTAGGAAAAGGACTTCAACTCATTTAGAGGTTCCTGCTTTCCTTCCAAATGTTTCTCTCAACAGCATCATTGCTGCAGAAATCCCTATCATGAAACCCCTGGAAGTGAATTTATGAGTGCTGGAAAATTACAGTGTAGTAAACTTCTGACTCCCGCACAATCACAAATTTTGGGAGGGACTATATCTGCAGAATTATTTGTAATTTATCACATCCATACATAGGAGCAGCATGTATCAAATTTACCTCCAAGATCGATGCCTGAAAATCAAATTCAATGAGCTGTATTCATGCGGTTATGGACCTGATTTCTTACCCCAATTGCAAAGCTCCACATCACTGGTGAAGTCATAAGTATTTTACCTCTTCAAACCTATCCTAGAATTTACTGACCCAGTTGAAGAAGAAGAATCTATAGCAATGTACAGAAATAGTGGCTATCTGGCTAGGGCACTGAGCTAGCAACTCAGTGATTGTCAGTGAAAATCTCACTATAGTGAGGTATGAAATTGGATTCTGTAAATATGATCATTTGCCAGCTAGTATCAGACAAAATATGGTTAAAGTGTTATTGGGTTATTGTAAAGATCTAAACTGATCCTCTCTTTTCTACAAGTAAGGAAAGTGATACCAGTCCAACACTGTGCAGTTGACTCAATGCCTTTAGAGTGACTGGGAGTGACCAGTAACAAATAGCTTTGCAATGTTACCCATGTCCCACGTACAATTTATTTTTTAATATCCAGCCACTGCAGAATGTTAGTTCAAAAATACAGCCTGTTTTGGATGAAACAAGTGAAATATTAGTGTAGCATTTTCTGTCTAAGACCTGATCAAAATTTGGCAATGATGCAACATAATGGAGGGGCTCTTCCAATTTCTGTAAGCTTCAATGCTGAGTTGTCCATCAAGGATGGAGCCAAAGGGAAGGGTGTAGAGATCAAGATAGCAGCAGGCTGCAGCAATTTTGTGAAGTCACAAGCAAGGTTCCAAATCTTCCTTGCTCCACAGAAAAGTAACATGTAAAGCCTATCCTTTTAAGGATTGTGGGTCAGGCAGATCAAGACGTGGACAGTGCATATGCAACACAAGTTGCTTATTTGGCACAAGATTTTTAATCAGACACTTACAGCTATTATTAGGATCCATAATTGCATATGCAAGGGGGTGCCCTGCACACTCAGAAGTAACGGGCTTCCAATTAGAAAATGAAGCTGGTGCAATTCAGAAAGAAAATTAAACGAGTTGAAAATGGGGACCCTCTTGGAGTGTCCCTGCCACTGGCCAGAGAAGCCTGGGTTCAGGTCCCACCTGCCCCAGAGGTTGATTAGAAAAAAAAGTTAAATAAAACAAAAATAAAAATTGAAAATGGAAATTCCAAAGCCAATTCCCTGTTATTTAGCTTACTCCAAAAAACAATCCCCACCTCACTTCCCTATATAGTTCAACAGCATTTATCAGGTTTTACTAAACTAATGGACTATTTGTAACAAATGAATGGATATACAACCAATTAAATATATACATATGCCTGCTGTGTATAACATCCCTTAGCTGCAACTCTCTTATATTTACCACACGTTGATATGGCATACATTATAGTTCTAAAATGGCAAGAAAAAAAGATAAAGCATCTTGTCAGTAACATAGCACCTACTATGAAACATCAGTTGTTTCACTCTTAGAGACTATTAAGCAGGCAGCTGTATGCAGATTTATAACAACCAAGGATGTATTGTAGAAAAGACTAAAGACAGCTTTTGTTTCCCTTACAAAATCTTTTGGTCCCTCCTTGAGCGAAAGCTCTCCAAAGCAATGCTTTGCAAAGGCAGTGGGAAATATTACAAGCATTCTATGTCTGAGTCTACCAACCACGTGGTTCACGACATCAAACCATGAGCCAGTGTGCATTTCAGTGGAAACATAACTTGTTGATCCTAAGATACAAAGTTTCCACGAATAAGATCAAGGTTAACATTAAACTTGTAAGGAGGTTCACTATTGGTCTACCCAATTTCAGGGTTAATAGCAAGCGAATTGAAATTATAAACAATCAAAAGTAACAAAATGCTAAATTTTTATTACATATTCCATGGGATGTTACTTAGCTCAGTTGGCTACGTCTCTGGAGTTAGATGCAGAATGATGTGCCAGTTCGTGGAAGTCTGTTTCTTTATTTGTCTCATTTTTGCAAAATGGTGTCTTTTAAGAAATAACCAACTGTCTCTCTTTAATTGAAAAAGATGTTTTTGGTCATTTGTGAACTATGGCTAATTATATACATACAGAAAAACATCTAGGAGAGGCTTAGTTTAAGTGGAGAGGCTATGCAGGAAATAGGTAGCATTAAGGGTTGTATTGAATGCATAGGTTAGGAAAACAGTTATTAACCACGTAGAATACATAGTACAGAAAACTGCCAACTTGTCCAACTAGTTTCTACTGTTGCTTATGCTCTATACAGGTCTCTTCTCAGTCTATCTGTTTCAGCTCTGTCTTTTAGAATATCTTACAATTCTATTTACTCTCATGTAGTAATGCAGTTTTGATTTGGAAGTATTTAAATTTCCTCAATTACTTCCGGTGGACATGTATTCATCATTCTGAAAAAAAGTGGCGTTGGCCCCCCATTGGTTCTATTCGCAACTATTTTATATTTATGGACCTAGGTTTTGGATTCACCTCTTCTCACCAATCTACCTATCTCAGAGGCATCTAAGCATGACAATATTGGTAGGAGAAACCATTGCACAGTCCTTGTGCAGATGTATTTCTGTCTTCACTTTGCAGATATTTTCCATCACGTTGTGTAACACTACCATGTGCTGAATGGGATCAATTTCAAGTGGATGCAGTGATTCAAAACTTGGCATCCATGAATGCTTTGGACCATAGGTGCAGCAAAATTATATTCAAACAGTCTACAACCTCGCGGCTTGGCATATGTCCTACTCTACCATTACCATCAAGGCGTTGGATCAATCCTACCTCAATGAAGAGAGGAGACCATACGAGGGGAGCACCAGGCGTACCTAGAAATGAGTTGTCAAACCGGCCAAGCTACAAAATTGGATTATTTGCATGCCAAACAGAAAAGCAGTAAGTGATAGACAGGACTAACTAATTTCACGCAATGGGTCAGATCTAAGCTCTGCAGTCCTATCACATAGTTATGAATAATGGTGGACAATCAGAAACATAACAATGGGAAAAGGCTCCTCAAACTTCCCTATCCTCATTGGTGTGGGAGCTCAGCACATAAGTGCAAACCACTAGACAATCTTCAGCCAGAAGTGTTGAGTGGCCAATTTAGTTTGACATCAAGAACCAACTAAAGGAACTGGCTATTGCAAAGGTTATGACCCTGACAATATTCTGGCAATACAGGTATATTACTAAAGACTTTCCTCTATAATTAGCTGTGCACTAGTCAAGCTGTTCCAGTAAAGTTACAACATTGGCATCTGCCAGGCAATGTGATAAATAGCCAAGCTATGTACTGTTAATAAAAGACATGTCAAATCAAACTCAGCAAATTACCACCCCATCAGTTTACTGTCGATCATCTGCAAAATAATGAATGTTGTTGTTGATGGTACTTTCAAGTGACTCAGTAATAATCTGCTCACTGACACTCAGTTTGGATCCTACTAGGGACACTCAACTCCTGACCTCAAATACAACCTTAATCCAAACATGGTGAAAAGAGATGATCTCCAGAGGTGAGGTGAGTGTGTCTGCCCATGACATCGGTGCAGCACAGGACAGAGTATCGCACCAAGGAGCCACAGCAAAACTGGGGTCTATAGACATCAGGGGTAAATTCCCCTTTGGTTAGTCATGCTAAGTGCAAAGTAAAATGGTTGTAGAGTTGGAGGTGATTCATTTCAGTCCTGCGACATTATTTCAGGAGTTTCTTAAGGTAGTGCCCTATGCCCAACCTTCTTCAGCAGTTTCACCAACAACCTTCCTTTCATCATAATGTCAGCAGTAGGGATGGCCACTGGTGATTGCACAGTGTTCAGCACTGTTTGCCACTTATTTCACTCTGTGTCCATATGCAGCAAGACATGGACATCACTAGCAATATCAGCATTGAAATCCCCATAACAACTTTTTTGTGGGTTAGCACTGACTAAAAGAATTGGATCAGCCTCTTGAACAATGTGGCTATGAAAGCAGGTCAGATGCTAGGAATTCTGAGGTGAGTAACATACCTTTGACTCCTAAAATCTTGTCCACCATCTACTAGACAAATATCATGGAATGTTCTCCACTGACCTGGAAAGGTGCAGTTCTAAGAACACATAAGACACTCAACACCATTTAGGCAAAAGCAAACCCCTTGATTGGCATCCCATTCTTCACCTTTAGCTTCCTTCAGCAGCAATGAATAATGACAGCAGTGCGCGCAATCTACAAATTTTGGTGCAGCAACTCGCTAAAGTTCCTTTGCCAGCACCTTTCAGACCTGCAAGTCCTCCACCGGTAAATGGCTCTCCAAGCCATAAACTGTTCACTTCTGGTACCAATTTTGTGTTCCTTCATTGTTACTGGGTCAAAATCCGGAAAATCATTCCTGTGTACCTACATGGACTGCAGTGGTTCCATGATGGCAGTTCACCACTGCCCTCTCAAGGACAGTTAGTGATGGGTAATAAATGCTGATCTAGTCAGCAATGACCACATCTTGCAAATGAAAATGAAAAGTTTCAGTGCTTTTATGACCTTTTTGCAGCATGGAGACCATTGATAAACAAAATTCTAAATGTAGCCTGATTATGGTCCTACAGAAGTTTAATATAACTTCACTACTTTTGAATTCTGTTTCCAGAAATAAATGCAAGCATTATATTTGCTTTGCTAACCCAATTTGCTACCTTAATGATTTGTTCTCCTGATATCTCTATGTCCCGTTGTTTTCCTAATCCATTTAGATTTTTACATTCTACGTTAAGGTGTCATTTTTTTGAACCATAGTACATTGCCTCACATATAACTATGTTAAAGCTAACTGCTTAATTAAAAACCAGTCTGCAAGTTTTCTAACATCACCTTGCATGATCTTCCAATCATCATTGGGGTTATCCCCAATTTGATCTCATCTACAAAAAAATGATAATTATTTTGTTCATATGTTAACTCTTCAGTGTGAAATTATGAATGGGTAATCCAAGATGGTGGATGGGAAAATTTCTAGCTGTAACAGGCTGCTCCTTTTTTGAGGTATTTTAGGTGTTGGAGGAGATTCCCTCAAATTCCAATAGCAGAATTTACTGTTTTATACGCTGTTACATATTTATATGCATATTTGGAACTTTGGAAAAAAAAAGTCAAAACGACGGCACTTTACAAAAGGGAGAAGGACAGACAATAGGCAGCACATATCATGGCAGGAGAGAGAGAGAGAGAAAGAGAGAGAGAGAGAGAAAGAGAGAGAGAAAGAGAGAGAGATAGAGAAAGAGAGAGAGAGAAAGAAACCCATACTGCTAACTGACACAGCAGTGGACCTGCGCAGTTACTGCCTTTGCTGGATTCATGTATTGCTGGACATCGGAACTGCATCTAGGAAAACTTAAACAGCGAAATTCACAACTGATCTTGGAGGAACCTTGTTTGGGAGAGGTCACGGGACAGAAACAGATAAGTGAATATTTTTAAGTATAGCTTTACTGTAAATCTACAATAGTGAGTAGAGTGGGTTCTTTCTTGATTATATGTTTATTGAGATTTATCTTTTAAGTCATAATTTTTAAGTTAACCTGGAGCAGCATTCTGTAGAGGAATAAGACAGTGCTATTTTCTGGGTCTGTAGATTGGAAGAAGCAAAATCGGCATTTAGTAGAGTGATATGTTCTTCTTGTTGGATGTGGAAGTTTAGGGAGAGTTTATGTGTTACTGAGGATTATATCTGCAATAAGTGCCGTTGGTTGCAAATCCTATGAGATTGAATGGATCGGTTGGAGCGACAGTTAGAAGCAATGAGGAATTTACAAGAACAAGGGGGTGTGATGGATAGCAGTTATAGGAAGGGGCAAAAGCCACGGGTACAGTCACATAGATGGGTTAACTCCAGGAAAGGTAAAAGAGGTAGGCAAGTAATGCAGGAGTCTTCTGTGGCTAACCCCATTTCAAACAAGTATGCCGTTTTGGAAAACGTAGGGGTGATGGATTCTCAGGGGAATGTAGCACCTATAGCCATGTTTCTGGTATCAAGATAGGCTCGGATGTAATGAGGGGTACATCGGGTTACGATCAATCGATTATGTTAGGGAACTTTCTAGTCAGAGGAACAGATAGAAGTTTCTGTGGCCAGCAGCGAAAAATCAGAATGGTGTGTTGCCTCCCTAGTGCCAGGATCAAGGATGTCTCAGAGACGGTGCGGGGAGAGGGACCAGCAGGAGGTCATTGTACACGTTGGAACCAATGTCAAAGGAAGGGAAAAGGATGAGATTCTGAAGGGAGAATATAGGAAGTTAGGCAGGAATTTTAAAAAGGAGGTCCTTGAGGGTAGTAATATCTGAATTACTCCCAGTGTTGTGAGCTAGTGAAGGTAGGAATAGGATGAATGCCTGGCTGAGGAGCTGGTGTATGGGAGAATGATTCACATTTTTGGATCATTGGAATCTCTTCTGGGGTTGAAGTGACTTATACAAGAAGGATGGATTGCACCTGAATTGAAAGGGGACTAATATACTGGCAGGGAGATTTGCTAGAGTTGCTCAGGAGGATTTAAACTAGTAACATTGCGAGGGGACCCAGGAGATAGTGAGGAAAGAGATCAATCTGAGACTGGTACAGTTGAGAAAAGAAGTGAGTCAAGTAGTCAGGGCAGGCAGGGACAAAGCAGAGAACAAGGTAGGACTAATAAATTAAACTGCATTTATTTCAACGCAAGAGGCCTTATAGGGAAGGTAGATGAACTCAGGGAACATGAGATAGCATAGCAATTATAGAAATGTGGCTTAGAGATGGACAGGATTGGTAGTTTAATGTTCCAGGATACAAATGCTACAGAAAGGACAGAAAGGGAGGCAAGAGATGAGGGGGAGTGGAGCTTTTGATAAGGGATAGCGTTACAGCTGTACTTAGGGAGGTTATTTCCAGAAATATATCCAGGGATGTTTTTTGGGTGGAATTGAGAAATAAGAAAGGGATGATCACCATATTGGGATTGTATTATAGATCCCCCTAATAGTCAGCGGGATATTGAGAAACAAATTTGTAAGGAGATTTCAGTTATCTGTAAGAATAATGAGATGGTTATGACAGGGGAATTTAACTTTCCAAACATAGACTAGAACTACCAAAGTGTTAAGGGTTTCGATAGAGAGGAATTTGTTAAGTGTGTACAAGAAAATTTTCTGATTACCTACTACAGAAGGTGCAAAAATTAGATCTATTCTTGGGAAATAAGGCAGGGCAGGTGACTGAGGTGTCAGTGGGTGACCACTTTGGGGCCAGTGACCATAATTCTATTAGTTTTAAAATAGTGATGGAAAAGGTTAGACCACATCTAAAAGTTGAAGTTCTAAATTGGAGGAAGGCTAATTTTGACTGTATTAGGCAAGAACGTATTGGGGGCAGATGTTCACAGGTAAAGGGATGGTTGCAAAATTAAAAGTCTTCAGAACTTAATAACGAGAGACATTATATTCCTGTTAGGGTGAAAGGAAAGGCTGGTAGGTGTAGGGAATGCTGGATGACTAAAGAAATTGAGGGTTTGGTTAAGAAAAAGAAGGAAGCATATGTCAGGTATAGGCAGAATATATCAAGTGATTCCTTAGAAGAGTATAAAGGTGGTAGGAATATACTTAAGAGGGAAATCAAGAGTGCAAAAACGGGACATGAGATAGCTTTGGCAAATTGGGTTAAGGAGAATCCAAAGGGTTTTTACAAATACATTAAGGACAAAAGGGTAACTAGGGAGAGAATCGGGCCCCTCAAAGATCAGTAAGGCAGCTTTTGTGTAGAGCCACAGGTGATGGAGGAGATACTAAATGAGTATTTTGCAGCAGTGTTTAATGTGGAGAAGGACATTGAAGGTTAGAATGTAGGGAAATAGATGGTGACATCTTGAAAATGTCCATATTACAGAGGGTAAAGTGCTGGATGTCTTGAAACATATAAAAGCGGATGAATCCCCAGGACCTGATCAGGTGTACCCCAGAACTCCATGGGAAGCGAGTGAATGATTGCTGGGGCCCTTGCTGAGATATTTGTCTTATTGATAGTCACAGGTGAGGTGCCGAAAGACTGGAGGTTGGCTAATGTGGTAAGGACAAGCCAGGGAACTATAGACCGGTGAGCCTGACGTCAGTGGTGGGCAAGTTGTTGGAGGGAATCCTGAGGGACAAGATTTAAATGTATGCGGAAAGGCAAGGACTGATTAGGGATAGTCAACATGGCTTTGCGCATGGGAAATCATGTCTCACGAACTTTATTGTGTTTTTTTGAAGAAGTAACAAAGAGGATTGATGAGGGCAGAACATTGGACATGATCTATATGGACTTCAGTAAAGCATTCGACAAGATTCCCCATAGGAGACTGGTTAGCAAGGTTAGATCTCATGGAACACAGGAAGAACTAGCCCTTTGGATACAGACTTGCTCAAAGGTATCAGTGTACATGTGAAAAGTAATGCTGCGCCTTCAATTCATGTCACTGAGAGCCAGCATTCTGTTGAGAAATAGGCCAAAGATAAATCCTTACAAACCAATATGCCTAATGTTGGAGTACCCCGATGGATATGAGCTGTAGATGAATAAATCTGAAAACTTTAACATGTATTTTTCTCCAGAATTATTTAACATCCTCTAAGCTTCCCAAACAGAGTCATGTGGAACAAAAATTGAATTTTCATGTTTTATGAGCTGCACTAACACTGACTACAGTTCATAGACCATGTCAAGTATGCCTCACAAGACTTAAAGTCATGTAAAAGTCCAGCCATTCCTGATGAAGGGCTTATGCCCGAAACGTCAATTCACCTGCTCCAAGGATGCTGCCTGACCTGCACCACATTCTCAATAAAAAAGTCCAGAAACAATATAAACAATCAGGAATCATCATTTACAGATGCCTTTTGTATAGTTATTCCAAAAAAAATCATTTCCATATTTTGGACATAAATCTGTTTTTATTTCATTTTGAAATATCTGAAATGCAACCAATAGAAGTTAAAATGCAAGGTTATAAATTGAATATTTGATTCTTTGCAATATTGAATACTTAAAGTATGCACTTAAAAATTATATTTGTAACTATTGTAATTATCTATTACCTATCAACAGCAAAGTATCTTATTGGTTGCTCCAAACCAGGATAATTCCTTTTAATTCTAACAAAGTCATTGCTCAAAATCGAAGAAAAATATCAACAGCCGGTAGATGTTCGAAATTTGAAAGAATAATAAAGAAAATGCTGGAAATACTCAGCAATACAGTCTACATTTGTAAAGAAAGGCTAAAAATTCTGTTTCAGGTCAAAACTTACAGAAAATAGCCAATTGGTTTCACTCCTGTATTATTGTTATCAGCAGCTATATAACAGCACAGATAGATGGCTAGAAGTGTGATAAGACCCCAATAATGATCACTTTTATCTTTTGTATTGTGGCCTCAAAAATCAGGAATGGTATTGCTTTAAAACCAAGGAAATTGTGGAAGATGTTGCAGCTTTTAAAATGAGTTATTGGAACTCATTTTGAATTGAATCTACTGTATTGCCTTATACTGTATTGCAGTGTGTGAGAATGCTCGATACATTGTCAAAGTGCATAAATGTTCAGCACAGTTTTGCCTAGAGACTGGTCTTTATTGTTTTTTTTCAATTGACCAGTTGTTGTGGTCAGGGGGTTCAGTACAGTAACAATTTCTTGATTGGTTTGTGGGTAATCACTAGAGCCTTGTATGTGCACAATATTGGAGAAGCTTCAAATCTGCAAAGCACCTAAAATTCTTTCTCCCTCATCTATGGAAAAGAAAAAAAATGTCCTGGTAGCCTTAACACATTTCTCTGTGAATTCCCTTGTTGAAAGGAAATAAAAAGAAAACAAAGGAACTTCAGTGACACTGTGAAGGCAAATCCTTAAGCAGTGAAGGAAATACTGAGAATCAGCGTACCTACAAAAATATGTCCTTATGAAAGAGTTCAAATGAATCAAAAGGACCAAAAGAAAATAACTCATCAATGTCTGTAATCTGAACTGGTACTAGAACTGTGCTTCTCTCTGATTATTTTTGCCTTTCTCCATACATAATACTTGCGTCTTGTTCCTTTGTGTGTCTGTATGCATGTATACAGGAATTTTAAGGGATTGAGTTTAAGTTATAGACTTATAAGTTAGCAATTCCTTTTTCTTTCTTGCCATTGGTTAAAAATGAATTGATTACTATAAGTAGTTATTCTATTGCTAATGACAAAACTTGGTGTGCATATTCTTTTAACTTAAATTAGACAGTGAGATAAAATTAGGCACTTTGACAGTCGAATCAAAAGTTACACATTTGTGAGGACTCAGGGAAGAGTGAGACATTCAGTGCACTAGTGAGTAGTGACAGTGGCAATAAAAAATACTGAATTTCTGACAAAGTAATTATGAGAAATTGGATGCGATGGAGTTAGACCTATAGGCTGAATTTTCTCATTTTTTGTGAAAGTTTCTTTTAATGAACATTAGTTGATTGAGTTTGTCTACGGGTGTGAGATTGACAGAGCTAATTGCCATGCAGCAAGATGTTTATCACTTGACTGAGGATTGCTGAGCAGCAAGGCAAGCTGCATGGTTGTGTGACTGTGCTAAATGGCATAACAAGGCATGGTAAGCTATAGATGCTCTGAGTTTCAAGTAGATGTTACGTGGGATGCTAAGTGAGCAATTTAAGTCATTGATCCAATTCATGGGTCCCTGTCCATGCATGCAATGTCTTTGCTGCAGCCTTGCAATGCTTGTTGCCAGTGTGACATGCAATGAAAGTCTGTACTTTCATAGCAATCTGCAAGTGCATTGGAGGGATATCATGATAATTATTAAGAGGTTAGCAAATGCTGGATGCCAGTGGTGCTGGATGAGAAGTGTGTGTGGTTGGTATCCATGGCTATTGGGGTCTAGATTAGAGTGGTGCTGGAAAGGCACAGCAGGTCAGGCAGCATCCGAGGGGCAGGAAAATCGACATTTCGGGCAAAAGCCCTTCATTGATTTTCTTGCTCCTCGGATGTTGTCTGACCTGCTGAGCTTATCCAGCACCACTCTAATCTAGATTCTGATCTCCAGCATCTGCAGTCCTCACTTTCGCATATTTTCACCCATGGATATTGCCCAAGTTGCAGTTTCTTTGTGTGCAACATGGAGGCTATTCAAACCAAGAGGCAAGCTGAGTTCAACAAATACCAGTTCGGAATTCCATCTCTAGTTTATTGTCAAGTTTGGCTAGATAGAAAGCTGAATGTGAATGAGGCAAGTTGTGCCACCGACAAGGTCACTGGCGTCTGGATTACAATTATATCTTTAAAGTGGTTTTGAACAAATGAATACAACTAAACAAAGTACATTAGTAGCAACAAGAAAAAGTGAATTTTGAACCTACTGACTGATGAAATTTAGCCTATGTTCTGAAAGAGATGGCAAGAATTTTGAATAATTTCCACTGTCTATAAAATAATCAATACATAGCGAACTGGGACCAGGGCTTATGGGTTGTGATCAGAGGGAAAAGTGTACCAGTGGATTCCAAAAGAATAAGTGAACAAGGATATATAGACAACTCAAAAAATAGTTAGTTTTAATCTAACTTCATGTAAATTAATAGAATTGATCATGAGGAGTAAAATTGATAATAATCTGTAGAATAATAGAAGCCATTTCAAAAATGCTTCTACCTTATGAATACCTCACGAGATATTGGGAAAAGTATTTTCAGTTGTCTCTGGTGTGTTAAATACTTTATATATGGAAACAACGCTATCAATACAACTGGCTCAAAGGTAGAAGACAGAGGGTGGTGGTCGAGGGTTGTTTTTCAGACTGGAGGCCTGTGACCAGTGGAGTACCACAAGGATCGGTGTTGGGTCCTCTAATTTTTGTCATTTACATAAATGATTTGGATGCGAGCATAAGAGATACAGTTAGTAAGTTTGCAGATGACACCAAAATTGGAGGTGAAGTGGACAGTGAAGAAGGTTACCTCAGATTACAACATGTTCTGGACCAGATGGGCCAATGGGCTGAGAAGTGGCAGATGGAGTTTAATTCCAATAAATGCAAGGTGCTGCATTTTGGGAAAGCAAATCTTAGCAGGTCTTATACACTTAATAGTAAGGTCCTAGGGAGTGTTGCTGAACAAAGAGACCTTGGGAGTGCAGGTTCATAGCTCCTTGAAAGTGGAGTCGCAGGTAGATAGGATAGTGAAGAAAGCTTTGGTATGCTTTCTTTTAGTGGTCAGAGTATTGAGTACAGGAGTTGGGAGGTCATGTTGTGGCTGTACAGGACATTGGTTAGGCCTCTGTTGGAATATTGCGTGCAATTCTGGTCTCCTTCCTATTGGAAAGATGTTGTGAAACTTGAAAGGGTTCAGAAAAGATTTACAAGGATGTTGCCAGGGTTGGAGGATTTGAGCTATAGGGAGAGGCTGAACAGGCGGGGGCTGTTTTCCCTGGAGCGTCGGAGGCTAAGGGGTGACCTTATAGAGATTTACAAAATTATGAGGGGCATGGATAGGATAAATAGATAAAGTCTTTTCCCTGGAGTCGGGGAGTCCAGAACTAGAGGGCATAGTTTTAGGGTGAGAGGGGAAAGATATAAAAGAGACCTAAGGGGCAACTTTTTCATGCAGAGGGTGGTACGTGTATGGAATGAGCTGCCAGAGGATGTGGTGGAGGCTGGTACAATTGCAACATTTAATAGGCATTTGGATGGGTATATGAATAGGAAGGGTTTGGAGGGATATGGGCCAGGTGCTGGCAGGTGGGACTAGATGGAGTTGTGATATCTGGTCGCCATGGACGGGTTGGATCGAAGGGTCTGTTTCCATGCTGTGCATCCCTATGATTCTGTAAAATATTCAATGACAATGATGAGTTAATCCGGGATACTACTTCAAGGCAAACCAGAACATGAGAAAGAGGGGATATAGTTAGAACTAGTCAAAGAAAAATTTTAGACAAATTTCACAAAACACATCTGTATGCAAAGAGGAACCCGCTTGGTGGGAACTAAGCACAAAATTCTGAAGAACCATTCAAGAAAGGTCAGAACATGATATAAGGGCATGTTGTTAATTTTAATAAGATGGATGACCAAAAACAGCTAAATGACTTCCCTCATCTCTATCAATCTTGTAAATTAAAGTTTCTAAATCCTACTCTAGTAAATACTACCTTCTTTTAAAAATGAAAGATATTTTCTGTGACCAGATAGGGAGGTCCGATGTGTAGCTTTAGATGGCTTAAAACATACTCCAAACAGAAGCAGGAAAATTTAAGATAGTCCAAAAGAAACCAGGTGACAGAGACTATTTTACTGGCATCTTCAACTTCACTTTCGATTTTGCAACAGACATAACGAAGGAGAGCAAAAGAAAATGTAATAAAAATTAAGCATTCTCTACGAGGCAGATGATCCATTCTGCTACATTACTGCCCATCAGATATGAGTTACAATTTACCCATTGTGTCAATGAGGAGTCAATCATTCAATAATTTAGATGATATTCACAAACACACAAGCACATTAAATGAATTTAAAAATACAGAAGTACATCATTATCAGGAAATTAAAATCAGAAACAGTGAACATCAGAATAACAGCAATTCCTATTTAATGATTGCAAAGCAATCCTGAAAGCTCTTAGAGCAACTGGCACTTGCTATGAGATGGAAAGCACACAAATGGAGACTGATTAAATATACCCAAAAATTTCAAATCTGGTTTGGAAAGATCTGAACGGAGTAAAATTTTGTCTAAAATAGGGGCTGATACAGTAGATATCATTCTCTTTGCATGGTGAATTTTTAGTATAATGGTCTAAACATCTTAGACATTACAATGATTTTCCCAGTATTCAAGTACAACAGTTGCCGGAGTGTGGCAACTGAGATCTAAACCTGAATCTGTTCTTTTGACAGTAAGAATGAAGGAGCCTTTGAACCACTGACTGTGCAGTTCGTTGCTTGGCAACTTGGTTCCAAGTGGTTTAAACTTGGGTTGATGCCAAATGCAGATGGAATAGTTATAGCATATCTAATTAACAGGCTGGGAAGAATCTGCCTTTTCAAAAACAAATATTGTAACCAACCATGAAAAGCAGGAAAAGATATTTATCTTCTGACAACTTTGAAATCTTTTCTTTTTCTCATTTGTGAATGGTAGGAAAGGTTGTTCCTTCTCTGACAATTGTTTCAGATCATAAGAATAGGGACTAGAAATTAATTCCCTCCCTTGTGGTGGGTTTGATGATGCGAGTATTTAATCAGATGGGAGGGTCGAAGAAAGATGGCCTTGCCATTCTCCTCCCTCCGTACCAATTAAGTCCATGGTAAGAATGCCCACTTATGGAATGCATCCTGTCACCACAATTGAACCCATGCTCGGTAGCTTTTGAACTCCAGGGATGGTCCATCAATCAAAGCCAGTCAATGCCTAATCAAGCTCCCAGAATTAGAAAGGGATGACATGATGAGCTACCTCTGCCCTTGCTACTGAACTCCTTCTCCTGCCAGCCCCATGACCCACTATCCACAGTCCCCCTCCTGTCATCAGTTAGGTAGTGAGTAGTGTGGGTTCTTTTTTGATTATATGTTTTATTGAGTTCAATCTCTTGATTACATTTTTAAAATATAAAACAAATATTGTAACAAATATTGTACTAACCCTGGAGCAGCATTTTTTAGAGCAATAAGACTGTAGTATTATCTGGGTGTGTAGGCTGTTAAGATGCAAAGATGGCCTTTAGTAGAGTGATGTAGTCTTCCTGTCAAATGTGGGAGATTAGGGAGAGTTTCCATGTTACTGATGATTATATTTACAGTTAATGTGTTTGGTCGCAAATCCTATCAGATCGCAAGGATCGGTTAGAGCAGTAGTTAGAGGTAATGAGGAACTTACAGGAGCTAGGGACTGTGATGGATGGCAGTTATAGGTAGGGAGAAAAACTGCAGATGCAGTCATGTAGATGGATTACCTCCAGGAAAGATAGGAGAGGGAGGCAGGTAGTGGAGGAGTCTCCTGTGGCTATCCCATCTCAAACAAGTATGCTGTTTTGGAAAACGTAGGAGGTGATGTACTCTCAGGGGAATGTTTCTGGTAACGACACTGGCTCTAATGTAACAAGGGGTGTGTCAGGTTCTAAGCGATCGATAATGATAGGTGATTCTGTAGTCAGAGGCACAGACAGACATTTCTGCAGCTGACAGCGAGAAATTATAACGGTGTGTTGCCTCTCTGGTGCCAGGATCAAAGGATATCTCAGAGGGAGCACAGAATATTCTCAAAGGAAAAAGCGTCCAGCAGGCGGTCATTGTACACATTGGAACTCACAACATAGGAAGGGGAAAGATGAGATTCTAAAGGTAGAACATAGGAAGTTAAGCAGGAATTTAAAAAGGAGATTTGAGGGTAATAATATCCGGATTACTCCCGGTGCTACGAGCTAGTGCAGGGGAGAAGGGTTCACATTTTTGGATCTATGGAATCTCTTCTGGGTAGAAGTGATCTGTATGAGAAGGACAGATTGCACCCAAATTGGAAGGGGACTAATATACTGGCAGGGATATTTGCTAGAGCTGCTCAGGAGGACTTAAACTAGTAAGGTGGGGTGTGGGACCCAGGGAGATAGTGAGGAAAGAGATCAGTTTGAGACGGGTACAACTGGGAAAAAGAGTAAGTCAAACAGTCAGGGCAGGCAGGAACAAAGCACAGAAGGCCTGATCAATTAAACTGCATTTATTTCAATGCAAGAGGTCTAACAGGGCAAAGGCAGATGAACTGAGGCCATGGTTAGGAACATGAGACTGGGATATCATAGTAATTACAGAGACATGCCTCAGGAATGGACAGGCCTGTCATCTTAATGTTCCAGGATATACATGCTATAGGAAGGATATGGGGGTAAGAGAGGAGGCGGAATGGCGTTTTTGATAATGGATAACATTACGGCTGTACTTCAGGAAGATATTCTTAGGAATATGTCCAGGGATGTTATTTGGGTTGAACTGAGAAATAAAAAAGGGATGATCACCTTATTGGGATTGTACTATAGACCCTGCAAATTTGTAAGGAGATCTTAGTTATCTTTGAGAATATGAGGGCGGTTATGGTAGGGGATTTTAATTTTCCAAACATAGACTGGGACTGGCATAGTGTTAAGGGTTTAGATGGAGAGGAATTTATTAAGTGTGTACAAGAACATTTTCTGATTCAGTATGTGGATGTATCTACTAGAGAAGGTGCAAAACATGACCTACTCTTGGGAAATAAGACAGAGCAAGTAACTGAGGTGTCAGTGGGGGAGCACTTTGGGGCCAGCAACCCTAATTCTATTAGTTTTAACGTAGTGATGGTAAAGGATAGACTGGATCTAAAAGTTAAAGTTCTAAATTGGAGGAAGATCAATTTTGACAGTATTAGGCAAGAACTTTCAAAAGCTCATTGGTGGGGTAGATGTTCGCAAGCAAAAGCTGGAAAATGGGAAGTCTTAAAAAATTAGATAATGAGAGTCCAGAGACAGTATGTTCCTGTTAGGGTGACAGGCAAGGCTGGTAGGTGTAGGGAATGCTGGATAAATTGATATTTTGGTCAAGAAAAAGGGGGCATATGTCAGGTATATACAGCAGAGATCAAGTGAATCCTTAGAAGAGTATAAGGCAGAAGGAATATTCTTCAGAGGGAAATCACAAGGGCAAAAAGAGGACACGAGATAACTTTGGCAAATTGGGTTAAGGAGAATCCAAAGGGATTTTATAAATACATTAAGGAAAAAAGGGTAACTAGGGAGAGAATATGGCCCCTCAAAGATCAGCAGGGCTGCCTACATGTGGAACCACAGAAGATGGGGGAGACACTGAACGAGTATTTTGCATCAGTGTTTACTGTGGAGAAGGACGTGGAAGATATAGAATGTGGGGAAATAGATGGTGACATCTTGAAAAATGCCCATATTACAGAGGAAGAAATGCTGGATGTCTTAAAACCCATAAAGCTGAATAAGTGCCCAGGACCTGATCAGGTGTACACCAGATCTCTATGGGAAGCTAGGGAAATAATTGCCGAGATATTTGCATCATTAGTAGTCACAGATGAGGTGCTGTCAGACTGGAGGTTGGCTAATGTTGTATCTCTATTTAAGAAAGGTGATAAGAAAAAGCCAGAGAACTATAGACTGAGGAGCCTGATGTCAGTGGTGGGCAAGTTGTTGGAGGGAATCCAGAGGGACAGGAGTTACATGTACAGAACAACCTCAATTATCTGAACATCAATTATCCGAAGTTTGGATTATCCGAACAAGATCTCAAGGTCCCGTAAAAACGCTATCCATTATCCCAACAACCCGTTTTCCAAACTCTCAGTTATCAGAACAAAATAGTCCCCGCCCATCTTGTTTGGATAATTGAGGTTGTTCTGTATTTGGAAAGAAAAGTCTGATTAGGGATAGTCAACATGGCTCTGTGGGTGGGAAATCATGTCTTGCTAACTTTATTGAGTTTTTTTGAAGAATTAATGAAGAGCATTCTTGGGACATGATCTATATGGAGAGAAAGTGAGGACTCATCTATATGGACTTCAGTAAGGCGTTCGACAAGGTTCCTCATGATGGACTGGATAGCAAGGTTAGATCACATGGAATACAGGCAGAACTAGCCATTTGGATACAGAACTGCCTCGAAGGTAGAAGACAGAGTGTGGTGGTGGAGAGTCGGCTTGCAGACTGGAGGCCTGTGACCAGTGGTGTGCCACAAGGATCGGGGCATTTCTTTATTTATATAAATGATTTGGATGTGAACATAAGGAGGTATTGTTAGTAAGTTTGCAGATGACATCATGGTGGACAGCGAAGAAGGTTACCTCAGAGTACAACTTGATCAGATGGGCTAGTGGGCTGAGGAGTGGTAGATGGAGTTTAATTTAGATAAATGCGAGCTACTGCATTTTGGAAAAGCAAATCAGGGCAGGACTAATACACTTAATGGTAGGGTCCTAGGGAAGATTACTGAAAAACGAGACCTTGGAATACAGCTTCATAGTTCCTTGAAAGTGGAGTGACAGATAGAGTAGTGAAGAAGTCATAGAGATGTGCAGTATGGAAACAGACCCTTTGGTTCAATTCGTCCATGCCACCCAGATATCCCAACCCAATCTAGTCCCACCTGCAAGCAGCTTGCCCATCATTTAGTATGTTTTCTTTTATTAGTCAGAGCATTGAGTATAGGAGTTGGGAGGTCATGTTGCAGCTGTACAGGACATTGGTTAGCCCATGTTTGGAATATTGTGTACAATTCTGGTCTCCCTCCTATAGGAAGAATGTTGTGAAATTTGAAAAGGTTCAGAAATGATTGACAAGCACGTTGCCAGGGTTGGAGGTTTTGAGCTACAGAGAGAGGCTGAATAGGCTGAACTATTTTCCCTGGAGCATTGGAAGCTGGGGGCTGATCTTATTGAGGTTTATAAAATCATGAGTGGATAGGGTAAATAAGCAAGGTCTTTTCCCTGGGCGTAGGAGTCCAGAACTAGAGGGCATAGGTTTAGGGTGAGAGGGGAAAGATTTAAAAGGGACCTAAGGGGCAACTTTTTCACGCAGGTGCATGCATGGAATGAGCTGTCAGAGGAAGTGGTGGAGTCAGGTACAATTACAACATTTAAAAGGCATCTGGATGGGTATATGAATAGGAAGGGTTTAGAAGATATTGACCAAATGCTGGTAAGTAGCACTGGATTAATTTAGGATATCTAGTCAGCATGGATGAGTTTGACCGAAGGGTCTGTTTCCGTGTTGTACATCTCTATGACTCCAACTATGACTTAAGATCTAACAATGATACTCGACCTCAGCTGGGTCTCGAAGCTACTCCCTTCCAGAAGCGAGGCTCTAGTAGGCTGTCCAGCGGGTAACTAAGACTCCCAACTTATCCATTAATTACTTCTCCTGAATGCTTTTGTTCATTTGTTAATGTAGTGATAATGATTTACTTATAACTCTAATGTTTAAAATGCCATTGAAATAACTCCAAGGAGGCTGTATTAATTCGCCTTTTATTTATATGTGGAAAGTTCTTAACACTGATTCAGCTCTCTCAGAGCCCACTCTTAGTGTCAGGATGTCTGACATCCTCTTTTTATCTGTCAATCAGACAGATTATACCAGATTAACAATCCCAATCATTCTATGAGGTCCACCTGGCTGACCTCATTACAATCAGTACATCAATGGCACTTCAACAGAACAAGAAGAAAAGATAATTTGGAATGCATGAAAATGTGACTGAAGATATTATTGGAAAGAATATGTTTTTAAAAAACTTTTAAAGGTGAAGTAAGACATAGGGCGGTGAGCCATTAAACGAGGAAGTTCTGAGAGTATACCTTAGGCAGCTGAAAACTATGTCAGAAACAGTGGGATAACAGGAGGGTGCTACATAAAAGGAGGACCTCAAGATGTATGATGGGATATAAGACTGAAGGAGGTAAAAAGAGAGTGCAGACAAGTAAGAAATTTGAGGACAAAGACAATTTCAAATTTAATGTGTTGAAAAACATTACAGCTGGGTGAAGATAGGCGGTGGGGAAGACAATGCAGGTCAGATGGCTGCAATTTGGATAGATTGGGAGTTTAGTGAAATTGGTGATGGGAAGCAGCAAAGAGGGTGGTGAAATAGCTCTTGAAGTAACAGATAAAACTACTTCAGTGATAGGGTAGATGTGAAGAAAGGTAGCTTGTGTTAGAAAGGACACATGAAATGTTCCAGATTATCTCATTTTTCATCCAAATTCCAGATGCAAGATTTATGTTCGAAGCCATGGTGTAAATGGGCATGTAATAATTTGGACATTCTATGGCCTGGATAGCCATAGCATACTTCAGGCACATTACTTAATTTTAACCCAAGGGAAAAGGGAATAACAAGGCTTTGAGAGTATACATCATGGTCTATACTTGGTGGTATTTAAACTCTGCTAGTATTCCTCAATGAAAAAACTGATAAAGACCTGTTTTTTTTACAATTACAGTCTTGCCAGCAAGTCTACTAGAGTCTCAAGTCTGGGAGGGAGTAGCTTCTAGATGCAGCCGAGTTCTAGTCGCACCGCTAGATTCTAGGTCACAGTTGATAGAGGGCAGGAGGGGGATTGTGGAGAGTGGGTCAAAGGGCTGGCAGGAGAGGTTTTCATCAGCAAGGGCAAAGGTAGCTCACCCTGCCCTTCCTTCCAGATTCTGGGATCCTGTGATATCCTCCATGTCCGGATAGTTTCACTCCTGAGAAACCCCATGAATGATGAAATTCGTGAGCGCAGAGCTCGCTAAAAATTGGTTAAAAATCGTGGATATCTAGCTTTTGCCCGCAGATGTTGATTTTTTTTGTTACTTATTTTTGGCACGGATGGGCAAATTTGTGACTTATGGAGACAGAGGATTTTTGTATTTTGTTTCCTATTTTGCAGTGTTTACCCTTGCTGCAGCACAGTTCCAAAAGTACCAAACGATGTCCAGAATCTTAGCCATTGGTCAATCTCTATTTGCAACAAATGTGAGTTTGTTAGTTAACTGTTTAGGCCACTGCCGGCAATCTCAATATTTTCCTTTCTCTGCTGGCATTCATGCACAAACAGACACAGCCACACACCTTTTGTAAGGTTACTGGATAATTATTTAATTGTATGAACCCAGGCTGGATAACTTTGTTACCTGTGAATGCTGCAGAAATTGTAGTAACCTTGTATCTGTTTCAGTACAGGTCAGAGATCAAATGTGGGACTTCCATGGTCTTTATGGGTCAGTCGTACATTATACATGAGGTTGTCTTTAATATTGTTAGGTAGTATTTAGTCTCTTGTATAATAATATTTAAATTTACTTTCACTCTATCATAACTTAGCAAAACAGCTATTGTTAAATGTAATAGATCTGTAGAAACCTGGTTTTAAGAAGATAGTAAGAAATACGGGTAATCATGTGTTTGACTTCCATACTGACTAAAGCAACATAACTTACCTTTCCAGTAAAACATTTTCATTAATAATACTTGGTGTTCTACAACACAAACTTTTAACATTTGCGAGGTTTCTAGTTTAATTCTAAAATACTTTACAGGTATTGCTGTGTTTATAAATTAAATCAGATACATTAATTTTAACTATTATGATGATTGTATTATAAGGATGCTGTCAGGTTATTCCCTGGAGCTTTTACCAATACCATGGTTATATAAATAGGTGACATGCATAACACATGAAAGATATGAAATGAAAACAAATGATGAGGAAATTCAGCAGGTTTGGCAGCATCGGTGCAGAGAGAAACAGTGTTATAGTTTCAAGTGCAAAAGACTCTCTTTCAGGACTAAAAAGGCTTAAAAGTTTGGAATTTTATAAAAAGGAGCGAGGAGCAAGTAGATGGAAAAGGTACACCAAACAAAAGGTAAAGAAGAGTGTTACTAGTAATAGGGCAACGAAATAGATGAAGGGTATGTAAGAATTGTAGGTGTTAATAGGAGAAGATAAGTCAGCTCTATTGAGAGCAAAACCATGCAGAAAGGCACATTTCTGTTTTTATTTGAGATCTCCAACAACTGCAGTACTTTGCTTTTAATTATATGAAAGGACTGAACCCCTGTGTTTACATTCTATATATCTAAGAATCCATTGGCACAAAATGAACTTCTTTTAAAAATATTTAGAGGGGGGATATTGGATCAGGTTAGAATTGCAGAGTGGAAACAACTAGTGCCTAACTATAGTGATGTAGACAGCACACAAATTTAATCTGCTGCTAAGTTAAATGATAATGGCACAAAGTCCAGTGCTAAGCATGTAGCTAAGTGGCCACACACCTCAGGAGAGGGCACAATTTGTGTACGCTGGCAGCACTTAAGGCTAGCCTTTTAATGATGCAGTGCATTCTGGCTGGTAGTGATTCAAGAAGGGTTTCTGAGCAGAAAGATTAGAAATGGCAAAACAGGCTAGAAAATTAGCTGATAGGTTCATCAACGCCACTCTGAAGGCTTTGGTGCAGGATGAGAGAGGTGCCTTTTCCTCTGAAGCCCTGCAACAAGCATAACAAAGACAACCAATAACATTTTCTATTTATTTTTTCACATTATTATTTGCAAAAAGTAGTATTTTTAGCCTGCAAATTTATGTTTAATGTGGTAAAATACAATATTTTGAATTTAGTTTTGATAATTCAAGTACAAAAGATGCTGTAAATGGAGTATTGCCTGTGGATCCCTCAGGTATTTGTTAATTGGACAATGTTTACATCTTGGTTACCAACTGGCACCCTTGTCCATACTTTGTCCATATTCACTGTCATGCATGCATCCCAATTTCTGTTAAAGCACCTGAATAACCTAACACAAAATGGGAAGTCCAGACAATTCAAGTTGAGCAACGTCATTCAAAGTTTACCCTAAGAGAAAATGATCCATGATACTGTCCCTCAATTTTGTACTGATATAGTTTACGTGCGTACTCAGATAAATAAAAAAATTTTTATATATTCACATTCATGGAGTTCAGAAAGACAAAGAATTGATAATATAATGTTTAGAAATTCTTTGTTAAATACTTACATTTGTTTACATTTGTAAAGAATGATATCATAATGCAATTAATATCTAAGTTGATTTTAATCTTGTTTGAAATAAATGTTCATTACAAAACGTTACAAAATAAACTAAGAATACCTCAATTTCACCCTTCTTTGTCACTCTCTTATACACCTCATCCATTTTGCAATTCTAAATAGCTCCTTTTAAATATTCCAGACTTATTTTATCAAACTGCCAATACATAAATTATACTGTACTTTTTTCTCTATTCTCTGGTCATCAAGAACATAATTAATTTGAGTTTTGACCAAACATCTAGCCCACTCCAGTCAGTTTTCCTAGTTGTTGTAACTCATCACATTTACAAAGAGACAATACGGGAAAGCCTACAATTAGGTTTACAATCCATATCTATAAATGTGCAAAGTGTGGTAAATACAATTGGTGAAATACAGCTGCAAAATTCCACTTGGGATTTTAATGTTGTAATAATAAAGGAAACTTGGATGTAAAAAGGGTAGGAATGGGTACTAAATATCCCTGGATGAAAGCTGTTCCAGAAGGATAAGGAAGGAAAGAATTAAGAAAAGTATTGCCATGTTAGAGATGTCCTGAAAGAGTCAAAGAGAAAATTGGTTTGCTTACTGTAAAGAAGGTAGAGATGCTATCAAAAGGTATTTTGAAGCACAGAGAAATCATAGGTCACCACCATAGTTTTAGGAAAATCTAACTGCATGACAGAATACTGGAAGTCAACGTAAAATGAAATATAACATTTTTGATAAGTTAATGAATAACAAAAGATAGTAAATCAGAGGTGAGGCAGGACAGGAACCAAACTGGAGACCTAAGTATGGAATATGACAAAAGTTTTTGAGAACTAGAGAACTGCAAATGATACACATTTATTCAAAAAAGTGACGCCAGGAGAAGCTTTATTGAACTTTGGCAGCAAGAAAGATTTATGAAATAGTCATACAGGCCAAATTTAAAATCACTTTGACAAATGTGGATTAAAGGAAGTCATTATACATTCATTGACAGTCAATTGTGTTTAATTAACTCGGCTTAGTTTTTCAATGAGATAACAGAGGATGACGATGAAATATATATGGACCTCCAACAGGCGTTAGTTCAGACATGCAAGGATAGGCTGGCCAACAATGTAAAATAAAGCCCATGAAATAAAAAGAACTGTGGCAGTATGAATACAACATTAGTTAAGTGACAAGAAATAGGGAGTTGTGGTGTCTGGCAGTTCTTCAGACAGTAGGGAAGTACATTGTTATGCTTGCAATTACTGGTACCAGGACCACTGCTTTTATAGATATTTAGTAATGGCTAAGACTTGGTGTACAGGGCACAACTTCAAATTTTGCAGATGACATAAAACTTGCAAGAATTGTGAGGAAGATACTGACAGACTCATGGAATGGCTGATACATGACATTTAACACAGCTCTGTGTGAAGAGACACATATTATATGCGTATTGGTATTAAATAATATAAACAAAAGGAAACAACTCGAAAGAGAGCACAAAAACAGAGAGACCAGAGCTGAATAGGCACAAATCATTAAAGATGGCAAGGCAGAATGAGGAAGTATATAAAAAGACACGTGGAATCCTGGGTTTTTAAAAATAGAGGCATCAACTGGAGTACCGTGTCCAATTCTGAATATCTCACGTTAGGGAGGTAATGAAAGCTTTGGTAAGGGTCAGAAAAAAATAATAGAATAGCTGTATGTAGGACAGACTTCAGTTATAGGGTCACAGAGATGTACAGTTGGGAAACAGACACTTTGGTCCAACTCGTCCATGCTGACTAGATATCCTATATAAATCTAGTCACATTTGCCAGCATTTGGCCCACATCCATCTAAATCCTTCCTATTCATATACCCATCCAGGTGCCCTTTAAATGTTGTTATTGTACCAGCCTCCACCACTTCCTCTGGCAGCTCATTCCATACAGGCACCACCCTCTGCATGAAATGGTTGCCCCTTAGGTCAGTTTTACATCTTTTCTTTCTCAGCTTAAACCTATGCCCTCCAGTTTTGGATTCCCCCACCCTAGGGAAAACACTTTGCTTATTTACCCTATCCATGCCTCTCATGATTTTATAAACCTCTACAAAGTCACTCCTCAGCCTCTGAGGCTCCAGGGAAAATAGGCCCAGCCTATTCAGCTTCACCCTATACCTAAACCCTCCAACCCTGGCAACATTTTTGTAACATTTTCTGAACCCTTTCAAGTTTCACAACATCCTTCCTATAGCAGGGAGACAGAACTGCACACACTACTCCAAAGGTGGCCGAACCAATGTCCTATACAGCCGCAACATGACTTCCCAAATCGTATATCCACTGTACTGATCAATAAAGGCAAGCATATCAATCACCTTCTTCACTATCCTATCTACCAGTGACTTCACTTTCAATAAACCATGAAACTGCACTCCAAGGTCTCCTTTTTTCAGCAACCCTCCCAAGGACCTTACCATTAAGTGTCTAAGTCCTGCCCTGATTTGCCTTTCTAAAACGTAGCACCTCACGTTTACCTAAATTAAACTCTATCTGCCACTCCTATGCCCATTGGCCCATCTGATCAAGACCCTGTTGTGCTCGGAGGTAACCTTCTTCACTGTGCACTACCACCTCCAATTTTAGTGACATCTGCAAATTTACTAACTATACCTCCCAAGTTCACATCCAAATCCTTTACATAAACTACAAACAGCAGTGGTCCCAGCACCAAATCTTGTGGCACACCTCCAGTCTGAAAAGCAACCCTCCATCTCCACCACCACCCTCTGTCTTCTACCTTCGAGCTAGTTCTGTATTCAAAAAGCTATTTCTCCCTATATTCCATGTGATCTAATCTTGCTAATGAGCATACCATGAGGAACCTTGTCTAATGCCTTACTGAAGTTCATATAGGTTACATCCAATGCTCTGCCCTCATCAATCCTCTTTGTTACTTCTTCAAAAAACTCAGTCAAGTTTGCAAGACACGATTTCCCATGCTCAAAGCCTTGTTTATTATCCCTAATCAGCCCTTGCCTTTCCAAATACATTTAAATCCTGTCCCTCAGGACTCCCTCCAACAATTTGCCCACCACTGATGTCAGGCTCACCAGTCTATAGTTCCTTACTTTTTCCTTACCACCTTTCTTAAACAATGGCACAACGTTTGCCAATCTCCGGTCTTCCAGCACCTCACCTATGGCTATCAATGATACAAATATCTCAGCAAGGGGCCCAGCAATCTCTTCCTTCACTTCCCACAGAGCTCTATGGTACACCTGATCAGGTCCTGCGGATTTATCCACCTTTATGCTTTTTAAGACATCCAGCACCTCCTCCTCTGCAATATGAACATTTTTTAACATGTCACTATTTATTTCCCCACATTCTATATCTTCCTTGTCCTTCTCCACAATAAATACTGATGCAAAATACTCATTTAATATCTCCCCCATCTCCTGCGGTTCCAAACATAGATGGCCTTGTTGATCTCTAAGGGGCCCTATTCTCTCCTTAAATACCCTGTGGTCCTTAATGTGTTTGTAGAATCCCTTTGGATTCTCCTTAACCCTATTTGTCAAAGCTATTTCATGTCCCCTTCTTGCTCTCCTGATTTGTCTTTTAAGTATCTTCCTTTTGCCTTTACAGTCTTCTAGGGATTTACTCAATCCCTGCTGAATATACCTGACATATGCTTCCTTCTTTTTCTTGACCAAAATATCAATTTCTCTAGTCATCCAGCATTCCCTACTCTTACCAGCCTTGCCTTTCACCGTAACAGGAACATACTGATTCTGGATTTGTTATCTCATTTCTGAAGGCTTCCCATTTTCCAGCCATCGCTTTATCTGTGAAAATCACCCACAATTAACTTTTGCAAGTTCTTGCCTAAAACCATCAAAATTGGCCTTCCTCCTATTTAAAACTTGAAACTTTTAGATCTGGTCTATCCTGTTCCATAACTATTTTAAACTAATAGAATTATAGTCACTGCCCCAAAGTACCCCTCCACTTACACCTCAATTATCCTCCCTGCCTTATTTCCCAAGAGTATAACAAGATTTATACATTCCCTGGTAGGTACATCCACATATTGAATCAGAATATTTTCTTGTGCACATGTAACAAATTTGTCTCCATTCAAGCCCCTTACACAATGGCAGGCCCAGTGTATGTTTAGAAAATTAAAATCCCCTACCATAACCACCCTACTATTCTCACAGATAACTGAGATGTCTCTAAAAATTTGTTTCTCAATTTCCTGCTGACTATTAGGAGGGTCTATAGTACAATTCCAATAAGATGATCATCCCTTTCTTATTTCTCAGTTCCACCCAAATAACTTCTCTGGATGTATTCCCAGGAATATCTCCCTCAGTACAGCAGTAATATTATCTTCTATCAAAAACACCATTCCCCCTCCTCTCTTGCTCCCCTTTCTATTCTTTCTATAGTATCTGCAACCTGGAACATTAAGCTGCCAGTCATGTCCCTTCCCGAGCCACACCTCTGTAAATGACATCCCAGTCCCACGTTCCCATCCATGCACTCAGTTTCTCTGCCTTAGGCCTGTTAGGCCTCTTGCACTGAAATAAATGGAGTTTAATTGATCAGTCCTACCTTGTTCCGTGCTTTGTTCCTGCCTGCCCTGACTGTTTGACTTACTCCTTTTACTAACTGTACCAATCTCGGAATGATCACTTTCCTCACCAAGTCCCTGGGTCCCCCTCCCCCCACCTTTACTAGTTTAAATCTTCCTGAGCAGCTCATTAAATCTCTCTGCAGTATGTTAGCACCCTTCCAATTCAAGTGCAATCCATCCTTCTTATACAGGTCACTTTTACCCCAGAAGAGATTCCAATGATCTAAAAATGTAAATCCTTCTTCCCTGCACCAGCTCTTCAGCTACACATTCATCTGCTCTATCCTCCCATTCCTACCCTCATCAGCTTGTGGCACCAGGTGTAATGCAGATATTACTATCCTAGAGGACTTCCATTTTAAATTCCTGCCTAACGTCCTATATTCTCTCCTCAAAATCTTATCCTTATCTCTTCCTATGTTATTAGTTCCAGTGTGTACTACAACCTCCTGCTGGTTCCTCTAGCCTTTGAAAATGTCCCAGAGACATCCTTGATCCTGGTACTAGGGAGGCAGCACACCATTTTGATGTCTTGTTGTCGGCCACAGAAACTTCTGTCTGTGCTTCTGACTACAGAATCCCCTATCACAATTGACTGCTTGGATCCTGGTGTATCTCTTGTTAGATTAGAACCTGTCTCAGTACCCAGAAACCTGGCTGTCAGTGCTACATTCCCCTGAGAATCCATCACCCTCTACATTTTCCAAAACGGCATACTTGTTTGAGATGGGGATAGCCACAGAAGAATCCTGCTCTACCTGCATCCCTCTCCTACCTTTCCTCAAGGTCACCCATCTACCTGACTGTATCTTCAGTTTATCTCCCTTCCTACAACTGCCATCCATCACACCTCCAGCATCTGTAAAATTCTTCATTGCCTCTAACTGCCACTCTAACCGATCCACATGATCCGATAGGGTTCTCAGCCAAGCTTCCTGCAGACGTCATCATCAGTAACATGGATACTCTCCCCAATCTCCCACATCCAACAGGAAGAGTGCATCACTCTAAAGGCCATTTAGGAGGCTAGATTGACGAAGCTAAAGTTCCTCCTTAGAGAGGTGAAAAGTGAGAGAATATTTGATAAAGGTGATCAAAACAATGAGAGGCCTAGACAGAACAGATGGAGAGAAATTGCTCCCATTAGCAGAATTGGAGGACACCAATTTGAATTTATTGGCAAAAGAACTAAGACAGAGTGAGGAAAGCTTTTTAATGCAACAATCACTTACTATCTGGCAGGCAATGCCTTAACATCCTTGGAGTTACCATTGACCAGAAACTCAAATGGACTCACCACATAACCTCAGTGGCTATAAAAGCAAGCCACTGGTTAGGAATACTGACTAACTCCACAAAGCATGCCCATCTTCTGGAAGGCACAGATCAGGAGTGTGATGGAATACTTCGCATTTGCCTGGATGAGTACAGCTCAAACAACATTTGAGAAGCTTCACACCATTCATGACGAAGCAGCCTACTTGATTGGCACTACACCCACAAACATCCATTCCTGCCACCAATTATGGTCAGTAATAGCAGTGTGTATAATTTACAAGATACACTGCAGCTGTTCATCAAACATGGTTAGACAGCACCTTTCAAACCATAACCACTTCCACCTAGAGGGACAAGGACAGCAGATACATGGAAATAATATCATTTTCAAATTCTCAAATTGATTATTTTGGTGATTCCTTTGTGGATGTGTGCCAATTAGGTAAACTTGTGGTGGGGTTTGTGCTGAGTTCTTAAACACATACCAATTAGGAGCTGGTATGCAATTTCCCCTCCAAGCCACTCACCATCCTGACATGGAAATATATTGCCATACCTTCACTGTCGCTGGGCCAAAATCATAAAATTCCCTCCCTGATGGCTTTGTGGGTAAACACCAGCATGTGGACTGCAATGGTTCAAGAAGACAATGCACCATCACCTTCTCAAGTGCAACCAGGATGGGCAATAAATTGTGGCTAGCCAGCAGCACGTCCCAAGAATGAACAAAAAATGTCCTCAGCATAATCCATGGATTATTATTGCAGCATGTCTGTATTTTTCAAAATATTAAACACTTAAACTGTTAAATGTTAAATAGTTAAACACACTTCTATAGTAAGAATTGATTTTGATCATTTTCCTCTGAGCTTGAGGATATCTTCTTTTATTGAAGAGTGAAGCAGCTTAAGAAATCAATACCTGCATGATCACAGTGACTATACAATTGACACTAGAAATCCATCCATCTTTGTCTTCTCTAGATAAGGGGAAATGCTTTGCAATTTTGAGGAATATTACATGCAGCCTCAGAACAGAACAAGCAAATAACATTACAATTATGGTTAGTACATCCAGTGGAAGTAGACCAGGAATTTCAATGTGCAACTTTCAAGTTCTTTAATTGTGTAAATAACAAGGCTTTATCAACAATAAAAAACAATATTCACATTTACTTGATATGGGGAAAATGTTTGGACAGCTCCTAATTGGTATGTGCTCAAGAACTCAGCACAAACCCCACCACAAATTTACCTAATTGGCACACATCCACAAAGGAATCATCAAAATAATCAATTTGAGAATTTGAAAATGGTCAAGCAACACTTGTACAATAAGGTGTGGCAGATTTTGAGGCTGAATTCAGGAAACATTCCACATCCTTAAATAAATAAAATATTGAAGTTGGAAACTGAATAGAAAACAGAAAAAAATGCACAACAGCTCAAGCAACATCTGTGGAGAAAGGGCCCGACAACTGTTCACAAATATCAGCTCTACCTTCTCCCCACAGATGCTGCCTCACCCGCTGAGCATTTCCATTTTTTTTTGTTATTTTTACTTCATACTGTGTCTGACTTGGGAGTAAATGATATTTACATTGGTGCCCAAAATATAAAGTTTGTCAGTTCTCATTATTGACATCGTTCTCCATAACAAGCATAGAATTCACGATTTTTTTAAATGAACAGGTTTTCTTCTAGGTCAACAGACACTGAGTGCAAACTGCTTTTAAAAATGATCACTTATCACAGTGTGGTTTAACAGGGTTTGAATTGAAGGCTGAATTTGCACTCGGCTATTTTTAACTTTGCAAGTCTTTAGTACATTTAAAATTCAGAGCGTGTTTGCATTCTCTATCTAGAAGGGTAATGGAACAGTGACTCAGGCAGGCATGCATAATTCAAATCAACATCCTCAGGCTTACAATTTGAAGCTAAGGTTGGCTCTGAATGAATTGAAATACAACTGGCCCATGTAAATCCATTATATAAATTTGGTAAAGATGCTTCTTTTTAACATGCAAATTAACAACTGACTGTTTGGGTGGGGAATGCTAATTATTTTATACAGATCCTCTGAATTACAAAAATACTGCTTTACTCATATACAATGTAAAATTAACTGAGACACACTCTGCTATTCGCATTTTGAAATAAAAAATTTAAAACAGTTTCTATGGGATCATTATTTATACAAACTAATATTTCATGCCTACTAGATATTCATTGTGTCATCATTGTGCTACAAATTCCCTATTTATTAAATAGGGAATGGTGCAATGAGAAGACTATCATTGTTATTAGAAGCTAACAAGCTAACATAAAAATAGTTCTTGGAACTATGCCATGGAATGTAGCATTGTAGTGGGCGCGCCATTTCCAAGCAGCACAGCATATAAATTTTTCACCATTTCATTGCATGTCTAAAGCTCAACAATTTTATTTGCACTATTGCTGGTAACCTGCATCTTTTGATCAAGTTTACTGCTGTTATTTGTCTCGCTACTTAGACTACTACTTGAGACAGGAAAGGATTCAGAGCAGACAAATTTGTTATTGTGAGTCTAGACTTCAATGTTCACAGCCACACATTGTAGGTTGCTTCATTCAGTCTCAGAAATAATTGGGTTCATCATGCTGCAGGTCAAATAAGATACCTGCAGAGTAACTATATATCTGAGACTTGTAGGAATCCTTATTCAACTATAGGGTCGCAAAGTTCATTCACATAGCGCCATTTCAATCAGCACAATACAGGTGTATCTCCACTCCCAGCAGAAGTGGAAAAATATGATTTTGATGGAACCTAGGTTAGAGAGTTTAATTCAATTCAGGTTGAACAGAAGTTGTCAGAAAGAATGCCGAGATGGGAACTTTAGTTCTGGATTTTTTTTCCCCAGAATTATCTCTCACTTTGTCCCATACTACCTAGGCAAAAGCTGTTCTACAACTGACTAGTCTACTGCTAGGAACGGATTTAAAATCCAGTTTTCTCCCCCCGGCATGGAAAATCTTTCTCCCTGACAAAACATTATGATGGGCAATTTATCACGTGTAAACATTATGGCTGCAAAGTCAGGTTCCATTATTCAATAACACTATTTTCTGAATCACTGCATTATTAATTCCATAATTAGCATATTTTCAGGGTCCCTTCAATTCAGCTATCTCTTTCATTTACTGCAGAAACCAACAAGGCCTTCTGTGTAAGTCTCCATGTGACTCCCTTTTTTGTGACTGTTATTTGCCTTATAGAAGTGCAGATTAAAATTGTCTGCATCCTCTAGTAAAGATTGAGTGGGGACATCAGAGCATTAAAATAGGTAGGGCCATGGATAGCCTCCAGAATTAAAAATGTTCAGTCCTCCAACATAACATTTTTGACCCAGCATGCAGATTGATATTACCTCAGTAATTCTCTACATCAAACTAACATGACTGATAAGCTGGCACTCTCAATGTAAATAACACACTGGACTGTATTGACTTCAAAAGTATTTAATGAGTGTAAAGCACTTTAGGACATCCTGAGATGATGAAATGTGCTATAAAAATGCAGAGAAATACAGCTGTGGTCAAGGGATTACCTCTGGCCTGAGCAAAAATCTGACCAAGATGCCTAAATCACTGTCTCAGTTCAAAGATAATATATATGAACATGATTATACTGGTAATGTAAACAGGTTCCTCAATTAATCACAAAAATACCCCAAATGAAATAGAAATAAGAGTCAGCCATTCAGCCATTCAATGTGATCAAGGTTGATGTTCTGCATCAACACCATTCCCCTGACCTGTGCTCCTGCCTCTTGATACTCTTAATATATAACCAATTATCTCAACCCTGGACATGCTCAATGACTAAGCCTCCATAGCCCTTTTGAACAGAGAATTTGAAGATCTACCATGTTTTGACTGGCAGTCCTAAATGGCCAGCTCTTTATTCTGAGATTGGGCTCTCTAGTTCTAGACCAGTCAGCCGGAGAAATATCCTTCCTCTACCCACCCTGGTAATCACTGCAAAAAAGAAATGATTATTTGAATTAAATCATTCTTATTCTTCTACACTCCAGATAATATCACCACAGTCTACTTAATATTTCCTCTTAGGGCAATCCTTGTATCCTGGGGAATTAGTATGTTGAATCTTCATTGCATCCCTTCTATGGCAAATATATCTTTCCTGTAAAAAGGAGGCCAAAATTGCACTTAATACTTCAGGTGTAGTCTTACCAAGGCTGTATGCAATTGCAGTAAAACTTTTTTACTCATATAACATCCTTGTGTTTTTGACCCAGAAAGTGAGCCCTTTTTTGAAAAGTTTAAACCCAAAAAAAAATCAAACAAACAGATGGTGAGGGAGAACAGCCGCAGTGAATTACAGTATGAACTCAGTGGCCACATGGGGGCACTATTGCCCCACATTTTAAATTTCAGTGAAAGGTAATGTAGTGGTTCAGTTGACAAGAGATGAGATGCATGAAGCAGGTCCGGACATTATTCTGGGGTTAAAAATCAAGTTACAACCCACTAATCTTTCAGAAAACAAGCCTATAACAGCGCTTAGGATGCAACCAGTCCATTCATTGATTCTGGAAAAGTTACCATAATCCCAGAGGACCATAGAGCTGCTCTCATTAGAGAGAGACAACTGGTGATGATTTTAACCGGAGAGTCACTGTGCCTCAGACAAAGGGTCAGGTTATAGAGGTGGCCATCGAAGGGTGAAACTAACTAAAGCAATTCAGTCTGCAGTCAGGTTTATTAAAATGAGAAGAGCAGTTCTACTGAGTAGCTGGTGGGCAGAGCCAATGTGACCTATGCCTCCCCCACCAGATGACAACAAATCTAGACACTCAAAGCAATATGGAAACCTATAAATATAGATTCCTAGCTGCAACCGCTAATAATTGCACAAAACATCTCAGAAATAATCAAATAGTTGGAACTTAACAAAGAACAGGCTCTGAGTTTTAGAAAGTAAATATCATCATTTATCCCTAAGTCTCAAAAGAACTATTGTTCAGAATTAGCTTATTTTAAAAACAGCATAGTATATGTCAAAGTATGAAGCATTTTTTGTTTTAATTCAGTCACAGGATGAGTGCATCACTGACGAGGCCAGCACTTATTGCCCATCCCTAATTTTCCAAGAGTCAGTTTAAGTGTCAGCCACATTGTACGTAGGCCGGAACAGGTAAGGATGGCAGTTTCCTTTCCTAAAGGACATTATTGAACCAGATGGTGTTTTTTTTTATCCAAACAATCATGATTGGACTCTTATCCAGATTTTTATTGAATTCAAATTCCACCATCTGCTGGGCCAGGATTCAAACCCAGGGGCCCAGAACATTACCTGGGTCTCTGGATTAATGGTCCAGTGATAATACCACATGGCTTAAAAATGTGTTGCTGGAAAAGCGCAGCAGGTCAGGCAGCATCAAAGGAGCAGGAGAATCAACGTTTCGGGCATAAGCCCTTCTTCTGCCCGAAACGTCAATTCTCCTGCTCCTTTGATGCTGCCTGACCTGCTGCGCTTTTCCAGCAACACATTTTTAAGCTCTGATCTCCAGCATCTGCAGTCCTCACTTCCTCCATAATACCACATGGCCATCACATCCTCAGGATGAGTAGATGGATTTTGTTCATTCTTGTCACCTAGTTCACATTCCATTCCTGATGATGTTGAGGTTTCATGAAGATGTCCGGTGCCAAATATTCATTTTGAATTTCGTCGGCCTGAGTTGCAGTTTGGGACTTTTAAAAAAGAAGTTTAAACTGTAAAAAAGGACATTTTACTGAAACAAATGAACTCTGATGCACATTAACATGACTGTCAATTTACATCAATATGAAGCAAAATTTCACTTCATGGAGACGAGGGACAATAAATACTTGGAGATGTGCAAACAACTTGCTCCCCACCTTATGAAAAATGAAATATTTGAAGTATGCAGAAGTGACTAAAACCTAACCACTTTGGGTCATAAAGCCATGGCTAAAGTGACTGCAGACATGAGCTAATCCAAGACAATTTTCAGAATATATAATGGATTTCTGAACTTCTAATGGCAATTAGAGAGGTAGCAAACATTTTAACATGGCAAAACCAGAGATCCAAGCTAACCCAATCTGGCTTTTTCCCAATAAAGTATTTGAAGATATTGAATGTTATATATCTTTAATTTGTCAGCTCATTGATTCTTGCAGTTCTCCTTCTTGGTCTGCTCAACAGTTCTTTATAGTTTGGATAACCTCGATTCCTTTTAGTCCTGATGGCCAAAAGAATTCATGAACTCTCACAAATTGGGGATTCTACAAATGTAGCAAGCTTCCCTGCTGCTAGGAAGAAACCATTCTTCCGAACTGAAAACCTTGTTCCTCTGCAAGGATGAAACTGCTCTTCTTCCAGCTTAAAAGTATAACCTAATTCTTCTGAAGTGAGCGCAGACTAAACTAATTATATCCCAATTATTTATCTTTCTCAATATCATTAACTTGACAGTGTAAACATTTAATCAATTAACACCACAGGTATCTGGCTAGATACTTATTAAATCATAAGCTTTCTTAGAAATGATTTATGCTGGCAAAATGGCTTTCCAACCTCAAAAATATAGATGTCACATAATAGCAACAGATGGATTTTGGTTTCAGTTTCAAAATGAGAATGACATATGCATACTATACACCTGTCATACTCAATAAACAGACAGAGAATTCTTCAGGAAAAGCCTCAAACTTCCTACAGCAACATCTCCAGAAGCAAAAAGGACATTCTAGCCACATTTTGAAACATTGGATCAATTGGTAAACAAAAGTCTGAAAAAGTCTACAGCCAGGCCATAAACTGCAAACTAAATCTATTCATTTTTTCTTGCTTTAGCATTTGGTAAAAATTACAAGTGTGCATAATGTGAAGACAGAAGCTTGGGTGAGTGAGGGTACCTTAAGGTTTAAGTTACACATTCCATGGAGCGCAGAAGCTGAGGGGTGACCTTATAGAGGTTTATAAAATGATGAGAGGCATGGATCGAGTACGTAGACAAGGTCTTTTCTCCAGGGTGGCAAGTCCAAACTAGACAGCATAGGTTTAGGATGAGACGGGAAAGATTTAAAAGGGACCTTAGGGGCAACTTTGTAATGCAAAGGATGACAAAGGAAGTAAGTGGTGAAGGCTGGTCCAATTACAACATTTAAAAGTCACCTAGATAGGTATATGAATAGGAAGGGTAGAGGGATATTGGCCAAATGCCGGCAAATTAGTCTAGATTTATTTCGGATATCTGGTCGGCATGGCTGAGTTGGACAGAAGGGTTTGTACAGTGCTATGACTCTAAGTGATAGGGACAGAAGGGTGTGACTGTGAATCAGGTAGGTACAGATATTGAGAAGGTGAATGCAGACAAGTAACAGACCTTGCAATTGAGCAACATGATCAAGATTGTATGAACAGGAGCAGATTGACTATAGCACTATGATACAGCAAGTGATTAAAGAGGGGAGAGATAAAAGGAATGCAGCTGTAGTAGGGGACAATATAGTCAAGGGGATAGACACTATTCTCTCAGCTAAGTGAAAATTTAGAAGGCTGTGTTGCTTGATCTGTGCCAGGGTTTGGGATATCCACAACACTCGTCACTGTCACAGCATTCATGTTGAGGCCACAATTACTTACAATATATATTAGTGATTTGGATCATGGAATTGAATGTTCTGTCGCCAAATGTGCAAGAGACACAAAAAAAGATGGAAAGGCCAGCAGTGAGAATGACATACAGAATATACAGAAGGGATACAGATGAGTTAATTGAGTGGCAAAATCTTGGCAGATCGAATATAGCTTGGGTAATTGTAAAATTATGGACTTTGACAGGAAGAATAGAACAGCTAAATATTATTTAATAACGAAAGAATGCAGAAAGCTGCAGCACAGAGGAATTTGGGGTATTTGGGTATGAACCACAGAAAGTTTGTATCCAAGTTCAGAGGGCATTAAGGGAAGGCAAATTGAATTATCAGCTTTCATTTTATAAGAGAATGGAATATAAAAAAAGGTAAGTCTTGCTAAAGCTTTACAGGGCCCTAGTCAGACCACACAAAATACTACGAACAGTGTTGGTCCTCTTATGTAAGTAAAAGTACTCTTGCATCGGAGACAGTCTGGAAGAGGTTCACTGTGTTGATTTTGGGTATGGAGAGATTTCCTTATGAGGAGAGGTCGAGTCAGTTGGGCTTGTTTGGAAGTTTGGAAGAATGAAAGGAGACCTTATAGAAACATACAAGGTTCTTAAGGGGCTTGACAGAGTATATGTGGAAAGATTGATTCCCATTGTGGGAGAGTCTAGAACCAGAGGGCATAAACTCACAGTAAGAGATCACACATTTACGACAAAGATGAGGAGGAATTTTTCTGTTAGATGTTGGGCAATCTGTCAAACTCATTACGCAGCAGGCTGTTGAGGCTGGGTCGTTAAGTACTTTCAAGGCTGAGACAGACAGATTTCAAATCAGTCAGGGAATTGAGTGTTACGGGAATAAGACAGAAAAATGATGGTGAGAATTATCAGATCAGCCATGATCTCATTTAAATGGCGGAGCAGACCTGATGGACCAAATTGTCTACTTCTGCTCCTACCTCATATGATTTTGGGTTACAGAAAATTGATCAAAAGGAAAATGACGAGGCAATACATCAAGATAGCAATAAAGGTAAAGATAATTGGGCTATGATAGGAGGGACAATGATTGCATACCAGCATTGTATCGGTGTCCCAGCATTTAGGACTGGTGGTTACAAACATAATTTGAAAAAAAACATGTCATTAAGGGTTAAAAAAAAACAAAGAATTGTGGATGTTGGAATCTGAAATGAAACTGAAAATGCTAGAGGAATTCAGTAAGTCTGGCAGCATCTGGAGAAAAAGCAGAATTAAAGTTTCAGATCCAGTAATCTTTCTTCAGAACTGTAATTAAGGGTCTTTTATCCTAATGCTTGCAGCATTCATAATAAAACAAATTAATTATTAGCCTAAATAGAAATTCATAAGTATCACCTGATAGTCATTACACAGATGTGTCTGCAAAGAAACCAATGTTGGAGCCTGAATATCTAAAGGTACATAACAGTCAGGAAGAATAGGAAGCTGTGAAAATGTAGCGGAATTTATCTGTTAATGAAAGAGGGTATTAATACTGTGGTTAGTTTATCTTAATTCTAAAGTTCAAGATGTAGAATCAATTTGGATGAAATTAAGAAACAGTAATTAGCACAAAACATTGGTTGGAGTTGTTTATAAACCAAACGTCAATGATAATACATATTACTGTATAAATCAGGAAATTAGAGGCGTGTGTAACAACAGGGAATACAGTAATCATAGAGGATTTCATCTATAGAAAGGGTGGGTAAATCTACCTTGTACAAATGTTGTGGAGGATAAGTTTTTAGAAAGCATGCAAGATTTGCACTGGGGAACCAAGTAGGGAATGGGTTACTTCAGATCCAGTGTAATGCAATGACAACCAGTTAATTAACACTCTTGTTGTAAAGTAGGCTTCAGGAAAGAATGACCTTAATACGATAGAATTTTATATTACATTGAAAGTGATGTATTTAAATCTGAAGCTAGGTTCTTAAATCTAAAGGAAGTAAAGGAAGACATGAAAGGCAAATAAACTACAGTGGGAATTAGGAAGCTAAGTGTTGACTATTGCCCATCTACCATCATAATTTGTTGTAAAATAGGCTTCAGGAAAGAATTATCTTAATACGATAACATTTTATATTACATTGAAAATGATGTACTTAAATCTGAAGCTAGGTTCTTAAATCCAAAGGAAACAAAGGAAGACATGAAAGGCAAATAAAATTACAGTGGATTAGGAAGCTAAGTGTTAACTATTGTCCATCTACCATCATAATTTTAAAGAACTAATTTACAGTTTCCAATCAAAATGCATTCCATTGATGCATCACAACCAAGTGTCCCAATTATGGCTAATGAAGAATTGCATCAGATTAAACAAATTTGCCAAAAAATAGTAAACGTGGGGATTAGAAGTATTTCAGAATTCTGCAAAGAAAGACCAAAAAAAATGAAGAAAATAAATATGGAATATGAGAACAAACTTGCAAGAAACATAAAGCAAATTGGAAAATCTTTTATAGAAATGCAAGAAGGAAAAGATTCGCAGAACAAATGTGAGTCCATTATGTGGAGGCAGAAGAATGTATAATAGCGAATGAGGAACTGGCAGAAAAATTAAATAATAACTTTGTGTCTGTCTTCATGAAGAAAAATACTAAAAGCTTCCCTGAAATAATGAAGAATCAAAGGACTGTGTATAAAAATGTACTACAATAAATTAATATCAGTGAAAGTAAAAGTACTAAAGAAATTAATGGGACTTAAAATTGTGATATAAACTGCCCGATTTATATTTTTCTAATATTCTTTATTTAAAGTTTGGGTTTGAATTTTTAGTTAATAACATCTGGGGCTTGTGTGTCTGAAGTTAACAATTAACTTGTAAATATTTCTGTAGCCATGGTGATTTCCTTTTAAAACAATTTGTGAGGGATACTTTAGCAAGCTAATGGATTTTCAGTTACTTTAGACATTTATGATCTAGCAAGGTAGATAATTGTACCTTAAGGTTTCTGTTCAGAGTGTAAACTGGGGACTACAGACCTGGTTACCTAATATCAGTCAAAAGGAAACACAAGAGTCTAAAATAAAGGATATGATTATAGGAAACTTAGAAAATAATGGCTGGAATGGGCAGAGTTACACATTTATAAAAGGGAAATCATGTTGAATAAACCTGAGGGAGTTCTTTGAAATTGTAATTAGCAAGATAGATAAGGGAGAATTGGTGAATGTGCAGAAAGATTTTCAGAAAGCTTTAATGTGGTTCCACTAATGAGGTTCATAAACAAAATGAGAACATATGAGATTGAGGACACCATACTGGCATGGATTGAGAACTTGGTAATGGACAGAAAACAGAGTAGGAATAAATGGGTCATTTTCAGGTTGTCAGGGTGTCTTTAGTGCAGTACTGCAAAAATCATTGCTTCAGCTTCAGCTATTCACAATCTATATCAATGATTTGGACATGGGGATTAAATGTAATATTTTCAAGTTTGCAGAGGACACAAAAGTAGTGTGAGCTGTGAGGAGGATGCAAAGTCATTTCAAGAAGATCTGGAGAAAGTAAGCGAGTGGACAAAAGAATTGACAGATGGAATACAATACGGACAGCACAGACACAAATACGACAAAGTATCTGGAAAAGGTTAGCAATCAAACTTCAAGTACACTGGACACATGAATGACAATGACAATGATCAGTGCATGAGAAACCTGGATAATGTGTTGCGTCCAGGGTGCCAAGGTCAGGGATGTGTCTGATCGCGTCTCCAGGATTTTTTAAGGGGGAGGGAGAGCAGCCAGAAGTCGTGGTACACATTGGTACCAATGACATAGGTAGGGAAAGTGAGGAGGACCTGAAAAGAGAATATAGGTTGGAAGCTAAAAGGGAGGATGAACAGAGTAGAATCTCAGGATTGCTACTGGTGCCACTTGCTACTGAGGCTATGAATAGAGAACATGTGGCTGCAGGGCTGGTGTAGAAGGGAGAGCCTCAGATATGTGGATTATTGGGACACTTTCTGGGGAAGGTGGGACCTGTACAAGAAGGATAGATTGCACCTGAACTGGAGGAGCACCAATATCCTGGATAGGAGGTTTGCTAGATTGGCAGGGGAGTGGGAACCTGAACTACGGTTCGGATGATGGAGTAGCAAGTGAACAGCCAGATACAGCATGCAGAGTGTATGTGAGGAGCGATAGGCATTTGATAGGGAAAAGGTGCAGTCAATGTGATGGGTTGAAGTGTGTCTATTTTAATGCAAGTAGTATCAGTAATAAGGGTGACAAACTCAGATCATGGATCACTACTTAGAACTATGATGTTGTGGCCATTACGGAGACTTGGTTATCAAAGGGGCAGGAGTGGTTGTTTGATGTACCAGGGTTTAGATTTTTCAAAAGGAACAGGGGAAAAGTAAAAGTGGTGGAGGAGTGGCATTGCTAATCAGGGATAGTATCACAGCTGCAGAAAGGGAGCTTGTTGAGGGGGGTTTGTCGACAGAGTCAGTATGGGTGGAAGTCAGAAACAGGAAAAGGTACAGTCTCATTATTGGGAGTTTTCTACAGCTCCCCAATAGCAACAGAGACTCAGAGAAGCAGACTGGGAGGCAGCTTTTGGAAATGGATAGAAGTAACAGGGTTGTTGTCATGAATGACTTTGACTTCCCTAACAGTGATTGGAACCTACTTATTTCAAATATTTGAATGGAGCAGTTTTTGTCAGGTACCTGCAGAAAGGGTTCTTGATGCAATATGTAGATAGACCAATCAGAGGGGAGGCCATATTGGATTTGGCACTTGGCAACAAACCATGGCAGGTGTCAGATCTCAGTGGGAGAGCATTTCGATGATAGTGATCACAACCCCATGACCTCTACTATAACTCATGGAGAAGTACTGAAGTAGATGGTATAAGAAAGTAGTTAATTGGGGGAGGGGGAATTACATTGCTATTAGGCAGGAACTGTGGAGCATAAATTGGAAACAGATATTCTTAGGGAAATACATGACAGAAATGTGAAGGTAGTTTAGGAAGCACTTGCTGATAGTGCTGGAGAGGTTTGACACACTGAGGCAAGAAAGGGATGGTAGGTTGAAAGAACCTTGGGTGACAAGGGATGTGGAACATCTAGTCAAGATAAGAATGAATCTTAGCTGAAAATGTGTTGCTGGAAAAGCGCAGCAGGTAAGGCAGCATCCAAGGAGGAGAATCGACGTTTCGGGCATGAGCCCTTCTTCAGGAATGAGGAGGGTGTGCCAAGCAGGCTAAGATAAAAGGTAGGGAGGAGGGACTTGGGGGATGGGCGTTGGGAATGTGATACGTGGAAGACAAAACTTGGAATATTGTGTTCAGTTCTGGTCACCTCATTATAGAAAAGATGTGAAAGCTTTGAAAGGGTGCAGAGAACATTTACCAGAATCCTATCTGGACTGGAGGGCTTGTCTTATGAAGAAAGGTTGAGGGAGGTAGGGTTTTTCTCATTGCAGCGAAGAAGGATGAGAGGTGACTTGATTGAGGTGTACAAGATTTTGAGAGGCATAAATAGGGTAGATAGCCAGAGACATTTTCCCATAGCGGAAATGTTTACCGTGAGGAGGTGTAATTTTAAAGTAATTGGAGGTACATTTAGGAGAGATGTCAGAAGTAGGGTCTTTACTCAGTGGTGGGTGCGTGGAATGCAATGCTAGCAGTGGTAGTAGAGTCAAATACATTAGAGGCATTTAAGCAACTCTTGGATAGGCACATGGAAATTAGTACAATGAAGGGTATGTAGGTTAGTCTGATCTTAGAGTAGAATAGAAGTTTGACACAACATGGAGGGCTGAACAACCAGTACTGTGCTGCACTGTTCTATGTTCTATATAATACAGGACTAAAGGTATTATATCTGATTGTGCGCAGTATAAGGAATAAGGTTATTGAGCTTGTGGCACAGATATGACATGGTGGCCATCATGGAAATGTGGCTGCAAGGGGATCAGGATTGGGAGGTGAATATTCAAGGATATACATCCTACTGAAAAGATAGGCAGGTGAGCAGAGGGAGTGGGGTTGCCCAGTTAGTAAGAAATGAAATAAAATCAATAGTAAGAAACGAAGTAGGGTCAGATGGTGTAGAATCTGTGTGGATAGAATTGAGGAACTGCAAAGCTAAAAACACCACAATTGGAGTCATGTAAAAGCCTCCAAACAGGAGACAGGAGCTGGGGTGCAGGATACACCAGGCGATAGAAAAGATGTGTAGGAAAGGCAAAGTTACAGTGATCATGGGAGATTTCAATACGCAAGTGGATGGGGAAAATCAGGTTGATAGTGGTTCATAAGAAAAGGAATTTGTGAAATGTCTATGGGATGGCTTTTTGGAGCAGTTTGTGATGGAGCCCACTAGGGAACAGGCAATACTGGATTTAGTATTGTGCAATGAGGCAGACTTGATAAAGGAGCTTAAAGTGAAGGAACCTTTAGGAAGCACTGACCAAAACATGATCAAATTTACACTGCAATTTGAGAGAAGATAGAATCAGAGGTAACAGTATTTCAGCTGATTAAAGGCAACTACAGAGACATGAGGAAGGAGCTGGGTAGAGCTGACTAGGAGAGGAGCCCATCAGGAAAGACAGTGGAACAGTAGTGGCAGGAGTTTCTGGGAATAATTCAGGAGACACAGCAGAGATTCATCCAGAAGAAAAAGAAGCATGGTACAGGGAGGATGAGGCAACCATGGCTGACTAGAGAAGTCAAGGATAGCATAAAAGCAAACGAAAAAGCATATAAAAGTAGTGAAGAACAGTGGGAAACTAAAAGATTGGGAAGCTAAGAAAAACCAACAGAGGACAACAAAAAAATAAATAAGGAGGGAGAATATTAATGAGGGCAAGCTAGCCAGTAATATAAAGGAAGACTATAAGAGTTTCTTTGGATATATATATAGGGCAATGGAGAGGCAAAAGTGGACATTGGGCCATTGGAAAATGATGCAGGTGAGATAGTAATGGGGAACAAAGAAATGGCTGAGGAACTGAATAATTACATCATGTCAGTCTTCACAGAGGAGGATATGAGTAATTTCCCAAAACTTCAAGAGAATTGGGCAGGTAGAGCTGAGTATGATAACCATCACTATGCTAGAAAAACTGAATAGCCTGAAGGTGAATAAATCACCTGGACCAGATGGACTACATCACAGAGTTCTAAGGAACATTGCTGAAGAGATAGTGGAGTTAGTGGTAATCTTTCAGGAATTACTAGAATCAAGGAGGGTCCCAGAAGACCAGAAAATCACTTATGTAACACTTTTGACAAAAAAGGGAGTAAGGCAGAAGACAGTAAATTACAGACCAATTAGCCTAACTTCAGTCGCGGGTAAGATCCTAGAATCCATCATGAAGGATAAGATTTTTGAATACTTGGAAGTGTACGGTAAAATAGGGCAGAGTCAGCACGGTTTCATCAAAGGTAGGTCATGCCTGACAAAACTGCTAGAATTCTTTGAGGAAGTAATGAGCAGATTACACCAAGGAGAACCAATGGATTTTATCTACCTGGACTTCAAGAAGGCCTTTGACAAGGTGCCAAACAGGAGACTACTGAATAAGATAAGGGCCCATGGTATCAGAGGCAAGGTGCTAGCATGGACAGAAGACTGGTTGTCTGACAGAAAGCAGAGAGTGGGGATAAAACAGTCCTTCTCAGGGTGGAAGCCAGTGACAACTGGTGTTCCACAAGGCTCAGTGTTGGGATCACAACTTTTCTCTTCATACATTAACTATCTAGATGAAGGAACTGAGGGCATTCCAGCTAAGTTTGCAGATAATACAAAGATAGATAGAGGGACAGGGAGCACTGAGGAGGTGAAGAAGCTGCAGAAGAATTTGGACAGGTTCGGAGAATGGGCAAAGAACTGGCAGATGGAGTACAATGTGGGCAAGTGCAAGGCCATGACCTTGGTAGGAAGAATTGACTCATAGACTATTTTCTAAATGGGGAGAAAGTTCAAAAGTCTGAAGCGCAAAGAAACTTGGGAGTGCTAATCCAGGATTCTCTCAAGGTAAGCTTACGGGTTGTGTCAGTACTTAGGAAGGCAAATGCAATGATGGTATTTATTTTGAGATGACTTGAATATAATAGGAGGGATGTACTTCTGAGGATCTATAAGTTTCTGGTCAGGCCACATTTGGAGTATTGTGCACAGCTTTGGGCCCCATACGTCAGGAAGGATGTACTGGTCCTGGAGTGTGTTCAGAGTAGAATCACAAAAATGGTCCCAGGAATGAACAGCTTAATATATGAGGAATGTTTGAGGACTCTGGGTCCATACTCGTAGTTTCGAAGGTTGGGGGGGGTGGGGGGGATCTAATCATCTAATCAAAACTTACAGAATACTGAATGGTCTGGACATGGTGGATGTTGGATAGGAGAGACTAAGACCCGAGGGCACAGCCTTGGAGTAAAGGGAAGACCTTTTAGAACAGAGACAAGGAGAAACGTTTTCAGACAGAGAGTGGTGAATCTATGGAATTCACTGCCACAGAAGGCTGTGGAGGCCAGTTCATTGAGTATATTTAAGATGGAGATAGATAGGTTCTTGAATGCCAAGGGGATCAAGGTTTACAGGGAGAAAGTGGGAGAATGGGGTTGAGAAACATATCAGCCATGATTGAATGGCGGAGCAGATTTCCTGGGCTGGATGGCCCAATTTCTGCTCCTATACCTTATGGTCTTATGGAGAAATGTGATGTCATCCACTTTGGTAGAACAGCAGAAATGCAGTAAAGCTGACTCACTGAAATTCTAAAGGGATTGCAGCTGGAGTATTGTGTGTGGTTTTAGTCTCTTCAACTAAACAGTAACGCAGGCCATTAAGCAAGTGCAACAAAAACTCACCAAACTAACCCCTGGGTTAGAAGAATTGTCTAATGAGGAAAGATAAAATTGTCTGTGCATATATTCTGTGGAATTCAGAGGTGATCTCACTCAAAAATGCAAAACTCTTAGAGGAATTGATAAGGTTGTTTGAGAAAAGATGGAGGAGATGAGAACCAGGAGACATAATCACAGAATAATGAACAGTCTATGCTGCACTGAGATGAGGTATTTCTTCATTCACTGGTGAATCTTTGGAATTCTTTGCCCCAGTGGAGATTCAGTCATTTAGTACGATCAAGACTGAGTCTGATAGATTTCTACATATTAAGAACATCTAGACATACGGGGATAGTGCATGAAAATGGTACTGAAATAGAAAATCCACAATGATCTTAATGAATGGCCAAGTGAACTTTGAAAGGCTGAATGGTGGACTTCTTCTCCTATTTCATACATTCTTATGTTTACCAATATCTACTTTTAATCTGAAATTCTGTGCATTGATTTCAAATTGCATGTGTTCGCACTTTTGGGACTTTAAACAGACCTGGTGCACCTGGTCATATCCTTATCATTAACCTTTCAATTGTAAATAGAAAAAAAGTACAAAATTTTTAGCAAAACAAACAAAAGCTTGTGGAACAGATATTCAGGACACTTATTTTTATGCTGAACTTCAGTGGTTGAAAGATATCAAAATTAAGAAGGGTACACATCTTTGCAAACGTGAATCAAAAAATATTTTTATTTTGCAAACTTTATACTTAGAACTTATATTTACCATTTCCAGCTCTTTTAAAACTTAGTTTTGTCTCTTATTTTATTTCCCCTTCTAAACTATTAGCTTCAGGTGGAGCTGCTTAGAATTGCAACCTAGATGGTTACAGGTTACTGGTGGTGGAAAATGCTATGGTGATTTGGTGGTGGGAAAGCTGCTCATTTGTTTGTGATTGCATTTCTGGATATTAAAAAAAGATTACAGGAAACTTGTACATATATGGCCACCTAGTGGATAAAACATCATCTACATATACCACCAAATTTCAAACCAATATGGAGATATTTCTCCAACTCAGTTTATGTTAATGATGCGTGATGGGACCCTAAGAAAGTCCTGATACATGTCATATTTACAGTACATTCATAAAAGTTTAACATTCTGATTACTGGGATAACCCTGTCCAGATTACTACTTACAATGACAATGAGCTCAGATAATCAGATTAATAAAAACTTGGGTTATTGGCAGTGTACATACTGGATTTTATGCAGATTTACTTTGGCCAAATTCTTGAGCTGTACACATTTAGACTTCAGTATGTTTAATTTCTAAAGTAATGTCTGACACAACGTCAAAAGACCCTAGCAATATTTACCAAACTTCTAGACTTGGATAACACCGTGTTGAAAGATACAACAGATGTTTATTACTGCTCACTAATATATGCAAATATTACAGTCACAAGCACTCTGTGTCTGGACTATCTTAAGCTATTCAGTTAAAACAGTAACTGAATGTGTAATGCTTTAAATACCCTGAGTTGAGAATCTGAGATCTTTATGTGCAAAGCCACTTGAGGACCATAGGACTACTCTCTCAAAAGAGAGGGGGGACTGGTAGTGAGTTTACCATGAGGGTCACCAAACCTCTGCTAAGGGATGAGGTTGAAAAAGCAGGACCTTCGTAGTGATCTCAGCCAGTGTGGGAATTGAACTGTGCTGTTGGGTCAGTTAGCTTAGTTTGCTCGATGGCTGGTTTGCGATGCAGACTTTTATACCCTCAGGTCACATACTATGATACAGTGATTATATCATAAGCAGATTTGTTAAAGATATACTAATGTACTGACCATGAGACATAACATAAGTGGTTTCCTCGGGTTCTAAAAAGGGGGACAGGAAGAGAGCATACAGTGGCTCTTTTTCTTTTCTTTTAAGGTAAGAATTTTTATTTCTTTACTGGGGACTAGTTAAAAAATTACTTCGTGTTTTTTTTTGTGTGTATACATCAAGTCCTTACTTAGGGTAAAAAAAAACTATAGCAGAGAGGTATCAGAAGGTATTCTAACTCATACTTGTACAAAGTAAGTAATTAACTAACTAAGCAGAGATGGCTGGGCAGGTGATGTGCTGTTTCTGTATGATGTGGGAGCTGGCTGATCCCATTGTGAACGGCAGTGACCACATCTGCAGCAAGTGTTGGTTGCTGGAAGAACTCCGGATCAGAGTTGATGATCTGGAATCTGAGCTTCAAACACTGCGGCATATCCGGGAGGGGGAGAGTTACCTGGACGCTTTGTTTCAGGAGGCAGTCACACCTGGGAGAATAAGTAATTCCCACTCAGCTAGTGATCAGGCACAAAAGAGTGTGACTGTAAGTGAGGCAGGTAGGGGGAACCAGAGTTCAGGAGTGGAGGAGCCTCAGCCCTTGACCTTGTCCAACAGGTACGAGATTCTTGCTCCCTGTTTGGATGAGGAAAAGGGCTCTGGACAGGATGAGCCAACTGACCAAGGCACCATGGTGCAGAAGGCCATTCAAGAGGGGGGAGCTAATAGACAAGTAGTGGTTATAGGGGATTCTATAATTAGGGGGACAGATAATATCCTTTGCAAGCCGGATCGGGAGTCTCGCATGGTGTGTTGCCTGCCCGGTGCCAGGGTGCGAGACATCTCTGACCGGCTTGAAAGGATATTGGAGCGGGAGGGGGAGGATCCAGTTGTTGTGGTCCACGTTGGTACCAACAACATAGGCAAGACTAGGGTGGAGGACCTGTTTGGGCATTACGAAGCACTAGGCAGGAAATTGAAGCACAGGTCCTCAAGGGTCATAATCTCTGGATTACTGCCCGAGCCACGTGCCAATTGGCACAGGGACAAGAAAATCAGGCAAGTAAACACGTGGCTAAGGGATTGGTGTGGGAAAGAGGGATTCCACTTCATGGGGCATTGGCATCAGTTTTGGAACAGGGGGGATCTGTACCGTTGGGACGGTCTCCACCTGAACCGATCAGGTACCAATGTTCTAGCGAAGAGGATAAATAGGGTGGTCAGTAGGACTTTAAACTTCTGAGTTGGGGGGAAGGGAAAGTGAAAGCGACAGGGAGTATGGAGGTAAATGGAAAGATAAGCAGCAGGATAGCACGTTTCCAGGCGGATTTAAAATTGAGGCAGACTGAGAATGCAGAAAAAAGCAAGGATAACTTAGGACATATGACTTACAACATCTCTAATAAGGAAGTTAGCATTAAGGCACTTTACCTGAATGCTCGTAGCATTCATAACAAAGCCGATGAACTAATGGCACAGATAATAGTGAATGATTATGATGTAGTAGGCATCACAGAGACTTGGTTACAGGGGGGTCAGGACTGGCAGTTAAACCTCCATGGTTTTTCAACTTATCGAAAAGACAGAGAGGTGGGCAGAGGGGGTGGGGTTGCCTTGTTAGTTAAGAACAAAATTAAATCTATGGTATTGAATGACATAGCGTCGGATGATGTGGAGTCTGTGTGGGTGGAATTGAGGAACCACAAAGGCAAAAAATACATAATTGGAGTTGTGTACAGACCTCCTAACAGTGGTCAGGACCAGGGACGCAACATGTACCGGGAAATAGAGAAGGCATGTCAGAAAGGCAAGGTTACATTGATCATGGGTGACTTCAATATGCAGGTGGACTGGGTAAATAATGTTGCCAGTGGATCCAAAGAAAGGGAATTCATGGAATGCTTACAGGATGGCTTTTTGGAACAGCTTGTCATGGAGCCCACAAGAGAGCAGGCTATTCTGGACCTAGTGCTTTGCAATGAACCAGACTCTATAAAAGATCTTAAAGTAAGGGAACCCTTAGGAAGTAGCGACCATAATATGGTAGAGTTCAGTCTGGAGTTTGAAAGGGAGAAGGCAAAATCTGATGTAATGGTGTTACAGTTGAATAAAGGTAATTATGAGGGCATGAGAGAGGAACTGACTAAAATAGACTGGAAGCAGAGGCTAACCGGGAAGACACTAGAGCAAAAATGGCAGGAGTTTGTAGGTATAATTGAGGACACTGTACAGAGGTTCATTCCCAAGAAAAGAAAGATTAACCGGGGAGGGATTAGACAACCTTGGCTGACAAAGGAAGTCAGGAAATGTATTAAAGAAAAAAGAGAGATCCTATAAAGTGGCTAAGAACAGTGGGAAATCAGAAGATTGGGAAGGATACAAAAGCCAACAGAGGATAACAAAGAGTTTAATAAGAAATGAGAGGATCAAATATAAAGGTAGGCTAGCCAGTAATATTAGAAATAATAGTAAAAGTTTCTTTCAGTACATAAGAAACAAACGACAGGCAAAAGTAGACATTGGGCCACTTCAAACTCTTGCAGGGAGCCTAGTGATGGGAGACAAGGAAATAGCAGGAGAACTTAACAAGTACTTTGCGTCAGTTTTCACAGTGGAAGACATGAGTAATATCCCAAAAATTAAAGGGAGCCAGGGGGCTGAGTTGAGTATGGTTGCCATTACGAAAGAGATAGTGCTAGAAAAGTTAAAAAGTCTTAAAATTGATAAATCTCCTGGCCCCGATGGGATACACCCTAGAGTTCTGAGAGAGGTTGCTGAGGAAATAGCAGAGGCATTGGTTGAGATCTTTCAAGAGTCACTGGAGTCAGGAAAGGTCCCAGATGATTGGAAGATGGCTGTAGTAACCCCCTTGTTCAAGAAAGGATCAAGGCAAAAGATGGAAAATTATAGGCCAATCAGCTTAACCTCGGTTGTTGGTAAAATTCTAGAATCCATCATTAAGGATGAGGTTTCTAAATTCTTGGAAGAGCAGAGTCTGATTAGAACAAGTCAACATGGATTTAGTAAAGAGAGGTCATGCCTGACAAACCTGTTGGAATTTTTTGAAGAGGTAACAAGTAGGTTAGACCAGGGAAACCCAGTGGATGTGGTCTATCTGGACTTTCAAAAGGCCTTTGATAAGGTGCCACACGGGAGGCTGCTGAGCAAGGTGAGGGCCCATGGTGTTCGAGATGAGCTGCTGGGATGGATTGAGGATTGGCTGTCTAACAGAAGGCAAAGAGTTGGGATAAAAGGTTCTTTTTCAGAATGGCAGCCGGTGACGAGCGGTGTCCCGCAGGGTTCGGTGCTGGGGCCACAGCTGTTCGCATTATATATTAATGATTTGGATGAGGGAACCGGGGGCATTCTAGCGAAGTTTGCCGATGATACGAAGTTAGGTGGACAGGCAGGTAGTACTGAGGAAGTGGGGAGGCTACAGAAGGATCTAGACAGGTTGGGAGAGTGGTCCAGGAAATGGCTGATGGAATTTAACGTGAGCAAGTGCGAGGTCTTGCACTTTGGCAAAAAGAATATAGGAATGGACTACTTTCTAAATGGTGAGAAACTTAATAAAGCCAAAGCACAAAGGGATCTGGGAGTGCTAGTCGAGGATTCTCTAAAGGTAAACATGCAGGTTGAGTCTGTGATTAAGAAAGCGAATGCAATGTTGTCTCTTATCTCAAGACGGTTGGAATATAAAAGCAGAGATGTACTACTAAGACTTTATAAAGCTCTGGTTAGGCCCCATTTGGAGTACTGTGTCCAGTTTTGGTCCCCACACCTCAGGAAGGACATACTGGCACTGGAACGTGTCCAGCGGAGATTCACACGGATGATCCCTGGAATGACAGGGCTAGCATATGAGGAACGGCTGAGGATACTGGGATTGTATTCGTTGGAGTTTAGAAGATTAAGGGGAGATCTAATAGAGACGTACAAAATAATACATGGCTTTGAAAAGGTGGATGCTAGAAAATTGTTTCTGTTAGGCGAGGAGACTAGGACCCGTGGACACAGCCTTAGAATTAGAGGGGGTCATTTCAGAACGGAAATGCGGAGACATTTCTTCAGCCAGAGAGTGGTGGGCCTGTGGAATTCATTGCCACAGAGTGCAGTGGAAGCCGGGACGCTAAATGTCTTCAAGGCCGAGATTGATAGGTTCTTGTTGTCTAGAGGAATTAAGGGCTACGGGGAGAGTGCTGGCAAGTGGAGCTGAAATGCGCATCAGCCATGATTGAATGGCGGAGTGGACTCGATGGGCCGAATGGCCTTACTTCCACTCCTATGTCTTATGGTCTTATGGTCTTATGGCTATAAGTACTTTGTCCATCATCTTTTCTGAACCCTTTCAAATTTCACAACATTCTTCCTTAAGGAAGGAGACCAGAATTGCACACAATATTCCAAAGGTCACTGCCAACCAGATCAAGTCTGCTCCGAGATTGGTGATTCACCCCACCAAACGTGGGTGCTGTACCAGGTAGGTCAATCTTGGACAGCCTCATGCTCCTCAGCGATACAATTGCCTTTGTGCAGGACAGGGCGCCTGCCTCAACAGCCTGAATGAGGAGAAGGCCTTTAACATGTGGGATGTGCTCTCCAAAATGGGCTTTGGGAAGGGAATTTGTAATTGGATCAGACTGCTCTACACCAACATTGTTAGTTTCAATATCAATCAACGAGTGGGAATCAGAAAGCTTCCTGATCAGATTTGGAGTCAGACAGGGCAGCCTTGTCTCCTGCCTTCCTTGTGCGTTGTATAGAGCTTTGGCTGAGTCCATCAGGAAGAATGTGAGCCTAAGAGGAGTGACTATTCCAGGCAGTGAATGCCTGCATGACAAAGCCTCCCTGTACATGGATGATGTCACGGTTTTCTGCTCAGATCCACTGTCAGTGTGCAGACTCATGAGCATCTGCAACCAGTTTGAACTGGCCTCAGGAGCCAAGGTTAATTGAGACAAGAGCAAGGCCATGTTTTTTGCGAACTGGCCAACCTTTATACCCTTCAACGTCAGGATAGATTACCTGTAAGTGCTGGGAATATGGTTCAGAAGGGCTACGGCGTGTACAAAAACTTGGGAGGAGCGTATTGCCATGGTGAGACATAAACTGTGTGTCAGAATTTGGTTATCAGGTTTGAGGCACTCCCTCTGTTGTTATTCATAATGAAGGTCTGGTCTATTCCCCAATCTTGCACCATTACAGTCATTCAAGCCATCTTCCACTTTATCTGGAGGTGTAAGATGGACCATGTCTGCAAGGATACCATGTACAAAACACCAGATAAAATAGTGGAGGGAGTTAGAACATACCCTATGCCACCCTTATCCTGATGGCCATCTTTGTATGTGGCTGCATCAAGCTCTGTGTAGACCCTCAATAGCACAAACACCAAGTGTCACTACATTCTGTCCCTGATGTTGCGAAGAATGGGACTGGCCTCATTTCCGGAGACCAATCCAAGTAGTTGGACTGTTCCAGATCACCTGTCCTTCAAAGAGAAATTTGCAAAGAGAAACACCTTTGACCCTGTGGGAAAAGGAAAGGGCGAGTCCTGTCAGGTTGTTCCCTGATCAGACTGTCAAAGTCATTTGGCAAAATGTCTCATCACCAGAACTTTCCAACAAGTACCAAATCAGAAGTCAAGTACCAAGTACCAAGACATCACTTGGCTGGTGGTGAGATCTATTTGTGAGATCCTTCTTTAATGCCCGACTGTGTATACCACCGTATATTGCCCTTGAAGCAGCTGTGGGGGCATGGGTGATGACTGTCATTGCAAAGGAAATCTGAGAAAAGTGCAGTGGTTTTTGTTGAGCAGATTCATGTGGTAGGATTCTGCTCTATGGTCTGTTCCCCAGGACACACACAGAGACAAACATAGACTGCGCCGGAGCACCATCAAATCGATAAGAGATGCATTTTGGTCTGCCCGAAACTTGTTGGTCTTCCAGCGCAAGGAGTTGACCTCGGCTAAGTGTTGCAGACTGGCATATTCCAAAGTCCACGACTACATGCTGAGGGACATGCTTGGAGCAGCTGCTGCCAAGGCGCAGTGGAGAAAGCCCATTGTCTGTCTTCCTGCAAAAGTTAAATGGATGGCTATTCAATGATCAGACACCCCTGTGCCTCAAATGCATGTGAATATAGTCGTAGAAGTAAGGAGTGCCTTTGGTTTTTTAGTAGAGTCAAAGTCCAATGTTTGTTTGTACTCCTTTTGCCACTGTATAGAAACGAGCTGCTTTAGTGATTATGTTTGTATATAAAGATATTTTACAAATAAAGTGTTTTTTTGAAATACAAAAAAAAGTAGCTAAACAAATCTGGGCCTCATACTATTAACTTAAGTTTGGTTTGACGACTGCATTGACCCCTACCTGGATAATTCTCACTACCAAGTTACTATCAGGTTAAAGCTCCTGCAAGAAGGATCTATAAATTTAAATTGGTTCTGATTTAATCAATGTAACATCTCTAGTCCAGATATAATACTGAAGGCAAATTTTATTAATTATTTTAAAATCTAATAATTTACCACAAATTATTCTTCAAAAAATAAATGCCAAATATATATATTAAACTGGATATACATAGAACTTGTATAAGTATACAGGGCAAGCCTTATTTTGAAAACTATCATGCACAAAATATTAGTAGATATCATTGTGCAAATAGTCAGCAAAAATGAAAAAATGCAGTATACAAAACAGAAAAGGTAACTAATACATAAATCTACTTCAAGCACAACACAGACCAATTTTGCCTTTTTTGTTCATAGAGAGGAAGAAGTGAATTGTAATAAAATAATCACAATGGGCAGATAATCAAACTACTGAGACATATAATAAGAAACCTAATTAGTACTTTTTTATGTAGCCATAAGTGTTCCAAAAGTGGTTGAACATGACTAAAAAATTGCTCTCAACACAGATGATCTCAACATTTTTATCCGGAGCTGTGAAATCAAGTGAATTGTCTTACCTTCATCTGCAGATGCCTCACTGCTGTATCCATCATATTCAGCTGACAGAGGACTATATTTGAGTCTGGATTCCCACAAGTACCCTTTCTGATGGTGTCTGCTGTCTGATGCTGCACCAGAGGCGATCTGTGTTTTGGACAAAGCCTCATGGTATTTGCCAAGCACCTCATCTTCACTGTCTGATGAGGAACCATGGTGGTCTCCATCACCATAGCTGTTATCTGGTCAACACAATAATGACAGTAAGCATCAGACACCAATCCCAGACACACCAGAATACTGAACATGAACCAGTCACCTACTTGGTATGATATTTGTTAATTAATGTCTCAAGGTTGTATCCCACTCTTTCTCAAGATACGTTTTGAACAGATTTGATTAGATCATGCAAGAAACACTTCAGACACTAATAACAATAATCATATTTGTGACTTTGGTTAAGGTCTAGGATGCTTATGAATAGATATAAGGGCAGTGAATTATGATATGGTTCCTCGCTTGTTTGATAGAACTTCAGCAAATGAACCCATGGAAACACTGGATAAATGGCTGAAATTGTTATGAGAGATCCCACATGATCCTTGCTCACAACATCCAAAGACATGGCTTTACGTTACATATTCTGCTCTAGCTCTCACTCATTTTTCTAGTCAGGTCCACTGCTTCAGTGTTATCAATCTGCTGTTCTGACCTTTTGTTCTGAACAAATTCCAACTTCAACTAGTCAAAGATTGGGAAGACTAAAGCTGTTGTCTTCAACCAATCCATTCTGTAACCTCTTGGCATTGATTCCATTTTCTTCTCAGCCACAATCTGAATTGTAGCTGACTGTACTCATCTTCACTATATGATGGCACAAGTTGAGTTTCTGCTCCCATATTCTTTACATTACAAAGAGTATTTGTTTCCATATTCATAATATTGTCTGCCTTTATCCCTACTTTGAGCCATCAGCTGTTGAAACCTTCATTCATGCCTTTTTCACCTCCAGAAGCAACGGATCCAACTTTCCCTTGACCAACCTCCCATAAATCAATAACTTCCCTAAGCATGCTGCCCAGAAACCGTTAAAAGAAATGTTGTTTCGTTCATTCCTCTAGACTCAAAATTGTCATTAAACATATATGCAGGACTTCACTCAATGCGCTGGTGAATGCTGAACAGTATTGTTCAGAACTGTAATCATTGAACCGTGTAAGCAGAGAACCATGGCCACTGCTATTAAACATCAGGAAATTACAGGTGAACTGTTAATGATTTTCTCTCCACACAGATAAAAATTCACAGCCAGCTAATGCATGAAATGATAATACTCGCAGACAGCAGAAAAATTCTTCGCCAGTATCACATCAAAAAATTAAATTGAGAATTAGCCTCAAGATTCTGTGAAGTTAACCAACAGTGGACAATCAAAAACCCATTATCAATATAATTTATTATTTACATATTAAACACTAAAGCATATAAATTTTCCTTCAATGATCAGTAGAGTATATGTTACTGAATTATAAACAAGCTTCTTTAAGAGGATTAAGTCCTATTTTTACTAAAATAAAGCAAAAGCAGGCATAATCTAGTGAATCTTATTTTCAGTAAAATTAGCAAAGATATTACACCCTGAGTATCGTTACAAATTGAAAGTGGAAAATACTGCGTCCAATAAAATATTTAATAGGAAGAAACAGTTATTAAACAAAATTGACATATTTGGGAAATGACATATTTTTAAAAATGTATAACTGGAACTAAATTGCAGATTATACTGGTAAGTGCAGTCAGCAATGAACAATGGCTTTAGAAAATAATAAGCCTCCTGTGGTGCTGAGAACCCTGAAACAGGATAGGCAATTTGCCTCGGTTCAACACTGGTCCTGCACTGTACATAATTTTGTTCTTCAATGAAGCCAAACGTGAGTAATATTAAGCAGGATGCAAATCTAGGGGTGAATTTTACACTTCTCAGTAGTGAACATCAGTCGAGTTAGAAAGTGTGCATTTCACTCTGACCCAAACCTGTTAAAGATGTCAAGTAAAGCATCCTGCAGCCAATGATTGCGTTCAGTAACATGGTGGTGGAGTAGGGCTTCTGAGTCTGGGCTCATCAACTCCATCTGCTTTTCTTTTAATTTCTTCTCTTTCTTTTTTCTCTCTTTTTTTTCCTTTTGTTTTATTTTACTTACCTCTTGGTTAAGAGCTCGGTAGCGGCAATGACAGGCAGCAAGTAGGTCCAGCATTGCAGACTCGAATAGGCCCAGTAGCATCAACCCGTGGCAGCAGCAGCAGGAGCGAGTTTGGGTTTCTGGTGGTATCTGCATTGTCGAGGCAGTCCTAGCGCCAACTCATGGCTGCTGCGGTGGAGGAGAGTTTGGGTTCCTGACAGCATCTGTGTCCAGATTCAAGGAGGCAGATTTGGGCTCAGTACGAGACCTGGTACCATCAGCATTGGGTACATTGGTGAGGTGGGCCTGAAGCAGACTCATGGCGAAGGCGGAATCAAGTTTGGGCTGTGAAGTATCCAGCAGCATTGGCACTGGCAAGGTCCATGGAGGGCTCAGTGGCAAGGGCATTGGTAGAGGCAAGATGACACTGAAGATTAGTGACTTCTGTTCCAGCAGAAGCAACACGGTGAAGGAGACTCGTTCCTGGCCATGAGGCCCATGGCTCATGAGAGAACACTTAACAAGAAGCACTGTAAAGTTGGATACTTTTTCTCTATTCCTTCATTTTTCTACCATTATCTTCTATGTTCTGTGTTTTAAGATGGCACCAAGGAGTGGCAATACTATGCAACACTTTTCACTGTAGTTTGTAACAAGATGAAAGTCACAATAAATGAATCAAACATCAATTAATGTGTGACTGGCAGAAAGTCAGCAAATTAGGAAGGGCAGTTTGGCCAGTTTGCCCAATTGGATCTCCAGGATAGGAAAGGTTGGAGGTAAGAAGGGACATGTTATGAACTAGTCATAGTCACTTGTTTGAAGGCATCCTGAAAAGGGTTGGCAGGAACTGCATTATAATTAGTAGTCTTTAGAACAGAATTTAGAGTCAGAGGGTTGTGAAATCTCTTGACATTTATAAAGTAGCAGTGAGTAAGAGCTTATATTTCAAGTCCAGTGACCCTTCTTCAGAATTTGCCAGCACCATCTTGTATGTGTTCAGCTAGTCTGGAGTTGCCAGTTCAAAACTTTGGCTTGCCATGAGCATTACTCTATTGGATGTGCTACTCTGCTAGCAGGCTTGGCTGGAACTTCACAGACAGAACTTCTGATTATTCAAACATGATGTTTGAATAATTTCACTTGCTATGTAAAGGTTCAGGGATATATTACATGTCAACTGTGGACCTGCCTATTGTCTTAGCAAGTGCACAAGGCAACATGAAGCAGAAATGCAACTCCTCCTCCTTGCACTTTGAGATTCTTGGATTGGGCGGTAGTGGTGCTGGGGGAGGGGGAGGTGAGTATGGTGAAGAAGCTTATGAACTAAAACACCCTGTGAATTTGTTAGGATCATTGAGAATTGCAGCCCATGCATATAGGATATGTTGGTCACACATTTAAAAACATGATTTCAGTATGGGGGGGGGGGGTTTAATCATGTGCGTCCCTCTGATTGGCCTCATTTAGTATGCCTACATTAACATCCCACTCACCTGTCCATTTCCCTAGCAGAAGCTGCAAAGGTCATGCATGTGAAATATGAGGAAAGATAAATGCAGCCAAGACGTTACAGATAAACAGATGATACAGAGCTAATAGTGTAAAGATCACTTTTGGACAGTGGAGTACAAAATGGGAAAACTTACTGTTTTAAACCAAGGGACCATGGAAGATGATGTTGCAGCTTTTAAAAAAGCAGTTACTTGAACTTGTTGTGAGTTGTGCCTACAATGTTGCCTCATCAAGCAGTGTGGTAGGATGTTAGACACCTTGGCTTTATAGGTATGTGTTCAGGACAGTTTTTCCCAATGACAGACTTTTGATTAATTTTTCGACTAGGCCGCAATGTCTGTGTTCTGGAGTGCTCAGCATAGTAACAGCTTCTTGACTGGATCATGGACAGATGGCTATAGCTCTGTGTTCGGTCATTGCAGCCGAAACATTCAGCCTCTGAAAGAAAAAGCACATCTTTCTATATCTCTTTCTCCCTTTTGCAAGTGGAAAAAGGAAGGAAAATTCAAGCAGCTGGCCTCCCTTTCTCTCTCAGCAAACTCGCTTTTTGAAAGGAAAAAGAGAAAAAAAACCTTCAGTGAATGAAAGATTGAGAATCAGTGTGTCCACAACATCGTGTCCTCAACAAACAGCTGAAAGGAATCAGAAGGGAACCAAAAGAAAACGTCTCATCGATGCCTGTAATCTGGACTGGTGCCAGAACTGTGCTCCAGTGACATTTTGTGTTCCGTTCCTACCTGTAATGTTCGTGTCTTGTCTTATCTATTTGGTGTATCTGTTTATATGTGTATGGGTATTTTATAAAAGGGATGAAGTTTAAGTTATTTAGTTATAAATTAGTCATTTGTATTTCTTTTTTGCCATTGGTTAAAACTGTTTGAATGCAACATGATTTTCTTACTAATGATAGTAACCTGAATTACACAGTTAGATAAAATCAGGCACTTGGATGCTTTAGTCGTGGTTTTACAGATGTGATGACTCTTGGGCTCAATTTCTAGTGCATTACCTCAGGAGGTATGACAATAGTGCTTAGCATTGTTAGAGAATTTCACATCTCTCAGGCATCAAAACATTCTGCACACTGAGTGTGCAGCTGACTGGTATGGCTCACCCCCTGCTTCACCAAGACTTCCCTTCTCTGGAAGACCAGATTGTGCACGATCATGGCCATGAGTGAGATTCCAAAAAGAGCAAACTGCACAGCACCATCTCACGTACATGTTCAATTACGGACCTGGATGATGACTACCATTTTACTTCCTCTCAGTCCTATGTATAGATTTTGCACTGTAATCATTAGCTAGGCCTATTGATTTGTTAACAAGCATAAAAGTTGTCAGTTGAAAAAAAACAGTGGGTTTACTGCTGGGTGGCAGGGATCCCCATTGGAGAGGACCTGGAATGAAGGGTGGTGAATGCAGAGGTCCCGAGTAAACACAGATTGTGGCAATTAATGGACTCCCAGCCCAACTGTTTATTTTGAGTTGCTGGGGAGTCTATGGATATATATCAACTGGGGGCAAGTGCATCTCTTTTTAGTTATTTTAAAAATCCTTTGTTGTACTTTAGATTGCACTTCAGCCCCACACTCCTGATCTCTGGCCAGGAGGGATGCGGGTAAATCAGAAGACCTCCTCTGGGTCAGATCCTGGTCATGGCCAAGTTGGCCATTAAAACATGGGGGAGGAGTCATAGTTGATGATTGCCTGCCTCTCTTTTGTTGTTACATTTGAACCTGGGTGTCATTGTAAAGGGAGAACACAGTGTTCTCCCACTGATAGGAAGATGGGCGCTGCAGAGGATTGGGTGTTTTATTTCCCTTTCCAACTCCAATTTGACTTAGACTTCTCCCTACCTTTCCCTCACATTTGGTGTTATTGCATTTCCCTTAGTATGTTCTGCATGTACATTGAACAAATGGAAATATGGATGATTTAATGGTGTTTGTTAATATGTGAAAATTGCCACAGGTGATTAGATGGAGAAAAAAAGCCATTTGGTAGCATGTGATAGCACTTCTGGGTTATAAAGAAAAAAATGAATTAAAAACAAATGGATGTGTTGCTAATTTCAACACTCACTATGTTAGCAGAGATTAAGGGCAGCATGGTAACTCAGTGGTTACCATTGCTGCCTCACAGCACCAGGGTCCAGAGTTTGATTCCGGCCTCTGGCAACTGTCTGTGTGGAGTTTGCACATTCTCCCAGTGTCTGCGTGGGGTTCCTCCCACAATCCAAAGATGTGCAGTTTAGGAGAATTGGATATGCTAAATTGCCCATAGTGTAGGTTATTAGTCAGGGGTAAATGTAGGGAAATGGGTCTGGTGGGTTACTCTTCGGAGGGTCAGTGTGCACTTGTTGGGCCAAAGGGCCGGTTTCCACATTGTAGGGATTCTAATTGGTGTGATGTAATTGGGTTAGTGACCGAACATTATCAAAATAGATTTTACATTTGAGGAGAAAATGATCTCAATTTCTTAATGTAAAATCCAGCCCCAAATATATTAGGAAGGTCAGATTTCCACAAGTCATGTAAGGTTAAAATTGCCCACAAAATCCCTGGAAATAGCCAAACATGGTTGAATAATACTGGTTGTAATGCTAGAACAGTGCTCTTAATTTCTCTAGGTTACCTTAAAGATTTTGAAAAGTTTCAGCATTGGTCATCCCTTACAGATATTACTTTTGTTGGTCAGAGTCCATGACAGGGCAAATTGTACATGGTCAGTGGAAGAATATAGGCTTTATATTGGTATTCATACTGAGTTTCATATTTTTCCCTTAAAATGTCTACAATATCAAACATCACACATAAATTGTACTTTATTTATTATGTCAAATAATGTCACCTAACATTTTCTTGATGTATATAGTACTCTAGAATTAAAGTAATACTTGTAGCAAGTTTTGAAAAGATTTGTAGCTTATGTTAAGGTTCTGGATGTAGGTTTGCTCACTGAGCTAGAAGGTTCATTTTCAGACTTTTTGTCACCATACTAGGTAAGATCATTAGTGAGCATCCAAATAAAGCACTGGTGGTATGACCTGCTTTTTATTTATGTGAATAAATAATATTATAAAATAATACTATAATAACACAAATAAAAAGCAGGCCATAAAAAGCAGTGCTTCATCCGGAGGCTCACTGATGATGTTACCTAGTATGGTAATAAAACATCTGAAAACAAACCTTCAAGCTCAGCGAGCAAACCTACATCTGTAATGGTATTCTATTTGCTACTGGAGTAACGTTATCAGTCAAAATCCTTGCATCAAAATATAACATGCATTCCATATATATGTGTGCATATATAGTTATGACAACAGTTATTTACTTTGCTACTGTAGTCATAATCTATTATTTATCACATTGTAACAGAACTTTACATCAACTTTTACACTTTAAAAACAACTTTTGTTTCTGCTTGAAAAACCCTCTGCCTCCTGTCAAGATTAAATAGTGCTTGTCATTTCAACTCTTAAATGATAACTAGGAATGAAAGAATGAAATTTTATAGTGTAATTTGAGAAAATGACATTAGTGATATTAGTGACTATTTAATATTCATATTCAGTACCTTTGTTTCTGTTCTAAATCATGTAGCTCTATTGCCATTTGAAAAATGATTACTAGTTATTAATGACAAATGGCAGTATCTTTAAAAATTTAAAGACTGAAATGGCATTGTTAATTTGAGAATGACATTCAAACAGCAATGTGCTTAACTTACTCTCTGTAATTGACTCAAGCTCAGAGGTTAGAAAAACACCTTTGAAAAAATAATGCTTCTAAAAACAAAAACATTAAGTAAAGGAAAAATCAAAAGCAATTGGTTGCTTAAGTACTACAGTGTTTTCTTGGTGAATTATTACTTGAACTAGACATCGCTAAATGAATTACAAATAATAACTGTGACATTTGCCCATTGCAATTAAGGACTAACATTAGACAGTCTCTGAGTGTGATGCCGGAAAAAGCACAGCAGGTCAGGTAGCATCCGAGGAGCGGGAGGGTCGATGTTTCCAGCATAAGCACTTCATCATAAATTCATGACGAAGAGCTTATGCCCGAAACATCAATTCTTTTACTTCTCGGATGCTGCCTGACCTGCTGTGCTTTTCCACCACCACACCCGTGACTCTGATCTCCAGCATCTGCAGTCCTCATTTTCTCCTGCAGTCTCTCCGTGAGTGGTCACCTGTGCAAGCAGATTTATATGAACCTTCTCTGTATCAAATTTCACACTTCTCCTGGTTGCCTTTAATGAAAATGAATTTAGTTCTAAACATAAATTACAAGATAGATCACCAATATTATCTGATAGAATGGGGAAAACAGGCAAATGTTTTCCACAGAAGAGAATGAAAAAGGTTGAGGGAATCATCTCAAAGTTTTTTAAATCCCTGTAAAAGTTTATCACAAATAGTGCTAGTAGACAAAAGGAACTACAAAAAGCAATATGTCTGAAATATAAAACACAATTATAGATATGCACATAGATCTGAAAAGACAAAGGAAAGGTTACATTTGAGATAAAATTCTTCATCAGAATTTGAAAGGCAAGATAGATGTACCCTTTAGTGAGACTTAAATAAGAACAAGGCTAAAAAAACAGAAAATATGTTAAAATATAATTATGTCAATAAATGTATTTATTAACCAATGAATTATCTTCTTAAAACAAACCAGAAAGCCTTTGCATTAAATGTTATATAAATCTCTAACATTGCCACCTATAGGTACAATAGATATTTCGCTGATATTTGTAATTTATAAAATGGGTTTTCCATTAGAAGGTACAAAAAGAAGGAGGTTTAGATCACGCAGCTCCTCCAACCTGCTCCATTCAATACAATATGACTAATCTTTTACCTCATTCACTTCCCTGCTCACTATCTGTACTGAAGTTATCTAAATCTATTCCAGTCTTCAATGTATTCAGGGGTGGAGAATCAACCAACCTCTGGAGTAAATAATTCCAAAGATTCATGATCCTCTGAGTAAAGAATTTCTCCCCATCTCAAACATAAACAATCGAGCCTTTATCCTGAGATTGTACCTTTTTGTTCAAGATTGTCAAAATACTTTTCAGTGTCTACCTTGTCAAGACCCTTCAGAATCTTATATGTTTTAATGAGATCTCCTCATTCTCCTAATTATAGAGAGTACAAGTCCAATTTACTCAATCTTTCATCATAGAATCAAACCTTTCATCTCCAGAATCATTCTAATGAACATTCATTGAGCCAACTTCAAAGCAAGTTTATCTTATGTTAGATATGAATCATACTCAACATTTCAGCTGTGGTGTCAAGAAATCCTTTATCATTGTCTTCTTTATTTTTGTATTTAAATACCTGAGCAATATTGGTCACCATGCCATTCACCTCTTAATTATTTGTTGTACTTGAGTGATAAGTTACTGTTCCTCATTGGGGTACACCAAAGTCTCTGAATATAAAAATTTAAACGTTTCATGCCTTTTTAAAAAAGTTATATTTTTCTATTCTTCTTATCAAAGTGAATATTTTCACATTTTCCCAAATTGAACTTCATTTACCACTTTGTTGTTGACTGAGTTGACTTATCTATATCTCTTTACAGCCATAGTATCCTCCTCACATCTTAATTCCCCATCAAATTTTGTTATCAGCAATAATGCTATCCGTTACTCTGTACTTCTTTGTCTATGTTATTAGTATACTCTAAATTGTTGAGGCCACTGCAATGATCCTTGTTGCATTCCATCCGTTCTAGTATGGCAGTTTGAAAGTTGTCTGCTCCTTACAACTTTCCACTGCTTGTCCATTAAACAATATTCCATCCTTGCCAATATATTATCACAGAGTCATAGAGTCATAGAGTCATAGAGATGTCCAACCTGTCCATGCTGACCGGATATCCCAATCTAATCTAGTCCCACCTGCCAGCACCCGGCCCATATCCCTCCAAACCCTTCCTATTCATATACCCATCCCAATGCCCCTTAAATGTTGCAATTGTTCCAGCCTCCACCATTTTCTCTGGCATCTTATTCCATACACATACCACCCTCTGTGTGAAAACGTTGCCCCATAGGTCTCTTTTATATCTTTCCTCTCTCACCCTAAACCTATGCTCTCTAGTTCTGGGAAAAAAAATCCTATTTACCCTATTCATGCCCATCACAATTTTGCAAGCCTCTATAAGGCCACCCCTCAGCCTCCAACGTTCCAGGGTAAACAGCCCCAGCCTGTTCAGCCTCACCCTATAGCTCAAATCTTCCAACCCTGGCAACATCCTTGTAAATCTTTTCTGAACCCTTTCAAGTTTCACAACATCTTTCTGATAGATGCAATATTCTAACAGTGGCCTAATCAATGTCCTGTACAGCCGCAATATGACCTCCCAACTCCTGTACTCAATACTCTGACCAATAAAAAGCATACCAAATGATTTCTTCATATTGCTATCTACCTATGACTCCACTGTCAAGGAGCTATGAACCTGCACTCAAGTCTCTTTGTTCAGCAACACTCCCTAGGACCTTACCATTAAGTGTATAAGTCCTGCTAAGATTTGCTCTCCCAGAATGCAGCACCTCGCATTTATCGGAATTAAACTCCATCTGCCACCTCTCAATCCATTGGCCCATCTGGTCAAGATCCCATTGTAATCTGAGGCAACCCTCTTTGCTGTCCACTACACGTCCAATTTTGGTGTCATCTGCAAACTTACTAACTGTATCTTTTATGCTCACATCCAAATCATTTATGTAAATGACAAAAAGTAGAGGACCCAGCAAAGATCCTTATAGCACTCCACTGGTCACAGGCCTCCAGTCTGAAAAAAAACCCTCGACCACGACCCTCTGTCTTCCGCCTTTGAACCAGTTCTGTATCCAAATGGCTAGTTCTCCCTGTATTCCATGTTGAACGCCTTACTGAACTCCATATAGATCACATCTACCACTCTTCCCTCATCAATCCTCTTTGTTACTTCCTCAAAAAACTCAATCAAGTTTGTGAGACATGATTTCCCCGCACAAAGCCATGTTGACTATCTCTAATCAGTCCTTGCCTTTCCAAATACATGTACATCCTGTCCCTCAGGATTCCCTCCAACAACTTGCCCACCACCGACATCAGGCTCACTGGTCTATAGTTCCCTGGCTTGTTTCCTTACCACCCTTCTTAAACAGTGGCACCACGTTAGCCAACCTCCAGTCTTCTGGCATCTCACCTGTGACTATTGATGATACAATTATCTTAGCAAGTGGCCCAGCGATCACTTCTCTAGCTTCCCACAGGGTCTAGGGTACACCTGATCAGGTCCTGGGGATTTATCCACTTTTATGTGTTTTAAGTCAATCCAGCACTTCCTCCTCTGTAATATGGACATTTTGCAAGATGTCATCATCTATCTCCCTACAATCTATACCTTCCATATCCTTTTCCACAGTAAATACTGTTGCAAAATACTAATTTAGTATCGCCCCCATTTTCTGCGGCTCTACACAAAGGCTGCCTTGCTGATCTTTGAGGAGCCCTATTCTCTCCCTAGTTACCCTTTTGTCCTTAATCCATTACTCTTTGTATTGGATTTTACACCCCTTTGCTTGTGGGCTTTAAAACATGTAAAATCCAGTGAGTGGCTTTCACACCAACTACATGCCACTCCTAATCCACCTAAAATTTACAGTGGGGGGGGCACCAAGCTGCCCTTCAGCCTTTTGAAATCCTGACCAATTAATGGCAATGTAAGGTCCTAATCTCACCACCACAAAATTTTTGCTTCCAGCAGGGGAAGCTCCACATCATATGGGTTGCCATGCAGCTTCAGTTGCATGGGATAGTGTCAGTACATAAAGGGAACTTCTTTGTGGGTCCCACCAAAAACATCCTATCACCTTTTAGCCCTCTCCTCTAGCCACTTGAATCCAACACATTACTCTGCACACCCAGTTGCTAAAAACACCAAATCCAGATACAGGGGAGAGGACCACAACACTCCAAAAAATTTGGAAAGCCATTTATACCACATCTATTCATTTACTTTTATCTACCTTGATATACATCTACAAAAATAAAGGTCAAATGTGATTTTCCTTTCCTAAAACTATGCTTAACCAACTATGATTTTCTAAGCTCCTTGTTAATAAGTGATTAGTAATAAAATGCAGCATTTTCCTGATGTCAAGCTAACTGACCTGCCATTCCTATATTCCTGTTTTCCTCTAGTTTGGAAAATAATAATTAATGCATCCAATATCTCTCTAGCTGCCTCTTTTAGAACCCTAGCTCCAATACATTTGCCAGCTTTCAGCAGACTCTCGAACACTTAATCATTGCTGGTATTAGATATTTAAAGTTCATAAATTTTTATTACTCCCCTGCTTATTCTCTAGTCCTTGTATATAACTTAGTTCTTCTACTATGAAAAGAGACACAAAAATAACGTGTTTAAAGACTCACTCTTTATATAATTCAGGCTGCAGTTAGGGCTTTAAACAAAAATTGGGGAATGATATGGAGGGGTCAGGTGAAGGCAAATTTAGAAATCTGAAGAGAAAAAGCATTGTCGTGATTTGAGAAAAGGTAAGCACAGCGAGACAGGAAGGGACAAACATGTGTATTAGCAGATAAAATTAATGGCTGAACTTAAAAGTTATGTAGAACTAGTCCAACAGTAAAGTCACAATTTCTGAGTCATTCAGGTCCAAGAACATTAGAAGCAGTCCTCAAGTATACTCAGTTCATTGGTGTCAGGCAAGACAATAAGCTACAGACCTCAGGTTTTTGACCAAACCCGGAGGTTTATCTTCCCAATTTACATTAAAACCTGTTCTATGTTAGGTATACTTTGATAAATTAAAAACATTGAGAGATTTGCAACGTTCATTCTCAAAATGCACTGAATTCTGCAATGTCTAATTTTGTCAATATACCAATGCATCAACAAACATAAAAGTAAAGTAGTGGTAAGTAACATATTACCAGAAGAACATACAAAGAATTTTTTTTAAAATTCTCTTTATCAGAATATGTGAGGCATTTATTATACTCTAGGTACACTAGCAACACAATTTCAGATAAATGGGTTTAACCTAATCACCACTACAGAAATATGGGGCAATATTTTTAATTGTCAATGGAGATGAAAATAGGTGCATGAGTTTCAAAAATTGCATTTCCAGAGAAGACATTTGATCCCGCCAAGTCAAGGGCAGCTTGGAATTTTGAAAGGACTTGCAAGAGGGAAAGAATGAGAAACCTTCTTGCTACCAGTAAATGATGGTTAAAATTATTTAAGCAACTTGTTAAAGGGCCTGTCAGAAACAGAGTGGGATTTTCAATCTTCTTTCCAGGCTATGCTGAATAAAGTAGAGAATTTTAGAATGTAACAGTCAGAGATGTTTGGGAACTGGGAGAGAGGTTTATTTTCATCTGTGTATTTTTCTGAAATTAGAGCAGTCAACAACCAGCAGGTCAATAACTTTATGTCAAATTATCACCAATGATCACTTTGTACCACCTTATTTGCCTGCTAATGAGCTGTGTTCTCTCCCTGCAAGATAACAGCAGCCTCCAGCATGATTATTGCTTTCCTTTTCTTCTGTTTCCAGGCAGGCAGTTCCTGCCTTCTCAGAGTGACATGGTGCCTTGCATTGGATGCCGAGCTCACCAGCTGACCAATCAAATAATGCAAATTTAAAAGTAGCATGACAAGACTGATGCAGTTTGGGTGTGGAGTTAGAATCTGGAATTCAGTCAGGGTTAGATTCACAAACAAGCTTTGAAAATCCAGCCCATGACTACTAGCTGATTGGGTTGGGAAATAAATATTTCAGGCTATCCAATATTTCAACAGACAGGCAGAATAGAAAATGAGGAGGGGGATCATGAAAGTAAAAGATGAAATAAGGACAGTTGTAACAAGGGAAGATTGGCTTAGAAGATCTGGAAGTAAAATCAGAATGGCTAGAGATCAAGAGTAACAATGGTCAGAAAACATTGGTGTGAATAGTTATAACTAGTGTACTTAGCATAGTTTGCAACAAAGGCATTGTGATAAAATTAGGGTCTTTAATATTCATATAGACTGGTATATTATATTGAAAAAGGCAGTGTGGAAAATGGGTTTGGAGAATGCATTCACAACAGTTTCCTAAGTCGATACATTTTGGAACCAACTAGGAATACATATATTGTAGAGCATTGTGTAATGAGATAGTAATAACTAATTATGGAATAGAAAATGATTTTCTGGGAGAAAACTATCATAACATTACTTAATTCCATATCAATTTTGACACAAAATCTGAGTCTAAATTAAGAATTTTAAACTTAACCAAAAGACAATTATGCAGGTATGAGGAGGGAGAACTGGTTAAGACAGTTTGGGTAAACAGACTGAAATAGCCATACATAAACGGTGAGAAACATTCAAATTTTGAAACAGATACATTCCAACAAAAGAAAACTCAACATTACTTATTACATTGCAAATAACAGTAGTGAATTTGAGGACTGGAAGATTTTTAGAAAGCAGGAAAGAGCAAACAAAAAGTTAATACAAGAAAGGAACAAATAGAAAAAGATAGTGATATAAAATATTAGGAACATAAAACCAGATTAAAAGAACTTTTCTAAGATAATCAAAAGAGCAGATAGTAGATAATCAAATGCTACACCATGAATTGAAACATCTTCCAACAGCACTCTTTGAACTACTCATTTAATTATTTGATCTGTTTCACTGTCTACCAACTTGGCTCAGTTAGTACTACAGAGATTACTTGAGGTTTTACACATGCATTTAAAATCCAGTTAATCAATTTCTCTCTGCAGACCCACATAATCTTAGTTTTACGTACCATCTTGTTTCTACGTATACATCAACAACTGGATTCACCCCTTTCACACCAAGAATGGAATTTTATGACCCCCTTGGAGGTAGGCAGGCAGGTGGTGGGAGGCGTAATCATAATAATGGCCACCGAAGGGCCTCTTCCTGCTGCTGCTGGTATTTCACCACCGACCACCTAATGGCCTTTGTGTAAATGAGGAGGTAAATTGGGCCCTTCCAGTTTGGACAACCTGTTCCCAAAAGAGAACCCCAACCATGCAGTCTCCTTGCCTCATTCCATGTTCCCCTCACTGATTTGCCAAATCCCAACCTCTGCTAAGCTTTGAAGGCATCTGCATATCTGGCAACATGGATTCTCTCTTCGTTGGTGACTCCCTGCCAGCAGTAGCCATTGCACATGGTGGCACTGTTGGGAATATACAGCTGCCTACAGCCATTAAACCAATAAGGACCATCCAGCCAAGCAGAGGTTTGCGCATCCCAGCCTTCAATCAGGTGATCAGGACCACTACCATCACATAATATTTCCATCCAAGTTCTTCTCTAACCCTTTAAGCACTGGCATCATGCCAATCACCTAACAATCAAAATACATGGGCCATCCCAAATGTAGCAGCTGCATGGCTGCTAAAACACAGATAGATTGCTAACTTGGTCAAACAGCAAGGGATGCTGGAGAAATTGCCAAGTAAAACTCTGAAGTCACAAAACCCACCCACCAGACACAGTGCAAACACAGCAGTCAGGTGGTAATGATATTTGCATAACATAAAGGCAACAGTTATCCTGGACAGACATACTCCAAACAGCTTATCAACCAATTTAAGAAGGACCCAGACAGAATGGCACTGGGTCCTGTACAGAAAGAAACAAATAGTAGCAGGCCATCCTAATGATTAAAAATGTTTCAAACCATTAAATCTGTCTCACTGATTGGCCAGAACTATAGAAAGTTTCAGAAAACCACCCAAAAAGGTAGAAAGACATGGTTAACCTGCAAAGAAATCTCTTGGACTCTCTTCGAACTTCTGAGGAGACCAGCATGGCCAAAGGTAGAGACCTGCTGAATGTCCAGAAAGAGAGAGGAAGAAAAAGCAGCTTCACAGTCCCATTGAAACTGAAAGAGTGGCTGCACAAATCTACAAGAGGCTCAGGAAGTATTATAAAATTAAAGGGGCTGAACAGGATTAGTAAATTGTAGTAAAAGCTATTGTAACTTGTTTCCTAATAAATCGGGATTGCTTTGCATTGGTACTGGCTTGTATTCATAGTGATTTGACCGCTTCGATCTTGAGAGACATCTGGGCAAATACATTCATAATATTCTGTTTGAAGTTGTATAACTTGCTTTGAGAAGGAACAGACAGATATGGAGGTTACACAACAACAAAAAAAAAGTATAGCCTTAAATCCTACCTCCATTTCTGTCCTCCAACACTTTTCCATGGGGTAAAAGAGACAGTAGGTCCCAAACTGTAATTTCATTGTGGCAAGGTCATTCAGAGTGGAGGGTGGGTGAGAGGTTGTTGGGTCTAGGAGTGGGGAAGTGAACTGAGTACTTATTAAGGCTTCTCTGATAGACCTCAATATTCGTCATATGTCCATCTGGACTAATGGATTTGGGAACAGAAGACTATGAAGGCAGGCATTTTAATGTGACCTCTCCAGAATCAGCCTATCTCCATCCCAGCAGTACCCCCCAGGCCAGTTAAGGTCTTGCCAAACACAAATAGCACTCAGTAGCCGGAGATAAAGGTGGCAACACAACTCTAGCTCAGTTCCAACTTCTTATTGCCACAATATTATGGCTGAACTTAAAAATTTTGTACAATATTTTTTTATTCCCTACCCCAGTTGAATTCTTATTGACTGACAATCCAATGCAGTGAGTTTCAACTTCGCACTGAAGTAGAACGTATCTTGTGATTTTATAAAATGTAAACTGGGAAGATAAAACAAGTACAATTTTTGTCTAAAACCGAAGAACTGTAACATATTGCAGGATCTTGCAGGCATTGGTGAACAGAGTAAGGACTAAGGATCACATGCAGCGTTGCCTGACCTGAATTTTAGCTCAGAGGTGGTTATTTTACTGCTGAACTATTTCTACATAATTTTTACGTCCCAGACTTCTCACATAATCTCAAGGCAGTAAACGATTTAATTGCATGCATAACATTTGAAAATTCTTGTAGGCATTTTCAGACATAACAAAACCAGCAATGGAAAATATATTACTTCAGTTATTCTTGAAGAAGAGGAAAAAAGTCAAATACAGAACTTCTCGAACATCAAGTCAGATATATAATAGTGTTTCTGAAGGCTAGATTAGAAAGTTCTGAATCTTTGTAAAGTGCTGATGACAGAAAAGTTCAGGTTGAATTTTCAGCAGGTCAAGTTGGAAAAATGCTCTCACCTTTGTCCAGAGTTTTCTTTTCTTTTTTTTCTTTCTTGACTTTTCCACTTTTTTCTGATATTTTGGTACAAGAGGCTTCATTTTCTCCTTTTTTGTCCACTTTTTGTCTTTGAAACTCATTTTTATGATCTGAGTGTTCATCGTCATTTGAAATGATTCCCTCGAGATTTTTGGTCCATTTTTCTGAATTATCGGGTTTATTAATTGCTGACTTCTTTGCACCATGTAGTAGCCAGCGGGTTAACTTTTTCCTTTCGTTATCTTTTTTTTGCCTTTCCGCATCCAGTGCTACAGTAGTTTGATTGGTTGTTTTATTATCTCCAATATCAAGTATTGATGATTTCCTTTTTCCCTTTTTAGGTATTTCCTCTTCCTGTTTATCATTAGCTACATATTTATTGTTGTTAATTTGACTACTTATGTCGTCAGTACTATGTTTGTTAGATTTACTTGATTTGTTCCTTTTGTCTTGCAATGGGAGATTATTAACTTCATAATTGGACTTCTTCAAATCTACATCAGATAACATGCATTTGAACTGTTTATTCTCTTCATTTATCATTTGAGGTTCTTGTGTAGCACTGTTGCAACCTGAAATAGTATAATTATCTACACCCTCACAATTCTCTTGTTTCTGCTGTGGGCTTTTCTTGACTTCTGTGAGTTTTAACTTCTCTGATTCTCTGAAATGACTTAGTGATGTTTTGTGTTGCTGTGCTTCCTTTTGTCCCATAGGATCGGAGATATCTGTGTATTCTAGAGAGGAAATGTTTTCCACTTGTTTATAGTTCAAATCCCTTGTAATTGTCTCTGCAGAAACATCACTTGTTAAACTACAAACTGGAGATTGATGTTGCAACCAATTCTGCCTTTTTTCTTTTGTAGTTTCTGACACAACGTACCTCGCATCATCTTGCGACTCGCCCGAGTTATTGTTTGTTGCGCAGCTTCTTGTTTCTTCTCCAGCTTCAGCAGACAGCTTCTTTATTTCAGCTTCTGAGCTGATACTTGGAGGTGCTACATTATTGTCTGTACAAACTTCAGAAGATTCATCTTCTGTACGCAAGCCATTTAGGATTTGTGTTACCTGCTCTGTGACTGAATCAGCCACACTATAACCAGCCTGCCCAACTGCATCACTCAAGCCCTCTACAACACTGCTAAGCTGTTCGACTAAAGAGGACACTGATGGAAAATTCAAGCTTTGTTGAAAACTCTTGAAAAACGACATTTAAGCAAGCAGTCTTTTTAACCCCAAGAAAGCAAAACCCCCTTCAGATGCAATGTGCAACTGGTTAATGTGCCAAATTGGTCATCCTTTTCAGCTTACCTCTGTTAGTAAATAAATACAAAAGGCATTAAAATTCATTATTATATGCATATCTAATAAATATCAATGTACAAATTTTCAACAATTAGCCTAAAACATGAGCCGTTGGTGCATGGTCGTAATTTTGGATTTAAGAGCAAGTTGTTTTTGAAGAAATAGACAGGAAATGTGAGCTTATAAATCAATACATATAACTGGGATTTTCGACCAGCCTGAATGTCAATCTTGAGGTGCCACAGATAGGCACTTTATTGTCAACATACTTGCATGAGGACCAAATGTTCTTATGGGCAGGGAACCTTACTTGCTGACTTCACATAAAGGAAATCAGGCACTTTACCCCATGATTTGTATACACATTGGGTTAACACTGGGGAAATTAGCACTCATTGCCTTCCCCCTTTTATTCGTACAATTCTTCCACCTCACCAACAGCTTCCCAACTGCACACCTCCCAAAGCACCAATTTCAGTTCCCTTGGGTATTCGGGAATCTATACATTGAATGTTCTTAAGTATTTGTTTCTTAGATTACAAATAGAGTCATGGAAAAAGGAAGTATCCATGAAGCAATTATACAATACTATTAGGTGTAGTGCTTATTAAGTTATAAAGAGGAAATTATTTGGAGAACATGAACACCCAGCAAATTATGACTCGCTATTATGATATAATTAAAGTTATCTTCAATTGAATTGAACAATTAAATAGAATACAAATAATCCCTAGATTTTCAATTATATTTTTAAATGACCATCTGAATTCAAAAGAATGTCACAACTGAAATCTAAAGTCTGTCATTGTAGAAAAAAAAATAGGAAATTTGTATTTCTAACAGCTTTGTATTGTAAAGAGATTTAGCTAAAGAAATCAGGTTCAGTTTGCTCATGTTAGTCATTTTCAAACACAATAAATATTTTCCACTTGCACAAAATTAAAATGGTTAAAATCTAAAATAAACCACTTACGGGTATTGTCTTGTAAATCTGTATTGGCCCTGTATTCTGTATCAAGGCACGGAAACTCTCCTATATTCTCAATGCACAGTCTTTTGTTGATATATAGGAAGAGAAGGATCATAAGAATGACAATCACCCCAACAGCAGAGAGGAACCCAACTGCCTCTGGAGATACTGGAAGAGAATGAAATAAAATAAAGTTATTGATCGGATACTATGGGCACTGCAACCAAATGCATGTATATACAAATATCAACTATCATCAAAAATATCAACCTTGGCTCAGTAGTGACACACTCACCTTGAGTTAAAAAATTGTGGATTCAATCCCTATGCAAGAGAATTCACCACTATAATCCTCAGTACTGTGGGAGAGGGAGGGTGATCACTAGCCAAGGCTGAATGCCCTACAGGTTGAGAACCTTAGTTCTATAGCAGGAAGATTGAGGACTAAGTAAGCCTGAAGATCAAGGACCTTGGAATCAAAGGAACATGGGTCCATTTGATTGGATGAAATACTCCTCCTGCTCCAAACTCCGCATTAATTTGCAAGTAACTCATCTCTTTTGTTGAAGACGGTCTGACAAATTGGGTTCCCCGAATGCAACAAATAATGGTGCTAGGATCTCAAGCAGGAACAAGTCCCGTATTTGTACATGCAAATATCCTAAATCTTGGTTCAGGTGTAAGTAAAAATCACTAATTTTCTTCTCTATTTAGGTATAGAGAAAAGAAAGTCAGAAGTGGTACAAAATGAGATTTTGATTAGTTGCATAATTATGCATTAGTTTTGCCACTCCATAGATGTCAAAAGATAAAGTCACAACATTTCTATAAGTTACAAACATTTCCAAGTCCTAATTCTACATGCATTTTTTATTTTGTGAGAAACCTAGGAATGCTAGATCACCACACATAATTTTGCTGGAGAGCCCAGTAGGGAGTTGGGCTGTGTCTTGCATTTTGGAGTCTGATTTTACATTTATACAACACTTTTGTGCATCATTAAGAAATTCCCCACACAACAGTGCAGTGGTGAACTTCAAGTAAACAAATAGGGCAACCTTTTTATGCAATATGACTGTATAAACAACAAAATAAATGGCCAGCTTCATTTGAATGTTATTATTGTAGTTGACTGAGGGAGGAATACTTACTGTTAGTAGTCTCAGGAAACTGTTGTAATGAAAGCAGGGAACATTAAGCATGTTTGTCTTAAACAATTCCTTGGGATCTTTCACACCTACTTTGACCTCTTAAGGTACAACAGACAATCCAGAACTCAATTCTAAAGCACTGAAGTACCAGCATAGGTTATGCTGTGACCTGGGTTACCAAGCAGTAGCAAAGAAATGGTGTTATCCAGTCACCTTGCTACCAGCTGCTGTCCAGGTCTCATGCAACACAATGTCCTCTATGGGGATGTTGAAGTTTGAGAGCATGGCACAAATCAGCCAGGCTTTTCAAACAATCAGCTTGAAGAACCATCACTAAACTACTCAAAGTCTGAAACAAAAAGTTTAAATTAGAGTTGAATTATGTATAGAAATCGGAATAAATATTGTGGTGACAAATGAAATTAAAGAAGAAAGAGATAAGAGAAACAAAGGCACAGACTTTATATTCAGCGATGGCATGTCAGCATACACTGCTGACTGCAATTGCAACTAAAATTTTAACTTTTCATGCTAGAATCTTAGGACCTTCCCAAATGGAGTCATCAGAGCAATGAGCCAGGAGGGAATTCCTGTGATGTCACATCTGTTTACATATTATGAACTAAGGCATGTTTCTTCAGATCTGCCTTAGTTTAACAACATTATTTTTAATGTACTTGACATATGATCTCCATATCTGTCAACCTTGTCATTGCTGACACTGTTCATTCTCCTGCACCCTGAATACTGCTCACTGCCTCCCCCTTCCTCACACACTTGATGCTGCGCATCCATGCGACCCCAACTCTCCCACCCTCCTGCCACTGCTCACCTGCTCCCAACTTTGCACAATCCCTGACAATGCTAAATTTGCCTCCATTCTCCTAAGACTGCTCACTTTACCATGACATTACTATACAGCCAACTGTTCATTCCCCTTCCCATACCCTGACAATGTTCATCCCTCAGCATCCCTGACAGACTTGACCTAATCCTCCATCTGCACATCCTACATTACGCACCCCTTCCCTCACCGCAGGAAATTCCACCCAGCTCACTCTCAATAAGCCCAGCAGAATCCATGATTTAAAGAGCAGGAATGATTTCCATTTCAGACTTCTTGAAAACCTAAATGTTAAGAAATTAATTATAATTAGATACTCTGGAATTGATTACAACATTAAAGCTGGTTCAATGCTTCCGATTCTATATTTATTTTTGCTGCTTGTTTTCAGCTAATTGTCATGCCCACTTGGGTTGCTTGCTGGAAATCAAGCCCACTATTTCCAAAGTCATCATATAGGTTAAAAATTTTAAAAAGTACACAGAATTTCTCAATTTACCTGTCTTTTGGTCGCAGGTTTCTGTACTTAACAAAAATTATTATATATCAAAACTCATTAGACTCTAGCGACAGGTAAACATTTATGAACTCTTGCCATATAACTCCATTAATTTAAACTCTAATCCCTATATTAGCTACCTCTTATACATGCATGTCAACAGACACAGACACAAACAGGAAAGAAACCATGAGTATTAAGGATGGACACTAAGACTGGGATGGCAATTAATTGAATACAGTTCACAGGATTGCTGAAATGATTCTTATGTTTCTTGTGCTGGTCAGAATGCAGATTCTTGATCTTCCTTCTTCAGAGGCTTTCACTTATTTGTAGGAGGCACAGCTGACTGATTCACACTTACAAAATATCTTTAACTTCTAAAAGTCACAGCTTACAGCCACTATTGAAGGAAAAAATAAAATGATTTTCTTCAGGCTTAAAGCAATATTTATGGCAGAAAACAAAGCGAGCTCCTGAGCTACTGGAAGTCTGAAGGCTTCTCACTCTCTTGCTCACAACCCCAAGCTGTTCAGCTGCCTGAGAACCAATCACATGGCTGTTGGCAGGCAAAAGGCCCTTGTCATCGATAATTAGTCACTAATTCACAGACCAATCAGTTTCTTACAAACAATCGAAGCTCTATTTGTACACAACCTTTCAGCTCCAGTTCATCAAGTCTGATGTCTCTAATCCCAAATCACTATCCTATACAAGACTGCACATATACCCAAGTCACTAGCATTGACTGTTACTTTGAGGGGTCTGGAAGAATCTCTGGTGGCTAATTCTGGTTCATTTATTAGAATTCTCAAAGGCTGGTTGGCATTCTGCTGACTATATACTTTTGTTGTTTCCTTAGCAAATTTGTAATGCATGGGTGTTGTGCTAAGGTTTCTGGTAAAACCCACGCATTCCTAAGCCCTCATGAAAAGTCTATTAGAGCCTTCACTTGACCTTTCTGACCAAATGTCCTAGGTAGGTTACTGTTGCTTTTCCATATTGACTGTCACTTTAAGAGTCTGATCACATGACATAATGATAAATTCATCAACCATTTTGGGCAGGAAGCAGCTTAATCTAGCTTTGCTGCATGTGGAGTGAACCTCTCCAATAACAAAGCTCCGAAGGTTCAACACTTTGGCTTCCTGGTCCTGCTTAGAACTTAACACAAGAAGAAAACTAATAACAAGGACAAAGATTGCTTTGAGACAACAGGTCAGTCCAGAGATTTGTCAAAAAAAAAGGAGTCATGATCCTCACTGCAGATCTTGGAAGTGCTTCAATAAAAATGAGAAAAAAAATCAAAAGACACTATTGTTGCACTGAAGCAGGTGCACTAAGCAAGGAAAAAAATGCACACAAGGAAGAAGTGAACATTGCAGAAGTTTGCCATGTGCAAGTGTGAAGGAACTCTATGAGTAACGAGTACCGTATATTGAGGGGCATGTCTTGAGCTAGGGATGTAGATTTGGAAAGAGACAGGCAGCCTCAGGAATACCTTGTTTCAAACACGAAGAAGTGAGTACAATAAGTCAGACTACAGAAAGGAAATAGAGGGCTTGGTGATGTGATACAATGATAACAACCTCTCTCTCAATGTCAGCAAAACAAAAGAACTGATCATTGACTTCAGAAAGAAAGAAAGAAGGAGATCATGGCCCCATCTACATCAATGGAGTGAAGGTGGAGAAGGTTGAGAGTGTCAAGTACCTAGGAGTGACAATAACCACAAATCTTTTCTGGATTCCCACATCAAGAAGGCACAACACCTCTTCTTCCACAGGTGGCTCAGGAAATTTGGCATGTTCAGAAGGACCCTCGCCAACTTTTACAGATGCACCATAGAAAGCATACTCTCCGGGTACATAATGGCCTGGTTAGGCAAATGCTCTGTCCAGAACTGTAAGAAACTACAGAAGGCTGTGTGCACAGTCCAGACCATCAAGGAACTCAACCTCTCATCCATTGACTCCATTTACATGTCTCACTGCCACAGAAAGGCTGCCAACATCATCAAAGACCCATCTCACCCCAGTAATGCTCTTCTACAACCTCTTCCATCAGTCAGAAGATACAGAAGCTTGAACACAAGCAACAGCTGGTTCAAGAACAGCTTCTTCTCTGCCATTATTAGACTGATGAATGGTCTCTCTAACTTCAAATGATGTCGAACTTATTAATGTTGATCTTGCCTAGCACATGTCCTTGTGCAGTGTATGCCTTACTCTGTCCATGTTTTTTTCACTCTATGATCTGTACGTCCTTGCTCACTATGATCTGCTTGCACTGCAGTTAGGTATATGTGACAATCAATCAAAACAATGCTTAAAATATCATGGTACTGTGTGCTGCATAGGCCCTTCCCATTTCAAAATAAAAATGGTCACACAAATTTGGGCCTAATCAAAATAATAAGGTCTCCAGATGAAATTCCGCATTTAGTTTATAATTTTAATTCCATTATTATCCTGTTTACACCAAAAAAAAACAGTAGACAGATGAAAACTAGCTCTATTTTGTATGCAATTGGAGCCATTTCTACTGAGGTCATTGTGGAAAGTTGTTTCATAGAACTATTTTCAATTAATAAATTTACATGCATGATACTTTATATTCAAAGCTGAGCTGAATTTTTAATAAGCTCTGGCAAATTTTCTATGAGATTGCTTATGGTAATCCAAGACCTGCAGCACAATTTCTGATGGTTGCCATGGTTCCAATGCATTCCAAATATGGTTTCACTGTAATACAGCAAAATAATGAAGCAATATATCCCATATCTCAGTGAAGATACAACACTGCATGTTTTACAGATACCAAATTCACTATTGTTCGCCTGTCAATTTATAAAACTTGCTGAATATTTAATTAACACTTTTCTATTCAAATGTTCTTATTGCTGGCAACTTATATTAAAACACCTATCTACATTCATTTACACTGCAGGTACTTTATTTATTAATGCTTTCCTGTTCCTTTCCAAAATTAATAGTACTGCTTACCCACTCACACCAAACCTGCCTAAAATCTTACAGGATTAGTAAAGGTGCAGGTGCTTTGCCTGCCCTTGGACTTATGTTTATTATTACCCTTCCTCTTCTGCTGGTATTTTATGTACATTGTAGGGGAAGACCCACCCCACATGGAAAATCTGGATATGTTAGCTGCATAAGTTGCTGTCAGGCAAGGGGAAGACAGATTTCATTTGCAGATCCTTTGGCCCATCCAAGACACCCTCTTCAGGGTCATTCCTCTGTTTGTTAATCCATTCCCAAATCCCTTATTCT